>NC_069504.1:1080547333-1081877333 GCF_027579735.1 Bombina bombina
ACTGACTTATTAATGTTACCTTAGCAGCTTGCCTCTGTACTGCACACTAGTATATAGTCTCACTCTCTTACTGACTTATTAATGTTACCTTAGCAGCTTGCCTCTTTACTGCACACTAGTTTATAGTCTCACTCTCTTACTGACTTATTAATGTTACCTTAGCAGCTTGCCTCTGTACTGCACACTAGTTTATAGTCTCACTCTCTTATTGACTTATTAATGTTACCTTAGCAGCTTGCCTCTGTACTGCACACTAGTATATAGTCTCACTCTCTTACTGACTTATTAATGTTACCTTAGCAGCTTGCCTCTTTACTGCACACTAGTTTATAGTCTCACTCTCTTATTGACTTATTAATGTTACCTTAGCAGCTTGCCTCTGTACTGCACACTAGTTTATAATCTCACTCTCTTACTGACTTATGAACTCTCTGTAGCTTTGCAACTGTGTTTTCTCACAACATTATCTTACTATTATGCTGTTTGTATGGATGAGTTGTTATTTGACAAGAGTAAGCTAGACCAACAGCATGGTAATGTAAAATGAAACCAAGCAGTTTAGAATGAGTTATAGCAAATATTCTCCATGGCTCCTGTAGCTATAGTATTTAATTTAAACCAGTGATTCCTTAGGTGTATGTTGGACAACCCTGATATAGACAACAAATAATAATTTATTAATGCTCCCATTTATATGGGCTGTTCTGTTTCAAATATTTAAAATTGATTATAGAATATTAGCATTTGATAGTCACTTAAAATATTACTTAAACATTCAGTGATGCCTGCCCCATTTCAGTGTTCCCTCTCTCCCCACTTATGTGTTTATCTCCTCCCTCTGTCTCCCTGTCTTCCCCTTCTGTCTCACTCCCCTTTCTCTCTCTCTCCCCCCCTCTGTCACTCTCTCTCTCTCTCTCTCTCTCTCTCTCTCTGTTTCTCTCTCCCCTCTGTGTCTCTGTCCCCTCTGTGTCTCTCTCTCTGTCCCCTCTGTTTCTCTCTCTCTCTCTCTCTCTCTCTCTCTCTCTCTCTCTCTCCCCTCTGTCTCTCTCCCCTCTATCTTTCTGTCTCTCTCCCGTCTCTCTCTATCTCTCTCTCCCCTCTGTCTCTCTCTCTCTCTCTCTCTCTCTCTCTCTCTCTCTCTCTTTTTCTCTCCCTCTCTCCCCTCTGTCTCATATAGCTATAGTATTATATTTAAACCAGTGATTCCTTAGGTGTATGATTGACTTAGGTGTATGATGGACAACAAATAATAATGTATTAATGCTCCCATTCATATGTGCTGTTCTGTTTCAGATATTTAAAATATATTGTATACTATTAGCATTTGATAGTCACTTAAAATATTACTTAAAAATTCAGTGGTGTCTCCCCCCTTTCAGTGATCCCTCTTCCCCCCTTGTGTGTGTGTCTCTCTCTCTCTATCCATCTCTCTTGCTCTATCCATCTGTCTCTCTCTCTATCTATACATCTTGCCCCTGTCTCTCCCAGGGCCGGATTTACATCTCAGGTGGCTGTAGGCACAAAAACCTGAAGCGCCCCCCCCACCCCCCCCAGAAAAAAGTGGAAAAAATTAGGACTTTTTTTTATTATTATTTAGGACAACTAAAAATAAATATTAGATGTAAAATTATATTTTCCCTTTTATGGAGATACGCAAATACATACACCAATTGCAATATTTGTTGTAATGGAAGCTACACCAAAAATCAATATTCACTTGACTCAAATGGCCATACAATTTCTATTATGTATAACAAAAACAAATCATGTTAAACTTTTAATGCAAAATATTCTAAAGAAAACCCTATTTAAAGGGACATAAAATGTGACAGTTTGCTGGGCATTTTATTATTGCACTAGTGCTTGCACAGAAGTGTGTTAGCCTCTTGCAAAAGAGTTAAACACATAGTCAATGTCAGTTCTGAGACAGCAATACACATCTGTGCAGACCCAGATGGGCTCATAGGACATGTTTATTAACAAGCCATTAGTGTATTGCTTTTCTGGAGATGACTGACTATGTGCTTAACATTTTGTTGGAGTTAAACACAGTTTTGCGTAAACAATAGCAATATTAAAACTAGCAGCATGCAAGCTCATCACCATCAACAACCTGTGCAGCCAGTGGAAGAAAATATAAAATGTAGGTATTTTTTTCCACTACATGAAAAAAATCGTGTAAACTCTGATATTTTTGGTACAAATACACACAAATGTTACATTTATTTTGTTCTGAAATATAAATATCATATGATGTTGCTCTCAAAGGAAAACATGGAATGTTGTAGATTATATGTAATCCAGGGGTCAACAAATGTGTTTAAAATTAGAATTTAGAAATTCAATTTACCACAATACAAAAATACCACACTTACTTGATAAAAGAACAGATTAACAATGTTTAATGTGATGTGTGTGTATGTGTATATATATATATATATATATATATGTGTGTGTGTGTGTGTGTGTGTGTGATGTGTGTTTATGTGTATATATGTGTGTGTGTGTGTGTGTGATGTGTGTGTATGTGTATATATATATATATATATATATATATACACATACATATACATACATACAAACAAATATGCCATGTGAGTGGTTTACACACATACACATTTTACAGCCTTACAGTCTACAAACTTTGTTGTAAAAGTGCCCTAAAGGCTGTAAATCACAATCGGCAGGTTGTAATAACGAGCAGAGCAGCTAGTCCCACATAACCTCCATGCTTCCAATGCCGTTATAGAACAAAAACATTGATCCGGAAGCAGAATTTAAACTCCAGGCTATAAAAAAGGAATAAAGCACATAACAAGTGAATACACTGCAACCCTCTCTGGTAGCCAAGGGGTTAAAGTGCTCTGCTTGTTATGTTTTCATTCTAGGCAGCATTAGAAGCCTTGTACAGTCCTAACCTGTTCTGAAGCTTTCATTCCTCAACAAAAAGTGTCTGCACCACATCAGCATGGAGCTTGGCTGTGTGAGGCAACAGAAGTACATAAAATAAAAGTGAAACTAAATATGCCTGGTGAAAATGGGAGGGGTTTAGTTTTAATCTTTTCCCCTCTCTCCTTCATGGCTCCCTCAACTGCTGTAACATATTCCCAATGAAACACTCAACTTTGTAGGCACCTGGCAGCACAATTCTTACTAAAATAAATGCCCTCATAAAAAAAAATTTTTTTTTTTTTTTTTTTTTATTACTGACAGGCAGGCGCCCCTCACTGCAAGGCGCCTGTAGGCACATGCCTACTGTGCCTAATGGGAAATCCGGCCCTGGTCTCTCCCACTCCCTCTGTCTCTCTCCTTATGTGTCGTTCTCCCCCATTGTCTCTTTCTCTCTCTGTCTCTCTTCCTCCCCCTCTGACTCTCTCATCCCTTATGTGTCTCTCTAACCCTCTGTGTGTGATTGTGTCTCTCTCTCTCTTTCTCTCTAACCCTCTGTGTGTGATTGTGTCTCTCTCTTTCTCTCTAACCCTCTGTGTGTCTCTCTCTCTCTCCCCCCTTTCTCTCTCTCCCTCTCCCCCAGTCTCTCTCTCCCTCTCCCCCCGAGTGTTTTTCTGTGTTTTTGTCTACCTTTTATTTATTTAATTAATGAATTGGTGGTGCCATCTAAGGATGTGGCTTTATTTAACCAGCCGCCACTGGATCAAGACATTTTTATATTTACTGAATAATAATGAAGGAATCTATAAGCATAATTTGCAGCATTAAAGTAAAAGTATGTATTAAACATATGCAAATGGGCCTGGATTTCTAGATCTCATAATCAGAGCAAGCATTTTGTTATCTGGCAAGAGTTTCTGTTACAATCCTTTAACTTTGACTAAAATCAGATGTTTACTAAGTTGACCAGTTTTCCAAGACACCATTTAAAGGGACATAAAACCCATATGTTTTCTTTCATGATTTAGAAAGAGCATGCAATTTTAAATAACTTTCCAATTTACAACTAATATCTAAGTTTCTTCATTCTTTCGATATCCTTTGTTGAAAATCATATCTAAATATGCTCAGTAGCTGCTGATTGGTGGATGCACATAGATACCTCATGTGATTGACTCACCCATGTGCATTGCTATTTCTTCAACAAAGGATATCTAACGAATGAAGGCATATCCTAGCCACTGCCTCACCAGCCTCTGATGTCACCACCCATCACTAATATATATATATATATATATATATATATATATATATATATATATATATATATATATATATAGTGTGTGTGTATATATATATATATATATATAGTGTGTGTGTGTATATATATATATATATATATATATATATAGATGTGTGTATATATATTTGTGTATGTATATGTGTGTGTGTGTATGTATATGTGTGTGTGTGTATGTATATATATATATATATATATATATATATGGGCCTATTTAACAAAGGTCTGTCAGACCTGATCCGACAGTGCGGATCAGGTCCGACAGACCTCGCTGAATGCGGAGAGCAATACGCTCTCCGTATTCAGCATTGCACCAGCAGCTCTTGTGAACTGCTGGTGCAACGCTGCCCCCTGCAGATTCGCGGCCAATCGGCTGCCAGCAGGGGGTGTCAATCAACCCGATCGTACTCGATCGGGTTAAAATGCGGCGATGTCTGTCCGCCTGCTCAGAGCAGGTGGACAGGTTATGGAGCAGCAGTCTTTAGACCGCTGCTTCATAACTGGTGTTTCTGGCGAGCCTGCAGGCTCGCCTGAAACAGGGGCCCTCAAGCTCCTTCCGGAGCTTGATAAATGGGCCCCATAGTGTGTGTATATGATTGTGCATGTAAATAAATGTAAATAAATTATTGTTTTTATAATAATAATTTTATTAACAGTTACTTTTAATTTTATAAATGCTATAGTTTAATATTTTTAATTAATTAAATAATAGTAATAACATATGTGTTTTCCTGTATATCCATGTAAGTGTATATGCATGTGTGTGTGTGTCTGCTTGCATCCATGGGTATGCTGATGCGCCATTGAGTTACTTTTTATATAGGGGGCACTCAGGGCCCTCTTTTTATTAGGTCCCCCACTGCAGGAGATACACTCCAAGCTACGGACACCTATGTGTGTTACTATACATCCAATGGGCGGTGATACTGGCTATATATTCCAGCTAGCATCACCGCCAACATTGGCGATGTATAGTAAAGGAATAAATTACACCAAGCATAACAACTATACCTATGCACCCCTAAAATGACAGAACGCACCACCACAAATTAACCCTACACTACTTAACCCCTAAGCCGTCAATAGCCCAACGCATTATCCCCCTACTCTACTTAACCCTTACACTGCCACAACTTTCCAATGCAATAAACTCCCTAACCTGCTAACCCCTACACCACCACAACCACAAAATTCAAACTACCCTTACACTACTTAACTACCTAACACCTTACCACCACCTCTAACCTAACACCCCTAATTTATAGGAAAAAAATAAACAAACCCCATCACTACAAAAATTAAAAAAAATCTACAGTTATGGTTATTATAAAACTAAAGCCCCCCCTAAAAACAACAACCCCAAAATAAGAAACCCTATACTAACACTAAATGTTACTATATCAATAGTTGTTTGTAGAGCATTGTCCTAAAGCGATTTAGCTTTTTTTGCTCTAAAAAACAGAACCCTATTATTTAATAAAAGTAACCCTTACCCTCCAAAAATACTTATCTAAAAATACTACTCTAAAATTGCCCTAATAAGGGCATTCGATAGGGCATTGCCCTAAAGCAATCATAGCTCTTTTCCTTTAAAAAAATCCCTATCCATAAACAAGTTGCCCTGATAAAAGCATTTTGTAGGGCATTGCCCTAGAGTTTTCAGCTCTTTTGCTTTTAATAATAAACTAAAAACCCTTTTCCAAAAAAAACCTATCCTACAAAAAATCCTAAACTAAAAAAAAACTGATGTCAGCAAACCCCTAAACCAGGCTACTTGTTTAATAAGACATTAATTGCAGATATAGAAAAGGATTTCCTGGTGATTGTTGTCTCCTGGGTATGTGTGGGAATGTGATGGGGCTGATATGAATATTATTTTTTATTCTAGCGCAGGCAGCAGTGCTAGTCTGATCAGCATGACTGATCTGCAACAAAATAAACAGCTCAGGAAAATAATAAGTCATTGTGATGGCAAAGGGTGAAGATGCAGATAGATAGGAGAATTTCAGATGATGCTAAGTGTCAGGGAGATAAAATGATTGCAGAAAAGTTCCAGGATACCCAGATAAATATAGCAAGAAAGTGTATTTAGATTTTGTGTGCTGCCCTAGGCATTGGGAACATTTAGTAAATTTTAAAACTAGAAGCCAAAGTCACATGGAGGTCTTATGCACCCCCATTAGACAAACAGGTTTCAGTAACCACTGATATGTAATCAAATGGATATATAATATAACTATTGGAAAGCATAAGAGAGGAAAGACATAAAAGGGACGGTCTACTCCTGAATATGTATTGTTTATAAAGATAGATAATCCCTTTATTACCCATTCCCCAGTTTTGCATAACCAACACTGTTATATTAATATACTTTTTACCTCTGTGATTACCTTCTACCTAAGCCTCTGCAGACTGCCCCCTTATCTCAGTTCTTTTGACAGACTTGCATTTTAGTCAATCAGTGCTGATTCATAAGTAACTGCACAGGAGTGAGCACAATGTTATCTCAATGGCACATGTGAACTAGCGCTGTGAAGCTGCAAAAACTGTCAAAATGCAAAGTTGATTACAATTGCATGCCCTATCTTAATCATGAAAGTTTAATTTTGTCTAGACTGTCCCTTTAAGTGTTAAAACTACTGTGCTGCCCCTAAACCCTGCTGCTCTTAACACAGGCCTAGTTCATACTGACAAACTTTCGGAGGCTTTCTAAAAGGGGTGAGAGACTTGTGAGCAGGGCCACCATCAGGGGATGAATAGGGTGACTCCTGTCAGGCGCCCAGTGGAACCCATGAGGCAAGCACAACTATTATTTTTTTTTTTTTTACATTTTGGCAGCCACCAGAGGATGCTACAGCAGAGTGCTATTGAGCATGGGAATTGTCATTACAAGGAGTAAAGTATTAGCATTTGAGAGGATTTCTGAGTGTGCACTAAACCACTATGCACAGTGTGAGACAGACTTGGCACTTCAGTTTGTACAGTGTGTGCCTGAGTAGGATGGCAGATCACTTTCATTTGCAGAGTAGGTAGGAATACTTAGTAAATGTTTTTTTTATTTATTTGTGCAATTTCAAATTGTAACTTCAGTGTGGTAGTTGTATGGTGGGGCCAGGGGTCCATACAAACACATGTTTTTAGCAATATGCAGCAGTGTATTTATGATTATTTGACAATGCTTTAGAAAGTCTATATTTAAAATAATGCAAAAATGTTTCTTCCTCAATACACAAACGGTAAGTCCCTTTTGGCAGATATGATTTTTTTTATTTATTTATATATTTTAATTACATTCCAGTTTACTGCCCCTTTATGCAAGGACTTTCCAGATGCCAGGAGGCATTTTATCTAAGATTTTTACATTTGCATAAAATGTTATACTCTCAGGCTAAGATTGCTCAGTGTTTGAAATGAGACAAGTTAACTTAACACTGTTCAAAATCCATAAGTACAGCTGACAGATTTGAAGTGGTGCTCTTGGTTGGGGAAAATGGGGGTGGGGGAAACCCAAACATATGTCAACCTTTCAAAAGTACTTATCTTAATTTACCCATTCTGACAGATCAATAATGTACAATTTTGAATTCACAGAAGTATTTTGTTTGCACATTTACAAATATGATTCTTTAAAAAGCGATCTCTTAATTTCTGCTATTTTTTTTTTTTTTTTTTTGCATGCATGCATGCATGTCAGACACTGTTGATTTAGGCGATGGCAATGTGCAGAAATATTACCTCCTATGAGCGTTTCTGTGGGTTTCTGTGTTTATGTCTTTGTGCTTTTGTTTGTGTCTCTATAAGTGTGTATGTATTTTTTTTCTGTGGATGTCTCTGTGAGGGTTTGTGTGTGTATGTATGTCTTTGTGTATTTTCTGTGGGTGTCTCTCTGTGTGTATGTATTTGTATGTTTTCTGTGGGTGTCTCTCTGTGTGTGTGTGTATTTCTTTGTGTGTTTTCTTTGAGTTTCTCTCTGTGTGTGTGTATGTCTTTGTGTGTTTTCTGAGGCTGTCTCTTTGAGTGTATGTGCAAGTTGGTGTTTGAGTTTGTGTGTGTGTGAGTGTCCATTGTCTGTTCCTCTTTAGGACATTTTTACCTTACTACTGATTATTCACATCTTTCTACAGACTTTGAGACTAATGAGACCTTTCCGGAAGTATCCACCACTTAACTTAAATTGTTTAGGCAGTTCAGGGCACTTCCTTTCAGCCACTGCATGCTGTTGTCATCATATAGTTGGCATTTTCCTTAACAAAAAGGTAATCAGAACTCCATATTTTGCCTTGTAAATCTCTTTTTTTGACAAAACTGTAGTCTACCTAATTACTTGTCAGGTCAATGTAAACAAGTTCTGAGTGTCTGTGTGGGTGTCTGTGTCTTAGATTGTTTATGTGTTTCTTTGCGTGTCTGCTAGTGTCTATATGTGAATCCTTATGGGATGGGAGCTCTGCTAGTTTGCCAAAATATGGTATATATGCCCCGTAACAAGAACCAAAAGTTCTGCTTAAAGTTTTAATCAGAGTAATGCAATGGAAAGAGAAAAGCAACATTTTGGATACACAACAAATGAGAAAGGGTTAAGGACTTAAAGGGACACTGAACCCAATTTTTATCTTTTGTGATTCAGATAGAGCATGCAATTTTAATCAACTTTCTAATTTACTCCTATTATCAAATTTTCTTTATTCTTTTGGTATCTTTATTTGAAAAGCAATAATGTAAGTTTAGATGCCGGCCCATTTTTGGTGAACAACCTGGATTGTTCTTGCTGATTGGTGGATTAATTCAATCGACCAATAAACAAGTGCTGTCCAGGGTCTAAACCAAAAAATAATATCAAAGAAAGATAGCAAGAGAACGAAGAAAAATTGATAATAGCAGTAAATTAGAAAGTAGCTTAACATTGCATGTTTTATCTGAGTCATGAAAGAAAAAAATTGGGACACTAAACACTAAATAAATGCTAGATAGAATGATGCATTCAAAGAAAAGATTAGTCTGAGAAAAAAATGGGAGCTGCCATGTTGTAACTTAGGTTACCTTATCTGCTGTGACCAATTAGACAGTTATAAATAGGTCACTAGAGTGTGCACCCAATGGCTGTGTGAAATATAACAGTGTTCTGCACTACCATTTCTAAAATAAACTAAAAAGCTCACAATTTCAGAATGGAATTACAGGAAAAGGGGACAAAATAAATAATGAAAGTATATTGCAGAATTGTGTGTATATATATATATATATATATATATATATATATATATATATATATATATATATATATATATATATATACATACATACAACTTATCAGTTTATATAACCATATCAAAGTGTTTAATGTCCCTTTGATGAAAACATAGGCAGAGCACATAATTTTAAACAGCTTTCCAATTATATTCTATTATAAATTTTGCCTTATTCTCTTGGTATCCTTTATTGAAGGAGATGCAGTGCACTGAATCAGTAAGGCAATGATAACAGGTATATATAACATTTTGTAACTAGTTTATTATACCTTTTCATGTGACAACACTGAGGAAATGACACTTTGCTACAATGTAAAGTAGTGAGTGTACAGCCTGTATAACAGTGTAAATTTGCTGTCCCCTCAAAATAACTCAACACACAGCCATTAATGTCTAAACCGTTGGCAACAAATGTGAGTACACCCCTAAGTGAAAATGTCCAAATTGGGCCCAAAGTGTCAATACTTTGTGTGGCCACCATTATTTTCCTGCACTGCCTTAACCCTCTTGGGCATGGAGTTCACTAGAGCTTCACAGGTTGCCACTGGAGTCCTCTTCCACTCCTTCATGACAGCATCATAGAGCTGGTGGATGTTAGAGACCTTGCACTCCCCCACCTTCAATTTGAGGATTCCCCACAGATGCTTAATAGGGTTTAGGTCTGGAGACATGCTTGGCCAGTCCATCACCTTTACCCTCAGCTTCTTTAGCAAGGCAGTGGTCATCTTGGAGGTGTGTTTGGGGTCGTTATCATGTTGGAATACTGCCTTGCGGCCCAGTCTCCAAAGGGAGGGGATCATGCTCTGCTTCAGTATGTCACAGTACATGTTGGCATGCATGGTTCCCTCAATGAACTGTAGCTCCCCAGTGCTGGCAGCACTCATGCAGGCCCAGACCATGACACTCCCACCACCATGTTTGACTGTAGGCAAGACACACTTGTCTTTGTACTCCTTACCTGGTTGCCGCCGCATACGCTTGACACCATCTGAACTAAATAAGTTTATCTTGGCCTCATCGAACCAAAGGACATGGTTCCAGTAATCCATGTCCTTAGTCTGCTTGTCTTCGGCAAATTGTGGGCTTTCTTGTGCATCATCTTTAGAAGAGGCTTCCTTCTGGGATGACAGCCATGCAGACCAATTTGATGCAGTGTGCGGCATATGGTCTGAGCACTGACAAGCTGACCCCCCACCCCTTCAACCTCTGCAGCAATGCTGGCAGCACTCATACGTCTTTTTCCCAAAGACGACCTCTGGATATGACGCTGAGCTTGTGCACTCAACCTCTTTGGTCGACCATGGCGAGGCCTGTTCTGAGTGGAACCTATCCTGTGAAACTGCTGTATGGTCTCACCCAACATGCTAGGCCATCTTTATGTAGAGCAACAATTCTTTTTTTCAGATCCTCAGAGAGTTCTTTGCCATGAGGTGCCATGTTGAACTTCCAGTGACCAGTATGAGAGAGTGAGAGCGATAACACCAAATTTAACACACCTGCTCCCGATTCACACATGAGACCTTGTAACACTAACGAGTTACATGACACTGGGGAGGGAAAATGGCTAATTTGGCCCAATTTGGACATTTTCACTTAGGGATGTACCCACTTTTGTTGCAAATGGTTTTGACATTAATGGCCGTGTGTTGAGTTATTTTGAGGGGACTGCAAATTTACACTGTTATACAGGCTGTGCTATACATTCACTACTTTACATTGTAGCAAAGTGTCATTTCTTCAGTGTTGTCACATGAAAAGATATAATAAAATATTTACAAAAATCTGAGGGGTGTACTCACTTTTGTGAGATACTGTATATATATATATGAAGCCACCAATAAGCAGCTAGCTCCCAGCTCCTGAGCCTACCTAGGTATGCTATTCAACAAGGGATAACAAGAGAATGAAGAAAATTAGATAACAGATGTAAATTGGAAAGTTATTTAAAATGTTATGCTCTATCTGATTATTGAAAGAAATATTTGGGTCCTTTTGTCCAGATCATTCTAAAAGCCACGCAGTAGACAAGTGATTGTGGCTTTTATGGTAAGCACCTGCTAACTAAAGGGGCATGAGACCCCTTATTTGAAAGAAGAAAGCCCCCACTTTCATTTGAGGGAGTCCTTTGTAGTAATTATACCCTATACATTATATAATCAGGTAAATGATCACCATTTGTATGGCAATCACATAAAAATAAAACAAGGCTTATAGGATCCCTCATTGGAAGTGGAGCCACTTTTCTCCCTTATCACAAATCTCCATTGCAATTTCCTGCAAAATAAATGGCCAGGGAAGAAACCCTGTGGTTGATGTATCAAAGGTTAAACCATAGAAAAATTTAGCCAGAGGCGAAATTCTTCATGAGAGCAGCCTCCCGCATTTTTTATGCTTCTGTATATACTATGTATACTTCATACGCTTTGTATAGCAAAGTTACTTGTGTGACGTATTATTATTTGTGATATTAAATACTAAATAGATTTTATAAGCATAGTATTAAAGTTATTCCCACATCCTTCTAGTCATGGGTGCGGCCATCTTGAAATCTAGCTTTCACTAAATTCCAGTTCTGATATGTATTTGCACATGTGCAGTAACTCCCCTTCAGATACCTGCAGTGAAACCTATTTCCTAAAAGCACCCATAATTAGAGAGATGTGTATGAAATGTGTTTAGGCACAGATTACATGTGAAGCGCTAATGATAGGGTTTACTGTGCAAATTGATATTACAAGTCCATGGTAAAGAAGAATAACCAGAGAATATCATTCAATGGATAACGCTTCTGCGCTAAACATTGCTAATATTACAAATTGAAAGTTAAATGTTGCACTTGAGCACAATACATAATAGTGCTAAAAAACACATGTAAAACATATTAAAATACATTATTACACTCGTATATAAACATATTATATATAAAATCTAAGTTTATTATTGAATAAAATGTATGAAAAGACTTAAAAGAGATATGGTATATGCCAACGTGTTTCACTGGAAATGGCCCAGAAGTATATATATAGTATATCTGTCTAAATGTGTATATGTTTTATGTGTTGATATGTGCAAATATGTGTATGTGTGTGTGTGCGTATATATAAAACACAATCTCCTGTCTGAGGTTGGGCCCTCCTGTGGGAGGGACCTGCTGGGCCCAGTTGCAGTCGTGCATATCGCATCCCTGTTAGTTCCGTCCCTCATGGCATGGAACATCTTAGCGGTTTGGCTGTCCTGAAGCTATAGAAGCTTCCTAAATGAGATTGCGGACTGGAGGGCAAGCCCAGCATCATAGACACTCCCCCCTTGCCCGATCCCATCATTGAAATCACACAATCACATGAACGATTACGTGATTTTAATTTGTACTTATTTGTTTACATCAGAACTTTGTTCTGATGTAGACAAATAAGTCCAGATGAGAACGGGTTAGTGCCACTTCCCATTTGTGTATTCAAATGGGATTTGGGCTTCTGTGTTTATAATCTCCACAACCAAGGGGAGGGGTGCCCAAGACACAAACAGAAAAAAAGGTATTTTACATAAAATTACATTTACATAATACTGTGATGGTTCCTGTGCACATCATTCTAGAACTGGCATCATTGTGCCTCAATAAGGCCATGTTTTATATCCCTTTAAATGCAACGTATCAGTTTAGTGCTATATGAAGCTGTTTCTTTGACAAGCACACCGTAGCCGTATTGTTTTAAGTGGAACTGTGTTATTCTTCAGCAATTAAATGTATTGTGTATTGCACTATCTAGGTTTGTTTGCAAGTCCACCTGGGAAAGCTAAAAGATAAAACAAAACTGTCTATAAAAAGAGAAGCATTGGGATTTAGTTGTGAAAGTCATGCTGCCCTCTGTAAGGCCGATTGAAACGGCATGCTGAGTTTTCTAAGAAATACCTTCACTTTAAATATCCTCCGAAGGTTTAATACTGCAGTGCAACAGCTGATCTGCAGAAGAGATTGTGTTTATATCAGGAGATGGATTCCTTCAGGCTCTGTCAGTATCTGCTGCTTCAAATCTTTCCCTTCATAATGACAAATAAAAAAACAGAAAAAAAGACTGTGGGATAATCAGGTGATCCAGTAAATGCCTTCAGCTGCTGGTGTCTGAATTGTTACCAAATGAAGGGGGGATGTGGGATCAAAAATCCTCACAAAAAAAGCTTTTTAACAAGGGACGATGCAGCATTATGTAGATTTGTTTCTGAAATAAGGCGCTAGACAATAGGCAATAGATAGCTACATATTTTATACGTGTTGTTTCTGGGGTAAGCTTTTTATTTTCCTGTTCAGTCTGTATAGTTAATAAGTGTTTCTATAGAGAATGAGAGGTTTAGAATTGGCTCCATTAAGGCGCTTCGCTTTCTGTCTCCATTAGGGCCAGAAAGGGCCCAACAATAGGCTTGAGCATATAAGGTAAAGCAGCTTAATTAGCTCAAAATTACCCACATTAGATCCTGTACCCTTCCACTCTTTTAAAAGCCTCATACCCACATCAGACAGCTAATCCTACAGCCCCTCTTTTAGCCACATATCTATATCATACCAGACCCCTGGTCCTACAGCTCTTCCGTAGACCACATATCTATATCATACAAGACTCCTGGTGCTACAGCTCTTCTGTAGACCACATATCTATATCATACAAGACCCCTGGCGCTACAGCTCTTCTGTAGACTACATATCTATATCATACAAGAACTCTGGTCCTACAGCTCTTCCATAGACCACATATCTATATCATACAAGATCCCTGGTGCTACAGCTCTTCTGTAGACCACATATCTATATCATACAAGACCCCTGATATCAAAATCAGACCAGACAGCTCTTCTGTAAGTGTCATACCTATATCAGACCCCTAATCCTGCAGCCCCTCTGTAAGCCACATTAGATCAGAGAGCTCTTCTGTAAGAAGAGTGATGTGAAACGCACGTCAGGGGCACACATGTTAGGAGCTTAGTCTCCTCATTTTTAAACTTGTGGCTTACTCCTTAGTAAAATAAGCCTAAGAAACGACAGTTAGTATAGGGATAATTTCAGCTACCGCTATAGAAGGAGCTGAGTCTTAGATTGATAAAAGTGGTATAACTAATATGGTAAATGTAACTCCCATAGCGGGAGCTTTAATAGATATCATGAAATATATTTGTTCATTTTTTCTAAGGCAGTATTAATACTATTGCAGAACTAAAGAGTTAAAGTATTTTAATGCAGTATGTGTGTGTTGTGACTGTTTGCATAATATTCTTTAGTAAACTAACATGAATCAGTAGTAACGACACAAAAAAACAACAATGGCACTAAAAATGGCAGTCCCCACTAATTATCTAATATTACTTATCTTTACCACAGCTTATTGTGACGTTGCTGTGCATCTGTTCTTATCACTAATTTAGTGGGTTTGTGCTAAGCATTGACTAAACTTAAACATCAGAAGCTGGACATTAGGGATACATAAACAAGTAGAAGCAATGTATATAGTATGATCCATATGCTTAGATTACCATTATTGGTAATTCAATGATAATGATAAAATGTACATAACAATGAGGAACAGGTATATACTACCTTAACCATGCTGTCTTAATGAGTGACAAGACAGATTCCAATCATGTTTCTAAAAAGGCGGGACTTCCGGTGCACAGAGCTTTAAATGTGTTCAATATCAGCGGCCTGCTGCCTTTGAGAAAGCCTTAAAGGGCGAAACGCGTCAGAAGTCAGGAGGCTTTTTTAAGTTGTTAAACTCTGTTGAGGCTCCCTTGACCCTAAAGTTTGTATCTTATTAAATTGATCCATATATCAAATTATCGACTCTATCCATGCTCATGGGGGTATAACTCCTATATCATAGTCTAACAAGCAGCGGTCTGTACACAAAACCAGAGTGAACGCTGAATAGATTACCAGATAGTTTGCAGTTAAAACAAGTGTTAACATTACCGACTAAGATGATATATAAGGGGGTTTAGTCTACATACCACAGCTCCCACATTATATAGCCTACCAATTGCAGTATATATCGAAACCAAACGCTAAATAGATTACACGTTGAAATCTTGTAGAGGCTCCTCCGAGCTCATAGTTTGCAATTAACATAAAATCTAAATACAATTTCAAACTAGAGCCTGATATTCAACAGTCAACATAGCAGGTACAGACAGATCGCCGACAGACATAGTGCCTAAGATTGACATAGTCTAAGTTAACTGCAGACAATAACAAGGTGGGGAATAATGCTGTCGGGATAGCAACATAGTAACATTGATCACACTCTGCACTGGTAGACTGACAGGATATGAGATCCGTATTGGAGGAACCAGCTATTGGGGGTTAGAAATGAACAACAGTACTGACTAGATACAAATATCATAACCGCGCCAATCGCACTAAGAGGTTTATTTGCCCAGTCTCGATCCAAATGCTGCATAATAAATAGCTTAATAGCGGCATATAACTGTGATACTGACTAATGATAATGTGAGATATCCACGTGTATAATGTAGCATAAGCGGACTTATAGAAGCCCGACCAGATTTGATGCTCAATAACCTGGGTGTATTATACAGTTGGGTTACACATGTTATTAGAGTAACCCCTATATAGAACCCTACAAATATTTGGGAACTATAGCTAAGTATCTAGTCTATTGATCAAATTTTCTAACACAAACATACAACATGATTGGCCGGATCATTAAGATAGATAGACCTATAACAGGCTAGTAGCCAATGACAGCACTATGTCCTCAGTAATTGTACAGTTATTGTGCCTCCACACCATTACATGAAGGAAGTATTCTGCATTAGGGCTACCATTGCTACAAGCAAAAGCAATATATGAAGGAGACCAGATCAATATAGTTGAACTCTCTCATACCTATAACATGACCACAATATAATTGTACTAGGAATTGATACTGTTCGCCCCTGTTCACAGATTAGAGTACAGGAGTGCCCTAACCACCAGTGGAGTTGATAGTATTAAAGGACCAACTCATATAATTTCAGCGAACTAGACTCCTTATTATAATACTAGGTTATGTGGTATTAACCTTTATTCAAGGCCCAATCACTTTACACATAACCGCTCATATGGCACAGAGTTATTATTTTAATTAGGGTGTGATAGTTTTGTTGTTATTTTAATTAATGATGTAAAAGTTATGTTTTAACCAAACTGGAACACTGCCTCTTTAAAGTCTGGGCATAGAGTGCTTGGGGCATCCACAAATTGCTGTTTATGAATTAGTAGTAAGTATGGGAATTACCAAATTAATCTTGGGCCCGATCCGATATGCATCGTCGCCCGCAAAAGCCGGCGACGCTGAAATTTGCACTGGTTTGGTATCCTATATACGGCGTAACCTAGAAGTTACGCTTGTATATTTCTGCCGTCGCCCGTAATTTTTTGGGCCATAGGCAGGTATACCAAACCAGCGCAGTTTGGTATCCAATATACAGCGTAAGGACTTACGTGGCGAAAATGGAGAAATCTTACTCCATTTTCACCTCGCCACAAAATGCAGCCGTAGTAAGCCTTACGCTGTCTATTGGAGCCCCGTAACTCCCTAAACTACCTGCCAAATAAAACCTAACACCTAAAGCATGCGCAATGTCTATCTACCTGTCAACCGCGATCCCCGCCACAATCCCTAATAAAGTAATTAACCCCTAAACTGCCGCACACGGACCCCGCCGCCATCTACAATAAAAGTATAACCCCCTAATGTGATCCCCCTACACCGTCGCAAGCTACATTACATACCCCCTAATATGAGTCCCTTACACCGCCGCCATCTATCTTACCTACCCCCTAAAGTGAGCCCCTACCCCACCGCCATCTATCTTACCTACCCCCTAAAGTGAGCCCCTACCCCGCCGCCATCTATCTTTCCTACCCCCTAAAGTGAGCCCCTACCCCGCCGCCATCTACCTTACCTACCCCCTAAAGTGAGCCCCTACCCCGCGGCCATCTATCTTACCTACCCCATAAAGTGAGCCCCTACCACGCCGCCATCTACCTTACCTACCCCCTAAAGTGAGCCCCTACCCCGCGGCTATCTATCTTACCTACCCCCTAAAGTGAGCCCCTTACACCACCACCATCTATTTTAAAAATATTAACCCCAAATTTAATCCCCCTACACCGCCGCCAGCTATATTAACTATATTAACCCTAATTATATTAGGGTTAATATAGTTAATATCGTTATTATATTATATATATATTAAGTATAATAACCCTATCTAACACTTTTACAGGTAACTTGGTATTTATTTTAACTAGGTACAATAGATATTAAATAGTTAATAACTATTTAATAGCTACCTAGTTAAAATAATTACAAATTTACCTGTAAAATAAATCCTAACCTAAGATACAAATACACCTACACTATCAATAAATTAAATAAACTACAAATATCTAAACTAAAATACAATAAAATAATCTAAACTAAATTACAAAAACAAACAAACACTAAATTACAAAAAATAAAAAAAAGATTACAAGATTTTTAAGCTAATTCCACCTATTCTAAGCCCCCTAATAAAATAATAAAGCCCCCCAAAATAAAAAAATTTCCCAACCCTATTCTAAATTAAAAAAGTTCAAAGCTCTTTTACCTTACCAGCCCTTAAAAGGGCCTTTTGCGGGGCATGCCCCAAAGAATTCTGCTCTTTTGCCTGTAAAAGAAAAACACAATACCACCTCCCAACATTACAACCCACCACCCACATACCCCTATTCTAAACCCACCCAACCCCCCTTAAAAAAAACTAACACTACCCCCCTGAAGATCTCCCTACCTTGTCTTCAGCCAGCTGGGCCGAACTCTTCATCCGATCCGGGCGATGTCCAATCAAGCGGCAGTGAAGTCTTCTTCCATCCGGCGATTTCTTCAATCAAGCGGCAGTGAAGTTTTCTTCCATCCGGCGATGTCTTCAATCAAGCGGCAGTGAAGTCTTCTTCCATCCGGCGATGTCTTCTTCCATCCGGCGATGTCTTCAAGCAAAGCGGCATCTTCAATCTTCTTTCTTCGCTCCTCCGCCGCGGAGCATCCATCTGGCACGACGACTTCCCGATGAATGAGGTACCTTTAAATGACGTCATCCAAGATGGCGTCCGTCGAATTCCGATTGGCTGATAGGATTCTATCAGCCAATCGGAATTAAGGTAGAAAAATCTGATTGGCTGATTGAATCCGATTGGCTGAACCATTGAAGACATCGACGGATGGAAGAAGACATCGCCGGATGGAAGAAGACTTCACTGCCGCTTGATTGAAGACATCGCCGGATGGAAGAAGACTTCACTGCCGCTTGATTGGACATCGCCCGGATCGGATGAAGAGTTCGGCCCGGCTGGGTGAAGACAAGGTAGGGAGATCTTCAGGGGGGTAGTGTTAGGTTTTTTTAAGGGGGGTTTGGGTGGGTTTAGAATAGGGGTATGTGGGTGGTGGGTTGTAATGTTGGGGGGTGGTATTGTGTTTTTCTTTTACAGGCAAAAGAGCAGAATTCTTTGGGGCATGCCCCGCAAAAGGCCTTTTTAAGGGCTGGTAAGGTAAAAGAGCTTTGAACTTTTTTAATTTAGAATAGGGTAGGGAAATTTTTTTTATTTTGGGGGGCTTTATAATTTTATTAGGGGGCTTTAGTTTAGATATTTGTAGTTTATTTAATTTATTGATAGTGTAGGTGTATTTGTAACTTAGGTTAGGATTTATTTTACAGGTAAATTGGTAATTATTTTAACTAGGTAGCTATTAAATAGTTATTAACTATTTAATAGCTATTGTACCTAGTTAAAATAAATACCAAATTACCTGTAAAATAAATATAAACCCTAAAATAGCTACAATGTAATTATTAATTATATTGTAGGTATCTAAGGGTTTATTTTATAGGTAAGTATTTAGATTTAAATATGAATATTTTAATTAATAATATTAATATTAATTAGATTTATTTTAATAAGAATTTAGTTAGGGATGTTAGAGTTAGATAGGGTTATTATACTTAATATATATATATAATATAATAATGATATTAACTATATTAACCCTAATATAATTAGGGTTAATATAGTTAATATATATAATATAATAACTATATTAACTATATTAACCCTAATATAATTAGGGTTAATATAGTTAATATAGCTGGCGGCGGTGTAGGGGGATTAAATTAGGGGTTCATATTTTTAAAATAGATGGCGGCGGTGTAAGGGGCTCACTTTATGGGGTAGGTAAGATAGATGGTGGCGGTGTAAGGGGCTCACTTTAAGGGGTAGGTAAGAACGATGGCGGCGGGGTAGGGGCTCACTTTAGGGGGTAGGTAAAATAGATGGCGGCGGGGTAGGGGCTCACTTTAGGGGTAGGTACGGTAGATGGTGGTGGGGTAGGGGCTCACTTTAGGGGGTAGGTAAGATAGATGGCGGCGGGGTAGGGGCTCACTTTAGGGGGTAGGTAAGATAGATGGCGGCGGGGTAGGGGGCTCACTTTAGGGGGTAGGTAAGATAGATGGCGGCGGGGTAGGGGCTCACATTAGGGGTTTATAGATTTAATATAGCTGGCGGCGGGGTCCGGGAGCAGCGGTTTAGGGGTTAATAACTTTATTATCTGGCGGCGGGTCCGGGAGCGGCGGTTTAGGGGTTAATAACTTTATTAGCTGGCGGCGGGGTCCGGGAGCGGCGGTTTAGGGGTTAATACATTTTTTATTGTTAGGGTAGTGAGGGGGGATAGCGGATAGAGGGTTAGACGTGTCGGCTATGTTTGGGAGGCGTGTTAGACAGTACGGGAGATTTAATACTTTAGTAAGGTTTTGTAGGCGCCGTCAGTTTCTAAAGTGCCGTAAGTCACTGGCGACTCCAGAAATTTGTACTTACTCAGATTTCTGGACATCGCTGGTTTGTGAGACTTACGGCACTTTAGCATCTGACGAAGCCGTATATAGGATAGCTTGAGTTGCGAGCTGAAACTGTGGGCGGCAGGGGTTCCCTCGCTTGCGCCGCAAACTACGATCTTTATCGGATCGCGCCCCTAAGCTGCACTATGAAATATTAAAAATAGGGGGCACAGCAATCTTTTGCACATTTGTATATGCTTTTCAGTAAAATTATTGTACATAATTGCTGGTAAACCTACCTATCAAACAGTATCCTGAATTAAACAGATACTAAACTCAAATTGTTTCTGTCATGATTCAGATAGAGCATGTAATTTTAAGCAACTTTCTAATTTACTCCTACTATCAATTTTTCTTTGTTCACTTGCAATATTTCGTCTAGATTACGAGTTTTGCAGCAACAGGGGTGCGTTGCTAACTTGCAGTTTATTCTCACCGCTCACTTACCTGCAGCGATGGTATTACAGGTTTTTATCAACCCGGCGTTAACAGGCAAGAAGTGAGTGTAGAGAAAAATTGCGCTCCACACTGCACTCCAATACCAGAGCTGCTTAAGTCAGCGGTGAGCTGGTTGTACGTGCTTGTGCACGATTTCCCCATAGACATCAATGGGGAGAGCCGGCTGAGAAAAAGTCTAACACCTGCCAAAAAGCAGCGTAAAACTCAGTAACGCAGCCCCATTGATTCCTATGGGTAAACACATTTTATTTTTACACCTAACACCCTAACATGAACCCGGAGTCTAAACACCCCTAATCTTACACTTATAAACCCCTAATCTGCCACCCCCGACATCGCCGACACCTACATTATACTGATTAACCCCTAATCTGCCGCCCCTAACATCGCCGCCACCTACCTACATTTATTATCCCCTAATCTGTCGCTCCGGACATCGCCGCCACCTACATTATACTTATTAACCCCTAATCTGCTGTCCCTACTCCTATTATCAAATTGTCTTTATTCTCTTGGTATCTTTATTTGAAATGTAAGAATGTAAGTTTAGATGCCAGCCCATTTTTGGTGACCAACCTGGGTTGTTCTTGCTGATTGGTGGAAACATTCATCCACCAATAAAAAGTGCTGTCCAGAGTCCTGAACCAAAAAATAAAGCTTAGATGCCTTATTTTTCAAACAAAGATAGCAAGAGAACGAAGAAAAATAGCTAATAGGAGTAAATTAGAAAGTTGCTTAAAATTGCATGCTCTATCTGAATCACGAAAGAAAAAAAAAATTGGGTTCAGTGTCCCTTTAACTAGGTAGAATAGTTACTAAATAGTTATTAACTATTTAATAACTACCTAGCTAAAATAAATACTAATTACACCTAATCTAAGAGCCCTATCAAAATAAAAAGTCCCCCCAAAATAAAAAACACCCTAAACTAAACCATCAATAGCCCTTAAAAGGGCCTTTTGCGGGGCATTGCCCCAAAGAAATCATCTCTTTTACCTGAAAAAGAAATACAAACAACCCCCCCAACAGTAAAACCCACCACCCACACAACCAACCCCCCAAATAAAACCCTAAGTAAAAAAACCTAAGCTCCCCATTGCCCTGAAAAGGGCATTTGGATGGGCATTGCCCTTAAAAGGGCATTTAGCTCTATTGCTGCCCAAAGCCCTAACCTAACAATAAAACCCACCCAATACACCCTTAAAAAATCCTAACACTAACCCCCGAAGATTCACTTACCAGGAGAAGTCTTCATCCAAGCGGCAAGATGTCCTCAACAAAGCCGGCAGAATTGGTCCTCCAGACGGGCAGAAGTGGTCCTCCAGACGGGCAGAAGTCTTCACCCAGACGGCATCTTCTATCTTCATCCTTCCGATGTGGAGCGGCTCCATCTTCAAGACATCCGGCGCGGAGCATCCTCTTCTTCCGACGTCTTCTTGCTGAATGAAGGTACCCTTAAGTGACGTCATCCAAGATGGCGTCCCTTAGATTCCGATTGGCTGATAGAATTCTATCAGCCAATCGGAATTAAGGTTGAAAAAATCCTATTGGCTGATGCAATCAACCAATAGGATTGAACTTCAATCCTATTGGCTGATCCAATCAGCCAATAGGATTGAGCTCGCATTCTATTGGCTGTTACAATCAGCCAATAGAATGCAAGCTCAATCCTATTGGCTGATTGGATCAGCCAATAGGATTTTTTCAACCTTAATTCCGATTGGTTGATAGAATTCTATCAGCCAATCGGAATCTAAGGGACGCCATCTTGGATGACATCATTGAAAGGTACCTTAATTCAGCAAGAAGACGTCGGAAGAAGAGGATGCTCCGCGCTGGAGGTCTTGAAGATGGAGCCGCTCCGAGTCGGAAGGATGAAGATAGAAGATGCCGTCTGGGTGAAGACTTCTGCCCATCTGGAGGACCACTTCTGCCGGTCTGGAGGACCACTTCTGCCGGCTTCGTTGAGGACATCTTGCCGCTTGGAGGAAGACTTCTCCCGGTAAGTGAATCTTCGGGAGTTAGTGTTAAGATTTTTTAAGGTTGTATTGGTGGGTTTTATTTTTAGGTTAGGGTTTTGGGAAGCAATAGAGCTAAATGCCATTTTAAGGGCAATGCCCATCCAAATGCCCTTTTCAGGGCAATGGGGAGCTTAGGTTTTTTAGTTAGGGTTTTATTTGGGGGGTTGGTTGTGTTGGTGGTGGGTTTTACTGTTGGGGGGTTTGGTAGTATTTCTTTTTCAGGTAAAAGAGCTGATTTCTTGGGGGCAATGCCCAGCAAAAGGCCCTTTTAAGGGCTATTGATAGTTTAGTTTAGGCTAGGGTTTTTTTTATTTTGGGGGGCTTTTTTATTTTGATAGGGCTCTTAGATTAGGTGTAATTAGTTTAAATATCTTGTAATTTGTTTTTTATTTTCTGTAATTTAGTGTATTTTTTTGTAATTTAGCTAATTGTATTTAATTTATTTAATTGTATTTAATTTAGGGAATTTATTTAATTGTAGTGTAGTGTTAGGTGTTAGTGTAACTTACATTAGGTTTTAATTTACAGGTCAATTTGTATTTATTTTAGCTAGGTAGTTATTAAATAGTTAATAGCTATTTAGTAACTATTCTACCTAGTAAAATAAATACAAACTTGCCTGTAAAATAAAAATAAACACTAAGCTAGATACAATGTAACTATAAGTTATATTGTAGCTAGCTTAGGGTTTATTTTATAGGTAAGTATTTAGTTTTAAATAGGAATAATTTAGGTAATGATCAGAATTTTTTTTTAGATTTATTTTAATTATATTTAAGTTAGGGGGTGTTAAGGTTAGACTTAGGTTTAAAGGGTTAATAAATTTAGAATAGTGGCAGCGACGTTGGGGACGGCAGATTAGGGGTTAATAATATTTAACTAGTGTTGTGAGGCAGAAGTGCTCTAGTGGTGGTGATTTCCAGAGCAGCAGATAAGGGGTTAATAATTTTATTTTAGTGTTTGCGATGCGGGAGGGCCTCGGTTTAGGGGTTAATAGGTAGTTTATGGGTGTTAGTGTACTTTATAACACTTTAGTTATGAGTTTTATGCTACAGCTTTGTAGTGTAAAACTCATAACTACTGACTTTAAAATGCGTTAGGAACCTTGTAGGTATAGGCTGTACCGCTCACTTTTTGGCCTCCCAGGACAAACTCGTAATACCGGCGCTATGCAAGTCCCATTGAAAAAAGCCTTTACGAAATTTACGTAAGTTGGTTTGCGGTAAGGCCAAAAAAGTGTGCGGTGCCCCTAAATCTGTAAGACTCGTAATACCAGCGGGCGTAAAAAAGCAGCGTTAGGACCTGTTAACTCTGCTTTTTTACCTTAGCGCAACACTCGTAATCTAGCCGTTTATTTGAAAAATATAGTGCACCTATCTAGACCTGCAAAATCTTTCAATAAATTCAAATTCATTAGCAGATCTGTGCAGAGTTATTTATACAGGTTTTAAAATGTGACAGTTCTAAAGCATCAGGAAACTCTAACCCCCAACTCTTTCTGTGAAAATACCGATACATCAGAAACTTTGTATTAAGATTGAACATGGAATTCTAAACTTTCTAAGGACAGGAGCATACACATGTCTGGAGAACTATATGGCAGTAGTTTTGCTAGAATGTTATAAATATACAAGAACACTAGATGGCAGCACTATTTCCTGCCATGTAGTGTTCCAGACACCTACCTAAGTAACTTTTCAACCAAGAATAAAATGGGAACTTGAAAATAGAAGAAAATTGGAAACTTTTTTTAATTGTATGCTCTGTCTGAATCACAAATGAATATTTTTGGGTTTCATGTCCTTTTAAAGGGACAGTAAACCCAAATATGTTCTTATCATTAATGAAAAGAACGTATTATGAATAATAATGAACTAATATGCATCTATTACTGTTAGGAACCTTACCGGGACTTTGCCGGGCAGCGGGAAAGCTGCGCTCTGTCTCGGCGTCTCTCCACATGGGACGTTGAGACCTGCATACTTCAACTGCAGCTGCAGTCTCCTGGGCTCATGCAGCTGCTCGTTGCTGCTATTTGAGGGGTCAGAGCCTTGATTACGGGGGCCCCCACCTGGAGGGCATGGGTGTGGGAGTCTCTATGAAAATCTAGATGAACTTCCATTCAGCACTGAGTTATTGCCTATTCAACGTTTCCATTTTTGGCTCCTGAGTTCAAGCATCTCTGCTGTGAGCCCTGTGTATGCTTACCTTGCACCTGAAGCCAAGCATCCCTGCTGTGATACCTGTGTATGCTTACCTTGCTCATGAAACCAAACATCTCTGCTGTGATACCTGTGTATGCCTAACTTGCTCCTGAAACCAAGCACCTCTGCTGTAATACCTGTGTACCCCTACCTTGCTCCTCAAACCAAGCATCTCTGCTGTGATACCTGTGTATGCCTACCTTGCTCCTGAAACCAAGCATCTCTGCTGTGATACCTGTGTATGCCTAACTTGCTCCTGAAACCAAGCACCTCTGCTGTAATACCTGTGTACCCCTACCTTGCTCCTCAAACCAAGCACCTCTGCTGTGATACCTGTGTATACCTACCTTTCTCCTGAAACCAAGCACCTCTGCTGTGATACCTGTGTATGCCTACCTTGCTCCTCAAACCAAGCACCTCTGCTGTGATACCTGTGTACCCCTACCTTGCTCCTGAAACCAAGCACCTCTGCTGTAATACCTGTTACCCCTACCTTGCTCCTGAAACCAAGTACCTCTGCTGTGATACCTGTGTATGCCTAACTTGCTCCTGAAACCAAGCACCTCTGCTGTAATACCTGTGTACCCCTACCTTGCTCCTGAAACCAAGTACCTCTGCTGTGAAACCTGTGTACCCCTACCTTGCTCCTGAAACCAAGTACCTCTGCTGTGAAACCTGTGTATGCCTACCTTGCTCCTCAAACCAAGCACCTCTGCTGTGATACCTGTGTATGCCTACCTTGCTCCTGAAACGAAGTACCTCTGCTTTAATACCTGTGTAAGCCTACCTTGCTCCTAAAACCAAGCACCCCTACTGTGATACCTGTGTATACCTACCTTGCTCCTGAAACCAAGTACCTCTGCTCTGATACCTGTGTATGCTTACCTTTCTCCTGAAGCCAAGTACCTCTGCTCTGATACCTGAGTATGCCTACCTTGCTTCTGAACTTAATCACATCTGCCGTGATTCCTGTATTCATCTGTCTACATCCTGAAAGCTATACCCTCACCAACAGTACCTGCTGGGTAGTCTGTACTTGTTAAGAGACTTGTTCCTATTCTACTTTGGGTATTCTATTCCTGCATACTGAGTTAAACACATCTCCCTTATCCCTCACAATTACCCAATTTTTTTTTACTTTTATTGCAAATCGTTAGTAAATATTAAATGATTTCCAAGCCCTCCGTTATAATAATCATTACTTATCATGTAGGGCTACCCAGTTGCCTTACTCGTAAAACGTGCTCAGCACCTTGTGCATGCTCTGTACCTTCTTGCCGACATCACTGAGTATCGATCATGTGCCCTTCAAGCCTGCTGATGACATACGGTCATGTGGTCGGCAGATCCTGACATGTAGGAGAGCCGGTGTCCTGGCAGATCAGCCAACTCCTCACATTAGCCAATTCCATTACTTCCGGTGACGTGGAATCAGCTGTTTCACTGCAAATACCCTCAATGCGCATGTGCTTCATCGAGTCACAGTATCAAACATATAAACAATACACTGTAATTCCCCCATCTTCACTATCTTTTTTTGCCTCCACCTACGGTGTTCCTGGTGGGGCAAAGCACACCTTGTACTCCTCATTCCCCACTTGGGGTGGTTGTCAGAGGATTGGCGGGACATCCACCTTGAACACCCCCCCCCCCCTTCTGGCAGAGGCAAAAAAATAATGACGATGGGGAAATTACAGTGCATTGTATATGTGTGGTTAGCAAGCAGTTCCGTTGCCGAGATTTGCTTCTATGGTGGAGCGCATGCGCAGTGAGTCCATTTTGGTCAGACTTTGCTGATCTGACAGACTTTCGGGCGTAGTGAAGGAATTTGCGGTCAAAAAGCTGATTTCACGTTACCAGAAGTGATGGAATTGGCCAATTTGAGGAATTGGCTAATCTGTCAGAACACCGGTCCAACTGTTCTTGCATTTCTCTTCTTTGCCAAATGCTCATGCAATCAGGATCGAGCATAGATATTATTTAATATGCAAATGCTCATTATGCACTACACAGCGATTGGATAGTTCCAATCCAAGCCTCTCCTTTTTCATGGGCGTTTGGAGGATTTCTACGTAAACATTTTATTGAGCAATTTAGAAATTACATTTTTCAAAATTTTTTATTAGCTCATGATTATTTTTATTAAATTAATAAACCATTGTATATGTTTAAAATGTACTTATAAAACCAAAGTTTACCGGTCCTTTAAGCACTACATATATTTAACAAGAAAAAAATCAGCATCTCATAATACAAATATAATTAGTGGACTTATATAATTATATTATTATAATTATATAATTATGAAAACTCTTCTGCGAGATCTATTCATAAATATCTCTTTATAATAATTATCCATGGGATTTAAAGTGCTGTTATTTTTATTTTTTTATTCTCTGGCATAGATAGGGATTTGGAAGAGACAACACTCTCACGTATAGGAACATTCAATTTAATTTCTCGGGCTGGCATTCTCAGAGCCTCAGTTGACTTGTGTAGATTTACTGGGGAAGGTAACCCCCTCCCTTCCTTAATCCATCAACAGATTGAGAGAGCGATCTCTAATCTTCCAGATATGTCTTTTCAGTACCTATAATCTCTGCAAATTGTTCTTAAGAACTGTGCTGGAAGCATTCCTAAACTTCTCCGTTCTATTCCTAGGGATAAGTGCAGTGCAGATCTTAACCTATCACATAATTAGTTTCACCTAGCAGCTCAACATTAAAAGGTCTTTGGCAAAGATGTTTTTATAATGGATTTGACCAGAATCAACCAATATTTTATGTTGTGGGAGTACAGACCTTAACAGATAGCACTACCACCTTTACATCAAACATATAGGTCTAGATTACAAGTGGAGCGCTAGTTTATCGTGCCCGTCTGCGGGTGTGCAATAAAAAAAAATCAGCCATTACAAGTGGCTGGTTATTGCCACCACAAGCTCGTGGTAGCAATTAGCGCTTATAAAATTAACCAGAGATCAGATCTCTGGTTAATTTTAAAAATGTGCCCCAAATGCCCCCAAAATACAGTGGTGTATAAATGGTAGCATTTTTAATGTTTAATAAAATATCTGCACTAGGCAGTTTTGGGGGCTAAAGTTGGCAGGTGTTTTTTTACATTGCGGTCTAGGTGAACTGTGTGTTCCAAGTAAATATATACTGTATATACTTATATACATATATATTTACAATGTGCTGCCATCGCTGCACGACTAACCCTCTTCACTGCGCTTTGGTTCTGTGCCGTTTAACCCCTTAATGACCGGACCATTTTTCAATTTTCTTACCCTTAATGACAATGGCTATTTTTACATTTCTGCAGTGTTTGTTTTTAGCTGTAATTTTCCTCTTACTCATTTACTTTACCCACACATATTATATACCGTTTTTCTCGCCATTAAATGGACTTTCTAAAGATACCATTATTTTCATCATATCTTATAATTTACTATAAAAAAATATAAAATATGAGGAAAAGGGGAGTGTCCGTGCAGCGTTCGAGGAAGGACGCATCTTCTGAGGGCTCCGGCCGAATTTACAGTAAGCCGCTGTTTGCTGTGCACTAATAGCAGGATCACGTATATATTTGATAAAGACATCACAACCCTAGCAGTTGTGGACACATATCTGCCTTTCCTGCTGTTTTTATGACCCTGGAGACTCGGCTCGGTATATTAAGGCCTAGGGCGAGGGCCCACTGTTAGGTAACCACCCCCCCCCGGGAAGAAACGGGGTTATTGGTGCCGTCGGACTACTCCGACTTACCAATTCTTCACCACCATATAACCCTCCTTTGGAAATAACAGAGAATAAGCGACCAACAACTAACAATCTTATAGAAGTGCGCACACCTGTTGACACATTGCCGCACACCAGACATTGTTAAGATGGCGACTGCATGGGAAGCAAACTTAGAGCAGGAGCTGGAGCAGCGGTTTGCTAAATTAGAGAATATACTTCTTAGGATCTGCCAGCGATCACCCCTGTTGGACTGCACAAAGAATACTCTGCTACCGATGCAACACATAAATGTAGGAGAACCTCAACCAGCACAGACTCTTTCAATACCCACAAACAAAGATGGCGACCGGAGGGATATTATAACAAAGAGCAAACCACCAAGTGCAGACAACCTTCTGATACAGATGAAAGAGCGGGTTCAACATAAAACGACAGAGTATGACAAGAACAGCCCTTACAATACAGAAACAGCCTTGACTGACTTTCATTTGCAGACCGCGCTGGGGGGACCCGGTGAGACAGCGGAGACAGCATGTGATTCACGGCCGCTGAACAGGAACATGTTCTCTGATACTGGTAATTCAGCCATGACTAGCCCAGCTGAGCAGACGGGTCCTGAAGCTGACATTGGATTGGCGACACTGGTGCCTCTGGGTCTTAGTGGTGGGGACGTTGGGGCACTTACTGCCCATCGCGCTGCCTTTTACTTGAAGCACTCTGCTGTGAGGACACTGGACAGAGAGGGCATGGGATAACAACATGGGTATATGATCTGCTAAGCTGTACTCTTACATTTCTTGCAACTGGACTGTGATTTGCACATGGTTAAATCAGTTAGTTAACACCATATCACCCATGCGAACTCTGTTTAATTGTTTATAGTTAAGATGAGGGTTTATTAACACGTTCCATAGACTGTGTGGCATTATTTCAGGAACTCTCAGACTACGTGAACTTCAGCCAATTTACCATACCGCTAGATACCTCATATGTCTATGCCCATAACATAGGTTCCATCTAGTCTATACAGTTATAAGATTTTTTCCCATTATTTGGGTTTCAAATGAGAGGATGTCTATGATGTTTATTTAGCCATATGCATATAATCTTGACTTGACAAAGGGTCCCTTCTTGCGGCAAGCGGCTGTGGAGAAATGTAAATATGATAAGCCTAGACCTCAGCATGAGACCACTAATTCTAATGACACTTATGCAAATACTTACCATATCCCATATAATACCAAAGTGGCACATAAAAATATGTTAATCACATTGTAGCACAGTTAGTTTATGATTTAAACTCGGAGGCCCCATACAGTAAATTTTTCTTATGACCTTTTTTATTTTACTATACCCCACTTTATTATGTACTTTACTTTTCAAAGACTGCAGTTTGAATCTTGCTAAAATAATTTTTCCATTTTATTATGCTGCCACAAACCTTGTTTATCTAAATACTATATAATACCCCATGTCTGTACACTGAATTCATATCAGGTCCAAGAGTGACCACTACTGTCACATATAGGGGGAGAAAAGAGGACTTAAAATTCCTGAGGGTTTGTAATAGACTGAATACACCGCTGTAAAGTGTAAAATGTACCCGCATAACTTTCTTATATGTATTTACTTATGTTCTCAATAAAAATATATAAAAAAAAAAAAAAAAAAAATATGAGGAAAAAATTGAAAAAAAAACACACTTTTTCTAACTTTTACCCCCAAAATCTGTTACACATCTACAACCACCAAAATACACCCATTCTAAATAGTTTCTAAATTTTGTCCCAAGTTTAGAAATACCCAATGTTTACATGTTCTTTGCTTTTTTTTTGCAAGTTATAGGGCCATAAATACAAGTAGCACTTTGCTATTTCCAAACCACTTTTTTTCAAAATTAGCGCTAGTTACATTGGAACACTGATATCTTTCAGGAATCCCTGAATATCCCTTGACATGTATATATTTATATTTAGAAGACATCCCAAAGCATTGATCTAGACCCATTTTGGTATATTTCATGCCACCATTTCACCGCCAAATGCGATCAAATAAAAAAAATTGTTGACTTTTTCACAAGTTTTTTCACTAACTTTAGGTTTCTCGCTGAATTTATTTACAAACAACTTGTGCAATTATGGCATAAATGGTTGTAAATACTTCTCTGGGAGCCCCTTTGTTCAGAAATAGCAGACCTATATGGATTTGGCGTTGCTTTTTGGTAATTAGAAGGCCGCTAAATGCCGCTGCACACCACACGTGTATTATGCCCAGCCGTGAAGGGGTTAAGTAGGGAGCTTGTAGGGAGCTTTTAGGTTTAATTTTAGCTTTAGTGTAGTGTAGTAGACAACCCAAATTATTGATATAGGCCCATTTTGGTATATTTCATGCCACCATTTCACCGCCAAATACGATCAAATAAAAAAAAAACTTAAATTTCTCACAATTTTAGGTTTCTCACTGAAATTATTTACAAACAGCTTGTGCAATTATGGCACAAATGGTTGTAAATGCTTCTCTGGGATCCCCTTTGTTCAGAAATAGCAGACATATATGGCTTTGGTGTTGCTTTTTGGTAATAATAAGGCCGTTAAATACTGATGCGCACCACACTTGTAATATGCCCAGCAGTTAAGGGGTTAATTAGGTAGCTTGTGGGGTTAATTTTTAGCTTTAGTGTAGAGATCAGCCTCCCACCTGACACATCCCACCCCCTGATCCCCCCCTGACCCCCCTCAAACAGCTCTCTTCCCTCCCCACCTCACAATTGTCACCGCCATCTTAAGTACTGGCAGAAAGTCTGCCAGTACTGAAATAAAAATATATTTTTTTATTTTTTTTATTTTTTGGCATAAAGTCTGCAGTGATAGATCCCCCCTTACCCCACAACCTCCTTGATCCCCCCATACATCTTTCTAACCCTCCCCCTCTGTCTATATGCCGCCATCTTGGGTACTGGCAGCTGTCTGCCAGTACCCAATTTGCCCCCCAAAATAGTTTTTTTTTAACTTTTTTAATATAAAATATATGTTTGCTGTAGTGTAGCTGGCCCCCCTAAATAATCTTCAACCCTCCCCCTCCCAGATCCCTTATTAAAGAACAAAGATGCCACTGCATCTAGATCGATCTAGTGGCCCTTTCTGCATCGGTATGTAAAATGGGGGATTGTAGTGATGCCTCAATATTGAGGCATCACTACAATCCCTTGTAAGTAGCTGGAAGCGATCATGATCGCTTCCAGCACTTCAGACAACAGAGGACGTACCAGGTACGTCAACTGTCATTAAGGGAAGTTTTTTCTATGACGTACCTGGTACGTCCTCTGTCATTAAGGGGTTAAGACGCATCAGAACTAGGTTCCTTTTTGAGCCTATGGAAGCATGTTTTTGTGAGCACAATGCTTCCTAGCAATGTGAACACAAGCTCTCGTTCACATTGCTTTCAACTTGTAATACGAGCGCTGCACTTAATCTGGCCCATAATTATTACAGTCAAATATGAAGAACACAGTACCTATTTTCATATTCCATAGATGCAACTTTATGATTTACATGTGTTTTAAAAAATGCTGTGCACGTTACCCACACAGCATATTGCAGTAGGTCATGTGCACATGGATTCCTGCCTTTAAAGGAACAGTCAACACTTCTAGCTTTTGTGACCAATATATACATTATCGCACACTACCAAGAGAGGCCAAATAGCAAAATCTGTAACCTAGGTTTAGAAAATGCTGCAAATTATATCGCCTGTCTTTTCTCCCCTTAGCTATACATATTAAGGTCACAAAGTATTTCTTTGTAAGTTTTATTTCCTAGACCACGTACCATTTTTTTAGCGATTCTACAAATGGTTTTATTGTCTAGTAAAGTCACATTGTGAGTGATAGGCTGTTTTGCTTGTCTTCTCCAGATCACACTATGGGCTCGATTTATCAAATCTGAGGCGGACAGGGGCGCATATACGCCCCCCTGTCTGCCTCAGCTCTCCTCTGGCGGGGCAAATTTCCCCGGAGGAAATTACCATTGCACACAAGCGCTATTTTGCGCTCGCGTGCAATCCCGCCCCTGCAGAAGCTGTCAATCTCAGTCGGACTAGACCGCGGAGATTGAATTTCACCACCTTAGAGGCCCAGGTGCAAGAATCTAAGAAGGGCCCCCCAACCCCCCCCCCCAAAAAAAAGTGAATTTGATACATATCTTTTTTTTTTTACATTTAACACAGAAAAAAAAAATGTGAATCAGATTACATGTCTGCAAAAGGAGGTACCCTGTGCCCACAGTCTGTGAGATGGTCTGACCCCCTATTACTGTATATAGTGACAGTGTTTAACCCACCAGTACTGTATATAGTGAGTCAGTGACAGTCTGTAATCTGTCGGTGAGTTGGCTGGCCTGACCCTACCCACCCCAGTACTTTATAAAGTGACCACAGTAGTCTGTGACATGGTCCAGCCCCCCCGTACTGTATATAGTGGTAGTGTATAGACTGACACTGTTTACCCCCTGTCCCCCCATGCTGTAGTAACAAGGTCTGTAATTTGCTGGTTCCACAAACATACACACACACACATACAGTACATGCATGCATAAATACACACACAGTCACATACATACATACATACACACATACACACACACATACAGCACATGCATAAATACACACACAGTCACATACATACACACACATGCATGCATAAATACACACACAGTAACATACATACACACACAAATGCATAAATACACACACACACACACATACATGCATAAATACACACACAGTCACATACACACATACACACACATACATGTATAAATACACACACAGTCACATACACACACACACACACACACACATATATGCATGCATAAATACACACACAGTCACATACACATACACACACACACATACATGGATGCATAAATACACACACAGTCACATACATACATACATACATACACACATACACACACACATAAACACCAATGGGTAAAACAGAAAGACTAACCCCTGTAGTCAGAGACACTAGTGAAGCATCATGTCACACTAACATGATATCAGTGCAGGCAGTGGCAGGTCAACGTTTTTTATTGTAAAAAAATAATAATTTTGCTACCTCTGCACCCCCTGTAGTTTCGTCCCTGGCGAAGAGGTTAGGAATGCAGCGGTCTAATGACCGCTGCTCGTTAAATACGGCAAGCAGGTTCTCGTGAGAACTTGCAGCCGTAGGGGCTTTGATAAATTGAGCTCTATGGATAATCATTTTCAGACTGTTAAAGGGAGTCATTGATTATATTTGGTTGTAGGGTGCCTATACAACAACTACATTCTGGCATTTTCTATTACAAACTAATATACTATAATTCTGAAGAAAAAAAAAACAATACTGGAGGAAAGAGTATCCCAGCATTCCCCTTGAGAAAAATAGGGCCTCTGCATTCTACCCAACAGAAAATAGGGCCGAACTTCAAATTGTTCCAGGGCAGCTTTTTAGTCCCAGTCCAGCCCTGATGCACGTAGTGTTGTATTCTTTGACAGAAGCAACGGGTTTTCACAGATCAGTGACATCACTGGCTTTTTGACAGCTGTACCTTATATTTTATATTAGCTCGCAGAAGAGAAAGCAGATAAATGATGTTTGCAGTTTTTTTTTTACACAGTTATAAAATTTATATAACAAATATAAAAAAAATAATGATATAGAGCAATGCAGCCATACAAAAATGTACAGCTCAAGCTTTGTATTTTGAACACAAAACTGAAGTGCATGATACCGCTTGTCAAGTAGACAACAATATCACAAATCAGTATATATGAGTGTGCACCACTTCTGTCATAGGGTACAAGAATACCTAATTCCAAGATGGCAGTGCCCAGAGTGAATATGCAGAGCTTCACTAACCAGCAATGTTTAGGACTAAAGGGACAGTCTAGTTAAAATTAAACTTTCATGATTTAGATAGGGCATGCAATTTTAAACAACTTTACAATATACTTTTATCATCATATTTGCATTGTTCTCTTGGTAGTCTTTGTTGAAAGCTAAACCTAGGTAGGCTCATATGATAATGTCTAAGTCCTTGAAGGCTGCCTCTTATATCAGTGCATTTTGACAGTAGCTAGACAGTGCTAGTTCATGTGTGTCATATAGATAACCATGTTGGTTATGCAAAACTGGGGAATGGGTTAAAAAGGGATTATCTATCTTTTTAAACAATAAAAGATTCTGGAGTAGACCGTCCCTTTAACTAAGATAATAGTTTTCAAGGGAGCTGCAGACACTGGAGCAAAAACAAAAGCGTTCTGCTAATGTAGTTGTTCCCAGCAGTTTAATGTTCCTTTTAACACTCGTAAAACATATTTTGTATGTAGATCATGTGCAATGCAGGAATGTAATTTTAACCAACTTTCCAATTTACTTTTATCACCAATTTTGCTTTGTTCCTTTGGTATTCTTAGTTGAAAGCTAAACCTAGGAGGTTCATATGCTAATTTCTTAGACCTTGAAGACTGCCTCTAATCTGAATGAATTTTGACCACTAAAGGGTATTAGTTCATGTGTTTGATATAGATAACATTGAGCTCATGCACGTGGAGTTACCCTGGAGTGAGCACTGATTGGCTAAAATGCAAGTCTGTCAAAAGAACTGAAATAAGGGGGCAGTTTGCAGAAGCATAGATACAAGGTAATCACAGAGGTAAAAAGTGCATTTCTATAACAGTGTTGATTATGCAAAACTGGGGAATGGGTAATAAATGGATTATCTTTCTTTTTAAACAACAAAAATTCTGGTGTTGACTGTGCAAATAAAAAAAACTTAGGCATCCCTTTAAATCTGAGAAAAGGGGATAAGAACTAGATTAGGGGAGATATTTATCAAGCCGTCAACCACAAATACGCCGGAATTACGCAGCATAATTGTTGTGAGCTTGATCCGACCTAGTTATCAAAGCCTACAGACCAGCAAAAGTTGAAATTTGTGACGTAACAAACGATCCGCCGGTCTCAATCCAACGCAGATCGATGCTTACGTCATTACAGATGTTCTGAATACACATTCAGCTCTGGCTATTCCGGCCCAGCATACTTGGTTTTCAGTCCGCCACCCTGGAGGCCGCAGATACCATAGAAATCAATGGGAGTCTGAAAGCACTGAAAGCTTATGTCCGATGCTGCCAGATATCCCATTGATTTATATGGTTGAAAACAAGTAACGTTTACACCTAAAACCATAACATAAACCCCGAGTCTAAACACCCCTAATCTGCTGCCCCTACATCGCTGCCACCTACATAATGTTATTAACCCCTATTCCACTGCTCCCCGACATCGCTGCAACCTAAATAAAGTTATTAACCCCTATCCCGCCGCTCCCAGACCCCGCCGCCACTAAATAAACGTATTAACCCCTAAACCTCTGGCCTCCCACATCACTACCACTAACTAAACCTATTAACCCCTAAACCTCTGGCCTCCCACATCACTACCACTAACTAAACCTATTAACCCCTAAACCGCCAGCCCCCACATCGCCATAAACTAAATTAAGCTATTAACCCCTAAACCTAACAACCCGCTAACTTTAAATTAAAATTACAACATCCCTATCTTAAAATAAATTTAAACTTACCTTTAGAATTAAAATAAACTAATTTTAAACTATTAATTAACCTACCCTAAATATTATCCTACAATTAAATTAAACTATCAATTAAATTAACTAAATTACATATTAAAAAACCCTAACCCTACTCAAATTATTTAAATATACTATTTAACCTTATTAAAAATGACTAAATTACAAAAATTGAGGACGAGAGCTCAATCCTATTGGCTGATTGGAACAGCCAATAGGATGAGAGCTGCTCAAATCCTATTGGCTGATTGGAACCTTTCATCTTGGATGATGTCACTTGCATTGAAGTTACAGTTTGCGGCGGCGACTGCATGAGGAGGAGCTCCGCGCCAGATGTCTTCAGGATGGACCCGCTGCGCGCTGGATGGATGAAGACATCTTGCTGCCTGGATGAGGACTTCGCCGGCTGGATGAAGATGGAAGAGGCCGTCCGGATGAAGACTTTATGCCGGCTGGATAGATCCTTCAAGCGGGACTTTAATAACTGTAAGGGGATCGTCGGGGATTAGTGTTAGGTTTATTTAAGTTTTTTTTGGGTGGGTTTTATTTTTAGATTAGGGTCTGGGCATGTAAAAGAACTAAATGCCCTTTTAAGGGCAATGCCTATACAAATGCCCTTTTCAGGGCAATGGGGAGCTTAGGTTATTTTAGATAGGGTTTTTATTTGGGGGTTGGTTGGGGGGTTGGTTGGGTGGGTGGTGGGTTTTACTGTTGATGGGGTGTTTGTATTTATTTTACAGGTAAAAGAGCTGTTTTCTTTAGGGCAATGCTCCACAAAAGGCTCTTTTAAGGGCCATTGGTAGTTTATTGTAGGCTATGTTTTTTATTTTGGGGGGCTTTTTTATTTTGATAGGGCTATTAGATTAGGTGTAATTCTTTTTTATTTTTGATAATGTGTTGTTTTTTTTCGTAATTTAGTGTTTTTTATTTTTTGTAATTTAGCGTTTATTTTTTTTGGTAATTTAGTAATTTTTAATAAGGTTTAATAGTAGATTTAAATAATTTGAGTAGGGTTAGGGTTTTTTAATATGTAATTTAGTTAATTTAATTGCTAGTTTAATTTAATTGTAGTATAATAGTTAGGGTAGGTTAATTAATAGTTTAAAATAGTTTATTTTAATTCTATAGGTAAGTTTAAATTTATTTGAAGATAGGGATATTGTAATTTTAATTTAAAGTTAGTGGGCTGTTAGGTTTAGGGGTTAATAGCTTAATTTAGTTTATGGTGATGTGGGGGCTGGCAGTTTAAGGGTTAATTGGTTTAGTTAGTGGTAGTGATGTGGCAGGCCAGAGGTTTAGGGGTTAATAACTTTATTTAGGTTGCAGCGGGGTCCGGGAGTCCGGGAGCGGTGGGATAGGGGTTAATAAGTTTAGGCAATGTTAGGCGAGCGTATTGGTGCCGGCGAATGCAGCATAGTTGAGGCTTTGATAAATATTCCTCTAGGAGTCTAGAAACGTCCTGGCACCATGTAATCAGGCTAAAGGCTGTGACACACTGCAAGCGGAGCGGCGCGCAGCGTGTAGATGCAGCTGTGCACGCTCAGTGTGTCTTGCCAATTCATCTCTGAGCACTCTGCTGCGTCAGGTCGCGTAGCTAAGCGCTCAGAGATGAAATATTTGAACTTCAGAAGCAATGCGACGCGGAGCAAAGCAGCTGCTTTGCCTCGCGCCGCATCGCTTGCAGTGTGTCACAGCCTTAAGACTATCTGCCTTAGCTCTACCTGATTGCTACCTCTGGTGGTCAACTTTGATTGCGACCAAATGCTTGATGCAGTTACAATTTACAGAACCATATAAGTAAAGTATACGTCAAGTTTCAACATTTCCAGCAGTAGAGAGAGATCAAAGGTTCTTTTCTGTCGTAAGTGCAGGGAAATGCAGAATAAATTAGAAGAGTAAAGTTCAAATAAAAATTAATCTTACAGAAGAAAATAATAGTGTTGCCGAGAAAGAGGGAAAGAATATAACAGAGATGAAAGAACAAGGGATAAAAAAAAATGTATAGGGCATGAGCAACCCAGCCCCCTGCACTTGTGCAACCAATGAGTCTGTCTTGTAGCGCATGTATTGTTGCATCCTGTTATAGAAGCAGTGAGCTTTTACAGATCAGTGATGTTATTGGCTAATTGACAGCTATAGTTTGCACTTTGGATTATCTCACACAATAGAAAGCAGAAGCTTTACATATTTCCGTTTTTGTTACCACAGTTTAAGTTACACAACAAATATAAAAAAAATCCCTCTCAGGAATAATATAGAGAAATACAGCCACAGCTCCTGTTCTGTATTGTGCACTCTAAACTAAAGTGCATAGTAATGCTTGTCTAGAACACAGCGCAACAGATCTGTAAATGTGCACTGCTTCAGTGCAGAGGAACACTTAAATTAAGGTGACCAGATGTCCCCGATTTACGGGGACAGTCCCCGGATTGAGGAGACTGTCCCCGGACAAATTATGTCTCCGGAAATGTCCCAGACTCCTCTTGCAGCCTGCCTTACTTAGTCCCTGCACTTGGGGATATTTAGCTATTTTGGCAGTGTGCACAAAGCAGTGACAGAACTTCCAAGATCACAAAGATTACAGGTGCCTTGGAGTTCCACCACTGCTTGGGAGTTTCAAGACATAAGGAGAGCCCAGTTCACTTTAGCTTGCCTGTACGGTTATTGCGGTCATAAGATCCATCATGAGCTGCAGTGTAGCCTCTGAAAACTGTTCTGGTTTATCTTTGCTTCACTAACTCATGTGTGTGAGAACATTGTGCCGGGGGTGAGTAGAATCCCTTTGCAGGGGTTAAAAGTCTGTTCTCTGGCTTCTGTAAAAACTGATATTACAAACTCTGCTTCAGCGTGCACAGGGTCATCATTATTCAAGAAGCTATCTGATTGTGAAGGAAAGCATATTTATGTTGTGCATACTCTTAGTTTCCACCTCTGTCATTTGTGTGATCTGTGTATTCTGAGCTTTGACCTAAGAGCTCCATTTGTCTTTTGTGTTATTAGCTTACTTTCTTTAAACTGGTAAAAAAGTGCTTATAACGTTCTTGTAAAATGAGAAGGGTTATACTCTGGGAGAGGCCCCCTGATGATTCACTGGCCAGCAAGCAGATTTTAAGATACATGACTAATTTAGTCTTTCCATTATGTATCAATGTGACAATAAATTCCAACCATATTAAATGTACAAAAAAAAGGAAACATCAGGCTTTGGTAATCTTCTGATGTTTTATTTTAATTTAATTAGCAGAGTTCCAAGTTGAAAGGAATAAGGGCTCCATAAATGTGAGGGTCAGCAAATTAAAACACCATCCATGTGACTATCCAATGACTCCAATGAAAACAGGGGGCTTTTAATTTCTAAAATTTGCTGACACCAATATAAAAAAAAGGGCTTTTGGTAAATGAAAACCCCACTAAACTCTCTGATATTGTTATTTAATTTGCTCATGAATACTCCCAAAATCAAGAAGGTTTTCTTCATTCATTTTAATTGCAGTAGTTACTGACCTTCAGTTAATTTAAAGGGACAGTCAAGTCCAAAAAAACCTTTCATGTTTCAAATAGGGCATGTCATTTTAAACAACTTTCCAATTTATTTTAATCACCAATTTTGCTTTGTTCCCTGGGTATTCTTAGTTGAAAGCTAAACCTAAGAGGTTCATATGCTAATTTCTTAGACCTTGAAGGCCGCCTCTAATCTAAATGCATTTTAATCGTTTTTCACCACTAGAGGGCATTAGTTCACGTGTTTCATATAGATAACATTGAGCTCATGCACATAAATTTACCATGGAGACAGCTCTGATTGGCTAAAATGCAAGTCTGTCAAAAGAACTGAAATAAGGGGGCAGTCTGCTGAGGCTTAGATACAAGGTAATTACAGAGGTAAAACGTGTATAACTATAACTGTGTTGGTTATGCAAAACTGGGGAATTGGTAATAAAGAGATTATCTATCTTTTGTGTGTGGGAGAGAGTGAGAGTGTGTGTCTGTGTGGGGGAGAGAGGGTGTGTGTGAGTTTGTGTGTGGGGGGGAGTGAGTGTTTGTGTGTGGGGGGTTAGGAGTGAGTGACTGTGTGTGTGTGTTTGTGTGTGGGAATAAGTGTGTGTGTGTGTGGGGGGTGGGAGTGAGTGTGTGTGTGTGTGGGAGTTTGTGTGGGGGAGGGACTGTGTGTGTGTGTGTGTTTGTGTGGGGGAGAGAGTGTGAGTTTGTGTGGGGGAGGGACTGTGTGTGTGAGTGTGTGTTTGTGTGGGGGGACTGTGTGTGAGAGAGTGTGTGTGTTTGTGTGGGGGAGGGACTGTGTGTGTGGGAGGGAGTGTGTGTGTTTGTGTGGGGGAGGGACTGTGTGTTAGAGTGTGTGTGTGTTTGTGTGTGGGAGAGAGTGTGGGGGAGGGACTGTGTGTGTGGGAGGGAGTGTGTGTGTTTGTGTGGGGGAGGGACTGTGTGTGTGAGAGAGTGAGAATGACTGTGTGTGTTTGTGTGTGGGAGAGAGTGAGTGTGTTTATGTAGGAGTTTGTGGGGGGGGGGGGGGGAGGGAGTGAGTGTGTGTGGGAGAGAGTGAGTGTGTGCATGTTTGAGTTTGTGTGGGGGAGGGAGTGAGTGTGTGTGTTTGTGTGTGTGGGGGAGGGAGTGAGTGTGAAAGTGTGTGTGTTTCTTCCTGCTTCATTTAAATAGACAGTAACATACTAGACCATCCAAGCTAGTGCTGACAGGGAGAGAAGGGGATTTGGCAGTCAGTATATTTTAACATTGGCTTGCCATTCATATTAGGTAGTGAATATCGCATGTAGTCATAATCACTACCTGATCTGTGGTTATTACTGGATAACCCTAAAAAAAAAAAGTCCCCGTTTTTCATTTTAAAAATCTAGTCACCTTTACTTAAATTCCAAGATGGCGGCGCTTATTGTGAAAATGCAGAGTTTTAATAACAGCACTTGTAAAAGGATAAAATAAAAGAACTGCAGGAACGAGAGGGAAAACAATAGCCTGGTGAGGAGTAACCAAAGAAAAGTAGCTGTGCCCAGCAGCTTAAAGGACCACTAAATACAGTAATCAAGAAATGCATAATAAATAAACAATGCATTAGCATTTAGTTTGAGTTTTACAGTACATGAGTAGAACATTTTTTTCCCCTACAAATTTTTTGTTAGTTTTATTTTCCTTTACACTGCATCATGATGTGACAGCCATCAGCCAATCACAAAATGCATTTACGTATATTCTGTGAATCTCGCACAAGAGCTGGTGCTCACTGGACGACAGGGATAACTTCCACAGAAAAAGTTATTTTATTCTGCATGGGGATATACATTTAAAAAAGCACTGTAGTGTACTATGAAATGATCTATTTTAGATGGAGCAGAGAAAACTTTTAAGTGTCATGTTCCTTTAAGTTTGCTTATCTTAGCTTTTCTGCTGAGGCCATTTAGGACAATAAAAAATGAGGTCCTGCAACTGTAGCATTTAGCTGGGTCAGGTAGGGCATTCTTAAGTCTGTAGCCAGCACTTCAGCCGTTCTGGTGCAGCGGAAAAAGCAGATTATTTTTCAGAGGTATATTACAAGAAAAGGGGTCAAAATAAATTATGAAAAGTAGAATGCATTTTTTACTTTGGTTAAAGGGATATCAAATTAAAAATGATTTTTTATAGTTCAAACAGAGCATGTGATTTTGAGAATTTTAAATTGATTCTATTATCAAATTGAGTTAATTTTCTTTGTATCCTTTATAGAAAAACATACCTAGGGAATAAGGGACAGCAGTGCAATAATTGGAGCTAGCTGGTGATTGGTGGCTACATACATATGCCTTTTGTCATTGGCTCACCAGCTCCCATTGGTACATTGCTGCTCCGGAGCTGATTTTAACTATGGAGCTGGTAAACATTTTATTTTTAAACGTAGTGATTTTTTTTCAATCATACTCACAATTTAGCTAAATGTGCCCCCAACTTAGCAAAAACCGACGTGGTCACAATTTCACAAATTGGCCAAATATTTTTCTAACTTTGTGTACATGATTTGTTAAATTGTGGGCATGAATTAGTTTTTTTTGTGCTCATGATTTGTAAAATCACAAGCACATTGAAAATAAGAACTTGCAAGCTGCAGTCTTTCCAAGTTAACACTTTAATTGCCAAAGGAGCCAGTACTGAATTAAAAGGTTAAAAAAATGCATGTGTAAAAAATATATAGGGCAGCCGAGTCACTAGGTTCAGTATATACCAATTTCAAGCATTTAAAAGATTTCAGATAATGTTGTAGGAGGTTTTGTTTCTAGGTGCTTTGCATGTGCCTTGCATTCTTTTAAAGCTCCCCTCACAACTTAGATTCTATTTTTTATTTTTATTTTGTGCATCATTATAGGGACAGTCTAGTTAAAAAATAAACTTTCATGATTCTGATAGGACATGTAATTGTAAACAACTTTCCAATTTACATAAATTTAGCTTTGTTCTCTTGGTATTCTTAGTTGAAATCTAAACCTAGGAGGCTCATATGCTAATTTCTAAGCCCTTGATTGTCACCTCTTATCTGAATGCATTTGACATGTTTTCACAACTAGAGGGCGTTAGTTCATATATGCCATATAGATAACATTGTGCTCACTCCTGTGGAGTTATTTATGAGTCCGCATTGATTGGCTAAAATGCAAGTCCGTCAAAAGCACTGTGATAAGGGGGCAGTCTGCAGAGGCTTAGATACAAGGCAATCACAGAGGTAAAAAGTATATTAATATAACTGTGTTGGTTATGCAAAACTGGGGAATGGGTAATAAAGGAATTATCTATATTTTTAAACAATAAAAATTCTGGTGTAGACCGCCCCTTTAAACATATCATGCATATGATTTAGCTAAATGTGCCCACAATTCAGCAAACTAAAAAAATTTTCTTTCATGATTAGAATAGAGCATAGAATGTTAAACAACATTCCAATTTACTTCTATTATCTAATTTGCTTCATTCTCTTGGTATCCTTTGTTGAAAAGCATACCTAGGTAGGCTCAAGAGCTGGGAATTAGCTGTTGATTGGTGGCTGCTCATATATAATTCTTATCATTGGCTTACCAATTGTTTAGCTAGCTCCCATTAGTGCATTGCTGCTCTTTCAATCAAGGATACCACGACATTGAAGCAAATTTTGATAATAGAAGTAAACTGGAAAGTTGTTTAAAATTGTACGTTCTACCTAAATCATGAAATAAAGGGTTTGGGTTTCATGTCCCTTTAAAGAAATCTAGAGCACAATTTGCTAAATCGTAATCACAATTTCTTGCATAACTAACGCAGAGCATTTTATTTTCACACTTTTATGTCAATTTAATGAATCATTTTATGGAGGAGAACATTACACGGCAGGAAATGGTTGGTGCAACCATCAAATGCACGCTCCTGAGCTTATGTCCTTGTTTGTCAACAAAAAAATAACAAGAGAAGAACGAACATGCGATAGAACATTGCATGCTCTTTCTGAATCATGAAAGAAAACTTTGGGCTTCATGTCCCTTTAAACTTGCCCATGTCTAGTAGTTCAGTATTGGCTCATTAAAATGTTACATTGGGTAAAGAATGCTCAGGATGTATGAAAAAGGTGTTATATAAATATGGGCACAATGCAAGCCCTGAATATAAAAGGCAGAAAGAGATGGGGGATTTACCACAATATAAGCCAAATGTGGCTATCTAACTGTGAGAAAGATGAAAACCCAGCTAATCATTCAATGGAATAAGCACTCTACTAAGTTGATTATTTTCTATTGAAGCAATGAGTTGCGGCCGTCTGGTAGAGAAGAGATTAAAGAGTGAGCCTTTCAGATGTCTCACAATGAATTGTTCTGTTTCATATACACTTCCCATACCTAGTAGCTTTTGTTAAAGAGACACTAGTCACAAATGAAAGGCACATTAGATGCAGTCTTGTAAAGAAGCATTTATTTGATACACTTGTAATAGCTAAAATGCTCAGGTTTGCTCCAGCAATGGTTTTTACTGTGCACAGGGCATACAGTTTTACAGTGCAAGTTCTATGGGGTGCACCAGTAAAGATGCCAGCTGTGCTGAATTTGCACCTTTTCTACATACTCTGTGCTATATTACCAATGGAGCGCTAATTATGGCTCCCAATTGTGCGTTAACTGCGCTCGACTTTGGCTTTTTGCCAATATCGCAACCACGTTAAAGCATTCTCCCCTAGACTTCAATGGAGCGTGAAAAGTTGGAAAAAAAAAAAAACACTCGTGCGCAAACCCAAACACATTTTCTCAAGTGCACTAACCCAACATGAAAATATTCATATTAAAATTATTAATATCTATATATTTTACAGTATGTTTAATAATTTGTAATACATTTTATTATTTTTAATATTTTGTATGTTAAATTTCCATAACAATAATTTCCATGGGCGCTAACCCAACCGCATTAAGATCTAAATCAAGAAACACGATGCCCAAAACGCATATTTTACATTCCTATGTTCTTCACATAGAAAATAGTGTACTTTATATTATGAAATAATATTTCTACATATATCTGATACTGTTCATGTAAAATACATATCTATACTTATATATCTATAGGAATGGACATATAGGTATAGGTACATACACACACACATATATATATATATATATATATATATATATATATATATATATATATATATATATATATATATATATATATATATATATATATATATATGTTTTTAAGAATAAAAAAACATTATCCTGTAATTGAAGAACATTGGAATTTGAAATATGTACAGTAAATATACAGTAAAACACATAAATACAACTGTACACGTATATATATATATATATATATATATATATATATATATATATATATATACAAATATTTAGACATGTATATGTATGTATCTCTATGTTAAAGCCCTTTGCAGCCTTTTTTCCCCTAACACCTGATACGTCATATCTTTGAGCTCTTATATCTTTTTATTGCAATTTTATTAAAGGGACAGTCAACACCAGAATTTTTGTTGTTTAAAAAGAAAGATAATCCCTTTATTACCCATTCCCCAGTTTTGCACAACCAACACAGTTATATTAATATACTTTTTTCCTCTGTAATTATCTTGTATCTAAGCTTCTGCTGGCTGCCCCCTTATTTCAGTTCTTTTGACAGACATGCAGTTTAACCAATCAGTGCTCAGTCCTAGGTCACTTTACGTGCATTAGCTCAATGTTATCTATATGAAACATGTGAACTAATGCCATCTAGTGGTTAAAATGTATTCAGATTAGAGGCAGTCTTCAAGGTCTAAGAAATTAGCATATGAACCTCCTAGTTTTAGCTTTCAACTAAGAATACCAAGAGAACAAAGCAAATTTGGTGATAAAAGTAAATTGTGAAGTTGTTTAAAATTGCATGCCCTATTTAAATCATGAAAGTTTTTTTTTGGGCTTGACTGTCCCTTTAATAATAATTTTTATTAGACAGTGTTATTACAAGTGTAAATGTACCTTTAAATGTGTTTTTGATGTATTTTGTGCAACTTTTTATTCAAGAGTAACTATTAAACAGAGCTCTAAGGTTATGACAACCAGACATGGGTTATATTCAACTGCGCTTGAGGGAACGTGTTTACTTTCAACTTATAATACTTGTGCTACTTCTGACATGCGCAAACAGGCGCAATAAACCTGATATCGCTTGTGCACAACTGTTAGCACACTACTTGTAATCTGGCCGTCTGTGTTCTACAAAAAGCAAGGATAGAGGTAAAGCAGGGAGGAGGGAGATCTAAACAAAATAAAAATAGGTAGCAAAGGATTTCTTTACCCACAAATACACAATGCTTTGTGGTCATACATTTTTGCAACCCCCACTTAGAGATCCGGCATTGATGAGTAACTTTTACCAGGGCAAGTTTTCTGCTGCCCTAGGCACTGTGATTGCATTTCCTGTAACCCCCAGCCCTAAGTTCATAAACCCCTGCAAGACACCCAGGGATAATTGATTTGCAATAAAATTTAAAGAGACACAAAACCGGTCTCTGTAAAATTCCACAGTAAAAAAACCTTACTTATCTTTACTGTAAAAAATAATAAAAGTTGTGTTTATATTTTCTAAAATCAGCCCCCAATTACCAGCACTTACCTCCTCCCCACCCAGCTGCTGATCATTCAAAATCGGAGCATTACAGCCATTTAGACGTTGTAACACTGGCTTCTATTGAGACTGACGGTGCACAGTCACTCGGATTTCAGTATCTGTAAAGTCTCAGCTAACTTGTGCCAAGGCTGAGACAAGGCAGAGTGAGCGTTTGACTTCATTCTCAACAGACAGAGTGTTACATCTTCTGATTGGCTCTTCTGCTTCTGAAGGGAATTAAAAAAATGCTCTAGAGTAGGTAGGATGACGAGTAAGGTAAAGAGTGGTTGGTTTTAGACCACTGGTTTTAAAACGTGTCATCTGGCCTCCCTAACAGGCCAGATTTTCAGGATTTAATTGGGTGTGAACAGGTAAAATAACGGTTTACTGATCAGCTGATTATTTCACCTGTGCTCTAGTTCAGATATCCTCAAAATCTAGCCTGTTAGGGAGGCCTGATGAGAGGCACTGTGTTCCATGTAACATAAATGTAATTTCTCTCAGGAAATTAAAGATAAAAATGTAAGGCTTTTACTATGAAATTTTGATGGGGCTGGTTTTGTCTCCCTTTAAGAAATAAAACATTTGGACTGTTCTCCACAGCAAATGTTGCCAGCTGGGTGGGGTCAATGTTGTATAATATTATATTATTCTCTGTTATTTGTAAGGTTATGCAAATCAATCTGAATCCGCTATGCAGGATGTGAAAAATGGTTACAAAACAATGTCACTTTCATTCATCAGTTTGTTTAAATATGCATAGAATAAAATATAATACCATTGAATCGTCTTTATTACTGCCACTGATCCTCTGCCCGTCTATTTTCAAGCACTTTTTTTTTGTGGTCACGTTTTTCCAACATCCAATCATTCACAAGCCCAGCTGGCGTCCTTTGATGTTATTGATACGCCTCTCACGTGTATAGCGCATGCAATATTTTCTGCCGCTACAGACAGCTGGTTGAAGGCAGAAAGTCGCCAAGATAATTACGTAGGGAGCGGGTGGGACCACTCTCTATAGACCACAAATCAGGAAGAAGAGAGGGGGAGGTGTAAGCGTCAGTAGTCAGGTAGGAGCAATATATTTTTATATTGATGGGGCCAATATAAAAAAAGTTAGCAATTAATAATAATAATCATAAGGAATACATTGAGCTATTCAGAATGTTACTTAAGCTATTCAAAGCACAAATGCACTGCATAATTTAACATTACTTGATTTAGTGATCATTTATCAAACATTGAAACAAAATTAATATTAGCTAGTCCAAATTAAACTTTCATGATTCAGATAGGACACGTAATTATAAACAACCTTTTATTTTACTTTTATCATCAAATTTGCTTTGTGCTCTTGTTATTCTTAGTTTAAAGCTAAACCTAGGTAGGCTCATATATATGTTTCATTAGATAACACTGTGCTGATGCTCATGCATGTGAAGTTATTTAAGAGTCAGCACTAATTGCCTGAAATGCAAGTCTATCAAAAGATCTGAGATAAGGAGACAGTCAGCAGAAGCTTAGATTCAAGGTAATCACAGAGGTAAAAAGTGTATTAATATAACAGTGTTGGTTATGCAAAACATGTTTTTGGTGTTTACTATCCCTTTAATGCAGGCTTAAAGGGACCGTACAACACCAAAATTGTTATTGTTTAAAACGATAGATAATGCCTTTACTACCCATTCCCCAGCTTTGCACAACCAACATTGTTATATTAATATACTTTATAACATTTAAACCTCTACATGTCTGCCTGTTTCTAAGCCACTGCAGACAGCCTCTTATCACATGCTTTTTTAATTTTTTTTCACAACAAGAGACTTCTAATCCATGTGTACCATATAGATAATGTTCTCTCTCTCACAGAGTTGTGGCTGACTCTACAGTAATTGTCTAAAAAATGCAAGTCAATAGATAATAAATAAAAAGTCATGTGATCAGGGGGGCTATCAAAAGATGCTTAGATACAGGGTAATCATAGAGGTAAAATGTGTATTAATATAACAGTGTTGGTTATGCAAAACTGGGGAATGGGTATTAAAGGGATTATCTATCTTTGTAAACAATACATTTTTTGGAGTTGACTGTCCCTTTTAATTTTAGCCAGGTGGTCAGTAAAATTAGCTTGGTTGGGTGCCCATTAAATATGTCCTTGGTAGAAGCCTGGAGAACATAGTAGTGGAAAGGCATAATGTCATAAAACTACTTTTAAAAAGGTCTCCCCCCAAAAAAAGTGCAGTTCTATATAGAGGTCTAATTCACTTTTGCCAAAGTAACTAATTGGTAAAATAAGTGTATTGTAAAAAGGCTTCTATTGTAAATTGAAATGCGCTGGTCCTCTTAAAACTGGGGCTGTGCCTGAAAAGGGGACGTTATTTCATTTCAGCAACCCTCTGCTACTTTAAACACGCTGCCAAACAGAGGAGTAATTGTACATTACTGTGTGGGCTTTAGCATTAACATAATCTCATCAAATAATCCCCTTGGATGGTTTGTTTGTACATTTCTTCAGTGATTGCAAGTGCGGGAGGAAAGTAATTCTGGAGGAAGGTTGGGGACTGAACATAGCTGTTTAATGAAAGTCAATTTTGTCGTACACAAAAGGGAAATGTCCAAATAAAACTGGAAAACAAAAATCAGACTTCAATTAAATCAGTTCCACTTACTCCTTTATTAAAATCTCCCACATATTGTCCACCCCTTAAAAGGATTCTTTTAAATCGTTAAATCTGCGTACAAAACTGTATTTTGCGTACTGATTTAGCATGTCTTTCGCACAAATCTATTTAAAATCATTGAAATGACTTAACAACAATGTGCCTTAATGTATCTTGCAGGGGAAACTGAAAATGGGACTGGAGTTTAAAAAGCTGTAGTACAATCAGAGGCAGTTTCAGTTTTCTTAAAGTGTCAAGTCCCAGGTGATGCATTACTGACAGATCTGTCGTTTGCAAGACTAAATGGAATGTAGCACAGACCAAAAGTAAAAATCTCTTAATTCAGATTAGTGGCATGTTTTATCATTAACAAAAGGCCTATTCATAACATATATTAAACAGCAGGAGATTAGTTCTGCTCCAAGGTGCTTAAAGTCTGGAGAATAAGATAATGTTGCATATACTTAAAGGGACACTCAAGTCAAAATAAACTTTTATGATTGAGATAGAGCAGCCATTTTAAGGCACTTTCCAATTTACTTCCGTTATCAAATTTTGCACAGCCTTTTTATATTCACACTTTCTGGGGAACAAGATTCTACTGAGCATGTGCACAAGCTCACAGGGTATTTGTATACTAGTCTGTTATTGGCTGATGTTTGTCACATGATACAGGGGTGCTGAAAATGGGAGAAAATATAAATTTGTCAGAAAAATCTTCTGCTTATTTTAAATTCAGAGTAGGTGTTAAATTATTGTCTTTTTATGATGCACTTGCTAACTATGCAATTCTACTGCTTTGAGTGGTCCTTTAATGAATGTGTTCCCCCTTAAAGGAACATTATAGTCAAAAACTGAAATGCAGCACGTTGCAGCTTTTAATTAGAGGCATATTTTACAACATACACATATAAGCAAAAACAAGGAATTTTGCACTTAAATTGTTCTAGATAGATGGACTATTTGGGGAAGAAATAATTACACCTGTACTAAATAAGTGGAGAAATCTGCTTATGAAATCAGTTTTATATTTTATAATATGAATGTTTTAGAAATGATGCACATTTAATATATTGAATTTACCCTAATCATAACATACAACTAAACAAACAATAAACGTCTAAATCTGAGAGTAATATCTGTAGTGAAAATTTGGCAAATATGTAATAGATTTAAGTTTATTGGATAGAGAGAACAAATCTTATTAGAATATATTATGTGTGAATAATATTGAAAATACTTCTGCTATTTAGTGCTCTGAGCCTACCTAGGTATGCTTTTTGAATTTCATGTCTTTGCAAGCTATTAGTCACAGCTAAAAGCTATTAAAGCACACAGTTGCAATTGATGGTTTTACTTGTTTCATCTTCTAAAATCTAATTAAAATCGAATTAGTTGTTATAATGTATTTTTCCGTTAATTTATTGACTTGTTTTACCAGGTGCATACTACTAAATATATGGGGAATAGCTGCTTTAGGTTTATTGTGGCAATTAAAAAAAGTTGACTTTGCACAGTCGAAGATTTCTGAGAGAGAGAGAGAGAAAGATAAGCAGGTCTGCTCTTCCTACAGGTTCAGTCCATTTGAACAGGTATGTTCTTGAGAACAAAGTGCGTTAGTTTCAATTAACAAAGTAACCTATTTTAAATACAAAAAAATACAAAGTAACATATTTTAAATAAAAAAGTAAACATAAAAGAGCAATTTTCTTTACACTTTTTTCTCTGCAGCTGGTATAAGAAGTCCCTGTGAACATGTAAAGGGTAACAAATTTTACAGTACCTAAGTTGTGGCCTTTGTGTACAGAGATAGAAAGACAGAGAAAGATAACCTGCTCTCACTACAGGTTCAGCCCATTTGAACAGGTATGTTTTTAGGAACAATGGTTTCAGTTAGCAAAATTACCTATTTCAAATACAAAAGTGAACAAAAATACTAATTTCCTTTACATTATTTATCTTTAGCTGGTTAACAAGTCACTGTGAACACATAAAGGGGAACCAAGGCCAAAAAGCAAATTCATTAATCTAGGTTTTCATGATGTTGCAAATTGTCTATTTGCTTATTGGTCTCTTTAGGGAGCGTGATACAAGTTATAATAGCTATAACAGAAAAACACCATCTTACGGAAGTAGATATGAGTATAAGCTATTATACGCTGAAAACAGGGTTATCTGATTAGTATTTGCGCAGTCTTATTTATTCTTAGAGGAGTCATTTCACAGCTCTCAGGGACGGACCCTTTTAAACAGAATTCACTGAGGGCAACCTCTGCAAGTGTCTGCAAATTGTAGACGATCAGGCCCAAAGGTTAAGGGGCCTCAATAGGGAAAATATGTAAATGTAGAAATTTGTAAATTAATTCGGCTAGATTACGAGTCTTGCGTTAAGATGAAAAAGCAGCGTTAACAGGTCCTAACACTGCTTTTTCAGTACTGCTGCTATGACGAGTCTTGCAGGTTTAGGGGCAATGCACACTTCTTTGGCCTTACTGCAAAACGACTTACGTAAACTTCATTAACCCTTTTTCTATGGGATTTCCATAGCGCTGGTATTACGAGCCTGTCCTGGGAGGCCAAAAAGTGAGCAATACACCCTCTACCTCCAACATCCGTAACGCATTCTAAAGTCAGTAGTTATGAGTTTTACACTACAACGCCGTAGCATAAAACTCATAACTAAAGTGCTAAAAAGTACACTAACACCCATAAACTACCTATTAACCCCTAAACCGAGGCCCTCTCGCATCGCAAACACTGAAATAAAATTTTTAACCCCTAATCTGCCGCTCCGGACATCGCCGCCACTATAATAAACATATTAACCCCTAAACCGCCACACTCCTGCCTCGCAAACACTAGTTAAATATTATTAACCCCTAATCTGCCACCCCTAACATCGCTGCCACCTACATTATACTTATTAACCCCTAATCTGCCATCCCCAACGTCGCCGACACTATATTAAATGTATTAACCCCTAAATCTAAGTCTAACCCTAACCCTAACACCCCCTAACTTAAATATAATTTAAATAAATCTAAAGAAAATTACTATAATTAACTACATTATTCCTATTTAAAACTAAATACTTACCTATAAAATAAACCCTAAGATAGCAACAATATAACTAATAGTTACATTGTAACTAGCTTAGGGTTTATTTTTTATTTTACAGGCAAGTTTGTATTTATTTTAACTAGGTAGAATAGTTATTAAATAGTTATTAACTATTTAATAACTACCTAGCTAAAATAAATACAATTTTACCTGTAAAATATAACCTAACCCAAGTTACAATAACACCTAACACTACACTACAATTAAATAAATTAACTAAATTAAAAAACAATTAAATAAATTAGATTAAATTAGCTAAATTACAAAAACAAACAAACAAACAAACACTAAATTACAGAAAATAAAAAACAAATTACAGATATTTAAACTAATTACACCTAATCTAATAGCCCTATCAAAATACCCCCCCCCCCCAAAAAAAACAAAAAAAAAACAAACCCTAGCCTAAACTAAACTATCAATAGCCCTTAAAAGGGCCTTTTGCGGGGCATTGCCCCAAAGTAATCAGCTCTTTTACCTGTAAAAAAAAAAAAATACAAACAACCCCCCCCCAACAGTAAAACCCACCATCCACACAACCAACCCCCCAAATAAAATACTAACTAAAAAAACCTAAGCTCCCCATTGCTCTGAAAAGGGCATTTAGCTCTATTGCAGCCCAAAGCCTTAACCTAAAAAATAAACCCACCCAATACACCCTTAAAAAAACCTAACACTTACCCCCTGAAGATCGACTTACTGTTCTGAAGACCGGACATCCATCCTCAAGAAGCAGCAGAAGTATTCATCCAACTGGGCTGAAGTCCTCAACGAAGCTGGGAGAAGTCTTCATCCAAGCCGGGCAAAGTGGTCCTCCAGACGGGCATGACCACTTCATCCATCCGTCGCGGAGCAGGTCCATCTTCAAGACATCCGACGCGGAGCATCCTCTTCATCCGGAGTCTTCTTACTGAATGACGGTTCCTTTAAATTACGTCATCCAAGATGGCATCCCTTAAATTCTGATTGGCTGATAGCCAATTGGAATTAAGGTAGAAAAAATCCTATTGGCTGATCCAATCAGCCAATAGGATTGAGCTTGCATTCTATTGGCTGATTGGAACAGCCAATAGAATGCAAGCTCAATCCTCAAAGTGGAGCTGGAGCATTGTGGTTATTTAAAAGCAATACGTAAGAAGATAATATTGCAAATTTCATAATCCAATATTCTGCACATAGCTGAATATGTTCTATTTATTCTTAAAGTGATATTTAAATACCATATTTGCTCGATTATTAAACGACCCTAATTATAAGACGACCCCCCCCAAACTTTCATGTATCAGAGGGAAAAACGTTTTATATACATATATTTTCAGCAATTACATTTGAGCACTTTAAGCAATTAATCTTTTTCTTTCAAATCAAAATAGACACATGTCCCAATGCTGATCTGTGTGAAGAGAAGTGCAATTCTCAAAGTATTGTCAAAAATACCTATATTGTTAAGTTACCACACATACCGGTATATTTTCTGATAACCTTCTCTTTACATTATATGTTGCCTGTAGGCCCTGTACCTACCAATAGGTAAGCTTTCCCAGGAAAGTGAGCGGTAATGCGCTAAACAGTCTATACGTTTGTGAAAACAGGTAATAGAAGCGCTTTCTCACCTGGTTCCTGGAAACATTGCATATCACGGCAGCTCCTGTGCTGTATGCTCTTCCTGTTCCTCCTCCAATATGGCGCCCGCTGTATGCTCTTCCTGTTCCTCCTCCAATATGGCGCCCGCTGTATGCTCTTCCTGTTCCTCCTCCAATATGGCGCCTGCTTTTCAGCACTTCTCGAGTTTGAAGGTAAGACTACCTTGACTATAAGACAAGGTTGTTTTTTCAGAGTATTTTCTCTGAAAAAAACATTGTCTTATAATCAAGCAAATACGGTATATGGATTTTTGCACATACAGTATATATATATATATATATATATATATATATACATGATTATATATAGTTATATATATATATATATATATATATATATATATATATATATATATATATATATATATATATATATATATATATATATATATATATATATATATATATATATAGGAATAAAATAGATAGAACATATTCTGTTATATGAAGAACATTGGAATGTATAATATTTACAGTAAATACCATAAAACCTTTATTAAATATGAATATTGCATAAATATGCTCTTTCATGTTTTCATCTACTTGACTGCAAAGAGCTCCAATGCACTTATATATATGTCTATCTATGTATGCATATGTACATATGTATGGGTTTATATGTGTATATATGTCTGGAAATACATAAATACCCATATAGATACATATGTACACACATACAAATATATAAATGCATGTGTACACATATATATATATATATATACATACTTGTTGTTTTGTGATATTTTTGTCAATCGTAACAGTTAATCAGAGTTCTGAGGTTGCGGTAATCACTCTAGCGTACATCGCTATTTTGTTTGCATTTACTTTCAACTTTGAGTGGAATTTAAGACACAAATCTCTTCTCATAGGTCGCTGTAGCAGATGTACTGGTTATGGAAATGTTAAAGATAAGAAACTGCACATTCTTATCTCCACTTGTCTTTTTTGGTGTTGTTACACAATGTGTCCATTAGGTGGCACTACTGAACTACAACACTGAAAAACCAATAATGCAGTTTTTTTTAAAATGTTTATTCTACTAACAAAAATCTGTATTATGTGCATATTACACTATCCTATTTTTTGTTTTTGTTTTGTTTTATAGTGATTCTCAACCAGGCTGATGGGATGATTGATTTTAACCATACATTTCTCTTAGTATTAAAAATGTTTTTAATTAAGGAATATTTTAGAAATACCACCCTTATATGAAAGGGAGTATCATTTTCTACTATTCGTATGAAAGATAAGCAATTAAATATGTTAATATGTTTATGCATGACAAAAAGTTAACTTAATTGCTGTAATAATGCTAATAGGCTTTTAAGGAGAACACCCACAAAAAGATAGCGACAGGCTCTCACAAGCCTAAGAAAAAGCTAAAAAGCAGTTGATTTTCACAAACTTATGACCACTAAATTCTGTAGAATTGCATAATTAGCATGTGCATAATAAAAAGACAATGCAATAACACCTCTGAATTTCACAAAAGCAGTAGATTTTTTTCAGGCAAATTTATTTTTTCTCCCTTTTGCCAGCCCCCTGTACCATGTGACAGACATCAGCCAATCACAACTAGTATATATATATATATATATATATATATATATATATATATATATATATATATATATATATATATATATATATATATATATATATATATATATATATATATATATATATATACCCTGTGAGCTGGTGCCTCAAAAAGTATGCATATAAAAAGACTTGAAAAATTCTTAATATTGTATGCTCTTTCTGAATCATGAAAGTTTACTTTTGACTTGAGTGTCCCTTTTAATAAAAAAAAGTCCTTTGTTAGATGCGACAAGGAAGGTCCTTTTAATGGAGACAGTTTAACAGAAAATAAATTAGATTAGATTAGATTAGATTCGTTTTATTGTCATTGTACAAAGAAGGAAAACAGAGACAACGAAATTATATTTAAAAATCTAACCAATCCTATACACAGATAGCACTATAATGGTAAAACTAATAGATAGCAAAAAATTCAAGTGACTTGTGCAAAACATTTCTATACCACAAAAGTAAGTACAATGCAAGTGTAATAAAGTGCAAGTGCAAAAAAAATCAGTTCCGTACAAAAAAGTATATATATGTGTAAAAAATTTAATAAAAAATTAGTCATCTTGCACACATATGTGTATATTTGCATTATTTGTAGCTTTAGGTGAAACATTCTTCTGGAATCTATCATTAAAGGGACACTAAACCCCAATTTTTTTTTTCATGAATCAGTTAGAGAATACAATTTGAAACAACAAAATGGGGGTGTCACATCAATGTTGAATGTACTATAGGGGTACTCTTGTCCTAATCGGTCAGCTGGTAGGTTTAAATGAAAATTTTTGGAGCAAATTTAAAAAGATGCAGAAGATTTCCTGTAAGGTTGTAAACAAAGAATTATTTGTGTATTTTTGTGAAGAAAGATAAAGGCGTGTATTTAATACTCATGGTCATAGTCTGCTTCTCAAATCTCTCATCTTGCAGCTAATTATATATTTAAAAGTGACAGATTTCTATTATATTTACCTTGCAGAATTCTTCACTAGTCAAACATCAGTACACACTAACCCATCTCTCTATATCCAGTGTGCAGTGTCTGTTTGTTACAATCGTTCAGTTGAGCTACCATAAACATACAATTATTATAATTATTATTATACTTTATTTATAAAGCACCAACATATTCTACAGCGCTGTCCATGGGTACAATTCATTTAAAGGGACATAAAACCCAAAATGTTCTTTCATGATTTAGATACAGCATACGATCTTAAACACCTTTCCACTTTACTTCTAGTATCTAATTTTCTTTGTTCTCCTGGTATGCATTGTTGAAAAAACTTACCTAGGTAGGCTCGGGAGCTAGCTGCTGATTGGTGGCTAAACATAAATGCCTCTTGTAATTGGCTTATTGATGTGTTCAGATAACAAGTAGTGCATTGCTGCTCCTTCAATAAAGGAAAACAATAGAATAAAGCAAAATTGATAATAGAAGTATAAAGGAAAGTTGGCTACAATACTCTATCTGAATCATGAAAGACTCATTTTGGGTTTTGATGTCCCTTTAAGTAATACAATGATGATACAAAGCTTGTAAGAGACAAGACACAAATTGACAGACAGTTAAAGGAGGAATTGAGGGCCCTGTTCCAATGGGAACTCACAATCTAGAAATTATTAATGATTGTTTGACACATACCTAGTAAATGAACATTCAATCATTATCCAATTCAACATAGCAACAAATAATCAGCCATTGTGTATTGATCTCATATACACGTCGAGGGGACATTTGATAGGGATCTTGGGAGAGCCGCAGATGTTTTATTGTATATATTCCTATTATTATGTATAAAGCACCAGCTTTAGATTGTAGGTGCCCCAGGACATGTTCCTGAGCTGTCCTCTGTTCTTTACTTTTACTTCCAACAAAAGGCCGACTCAAGACATTGTGCTGCCTGTATCCAAGAATGAAAAGAAACCTCTCAAATCTCAGCTAACTACTAGAGTTCCAGATGTCCAGTATTGAACTTGACGATCCGGTGTTTTAGCAGGTTGTCCAGTAAAATCTGTTCAAAAATACTGGACACTTAAATGTCCAGAGTTTTTATAAGTGTCAGCTTAATGTAAAAGGTCTCCTATGCCTTTATGTATTACAAATATGGCCCAAAAAGAAGGAACACTGTGCATTTCTATTATGTGTTGCAGGCAGCCATGGGTGTTAAATCATTATTGTGTGAGCTTGCTCCTGGCAGTCAGAGGGGTTAAATCACTACTGCATGTGTGTGTTACTGGCCGCTGAGGGGATAAAAAATTGTGAAAAATATAGATGGTGGTATCAAGGGTGGGGTTTTGGGGGGACATTGTGTGCCCAGTGACCTATAGGCTGTTCGGTATTTTTATGGAGCACACCTTGCAACCCTTCTGACTACAAATGAAACAATAGTCAGCCATCTCATAGACTAAAGAGACAAGTCAAAGTTAAACTTTCATGGTTTTGATAGAGCATGCAATTTTATGTTTACAAATTTAAATTTACTCACACATAAGGAAAGGTCACTTTGTGCTACTATTAGGATCTAAAGGCGAGATTACATATGTGGTAACGGGCACAAAACCCAGAGTCGCCAATTTTTAGTCGAATTGAGCAATAACATACATGGCGCAGCATACAAGTTACATGCGTATATTTTACCCATTGCCCGCAGTTTTTACTCCCATAAACTAACATAGAACCGGCGTCGCCAGTCGGTATCACATATTCAGTGCAAGGACTTACATGCGCAGAATGGAGAAATTTTACTCCATTTTCACCTCGCCACACATAGGCAGGCACAGGAAGCCTTGCGCTGACTATAAAAGTACCGTAACTCTCTGGAAGTCTTAACAAACACCTAACGCATGCGCAATATCAATCCATCATTCTATCTAGCATTTATTTACTTTTTAATGTCCCTTAAAAGGGACAGTCTACTTAAAAAATGTTTATTGATTAAAAAGATACATAATCCCTTTTTTACCCATTTATCAGTTTTGCATAACCAGCACTGTTATATTAATACACTTTTTACCTCTGTGATTACCTTGTATCTAAGCCTCTGCAGACTGCCCCCTTATCTCAGTGCTTTTGACAGATTCAGCGCAAGGAATTACGTACGTAGAATGGAGACATTTTACTCTATTTTCACCTCGCCACACATAGGCAGGTCCAGGAAGTAGGGCATTGTCCTAAGTTTAACAGCTCTTTTGCCAGCAAAAAATAATACAAAGTACCCCCTAACATTACAACCCTCCACCCTAACCCCCCAAAATAAAAAAACCCTAATCTACCCATTGCCCATTTGTATGGGCATTGCCCTTAAAAGGGCATTTAGCTCTTTTTCAGCCCATAAAAATAAAAAAAAGCCATAATCTAAAAAAAACCCCACCCAAAAATAAAAAAAAACTAATACTAACCCCAAAATAGGTACTCACCATTGCTGAAGTCCAGCGATCCATCTTCTTCCCGGTGGTGAAAAGGTCTTCATCCAGGTGGCTCCATCTTCATCCATCGCAGGTCCATCTTCTTCTTGGCAGAGGCGCAGAACGGTCGTCAGAGGCGTAGATCCGGAGTGGGCATCGGCAGTCATCGGTGACGTGGAGGTCCTCTTCATGTGATCGTCCGCCACACACTGAAGATTGAATACAAGGTGCCCCTTTTATATTGGGGTACTCTTGCTTTCCTATTGGCTGATTTGAAAATTCAAATCAGCCAGTAGGATGAGAGCTGCTGTTTTGACGTGTCGGTTTAATTTTTTGGGTCCGGTTTAGATTTTTATGTGTGAATTCAACATATTTTTCTTTTTTTGTTACGCACTGCAATATGCTATACTACCGTAAGTTACTGGCAACGCCAGAAATGTGTATCTGTGCACATTTCTGAACCTTGCCAGTTTATTCGACTTGTGGCAGTATAGCATCTGCCGGCGCAGTTTATGTGATTCGCCCGATGTGCGAGGTAAACGTACGGGTGACGTGGGTTTCAGCAGTTACACTGAAACTTTCTCCATATATGTAATCTCACCCCAAGGGGTCAATTTATCCGCTGCTCCATAACTTGTCCGCCTGCTGTGAGGCGGCGGACAGATATCAACCTGATCGAATGCGATCGGATTGATTGACACCCCCTGCTAGCGGCCGGTTGGCCGCGAATCTGCAGGGGGCGGTATTGCACCAGCAGTTCACAAGAACTGCTGATGCAATTAGAGGGATATGGCTGCACCTCACTGACAAGGCCCAATGTGCTTAGAGGGATATGACTGTACGTCACTGACAAGGCTTGATGTGCTTAGAGGGATATGGCTGCACCTCACTGACAAGGCTCAATGTGCTTAGAGGGATATGACTGTACGTCACTGACAAGGCTTAATGTGCTTAGAGGGATATGGCTGCACCTCACTGACAAGGCACAATGTGCTCAGAGGGATATGACTGTACGTCACTGACAAGGCTCAATGTGCTTAGAGGGATATGACTGTACGTCACTGACAAGGCTTAATGTGCTTAGAGGGATATGGCTGCACCTCTCTGGCAAGGCTTAATGTGCTTAGAGGGATATGGCTGCACCTCACTGACAAGGCACAATGTGCTTAGAGGGATATGGCTGCACCTCTCTGACAAGGCCTAATGTGCTTAGAGGGATATGGCTGCACCTCTCTGACAAGGCCTAATGTGCTTAGAGGGATATGACTGCACCTCACTGACAAGGCTTAATGTGCTTAGAGGGATATGGCTGCACCTCACTGACAAGGCTCAATGTGCTTAGAGGGATATGGCTGCACCTCTCTGGCAAGGCTTAATGTGCTTAGAGGGATATGGCTGCACCTCACTGACAAGGCTCAATGTGCTTAGAGGGATATGGCTGCACCTCACTGACAAGGCTTAATGTGCTTAGAGGGATATGGCTGCACCTCACTGACAAGGCCTAATGTGCTTAGAGGGATCTGACTGCACCTCTCTGGCAAGGCTCAATGTGCTAGTGGGATATGACTGCATCTCTCTGACAAGCTAGTGGGATATGACTGCACCTCTCTGACAAGCTAGTGGGATATGACTGCACCTCTCTGCCAAGCTAGTGGGACATGACTGCACCTCTCTGACAAGCTAGTGGGATATGACTGCACCTCTCTGACAAGCTAGTGGGATATGACTGCACCTCTCTGACAAGCTAGTGGGATATGACTGCACCTCTCTGACAAGCTAGTGGGATATGACTGCACCTCTCTGACAAGCTAGTGGGATATGACTGCACCTCTCTGACAAGCTAGTGGGATATGACTGCACCTCTCTGACAAGCTAGTGGGATATGACTGCACCTCTCTGACAAGCTAGTGGGATATGACTGCACCTCTCTGACAAGCTAGTGGGATATGACTGCACCTCTCTGACAAGCTAGTGGGATATGACTGCACCTCTCTGACAAGCTAGTGGGATATGACTGCACCTCTCTGACAAGCTAGTGGGATATGACTGCACCTCTCTGACAAGCTAGTGGGATATGACTGCACCTCTCTGACAAGCTAGTGGGATATGACTGCACCTCTCTGACAAGCTAGTGGGATATGACTGCACCTCTCTGACAAGCTAGTGGGACATGACTGCACCTCTCTGACAAGCTAGTGGGATATGACTGCACCTCTCTGACAAGCTAGTGGGATATGACTGCACCTCTCTGACAAGCTAGTGGGATATGACTGCACCTCTCTGACAAGCTAGTGGGATTTGACTGCACCTCTCTGACAAGCTAGTGGGATATGACTGCACCTCTCTGACAAGCTAGTGGGATATGACTGCACCTCTCTGACAAGCTAGTGGGATATGACTGCACCTCTCTGACAAGCTAGTGGGATTTGACTGCACCTCTCTGACAAGCTAGTGGGATATGACTGCACCTCTCTGACAAGCTAGTGGGATATGACTGCACCTCTCTGACAAGCTAGAGGGATATGACTGCACCTCTCTGACAAGCTAGTGGGATATGACTGCACCTCTCTGACAAGCTAGTGGGATATGACTGCACCTCTCTGACAAGCTAGTGGGATATGACTGCACCTCTCTGACAAGCTAGTGGGATTTGACTGCACCTCTCTGACAAGCTAGTGGGATATGACTGCACCTCTCTGACAAGCTAGTGGGATTTGACTGCACCTCTCTGACAAGGCTCAATGCGCTAGAGGGATATGACTGCACCTCACTGACAAGGCGCAAAAAAGCAAACAATCCTTTGGTTGCCCTTTTCTCTTTTTCAGAGGAGAATTGTCTGGTATTTTGGGGCTGGACTGACCTTGTTAGGTGGGATCTGACTGTTGTACTTCAGGAAAGTTCTCCTTCGTGAAAAGCACAATTGGGGTAAAAGAAGCTACTCCCTGGTGGTAACCGGGCCATAAAACCAGTCACTGAGCTGTTGTTCGTTCCTGGTAGACTGCTTCTCTTTCTGTTTGAACCTCCCTAAATACCTTGGGAACGAAGAAAATTTGATAATAGAAATGAATCACAAAAGAAAGCCCACTCACAATTATATACAACCTTGTTTTATTTTTATATATATATACAGTTTTCACACTTTTGGGCTAGATTACAAGTGGCGTGCTATTTAGCGATCTTGCTCGAACGTAAACTTCAATAGACTTTTTTGCGTGCGTCTGGTTGCGCGTGTGTTACAAGTTGAAAGCAAAACCCTATGCGCGCTAACTTCTGGACATCTTAATATTGCAACCACTTTAACGTATTCTCCCCATAGAATCCAATGGAGAGTGCAGATGAAAAAAACTAGCACCTATCGCTTGCACACTATCCTGACAGGAGTTATGAATATTTCACATTCCAATGTTCTTCACTTATAGAACAATGTTATTCTTATTGTAAATGCATATATATATATAAATGTATGTAAATATGCCTGTATATCTTTTCCTATATTAATAACACGTTTGTTACAGTGTAGCTGCAATATTAGACATAAACATGGTCAATACTGTCACTGTGTAAACTTACAAACGTACAAAGTACAATATCCCTTTAATAAGTATGTGAATTTGTTTAAAAAAAGTTAACTAATATAAATCAGAAATCAACAATTTTGTAACTTTTCTGTTTCTTTGACATTATTTGTAGGCTTTGTTTGGGGGAATATTAATACTAAAATATTTATGTGAGCAATTAAAATCAGGAATCCTGCTGGAAAGAACTGAGGTACCCTTGGTAGTGAAGGGGTTAATTTGGTATGCTCTCCAAGAAGAAGTTTTGGAGTTGGACTATTAACTTATGAAAACATTTTTTTGTAGCTTAGAGAAGTGATTTAACATTCAAACAGTCTCATGGGCCCTCTACCTATTAGCATTGCATTTGCATCAATTTCATTATTAGTTAGCTGTTTACTTACAAATCTTGTACCAGGCAGACGCTCTGCTATTCCAGTGTGTTGCAGATTTATCCTCATGTGGCTATGTGTGGTGAGCTATATCGCAGGAAGCAGGCATCATCTCATTTATTTAAGATGAGTGCTCTGGAGTTTTAAAACTTTTATTTCCATTCAAAAACTTTTACATGCTTCCCAGACATGGAAATAAAATATGCTTAACTTATATAAATTAATATTTTGAAGAGAATATCTATATCTATTCTCTCTCTCTCTCTCTTTATCTATCTATAATCTATCTCTCTATCTATCTATGTATCTATCAATATATCTATATATATATATAAACACACAGAAAGCCTGGCACTCTCTTGCAAGCACACAGCTATTTAAAAAAACAAAATGGAAGAGTTAGTCAAAGCATTTGGCCATATAGGCACAGGACTGCGTTAAAATCTCTTCCTCCCTGGGTTCCTAACCTTAGCCATGCAATACATGCCTTTAACCAAGCACACTATGATACAAACAAGGTTAAGGCTTTTTGTAATTTCCCTAGACATGTTTTGTAATTTTCCCTATGGGCTTTGCACTCAGATTTGTATGGGGATAACTGCCTGAGTCCCTGAAAGCTGTTCAGCTGTCTGTGAGTGCTGGTGAGCACACAGGGCTGTGCGTTTTGCAGGGTCATCGGATAAGTAGCCAGTGCGGTTTGAGAGTGCAGCCCATTTCCACGTGTTGTGTACTGAGCAGAGATATGGATGTTTATTATAACTATAAAGTACAAATCATGATGCAGGTATATATCACCAAATCTGAAATAATTCAGAAATCCAGACTTTATCACTATTTACAAAATAATAATAATAAAAAAAAATTCCATTTTCCCTGGGAGTAATTCATAATCTCTGCCTGCATCTTTTATTTGTTTTTCTGTTTTTCTAAAATACAAAATCCGTCTTTATTTAAAACAACAGATTTTATGTTTCTAATTAAATTACTGTACAAAGAATGCAAAGGTATTAAATATTGTAAAAAATAATTACCTTTAGGTTGTATGTATAAGCTGTATGATGACATGTAAATATTGCCTAAATTACATGATATATTACTTTCCTAAGTCCACGGCTTGATTAATTACTTTTCCTTTCCCAAGAAGTCTTACGGCTAGATTTGGAGTTTTGTCGGTAACGACCCGAAAAGCTAACACCGGCTCCGTAAACCGCCGCTACTTACATTATCCTTATGTACCCATAATCTGCTGCCCTTAACACCGCCGACCCCTATATTATATTTATTAACCCCTAATCTGCCGCCCACAACGTCGCCCCCACCTGCCTACACTTATTAACCCCTAATCTGCCGAGCGGACCGCACCGCTACTATAATAAAGTTATTAACCCCTAATCCGCCTCACTAACCCTATAATAAATAGTATTAACCCCTAATCTGCCCTCCATAACATCGCCGACACCTAACTTCAATTATTAACCCCTAATCTGCCGACCGGAGCTCACCGCTATTCTAATAAATGGATTAACCCCTAAAGCTAAGTCTAACCCTAAGACTAACACCCCCCTAAATTAAATATAATTTTAATCTAACGAAATGAATTATCTCTTATTAAATAAATTATTCCTATTTAAAGCTAAATACTTACCTGTAAAATAAATCCTAATATAGCTACAATATAAGTTAGAATTACATTGTAGCTATTTTAGGATTAATATTTATTTTACAGGCAACTTTGTAATTATTTTAACCAGGTACAATAGCTATTAAATAGTTAAGAACTATTTAATAGTTACCTAGTTAAAATAAGTACAAAATTACCTGTAAAATAAATCCTAACCTAAGTTACAATTAAACCTAGCACTACACTATCAATAAATTAATTAAATAAAATACCTACAATTATCTACAATTAAACCTAACACTACACTATCAATACATTAATTAAATACAATATCTACAAATAACTACAATGAAATAAACTAACTAAAGTACAAAAAATAAAAAAGAACTAAGTTACAAAAAATAAAAAAATATTTACAAACATAAGAAAAATATTACAACAATTTTAAACTAATTACACCTACTCTAAGCCCCCTAAAAAAATAACAAAGCCCCCCAAAATAAAAAATGCCCTACCCTATTCTAAATTACTAAAGGTCAAAGCTCTTTTACCTTACCAGCCCTGAACAGGGCCCTTTGCGGGGCATGCCCCAAGAAGTTCAGCTCTTTTGCCTGTAAAAAAAAACATACAATACCCCCCCCCAACATTACAACCCACCACCCACATACCCCTAATCTAACCCAAACCCCCCTTAAATAAACCTAACACTAAGCCCCTGAAGATCATCCTACCTTGTCTTCACCTCACCAGGTATCACCGATCCGTCCTGGCTCCAAAATCTTCATCCAACCCAAGCGGGGGCTGGCGATCCATCATGCGGTGGCTGAAGAGGTCCAGAAGAGGCTCCAAAGTCTTCATCCTATCCGGGAAGAAGAGGCGATCCGGACCGGCAACCATCTTGATCCAAGCGGCATCTTCTATCTTCATCCGATGACGACCGGCTCCATCCTGAAGACCTCCACCGCGGACCCATCTCCTTCCGGCGACGTCCAACTGAAGAATGACGGTTCCTTTAAGGGACATCATCCAAGATGGCGTCCCTCGAATTCCGATTGGCTGATAGGATTCTATCAGCCAATCGTAATTAAGGTAGGAATATTCTGATTGGCTGATGGAATCAGCCAATCAGAATCAAGTTCAATCCGATTGGCTGATTGGATACCTGGTGAGGTGAAGACAAGGTAGGATGATCTTCAGGGGCTTAGTGTTAGGTTTATTTAAAGGGGGTTTGGGTTAGATTAGGGGTATGTGGGTGGTGAGTTGTAATGTTGGGGGGGTATTGTATGTTTTTTTTTACAGGCAAAAGAGCTGAACTTCTTGGGGCATGCCCCGCAAAGGGCCCTGTTCAGGGCTGGTAAGGTAAAAGAGCTTTGACCTTTAGTAATTTAGAATAGGGTAGGGCATTTTTTATTTTGGGGGGCTTTGTTATTTTATTAGGGGGCTTAGAGTAGGTGTAACTAGTTTAAAATTGTTGTAATATTTTTCTTATGTTTGTAAATATTTTTTTATTTTTTGTAACTTAGTTCTTTTTTATTTTTTGTACTTTAGTTAGTTTATTTCATTGTAGTTATTTGTAGATATTGTATTTAATTAATGTATTGATAGTGTAGTGTTAGGTTTAATTGTAGATAATTGTAGGTATTTTATTTAATTAATTTATTGATAGTGTAGAGCTAGGTTTAATTGTAACTTAGGTTAGGATTTATTTTACAGGTAATTTTGTACTTATTTTAACTAGGTAGCTATTAAATAGTTCTTAACTATTTAATAGCTATTGTACCTGGTTAAAATAATTACAAAGTTGCCTGTAAAATAAATATTAATCCTAAAATAGCTACAATGTAATTCTAATTTATATTTTAGCTATATTAGGATTTATTTTACAGGTAAGTATTTAGCTTTAAATAGGAATAATTTATTTAATAAGAGTTAATTAATTTCGTTAGATTAAAATTATATTTAATTTAGGGGGGTGTTAGTGTTAGGGTTAGACTTAGCTTTAGGGGTTAATACATTTATTAGAATAGCGGTGGGCTCCGGTCGGCAGATTAGGGGTTAATAATTGAAGTTAGGTGTCGGCGATGTTAGGGAGGGCAGATTAGGGGTTAATACTATTTATTATAGGGTTAGTGAGGCGGATTAGGGGTTAATAACTTTATTATAGTAGCGGTGCGGTCCGCTCAGCAGATTAGGGGTTAATAAGTGTAGGCAGGTGGAGGCGACGTTGAGGGGGGCAGATTAGGGGTTAATAAATATAATATAGGGGTCGGCGGTGTTAAGGGCAGCAGATTAGGGGTACATAGCTATAATGTAGGTGGCGGCGCTTTGCGGTCGGCAGATTAGGGGTTAATAATTGTAGGTAGCTGGCGGCGACGTTGTGGGGGGCAGATTAGGGGTTAATAAATATAATACAGGGGTCGGCGGTGTTAGGGGCAGCAGATTAGGGGTACATAAGTATAACGTAGGTGGCGGTCGGCAGATTAGGGGTTAAAAAAATTTAATCGAGTGGCGGCGATGTGGGGGGGCCTCGGTTTAGGGGTACATAGGTAGTTTTTGGGTGTTAGTGTACTTTAGAGTACAGCAGTTAAGAGCTTTATGAACCGGCGTTAGCCCAGAAAGCTCTTAACTACTGACTTTTTTCTGCGGCTGGAGTTTTGTCATTAGATTTCTAACGCTCACTTCAGACACGACTCTAAATGCCGGAGTTAGAAAGATCCCATTGAAAAGATAGGATACACAATTGACGTAAGGGGATCTGCGGTATGGAAAAGTCGTGGCTGAAAAGTGAGCGTTAGACCCTTTTTTGAGTGACTCCAAATACCGGAGTTAGCCTAAAACCAGCGTTAGGAGCCTCTAACACTGGTTTTCACGGCTAACGCCAAACTCCAAATCTAGGCCTTAATAATTTGTATATATTCTAAAGCTATTTAAATAAGAAAATCTGATTTATAAAATGTTGTAAAAGATATAGGTGTGTGTGTATATATATATATATATATATATTCTTTTTTTATTTTCTTTTGGAAATGTCTAAAGTACTAAATAGGACACACAATGTATGTAGAGATGTGAGTATAAATATATATAATATATATATATGACAGGCACATTTTTAGTGTTGAGTGTGGCCCCTTTTTGAATGCATTTATTTATGGCATTCTGCATTTTGACAGTTTTTTTCACTCAGGCAGAATTGATGAAATCTTTGGATTCTAAAATCTATGTTTTCATGTCTATGCTCAGGAATTTTTTAGTTTTTCACCCACAGTGAGATGACAGTTTCTCTTCTGCAACAATTTTGTAACAGTAGATCTAAAAATAAACAAGGAACTTGTACACCAGAGTGTTTTTGTTTTAAAGAAGTGTTTTGCAGTTATGGAAGGTATAAATATTTAAAACAACAAACCTATCCTGCATTTTTCTTAAGATAGCTGTGTTACAAACCTTATAGACCAAGAAACATCTATCTATCTATCTATCTATCTATCTATCTATCTATCTATCTATCTATCGATCTGTCTGTCTGTCTGTCCTTTTACAGTGGGAAATTATAAATATTGCTACAATTGTTGAAAGATACAGATAGAGTTCAGACTATGGGGCAGATTTATCAAGTGTCTGGTGGACATGATCTGCTGTAGCGATCATGTCCGCCAGACATCGATAAATGCTGACAGCATATGCTGTCTGCAATTATCATTGCACAAGCAGTTCTGGTGAACTGCTTTTGCAATGCCATCCTTGCAGATTTGCTCTAGCAGGGGGTGTCAATCAACCCGATCGCATGAGATCGGGCGGATTGATGTCCACAGCCTCAGAGGCAGCAGCGAGTTAAGGAGCAGAGGTCTTAAGACCGCTGTTTCCTAACTCCTGTTTCCGGCAAGCCTGAAGGAGTGATAAATCGGCCCCATTGACTGCAGTATTCCAAACTGATTATTATCTTTGAGACGGATCTGCCTTAGGTGATAATGTATCTAAAGTAATTATTCAACTGTTTTATTGGAAATCAATGTACAGTACCCAGTCATTTATTTACTTTTGCTTCTATCTTATATGGAGACTCTATACGATTATGGCAGTCTCAATAAAAATCTGAGAAGCAGCTTGGTGAGGCATTTTCTCAATGAGGACGCAAGAAATTGAAAAACGGAAGGATATAGTTTTATTCTTAAGACATTTCTTTTAAAATTGTGCTATATTGTTTTCTTAGTAAATCAGCCTCTACTGTTAGACGAATATTGTAATTAAATGATCATTTATTTGAAAGAGCATCGTTTACACATTTAATTTGACTGAAAACTAAACAAAGAAAAAAGTTAATTACAATGTACTTTTAAATTAAATACAACAGCATGCTGCTTGGACACACGTGATTGCTACAACTGAATCCCTGGTATTTCGCTGTAATAATACCACCAGAACAATCTCCATTCTCTATGGGCTAGGAATGGTCTAATTGTACAGCAGGAGCGGTTAGCATACTTCCCGAGACCGAGTTCACAATGTGGAATGTATTATCAACCAAAGGTTAGGGTTTGAGTAGAGAGCAGATACTAGTTTAGGCTTAAATAATGCAGTAAACCAGAAAAAAAGGTCCAACACCTACCTGTGTTCTTCTATTATAGCGTGCACCCTGCACGAGCCACCGCCAAAGCTCCCAAGCATCACAAATCAAAAAACATAATTTATGCTTACCTGATAAATTTATTTATTTCCGGATATAGTCATCAATTACTAGTGGGAATATCACTCCTGCCCAGCAGGAGGAGGCAAAGATTACTACAGCAAAGCTGCTATATATGTCACTTCCCTTACCCATAAACTCCAGTCATTTGGCCGAAGGAAAAATGGAAAAAGAAGATAACAAGTGTAGAGGTGCCTGAGGTTTTAGAAAAAATAACTCTCTTAAATAAAGGGTGGGCCGTGGACTCACCATATCCGGAAAGAAATACATTTATCAGGTAAGCATAAATTATGTTTTCTTTCCTAAGATATGGTGAGTCCACGGAATCATCAATTACTAGTGGTAATCAATACCCAAGCTAGAGGACACAGATGATATGGAAGGGACAAGACAGGTAGACCTAAATAGAAGGCACCACCGCTTAAAGAACCCTTTTCCCAAAATAAGCCTCAGCTGAGGCAAAAGTATCAAATTTATAAAACTTTGAAAAAGTATGCAAAGAGGACCAAGTTGCAGCCTTGCAAAACTGTTTCACAGAAGCTTCATTTTTAAATGTCCAGGAAGAAGAAACAGCCCTTGTGGAATGAGCAGTGATTCTCTCAGGAGGTTGCTGTTCAGCAGTCTCATAGGCCAAATGAATAATACTCCTTAGCCAAAGAGAAAGAGAAGTAGCCATTGCTTTCTGACCCTTGCGTTTCCCAGAAAAACAAACAAACAAAACAGAAGACTGACGAAAGTCCTTAGTCGCCTGAAGATAGAACTTCAATGTACACACAACATCTAGGTTGTGCAATAAAAGCTCCTTAGGAGAAGAAGGATTAGGACACAAAGAAGGAACCACAATCTCCTGATTAATATTCTTGTTTGAAACAACCTTAGGAAACCTAATTTAGTACGTAAAAACACCTTATCAGAATGAAAAATAAGATAAGGAAAATCAAACTGCAGAGCCAAGAGTTCCGAAACTCTCCGAGCAGAAGAAATAGCAACAAGAAACAAAACCTTCCAAGATAACATCTTGATATCTAAGGAATGCAAAGGTTCAAACAGAGCCTGCTGTAAAACTCTAAGAACAAGGTTAAGACTCCAGGAAGGAGTAATGGGCTTAAACACGGACCAAAGGCTTATGCAACAAAATAGACAACGCAGAAATCTGACCTTTCAGAGTACTAGCTGACAAACCCTTCTCCAGACCCTCCTGAAGAAAAGACTAAATCCTAGGAATCCTGACTCTACTCCAAGAGTAACCTCTAGATTAATACCAATACAGATATTTACACCATATCTTATAGTAAATCTTTCCTGTCACAGGCTTACGAGCCTGAATCATGGTCTCAATGACCGACCCTGAAAACCCACGCTTAGATAAAATCAGGCGTTCAATCTCCAAGCAGTCAGCTTCAGAGAAACAAGATTTGGATGAAGAAAAGGACCCTGAAGTAGAAGGTCCTTCCTCAGAGGGAGTCTCCACGGAGGTAGAGATGGCATTTCCACTAGATCTGCATATCAGATCCTGCGAGGCCACGCCGGGCTATGAGAATCACTTTGATCCGAGCACTCTCGGCAGGAGAGCGAATGGAGGAAATATGTATGCTAGACTGAAATTCCAAGGAACCGCCAGAGCATCTATCAAGAAATCCTGTGGATCCCTTGACCTCGAGCGGTACCTAAGAAGCATGTCACTCCCCCGGATGAAAAGTCTTTCGGCGTAGAAAATCTGCCTCCCAATTATCCATTCCTGGGATGTGGATTGCAGAAAGACAACAGTTGTGAGACACCGCCCACTGGATTATCCGGGCCACCTCTGACATGGCCAAGGAACTCCGAGTTCCCCCCTGGTGGTTGATGCATGCCACCGAAGTTAAGTTGTCCGACTGGAACCTGATAAACTGGGCTAAGGCTAACTGAGGCCAGACCAGAAGAGCAGTGAAAAGCGCTCTCAGTTCAAGAATGTTTATAGGGAAAACTGACTCCTCCCGAGTCCAAAGACCCTGAGTCTTCAATGACCCCCAAATTACTCCCCAACCTAGAAGGCTGGCATCCGTGGTCACGATCACCCAGGAAGGTTTGTGAAAGCAAGTTCCCTTGGAGAAGTGTTCCTGAGACAAACACCACAGAAGAGAGTCCCTTGTCACCTGATCCAGAACTATTTGCAAGACAGATCCTCATAGTCCCCGTTCCATTGCCTTAACATGTATAACTGCAGAGGTCTGAGATGGAACCAAGCAAACAGAATGATATTCATGAAAGCTACCATCAGACCAATTACCTCCATACATAGAGCCACTGACGGCTGAGGAGAAGACTGAAGGACAAGACAAGAGTCGAAGATCTTTGTTTTTCTGACCTCTTCAGAAATATCTTCATTAGTAAGGAGTCTATTATGGTCCCTAAACACACTACTATTGTGGCTGGAATCAGAGAACTCTTTCCCAGATTTACCTTCCAACCGTGGGAGCGAAGAAAAGACAACAGGATCTCTGTATGGGAGTTTGCTTGTTGAAAAGACGCATCTGAATAAGAATATAGTCCAGATAAGGCGTAACAGCAATGCCCCGAGATCGGATCACTGCCAAAAGAGCCCCCTGGACCTATGAGAAAATTCTGGGAGCTGTGGTAAGGCCGAAAGGAAGAGCCACAAACTGGAAATGATTGTCTAAGAAAGCAAACCTTAGAATCTTGTGCTGATCCCGGTGAATGGGAACATGAAGGTACGCATCCTTTAAGTCTATGGTTGTCATAAACTGACCCTCTTGAACCAAAGGAAGAATGGAATGTATAGTCTCCATTTTGTTTAAAAACTTTAGGTCTAAAATAGGTCTGAAAGTCCCCTCTTTCTTGTGAACCACAAACAGATTTGAATAAAATCCAAGACCTTGTTCCTGCAGAGGAACTGAAACTATAATTCCCAGGGCAAAAAGATCCTTGATACAAATTAAGAACGCCTCTCTTTATCTGGTCTACAGATAATCCTGAGAGAAGAAACCTGCCTCTGGGAAGAAAAGTCTTGAATTCTATCTTGTACCCCAGAGATACAATTTCCACGTCTGGAACATCTTGTCTCCAAGCCTGAGCAAATTGAGAAAGCCTGCCCCCTACTAGATCCTTTCCTGGATCGGGGGACAACCCTTCATGCTGACTTGGGGTCAGCTGCAGGCTTCTTAGACTGTTAAACCTTGTTCCAAGACTGACCAGACTTCTAGGAAGACTTGGATAGTTCCTCTAAAGTTACGAAAAGAACGAAAATTACTCTGACATCCTTTCTGCTTATTCTTTCTATCTTGAGGAAGAAAATATCCCTTTCCTACTGTAATATCTGAAATAATTTCAGCCAAACCAGGGTCCAAAGGTCTTACCCTTATAGGGAATAGCTAATAACTTAGACTTAGAAGAAACCAGACATTTTTGCTCCCAGTTAAATGACTTTCAAGAAAGCATCTGTAATAAAGGAATTGGCTAACCACCCTTTGAGTGCTAAGCTAGATTTTATTTATTTTTTGAAAAAAAAAAGTTTGACTTTTTTTCTGTAGCTGCTTAGATGCCTGAGATACGGGCTTCTAAGCATCATGCCCCCTTTCCCTTTACTTTGTATTGTCAATTTTAAATAAAATTGTGTGGTGATGTAATCACGTCATTGCGTGTGATGTCACTGCACGTAACGGGTAGCCCCAGCGATGCCTGTCACTATACAGGCCCAATCGCCGGGGTGGGAGTCGGTAGGAGCCCCCAGATTGCAAAAAAGGGGGTTGAGTGCTAGCGACAGCTCTGAGCCGTCGTTAGCACTCAAGGGGTTAAGAGCCTTAATCCTGTCCTGGATCTCCTCAAGAGGAGCATCTGTCTGAAAAGAATCAGACAAAGCATCAAACCAGTAAGCTGCAGAGCAGGTAACAGTAGCAATACACACCGCAGGCTGCCATTGAAGACCTTGGTGAACATACATTTTCTTTAATAATGCCTCCAATTTCTTATCCATTGGATCTTTAAAAGAACAACTATCCTCTATGGGAATAGTGGTCCTTTTAGCCAAAGTGGAAATAGCTCCTTCCACCTTAGGAACCGTTTGCCATGACTCCTTAATAGAGTCAGCTATAGGAAACATTTTTTTAAAAATAGGAGATGGAGAAAAAGGAAATACCTCCACCGCAGAGGGAACATCAAAATACTTGTTCAGCTTACTAGACTTCTTAGGGTTAACAACGATAGAAGTATCGGAGTCATCCAAGGTAGCCAAAACCTCCTTAAGTAACAAGCGGAGGTGTTCCAGCTTAAATCTGAAGGACACAACTTCAGCATCAGTAGAAGGAATTATACTGCCTGAAACCAAAATTTCACCCTCAGATGCACCCGAAGAATCTTCATCCTCACACTTCTGAGAGGAAATACTTTGATTAGCCACCTCAGGATCAGAAACCTTACTTACTGTTTCTTTAAATTTCCTTTTGCGTTTTCCCTGCAGCATGGGAAAAGCAGACAGCACCTCAGATACCGCAGAAGATACCTGGGCAGCAATATCTTGCAAAGTAACTCCAGACGGAGCATGAGAGGAAATGCAGGGCACTGCATGTGCAGATGAATAGGATTGGGACGATTGAGGAGAAAGCTGCAGCACATCTGTAACAGGAAGCTCCTGAACAGCATCCGCCCTAGCTAATAATGGCTCAAAAAAGTCTATTTTTATAAGCTAAAGTTCTTTCAATACATGAAGAACAAAAAAGGTACTGGGGGTTCCACCTGGGCATCAAAACATAAGCTACAGGTAACATCCTGCACAGCCTCCTGATCCATAATACAAAAAAAGAGGCATAAAAAAAATGTAACCTTTTTTTTTTTTAAACTTTTTTTTTTATCTTTTTTTTTTTAGAATACAGAACCAAAAAAAGTTCTTAAATAAATGTTCCCTTTAAATTTACCAAATCAAGAAAACATACCCCAGGCAACACTCTACACCTCAGCAGAATTACTGAGGTGCCCTACCTGTCCTGCAACCTGCAGCAAATTGAGGAAAAAAACAATCCCGTTTATAATCCGGATTTCCAGAAAAGCCAAAAACAGCAAGAAGCCTTTTAAACAGCAGGGCGATCTGAAATATGCGCACCTCACTCTTACAGGAAGTGAAGAAAAAGCGCCAAAAAAACTCTGACAAGAATCAGAACCTCCCAAAATGGGGCGGTCCTACAGCTGACAAAAAAGCCTTTTTTTTTTTTTAAACAACTTTCTTGAAAAACAGGCTTAAAAACAAACAATAAAAAAAAAAACAAAGGTACATAATCCGTTACTAAAAACGGATCCTCACTGAGCCATCAATAAAATAAATAACTCTTCACACTAACAGTGCCTGCAAAAACTGCCATAAAAACCTGCACCCGACAGGAATAATAAAAAACCTCCCTGCAGCATTTCAGCTGAATAAGTGCCAAATTTTTCCCTGCTACATAGAAAAATAAAACTGGCACTTACCTTAATATTTATCTGTCCAGCAGTAGGACAGCTCATCTGGTTTGAGAGGATGCCATCCCTCACATGGACCTGTGGAAATACAGAAAGACTGAGTAAACTTACTCAGGCTATCTAAATAGGGCAGCAAAATGTTTTGGGAAAACGCAGTGAGGATTGTACCCCACAAGTTCCCAATTGCTTAAAAGCCACCACTGCCCTATTGAAGAGACTGACATGGGCTAAGGCTAGACCCTTTAGAAAGATCAGAGCAAACCTACTCTGCTTTAAAATAAGAAAATCTTGATTGTAGATCAGACACCAAAACTTCCCCTCCTCCTTGCACCGCAGGCAAAGAGAAGGACTGGGGGTTATGGGTAAGGAAAGTGACATATATAGCAGCTTTGCTGTAGTGCTCTTTGCCTCCTCCTGCTGGCCAGGAGTGATATTCCCACTAGTAATTGATGATTCTGTGGACTAACCATATCTTAGGAAAGAAATACTGCGGCTTCATCAAAATCCACTTAATAACTTTAATGGTTACAAGCAACAAAATACAGACACAGGCAAATGGTGAGTATTCCTGCCTGTGTCTGAATTTTGTCCTTGTACACATTAAAGGTAATTAACCTCTTAAGGACATATGACGGAATTCTTCCGTCATAAAACAATTGAGCAAACTGAAAGCTGTGTCCTTAAAGGGTTAAGTGGATTTTGGTGGTGCCGCTTTTAATTATTTTAAGAACTGTGAAATCATTGATTATCATTATGATTTATTCATAAATCATATACATGCTATATCTATCTGTCTCTTTCTATCTATTTTTGTTAGTGTTATTTAAAATATCTGTGTGTTACAGCCCTGCCTGTGGTTGAACCTGGGACACCTGATTCATAGCCTGTAGCTCTGTCTCTGCACCACTAGAGAAGCTTAGCTTGTGCTGATGCTTTGGGAGACCTGTTGCCTGCATTGGTTGTGCTCTTTAGCTCCACCTGCCTGCCAACTGCAGGAAGTTATCTTGTAAGCACTGCTATAAAAGGCAGCCTCAAAGACCACTCCCTGCCCTGACATTGTGGTAATACCAGTCTGTTAGTGCCTCTGACCTTGCCTGAGTTCCTGTTTGTTTTTTTTCCTTCTGGTACCTGAATTTGGCTTGCCTCTTGACTTTTCTCTTGGATGTCTCTTATGTTTGATTGAACTGCTATTCTAGTATACAGGACTTGGCCGTGTCTCCTGACTACTCTAATGGATTCTCATGGTGACTTATCTGACTGCTCTCAGGTATATGAATCTCGGCATGTCTCCTGGCTATTCTCTTATAACCAGCCTGTCACGGCTACCTGTTATCCTGTGTCACCATCCTACCTTTACTGGTATCCTGCTCCTATACTGTCCTGCAGAGGGAGCTTGCCAAGTTGCAGTATCCAGCTACTGCATTTAAGCTCTGCAGGGAGCATCTTCCCAGTTCCAGTTTCCAGCTACTGCGCTCAAGCTTTGCAGAGGGTATCTGCCAAGTGCCATTCTCCAGCTACTGCACCCAAGCTCTGCAGAGGGTGTCTATCAAGTTCCTATATCCAGTTGCTGTACTCTAGTTCTACAGAAACCCAATCCAAATGATAGTAGCACCGCCAATAGTCCAGTTAAAACATCTTTTATTGAGCCAGACTTAAAAAATGACAACGTTTCGGAAATCTGTCCTTTGATAAAGCGTTTTCACGCGAAACATGTCAGGGAGTCAATTTGAGGACTTATGGGATCCTCTTTTTTAATAAGATAGTAAAAACACGAAAGTTACTTTAGAGCACCACTGTGGCTGTAATTAGATTTTTATAGCTCAAACCGCATACAAATAATGACTATGTTAATGTTATGCCACTATATATATATATATTAAGTATATATCTTAATATATCTAGTATAATATCTTAACGGTCTGTTACTTGTGTATATCTGAAAGTCACAAATATTAGCTAGGGAGAATCACTTGAATAGTACACTGTGGAATGATGTTAGTTTATACCAGTTTAGAACTTTTACTCTGACTTACTGTACTAGTTAAGACAATTACATTTTCCTTGGTAATTTTGATTTTTTTCCAATGTTTATTGCCTTATGGTAGTTGTGGATAATATTTAATAAATCTAAGAGGCTAAGTAGGAATGCTAATATAGCGATAATCCGTTTTTATACCCTCCCTCTATAGTACCTTTTGATACTAATTATTTCCACATAATAGCAATGAACAACTTACCAGATAACCAGAATATATATTTTATAACAGTCTCAACAGTTCATTAATTTCTTAGAGTTTCACATAATCAGAAATTACAGATGGTACCGCTATAGTGAGGATTCACACCCACCAGATAACTGTATACTAACAGGCACAAATATAGCGATCCACACATACCAGATAACTGTTGGTTGATACGCAAACATAACTTTTTTTAAAAAAATTCTGCATATACATATATACAAAAAAGGAAATACATTCTGTGTAAATTTAGGGGTCCTTACTTAATGGAACCGGTAGCTCCTATGTAGTAACATTTTGGTAACTGTACCTAACCAGCATATTCACTCTATACCGACACTATGATACTATTATGAGTAAATGCAACACAGTTGCAAAAACTATATACCAGTTGTTAATCTGTAGCAGTACCTAACAGTATTGATGTAATACGTAATAATAAGATTTATCAAATATTCACTTTTGCCTCATAACATATGCTGGCAAGTGAAAAATATATATAATTTACTAGTACTATTTTTTCAGTTAGGAATTATTGATACCCTTTAACACTGGTTGCTCATAATCAACCCATAATATATTCTTAGTGGGATATCTAAACTGCTTTATACTATATTTATAGAGTGCAGATTCACCACGTGGATATGACCTTCAAACGGTCTGATTAATCACACAGTGTATACTTTTGCTGGCATTCTTCTTATTATTATTATGCCTCTACTAGGAGATACTGGCATCCTTCCAATATTGATTGCCCATAATTAATCTACCATATAATCCGAGTGGGATACCAAACTATACACCCCATAGTGTACAAATATATATATGATATTATTCTCGGAAAAAAAAAATTCTCTCAGTGATTTCACTAGTACCTTCATAGGTGCATTATTAAGGTGTTTCCACTATATGTTTTTATATGTGTGTTTTCCCCATTTTTAATCATTTACTAATAAAATTTTATTTTTTAACCTCTTTTCCCAGTGTTCCTGATCTTGGGAATTTTATGTATATTCATAGGTGTTACCTATAATCAGTAACAACTTTGTTACAACAATCATAATTATTCTCAAGTGGTTATTATGGTGAGGAGAGCTATTTTGTATACTCTTTGTGTAGTTGGGTCACCACTCCATTTTCCCACTGGTATCTGCCAAGTGCCAGTCTCCAGGTACTGCACTCAAGCTCTGCAGAGGATGTCTGTCAAGTTCCTAAATCCAGTTGCTGTACCCGAGCTCTACAGAAACCCAATCCAAATGATAGCAGCACTGCCAATAGTTCAGTTAAAAAATCTTTTATTGAGCCAGACTTAAAAAAATGAAAACCTTTCGGAAATCAGTGCTTAATACATAAATTGGGCACTTTGGTGCCCGATGGCATAAATGAGAGTTTGATTGGAAAGTCTTTATTTAAATTATTGACTGTAATTTTCCCCTTTTGTCTGGAGGGGGAACTGTTGTATAGAACATTGTGATGAGGTCATGAGGGTGGGGTGTTTGATATGTAATTAAGTGTGATGCCAAAGATGTTGTAGCTAGACATGGTTAAAGGGACATTATACACTCATTTTTTATTTGCATAAATGTTTTGTAGATGATCTATTTTTATAGCCCATTAAGTTGTTTTTTTTTAAAATTTTTTTATAGTTTTGCTTTTTTTAAATAACATTTCTCTGATTGTCAGACTCCTAACCAAGCCCCAAAGTTTTATGTGAATACTGTCAGCTACCTTCTCCAGCTTGCTCCTGTTTGTGTAAAGGGTCTTTTCATATGCAAAAGAAGGGGGGGGGGGGGGTTTCTTATTTCCCACTTGCAGTGGGCTTTCCAGCTACCTTTTCAACAGAGCTAAACTGACAGCTTCTAAGTAAGTTTTTAAACAGTTTGATACTGGATTTTAAAATCAGTATCTGTGCATCTTATTCTCTATAGTAGTGTCTATTACATGCAGTTATATGAAAATGAGTGTATACTGTCCCTTTAAGGACTGAGTTCTGAAACATTGTCACTTTTGCCTGACTCAATAAAAAATTCTGTAACTGGACTATTGGTGGTGTTGCTATCATTTGGATTGGACTTATTACAGGGGTGTTGGTGCTCTACACCTTTAGCCTACACAACATTAAAGACTTTATACCTAGGGGCTAGGTATTGATCTTTTTGTACTAGCTCTACAGAAGGTAGCTACCAGTATCCAGTACCTACTTCTAAGCTCTGCAGAGGGTATCTGCCAAGTGCCAGTATCCAGCAATTGTACTCAAACTGTGCAGTGGGTCTTCACCTAGCTCCTGTATCCTGCTTCAGTCTTCTGCCTCAAGTGGACATGCCAGTCTTAAGCCTGAAGTAGGCATTCCTTTCTTCTGCCGCAAGTGGGCATTCCTATCTCAGCCTCAAGTGGGCACTCCAGTCTTTGCCTTAGAGTGGGCATTCCTGGCCCTGTCATGGGCATTACCTCTGATTCTAGCTCTGTAGTGGGTGTACCTGCTCACCTATCCAGCTTCCAGTATCCGATCCTTCAGTGTCATGTGCAATAAACTTGCATTGACTGTCTGTTTCTTCAGCTATGCCTAAAAGGGGAGGTTCCTTTAAGAAATCCATCTCATTGGCCCCTTTTAGTGCACAAGACAGCCCTAAGTCCTACACCTCCACACATAAGCTCCAAACTCCTGAACCTGCTACTATGAGCGAGGCAGAATGTCAGGACCCGACATCGGAACATATGGAGGTGGTGACATTCCTGTTTTCCCTTTTGGGGCAAGTTACGATTTAGTAACTAAGTCAGCAGAACTAGTTCTGAAAACAAGATCCTTCAGCCCAGAAAGATAACTTTATTCCTGTCCCATTTAGTGATTTGGATCACCTGTTGTAGTAAAGTAATTGGAGGGAAAACACATCAGTCTGAACTTCCAAGCAATCAAAGTTGTATTATATATAAGAAACCAAAATGCATTATATATACAGGAACAAGACACTGGGGCAAAAAACTATAAATACTGGACTAATTATATATTTGGAGTGTTCCTGCTAACATGCAATTGTTTAAAGGGACAGTCTAGGCCAAAATAAAGTTTCATGATTCAGATAGAGCATGTCATTTTAAACAATTTTCCAATTTACTTTTATCTCCAATTTTGCTTTGTTCTCTTGGTATTCTTAGTTGAAAGCTTAACCTAGGAGGTTCATATGCTAATTTCTTAGACCTTGAAGCCCACCTCTTTCAGATTGCATTTTAACAGTTTTTCACCACTAGAGGGTGTTAGTTCACATATTTCATATAGATAACACTGTGCTCGTGCACGTGAAGTAATCTGGGAGCAGGCACTGATTGGCTAGACTGCAAGTCTGTCAAAAGAACTGAAAAAAGGGGCAGTTTGCAGAGGCTTAGATACAAGATAATCACAGAAGTTAAAAGTATATTATTATAACTGTGTTGGTTATGCAAAACTGGGAAATGGGTAATAAAGGGATTATCTATCTTTTAAAACAATAAAAATTCTGCTGTAGACTGTCCCTTTAAGGAAAAACTGAATTTAACTCAAATTATGCACCATCCTTATGAAGCATCATATTTTGTGCATGCAAACTGTGTAAAACTGTTTTTTTTCTTTATTCCTTTTTTTTTTCACAGCTTGATAAAAAAAAATACATTTATTTCATGTAATTGGCAAGAGTCCATGAGCTAGTGACGTATGGGATATACAATCCTACCAGGAGGGGCAAAGTTTCCCAAACCTCAGAATGCCTATAAATACATCCCTCACCACACCCACAATTCAGTTTTACAAACTTTGCCACCTATGGAGGTGGTGAAGTAAGTTTGTGCTTGATTTTTGTTTTTTTTTGTTTTCTTCTGTGATAAGCATTCTGAAGCCCAATTCCTCTCAGAGTACAGTGTTTGTCAGAGGGATGTGAAGAGAGTATCGCCAATTTGATTTTATGGTTTCCCTCACAGGAAATCTTTTCAAGGGTTCTCTGTTATCGGTCGTAGGGATTCATCTCCTACCTCCCTTTTCAGATTGACAATATACTCTTATATACCATTACCTCTGCTGATAGCTTTCAGTACTGGTTTGGCTATCTGCTATATGTGGATGGGTGTCTTTTGGTAAGTATGTATCATTATTTAAGACACTCTCAGCTATGGTTTGGCGCTTTATGTATAAAGTTTTAAATATAAGTATTTTACTTATATTTGCCATGAGTCAGGTCTATGTGTATTTCCCTTTGCAGTCTGGCAGTTTCATTATGGGAATCATCTTTTAGGAAGTTTGTCTTACCTGGGGTATAGTCTTTTTTTCATTTGACTTGTTTTTTTCTTTAAAACTTGCAGGAAAATTAGGCTTGCGAGGGCGCAAAATGCTGTTATTTATTGTGTCATTCTTGGCGCGAGAATTTTTTGGCGCAAATGTGCATCTGTAATGACGCAAGTTCGTAATTTCCTGCGTCTTAGTTGATGCTAGGTTGTTTGGCATGAAATTGTGTTTGGTATGACGCGAGTTGCATCATTTCCAGATGTTTGTTGGCACCAAAATAATTCTCAACTTCCTTTTGCGTTGTGCGTCATACTTGGTGCCAAAAAAATTTAGTTTTATTTTACCTCACTTCCTATATGCTCCTTGCCTTCTTTATGCTCAGAGGGCTATGCTATTTGCTTTATTTGCCAATTTTAGCATTTACATTTTTCCCCATTCCTGAAACTGCTATATGTGGAAATAAGATATTTCTGTTTAAATGTTATTTTTTCTTTTACATTTTACAAGGTGTCTCAATCTGATCCTGCCTCAGAAGCTGCTGTAGGAACCATGTTGCCTGAACACAGTTCTACCAAAGCTAAGTGTATCTGTTGTAAGATAGTGGAGATTATATCACCAGCTGTAGTATGTAACAGTTGTCATGATAAGCTTTTGCATGCAGAAAAGGTTGCTATTAGTGCTAGTACAGTACCTGTTGTTCCTTCAACATCTAAAGTACATGATATCCCTGTTGATATGAAAAATTATATTGCTGATGCGATACAGAAGGCCATGACTGCTATACCGCCTTCAAATAAACGTAAAAGGTCTTTTAAAACTTTTCATAATACTGATGAAATTTGTAATGACTGGCAATATACTGATATATCCTCCTCTGATGAGGATCTCTCTGATTCAGAAGATCCTACTTCAGACATTGACACTGATAAATCATCTTATCTTTTAAAGATTGAGTATATTTGTTCTTTGTTAAAAGAAGTGTTGATAACTTTGGATATTGAAGGGTCTGGTCCTCTTGATAATAAATCTAGTAAACGTTTAAATTCTGTCTATAAACCTCCTGTGACTACTCCTGAGGTTTTTCCTGTTCCTGATGCTATTTCTGATGTGATTGCTAAGGAATGGGCTAAGCCTGGTACTTCTTTTGTTCCTTCTTCAAGGTTTAAAAAGTTGTATCCTTTGCCAGTGGCTAAATTAGAGTTTTGGGAAAAAGTCCCTAAGGTTGATGGGGCTATTTCTACTCTTACTAAACATACTACTGTTCCTATGGAAGATATTACTTCTGTTAAGTATCCTTTAGATAGGACGATTGAATCTTATCTAAGGAAAGCTTATTTGCATTCTGGCTATATTCTCAGACCTGCCATTTCTATGGCTGATGTTGCGGCTGCATCAACTTTTTGGTTGAATAGCTTAGCACAACGGGAAAATGACTCTGATTTGCATAGCATTGTTCATTTGCTTCAACATGCTAATCCTTTTTTCTGTGATGCTATTTTTGATATCATCAAGATTAATGTTAAATCTCTGTCTTTGGTTATTTTAACTAAAAGAGCTTTATGGCTCAAATCATGGAATGCTGACATGGTATCTAAATCTAGGTTACTATCTCTATCATTCCAGGGTAATAATTTGTTTGGTTCCCAGTTAGATTCTATTATTTCCACTATTACTGGGAGGAAAGGAGTTTTTTGCCTCAAGATAAAAAGTCTAAGGGCAAATCTAAAGCTTCTAATCGGTTTTGTTCCTTTAGTCAGAATAGAGAACAGAAAACCACTCCTTCCCCTAAGGACTCTGGCTCCAATTGAAAGCCATCCTCGAGTTGGAATAAATCCAAGCCTTATAAGAAACCAAAGCCAGCCCCCAAGACCGCATGAAGGTGTGGCCCTCAATCCAGTTCTGCTGGTGGGGGAGCAGATTGAAGTTATTTCAAGACATCTGGGCAGGTTCCGTTCAGAATCATTGGATTCAGAATATTGTCACTCTCACTCACGTCCCAACAAATCCTGTGAAAACTCAGGCCTTTCTGAAGTGTGTTTCATATCTAGAGCTTTCAGGGGTAATTGTACTAGTTCTACTTCTGGAACAGGGTCTGGGTTTTTATTCAAACCTATTAATTGTCCCGAAGAAGGAAAATTCTTTCAGACCAGTTCTGGATCTGAAGTTTATTAATAAATAAATTTGTAAGGGTCTCAACTTTCAAGATGGTGACTATAAGGACTATTCTGCCTTTTGTTCAGCAAGGTCATTACATGTCCTCAATAGACTTACAGGATGCGTATCTTCGCATTCTGATTCATCTAGGTCACTATCAGTTTCTGAGATTCAGTTTTCTAGACAAGCATTACTAATTTGGCCTAGCAACAGCTCCAAGAATCTTTATGAAGGTTCTCGGTGCCCTTCTATCTGTATTGATAGAGCAGGGTATTGCTGTGTTTCCTTATTTGGACAATATCTTGGTACTGGCTCAATCTTTACATTTAGCAGAATCTCACACAAATCAACTTGTGTTGTTTCTTCAAAGACATGGTTGGAGGATAAATTTACCAAAGAGTTCCTTGATTCCTTAGACAAGGTCACCTTTTTAGGTTTCCAGATAGATTCAGTGTCCATGACTCTGTCCTTAACAGACAAGAGATGAATGAAATTGGTTTCTGCCTGTCGAAACATTCAGTCTCAATCATTCCCTTCAGTGGCTATGTGCATGGAAGTTTTAGGTCTCATGACTGCAGCATCGGACGCGATCCCCTTTGCTCATTTTCATATGAGATCTCTGCAGCTTTGCATGCTGAATCAATGGTGCAGGAATTATACTCAGATATCACAGTTGATATACTTAAATCCCAACATTCAACTCTCTCTGTCCTGGTGGTTGGACCATCATCAGATTCTTCAAGGAGCCCCTTTTGTTCATCCTTCCTGGGCTGTGATTTCAACAGATGCAAGTCTCACAGGTTGGGGAGCTGTTTGGGGGTCTCTGACAGCACAACGAGTTTGGAATCCTCAAGAGGCGAGGTTACCAATCAATATTTTAGAACTCTGTGCTATTTTCAGGGCTCTTCAGGCTTGGGCCCATATTTATCAAGCTCCGTACGGAGTGTGAAGGGCCGTGTTTCTGGCGAGTCTTCAGACTCGCCAGAAACACAAGTTATGAAGCAGTGGTCTAAAGACCGATGCTCCATAACCTTGTCCGCCTGCTCTGAGCAGGCGGACAGACATTGCCGCAATTCAACCCGATCAAATATGATCAGGTTGATTGACACCTCCCTGCTGGCGGCAGATTGGCCGCGAGTCAGCAGGGGGCGGCGTTGCACCAGCAGCTCTTGTGAGCTGCTGGTGCAATGTTAAATGTGGAGAGCGTATTGCTCTCCGCATTTAGCGAGGTCTTGCGGACCTGATCCACACTGTCGGATCAGGTCCGCAAGACCTATGATAAATAGGGGCCTTGGCCTCTATTAAAGAGAGAATCATTCATTCATTTTAAGACTGACAATATCACAACTGTGGCATATGTCAATTATCAAGGGGGGACTCACAGTCCTTTAGCGATGAAATAAGTATCTCAAATACTTTCTTGGGCAGAATTCAACTCCTGTCTAATTTCTGTGATACATATCCCAGGTGTAGACATTTGGGAAGCAGATTATCTCAGTCATCAGTCTTTATATCCAGGGGAGTGGTCTCTTCATCCAGATGTATTTTGTCAGATTGTACAGATGTGGGGTCTCCCCAAAATAGATCTGATGGCTTTCCATCTAAACAAGAAGCTTCCCAGGTACCTTTCCAGGTCCAGGGATCCTCAGGCGGAGATAGTGGATGCGTTAGCAGTTTCTTGGTTTTACCAACCTGCTTACATTTTTCCACCACTATTTCTTCGTCCAAAGGTGATCTCCAAGATCATATTGAAACAATCGCATGTGTTTCTGATAGCACCAGCATGGCCTCACAGGTATTGGTATGCGGATCTTGTCCGGATGTCCAGTTGCCAACCTTGGCCACTTCCTTTAAGGCCAGACCTTCTGTCTCAAAGGCCGTTTTTCCATCATGATCTCAAATCGCTAAATTTGAAGGTATGGAAATTGACGCTTAGTACTTAGTCATAGAGGTTTCTCTGACATAGTGATTAATACTATGCTACAGGCTTGTAAGTCTGTTTCAAGGAAGAGTTATTATTGGGTTTGGAAAGACTATATTTCATGGTGTTTTTCTCATAAATTCTCTTGGCATTCTTTTAGCATTTCTAGAATTTTACAGTTTCTTCAGGATGGTTTGGATAAAGGTTTGTCTGCCAGTACCTTGAAGGGACAAATCTCTGCTCTTTCTGTTTTATTTCATAGAAATATTGCTAAACATCCTGATATTCACAATTTTGTTCAGGCTTTGGTTCATATAAAGCCTGTTGTTAAATCAATATCTCCTCCTTGGAGTCTTTATTTGGTTTTGAAGGCTTTGCAGGCTCCTCCTTTTGAGTCTATGCATTCTTTGGATATTAAACTACTTTCTTGGAAAGTGTTGTTTCTTTTGGCTATCTCTTCTGATAGAAGAGTTTCCGAATTGTCTGCTCTCTCTTGTGAGTCTCCTTTTCTGATTTTCCATCAGGATAAGGCTGTTTTGCGGACTTTGTTTAAATGTCTTCCTAAGGTTGTGAATTCTAACAACATTAGTAGAGAAATTGTTGTTCATTCCTTGTGTTCTAATCCTAAAAATACTCTTGAAAGATCTTTACATTCTTTGGATGTTGTAAGAGCTTTGAAATATTATGTCGAAACTACTAAAGATTCAGGAAGACTTCTAGTCTATCTGTTGTTTTTTCTGGTCCTAGGAAAGGTCGGAAAGCCTCTGCCATTTCTTTGGCATCTTGGTTAAAGCTTTTGATTCACAAGGCTTATTTGGAGGCGGGGCAGTCTCCACCTCAGAGAATTACAGATCATTCTACTAGATCAGTCGCCACTTTTTGGGCTTTTAAGAATGAAGCTTCGGTTGATCAGATTCCCAAAGCAGCAACTTGGTCTTCTTTGCATACATTTATAAAATTTTACCATTTTGATGTATTTGCTTCTTCTGAAGCAGTCTTTGGTAGAAAAGTTCTTCAGTCAGCTGTTTCAGTTTGATTCTTCTGCTTATGATTTAAGGTTTTTTCTTTAAATTTATGTGAAATTTATGAGTAAGACTTATTTTTTTGTGGATTTAATTTTTTCAGCGGAAACTGTTTTTATTTTATCCCTCCCTTTCTAGTGACTCTTCCCACATCTTGGGTATTTCTTTTATTTTTATTCTGTATATGGCAGCTGGAGGTTAAATTTCTGCTTTTTTTTTTTTTTTTTAAATAATGTTTATTAAACATAAAGAAAAAGATACAATGTTTCCCAAGTTGTTACAAAGAATTATGGGAATATGCACACTTATAAGCAAACATTTTTAACATAGGTTAGCTATGAGTGGCAAAATATGGATAACTGTAAGTCTCTGGTTAGATTCCAGGAGCGTCCGTGTAACAGTTTCATATTACAATTTTCCTTGAGTTCCTGTCAGATAAATGTCCAATATAACCCATTTGTAACGTATAAATTGCCATCAGCAACCAAAACACTTATTCCCATAAGCAAAGTACAGAGATAACAATGATGTTCTAATTATATTAAATATAAATATATATGCAAGGCATTCTACCTTGCGTACCTGAAAAAGTAGTCAGTGCTCAGCAAAAAGAAAAACAAAAAAGAAAACACGACTCATAACAATAATTCAAGTCTTACATCGAAGAATCCAATGTTTCATATATGTTATATATTTCGTCTAATTCAGACGTGCCAAATAGTTCAGGGCGGGCCCCAGACAGACTCCCCTCCCCCCCCCCCCGTGGCACAAAATCTGTGAAAGTGCTTTTTTAACTTGGGCTATTGATGTGTTCCCCCCCTGACCACATCTCCAACATCATCTCATGTGTGCCCAGCTGACCGGACAGGAGATAGTGGTATCTTTCTAGTTGCAATGTGGTATTTACTTTTAGCTTCCACTCTGATAGTGTAGGTATGCAAGTGGACTTCCAGTGAATGGGGATCAAGATTTTGGCACAAGAAATAAGAAGTATAAGTAGTGCTTTTTGTGCCTGATTCTGAAATTTGAATGGAAGGTGTAGTAGTAATATTTCTGGGGATTTAGGGATTGTTAGATCAGTGACCAAGCTAATTTCTTTCCATACCTCCTCCCAGAAGGAGTTTAGCAGTGGGCAGTCCCACCATACATGAGCCATGTTACCCTCCAAACCGCACCCTCTCCAGCATTTTCCCGAGGTGTTAGGGTAAATCTTTTTCAATCTATATGGAGTGAGGTACTACCTGCTCAGTAGTTTATAGTGAGATTCCTGTGTGCGTGCTGAAATGGAAACCCTTTTTCCCGGAAGAAACATGTGCCTCCATTCCTCAGTAGTGAAGGTGTATCATCCTAATTCCCTATGCCATTGTGTGGTGTATTGAGGCAGGGCGTCATCAGATGGAATCAAAAAGAGTTTGTAAATAATCGAGATCACATGTCTAATTTCCATGGGGGACAAACATAACTGTTCAAATTTTGTCAAGTTTCTACCGAAGAGATGTTTGGATTTATGGGAGCTGATATAGTGTAATATTTGAGAGTATGCAAACCAAGAGTTAGCTAATGCGGGATGGTCATCGCATAGTTCCTGTTGTGTTTTAAGTCTCCCTTGGGTCAATAAGTTGCCTATACAATTCAGGGGGGTGGCCGGGGGGTCCGACGCCACTGTCACGTGCAGAGGTAAGTCGTGGTTATCGTAAATAGGTGTGAGAGGTGCATAACTGGTGGAAATGTGTGATTCTGTGGTGATTATTTTGTCCCATTCATTAAGCAATTCCTCTAACAGTGGTAGTCTGGATATATCGTTTGGTCTGTATTTTTTGTCAGTCCAAAACAGAGTGGCTGGATTAGTCCTATTAATGGAGTATGAACCCACCCGTTTCCAGGCTTTGTCCATTAAAGGTTAGCACCATTCTACTACCCTCTGAAGCAGGACAGCCCGTCTATAGTATTGGATGTGTGGTATACCCAGTCCCCCCTGCTCTCTCAGTAGGTACAGAGTTTGTCTACTAATCCTCGGTCTCACGCCTTTCCATATGTATTCCTCAATTAAAGCTTGTAAGGAGGGAATAAAAGGGTGTGGGAGGGCTATAGGGGCGGCCTGGAGTAAGTATAATATTCTCGGCAAGACGTTCATCTTCACGACCCCGACTCTGCCGAGCCAGGAGATGGACTTGTTTTTCCATTCAGAAAGGTCCCTGGCTATCTCCTTTTTCAAGAGCACATAGTTGGCCTCAAAGACCTCTAAGTGATTTCCTGAAATGTGAATTCCCAGATATTTCAATGACCCATTCCTCTGCAGGAATGGGGAGTGGTCCCTGAGCCAGGACTGCATTTCTGGGGTTAGGGAGATGCCCAAGATTTCTGATTTTGTGAGATTAAGTAGGAAATTAGAGACTGAACCATATCTTACAAATTCTGCTAAGACAGCGGGAATGGATGATTCCACATCAGTTATGGTAAGTAACAAGTCGTCCGCATACATGGCTAACTTGTTTTCAATGGGACCTGTCTGTATGCCCTTTATCTCGATGTTGTGTCTGATATTACTGGCCAGTGCCTCTATGGTGATGGCAAATAATGCAGGAGACAACGGGCACCCCTGCCTAGTTCCATTTCCAATATGGAATGGCTCAGAAAGTATGCCATTGACTTTAATTTGTGCATTAGGGTGTGAGTATAAGGCAAAGATGGTCCTTAAAAGCTTATCCCCGAACCCCATCACAACCATAGATTCTCGCAAGAAAGCCCAGTCCACCCTATCAAAAGCATTCTCTGCGTCCGTGGACAACAGAGCGAGAGGGATAGACTGAGCCTTAGAGAAAGCCATGAGATGAAAGATTTTTAAAGTATTGTCCCTGGCTTCTCTGCCAGGGACAAATCCCACCTGATCGGTGGATTTCAGTTGTGGTAGATATTTGTTGATGCGGGTTGCTAAGACCTTTGCTAGAATTTTAATGTCACTGTTAAGGAGAGAGATAGGTTTATAGCTCTCTGGCTTATCTGGGGGTTTCCCGGGTTTCGGCAGGATTGTTATGTAAGCTGACAGCATAGACTTTGGTAATTGGCCGGTGTCGGGCAATTCATTGAACAGCTTTTGTAGGTAGGGCAGAAGTAACGGGAGAAAGGTCTTATAATATTTGTTACTCAGACCGTCAGGGCCTGGGCTCTTCCCCGCTGGAAGGGCTGCTATTGTTTATGCTATTTCTTCTTGTGTTAGGGGGGTATCTAAAGAATCAGATTCTTCCACGGTCAAAATTGGTAATTTTGTATGACTCAGGTATTCTTGTATATCCTGTATATGGTTACCTGTCTCTCCTTTTTTAAGGTTATATAATCCGTCATAGTAGGTGTGGAAGATTCGTGCAATACTGTAACTATCCTGTCTGGTTCGTCCCTGTCCGTCTTTCATAGAGTGTATATATGTTTTTAACCTTTGGCGTGTAAGAGCTCTCGCTAAAAGTCTGCCTGCTTTGTCTCCCCCTTCATAATACTTTTGTCTGAGTTTTAGGGCAGAGCGCTGGTTTTCTTCTTGTAGCAGGGCTCGGAAATCGAGTCTGGCTTGGGATAGTTCATTTTCTAATGAAGTATTAGTGGGGTCCCTTTTATGTTTTTCTTCTAGCTCGTGTATGGTGTTAAGCTTGGTATTATATATTTCTCTGCGCTGTTTATTCAATTTAGATTTGTGTTTAATTAGAATGCCTCGAAGGACACATTTGTGGGCCTCCCAGACTGTGGTAAGTGGGAGATTGTCTTGTGTATTGATAATGAAATATTCAGATATGGACCTTTCTATGTCAGTTTTTATTCCCGGATTATCCAAAAGCACGTCCTCCAATTTCCACAAAAAAGGTATGTTAGGTGAATTTGGCCAGGCTATATTGCAAGAGACAGGGGCGTGGTCCGACCATGTGATAGATAGAATATCGCTATGTGTAATGTATGATATGCCCATTGAGTCAGAGAAGAGGTAGTCTATCCGGGAGTACTTTCTGTGGGGGGCGGAGTAAAAGGTGAAATCTTTGTCTGTTGGGTGTAGTGTTCTCCATATGTCATGTACAAGAAGATGTTTGAGTAATGAGTTGATTTGTTTCAATGTATGGTGAGGGGTGCTCGACACTCCATTAGAGGTATCTGACATGGGGATTAATGGTGCATTGAGGTCTCCTGCCATAATGAGAATACCCTTCGATATTTCCTGTATTTTTTGGGTGACCCCTTTTAAGAAGTGGTCTTGCTTTGTGTTAGGTGAGTAAATATTAACTAACGTGATTAGACTACCATGGAGCTGACCTACAAGAATTATATATCTACCGTCTCTATCTTTCTCTTGTTGTATTAGGGTAAATGGTAGTTTGCGGTGAATAAGGATCCCCACTCCATTCTGTTTACGGGGGCCCGAGGCTAGATACAGATTGGAATATACATGACTGTGCCATTTGGGTTCTTTGGATTTAATGAAATGGGTTTCTTGAAGAAACACAATCTCCCCTCCCATTTTTTGTAAGTCCCTCGCTACTATGGATCTTTTGCTCGGGCTGTTGAGGCCTTTAACATTCACCGTTAGCAGTTTGATCGGGTGTGTCTTGCATCTAGTTTGTGATCCCCCTAACATAGGGTCCCCCCACTGAGGGTGCTGCATGTTATATGTGGTATGTAGGGAGTAAAGTGGTCCAGGAGGGGGGCGAGTGGTTAAGAATTGTGTACCGGGGCCCGTCCACAATGACACTCTAAAACTAGCAATATAAGTGTACAGGAAAAGTATCAACATTGGATTGACTGTGTACAAATACTTTGTGAGAGAGTAAGTCTAACAGGCTGTGCCCTGCTAGGCCCATGTAGTGATAAAACTAAGAAAATTAAACTGAACTAAACCGCTCAACTCATAAATACTTCAAAACTGAATAAACCTGAATGTGAGGTCTGCGAACATATCGCCGGCCTCTATTTGTTTCCTGGAGCACAGTGGGGGCTCCCCCGTGGTGGATTAGGTGACATGGAGGCAGAGGATCAGAGACCTTAAGTGTTTCATGCAGAAACGTCTATTTCAGGCATCCATGTGATCAGGGTGGGAGTATCAGTGTGCCCCAGGAAATTGCAAGCATGCCTAAGACATTAGTTTGCAAACATAGAATATTATTAAACTATTATCCAACAGTTGGTAAATTAAAACATAATAAGCAATGCAGGGATTAAACACAAGATCTCATTATAACTGTGACATTTACAAAGAACCAGAACAGTACAAATTCTCATGCAAACCTGAGCAGGAACCACACTCGGTTTTGTAGATAAGTCCTCATCACTGTTCCTTTTCAGAGTTCCGAGTATTAGAGTTGTTAGGTGCATCTGCAGATCTATCTTCTTAAGGTGGCCTGGGCACAGGTGGGGGGTTGAGCCCTAGTGACTTGAAGAAAGGGACAAGATCCTCAATTGTTCTGTAAATGGCTGTGTGGTCTCCCTTGGTCGCTATTATACTCGTGGGGAAGCCCCAGCGGTAAATGATTTTGTGTTCCTGAAGGATGCAAGTGATAAATCTTTTTTGTAGTGTGGTTGGGCTGAGGTCCGAGAAAATCTGAAAGGCTACTCCAGCATGAGTGATCGGATGTTTGTTTCTACTATGTTTCAGGATCTCCTCCTTATCTTTGAAATTAAGAACTCGAAGAATAACATCCCTAGGGGGAGCCTTCGCTGATGGTTTGGGGCGGAGTGCCCTGTGTGCTCTTTCTATTTCGATTGTCGGGGACATTGGTGTGCCTTTAAGTGTGCGGAACAGGTCTTGCAAGTAGCCTTGGAGAGCTGATGGGTGTATAGACTCTGGGATTCCCCTGATCCGTATATTGTTCCGCCTGCCGCGGTTATCCAAGTCTTCCACCTTGTCCATTAAGCTGTGTATCATGTCGGTGTTGTATTGCGCTCTGGACGAGGTGTCTTTCATTTCCGCCATAAAGTTATCGTGAGTTTGTTCCACACTGGTAACCCTTCGTGATAGATCTGTGATGTCTTTACGGAGCTCACTAAAGAGGCTCTTAACTTCCTCCATGACCCCCTTAATGTCTGCTTTGGATGATAGTGACATTAGGTCCTTTTTGGTGACATAAGATGGGGGCAATATAGGTACCTCCTGTGTTTGTGTAGGGGCACCTTGTCTCGTGTCTGGTTGTGTTGTCATCGAGTCCGAAATGAGGAGGTCTGTAGGTTTAAGATAATGGTTCATGTTTCGGGATTTGGATGTCTTTTCCCTTGTTGTGTTCTTCTTTTGGGGCATTACAGGCACCTGTCCCCATTGGAGTGTATTGTCTCCCACTCTCTGCGTTGAGATGTCTACTTTTGGTTCTCACAGAGTTATAGTAAGAGAAATATGCGTGCTGGAGGCTGAGAATTTGCTTTTTATTGTTAAAAAGTGTCCACAGTATGTTTTATTCTATGAGTCCCAGCTGGGCCAACTGCTAAATCTTATTAATAAGGCCTGTCAGTCTCCTTTGATTCTTGGCGTGGGAGCAGTGTTGCAGGAGGGAGGACAGTGATAATAAAGTATTTGGAGGGTAGCAGGCAGTACCTGCAATACAGTTTTATAGCCAAATAATGGCTCTCTTATTGTGACCCGTGTTTAGTTTGGTTATTGTCTCTTTCAGATAATCTGTGCTGTGTTGTTCGTGACACTTTATATCTGGAAGTGTCCCTTTTGCCCCTGCACGCTCAATGTGGTTTGCTTAGGGCCTGACGATATTTCCGGTCGTACTTTGTGAGGGCTGCAGCCCGTGTATCTTGCTAGTGACTTACCGCCAGTTCCCGGCACCTCCCTTCTTATGCAGGCCGAGGTTAGATGTTCTCCGCCACCAGCGCATATTGCGGGCCCGGTACCAGCTACGCTCGCAGCCCAGGGGTGAGTAGGTAGTGTCAGGACGATGGGCGGTGCGCCCCACTGATCGTCGCTTGCTGTCCGTGAGCTTTTCCTCAGCCAGAGGTGTTATGCTGGTTTACACTGTGCTCCTTTTGCTGTAAGAGTGCGGCTCAGTCCTCCCTGATGTTTGTGCCTGTGGCTGGAAGGTATGGGGTTAGTGCTGGGGCGGCGGGAGGTGTTCCCTGTTGGTTGCCGCGTGTAGTCCGTTACCCACTCCTCACTTCCAGATGTTTGGGCAAGGGTTCCCCACTGCTTTCTTGCTGATTTGAGCGGTTCAGGAAGTTCACATTATATGATTTAATATAAAGGGCCTAGACAAGTAGCAGGAGCTCTAAGCTATAGCGGCCATCTACCAGCGCGGCCAAGCTCCTCCTCTCCACATCTTGGGTATTTCTATCCCATATGTCACTAGCTCATGGACTCTTGCAAATTACATGAAAGAAAACATAATTTATGTAAGAACTTACCTGATAAATTTATTTATTTCATATTGGCAAGTGTCCATGAGGCCCACCCTTTTTATGGTGGTTATGATTTTTGTATAAAAGCACCATTTTATTTCCAGTTCCTCTTTTTGTATGCTTGTTTACTCCTTATTTTATCACCCCACTACTTGGCTATTCATTAAACTGAATTGTGGGTGTGGTGTGGGGTGTATTTATAGGCATTTTGAGGTTTGAGAAACTTTGCCCCTCCTGGTAGGATTATATATCCCATGCGTCACTAGCTCATGGACTCTTGCCAATATGAAAGAAATGAATTTATCAGGTAAGTTCTTACATAAATTATGTTTTTGCACAATATTTCAAGAATTGTGTTCTTAGGCCACTCTGCATAATGCAAGAATTTATAATGAATAAGCATTTATCTAATTAGTACTACTATCTAGGTCACACATATCCCACTTCTTACCCTTTCAGATCCCTTCCCTCTTGCTCACAAAGACCGCTTCTAACCTTCTGAACCCCCCTCACAACCAGGCAGCTCCTGTTAATTACCTTCCACAATCCCATTCTCACCATCACAGGCCCCCCTCTCAGGGCCGCCATCAGGGGGTGACAGGGGTGACTCCTGTCAGGGGCCCAATGGGCCAGGGGTCCATAAAAACACATTTATTTTAGCAATATGCAGCAGTGTATTTATGATTATTTGACAATGCTGTAGAAATTCTATATTTAAGCCATGCAGAAAAGTTTCCTCCTCAATACACAAATGGTAGGTCCCTTTTGGCAGATATGAGTTTTTTAATTAATATATATATATTTTAATTACATTCCAGGTTACTGCCCCTTTATGCAAGGACTTTCCAGATGCAAAGAGGCATTTTATCTAAGATTTTTGCATCTGCATAAAATGTTATACTTTCAGACTAAGATTGCTCAGTGTTTGAAATGAGACAGGTTAACTTAACACTGTTCAGTTTACACTACAGCTGACTTAATTTTGAAATACCTACAAACAAGCCTAAATCCTGCATTTAACCAGATCTAATGGTATGAGACTGAGTACCACAGCTTATGGTTCCACCAAGACCATATAGAGTACAGCATTTTCAAAATCCATAAGTACAGATGACAGATGGGAACATTTGAAGTGGTGCTCTTGGTTGGGGAAAATGGGGGGAAAAACAAACATACGTCAACCTTTCAAAAGTACTTTTCTTCATCTAGCTATCTACTCAGATCATTAATGAACAATTTTGAATTCACAGAATTATTTTTATTTGCACATGTACAAATATGATTCTTTAAAAAGTGATCTCTTAATTTCTGCAATTTTTTTTTATCATGCATGCCACACACTGTTGATTTAGGGGATGCAATGTGCAGACATTTTACCTCCTGTGAGTGTTTCTGTGGGTGTCTGTGTTTATGTCTTTATGCTTTTGTTTGTGTCTCTATGAGTGTGCATGTATTTTTTTCTGTGGGTCTCTCTGTGAGGGTGGGTGTGTATGTCTTTGTACATTTTCTGTGGATGTCTGTGAGGGTGTGTGCGTATGTTTTTGTGCTTTTTCTATGGGTGTCTCTGTGAGAGTGTGTGTATGTATGTCTTTGTGTATTTTCTATTGATGCCTCTGTGAGGGTGGGTGTGTATGTCTTTGTGTGTTTCTGTGGATGTCTCTGTGAGGGTGGCTGTGTGTATGTATGTATGTCTGTGTTTTCTGTGAATGTCTCTGAGGGTGTGTGCGTATGCCTGTGTGTTTTATGTGGGTGTCTCTGAGAGGGTGTATGTATATCTGTGCATTTTCTGTGGGTGTCTCTGTGAGAGTGTGTGTATGTCTTTGTGCGTTTTCTGTGGATGTCTCAGTGAGGGTGTGTGTGTATGTTTGTCTTTGTGTATTTTCTGTGGGTGTCTATGTGTGTGTGTGTATGTCTTTGTGTGTTTTCTGAGGCTGTCTCTGTCAGTGTTTCCTTGGGTGTATGTGCAAGTTGGTGTTTGACTTTGTGTGTGTGTCCATTGTCTGTTCCTTTTTAGGACATTTTGACCTTACTATTGATTATTCACATCTTTCTACAGACTTTGAGACTAATGAGACCTTTCCAGAAAAGTCACCAATTCACCATTTAACCTTTCAATTATTGTTTAGGCAGTTCAGGGCCCTTCCTTTCAGCCACTACATGCTGTTGTCATCATTAAGTTGGCCTTCTTCTTGACAAAAAGATAATCAGAATTCCATATTTTGTTTTGTAAATCTCCTTTTTTTGACAAAACTGTAGTCTACCTCATTACTTGTCAGGTCAATGTAAACTAGTGCTGAGTGTCTGTTTGGGTGTCTGTGTCTGAGTGAGTTTGTGTCTTTCTTTGCGTGTCTGCTAGAGTGTCAATATGTGAATCCTTATGTGTGAGTGTGTGTTTCAGTGTATGAGTGTGTCTGTGTGTTTCTGTATTTGTGTGTTACTACCTTTACAACATTTGCAAGTTTGACTACACTTAAGAATAAAGTGCATACACGTTTTAGTTGTTTGTTTCAAAATTGCACATGTCTAAGGGAGGGACCCTGATCAATGGTTAAGTCAGGGGCCCCAAAATTTTTAGTGGCGGCGCTGCCCCCTCTCCTTTGCACACAGCCCCCTCCTCACCCTCTCAGTCCCCTCTCTCTCACACAGTCCCCTCTCTCTCACAAACAGTCCCCTCTCTCTCACAAACAGTCCCCTCTCTCTCACAAACAGTCCCCTCTCTCTCACAAACAGTCCCCTCCTCAGCCTCTCAGCCCCCTTCTCTCTCAGACACAGCCCCCTCTAAACTAACTCAGCCCCCTCTCCCTGACACACAGCCCCCTTCTGATACTCTCAGCCCCCTCTACCTCCCACACAGACCCCTTGTCACTCTCAGCCCCCCTCTCCCTCACACACAGACCCCTTGTCACTCTCAGCCCCCTTCTCTCTCACACACAGCCCCCTCTAAACTAACTCAGCCCCCTCTCCCTGACACACAGCCCCCTTCTGACACTCTCAGCCCCCTCTACCTCACACACAGACCCCTTGTCACTCTCAGCCCCCCTCTCCCTCACACACAGACCCCTTGTCACTCTCAGCCCCCTTCTCCCTCACACACAGCCCCCTTCTGACACTCTCAGCCCACCTCTCCCTCACACACAGCCCCCTCCTTACTCTCTCAGCCCCCCTCTCCCTCACTCACAGCCCCCTTCTGACACTCCCAGCCCCCCTCTCCCTCACACACAGCCCCCTCCTCAATCTCTCAGTTCTCCTCTCCCTCGCACACACCCCCTCCTCACTCTCTCAGCCCCCGTCTCCCTCACACACAGCCCCCTCATGACTCTTTCAGCTCCCCTCTCCCTCACACACAGCCCTTCACTCCCTCACACACAGCCCCCTCATGACTCTCTCAGTTCCCCTCTCCCTCACACACAGACCTGCTCTCCCTCACACACAGCCCCCTCCTCACTCTCTCAGTTCTCCTCTCCCTCGCACACAGCCCTCTTTTCACTCTCTCAGCCTCCCTTTCCCTCACACACAGCTTCCATCACACACAGTCTCCCTCAGTTGACATGGCACGCCACGCCACTCCTCAACACACATGCTGCCTCGCTGCTCCTCGCTCACCTTGTTTTAACTTGCCCTCAGCCTGCCTGCAGCCTCCGCCCTCTTATTCATGCAAGGAGCTGATTGATTGGATGAATATAGTATAAGACAAGATTAATAATGATTATGGGCCAAATATCAGGGATATGATTTTCATGGAAAGAGATACAACTTTTAGTGAAGTATTCATATTCACAAGCGATTGTAGGGAAGATTATAAAATGGCAGCAATAAAATGTTGATAAGCAATAAGACCCCCTCCATTTATATGGGAGAGATTATGAGACCCTGCATACATGAATCAAATTCAAGAATATTTATATATTTGTATCATTAGTAGACTCTAGCAAGGGCCACACTCAAGAATATTTATATATTTGTATCATTAGTAGACTCTAGCAAGGGCCACACTCAAGAATATTTATATAGTTGTATCATTAGTAGACTCTAGCAAGGGTCACACTCAAGAATATTTATATATTTGTATCATTAGTAGATTCTAGCAAGGGTCAAGCTAAGAAAATAGCACAAACGGGTATTACAATTAGATGGTAAAAATTATTAACCAGATAATCTTATACCTAGATCTGGATGAATTGTTTGTAATGAAAAATACATTATTTTGTTTCATTAAATATTTGTTTAGGGGTTAGTTTTTTGTTGTTGATGAAAATCTATTCATCCACTATTTGCTATGAGGCACTACTCCAGGTCATCAGAGCAGCAGCTGGACAGCAGTTTAAACTTAATGACAACTGAGTCAGAATTAAACTTTTCGGTTTAGATAGAGCATGCAATTTAAAGAGACTTTTCAGTTTGCTTATGTTGCCCACTTTACTCTTAATATCCTTTATTGAAAAGCATATCTTGGTGTGCTCAGGAGCAGCTATACACTAATGTGAACTAGCTGGTGATTGGGGGCTACACATATATGCCTCTTGTCACATAGAAGCATAGCATTTGACGGTAGATAAGAACCAAAAAGGCCTATCAAGTCTACCCATATTACATGTTACTTTTTCCTTAGGATAGCCTTATGCATGTCCCAGGCATTTTTGAATTCCTTTACAGTCTTTGTGTTTACCACCTCACATGGACGTTTATTCCATGAATCTACCACCCTTTATGTAAAAAACATGCTTCCTCACATTTCTCCTGAATCTGCTACCCTCTAACTTTAGATTATTTTAGACCATGTACCATTTTAGTAGCCTCCTTTGGACAGCTTCTAGTTTATTTATATCTTTCTGAAGATATGGTCTCCAGAACTGTACACAGTATTCCAGATTTGGTCTAACTAATGATCTGTAAAGTGGCATAAGAACCTTGCCATTTCTGCTACTAATACCTCTCCCAATGCAACAAAGTATTCGACTGGCCTTACTGGCTGCACTGCTGCATTGTGTACCACATTTTAAATCATCTGAAATAATAATTCCCAAGTCCCTTTCTTCTTTAGTTACAGTCAGTAATCTACCATTGAGACTATAATTGGCCTTTAGGTTTTTGGATCCTATATGCATAATTTTGCTCTTGGTAATATTACATTTCAGATCCCATTTATTTGACCAGTCCTCTAGTTTTTTTTTAATATTATTGTTCATTTGATCAACCCCTCTTGGAACATCAACTCTGTTACACAAATGTTAAACATGTTACATGTTAAACAAAACAGGCCCAAGAACTAACCCTTGGGGAACACCACTAGTAACTTACTCCTCATTTGAATGTACTCCATTAATTGAAACCCTCTGTTGTCTATCTTTAAGCCAGCATTCTACCCATATAACAATCTTAGCATCTACTCTAAGGCAATACATTTTGTGAATAAGTTTGTTGTGTGAGATGGTGTCAAATGCTTTGCTAAAGTCTAGATATGCAACATCTACAGCTCCTCCCTGGTCTATTAATTTAAATACATGGTCAAAGAAATCAATTAGATTAGTCTGACATGATCTTCCAGCAGTGAAACTATGCTGTCCTTTGTCTTCTAAGTTGTTTGTCTGAAGGAAAGACACAAGTCTTTCCTTTATAAGAGTTTCCATTAATTTCCCTGCAATTGAAGTCTTTTGGAACAACTCTTGTTAGAAGTGACTGATTAAATAAATCAGCTAATGGGGTAGGTATCACGGATCAAAGTTCTCTTAGAACCCTTGGATGAATATTATCTGACAGACTTATTTACTTTTATTTTTGATAAATCCCTTGAAATCTCTTCCTCTGTAAAAGAAAAGTACTACTCACAATATCATTTACATTAACATCCCTTAATAGAATCTTACTATATTTACCATCTGTTGTAAAGACTGAACAAAAGTAATCATTTAAACAGTTTGCTATTTGTTTATCTTCTTCCACTACTCTATCATCATTCTTGAATCTTAATATCCCTCTGTTAGTTTTTCTCTTTTCACTGATATATCTAAAAAAGATTTTGTCACCGTTTTTTTTTTACAGATTGTACTATTTTCTCTTCTGCATCAGCGTTAGCCTTTCTGATTAACTGCTTTGTCATCTTTTGATGGGTTCTCAATTTTTCCTTATCCTCTTCTGAGCCAGTGAGTTTTAATTTTTTATAGACTTTTTTTGCATAAACTGCATGTGCTACTTCTCTTGAAAACCATATTGGTTTTCTTTTACTTTTACAAACAAGCCTAATTCACACCTAGATTACGAGTTTTGAGTTTGTGTTTTAAAGCTGAAAAAATGGCAATTTCAGCGTTAAAACCAGAATGCAGCTATTAAGAGTTTTGTCGGTATAGCTGTACCGCAAGCATTTTAGCCTGTAACGCAACGTCAGTCCCGCACTCGAAAAAATTAAGTTTTTGCATGGGATTTCAATAGCGCTGCCATTACAAGTTTTGCGGTGAGGCTAAAAAGCTTGCGTTACAGCCTATACCGACAAGATCCGTTCTGCAATCTGAGACCAGTAGTTATGAGTTTTGTGCCACAAAACTGTTACAGAAAACACATAACTAAAATGTTACAAAGTACACTAACACCCATAAACTACCTATTAACCCCTAAATCGAGGCCCTCCCGCATCACAAACAATAAATTAAACCTATTTACCCCTAATCTGCTGCTCCCAACATCAAAAATTTATTAACCCCTATTCCGACGTTCCCCGACATCGTTGCCACTATACTAAAGTTATTAACCCGTATTCCCTCGCATCTTAACATCGCCAATACTATAATATAGATATTAACCCCTATTCCGCTGCTCCCCGACATTCCCGCACTAAAAAGGGCATTTGTATGTGCATTGCCCTTAAAAGGGCATTCCGCTCTTTTTCATTGCCCTTAAAAGGGCATTTAGCTCTTTTAAGAAAGCCCAAAACTCTAATCTAAAAAAAAACCCACCCAGAAAAAGTTTTAAAAACTTAACACTAACCCCCGACGATCCACTTACAGTTTTTGAAGTCCGGACATCCAGACGGCGAGGTCTTCATCCATCCAGGTGGCGTCTTCTATCTTCATCCAGACGGCATCTTCTATCTTCATCCCGGTGGCGCGGAGCAGCTCCATCCTGAAGACATCCAGCACGGAGCATCCTCTTCATACGGTCGCCGCCGTTTACTGAATCTTCAATGCAAGGGAGCCTTTTTTAAAATGGCATCCCTTGCATTTCTATTGGCTGATTTGATTTTGGAAATTCAAATCAGCCAATTGGATGAGAGCTACTGAAATCCTATTGGCTGTTCAAATCAGCAAATAGGATGAGAGCTACTGAAATTCTATTGGCTGATTTGAATAGCCAATAGAATTTCAGTAGCTCTCATCCTATTGGCTGATTTGAACAGCTAATAGGATTTCAGTAGATCTCATCCTATTGGCTGATTTGAATTTGCAAAATCAAATCAGCCAATAGGAATCCAAGGGATGCCATTTTGAAAAGGTGGCTTTTCAAAAACTCATAACGGCAGCACTATGGAGGGTGAAATAATGCAACTTTTGTTGTGTTTGTTTCGCACCCTATATAGCGCAAAACTTGTAATCTAGGTGATAGTGTTTAGTTGCATCTAGAATAGCATTTTTAATATATTCCCACTGTTCTTGTACTGATTAGAATAGCCATTAGGATTTCAGTAGCTCTCATCCTATTGGCTGATTTCAATTTCCAAAATCAAATCAGGAATGCAAGGGACTCTATTTTGAAAAGGCTCCCTTGCATTGAAGATTCAGTATGCGGTGGCGACCATATGAAGAGGATGCTCCGTGCCGGATGTCTTCAGGATGGAGCTGCTCCGCACCGCTGAGATGAAGATAGAAGATGCCGCCTGGATGAAGATAGAAGACGCCGCCTGGATGGATGAAGACCTCACCGAATGGATGAAGACTTCTTGCCGCCTGGATGTCCGGACTTCAAGAACTCTAAGTGGATCATCGGGGGTTAGTGTTAGGTTTTTTAAACTTTTTTTGGGTGTTTTTTTTTTTTAGATTAGGGTTTTCGGCTTTCTTAAAAGAACTAAATTCCCTTTTTAAGGGCAATGAAAAAGAGCTGAATGGCCTTTTTAGGGTAATCCCATACAAATGCCCTTTTCAGGGCAATGCCCATACAAATGCCCTTTCCAGGGCAATGGGTAGCTTAGGCTTTTTTAGAGTTAGGTTTTTTATTTTGGGGGGTTGGTTGGGTGGTGGGTTTTACTGTTGGGGGGTCTTTGTATTTTTTTTATAGGGATAAGAGCTGATTTCTTTAGGGCAATGCCCTACAAAAGGCCCTTTTAAGGGCTATTAGATTAGGTGTAATTGTTTTTATTTTGGATAATTTCGTATGTTATTTTTCATAATTTATTGTTTGTTATTTGTTGTACTTTAGTGTTTTTTATTTTTTTACTTTAGTATTTTTTATTTTTTGTAATTGTAGATTTAATTTTATTTAATAGGGTTAGGTTTATTTAATGTGTAATTTAATTTATTTAATTTGTAGTTAATTTTAGTATAATAGTAATGTTAGTTTAATTTATAGTTAAAATTTAGTTTTTTTTAATTTCCTAGGTAAGTTTTTATTTATTTTAAGATAGGAATATTACAATTTTAATTTAAAGTTAGGGGGTTGATAGGTTTAGAGGTTAATAGTTTAATTTAGTTTTTGGCGATGTTGGGGGCTTAATAGGTTTATTTAGTGGTAGTGATGTGGGAGGCAAGAGGTTTAGGGTTTAATAATTTATTTAGTGGCTGCGATGTCGGGGAGCAGCAGAATAGGGGTTAAGATCTTTATTATAGTGTGGGCCATGTTGGGGTGTGGGGGAATAGGGGTTAATAACTTTATTATAGTGGCGGCGATATGGGGAGCAGCATATTAGGGGTTAATAACTTTATTTCAGTGGCTGCAATGTCGGAAGTGGCAGATTAGGGGTTAATAACTTTATTTCGGTGGCTGCAATGTCAGGAGTGGCAGATTAGGGGTTAATAACTTTATGTAGATGTCCGCGATGTCGGGGGCAGCAGATTAGGGGTGTTTAGACGTGAGGTTTATGTTAGGGTGTTAGGTTTAAACTTAACTTTTTTTTCCCAATAGACATCAATGGGGTTGCATTACGGAGCTTTTCATTCCACGATCACAGGTGTTAGTTTTTTTTGTTACACTCTCTCCATTGATGTCTATGAGGAAAGCGTGCACAAGCACGTCAAAGCAACACTTGTATTTTGTGAGGTATGGAGCTTAATGCAACCCTATCGCATGCACAAGGCGGCTTTTTAAAAACTCGTAATGGCCGCGCTATGGAGGGTGAAATAACGCAACTTTTGTTGTGTTTGTTTTGCACCCTCTATAGCCCAAAACTTGTAATCTAGGTGATACAAGGGTTAGGGTTAGGGTCCTCCTTACAGAGTCTGCAGTAATTAGGTCAGGCACACAAACACTGGGTTTATCAGTTAACTCCTGCTATGCATACCCTCCTGTTTGTTTGCTATCTGCCTTTAATTGTACTACTGTAATATGTGCCATCCCTTTTAGAGATTAATTTAGTTATCTGCCCATGTAAGAAAAATCAGTTGTTCTAAAGTCTATCGGCTAGATTACGAGTTTTGCAGTAGGCTCATAACGCTGATTTTTCACTCCCGCTGGTATTACGTGTCTTGCAGGTTTAGGGGCACCGCACACTTTTTTGGCCGTACCGCAAATTAACTTATGCAATTTGCATAAAGTCTTTTTTCAATGGGACTTCCACAGCGCCGATATTACAAGCTTATTCTGGGAGGCCAAAAAGTGAGCGGTACAGCCTATCCCGCAAGATTCGTAACGCAATCTAATGTCAGTAGTTATGAGTTTTACACTACAAAGCTGTAGCATAAAACTCATAACTAAAGTGCTAAAATGTACACTAACACCCATAAACTACCTATTAACCCATAAACCGAGGCTCTCCCGCATAGCAAACACTAAAATAAAATTATTAACCCCTAATCTGCCGCTCTGGACATCGCCGCCACAATATAATAAACATATTAACCCCTAAACCGCACACTACTACCACATCACAAACACTAATTAAATATTATTAACCCCTAATCTGCTGCCCCCAACGTCCCCGCCAGTATACTAAATTTATTAACCCCTAAACCTAAGTCTAACCCTAACCCTAACTTAAATATAATTAAAATAAATCTAAATAAAAATTCCTATCATTACCTAAATTATTCCTATTTAAAACTAAATACTAACCTGTAAAATAAACCCTAAACTAGCTACAATATAACTAATAGTTACATTGTAGCTAGCTTAGGGTTTATTTTACAGGCAAGTTTGTATTTATTTTAATTAGGTAGAATAGTTACTAAATAGTTATTAACTATTTACTAACTACCTAGTTTAAATAAATACAAATTTACCTGTAAAATAAAACCTAACCTGTCTTACACTAACACCTAACATTACACTACAATTAAATTAAATTAAATTAATTAAATACAATTACCCAAATTACAAAAAAACAAACACTAAATAATTTTTTTTTTTAGCAGATATTTAAACTAATTACACCTAGTCTAATATCCCTATCAAAATAAAAAAAGCCCCCCCCCCCCAAATAAAAAAAAACCCTAGCCTAAACTAAACTACCAATAGCCCTTTTGCGGGGCATTGTCCCAAAGAAATCAGCTCTATTACCTGTAAAAAAAAAATACAAAGAACCCCCCAACAGTAAAACCCACCACCCACACAACCAAACCCCCACATAAAATCCTAACTAAAAAAAACTAAGCTCCCCATTGCCCTGAAAAGGGCATTTAGCTATTTTTCAGCCCAAAAGCCCTAACCTAAAAATAAAACCCACCCAAAAAAACCTTAAAAAACCTAACACTAACCCCTGAAGATCCACTTACAGTTTTGAAGACCGGACATCCATCCTCAACGAAGCCGGGAGAAGTCTTCATCCAAGCGGCAGAAGTCCTCAACGAAGCTGGCAGAAGTCTTCATCCAAGCGGTAGACGTCCTCAATGAAGCAGGGAGAAGTCTTCATCCAGACGGCATCTTCTATCTTCATCCATCCGGTGCGGAGCGGCTCCATCTTTAAGACATCCGGCGCGGAGCATCCTCTTCTTCTGACGATTAACGACGAATAAAGGTTCCTTTAAATGATGTCATCCAAGATGACGTCCCTTGAATTCCGATTGGCTGATAGAATTCTATCAGCCAAATGGAATTAAAGGTGAAAAAATCCTATTGGCTGATGCAATCAGTCAATAGGATTGAGCTTCAATCCAATTGGCTGATCCAATCAGCCAGTAGAATGCAAGCTCAATCCTATTAGCTGATTGCATCAGCCAATAGGATTTTTTCACCTTTAATTCCGATTGGCTGATAGAATTTTATCAGCCAATCGGAATTCAAGGGACGCCATTTTGGATTATGTCATTTAAAGGAACCTTCATTCGTCGTTAGTCGTCGGAAGAGGAGGATGCTCCGTGCCGGATGTCTTGAAGAAGAAGCCGCTCCGGATGGATAAAGATAGAAGATGCCATCTGGATGAAGACTTCTGCCCGTCTGGAGGACCACTTCTGCTGGCTTGGATGAAGACTTCTGCCGGCTTCGTTGAGGACTTCTGCCGCTTGGATGAAGACTTCTCCTGGCTTTGTTGAGGATGGATGTCCGGTCTTCAAAACTGTAAGTGGATCTTCAGGGGTTAAAATAAATACAAACTTGCCTGTAAAATAAAAATAAACCCTAAGCTAGCTACAATGTAACTATTAGTTATATTGTAGCTAGCTTAGGGTTTATTTTATAGGTAAGTATTTAGTTTTAAATAGGAATAATTTATTTATTAATAGTAGGTTTTATTTAGATTTATTTTAATTATATTTAAGTTAGGGGGTGTTAGGGTTAGGGTTAGACTTAGGTTTAGGGGTTAATAAATTTAGTATAGTGGCGGCGACGTTGGGAGCAGCAGATTAGGGGTTAATAAATGTAGGTAGATGGTGGCAATGTTAGGGATGGCAGATTAGGGGTTAATAATATTTAACTACTGTTTGCGAGGTGGGAGTGCGGCGGTTTAGGGGTTAATATGTTTATTATAGTGGCGGCGATGTCCGGAGCGGCAGATTAGGGGTTAATAAGTATAATGTAGGTGTCGGTGATGTCGGGGGCGGCAGATTAGGGGTTAATAAGTATAATGTAGGTGTCGGTGATGTCGGGGGCGGCAGATTAGGGGTTAATAAGTGTAAGATTAGGGGTGTTTAGACTCGGGGTTCATGTTAGGGTGTTAGGTGTAAACATAAAATTTAGTTTCCCCATAGGAATCAATGGGGCTGCGTTACTGAGCTTTACGCTGCTTTTTTGCAGGTGTTAGCCTTTTTTTCAGCCGGCTCTCCCCATTGATGTCTATAGGGAAATCGTGCACGAACACGTAAAACCAGCTCACCGCGGTTTTCAGCAGTGCTGGTATTGGAGTGCGGTAGGGAGCTCAATTTTGCTCTATGCTCACTTCTTGCCTGTTAACACTGGGTTTATGAAAACCTGTAATACCAGCGCTATAGGGAAGGGAGCTGTGACAATAACGTGCAAGTTATTAACGCACCCCTCATACCGCTGATGATCACTAGAACCTAATTTCTCACCCACAGACACCTCAGATACTATATCACTGTTTGTAAGTACTAAATCTAATATAGTTCATTTACCTGAGGGTTCTTTTACTAGTTGCTCAAGAGATTCCCCTTGTAAAGATTCCAGAATATATTTACTTCTAGTTGATTTGGCAACAGGTACTTCCCAGTCTATATCAGGCATATTAAAGTCCCCCACTACTATAGCATTGCCCTTAATTATAATTTTGGCTATTTCATCAATTAATAAATTATTTGATGATTCATCCTGTAATGGTGGACTATATACTACCCCTATTCTAAACACCTGTTTCCCTTTGGTTTCTATAGTTACCCAAACACTTTTTACATTTTTACTTTTTATTTTCTTTCACGTACAGAGCAACTCCCCCCCCCCCCCATTTTTCCTACTCTATTTTTTTAAACAAAATGTAACCAGGTATGACTGTCACTGGCTCAACACATGGGTTCAGCTAGTTCCCACTAGTGCATTGCTGCTCTGGAGATAACCTTTCCACAAAGGATATCGAGAGAACAAAGCACAATTGATGGTAAAGTGGAAAGTTACCTGCTCTATCTGAATCATTAAAATTGTATTTTGATTATAATGCCCTTTTAATAATCATGTTGCCTTTCCATATGAAGCCATATCGCTGATCGTTATAGAGAGTGACACTGTCTGTGCCCTCCAATATAACAATCTTTGTTTGGTACCGGTGGGAGGGGAGGAGGGAGGCAAGTGGGTGGCCCAGCACTGGAGGGGTAGGAATTCCCTACACTATGGCAAATGTTTTGGAAGGGAGAGGGAGGGATGGGTCCCTACACTGCAGATAAATATTGGTTGAAGGGCTAAGGTGGGACCCTACACTACAGAAAAAAGTAATCACTTTGGGGGTGGGGAGGATGAGGGTTGATCCCTACACTACAGAAAAAATATATAGTTAATAAATAAAAAAAATGGTCCTTTGTTACTGATTGACTTGCTGCCAGTAACAAAGATGGCAGGGAACAGTGGGAGGGGGAAGTTAAGAACTTGATTGGGGGGTGGAAGGCAGAGGAGTGATCTCTACACTATAGAAAATAAAAAATAAAATAAATATATTTTAAAAAAAGCTCTAAACTGCATACTGGCAGACTTTCTTCTAGTATCTAAGATGGTGGAGACCAGTGGGGGGGAGAGTATGGAATACAGCTGTTTGGGAGGGATCAGGGGGTTGGAGGTGTCAGGTGAGAGGGTAACTCCTACACTACAGCAAAAATTAACCCCTTCGCTGCCAGGAATTTCAGAAGTGTGGTGCGCAGCTGCAATTAGCAGCCTTCTCATTGCAAAAAAACAATGGAAAAGCCTTGCATGCCTGCTGTTTATGAACTAAGAGGATCGCAGAGAAGCTTTTACAACCGTTTGTCTTATAAAATTCCCGGGAGCAAAGGGGTTAAATGAAGAGCCATAAGCAATCACCGGCACAATAATAAAATTCTGTAATATATTAGATCATTTTCAAATTGGAGCTTTACGTCCCTTTAAACTTCATGAGAAAACAAATGTCCAATGTTAGAAGCAGGTTTCTTGCACCAGATATAAATACAGCAAAGGTTATATCCACTGACTGACTATTAAATAACACCAACACAAAAATTACACTTGCAATCAAACAAGCTGAGCAGCAGGTTGTTATGTAATACAGTAATAATGCAAATATGATGGCACCTACAAGGAATAAATCACATACATATTAGTAAGTAACTGTAAAGCAATGAGCTGTGGACCCAATATATATGCATATTATACTGTGCAAAACCAGGGCTGTGACTCATTTATCTAAGTGCTGCTATATTAGTATAATACTCTTACATTAACTAACAGAGGAGCAAACATTACTTACTGTAAGGTTAATGTGGCATTCTCTGTGATAATGAGCAAATTTGAATTCAGCATATTAGGGCCTAGATTTAGAGTTCGGCGGTAGCCGTCAAAACCAGCGTTAGAGGCTCCTAACGCTGGTTTTGGGCGCCCGCTGGTATTTGGAGTCAGTGATTAAAGGGTCTAACGCTCACTTTTCAGCCCGCGACTTTTCCATACCGCAGATCCCCCTACGCCATTTGCGTAGCCTATCTTTTCAATGGGATCTTTCTAACGCTGGTATTTAGAGTCGTTTCTGCAGTGAGCGTTAGAGCTCTAACGACAAGATTCCAGCCGCCTGAAAATAGCAGGAGTTAAGAGCTTTCTGGCTAACGCCGGTTTATAAAGCTCTTAACTACTGTACCCTAAAGTACACTAACACCCATAAACTACCTATGTACCCCTAAACCGAGGTCCCCCCACACCGCCGCCACTCGATTAAAATTTTTAACCCCTAATCTGCCGACCGCCACCTACGTTATATTTATGTACCCCTAATCTGCTGCCCCTAACCCCGCCGACCCCTATATTATATTTATTCACCCCTAACCTGCCCCCCACAACGTCGCCGCCAGCTACTTACAATAATTAACCCCTAATCTTCCGACCGCAAATCGCCGCCACCTACGTTATACCTATGTACCCCTAATCTGCTGCCCCTAACATCGCCGACCCCTATATTATATTTATTAACCCCTAATCTGCCCCCCTCAACGTCGCCGACACCTGCCTACACTTATTAACCCCTAATCTGCCGAGCGGACCTGAGCGCTACTATAATAAAGTTATTAACCCCTAATCCGCCTCACTAACCCTATCATAAATAGTATTAACCCCTAATCTGCCCTCCCTAACATCGCCGACACCTACCTTCAATTATTAACCCCTAAACTTCCGATCGGAGCTCACCGCTATTCTAATAAATGGATTAACCCCTAAAGCTAAGTCTAACCCTAACACTAACACCCCCCTAAGTTAAATATAATTTTTATCTAACGAAATAAATTAACTCTTATTAAATAACTTATTCCTATTTAAAGCTAAATACTTACCTGTAAAATAAATCCTAATATAGCTACAATATAAATTATAATTATATTATAGCTATTTTAGGATTAATATTTATTTTACAGGCAACTTTGTAATTATTTTAACCAGGTACAATAGCTATTAAATAGTTAAGAACTATTTAATAGTTACCTAGTTAAAATAATAACAAATTTACCTGTAAAATAAGTCCTAACCTAAGTTATAATTAAACCTAACACTACCCTATCAATAAAATAATTAAATAAACTACCTACAATTACCTACAATTAACCTAACACTACACTATCAATAAATTAATTAAACACAATTGCTACAAATAAATACAATTAAATAAACTAGCTAAAGTACAAAAAATAAAAAAGAACTAAGTTACAGAAAATAAAAAAATATTTACAAACATAATAAAAATATTACAACAATTTTAAACTAATTACACCTACTCTAAGCCCCCTAATAAAATAACAAAGCCCCCCAAAATAAAAAATTCCCTACCCTATTCTAAATTAAAAAAGTTACAAGCTCTTTTACCTTACCAGCCCTGAACAGGGCCCTTTGCGGGGCATGCCCCAAGAATTTCAGCTCTTTTGCCTGTAAAAAAAAACATACAATACCCCCCCCCCAACATTACAACCCACCACCCACATACCCCTAATCTAACCCAAACCCCCCTTAAATAAACCTAACACTAAGCCCCTGAAGATCTTCCTACCTTGTCTTCACCATCCAGGTATCACCGATCCGTCCTGGCTCCAAGATCTTCATCCAACCCAAGCGGGGGTTGGCGATCCATAATCCGGTGCTCCAAAGTCTTCCTCCTATCCGGCAAGAAGAGGACATCCGGACCGGCAAACATCTTCTCCAAGCGGCATCTTCGATCTTCTTCCATCCGGTGCGGAGCGGGTCCATCTTGAAGCAGGCGACGCGGATCCATCCTCTTCTTCCGATGTCTCCCGACTAATGACGGTTCCTTTAAGGGACGTCATCCAAGATGGCGTCCCTCGAATTCCGATTGGCTGATAGGATTCTATCAGCCAATCGGAATTAAGGTAGGAATTTTCTGATTGGCTGATGGAATCAGCCAATCAGAATCAAGTTCAATCCGATTGGCCGATCCCATCAGCCAATCAGATTGAGCTCGCATTCTATTGGCTGATCGGAACAGCCAATAGAATGCGAGCTCAATCTGATTGGCTGATGGGATCGGCCAATCGGATTGAACTTGATTCTGATTGGCTGATTCCATCAGCCAATCAGAAAATTCCTACCTTAATTCCGATTGGCTGATAGAATCCTATCAGCCAATCGGAATTCGAGGGACGCCATCTTGGATGACGTCCCTTAAAGGAACCGTCATTAGTCGGGAGACATCGGAAGAAGAGGATGGATCCGCGTCGCCTGCTTCAAGATGGACCCGCTCCGCACCGGATGGAAGAAGATCGAAGATGCCGCTTGGAGAAGATGTTTGCCGGTCCGGATGTCCTCTTCTTGCCGGATAGGAGGAAGACTTTGGAGCACCGGATTATGGATCGCCAACCCCCGCTTGGGTTGGATGAAGATCTTGGAGCCAGGACGGATCGGTGATACCTGGATGGTGAAGACAAGGTAGGAAGATCTTCAGGGGCTTAGTGTTAGGTTTATTTAAGGGGGGTTTGGGTTAGATTAGGGGTATGTGGGTGGTGGGTTGTAATGTTGGGGGGGGGGTATTGTATGTTTTTTTTTACAGGCAAAAGAGCTGAAATTCTTGGGGCATGCCCCGCAAAGGGCCCTGTTCAGGGCTGGTAAGGTAAAAGAGCTTGTAACTTTTTTAATTTAGAATAGGGTAGGGAATTTTTTTATTTTGGGGGGCTTTGTTATTTTATTAGGGGGCTTAGAGTAGGTGTAATTAGTTTAAAATTGTTGTAATATTTTTATTATGTTTGTAAATATTTTTTTATTTTCTGTAACTTAGTTCTTTTTTATTTTTTGTACTTTAGCTAGTTTATTTAATTGTATTTATTTGTAGCAATTGTGTTTAATTAATTTATTGATAGTGTAGTGTTAGGTTAATTGTAGGTAATTGTAGGTAGTTTATTTAATTATTTTATTGATAGGGTAGTGTTAGGTTTAATTATAACTTAGGTTAGGACTTATTTTACAGGTAAATTTGTTATTATTTTAACTAGGTAACTATTAAATAGTTCTTAACTATTTAATAGCTATTGTACCTGGTTAAAATAATTACAAAGTTGCCTGTAAAATAAATATTAATCCTAAAATAGCTATAATATAATTATAATTTATATTGTAGCTATATTAGGATTTATTTTACAGGTAAGTATTTAGCTTTAAATAGGAATAAGTTATTTAATAAGAGTTAATTTATTTCGTTAGATAAAAATTATATTTAACTTAGGGGGGTGTTAGTGTTAGGGTTAGACTTAGCTTTAGGGGTTAATCCATTTATTAGAATAGCGGTGAGCTCCGATCGGAAGTTTAGGGGTTAATAATTGAAGGTAGGTGTCGGCGATGTTAGGGAGGGCAGATTAGGGGTTAATACTATTTATGATAGGGTTAGTGAGGCGGATTAGGGGTTAATAACTTTATTATAGTAGCGCTCAGGTCCGCTCGGCAGATTAGGGGTTAATAAGTGTAGGTAGGTGTCGGCGACGTTGTGGGGGGCAGATTAGGGGTTAATAAATATAATATAGGGGTCGGCAGTGTTAGGGGTAACAGATTAGGGGTACATAGGGATAACGTAGGTGGCGGCGTTTTACGGAGCGGCAGATTAGGGGTTAAAAGTGTAATGCAGGGGTCAGCGATAGCGTGGGCGGCAGATTAGGGGTTAATAAGTGTAAGGCTAGGGGTGTTTAGACTCGGGGTACATGTTAGAGTGTTAGGTGCAGACGTAGGAAGTGTTTCCCCATAGGAAACAATGGGGCTGCGTTAGGAGCTGAACGCTGCTTTTTTGCAGGTGTTAGGTTTTTTTTCAGCTCAAACAGCCCCATTGTTTCCTATGGGAGAATCGTGCACGAGCACGTTTTTGATGCCGGCCGCGTCCGTAAGCAGCTCTGGTATCGAGAGTTGCATTTGCGGTAAAAATGCTCTACGCTCCTTTTTTGGAGCCTAACACAGCATTTGTTTTAACTCTCGATACCAGAGTTAAATTTATGGTGCGGCCAGAAAAAAACCCGCGGAGCGTTAACAGCCCTTTTACCGCCGAACTCCAAATCTAGGCCTAGGTTAGTTATGTATAAATTACACTGATCCAATAAAAGATCATTATGAATGTTCAGTTTATTAAAATGAAAAACAGTGTATGTATGTATGTATATATATATATATATATATATATATATATATATCATGGAAATGCACTCTCAAACTGGACTAGGTACACACAATTTCTGACCTTGCAAAACTCACAGACCTGGGTGCTGACCAGCACTTGCAGACAGCTGCACAGCTTTCTGGGACTCAGGAAGTTAACCCCAGAAAAGCAAGGGTGCAAAGCCCATAGGTTAAATTACAAAACACAATTAACACAACACATGTAGTCTGGCACTGTCTTTTTTAAGGTTTAGGGGCACCGCACACTTCTTTGGCTATACCGCAAACCGATTTACGGAAACTTCGTAAGCCCTTTTTAATTAGTCTGTCCTGGGAGGCCAAAAATTGAGCGGTACACCCTCTACCACCTAGATCCCTAACGCATTCTAAAGTCAGTAGTTATGTGTTTTACACTACAATGCATGTAGCATAAAACTCATAACTTAAGTGCTAAAAAGTACACTAACACCCATAAACTACCTATTAACCCCTAAACCGAGGCCCTCCCACATCGCAAATACTATAATACATTTTTAACCCCTAATCTGCCGCTCCGGACATCGCCGCCACAATAATAAACATATTAACCCCTAAACCGCCGCACTCCCGCCTCGCAAACACTAGTTAAATATTATTAACTTCTAATCTGCTGCCCCTAACATCGCCGCCACCTACATCGCCGCCACTATGTTAAATGTATTAACCCCTAAATCTAAGTCAAACCCTAACCCTAACACCCCCTAACTTAAATATAATTTAAATAAATCTAAAGAAAATTACTATAATTAACTAAATTATTCCTATTAAAACTAAATACTTACCTATAAAATGGCATCAGCCAGTAGGATTTTTTCTACCTTAATTGGCTGAATTGGCTAGAATTCTAACAGCCAATCGGAATCTAAGGGACGACATCTTGGATGAAGTCATTTAAAGGAACCTTCATTCAGTAAGAAGACTCCGGATGCAGAGGATGCTCCGCATCGGATGTCTTGAAGATGGACCTGCTCCGTGTCGGATGGATGAAGATAGAAGATGCCGTCTGGATGAAAATTCTGCCCGTCTGGAGGACCACTTCTCCCGCCTTGGATGAAGACTTCTCCTGGCTTCGTTGAGGACTTCGGCCTAGTTGAGTGAAGACTTCTGCCGCTTCCTTGAGGATGGATGTCCGGTCTTCAGAATAGTAAGTCGATCTTCAGGGGGTTAGTGTTTTTTTAAGGGTGTATTGGGTGGGTTTACTTTTTAGGTTAGGGCTTTGGGCTGCAATAGAGCTAAATGCCCTTTTAAGGGCAATGCCCATCCAAATGCCCTTTTCATGGCAATGGGGAGCTTAGGTTTTTTTAGTTAATATTTTATTTGGGGGGTTGGTTGTGTGGGTGGTGGGTTTTACGTTTGGGGGGGTTGTTTGTATTTTGTTTTTACAGGTAAAAGAGCTGATTACTTTGGGGCAATGCCCCGCAAAAAGCCCTTTTAAGGGCTTTTGATAGTTTAGTTTGGGGGGGGGGCTTTTTTATTTTGATAGGGCTATTAGATTAGGTGTAATTCTTTTAAAGATCTGTAATTTGTTTTTTATTTTCTGTAATTTAGTGTTTTTGGGGGGATTTAGCTAATTTAATTAATTTAATTGTTTTTAATTTAGTTAATTTATTTAATTGTAGTGTAGTGTTAGGTGTTAGTGTAACTTAGGTTAGGTTTTATTTTACAGGTCAATTTGCATTTATTTTAGCTAGGTAGTTATTAAATAGTTAATAACTATTTAATAACTATTCTACCTAGTAAAAATAAATACAAACTTGCCTGTAAAATAAAAATAAACCCTAAGCTATTAGTTATATTGTAGCTAGCTTAGGGTTTATTTTATAGGTAAGTATTTAGTTTTAAATAGGAATAATGTAGTTAAAGGGCCATTATACACTCATTTTTTCTTTGCATAAATGTTTTGTAGATGATCTATTTATAAAGCCCATAAAGTTTTTTGTTTTTTTTAAATGTATAGTTTTGCTTATTTTTAAAGAACATTGCTCTGATTTTCAGACTCCTAACCAAGCCCCAAAGTTTTCTTTGAATACCGTCAGCTACCTTCTGCAGCTTGCTCCTGTTTGTGTAAAGGGTCTTTTCATATGCAAAAGAAGGGGGAGGAGTGTCTTATTTCCCACTTGTAGTGGGCTTTCCAACTGCCTTTTCAACAGAGCTAAATTGAAAGCTTCTAAGTACGTTTTTACACCATTTTATACTGGATTTTTATATCAGTATCTGTGCATCTTATTCTTTATAGTAGTGTCTATTACAGGCAGTTATATGAAAATGAGTGTATACTGATAGTAATTTCATTTAGATTTATTTAAATTATATTTAAGTTAGGGGGTGTTAGGGTTAGATTTAGGTTTAATAAATTTAATATAGTGGGGGCGAAGTTGGGGGCGGCAGATTAGGGGTTAATAAGTGTAGGTAGGTTGCGGCGACATTGGGAGTGGCAGATTAGGGGTTAAAAAATATAATGTAGGTGGCGGCAATGTTGGGGGCAGCAGATTAGGGGTTAATAAGTATAATATAGGTGGTGGCGGTGTCCAGAGCGGCAGATTATGGGTTGATAAGAATAATGTAGGTGTCAGCGATGTTGGGGTGGCAAATTAGGGGTTAATAAGTGTAAGATTAGGGGTGTTTAGACTCGGGGTACATGTTAGGGTGTTAGGTGTAAACATAACTTTAGTTTCCCCATAGGAATCAATGGGCTGCGTTACTGAGATTTACGCTGCTTTTTGGCAGGTGTTAGACTTTTTCTCAGCCGGCTCACCCCACTGATGTCTATGGGGAAATCGTGCATGAGCACGTACAACCAGCTCACCGCTGACTTAAGCAGCTCTCATATTGAAATGTGGTAAAGAGCACAATTTTGCTCTACGCTCACTTCTTGCCTTTTAACGCTGGGTTTGTAAAAACCTGTAATACCAGCGCTGCATGTAAGTGAGCAGGGAAAAAAAACCTGCTCGTTAGCACCGCATAGCTCCTAACGCAAAACTCGTAATCTGGCCATAAGATTCCAAGGAGGAGAAAATGGTTTAATGACAGTTAAATTAAATTATAGTCAAAGCCTGAACACAACCTTGAATGTCAGGAAGAGTAGCAAATTACTTGTGGAACAGAACTGTGAGGGCAGAAATCTGACTAATCAAAGAAATGGCAGATAAACCTTTATCCAAACCAACCTGTAAGAATAGCAAAATTCTAAGGCCTAGATTTAGAGTTCGGCGGTAGCCGTCAAAACCAGCGTTAGAGGCTCCTAACGCTGGTTTTGGCCGCCCGCTGGTATTTGGAGTCAGTGATTAAAGGGTCTAACGCTCACTTTACAGCCGCGACTTTTCCATACCGCAGATCCCCCTACGCCATTTGCGTAGCCTATCTTTTCAATGGGATCTTTCTAACGCTGGTATTTAGAGTCGTTTCTGCAGTGAGCGTTAGAGCTCTAACGACAAGATTCCAGCCGCCTGAAAAAAGCAGGAGTTAAGAGCTTTCTGGCTAACGCCGGTTCATAAAGCTCTTAACTACTGTACCCTAAACTACACTAACACCCATAAACTACCTATGTACCCCTAAACCGAGGTCCCCCCACATCGCCGCCACTCGATTAAAATTTTTAACCCCTAATCTGCCGACCGCCACCTACGTTATACTTATGTACCCCTAATCTGCTGCCCCTAACCCCGCCGACCCCTATATTATATTTATTAACCCCTAACTTGCCCCACACAACGTCGCCGCCAGCTACTTAAAATAATTAACCCCTAATCTTCCGACCGCAAATCGCCGCCACCTACGTTATCCCTATGTACCCCTAATCTTCTGCCCCTAACATCGCCGACCCCTATGTTATATTTATTAACCCCTAATCTGCCCCCCACAACGTCGCCGGACACCTGCCTACACTTATTAACCCCTAATCTGCCGAGCGGACCTGAGCGCTACTATAATAAAGTTATTAACCCCTAATCCGCCTCACTAACCCTATCATAAATAGTATTAACCCCTAATCTGCCCTCCCTAACATCGCCGACACCTACCTTCAATTATTAACCCCTAATCTGCCGACCGGAGCTCACCGCTATTCTAATAAATGTATTAACCCCTAAAGCTAAGTCTAACCCTAACACTAACACCCCCCTAAGTTAAATATAATTTTTATCTAACGAAATAAATTAACTCTTATTAAATAAATGATTCCTATTTAAAGCTAAATACTTACCTGTAAAATAAATCCTAATATAGCTACAATATAAATTACATTTATATTATAGCTATTTTAGGATTAATATTTATTTTACAGGTAACTTTGTATTTATTTTAACCAGGTACAATAGCTATTAAATAGTTAAGAACTATTTAATAGTTACCTAGTTAAAATAATTACAAATTTACCTGTAAAATAAATCCTAACCTAAGTTATAATTAAACCTAACACTACCCTATCAATAAAATAATTAAATAAACTACCTACAATTACCTACAATTAACCTAACACTACACTATCAATAAATTAATTAAACACAATTGCTACAAATAAATACAATTAAATAAACTATCTAAAGTACAAAAAATAAAAAAGAACTAAGTTACAGAAAATAAAAAAATATTTACAAACATAAGAAAAATATTACAACAATTTTGAACTAATTACACCTACTCTAAGCCCCCTAATAAAATAACAAAGACCCCCAAAATAAAAAATTCCCTACCCTATTCTAAAATACAAAAATTACAAGCTCTTTTACCTTACCAGCCCTGAACAGGGCCCTTTGCGGGGCATGCCCCAAGAATTTCAGCTCTTTTGCCTGTAAAAAAAAAACATACAATACCCCCCCCCCAACATTACAACCCACCCACCCACATACCCCTAATCTAACCCAAACCCCCCTTAAATAAACCTAACACTAAGCCCCTGATGATCTTCCTACCTTGTCTTCACCATGCCAGGTTCACCGATCCGTCCTGCTCCAAGATCTTCATCCAACCCAAGCGGGGGTTGGCGATCCATAATCCGGTGCTCCAAAGTCTTCCTCCTATCCGGCAAGAAGAGGACATCCGGACCGGCAAACATCTTCTCCAAGCGGCATCTTCTATGTTCTTCCATCCGATGACGACCGGCTCCATCTTGAAGACCTCCAGCGCGGATCCATCCTCTTCTTCCGACGACTAGACGACGAATGACGGTTCCTTTAAGGGACGTCATCCAAGATGGCGTCCCTCGAATTCCGATTGGCTGATAGGATTCTATCAGCCAATCGGAATTAAGGTAGGAATTTTCTGATTGGCTGATGGAATCAGCCAATCAGAATCAAGTTCAATCCGATTGGCTGATCCAATCAGCCAATCAGATTGAGCTCGCATTCTATTGGCTGTTCCGATCAGCCAATACAATGCGAGCTCAATCTGATTGGCTGATTGGATCAGCCAATCGGATTGAACTTGATTCTGATTGGCTGATTCCATCAGCCAATCAGAAAATTCCTACCTTAATTCCGATTGGCTGATAGAATCCTATCAGCCAATCGGAATTCGAGGGACGCCATCTTGGATGACGTCCCTTAAAGGAACCGTCATTCGTCGTCTAGTCGTCGGAAGAAGAGGATGGATCCGCGCTGGAGGTCTTCAAGATGGAGCCGGTCGTCATCGGATGGAAGAACATAGAAGATGCCGCTTGGAGAAGATGTTTGCCGGTCCGGATGTCCTCTTCTTGCCGGATAGGAGGAAGACTTTGGAGCACCGGATTATGGATCGCCAACCCCCGCTTGGGTTGGATGAAGATCTTGGAGCCAGGACGGATCGGTGAACCTGGCATGGTGAAGACAAGGTAGGAAGATCATCAGGGGCTTAGTGTTAGGTTTCTTTAAGGGGGGTTTGGGTTAGATTAGGGTATGTGGGTGGTGGGTTGTAATGTTGGGGGGGGGGTATTGTATGTTTTTTTTTACAGGCAAAAGAGCTGAAATTCTTGGGGCATGCCCCGCAAAGGGCCCTGTTCAGGGCTGGTAAGGTAACAGAGCTTGTAATTTTTGTATTTTAGAATAGGGTAGGGAATTTTTTATTTTGGGGGTCTTTGTTATTTTATTAGGGGGCTTAGAGTAGGTGTAATTAGTTTAAAATTGTTGTAATATTTTTCTTATGTTTGTAAATATTTTTTTATTTTCTGTAACTTAGTTCTTTTTTATTTTTTGTACTTTAGCTAGTTTATTTAATTGTATTTATTTGTAGCAATTGTGTTTAATTAATTTATTGATAGTGTAGTGTTAGGTTAATTGTAGGTAATTGTAGGTAGTTTATTTAATTATTTTATTGATAGGGTAGTGTTAGGTTTAATTATAACTTAGGTTAGGATTTATTTTACAGGTAAATTTGTAATTATTTTAACTAGGTAACTATTAAATAGTTCTTAACTATTTAATAGCTATTGTACCTGGTTAAAATAATTACAAAGTTACCTGTAAATAAATATTAATCCTAAAATAGCTATAATATAAATGTAAATTTATATTGTAGCTATATTAGGATTTATTTTACAGGTAAGTATTTAGCTTTAAATAGGAATAATTTATTTAATAAGAGTTAATTTATTTCGTTAGATAAAAATTATATTTAACTTAGGGGGGTGTTAGTGTTAGGGTTAGACTTAGCTTTAGGGGTTAATACATTTATTAGAATAGCGGTGAGCTCCGGTCGGCAGATTAGGGGTTAATAATTGAAGGTAGGTGTCGGCGATGTTAGGGAGGGCAGATTAGGGGTTTAATACTATTTATGATAGGGTTAGTGAGGCGGATTAGGGGTTAATAACTTTATTATAGTAGCGCTCAGGTCCGGTCGGCAGATTAGGGGTTAATAAGTGTAGGTAGGTGTCGGTGACGTTGTGGGGGGCAGATTAGGGGGTTAATAAATATAACATAGGGGTCGGCGATGTTAGGGCAGCAGATTAGGGGTACATAGGGATAACGTAGGTGGCGGCGGTTTACGGAGCGGCAGATTAGGGGTTAAAAGTGTAATGCAGGGGTCAGCGATAGCGGGGGCGGCAAGATTAGGGGTTAATAAGTGTAAGGCTAGGGTGTTTTAGACTCGGGGTACATGTTAGAGTGTTAGGTGCAGACGTAGGAAGTGTTTCCCCATAGGAAACAATGGTGCTGCGTTAGGAGCTGAACGCGGCTTTTTTGCAGGTGTTAGGTTTTTTTTCAGCTCAAACAGCCCCATTGTTTCCTATGGGAGAATCGTGCACGAGCACGTTTTTGAGGCCGGCCGCGTCCGTCAAGCAACTCTGGTATCGAGAGTTGCATTTGCGGTAAAAAATGCTCTACGCTCCTTTTTTGGAGCCTAACGCAGCATTTGTTTGAACTCTCGATACCAGAGTTAAATTTATGGTGCGGCCAGAAAAAAACCCGCGGAGCGTTAACAGCCCTTTTACCGCCAAACTCCAAATCTAGCCGTAAGAATTCTAAAAGAATGCAAAGAAAAACCATGATTTGTACACCAAGAAATAAAGGCCTTCCAGACCTTAGAATTAGAAAGCCCTCTCTGTCTGAGAACTATCTGATCAATCTCTATGGACCCCCCAGAAAAGTGATCTTTGTTTGAGAAATCAGCAAACATTTTGGAAAATTCACATTCCAACTATGTTGTTGAAGAAACTACAACAATCTGCTGGACATTCTGCTAAATGTAATGATAGAGCTTGAACCAAGATATCATCCAGGTAAGGAAACACTGCAAGTCCCTGAGATCTGATTACTGAAAGGGTACCTAGATCCTTGGAGAATATTCTGGGAGCTGTAGCCAAACCAAACAGTAGAACAACAAACTTAAAATGCTTGCCCAGAAAAGCAAACCTTAGAATCTGATGTTCCTTGTGAATAGGAACATGAAGGTAAGCATCCTTTAAATATATTGTGGACATAAACTGACCTTGCTTTACAAAAGGCAGAATAGACTGAATAGTTTCCATTTTGAAAATAATAACTCTGAGAAACTTGTTATGAAACAGTTATGAAGCGGCAGTCTTAAGACCACTACTCCTTAACTGGTCCGCTGCCTCTGAGGCTGCATACATCCATCCACATGATCTCTTACGATCGGGTTGATTGACACCCCCTGCTAGCAGCCTATTGGCTGTGAATCAGCAGGGGGGCGCATTGCACAAGCAGTTCACTAGAACTGCTTGTGCAATGTTAAATGCCGACAGCGTATGCTGTCTGCTATCAGCCGATGTCTGGTGGAAAGTGAGGTGTGCGTCAAACTGACGTAATAAGAAAAAAGCATGCCAAAAAGTATACACATTATCATGCCGACGCACCGCAGCCCAAAGGCTAGCATGCATCAACGTGCGTCAAAAAAAATATGCAAATGAAAACGCCAGAGACATTAAAAAATATATGTTCATGAAAAAAAAATATACTAATAATTTATACTAATAAAAATAAAAAAGTTATTTACAAGGGGAACTACCAAAAAAAACCAATATACATAACTGTCCCAAGGCTATATAACTATATAACAAATATATAACGATAACCTTATAGAGTGCCAAATAATTAAATGAATCTCTGCCAATTGCTAAGCCAAGACAGACCGCCTCTTATCTCTGTGCATTTTATTAGTTTTTCACAGCCATTCAATGCTAGCTCATGTGTGTTATATAGATAACATTGTGCTCATTCATGTGGAGTTATGCAAGAACCTGCACTAATTGGCTAAAATACATGTTTGTAAAAGGGGCAGTTGCAGAGGCCTAGATACAAGATAATCACAGAGGTAAAAGTATTTTAATATAAAAATGTTGGTTATAGCAAAATTGGGGAATGTGTAATAAAGGGATTATCTTTTTTAACAATAAACATTTTTAAATAGATTGGGGCATATCTATCAAAAGCGTCAACTATGTTGCATTTGCGGGCATCAATACGCTCGCCAAACATCGGCAAAACATCGTGGCCTCGGATCTCAATACGATGTCCATATTTATGACAAAAGCTGTCAAAAACACGCACGTCAAAGACGAGGTGAGCATTGGACTAAGCAGCATATTTTTGATAAATTTGAGTATTCGATGTCGCGCATTTCCCTACTTATTTAATTTTTTCCACTTACATGTATATTATATGAAGACTTTTTTACTCTTCTTATTACAACTCTATTTCATACCATTTGTACATATCTAATTGATATATATATATATATATATTATATATATATTAATATTATATATATATAATCTTGATATCAATATATTTTATATAGATATATTTTATATTGATATATTGAATATCAATATATTTTATATAGATATATTTTAGATATCTAGATCTCTAGATAAATAGACAGATATATATATCTGAGGAAGGGGTGAATGCCCCGAACGTCACCACCGAATAAACTGATTTGTTGTGTTCAAATCCAGTGAGTGCTCATCTTTGGACTGATTATATATATATATATATATATATATATATATAGATAGATAGATAGATAGATAGTTAGATAGATAGATAGATAGATATATATCTATATATAGATATAGAGAGATCGATACTCAATATATACAAATATATAAATGGGGGTGTATGAGAGAATGGGAAATATTGCTGATAATCTAGAATTCTGGTGCCACCCTTAATCAGTAATGAAATTAAATTTATACAGGGAGATATAGTATCAGACCATATATTAATGGTCTGATAAAGTAAGGGAAAATAAAGGCACACAGAGATTTATTTCATACCAAAAAATAAATTTTATTAATTATAATCCCTTGTCACATTTCGTGAAAAATTCTGCATTTGACTCGAACCAACACAAAAGTAAGGTAAACACCATATATATTACAACACCTTACATCTAAGGTACACAATGCCTGCAGATATCTATAAAGCATACGTATGCTGCTAAGTCTAATAATGTCTAAGACACACATTAATCAGGTTGCTAGATTGTATATAGACCTAAAATAGAGCAATTATGCACATATCCTAATAGTTGTTATAACATGTCTAAAGCAGTGTGTCAAAACATAACATAATGGAACAAAATAAAATAAACCGCTGAGAAAAGTCTCTCTCAGAAGCTAGGAGGAAACACAGTTAGATCCTGCACTCGGTCCAGGAAAAATGCAAAGTGAAAATACAGTCCTTTATGCAAAAGGTAAAGTAAATGTACTTAGTTCTTACTGTGATCTGTTCCCAAAAGTAAGATTTTGAATCACCTTGCCAGGATAGAGCATGCAGCAGTGAAACAAACTAGCTCTGTGTCCCAGGAGATTTTCAAAGAAGCAGAACCGCTCTCTCTGTGGCGTCTGATGTCACTGGGGGGGAGAGTGGTATAGCTTGCAAGCTCTTCCATTCGGACTTGTAGGTAAAGTGCACTTTCCGTGTGTAGTAGTGATCAGCTGAACCGGCATCCGCCGCACCGAGAAAGACCAGGCTTTCCCTAGGCTGATAGATCAAAAGCATCGGAGCGTACGTCAGGATATACGCCAGCTTGCTCAGGTGGATATGATATGTATGTTCCTCTCGCTCTTAGCTTACGTGCATTTACTTAGACTCCACAGGTGCCTGTTTTCCAAGTCTGTATTCGCTTCACAGGGCAACAGATTGAAACACCAGACAGTCCTTATAGTAGCACAGACCATAAGTTTTTTTGCAGCATATTTCTTTAAGGTCAGCACATAAAAACAGGTATGCAGATAAAGTGCAGCAGTAAAAAGGTATAAAAGGCTATGCGTGTCCCATAGACCTTAAAACCTTAAACACGTTCTTATACACAGGAGTTAGTCGACCTGCTCCTGAATACAACACATCAGTGTTAAAAACACAACCAACGATCGTATTCACCCCCACATCCAGTGTGTTTCACAGGGGTTCATCAGGGCTTGAATGAATCCTTACGGATTTCCTCTTAAGATAAAGCTCACCTGACATTCCTCAGGTGTGCTTCCTCCCACTGGGGTAATTAAATAATTAAAGGTGTGTTCACATAAGAAAACATATTCCAGTTTAGAGATGCATATAATCAAAATACAAAAACCTTATGTGTAAAGTGTGAAGATTCTAGTTATACACTAAAATCTTAGGGAAAGTAAAAGCCTAATTCCTCAGCTTTCTAACACTTATTGCCACAACAAAAAATGATGACACCTTACGAATATAGGCACATGTCTTGTCTGAAAAGGGGAGAGTCCACTGACTATAAAAAACTAGCATACTCCAATTTATCATTAAGTCCTACTGGGTATCTAGTATTAAGTTTATAGATCCATTTTGTTTCTTTCTGCAATAGAACTTTGTCATTATTGCCACCTCTACCATTAGTTATCCCCTTTGTCTATGATAGTTAAATTTCAAAGATTCTACACTTCATTATGGAACATGCCAAAGTGTCTTGCCACATTTGTGTCATTTTCATGAAGGATATCGTCCCGATGTTTCCTGTACCCGGTCCTTTACTAACCTTTTGGTTTTTCCAACGTAAAAGACCGGGCACGAGCAGCGAAGAAGATAGATTACCCCCTTCAGATTTGCAGTTGAAGAAGAATTTAATATCAAAAACCTTATCACAAGAAGTGAAGAACTGTTTGGTGCTATCCATGTGGGCACAGTACACACAGTGCCCACATGGATAGCTACCTTTTATTCCCTTGTCCCTTCTTAGCCAGTCTGCATTAGAGGGGCCTCTCACAAATTGACTCTGAACTAAGTGATCTCTCAAACTTAGTGCTTTTCTAGCTGTTAGTAGTGGTTTTTCACCAATCGAATCTCTAACCTTGTCATCCAAGGTAAGTATACTGCCAGTTATTAGCTAGTGCTGATCTAATATTGGACCATTGGTTATTAAACTTAGTGATAAATCTAATTTGCGTCTCTTTGGGCTTTGATTTATTGTTATAACAGCAGGTGGTCTCTAGGAGTCTTTCGTGCCTTCCACAAAGCTTTTTTAAGACATTTATTGTGAATATCCTCTTTTTAGAAACCTTTCTTTCATTAGGGCAGCATGTGTATCAAATTTTGTTAGTGATGAACAGTTTCTCCTAAGCCGGAGGAACTGTCCATACGGAATACCCTTAATCAGATGGACAGGATGACCACTATCAGCATGTAAGATGCTGTTAGTGGCATTCTTTTTCCTGAAATTTTCTGTCACGATTCTTCAAGCCTTCCTTCTTGATAGTAATATCAAGGAAAGTTTAGTTCGGTCTTGTTTGTCTCTGATGTGAGGATGATGTTCCTGTCATTATGGTTAAGTTCATGAACAAAATCATGAAATTCTTCTACACTCCCATCCCATAGGACAAGAACATCATCCACATATCTAACCCACATTAACACCTTATTTGTTAAAGGTGTCACTGTGTCGTTCAAAAATATCTGACTCCCAAGCCCCCAAATGGAGGCAGGCGTAGGTGGGAGCACACACTGCCCCCATAGCTGTTCCCCGTATCTGTTTATAGATCTGTCCATCAAACGTAAATACATTATTCTGGAGGACAAATCTAAGTAAAGAAATAACAAACTCAGAATGTTGCTGAGAACAGGGGACCTTTTGTTTCCAAAAATTTCCTTATTGCCTGGAGTCCAATATCATGAGGATAGAGGAGTATAGCCCCTCCTACATCTAGAGAAGCTAGCAGTGTATTATCATTTACTACCACTCCATCAAGTTTCCTCAAAAGATCCGCTGTGTCCTTAACATATGATGTTAAAGATAAAAGGAATGGACGTAGATATTTATCTACATATTCCCCAGCTTTCTCAGTGACACTGCCAATCCCTGACACGATAGCCCTTCCGTGGGGGACACTTCAAGTTCTTGTGTAATTTCGGGAGAATATAGAAAACAGGCATTACAGGGAAATCAGAGACCAAGAACTTAAACTCTTTCTGATCTATGGTTCCCCTACATCTTGCTTCATTTAGAAGTTTAAAGAGGGAATTCTGTATCTGTGCCAGGGGGTTGTGATCCAACCTTACATATTGGTTCTTGTCGTTAAATTGGCGTTTTGCTTCATTTACATAAAGCTGTTCATCCAGAAGGACTAAGTTTCCCGCCTTATCGGCCGGTTTGTTCACCAACCCCCTGGCCACAGACAGTTCCCTCAACAGCTTTCCTCTCTCTGGGTTTCAAATTGTCATCTGTCTTAAAAGGAATCATCATGTCAATTTCCTTTTCCATTTTCTTCACAAAGAGATTGACAGATGGCACTAAGGAAAGAGAGGGGCATATATGAGGATTTGGACCTAAAAATGGGTTTTTTGGTAAATAGCAGGATTGTCCTGGGATTCATTAGTAGGACCCTCCTGATCCATTATCATCTAAGAGAGATTCCAAATCTCTCAAAGCTAACTGATCATTAGCATCCAAAGTATTAAAGTTTCTATTTTTCATTACCACAGATAAGACAATTTTCCTGGCAAATAGATGTAATCTTTCAGTACCTCAAATTTATCAATATTAGCTGTAGGGGCAGGAAAGAGAGACCCTTTTTTAAGGAGATCAACATGTGCCAGATTCAGAGGGAAGGATGAGAGATTAACAATTTGTAACTCATCCATAGGTGGGCTTTCTAGTAACCCCTGCGTGCTCCCCTCCCTCTGTATCTCCCTCTGTTCTGAACATAATGATCCCCTCTCCCCCTGGTTTGTCTGGTCTGATATCTCTTCTCCTTTGAGGGGTTCCCAAATGGATCTTTTCCTTTTGCCTCTTCTAGTCCTTCTCTTCATTCTCTTGAAGTTATACCCGGGGAGTTTTTTGAGGGCCCTGTCTCAGAGTCAGACATATCTGTCCCTGAGTCATAGGTCCCCTTTTGGGACTTATATACATAGACCCTTCCATTTTTATAGTCCTCCTGATCCCTTCTAAGTTTTCTACATTTCCTCATTTTAATGTCCGATTTTAGTTTAATAATATTAGTACTTGTCTCAGCATTAAGTTTCTCAAAGTTGGGATCACTTTCAAAGGTGTTAACTTTCAAAAGAGCCTTTTCAGCCTCATTTTTGACTTTTTCAAGTCGTCTAATATTTCTTTGTATCATCATTTCCATCAAATCAAGGGAGGTCGAGGATAATTTATCGTTCCAATCCTCTACAAAGGAATCACCTTCCTCATCCTCCCTTGTATTTGCACCTGGATCTAATGATAAACGTAAACCTCTTGGAATAATCTTTTTTTCTTTATAGTTAGTTAGGCTTGCATTCTCAGACTTTTATTTTCAATTGTCGATTTAGGAGATAATCTATATCTCCTAAATGCACTGAAAATTGTTATGTTCTCCTCATCATTGTCCTCTCCAACTGCATTATCATTGGCAAGAGAATCTTTTAATTCGGCCTCCCACAAATCATCAGACAAGACATATGCCATAATTTATATTGGAAAGAGTCAAAGTACAGAGGGGGAAAAGGGAAAATAGGGGCAAATAATTCGCTCCTACAGCAATTCCACTCTATCTCAAACTAGAAAAAGGACAAAAAGAATCCTCTATTAATATCCTCAAAATTTGACAAATATATAAATGGGGGTGTATGAGAGAATGGAAATATTGCTGATAATCTAGATTCTGGTGCCACCCTTAATCAGTAATGAAATTAAATTTATACAGGGAGATATAGTAATCAGACCATATATTAATGGTCTGATAAAGTAAGGGAAAATAAAGCACACAGAGAATTTATTTCATACCAAAAATAAATTTATTAATTATAATCCCTTGTCACATTTCGTGAAAAATTCTGCATTTGACTCGAACCAACACAAAAGTAAGGTAAACACAATATATATACAACACCTTACATCTAAGGTAACAATGGCCTGCAGGATATCTATAAAGCATACGTATGCTGCTAAAGTCTAATAATGTCTAAGACACACATTAATCAGGTTGCTAGATTGTATATAGACCTAAAATAGAAGCAATTATGCACATATCCTAATAGTTGTTATAACATTCTAAAGCAGTGTGTCAAAACATAACATAAAGGAACAAATAAAATAAAACCGCATGAGAAAAAGTCTCTCTCAGAAGCTAGGAGGAAACACAGTTAGATCCGTGGCACTCGTCCAGGGAAAATGCAAAGTGAAAATACAGTCCTTTATGCAAAAGGTAAAGTAAATGTATTAGTTCTTACTGTGATCTGTTCCAAAAGTAAGATTTTGAATCACTTGCCAGGATAGGAGCATGCAGCAGTGAAACAAACTAGCTCTGTGTCCCAGGGAGATTTTCAAAGAACCAGACCGCTCTCTCTGTGCGTCTGATGTCACTGGGGGGGAGAGTGGTATAGCTTGCAAGCTCTTCCAATCGGACTTGTAGGTAAAGTGCACTTTCCGTGTGTAGTAGTGATCAGCTGAACCGGCATCCGCCGCACCGAGAAAGAACCAGGCTTTCCCTAGGCTGATAGATCAAAAGCATCGGAGCGTACGTCAGGATATACGCCAGCTTGCTCAGGTGGATATGATATGTATGTTCCTCTCGCTCTTAGCTTACGTGCATTTACTTAGACTCCCAGGTGCCTGTTTTCCAAGTCCTGTATTCGCTTCACAGGGCAACAGATGAAACACCAGACAGTCCTTATAGTAGCACAGACCATATGTTTTTTTGCAGCATATTTCTTTAAGGTCAGCACATAAAACAGGTATGCAGATAAAGTGCAGGCAGTAAAAAGGTATAAAAGGCTATGCGTGTCCCATAGACCTTAAAACCTTAAACAGTTCTTATACACAGAGTTAGTCGACCTGCTCCTGAATACAACACTTCAGTGTTAAAAACACAAACCAACGATCGTTTCACCCCCACATCCAGTGTGTTTCACAGGGGTTCATCAGGGCTATATACAGTATATATATAGATCTATAGTTATAGTTATATCTATATTTTATATATATATATTCAAATATATTCATGTATATATATCTATAGAGAGGGAGAGAGAGAGAGAGAGAGGGAGAGAGATGTATTTATATATAATTATGTCTATCTATCTATCTATCTATCTTTACGCTTTGTATATATATCTGTTATGTCCATTTTTCAATTTTTTTTTTACATGTTCCTCTACATTGTAATGTTTTAATAAATCAACGCTGACCTTCATATCTCAGTATTTATTCATATGACTAATTATAGAAATAGGAAATATATTATTAATTGGATCAATAATATATTTAAAAAACAACATGTAATGTGAAGATCACTCAATTATTTTTTTTATTTAAAACAAATGTCATTTAATATCTTAAAGGGACATCAAACTTTTCAAGCAGCATTAATTATTTTCACTTCTATTATCCCTCAGATCTACTATTTATTAGAAATAGCAATGCACATGTGCAAGCCAATCACATGAGTCATCCATATGCAGGCATCATTCAGCAACTATATAGTTTCTATAAATATGCTACCCATCAAAGGATAGATCCATAAAAACGATAACAATTGAATATATATCTAACAAAATAATAATCAACAACATTGCATATTTATACATGATTAAACAATTAAACATTTCCTTTTCATGTCCCTTTAATATAATACTTAAAATAATGTAGTGACAACCTGATATTCCTTAATAAAAACTTTTATAACAAAAATAAATATATATATAAAAAAAAAAAATTAACATTCCAGAAGGGCTTCTTGGATTTGGCGCATAGGCTCAGCAACAGTTTGAAGCGCATGGGTAAGATTTCCTAATAAAACACAAAAAAAAAATATGTTACAAAAATTCAACTTTCAAGATATAAGTTATAAAACATCATATGAAAGATTCCTACTTTTCTCTTGCCGCCACCTCATCTTCTTCTGTGGACGCATATTCAGTCTCATCATCAGTTTCAGCTGTCCGAGAAGACGCATAAAAAACATGTTATGGATGTTGAATATGTGTCAAGGGCTAGATTATATTATAAAACCAAAAAAAAAAATGATTGTCTACTAATTCCATATCAATATAGCAGTGAAAAAAGATGATATATCTACTATATGATAAATTCTTACATTTATTTTCAGCCACCTCCTCTTGGATGACCTCCGGGACTCCTGGCTGATGTGGCGTATTCATCACTTTCATCTGTCAGAGAAGAATCACAACACAAAAACAATGTTAAGGATGTAGAATATGTCAGGCCTGGACTATACTCCACATCGTTCTAAAAGCCAAAACAAATGAGGGTATACTAATTCACTATCAATATAGCAGTGAAAATATATGATATGATAAATTCTTACATTCATTTTCTGCCTGCTCCTCTTGGCTCACCTCCGGAATAGTGCCTGCTAGGGCATCCTCCTCTGCTGAGGATTTAATCCCTTTCATCTGTCCGAGAAGATGCACAACACAAAAAACATTGCTAAGGATGTAGAACGTGTCAAAGCCTAGATTATACTCCACATCATTCTAAAAGCCCCAAACAAATGAGGGTCTACTAATTCACTATCATTATAGCAGTGAAAAAAGATGATATGAAAAATTCTTACATTCATTTTCTGCCTGCTCCTCTTAGCTCTCCTCCTGAATACTACCTGCTGGGGCACCCTCCTCTGCTGAGGATTCACCCCTTTCAGCTGTCAGAGAAGAAGCACAACACAAAAAACATTGTTATGGACGTAGAATATGTGTCAAGGCCTAGATTATTGTCATCATTGCTGTAGACGGTTATGACAACTGAATGATATCAATCAAATCTTTTATTTTAAAAAACACAAATGCTAACATAAAACCTAGTGGTGTATTTATGATTTGTTCTTCCCTAGGCACTCAAAATTCTGTGCACCCCCCAGCATCAAAGGTTTATTTTATATTTCAAATAATATTTTTTTATGTCATTGTGTGTTTTTTTTGTTTCTTTTAAATAAATTAAAAAGAGAAAGGCCTAGAAAAAAACTTGCATACAGTTGTGTTGAATTGCATGCAATCTCATACCATGTTATCCATGAGAGAAGTGAGAGGAAGGGGATTGCAAACAGAGTTAGGGAAAGGAAAGCATGAAGGGAGGTAGAGAGAATAGAAAAGTGTTGATTAAAATAAAGGATTTAAAAATGGAGAGAAAGGGAGTCAGTTGAGATTAAATGAGTGATTGAGTTGAGGGAGAGGTAGCGAGTTGAGGGAGTAATGGAGGTAAAGAAGAATAGACTTTGAAACAAAGCATTGCCCTTTATATCCAACAGCATACCCAAAATTACATAAGTCAATTAATGAAAATATGTAATTCTCTCTTGCATATTTTCTCTATGGCTTAATGAATGCATAAAAAGCTAGCTATTAGTAGCTTACATACATTATCCCCAAGAGTTAATGATTAGCCATTACAAGTTGATCAAAGCAGTGTACTGACACATCCATTTTTATTAGCTGCTAAGACCTTCAATAAGCATGTGCTTCACAGACCTACCACAGCTGAAAAGGGGAGGCAGCATATCGTCACAAGGTCTTCTCCTCCAGTCTCACCTTGGAAGCATATCCCCGGTCAATTTTCTCATGTTTAACGCTTCAAAGCAAAAAATGCCACCTGCTCTAAATGAAGTAATGTTGTAAAGTTGCACTGCCTGTAAGCCTTAATCAATGCGTGTGCCTTGTTTCTCTTTAAATGCCTACACATTATCACTCACTATACGGAATGCTTTTTTTAGATATAGGATAGGACAGGTGTGCTGCCCCATCACAAATCTGATGCCCTAGGCACAGAACTTGTGTGCATAGGCCATAAAACATTACTGATGAAACTGCATTATTAACTAATATTTTTTTAAACTTTCTCTTTTACAGTTAAATAACAGGAACATGTTAATATGTTAAAATTACCTTTTGTATCTGAGACATCAGAAGATGTCCCAGATTCCCCTCCACTCATAGGCTGGAGAGGCTTACAGGAAGCGGTGGTGATGCCCTGTTGCTCCTCGGGCTGGCGATGGAGACTGGCATGAGATACCGAAGGTATCCTCTCATGTCCTTGTTAAATCTGCAAACATTACAATGATGAATGTCAACATTAGAAGCAGTTATTTTCTAATATTATGTTTATTCTCAATGTATTTTTAATGCATGGAAGATTATTTTATTCTATACTAAACAGAATTTAAATTGTAAAATATTTGTATATCTATATATAGATAATTAAAGTTAAGCCAGCACTGCAAAATTTTTGATAAAAAGTCCAAAATTATTATATATTCCATAAAAGAGAACAAAAGAAAATGCAAAAAGCTCTTAAGGTAAAAGCTTGTCTAAACATGTTTCGGCAGAAACATGTTAGACAAGCTTTTACTTAAGAGCTTTTTGCATTTTCTTTTGTTCTCTTTTATTGAATATATAATAATTTTGGACTTTTTATCAAGAAGTTGCAAGTGCTGGCTTAACTTTAATTATCTGCACATGAACTTTCCCTATTGAGCTGAGCACCTTTTTGAGTCCATAATAATCAAGAAGCACTGTTCCATTCATCACATGTGATCGGTTGGAGGTGAACACTGAGGCAGCACTGATTATCCGGTGCAGGAGTGAGAGGCAGGTCCTGTACAGGTGCCGATAATCAAAGAGGCAGTGGAGAGAGCCGTTGGAAAGCACAACAAGAGAATAATTCCACTTAGAGGCTAAGGAGGTAACCTTCCGGCTTGGTGAAGCAATCCCGTGTCACATACAGCTGCGGTGGCGGCCGTTGGTACAACGCAAGGTATTTTGCTAAGAGAGGCTGGATGTAAGTTTTTACCCCTTACCTGGGGGAGTCCCCGGTATCGGAGGTGACTCAGTGTCGGCAGTTCCACTTCCTGTGGGTAACAAGATCACTGACTGTCTCGCTTGTTGTTTGAGCACCAGCTCATAGGGGTTCTGAATCTGTGTTCATATATTTATATATATATATATTATATATATATATATAATATATATATATATAATATACACACACAACACACACATCTCAATCTACAGATTGGAGTCAAGTGTAACTCCTAGGCAAGCGGACCTTGGGGTGATGGGGGAGATAGTGGTGTCACCGACAGTGATAGTAAAGTTAGAAACTGAAGTAGAATTAGTTGGGGGAATTAGAAGAAGCTCAGTCTTGGACATGTTGATTTTTAGGTGGTGAGAGGCCATCCAGGAAGAAATGCCATATAAGCAGTCGCTGATGTGGGAAAGGACAGAAGGAGAGAGTGCAGGGGTGGATAGGCAGATCTGAGTATCATCAGCATAGAGGTGATAGTTGAAGCCATGGCTACTAATAAGTTTACCAAGTGAGGAAGTATAAATAGAGAAGAGTAGAGGGCCTAGAACAGAGCCTTGAGGTACTCCAACAGACAGAGGCAATGGAGAGGATGAGTCGATATAGCTCTTATGTATAACTCTATCTATCTATCTATCTAACTATCTATCTCTATTAAAGTTCATATACAAATATTATTACAAAGATATATATATATATATATGTATATATACATTTTTATATACAGATAAATAGTGATTGATAAATAGATAGATAGAGATATTCTCATTTGCTTTTCTCTTTAATATTCCAATTATATATATATATATATATATATATATATATATATATATATATTAATAATCATGTAATATAGAAGCTATTAGCAATTAAATCATGTCCATTTTATTTCTGTTATTAATGTTTGGCGTCTTTTTTGTCACCAATTATAAATGTTATGAATATTAAATTGTCAAATTTGTAATCTTTGTTTTAATTCTCATTTGTTTTACTTATTTGCGTCATGTTTGTCAATACACTGTATAAATTACAGTTACATCTCCCGATCAGCGATCTTGCTCCCTACGCCTCAGATCACTTGAACCGGCAGAGGACATTGGCGACACAACCTCCGTATCCCTGATACCCTCTGCATGCATTGAATCATCTCATAAATAATGAGATCCCGATGCTCGTGGTGTATCCCCTGCACTCCACCGATCTCCAGGGGGAAATAGTGGTTCATACTATAAACAAGTATTACTAGTTCGCCATCTGTAAAACTGGCTTGCCGCACATAATTTTCCAACAAATAATCAACAAATAATGAAAATACCTGTTCACTCTCCAATTGTTAACTATGAAACTCCTCCCTCAAAATAATATAAAGTGTGACACAAGAATACAAAACATAGAGCTCATTTTGATTGGTGCAATATATCAAATCTTGTGCTGATAGCAGCAAAATCATTTATCATATTATATGCGTCACCAATGACTTACTGAAAAGAAAAGAAAATGTTTTATTTTTATCTCTGTGTGAACCAAGAAATAAAGTTTCATTCTCAAACAAAAATGGGCCTTTTCAAAATTATATATTGTATAATAGGATTATATTTGTTACGTTTGAGGATTAGATTAATCAGGCATCAACAATGACTGCATTATTAATAGGATGTACTATTAGAATTGAATTAACGGTCACTAAAGCTAAAACTGTAAAACTTTAATTGATGATTGTCTAATTGTTAACTGCTGATTGTCTACGTATTAACTAACTATAAAAGGGGATTGAATATTAAGTCCTATTAAGCTTTGATGAGATTGTGTGTTTTCTTATTTGTATTGCGACTTTTGTTAACTTTTCTTTTGTTAATTGGACTATGGCGTCTGGTAAGGACAAAGTTCGGGGCGCAATACTGAATTTTCTTTTGAGCAACAATCGGATTTTAGTTACCCTTGTTTTAGAAAACTATGATTTTATATATGGTTCCAAAGCCCAACAGACCTCGCTCTCCAGAAAAAAATCAGATCTGGAGAGCTATAGCTGACAGGTGTCTCTGCGAAGGCGCACATGCGAAATCAGTGGAGCACTATAAGAAGAGATTCTACAATACGAGACTCAGCTGATGGAGAAGCTGGGGTCAAATATGACGCTCGGTCTGGATTTGGTTGGGCATGATACTGACAAGGGTGGCAGGTAAAGTTCGATTACATGCGTTTTTCATGTCGAAAAAGTGTTTTTAATAAAAATATAGTTTTTTTTTTTTAAATGACATTAGGATGTAAAATAATATTATTAATCATGTTTGTTGATTTTATTTTTCTAAAGCATCTACCAGTGCTGCTGCTGCAGGTACAGCTGTTGCTGATGCTGCCACTGCTGAGGATGAGACACTCCTATTGCCCTTCAGTATCCATACTGAATCCAGCCACAGCTTCTTCTCGGCCCGCCCACACATCCTGACATAATGTGCAGCACCCCTGATGGAGCAAGCATTTTGTTTTTTAATGTTAGATTTTGTTTAATTAAAATGCTCTTACTCTTATGATTGTCATTTGATTTTTAACTCTGTATTATACACATTTATTTTCTTTCAGCTGAGGTCAAAAGGGTAACAAAAACAAGATGAAACATTAATGTTATGATGTGCTCACATTAGCGGGACTGTCGATAAACATAATGTTAAATAGTGATGTCACGAACTGTTCGCCCGCGAACGGTCACAGCGAAATAGCTTGTTCGCGTTCGCGTTTGTGGCGCGAACACATGGCGATGTTCGATCCGCCCCTATGTGTCATCATTGTGGAAACTTTGACCATTTATGTCACAGCCGCCCTGACACATTAGAGCCAATCAACATCAGACACTCCCTCAACAGACACTACCAGCTACTCGGAATCCGCCATTTTAGACTAATAACGACCCTTGCTTTTTTAATGAGGAGGACGTGTTGTGTTTTTGCTCCTGGCATTAATAGAAAAACATAGCTAGGCTAGTGTATTTACAGTCCAGAAGGACTGCACTCATCTATGCTGCAAGCACAGCACCCCAAAAAGCCCTTTTTAGGGCTATATTTCGTTTCTTTTTATTTTTTTTTGTCGTTTTTTTTTTTTATTAGCATTTGCCTGGCTTTCAGCTGTGTGTTTAAGGCTCACAGCATATGCTGTGACTACTGCCACCACTGATATCTCCCTAACAACATTAGTTTAAATTTAACTAACCAAAACTATAATTATTTTTCTAGTGTAATTTTTTTTCATTTTCTATCAGGCCAGTGTCACACACGCATATACTCTGTTTCATTTGCTCTGTGCCAGCCAGCAGCCACCAGTGTTAATATCCGTTTTTAATTTAAAAAAAAAAACACAAAAAAATATTTTTCTAGTGTAATCTAATTACATTTACTATCATGCATGTGTCTGTCAGGCTCACTCAGCATTAATATACCCTCATTTTTTTTCAGTCTTTTGGTTAATTGGTCTGTTGCCAGGCAGCCAACCAGCACTCATATCTATTCTCCTTCACCTTAATTTTATATAAAAAAAAAAAGTTTAATTTGTTTGCTAGTGTAATCTAATATAATTTTCTATCCAGGCCTTTGTGTTTTGCTGACTACGGCTAGATTTTAGAGTTTTGTCGGTAACGACCCGCGTAGCTAACGCTGTTTTTTTTTCTGGCCGCACCTTTAAAATAACTCTGGTATTGAGAGTCCACAGAAAGGCTGCGTTAGGCTCCAAAAAAGGAGCGTAGAGGCATATTTAATGCCACTGCAACTCTCGATACCAGAGTTGCTTACGGACGCGGCCAGCCTCAAAAACGTGCTCGTGCACGATTCCCCCATAGAAAACAATGGGGCTGTTTGAGTTGAAAAAAACCTAACACCTGCAAAAAAGCCGCGTTCAGCTCCTAACGCAGCCCCATTGTTTGCTATGGGGAACACTTCCTACGTCTGCACCTAACACTCTAACATGTACCCGAGTCTAAACACCCCTAACCTTACACTTATTAACCCCTATTCTGCCTGCCCCCGCTATCGCTGACCCCTGCATATTATTATTAACCCCTAATCTGCCGCTCCGTAAACCGCCGCTACTTACATTACTCCCTATGTACCCCTAATCTGCTGCCCTAACATCGCCGACCCCTATATTATATTTATTAACCCCTAATCTGCCCCCCACAACGTCGCCTCCACCTGCCTACCACTTATTAACCCCTAATCTGCCGAGCGGACCGCACTGCTATTCTAATAAAGTTATTAACCCCTAATCCTCCTCACTAACCCTATAATAAATAGTATTAACCCCTAATCTGCCATCCCTAACATCGCCGACACCTAACTTCAAACATTAACCCCTAATCTGCCGACTGGAGCTCACCGCTATTCTAATAAATGTATTAACCCCCTAAAGCTAAGTCTAACCCTAACCCTAACACCCCCCTAACTTAAATATAATTTAAATCTAACGAAATTAATTAACTCTTATTAAATAAATTATTCCTATTTAAAGCTAAATACTTACCTGTAAAATAAACCCTAATATAGCTACAATATAAATTATAATTATATTGTAGATATTTTAGGATTAATATTTATTTTACAGGCAACTTTGTAATTATTTTAACCAGGTACAATAGCTATTAAATAGTTAAGAACTATTTAATAGTTACCTAGTTAAAATAATAACAAATTACCTGTAAAATAAATCCTAACCTAAGTTACAATTAAACCTAACACTATACTATCATTAAATTAATTAAATAAAATACCTACAATTACCTACAATTAAACCTAACACTACACTATCAATAAATTAATTAAATACAATATCTACAAATAAATACAATGAAATAAACTAACTAAAGTACAAAAAATAAAAAAGAACTAAGTTACAAAAAATAAAAAAATATTTACAAACATAGAAAAATATTACAACAATTTTAAACTAATTACACCTACTCTAAGCCCCTAATAAAATAACAAAGACCCCCAAAATAAAAAAATGCCCTACCCTATTCTAAATTACTAAAGTTCAAAGCTCTTTTACCTTACCAGCCCTGAACAGGGCCCTTTGCGGGCATGCCCCAAAGAATTCAACTCTTTTGCCTGTAAAAAAAAAAATACAATACTCCCCCCCAACATTACAACCCACCACCACATACCCCTAATCTAACCCAAACCCCCCTTAAAAAACCTAACACTAAGCCCCTGAAGATCATCCTACTTGTCTTCACCATACCAGGTTCACCCGATCCGTCCTGGCTCCAAAATCTTGATCCAAGCCCAAGCGGGGGCTGGCGATACCATCATTCGACGGCTGAAGAAGTCCAGAAGAGGCTCCAAAGTCTTCATCCTATCCGGGAAGAAGAGTAGATCGGACCGGCAACCATCTTCTTCCCAAGCGGCATCTTCTATCCTTCTCCCGATGACGACCGGCTCCATCTTGAAGACCTCAGCGCGGATCCGTCCTCTTCTTCCGACGACTTCCCGACGAATGGCGGTTCCTTTAAGGTTTCCGATCAGCCAATAGAATGCGAGCTCAATCTGACTGGTGATCGGATCAGCCAATCGGATTGAACTTGATTCTGATTGGCTGATTCCATCAGCCAATCAGAATTTTCCTTGCTTAATTCCGATTGGCTGATAGAATCCTATCAGCCAATCGGAATTCGAGGGACGCCATCTTGGATGACGTCCCTTAAAGGAACCGTCATTCGTCGGGAAGTCGTCGGAAGAAGAGGACGGATCCGCGCTGGAGGTCTTCAAGATGGAGCCGGTCGTCATCGGATGAAGATAGAAGATGCCGCTTGGATCAAGATGGTTGCCGGTCCGGATCGCCTCTTCTTCCCGGATAGGATGAAGACTTTGGAGCCTCTTCTGGAACCTCTTCAGCCGCCGGATGATGGATCGCCAGCCCCCGCTTGGGTTGGATGAAGATTTTGGAGCCAGGACCGATCGGTGATACCTGGTATGGTGAAGACAAGGTCGGATGATCTTCAGGGGCTTAGTGTTAGGTTTATTTAAGGGGGGTTTGGGTTAGATTAGGGGTATGTGGGTGGTGGGTTGTAATGTTGGGGGGGGTATTGTATGTTTTTTTTTACAGGCAAAAGAGCTGAATTCTTTGGGGCATGCCCCGCAAAGGGCCCTGTTCAGGGCTGGTAAGGTAAAAGAGCTTGGAACTTTAGTAATTTAGAATACGGTAGGGCATTTTTTTTATTTTGGGGTCTTTGTTATTTTTATTAGGGGGCTTAGAGTAGGTGTAATTAGTTTAAAATTGTTGTAATATTTTTCTTATGTTTGTAAATATTTTTTTATTTTTTGTAACTTAGTTCTTTTTTATTTTTTTGTACTTTAGTTAGTTTATTTCATTGTAGTTATTTGTAGAGTATTGTATTTAATTAATATATTGATAGTGTAGTGTTAGGTTTAATTGTTGGTAATTGTAGGTATTTTATTTAATTTTATTAATGATAGTATTGTGTTAGGTTTAATTGTAACTTAGGTTAGGATTTATTTTACCAAGTAATTTTGTTATTATTTTAACTAGGTCACTATTAAATAGTTCTTAACTATTTAATAGCTATTGTACCTGGTTAAAATAATTACAAAGTTGCCTGTAAAATAAATATTAATCCTAAAATAGCTACAATGTAATTATTCGTTATATTGTAGCTATATTAGGGTTTATTTTACAGGTAAGTATTTAGCTTTAAATAAGAATAAGTTATTTAATAAGAGATAATTTAATTTCGTTAGAATAAAATATATTTAATTTAGGGGGGTGTTAGTGTTAGGGTTAGACTTAGCTTTAGGGGTTAATAAATTTAATAGAGTAGCGGTGCGGTCCGCTCGGCAGATTAGGGGTTAATTATTGTAGGTAGCTGGCTGCGACGTTGTGGAGGGCAGGTTAGGGGTTAATAAATATAATATAGGGTTCGGCGGTGTTAGGGGCAGCAGATTAGGGGTACATAAGTATAACGTAGGTGGGGGTCGGCAGATTAGGGGTTAAAAAAAATTAATCGGGTGTCGGCGATGTGGGGGGGCCTCGGTTTAGGGGTACATAGGTAGTTTATGGATGTTAGTGTACTTTAGAGCACAGTAGTTAAGAGCTTTATGAACCGGCGTTAGCCCAAAAAGCTCTTAACTACTGACTTTTTTCTGCGGCTGGAGTTTTGTCGTTAGATTTCTAACGCTGACTTCAGCCACGACTCTAAATACCGGAGTTAGAAAGATCCCATTGAAAAGATAGTATACGCAATTGACGTAAGGGGATCTGCGGTATGGAAAAGTCGCGGCTGAAAAGTGAGCGTTAGACCCTTTTTTGACTGACTCCAAATACCGGAGGTAGCCTAAAACCAGCGTTAGGAGCCTCTAACGCTGGTTTTCACGGCTACCGCCAAACTCCAAATCTAGGCCATAGAGAGCCTACTGTGTTTACTTGCTGCCCTCCCTAGACTATGAGCCACGACTCATATGTGTTTAACCTTTTTTTAATTTCCCCCCCAAAAAAATAATTTCAATAATTTTTCTAGTGTAATCTAATAGTATTTTCTATCAGGCGTGTGTGTATCCGACTTACAGAGCCTACTGTTTTTAATACCTGCCCTTCCAAGGCTATCAGCCACGACTCATATGTATGTGCTTAACCTTTTTCTTAAAATTTCCAAAAAAAAAGTCTTTAAATCATTATGCTAGTGTAATCTAATTGTATTTTCTATCAGGCCTGTGTCTAACTGTCTATCTGACTTACACAGCATACTGTGTTAAATTGCTGCCCTACCTACCATCCATGACTCATATCTGCCAGCCTGTCTGCCAGGCCCAAGCAGCCAATTAGTGGCACCAATCACAATTCTTGTAACAGTAATTAAAAAAAAAATCATAATTTTTTGGACTGCAAATATTCAGTCTCCTAGTGCCATTGAATTTCATTTACCTCCTGCCTGCCACTGCCAGCCTTTTGTGCCAGGCCGTCTAGCCAACTATTTACACCAATCCTAATTTTTGTCACAGTATAGTTACTAATTACAATTAAAAAAAATCTTGATTGTTGATGATCTTAATCCTCAGTTTGCTCGTGCCTTTGAATTGCACTTTTCTACAGCCTTCCAAGCCTGTGTGCCAGGCCTACTTAAAAAATATTTACACCAATCATATTTGTTGTGACAGTATTCTAATAATTAAAAATTAAAATTTTTGGTAATAGTTGCTTTGATTTGAATCCTCAGTTTGCTGGTGCCATTGAATAGCACTTTCCTCCTGCCTTGCAGCCTGCTGTGAGCCAGGCCCCCACCTAGCCAATTGTTGTCAGCAATCATATTTCTGTTAACAGTATTGCAAAAATTGTCAATCATCACTGTTTAGACTGTCAGTAATCAGTCTTCTAGTGTCCTTGAAATGCATCTACCTCCTGCCTGCCATCCTTTTGTGCCCGGCCGTCTTGCCAACTATTTACACCAATCCTAATTTTTTGTCACAGTATAGTTACTAATTACAATTAAAAAAATCTTGATTGTTGATAATCTTAATCCTCAGTTTGCTCGTGCCTTTGAATTGCACTTTTCTACAGCCTTCCAAGCCTGTGTGCCAGGCCTACTTAAAAAATATTTACACCAATCATATTTGTTGTGACAGTATTCTAATAATTAAAAATTAAAATTTTTGGTAATAGTTGCTGTGATTTGAATCCTCAGTTTGCTGGTGCCATTGAATAGCACTTTCCTCCTGCCTTGCAGCCTGCTGTGAGCCAGGCCCCCACCTAGCCAATTGTTGTCAGCAATCATATTTCTGTTAACAGTATTGCAAAAATTGTCAATCATCACTGTTTAGACTGTCAGTAATCAGTCTCCTAGTGTCCTTGAATTGCATCTACCTCCTGCCTGCCATCCTTTTGTGCCAGGCCGTCTTGCCAACTATTTACACCAATCCTAATTTTTTGTCACAGTATAGTTACTAATTACAATTAAAAAAAATCTTGATTGTTGATGATCTTAATCCTCAGTTTGCTCGTGCCTTTGAATTGCACTTTTCTACAGCCTTCCAAGCCTGTATGCCAGGCCTACTTAAAAAATATTTACACCAATCATATTTGTTGTGACAGTATTCTAATAATTAAAAATTAAAATATTTGGTAATAGTTGCTGGGATTTGAATCCTCAGTTTGCTGGTGCCATTGAATAGCACTTTCCTCCTGCCTTGCAGCCTGCTGTGAGCCAGGCACACCTAGCCAATTGTTGCCAGCAATCATATTTCTGTTAACAGTATTGCAAAAATTGTCAATCATCACTGTTTAGACTGTCAGTAATCAGTCTCCTAGTGTCCTTGAATTGCATCTACCTCCTGCCTGCCATCCTTTTGTGCCAGGCCGTCTTGCCAACTATTTACACCAATCCTAATTTTTTATCACAGTATAGTTACTAATTACAATTAAAAAAAATCTTGATTGTTGATGATCTTAATCCTCAGTTTGCTCCTGCCTTTGAATTGCACTTTTCTACAGCCTTCCAAGCCTGTGTGCCAGGCCTACTTAAAAAATATTTACACCAATCATATTTGTTGTGACAGTATTCTAATAATTAAAAATTAAAATTTTTAGTAATAGTTGCTGGGATTTGAATCCTCAGTTTGCTGGTGCCATTGAATAGCACTTTCCTCCTGCCTTGCAGCCTGCTGTGAGCCAGGCCCCCACCTAGCCAATTGTTGTCAGCAATCATATTTCTGTTAACAGTATTGCAAAAATTGTCAATCATCACTGTTTAGACTGTCAGTAATCAGTCTCCTAGTGTCCTTGAATTGCATCTACCTCCTGCCTGCCATCCTTTTGTGCCAGGCCGTCTTGCCAACTATTTACACCAATCCTAATTTTTTGTCACAGTATAGTTACTAATTACAATTAAAAAAATCTTGATTGTTGATGATCTTAATCCTCAGTTTGCTCGTGCCTTTGAATTGCACTTTTCTACAGCCTTCCAAGCCTGTGTGCCAGGCCTACTTAAAAAATATTTACACCAATCATATTTGTTGTGACAGTATTCTAATAATTAAAAATTAAAATTTTTGGTAATAGTTGCTGTGATTTGAATCCTCAGTTTGCTGGTGCCATTGAATAGCACTTTCCTCCTGCCTTGCAGCCTGCTGTGAGCCAGGCCCCCACCTAGCCAATTGTTGTCAGCAATAATATTTCTGTTAACAGTATTGCAAAAATTGTCAATCATCACTGTTTAGACTGTCAGTAATCAGTCTCCTAGTGTCCTTGAATTGCATCTACCTTCTGCCTGCCATCCTTTTGTGCCAGGCCGTCTTGCCAACTATTTACACCAATCCTAATTTTTTGTCACAGTATAGTTACTAATTACAATTAAAAAAAATCTTGATTGTTGATGATCTTAATCCTCAGTTTGCTCGTGCCTTTGAATTGCACTTTTCTACAGCCTTCCAAGCCTGTGTGCCAGGCCTACTTAAAAAATATTTACACCAATCATATTTGTTGTGACAGTATTCTAATAATTAAAAATTAAAATTTTTGGTAATAGTTGCTGGGATTTGAATCCTCAGTTTGCTGGTGCCATTGAATAGCACTTTCCTCCTGCCTTGCAGCCTGCTGTGAGCCAGGCCCCCACCTAGCCAATTGTTGTCAGCAATCATATTTCTGTTAACAGTATTGCAAAAATTGTCAATCATCACTGTTTAGACTGTCAGTAATCAGTCTCCTAGTGTCCTTGAATTGCATCTACCTCCTGCCTGCCATCCTTTTGTGCCAGGCCGTCTTGCCAACTATTTACACCAATCCTAATTTTTTGTCACAGTATAGTTACTAATTACAATTAAAAAAAAATCTTGATTGTTGATGATCTTAATCCTCAGTTTGCTCGTGCCTTTGAATTGCACTTTTCTACAGCCTTCCAAGCCTGTGTGCCAGGCCTACTTAAAAAATATTTACACCAATCATATTTGTTGTGACAGTATTCTAATAATTAAAAATTAAATTTTTTGGTAATAGTTGCTGTGATTTGAATCCTCAGTTTGCTGGTGCCATTGAATAGCACTTTCCTCCTGCCTTGCAGCCTGCTGTGAGCCAGGCCCCCACCTAGCCAATTGTTGTCAGCAATAATATTTCTGTTAACAGTATTGCAAAAATTGTCAATCATCACTGTTTAGACTGTCAGTAATCAGTCTCCTAGTGTCCTTGAATTGCATCTACCTTCTGCCTGCCATCCTTTTGTGCCAGGCCGTCTTGCAAACTATTTACACCAATCCTAATTTTTTGTCACAGTATAGTTACTAATTACAATTAAAAAAAATCTTGATTGTTGATGATCTTAATCCTCAGTTTGCTCGTGCCTTTGAATTGCACTTTTCTACAGCCTTCCAAGCCTGTGTGCCAGGCCTACTTAAAAAATATTTACACCAATCATATTTGTTGTGACAGTATTCTAATAATTAAAAATTTAAATTTTTGGTAATAGTTGCTGGGATTTGAATCCTCAGTTTGCTGGTGCCATTGAATAGCACTTTCCTCCTGCCTTGCAGCCTGCTGTGAGCCAGGCCCCCACCTAGCCAATTGTTGTCAGCAATCATATTTCTGTTAACAGTATTGCAAAAATTGTCAATCATCACTGTTTAGACTGTCAGTAATCAGTCTCCTAGTGTCCTTGAATTGCATCTACCTCCTGCCTGCCATCCTTTTGTGCCAGGCCGTCTTGCCAACTATTTACACCAATCCTAATTTTTGTCACAGTATAGTTACTAATTACAATTAAAAAAATCTTGATTGTTGATAATCTTAATCCTCAGTTTGCTCGTGCCTTTGAATTGCACTTTTCTACAGCCTTCCAAGCCTGTGTGCCAGGCCTACTTAAAAAATATTTACACCAATCATATTTGTTGTGACAGTATTCTAATAATTAAAAATTAAAATTTTTGGTAATAGTTGCTGTGATTTGAATCCTCAGTTTGCTGGTGCCATTGAATAGCACTTTCCTCCTGCCTTGCAGCCTGCTGTGAGCCAGGCCCCCACCTAGCCAATTGTTGTCAGCAATCATATTTCTGTTAACAGTATTGCAAAAATTGTCAATCATCACTGTTTAGACTGTCAGTAATCAGTCTCCTAGTGTCCTTGAATTGCATCTACCTCCTGCCTGCCATCCTTTTGTGCCAGGCCGTCTTGCCAACTATTTACACCAATACTAATTTTTTGTCACAGTATAGTTACTAATTACAATTAAAAAAAATCTTGATTGTTGATGATCTTAATCCTCAGTTTGCTCGTGCCTTTGAATTGCACTTTTCTACAGCCTTCCAAGCCTTTGTGCCAGGCCTACTTAAAAATATTTACACCAATCATATTTGTTGTGACAGTATTCTAATAATTAAAAATTAAAATTTTTGGAAATAGTTGCTGTGATTTGAATCCTCAGTTTGCTGGTGCCATTGAATAGCATTTTCCTCCTGCCTTGCAGCCTGCTGTGAGCCAGGCCCCCACCTAGCCAATTGTTGTCAGCAATCATATTTCTGTTAACAGTATTGCAAAAATTGTCAATCATCACTGTTTAGACTGTCAGTAATCAGTCTCCTAGTGTCCTTGAATTGCATCTACCTCCTGCCTGCCATCCTTTTGTGCCAGGCCGTCTTGCCAACTATTTACACCAATCCTAATTTTTTGTCACAGTATAGTTACTAATTACAATTAAAAAAAATCTTGATTGTTGATGATCTTAATCCTCATTTTGCTCGTGCCTTTGAATTGCACTTTTCTACAGCCTTCCAAGCCTGTGTGCCAGGCCTACTTAAAAAATATTTACACCAATCATATTTGTTGTGACAGTATTCTAATAATTAAAAATTAAAATTTTTGGTAATAGTTGCTGTGATTTGAATCCTCAGTTTGCTGGTGCCATTGAATAGTACTTTCCTCCTGCCTTGCAGCCTGCTGTGAGCCAGGCCCCCACCTAGCCAATTGTTGTCAGCAATCATATTTCTGTTAACAGTATTGCAAAAATTGTCAATCATCACTGTTTAGACTGTCAGTAATCAGTCTCCTAGTGTCCTTGAATTGCATCTACCTCCTGCCTGCCATCCTTTTGTGCCAGGCCGTCTTGCCAACTATTTACACCAATCCTAATTTTTTGTCACAGTATAGTTACTAATTACAATTAAAAAAAATCTTGATTGTTGATGATCTTAATCCTCAGTTTGCTCGTGCCTTTGAATTGCACTTTTCTACAGCCTTCCAAGCCTGTGTGCCAGGCCTACTTAAAAAATATTTACACCAATCATATTTGTTGTGACAGTATTCTAATAATTAAAAATTAAAATATTTGGTAATAGTTGCTGGGATTTGAATCCTCAGTTTGCTGGTGCCATTGAATAGCACTTTCCTCCTGCCTTGCAGCCTGCTGTGAGCCAGGCACACCTAGCCAATTGTTGCCAGCAATCATATTTCTGTTAACAGTATTGCAAAAATTGTCAATCATCACTGTTTAGACTGTCAGTAATCAGTCTCCTAGTGTCCTTGAATTGCATCTACCTCCTGCCTGCCATCCTTTTGTGCCAGGCCGTCTTGCCAACTATTTACACCAATCCTAATTTTTTATCACAGTATAGTTACTAATTACAATTAAAAAAAATCTTGATTGTTGATGATCTTAATCCTCAGTTTGCTCCTGCCTTTGAATTGCACTTTTCTACAGCCTTCCAAGCCTGTGTGCCAGGCCTACTTAAAAAATATTTACACCAATCATATTTGTTGTGACAGTATTCTAATAATTAAAAATTAAAATTTTTAGTAATAGTTGCTGGGATTTGAATCCTCAGTTTGCTGGTGCCATTGAATAGCACTTTCCTCCTGCCTTGCAGCCTGCTGTGAGCCAGGCCCCCACCTAGCCAATTGTTGTCAGCAATCATATTTCTGTTAACAGTATTGCAAAAATTGTCAATCATCACTGTTTAGACTGTCAGTAATCAGTCTCCTAGTGTCCTTGAATTGCATCTACCTCCTGCCTGCCATCCTTTTGTGCCAGGCCGTCTTGCCAACTATTTACACCAATCCTAATTTTTTGTCACAGTATAGTTACTAATTACAATTAAAAAAATCTTGATTGTTGATGATCTTAATCCTCAGTTTGCTCGTGCCTTTGAATTGCACTTTTCTACAGCCTTCCAAGCCTGTGTGCCAGGCCTACTTAAAAAATATTTACACCAATCATATTTGTTGTGACAGTATTCTAATAATTAAAAATTAAAATTTTTGGTAATAGTTGCTGTGATTTGAATCCTCAGTTTGCTGGTGCCATTGAATAGCACTTTCCTCCTGCCTTGCAGCCTGCTGTGAGCCAGGCCCCCACCTAGCCAATTGTTGTCAGCAATAATATTTCTGTTAACAGTATTGCAAAAATTGTCAATCATCACTGTTTAGACTGTCAGTAATCAGTCTCCTAGTGTCCTTGAATTGCATCTACCTTCTGCCTGCCATCCTTTTGTGCCAGGCCGTCTTGCCAACTATTTACACCAATCCTAATTTTTTGTCACAGTATAGTTACTAATTACAATTAAAAAAAATCTTGATTGTTGATGATCTTAATCCTCAGTTTGCTCGTGCCTTTGAATTGCACTTTTCTACAGCCTTCCAAGCCTGTGTGCCAGGCCTACTTAAAAAATATTTACACCAATCATATTTGTTGTGACAGTATTCTAATAATTAAAAATTAAAATTTTTGGTAATAGTTGCTGGGATTTGAATCCTCAGTTTGCTGGTGCCATTGAATAGCACTTTCCTCCTGCCTTGCAGCCTGCTGTGAGCCAGGCCCCCACCTAGCCAATTGTTGTCAGCAATCATATTTCTGTTAACAGTATTGCAAAAATTGTCAATCATCACTGTTTAGACTGTCAGTAATCAGTCTCCTAGTGTCCTTGAATTGCATCTACCTCCTGCCTGCCATCCTTTTGTGCCAGGCCGTCTTGCCAACTATTTACACCAATCCTAATTTTTTGTCACAGTATAGTTACTAATTACAATTAAAAAAAATCTTGATTGTTGATGATCTTAATCCTCAGTTTGCTCGTGCCTTTGAATTACACTTTTCTACAGCCTTCCAAGCCTGTGTGCCAGGCCTACTTAAAAAATATTTACACCAATCATATTTGTTTTGACAGTATTCTAATAATTAAAAATTAAATTTTTTGGTAATAGTTGCTGTGATTTGAATCCTCAGTTTGCTGGTGCCATTGAATAGCACTTTCCTCCTGCCTTGCAGCCTGCTGTGAGCCAGGCCCCCACCTAGCCAATTGTTGTCAGCAATAATATTTCTGTTAACAGTATTGCAAAAATTGTCAATCATCACTGTTTAGACTGTCAGTAATCAGTCTCCTAGTTTCCTTGAATTGCATCTACCTCCTGCCTGCCATCCTTTTGTGCCAGGCCGTCTTGCCAACTATTTACACCAATACTAATTTTTTGTCACAGTATAGTTACTAATTACAATTAAAAAAAATCTTGATTGTTGATGATCTTAATCCTCAGTTTGCTCGTGCCTTTGAATTGCACTTTTCTACAGCCTTCCAAGCCTGTGTGCCAGGCCTACTTAAAAAATATTTACACCAATCATATTTGTTGTGACAGTATTCTAATAATTAAAAATTAAAATTTTTGGTAATAGTTGCTGGGATTTGAATCTTCAGTTTGCTGGTGCCATTGAATAGCACTTTCCTCCTGCCTTGCAGCCTGCTGTGAGCCAGGCACACCTAGCCAATTGTTGCCAGCAATCATATTTCTGTTAACAGTATTGCAAAAATTGTCAATTATCACTGTTTAGACTGTCAGTAATCAGTCTTCTAGTGTCCTTGAATTGCATCTACCTCCTGCCTGCCATCCTTTTGTGCCAGGCCGTCTTGCCAACTATTTACACCAATCCTAATTTTTTGTCACAGTATAGTTACTAATTACAATAAAAAAAAATCTTGATTGTTGATGATCTTAATCCTCAGTTTGCTCGTGCCTTTGAATTGCACTTTTCTACAGCCTTCCAAGCCTGTGTGCCAGGCCTACTTAAAAAATATTTACACCAATCATATTTGTTGTGACAGTATTCTAATAATTAAAAATTAAAAATTTTGGTAATAGTTGCTGTGATTTGAATCCTCAGTTTGCTGGTGCCATTGAATAGCACTTTCCTCCTGCCTTGCAGCCTGCTGTGAGCCAGGCCCCCACCTAGCCAATTGTTGTCAGCAATCATATTTCTGTTAACAGTATTGCAAAAATTGTCAATCATCACTGTTTAGACTGTCAGTAATCAGTCTCCTAGTGTCCTTGAATTGCATCTACCTCCTGCCTGCCATCCTTTTGTGCCAGGCCGTCTTGCCAACTATTTACACCAATCCTAATTTTTGTCACAGTATAGTTACTAATTACAATTAAAAAAAATCTTGATTGTTGATGATCTTAATCCTCAGTTTGCTCGTGCCTTTGAATTGCACTTTTCTACAGCCTTCCAAGCCTGTGTGCCAGGCCTACTTAAAAAATATTTACACCAATCATATTTGTTGTGACAGTATTCTAATAATTAAAAATTAAAATTTTTGGTAATAGTTGCTGTGATTTGAATCCTCAGTTTGATGGTGCCATTGAATAGCACTTTCCTCCTGCCTTGCAGCCTGCTGTGAGCCAGGCCCCCACCTAGCCAATTGTTGTCAGCAATCATATTTCTGTTAACAGTATTGCAAAAATTGTCAATCATCACTGTTTAGACTGTCAGTAATCAGTCTCCTAGTGTCCTTGAATTGCATCTACCTCCTGCCTGCCATCCTTTTGTGCCAGGCCGTCTTGCCAACTATTTACACCAATCCTAATTTTTTGTCACAGTATAGTTACTAATTACAATTAAAAAAAATCTTGATTGTTGATGATCTTAATCCTCATTTTGCTCGTGCCTTTGAATTGCACTTTTCTACAGCCTTCCAAGCCTGTGTGCCAGGCCTACTTAAAAAATATTTACACCAATCATATTTGTTGTGACAGTATTCTAATAATTAAAAATTAAAATTTTTGGTAATAGTTGCTGTGATTTGAATCCTCAGTTTGCTGGTGCCATTGAATAGCACTTTCCTCCTGCCTTGCAGCCTGCTGTGAGCCAGGCCCCCACCTAGCCAATTGTTGTCAGCAATAATATTTCTGTTAACAGTATTGCAAAAATTGTCAATCATCACTGTTTAGACTGTCAGTAATCAGTCTCCTAGTGTCCTTGAATTGCATCTACCTCCTGCCTGCCATCCTTTTGTGCCAGGCCGTCTTGCCAACTATTTACACCAATCCTAATTTTTTGTCACAGTATAGTTACTAATTACAATTAAAAAAAATCTTGATTGTTGATGATCTTAATCCTCAGTTTGCTCGTGCCTTTGAATTGCACTTTTCTACAGCCTTCCAAGCCTGTGTGCCAGGCCTACTTAAAAAATATTTACACCAATCATATTTGTTGTGACAGTATTCTAATAATTAAAAATTAAAATTTTTGGTAATAGTTGCTGGGATTTGAATCCTCAGTTTGCTGGTGCCATTGAATAGCACTTTCCTCCTGCCTTGCAGCCTGCTGTGAGCCAGGCACACCTAGCCAATTGTTGCCAGCAATCATATTTCTGTTAACAGTATTGCAAAAATTGTCAATCATCACTGTTTAGACTGTCAGTAATCAGTCTTCTAGTGTCCTTGAATTGCATCTACCTCCTGCCTGCCATCCTTTTGTGCCAGGCCGTCTTGCCAACTATTTACACCAATCCTAATTTTTTGTCACAGTATAGTTACTAATTACAATAAAAAAAAATCTTGATTGTTGATGATCTTAATCCTCAGTTTGCTCGTGCCTTTGAATTGCACTTTTCTACAGCCTTCCAAGCCTGTGTGCCAGGCCTACTTAAAAAATATTTACACCAATCATATTTGTTGTGACAGTATTCTAATAATTAAAAATTAAAAATTTTGGTAATAGTTGCTGTGATTTGAATCCTCAGTTTACTGGTGCCATTGAATAGCACTATCCTCCTGCCTTGCAGCCTGCTGTGAGCCAGGCCCCCACCTAGCCAATTGTTGTCAGCAATCATATTTCTGTTAACAGTATTGCAAAAATTGTCAATCATCACTGTTTAGACTGTCAGTAATCAGTCTCCTAGTGTCCTTGAATTGCATCTACCTCCTGCCTGCCATCCTTTTGTGCCAGGCCGTCTTGCCAACTATTTACACCAATCCTAATTTTTGTCACAGTATAGTTACTAATTACAATTAAAAAAAATCTTGATTGTTGATGATCTTAATCCTCAGTTTGCTCGTGCCTTTGAATTGCACTTTTCTACAGCCTTCCAAGCCTGTGTGCCAGGCCTACTTAAAAAATATTTACACCAATCATATTTGTTGTGACAGTATTCTAATAATTAAAAATTAAAATTTTTGGTAATAGTTGCTGTGATTTGAATCCTCAGTTTGCTGGTGCCATTGAATAGCACTTTCCTCCTGCCTTGCAGCCTGCTGTGAGCCAGGCCCCCACCTAGCCAATTGTTGTCAGCAATCATATTTCTGTTAACAGTATTGCAAAAATTGTCAATCATCACTGTTTAGACTGTCAGTAATCAGTCTCCTAGTGTCCTTGAATTGCATCTACCTCCTGCCTGCCATCCTTTTGTGCCAGGCCGTCTTGCCAACTATTTACACCAATCCTAATTTTTTGTCACAGTATAGTTACTAATTACAATTAAAAAAAATCTTGATTGTTGATGATCTTAATCCTCAGTTTGCTCGTGCCTTTGAATTGCACTTTTCTACAGCCTTCCAAGCCTGTGTGCCAGGCCTACTTAAAAAATATTTACACCAATCATATTTGTTGTGACAGTATTCTAATAATTAAAAATTAAAATTTTTGGTAATAGTTGCTGTGATTTGAATCCTCAGTTTGCTGGTGCCATTGAATAGCACTTTCCTCCTGCCTTGCAGCCTGCTGTGAGCCAGGCCCCCACCTAGCCAATTGTTGTCAGCAATCATATTTCTTTTAACAGTATTGCAAAAATTGTCAATCATCACTGTTTAGACTGTCAGTAATCAGTCTCCTAGTGTCCTTGAATTGCCATCCTTTTGTGCAAGGCCGTCTTGCCAACTATTTACACCAATCCTAATTGTTGTTACAGTATAGTTACTAATTAAAATTAAAAAAATCTTGATTGTTGATCTTAATCCTCAGTTTGCTTGTGCCATTGAATTGCACTTTTCTACTGCCTGCCAGCCTGTGTGCCAGGCCCAACTATCCAATTAGTGCCAGCAATCATATTTCTTTTAACAGTATTGCAAAATGTGTCCATCATCACTGTTTTGACTGTCAATCTGCAGTCTACTAGTGCCCTTGAATTGCATTTTCCTCCTGCCTGCCTGCCTGTGTGCCAGTCCCAACTAGCCAATTAGTGCCACCACTCATATTTATTGTAACAGGATTGGAATTTATGTTAATCATAACTGTTTGACTGTGATTCTTCAGTCTCCTAGTGCCATTGAATTGCATTTTCCTTTCTCCCAGCATGTGTGCCAGACAGGCCCATTTGCCAAATAGTGCCAAACAATCATATTTGTTGCCACAGTACTTGTAAGTTGTAATATTTTAAAAAATTAACTATTTGTGATTTTTTTAAAACATCTGTCTTTTTTGTTGTTGTCAGTCTCACAGCGTATACTGTGCCCACTTTCACACTGCCACCACTCAATTGGTGTAATAGTATTGTTAGTGTCCATTTAAAAAAAAAATGACAGGCAGAGGCAGGCCACCCCGCAGGTTCCGTGGTCATGGTGCTGTGATTCCTTTAGACCCTACAAATATGCACATTGTTCAGACGCCGGGTGCCAGGGGGGACGCAAAAACTTCTGAGGATGACCTAGTTGAATGGCTAACACAGGACACCCAGTCTTCTTCAGCTTCCGCTGCTAGTCCTCCTAACCTTGACGCACCATCTACGTCCAGCTGTGCTTTGGGCAGGTCTCAAGTGACCAGTGCCACTCCCCCGCCTGTTGCCACCACCAACACTAGCACCACAGCCGCTTCACTTGATCTGTCACAGGAGTTATTGACACATCATTTTGAAGAAATGAGTGATGTGCAACCATCATTGACAGAGGATGTAGATAATAGTGATCAGTCTCAGTCAGGCAGCATTACCGACATGGAGGTACGGTGTGATGATGATGATGATGATGATGATGATGTTGTACCCGCTGCTGCTTCCTTTCTTGATGTTTCAGATACAAGTGAAGCGGTTGATGATGATGTGTCGGTGGATGTCACGTGGGTGCCTGCTAGAAGAGAAGAAGAAGAGGGGGAAAGTTCAGATGTGGAGACAGAGAGGAGGAGGAGGAGGAGACGATTTGGAAGCATGGGGAGGTCGTCTCAAGGAGCTAGTGGCACAGTCAGACAGCATGCATCGTCACCAGGGGTCAGCCAGACAGCACGCCGACGCCCATCAACGCATGCTGTTGCCACCACCAGAATGCCGTCATCGCAGAGCTCAGCAGTGTGGCATTTTTTTTGTGTGTCTGCCTCTGACAACAGCGATGCCATTTGCAACCTGTGCCAAAAGAAACTGAGTCGTGGGAAGTCCAACAGCCACCTAGGTACAACTGCTTTGCGAAGGCACATGGTCTCCCATCACAAAGGCCGATGGGAAGAACACATGAGTAGAAGCAGCACACAAAGTGAAAGCCGCCCTCCTCCTCCTGCTCCAGCATCTTCAGCCACGTCAACCAGTGCTGTCCTCCTTGCCCCCTCTCAACCATCCTCCACTCAGTCTCTCTTACGTAGCAGTTCCTGGTCATCTGCCCACAGTCAGGTGTCTGTCAAGGACATGTTTGAGCATAAGAAGCCAATTTCTCAAAGTCACCCCCTTGCCCGGCGTCTGACAGCTGGCTTGTCTGAACTCTTAGCCCAAAAGAAGTATTTTTCCAGCCTCCAGTTAAACTTTAAAAAGACCTTTATTCATTTCTTACAGGGTCCATCATATCAACAACGTTTCAAACCTATGCCAGGTTCTTAATCATGATTAAGAGACATGATTAAGAACCTGGCATAGGTTTGAAACGTTGTTGATATGATGGACCCTGTAAGAAATGAATAAAGGTCTTTTTAAAGTTTAACTGGAGGCTGGAAAAATACTTCTTTTGGATACATATTGGGGTCTGGCTAACCCTTTTCCTGTGCCCCAGAAGGAAAATAGGTGCTGTCTTTCACTATCACATTTATGAACTCTTAGCCCGCCAGCCTTTACCATACAAGCTGGTGGAGTCTGATGCTTTCAAAAAATTTGTATCTATTGGGACACCGCAGTGGAAGGTACCCGGCAGAAATTTCTTTTCACAAAAGGCAATCCCAAACCTGTACTCTGTTGTGAAAAAGGAAGTTATGGCATGTCTTGCACACAGCGTTGGGACAAGGGTCCATATGACCACGGATAGCTGGTCTGCAAAGCATGGTCAGGGCAGGTATATCACCTACACTGCGCATTGGGTAAACCTGCTGACTTCTGACAAGCATGGAATGCGTGGCTCTGCAGAAGAGTTGGTGACACCGCCACAACTTGCAGGCAGGCCTGCTGCTAACTCCTCTACTCCTCCTACTCCATCCTCTTCCATAACCTCTTCCTCGGCTGAGTCCTCTTCAACTTCTGCGTCTTGCTCCACATCTATGGCACCCCCCCAGCTCCCCAGGTACTATGCTACATCCCGGGTACGGCAGTGTCACGCCGTCTTGGGGTTGAGTTGCCTGAAAGCGGAGAGTCACACCGCACCAGCACTCCTGACCGCCCTGAACGCACAGGTGGATCAGTGGCTGACTCCGCACCAACTGGAGATTGGCAAGGTTGTTTCTGACAATGGAAGTAATTTGGTGGTGGCATTGAAATTGGGCAAGTTGACACATGTGCCGTGCATGGCACATGTGTGTAATCTAATTGTACAACGATTTGTCCATAAGTACCCAGGCTTACAGGACGTCCTGAAGCAGGCCAGGAAGGTGTGTGGCCATTTCAGGCATTTCTACACGGCCATGGCGCACTTGTCTGATATCCAGCGTCGAAACAACCTGCCAGTGAGGCGCTTGATTTGCGACAGCCCGACACTGTGGAATTCAACACTCCTAATTTTTGACCGCCTGCTCCAACAAGAAAAAGCTGTTAATGAGTATTTGTATGACCGGGGTGCTAGGACAGCCTCTGGGGAGCTGGGGATATTTTTGCCAAATTACTGGACGCTCATGCGCAATGCCTGTAGGCTCATGCGTCCTTTTGAGGAGGTGACAAACCTTGTCAGTCGCACCGAAGGCACCATCAGTGACATCATACCATTTGTTTTCTTCCTGGAGCGTGCCCTGCAAAGAGTGCTGGATCAGGCAGTAGATGAGCGTGAAGAGGAAGCGGGAGAGTTGTGGTGTCCATCACCCCCGCAAACAGCCGAATCAGCATTGCTTGCTGGACCTGCGGCAACGCAGGAAGAGGATTGTGAGGAAGAGGAGTCAGAGGAGGAATGTGGCTTTGGGGAGGATGAGGAGGAGGAAGACCGAGCACAACAGTCATCGCAGGGTGCTCGTTGTTGTCACCTCTCTGGTACCCGTGGTGTTGTACGTGGCTGGGGGGAAGAAGATACCATCAGTGAGATCAGTGAGGAGGAGGAACGCGACATGATTAGCTCAGCATCCAACCTTGTTCAAATGGGTTCTTTCATGCTGTCGTGCCTGTTGAGGGACCCTCGTATAAAAAAGCTGAAGGAGAACGACCTGTACTGGGTGTCCACGCTCCTCGACCCCCGGTATAAGCATAAAGTGCCTGAAATGTTACCAAATTCCCGCAAGTCGGAAAGGATGGAGCATTTTCATAATAAATTAAAAACTGCTTTACACAGCGTATAAGGGTGATGTCACAGCACCACGGGAATGTAATAGGGGAAGAGATGAAATTAATCCTCCTCCTCCCACGACCACGGCGGCAAGGACCGGGCGCTTTCCTGACGTCTTGTTGATGGAGGACATGCGTACCTGTTTAACTCCCATGCACCATCAGAGCCTTTCGAGGATCCAGCCTTAGAAAAAGACTCAACCGACAGGTAGCAGACTACCTAGCTTTAACTGCGGATCTCGACACTCTCAGGAGCGATGGACCCCTTGACTACTGGGTGTGCAGGCTGGACTTGTGGCCTGAGCTATCCCAATTTGCAATGGAACTTCTGGCCTGCCCCGCTTCAAGTGTCCTGTCCAAAAGGACTTTTAGTGCAGCAGGAGGTTTTGTCACTGAGAAGAGAAGTCGCCTAGGTCAAAAAAGCCTTGACTATCTCACTTTTATAAAAATGAATGAGGGCTGGATCCCGAAGGGACTGACATTGGGCGATACATTTGAATAAAAAACTACTGATGATGATATGAGCTGGCTTGGGCTACAACTGGTACACAGGCTGGCCTTTTTTTTTTGGTCATAAAGACGGAGGACTTGCTTGACTTATCCGCCAACAACTAGTGTTCAAGCCACAAGCTTTTAGGGCACTTTATAAATGTTTTACAAACATCGATTTTTCTAGCCGCTGCTACAGCAGTTGCTACAACAATACCCCAATTTTTCAGTCATTTGTACATTCCTAATTTTTCTGGCCTCTGCTGCAGCTCTGTGGGTACAAAACTCAAATAAAAAAAATAAGGCACATAACACTAGTGATTAAAATGTCACGAATTGTACAACTTAACACACCACTCATATCCGGTGGACCATTCAATTGAATGCAAAATGCCACAAATTTGAAAGAGTAGGACCGACCAAGCATCTTTATCCGTCTCTTGGTTGCTCTAAATTATCTCCATGTTCCATCTATGCCATACCTGTACTCTATTTTTCCAAAGGGTGGCATATGTGGTGTTTCATGCTGTTGTGCCTGTTGCGGGTCGTGGCCCATGATATAAAAAGGCTGAAGGAGAACGACCTGTAGTAATGGGTGCCCCATCCAGTTTTTAGAAAAATGTTCCTGGTTCCTCTCAATTATCTTTGGTTTTCTAAAATGGATGCCATACCTGTACTCGCTTGTGCAAAAGGATGGCATATGTGGTGGTGTTTCCTGCAGTTGTTTCTGTTGAGGGTGCTGGACCCTCTTATAAAAAAGCGGAAGGAGAACGACCTGGAGTGGGAGTCCAAGCATGGTTTTTGGGGCTATTTCACTTTTACAAACAATTATCTGTGGCTTTCACAAATCAATGCCGTACCAGTACTCTATTGTTCCAAAGTATGCCATATGTTCTCTTTCCTGCTGGTATTTTGTTTGAGGGTCCTGGACACTCTTATAAAAAGGCCTAAGGAGAAAGAGGTGTACTGGGTGTCCACTCATTTTTCTTTTCTATTTAACATTTGACCAAAATTATCTCTGGTTTTGTAAAATCAATGCTGTACTTGTACTCTATTGTTCAAAAGGATGCCATATGTCCTCTTTCCTGCTGGTGTTTTTTTTTGAGGGTCCAGGACCCTCCTTTAAAAAGGCCTAAGGAGAAAGAGGTGTACTGGTTGTCCACCCATTTTTATTTTTCAATTTAACAATTGACCAAAATGATCTCTGGGTTTGTAAAATCAATGCTGTACCTGTACTCTATTGTTCAAAAGGATGCCATACGTCCTCTTTCCTGCTGGTGTTTTTTTTGAGGGTCCAGGACCCTCTTATAAAAAGGCCTAAGGAGAAAGAGGTGTACTGGTTGTCCACTCATTTTTATTTTTCTATTTAACAATTGACCAAAATGATCTCTAGGTTTGTAAAATCAATGCTGTACCTGTACTCTATTGTTCAAAAGGATGCCATACGTCCTCTTTCCTGCTGGTGTTTTTTTGAGGGTCCAGGAGTCCCTCTTATAAAAAGGCCTAAGGAGAAAGAGGTGTACTGGGTGTCCATCGAATCATTTTTTTTATTCCAATTTCCATTTGCAAAAAATGATCTATGGGTTTCTAAAATAAATGCCTTTCCTGTACTCTATTGTTCAAAAGTATGCCATATGTCCTCTTTCATGCTGGTGTTTTTTTTGAGGGTCCAGGACCCTCTTATAAAAAGGCCTAAGGAGAAAGAGGTGTACTGGGTGTCCATCGAATCATTTTTTTGATTCAAATTGCCATTTGAAAAAAAATATCTATGGGTTTCTAAAATCAATGCCTTTCCTGTACTCTATTGTTCAAAAGTATGCCATATGTCCTCTTTCCTGCTGGTGTTTTGTTTGAGGGTCCTGGACCCTCTTATAAAAAGGCCTAAGGAGAAAGAATTGTACTGGGTGTCCATCCAATAATTTTTTTGATTCAAATTCACGGTTGCAACAAATTATCCCCGGGTTTCTAAAATCAATGCCTTTCCTATAATCTTTTTTTCACAAAGGATGCCATATGTCCTCTTTCCTACTGCTGGTTTTGTTGAGTGTCCTGGAGCCTCTGCTAAAAAGGCCGAAGGATAAAGAAGTGTACTGGGTGTCTATTCAATGTTTTTTTAGATTTCCCGGTTGTAACAAATTTTTTCTGTCTTTCTAAAATCAATGCCTTTCCTGTAATCTATTTTTCAAAAGAATGCCATATGTCCTCTTTCATGCTGTTGTTTCTGTTGAGGCTCCGGGACCCTCTTATAAAAAGCTCTAAGGATAAAGAAGTGTACTGGGTGTCCAATCAATGTTTTTTTCTATTTCCCTGGTCATATAAAGGATCTCTGTGTTTCTAAAATCAATGCCTTTCCTGTAATCTAATTTCGAAAAGTATGCCATATGTCCTATTTCCTACTGCTGGTTTTGTTGAGGGTCTTGGAGCCTCTGCTAAAAAAGGCCTAAGGATAAAGAAGTGTACTGGGTGTCTAATCGATGTTTTTTTAGATTTCACGGTTGGAACAAATTATCTCTGTGTTTCTAAAATCAATGCCTTTCCTGTAATCTATTTTTCAAAAGAATGCCATATGTCCTCTTTCATGCTGTTGTTTCTGTTGAGGCTCCGGGACCCTCTTATAAAAAGCTCTAAGGATAAAGAAGTGTACTGGGTGTCCAATCAATGTTTTTTTCTATTTCCCGGGTCATATAAATGATCTCTGTGTTTCTAAAATCAATGCCTTTCCTGTAATCTAATTTCGAAAAGTATGCCATATGTCCTCTTTCCTGCTGCTGGTTTTGTTGAGGGTCCTGGAGCCTCTGCTAAAAAGGCCTAAGGATAAAGAAGTGTACTGGGTGTCTAATCGATGTTTTTTTAGATTTCCCGGTTGGAACAAATTATCTCTGTGTTTCTAAAATCAATGCCTTTCCTGTAATCTATTTTTCAAAAGGATGCCATATGTCCTCTTTCATGCTGTTCTTTCTGTTGATGCTCTGGGAGACTCTTCTAAAAAGGCCTAAGGATAAAGAAGTGTACTGGGTGTATAATCTATGTTTTTTTAGATTTCACGGTTGCAACTAATGATCTCTGTGTTTCTAAAATCAATGCCTTTCCTGTAATCTAAATTTCTAAAGGATGCCATATGTCCTCTTTCATGCTGCTGGTTTTGTGGAGGGTCCTGGAGCCTTTGCTAAAAAAAGCCTAAGGATTAATAAGTGTACTTGCTGTATGTAAAGAAGTGTACTGGGTGTATAATCTATGTTTTTTTAGATTTCACGGTTGCAACTAATGATCTCTGTGCTTCTAAAATCAATGCCTTTCCAGAAATCTATTTTTCTAAAGGATGCCATATGTCCTCTTTACTGCTGCTGGTTTTGTTGAGGGTCCTGGAGCCTCTGCTAATAAGGCCTAAGGATAAATAAGTGTCCTGGGTGTCTAATCCATTTTTTTTAGATTTCCCGGTTGCAACAAATTATCTCTGGGTTTCTAAAATCAATGCCTTTCCTGAAATCTATTAGTCACAAGGATGCCATATGTCCTCTTTCATGCTCTTGTTTCTGTTGAGGCTCCGGGAGACTCTTCTAAAAAGGCCTAAGGATAAAGAAGTGTACTGGGTGTATAATCTAATTTTTTTGAGATTTCACGGTTGCAACTAATGATCTCTGTGTTTCTAAAATCAATGCCTTTCCAGAAATCTATTTTTGTAAAGGATGCCATATGTCCTCTTTACTGCTGCTGGTTTTGTTGAGGGTCCTGGAGCCTATGCTACTAAGACCTAAGGATAAATAAGTGTCCTGGGTGTCTAATCCATTTTTTTTTAGATTTCCTGGTTGCAACAAATTATCTCTGGGTTTCTAAAATCAATGCCTTTCCTGTAATCTATTAGTCACAAGGATGCCATATGTCCTCTTTCATGCTGTTGTTTCTGTAGAGGCTCCGGGAGACTCTTCTAAAAAGGCCTAAGGATAAAGAAGTGTACTGGGTGTCTAATCTATGTTTTTTTAGATTTCACGGTTGCAAAAAATTATCCACGGGTTTCTAAAATCAATGCCTTTCCTGTAATCTATTATTCACAAGGATGCCATATGTACTTTTTGATGCTGTTGTTTCTGTTGAGGCTCCGGGAGCCTCTTATTAAAAAGGCCTAAGGAAAAATAAGTGTACTGGGTGTCTAATCAATGTTTTTTTCTATTTACCGGTTGCAACTAATGATCTCTGTGTTTCTGAAATCAATGCCTTTCCTATAATCATTTTTTCAAAAGGATGCCATATGTCCTCTTTCCTGCTGCTGGTTTTTTCGAGGGTCCTGGAGCCTCTGCTGAGCATAATAAAAAAAAAAAAAAAATAATTTAACTTGACTTAATAACTGAAGCATGACTTCAGGAGTCAGGTGTGGTCGTAGGTAGTGGTTGTTGTTAGCAGATTATTTTTATTGCAAATTGCAATTGCCACAGCGTGCATAAAATGTGCATCACTAGTCCAAATTTTAACTTTTTTTTTCCATTCAGGATTAGTTTGGGGTCCGGCGCCATATTGAAAAGGCAAAAAACAGGTCTCCGTACCCGTTGATATAAGGGGTGACTACTAGTGCTTTTACCAGGCTCCTCTTGGATAGCCCCAGAAAGTGTGACTCTGAATCCCAAAAAGAAAATTAAATTAAGGTTGAAAAATAACTCCAAAGTAACTTGTAAGACCTGGAGCTCCTCAAACACACGTCCTACCGCAACAGCTATAGGCTCCGCCACCCACAAATCTTAACTTTTTCATGCCAATTGATATTGCCAGTCACAGCTGGAACAACAGTAAATAACATGTGCATCACCACAGTCTCCGAAGCTGTTGTCGGATGTATACAAAAACACTGATAAAGTATTCCTTTAGGAGCGCAAAGAGATGGCTACCGGAACACTCCAGGAACTTCAAAAGAGTGGCTGTATTGTGTTTCTGGTGATGTTTGAGACATCTGGGTAGTGTACAGGGAGGGCAAAAATCCTCTCCATCTCTGTGCACCACAGGACAGGACGTCCTTGTCATCCATAAGCACATGAAATTGCTGTCATTTTCGTTGCTTCAAAAAGTTCATTTTTTGTGGTGATAGTACATAATTAAATAAACTTTGGTTTCCTACCATACTCAAGACAATCTTGTATTTCAAGCTTCGTACTTGCTGTGGGAAACAGTGGCCTGTCCATACCAGGAAGATGATTTAGACAGAAGTAACGAGCTCTGCTTGCAGGTGACACATGTTTATCGTCAATCATCAAAGGGGTTGCGTGCAGAATATGGCTGATGGCCCCTTATTCACATGTTTGTCCAGAGCCACAACATTTGCAAACAGCCAGAAGAAAGGTCGGTTCTCACCAGCCTTAAGTTGAGCTTCATTTACCAAATGCTGATATTCAAAAAAATAGACAAACAGTGCCTTAAATAACACATTTGCGATATGGATTCACCAGAGCAAGGTCATTGCAAGTACTAAGTTCCCACGATAACAAAATTAAAATGCCACAACTACGCAATCTTCACCTTCAGATTATAATTGTCACACTCCATTGTACTCCTATGCCCAGCTCCCTGTTCTTATTTTTGTTGAGGGTCCTGGAGCCTCTGCTGAAAAGGCCTATGGATAATAAAGTGTACTGGGTGTCTGTTCAATTTTTTTTTTTATTTTCCGGTTGCAAATAATTATCTCAGTGTTTCTAAAATCAATGCCTTTCCTGTAATCTATTATTCAAAAGGATGCCATATGTCCTCTTTCATGCTGTTGTTTCGGTTGAGGCTCCGGGACCCTCGTATTAACAAGGCCTGAGGATAAATAAGTGTAACCGGTGTCTAATGAATGTTAATTTCTATTTCACGGGTCATATAAATGATCTGTGGGTTTCTAAAATCAATGTCTTTCCTGTAATCTATTATTCAAAAGGATGACATATCTCCTCTTTCATGCTGTTGTTTCGGTTGAGGCTCCGGGACCCTCGTATTAAAAAGGCCTGAAGATAAATAAGTGTAACGGGTGTGTAATCAATGTTTTTTTCAATTTCACGGTTGCAAATAATGATCTGTGGGTTTCTAAAATCAATGCCTTTCCTGTAATCTTTTATTCAAAAGGACGACATATCTCCTCATTCATGCTGTTGTTTCGGTTGAGGCTCCGGGACCCTCGTATTAAAAAGGCCTGAGGATAAATAAGTGTAACCGGTGTCTAATGAATGTTTTTTTCTATTTCACGGGTCATATAAATGATCAGTGGGTTTCGAAAATCAATGTCTTTCCTGTAATCTATTATTCAAAAGGATGACATATCTCCTCTTTCATGCTGTTGTTTCGGTTGAGGCTCCGGGACCCTCGTATTAAAAAGGCCTGAAGATAAATAAGTGTAACGGGTGTGTAATCAATGTTTTTTTCAATTTCACGGTTGCAAATAATGATCTGTGGGTTTCTAAAATCAATGCCTTTCCTGTAATCTTTTATTCAAAAGGATGACATATCTCCTCTTTCATGCTGTTGTTTCGGTTGAGGCTCCGGGACCCTCTTATTAAAAAGGCCTGAGGATAAATAAGTGTAACCGGTGTCTAATGAATGTTTTTTTCTATTTCACGGGTCATATAAATGATCAGTGGGTTTCGAAAATCAATGTCTTTCCTGTAATCTATTATTCAAAAGGATGACATATCTCCTCTTTGATGCTGTTGTTTCGGTTGAGGCTCCGGGACCCTCGTATTAAAAAGGCCTGAGGATAAATAAGTGTAACCGGTGTCTAATGAATGTTTTTTTCTATTTCACGGGTTATATAAATGATCTGTGGGTTTCTAAAATCAATGTCTTTCCTGTAATCTATTATTCAAAAGGATGACATATCTCCTCTTTCATGCTGTTTTTTCGGTTGAGGCTACGGAACCCTCGTATTAAAAAGGCCTGAGGATAAATAAGTGTAACGGGTGTGTAATCAATGTTTTTTTCTATTTCACGGTTGCAAATAATGATCTGTGGGTTTCTAAAATCAATGCCTTTCCTGTAATCTTTTATTCAAAAGGATGACATATCTCCTCTTTCATGCTGTTGTTTCGGTTGAGGCTCCGGGACCCTCGTATTAAATAGGCCTGAGGATAAATAAGTGTAACCGGTGTCTAATGAATGTTTTTTTCTATTTCACGGGTCATATAAATGATCTGTGGGTTTCTAAAATCAATGTCTTTCCTGCAATATATTATTCAAAAGGATGACATATCTCCTCTTTCATGCTGTTGTTTCGGTTGAGGCTCCGGGACCATCGTATTAAAAAGGCCTGAGGATAAATAAGTGTAACGGGTGTCTAATCAATGTTTTTTTCTATTTCACGGGTCATATAAATGATCTCTGGGATTCTAATCAATGCCTTTCCTGTAATCTGTTAGTCAAAAGGATGACAAATCTCCTCTTTCATGCTGTTGTTTCGGTTGAGGCTCCGGGACCCTCGTATTAAAAAGGCCTGAGGATAAATAAGTGTAACGGGAGTGTAATCAATGTTTTTTTCAATTTCACGGTTGCAAATAATGATCTGTGGGTTTCTAAAATCAATGTCTTTCCTGTAATCTATTATTCAAAAGGATGACATATCTCCTCTTTTATGCTGTTGTTTCGGTTGAGGCTCCGGGACCCTCGTATTAAAAAGGCCTGAGGATAAATAAGTGTAACGGGTGTGTAATCAATGTTTTTTTCTATTTCACGGTTGCAAATAATGATCTGTGGGTTTCTAAAATCAATGCCTTTCCTGTAATCTTTTATTCAAAAGGATGCCATATGTCCTCTTTCATGCTGTTGTTTCGGTTGAGGCTCCGGGACCCTCGTATTAACAAGGCCTGAGGATAAATAAGTGTAACCGGTGTCTAATGAATGTTTTTTTCTATTTCACGGGTCATATAAATGATCTGTGGGTTTCTAAAATCAATGTCTTTCCTGTAATCTATTATTCAAAAGGATGACATATCTCCACTTTCATGCTGTTGTTTCGGTTGAGGCTCCGGGACCCTCGTATTAAAAAGGCCTGAAGATAAATAAGTGTAACGGGTGTGTAATCAATGTTTTTTTCAATTTCACGGTTGCAAATAATGATCTGTGGGTTTCTAAAATCAATGCCTTTCCTGTAATCTTTTATTCAAAAGGATGACATATCTCCTCTTTCATGCTGTTGTTTCGGTTGAGGCTCCGGGACCCTCTTATTAAAAAGGCCTGAGGATAAATAAGTGTAACCGGTGTCTAATGAATGTTTTTTTCTATTTCACGGGTCATATAAATGATCAGTGGGTTTCGAAAATCAATGTCTTTCCTGTAATCTATTATTCAAAAGGATGAAATATCTCCTCTTTCATGCTGTTGTTTCGGTTGAGGCTCCGGGACCCTCGTATTAAAAAGGCCTGAAGATAAATAAGTGTAACGGGTGTGTAATCAATGTTTTTTTCAATTTCACGGTTGCAAATAATGATCTGTGGGTTTCTAAAATCAATGCCTTTCCTGTAATCTTTTATTCAAAAGGATGACATATCTCCTCTTTCATGCTGTTGTTTCGGTTGAGGCTCCGGGACCCTCTTATTAAAAAGGCCTGAGGATAAATAAGTGTAACCGGTGTCTAATGAATGTTTTTTTCTATTTCACGGGTCATATAAATGATCAGTGGGTTTCGAAAATCAATGTCTTTCCTGTAATCTATTATTCAAAAGGATGACATATCTCCTCTTTCATGCTGTTGTTTCGGTTGAGGCTCCGGGACCCTCGTATTAAAAAGGCCTGAGGATAAATAAGTGTAACCGGTGTCTAATGAATGTTTTTTTTCTATTTCACGGGTCATATAAATGATCTGTGGGTTTCTAAAATCAATGTCTTTCCTGTAATCTATTATTCAAAAGGATGACATATCTCCTCTTTCATGCTGTTTTTTCGGTTGAGGCTACGGGACCCTCGTATTAAAAAGGCCTGAGGATAAATAAGTGTAACGGGTGTGTAATCAATGTTTTTTTCAATTTCACGGTTGCAAATAATGATCTGTGGGTTTCTAAAATCAATGCCTTTCCTGTAATCTTTTATTCAAAAGGATGACATATCTCCTCTTTCATGCTGTTGTTTCGGTTGAGGCTCCGGGACCCTCGTATTAAAAAGGCCTGACGATAAATAAGTGTAACGGGTGTCTAATCAATGTTTTTTTCTATTTCACAGGTCATATAAATGATCTCTGGGATTCTAAAATCAATGTCTTTCCTGTAATCTTTTATTCAAAAGGATGACATATCTCCTCTTTCATGCTGTTGTTTCGGTTGAGGCTCCGGGACCCTCGTATTAAAAAGGCCTGACGATAAATAAGTGTAACGGGTGTCTAATCAATGTTTTTTTCTATTTCACAGGTCATATAAATGATCCCTGGGATTCTAAAATCAATGCCTTTCCTGTAATCTATTAGTCAAAAGGATGACATATCTCCTCTTTCATGCTGTTGTTTCGGTTGAGGCTCCGGGACCCTCGTATTAAAAAGGCCTGAGGATAAATAAGTGTAACGGGTGTGTAATCAATGTTTTTTTCAATTTCACGGTTGCAAATAATGATCTGTGGGTTTCTAAAATCAATGTCTTTCCTGTAATCTATTATTCAAAAGGATGACATATCTACTCTTTTATGCTGTTGTTTCGGTTGAGGCTCCGGGACCCTCGTATTAAAAAGGCCTGAGGATAAATAAGTGTAACAGGTGTCTAATCAATGTTTTTTTCTATTTCACGGTTGCAAATAATGATCTGTGGGTTTCTAAAATCAATGCCTTTCCTGTAATCTTTTATTCAAAAGGATGACATATCTCCTCTTTCATGCTGTTGTTTCGGTTGAGGCTCTGGGACCCTCGTATTAACAAGGCCTGAGGATAAATAAGTGTAACGGGTGTGTAATCAATGTTTTTTTCAATTTCACGGTTGCAAATAATGATCTGTGGGTTTCTAAAATCAATGCCTTTCCTGTAATCTTTTATTCAAAAGGATGACATATCTCCTCTTTCATGCTGTTGTTTCGGTTGAGGCTCCGGGACCCTCGTATTAAAAAGGCCTGAGGATAAATAAGTGTAACGGGTGTGTAATCAATGTTTTTTTCTATTTCACGGTTGCAAATAATGATCTGTGGGTTTCTAAAATCAATGCCTTTCCTGTAATCTTTTATTCAAAAGGATGACATATCTCCTCTTTCATGCTGTTGTTTCGGTTGAGGTTCCGTGACCCTCGTATTAATAAGGCCTGAGGATGAATAAGTGTAACCGGTGTCTAATGAATGTTTTTTTCTATTTCACGGGTCATATAAATGATCTGTGGGTTTCTAAAATCAATGTCTTTCCTGTAATCTATTATTCAAAAGGATGACATATCTCCTCTTTCATGCTGTTGTTTCGGTTGAGGCTCCGGGACCCTCGTATTAAAAAGGCCTGAGGATAAATAAGTGTAACGGGTGTGTAATCAATGTTTTTTTAAATTTCACGGTTGCAAATAATGATCTGTGGGTTTCTAAAATCAATGCCTTTACTGTAATCTTTTATTCAAAAGGATGACATATCTCCTCTTTCATGCTGTTGTTTCGGTTGAGGCTCCGGGACCCTCTTATTAAAAATGCCTGAGGATAAATAAGTGTAACAGGTGTCTAATCAATGTTTTTTTCTATTTCACGGGTCATATAAATGATATCTGGGATTCTAAAATCAATGCCTTTCCTGTAATCTATTAGTCAAAAGGATGACATATCTCCTTTTCATGCTGTTGTTTCGGTTGAGGCTCCGGGACCCTCGTATTAAAAAGGCCTGAGGATAAATAAGTGTAACGGGTGTGTAATCAATGTTTTTTTCAATTTCACGGTTGCAAATAATGATCTGTGGGTTTCTAAAATCAATGCCTTTCCTGTAATCTTTTAATCAAAAGGATGACATATCTCCTCTTTCATGCTGTTGTTTCGGTTGAGGCTCCGGGACCCTCGTATTAAAAAGGCCTGAGGATAAATAAGTGTAACGGGTGTGTAATCAATGTTTTTTTCAATTTCACGGTTGCAAATAATGATCTGTGGGTTTCTAAAATCAATGCCTTTCCTGTAATCTTTTATTCAAAAGGATGACATATCTCCTCTTTGATGCTGTTGTTTCGGTTGAGGCTCCGGGACCCTCGTATTAAAAAGGCCTGAGGATAAATAAGTGTAACGGGTGTGTAATCAATGTTTTTTTCTATTTTACGGTTGCAAATAATGATCTGTGGGTTTCTAAAATCAATGCCTTTCCTGTAATCTTTTATTCAAAAGGATGACATATCTCCTCTTTCATGCTGTTGTTTCGGTTGAGGCTCCGGGACCCTCATATTAACAAGGCCTGAGGATAAATAAGTGTAACCGGTGTCTAATGAATGTTTTTTTCTATTTCACGGGTCATATAAATGATCTGTGGGTTTCTAAAATCAATGTCTTTCCTGTAATCTATTATTCAAAAGGATGACATATCTCCTCTTTCATGCTGTTGTTTCGGTTGAGGCTCCGGGACCCTCGTATTAAAAAGGCCTGAGGATAAATAAGTGTAACGGGTGTGTAATCAATGTTTTTTTAAATTTCACGGTTGCAAATAATGATCTGTGGGTTTCTAAAATCAATGCCTTTACTGTAATCTTTTATTCAAAAGGATGACATATCTCCTCTTTTATGCTGTTGTTTCGGTTGAGGCTCCGGGACCCTCGTATTAAAAAGGCCTGAGGATAAATAAGTGTAACGGGTGTCTAATCAATGTTTTTTTTCTATTTCACGGGTCATATAAATGATCTCTGGGATTCTAAAATCAATGCCTTTCCTGTAATCTATTAGTCAAAAGGATGACATATCTCCTCTTTCATGTTGTTGTTTCGGTTGAGGCTCCGGGACCCTCGTATTAAAAAGGCCTGAGGATAAATAAGTGTAACGGGTGTATTATCAATGTTTTTTTCAATTTCACGGTTGCAAATAATGATCTGTGGGTTTCTAAAATCAATGCCTTTCCTGTAATCTTTTATTCAAAAGGATGACATATCTCCTCTTTCATGCTGTTGTTTCGGTTGAGGCTCCGGGACCCTCGTATTAAAAAGGCCTGAGGATAAATAAGTGTAACGGGTGTGTAATCAATGTTTTTTTCAATTTCACAGTTGCAAATAATGATCTGTGGGTTTCTAAAATCAATGCCTTTCCTGTAATATTTTATTCAAAAGGATGACATATCTCCTCTTTCATGCTGTTGTTTCGGTTGAGGCTCCGGGACCCTCGTATTAACAAGGCCTGAGGATAAATAAGTGTAACCGGTGTCTAATGAATGTTTTTTTCTATTTCACAGTTGCAAATAATGATCTGTGGGTTTCTAAAATCAATGCCTTTCCTGTAATATTTTATTCAAAAGGATGACATATCTCCTCTTTCATGCTGTTGTTTCGGTTGAGGCTCCGGGACCCTCGTATTAACAAGGCCTGAGGATAAATAAGTGTAACCGGTGTCTAATGAATGTTTTTTTCTATTTCACGGGTCATATAAATGGTCTGTGGGTTTCTAAAATCAATGTCTTTCCTGTAATCTATTATTCAAAAGGATGACATATCTCCTCTTTCATGCTGTTGTTTCGGTTGAGGCTCCGGGACCCTCGTATTAACAAGGCCTGAGGATAAATAAGTGTAACCGGTGTCTAATGAATGTTTTTTTCTATTTCACGGTTGCAAATAATGATATGTGGGTTTCTAAAATCAATGCCTTTACTGTAATCTTTTATTCAAAAGGATGACATATCTCCTCTTTCATGCTGTTGTTTCGGTTGAGGCTCCGGGACCCTCTTATTAAAAAGGCCTGAGGATAAATAAGTGTAACGGGTGTGTAATCAATGTTTTTTTCTATTTCACGAGTCATATAAATGATCTCTGGGATTCTAAAATCAATGCCTTTCCTGTAATCTATTAGTCAAAAGGATGACAGTACTACCAAAATACAGCCAATGAAGGGCCTTAGGAAGACTGAGCCAAGGTTGGATTGTAGTATTTGGTTAGGCTAATCATGATGGCCATGTAGACCACCACCACCGAGAGTCATGGAAGTAACAGGGATGAGATGAAAGAGCTAAGAATAGTAGAACTTGAAACAACAGAGTTAGCCATGGGTGTTAGTGCAAAACCGCTTGGCTTTTTTTTTTGGCTTTGGGTGCGGCTATTCATGCAGGCCATATAGAGCTGCCACCATTCGGTGTCGTATCAGCTATTAAACTAATAAGAACAGTACTACCAAAATACAGCCAATGAAGGGCCTTAGGAAGACTGAGCCAAGGTTGGATTGTAGTATTTGGTTAGGCTAATCATGATGGCCATGTAGACCACCACCACTGAGAGTCCTGGAAGTAACAGGGATGAGATAAAAGAGCTAAGAATAGTAGAACTTGAAACAACAGAGTTAGCCATGGGTGTTAGTGCAAAACCACTTGGCTTTTTTTGGGCTTTGGGTGCGGCTATTCATGCAGGCCATATAGAGCTGCCACCATTCGGTGTCGTATCAGCTATTAAACTAATAAGAACAGTACTACCAAAATACAGCCAATGAAGGGCCTTAGGAAGACTGAGCCAAGGTTGGATTGTAGTATTTGGTTAGGCTAATCATGATGGCCATGTAGACCACCACCACCAAGAGTCCTGGAAGTAACAGGGATGAGATGAAAGAGCTAAGAATAGTCGAACATGAAACAACAGAGTTAGCCATGGGTGTTAGTGCAAAACCGCTTGGCTTTTTTTTGGCTTTGGGTGCGGCTATTCATGCAGGCCATATAGAGCTGCCACCATTCGGTGTCGTATCAGCTATTAAACTAATAAGAACAGTACTACCAAAATACAGCCAATGAAGGGCCTTAGGAAGACTGAGCCAAGGTTGGATTGTAGTATTTGGTTAGGCTAATCATGATGGCCATGTAGACCACCACCACCGAGAGTCATGGAAGTAACAGGGATGAGATGAAAGAGCTAAGAATAGTAGAACTTGAAACAACAGAGTTAGCCATGGGTGTTAGTGCAAAACCGCTTGGCTTTTTTTTTGGCTTTGGGTGCAGCTATTCATGCAGGCCATATAGAGCTGCCACCATTCGGTGTCGTATCAGCTATTAAACTAATAAGAACAGTACTACCAAAATACAGCCAATGAAGGGCCTTAGGAAGACTGAGCCAAGGTTGGATTGTAGTATTTGGTTAGGCTAATCATGATGGCCATGTAGACCACCACCACTGAGAGTCCTGGAAGTAACAGGGATGAGATAAAAGAGCTAAGAATAGTAGAACTTGAAACAACAGAGTTAGCCGTGGGTGTTAGTGCAATACCGCTTGGCTTTTTTTGGACTTTGGGTGCGGCTATTCATGCAGGCCATATAGAGCTGCCACCATTCAGTGTCGTATCAGCTATTAAACTAATAAGAACAGTACTACCAAAATACAGCCAATGAAGGGCCTTAGGAAGACTGAGCCAAGGTTGGATTGTAGTATTTGGTTAGGCTAATCATGATGGCCATGTAGACCACCACCACCGAGAGTCATGGAAGTAACAGGGATGAGATGAAAGAGCTAAGAATAGTAGAACTTGAAACAACAGAGTTAGCCATGGGTGGTAATCCAAGACCGCTTGGATTTATTTTTGTATTGGGTGCGGCTAATCATGCAGGCCATATAGAGCTGCCACCATTCGGTGTTGTATCAGCTATAAAAATATTAAGAACTGTACTATCAAAATACAGACAATGAAGGGCCTATGAAGACTGAGCAAAGGTTGGATTGTAGTATTTTGTTCGGCTAATCATGATGGCCATGTAGCCACCCGTAACAGGGATGAAAGTGCTAAGAATAGTACTAATTGAAACAACCGAGTTAGCCATGGGTGTTAGTCTAAGACCACTCGGCTTTTTTTTGGGTTTGGGTGCAGCTAATCATGAAGGCCAGATAGACCTGCCACCATTTGGTGTTGTAACAGGTATGAAACTGCAAAGAACAGTACTACTTAACACAACCTACTTACCATGGGTCCCAGAGCATATGTTTGGTTGTTATATTTTGTAAGGGTAATCATGCAGGCCATATAGACCTCCACCAATAGGGTGAGTATGAGTAACAGCTATTAAAATGCGAAGGACATTACTAATTAACACAACATAGTTACCATGGGTCGCAGACCAAGAGCAGATGTCTTATTATTATATTTTGTATGGGTAATCATCCAGGCCGTATAGACCTCACCAAATAGGGGGAGTTACAGAGATTAAAGTGCTAAGAATGGTAGTACTTAAAACACAACCTAGATAAAATAGGTAGCAGACCACATGTCTTATTATTATAATTTTTCAGGGTAATCTGGCAGGCCATATAGAACACCCCCGATAGGGGGGGGGGGGGGACAGGGATTAAAGTGCTAAGAAAAGTACTAATTAACACAAGCTAGTTGGGTCCAAGAATGCATGTTTGATTATTAGAATTTATTAGGGTAATTATATATCTAACAAATCTATCTATTTCTCTTCTATCGATTCTATCTATCAATCTATGTATATCTATCTATCCTATCTATCAATCTATCTTCTGTCCGGGATGTTTTGAGACAGCCACTTTGGGAATGTTAGTTGATTTAGACCCATTATGGCTTAAAAGCAGACTCTGCATAAACTATGTAATTTTCCATGGGAGTTTTGCCAGGGATCGCCCTCCAGCATGCGACAGTCCAGGTTCCATCACTATTGTGGCCAGAAAGAGTCCTTGTAGGTTTTAAAGTTCGCATGCCTATTGAATTCAATGGCGGTTCGCGCCGTTTGCGTGTTCGCGAACAATACCGGAAGTTCGAGTCCGCCGTTTGCGAACCGAATATTTTAGGTTCGCAACATCACTAATGTTAAAGTTAAATTTGTATTAATGAAGAATATCACATTCTTAAACACGAATGTTAAAATCCATTGAAAGTTGATATAATCTGTCATTTTTTAAGTATTTCTAATAATAGTATAGTCAAACGATGATATTCTATATTTACATAGACCATGCATTTTATATATACATAAAAAATTGTCCTATTGTTCAATATTCTTCTTTATTTAAAGGGACAGTCTAGGCCACAATAAACTTTCATGATTCAGATAGAGCATGTCATTTTAAAAAATTTCCAATTTACTTTTATCACCAATTTTGCTTTGTTCTCTTGGTATTCTTAGTTGAAAGCTTAACTTAGGAGGTTCATATGCTAATTTCTTAGACCTTGAAGCCCTCCTCTTTCAGAATGCATTTTAACAGTTTTTCACCACTAGAGGGTGTTAGTTCACGTATTTCATATAGATAACACTGTGCTCGTGCACAAGAAGTTATCTGGGAGCTGGCACTGATTGGCTAGACTGCAAGTCTGTCAAAAGAACTGAAAAAAGGGGCAGTTTGCAGAGGCTTAGATACAAGATAATCACAGAGGTTAAAAGTATATTATTATAAATGTGTTAGTTATGCAAAACTGGGAAATGGGTAATAAAGGGATTATCTATCTTTTAAAACAATAAAAATTCTGGTGTAGACTGTCCCTTTAATTATCTATTTTTGAAAAATAATTTTAAGGGACAAGAAACACAACCCTTTACTTTGTGGATTCATAAAGAGAATTCTATATTAATCCATTTTCGAATTTACTTCGATTAATTAATGTGCTTCATTCTCTTGTCATCCTTTGCTGAAATGTTTATCTTGGCAAGCTCAGGAGTAGCAAAGAACCTAGGTTATAGCTGATGATTGGTTGCTGAATATATATACTGATTGTCATTGACTCACCAATGTGTTCAGTCATCAACCAGTAGTGCATTGCTGCTCATTCAACAAAGCATACTGAGAGAATAAAACAAATTAGATAATAGAAGTCAATTAAAAAAAAAAAAAATTATTCTCTAGCTTAATCATGAAAGAACATTTTTGGGTTTAATGTCCCTTTAAACTTAGAAGGAATCACAGGTTTGGATCATCAACTGTGTTTTGCCTGATGATTGTTTGCCTACATTTCAACAACAATCATCAAGTTCTACCTATGTGCTTAACAAAACAAAGAACCGAGAAAAATGTTAATTGTTTTCTTTTATAAAGTTCATTCAAATTTTATGCTCTATTACAATCATTACCCTTCTATTTTGAATAGAATATTGCTTTAACCTATACAAACATCAGCATTATCACATAGATAGATCAATAGATAGATAGAGCTATCTATCTCAGCTAAAATCTAAATATTAATTTTAATATTTTACGTTTTTACATGCACATCCATGTGGCTAAGAATACAATATTCTCTGCGCAACAGCATTGTCAATACTTAAAGGGATGGTAAACTCCATATCAATAGATTATAGTATTGCTATTGTTAGATTACATTCGATTTAGACACTCAATTTCATGTAATGCAATGTATGTAAAATCACTTTCAAATCGTTATATAATAACTCTGTCTAATGAAGTCTACCTCCAGCCCCCTGTGACATCATATTGGTTGTTTATATTATTCTACCAATCAGTAAGCCTGTTGCCAGACAGGCTTACTTCTATGCAACACAATTTACGCAAGCGCAGTCTTGCATTCTTCTAAGAATACGCCCATCCAATCAGGAGCGTTTCAATGCAATGACGATTTTGCGCGAACATGTATTTTGAAGGCATGCGCTGTTTCTCTGATTTTACACACGGCACGCATAAGTAAACATTGAATCGTGTATTATTGTCAAACGATTCATTGTTTACTTAGGAATAATTGAAGTGTGAGGGGATGGTTAGCATTAATTGTATGCACGTATGCTCGTTTTAGAAGGAACCGATTGCTCGCACTCTCTCTCAAGTCAAACTTTTCCTTCAGACTGAAACAAGTAAACATTGAATCCCGTGACTCAATGTTTACTTGGCATACGTGATTTGCTCCAATGCGCATGCGTTAAAAATTTCAGTGTTGGGAGCGCGCAAATTGTCTGACGTGCAGAGGGTGGAGACTAGGTAAGCATCCAGTTTATTCAGGCAAAGAGGGGCGGAGCGATGCGGTGCAACAATGGTTTGTCAATATCGATAAATTTTAATAAAAATACATATAAACATTTTGAAATGATAACGTGGTTTAATATATATAGTACTAAATAATCGAAATCTGTAACTTAGCAGTAACGGAGTTTACCATCACTTTAAAGGGCCATAATACCCAAATGTTTAAACACTTAAAAGTGATGCAGCATAGCTGTAAAAAGCTGATTAGAAAATATCACCTGAACATCTCTATGTAAAAAAGAAAGATATTTTACCTCAAAAGTTCCTCAGTAGCCAAATCCCATTGTAAAGGATTTCTCAGCAGCATATTAGTCTGTCCTGGGACAGCTTAGGGGATGAGCCTCGTGAACTCTCATATTATTTTACCAATCAGGTAAAGGAAGCTTACTATGAAATCTCATGAGACTTAAGTCAAATCTCATGAGATCACAGTAAAATAGTTCATGACCTCAGCACTGCTGATGCTGATTGGCTGCTGTTCATTTCTTAATTTTTTTTATTTTTTTACCTGCAGCTGGGAGCAGCTGAGTATAACTTTTTACACAGAACTTACTCTGCTGAGCTGAGGAGATTGTGAGGTAAAATATCTTCCTTTTTTACATAGAGATGCTCAGGTGATATTTTCCTGTCAGCTTTTTACAGTTATACTGCACCAGTTTCAAGTGATTTAGCATATGAGTATTATGTCCCTTTAAGCTTCTCACAGCACCTGTGCAGCTTGTATCATGTCAGTAATTAAGAAACAGTCTAAAAACAGTTTCAAAACGGAAAATGCTGGTGCACGGTGAATACTTAAATACTCTTTTGAAAATTATATAGCTTTTATAATAAGCACTTTTGTTCAAACATTTATATAGCAACAATTAAATATCTTTTTAAATATGGTGAGACGAATTCATTTGTATTACAAACTTTGATGGAGTATCCCTTTAAGATAATATTAACTATCAGAATTCTTCATGTCAATATACAGTGTTTTAAATTGATAATCACAATAGGAATCATGGAAGCTATCTGTATACTTTTATATGCCTTTAATATTTCACTTGACATTACATGGAATTCTAAGATTTTTTTTATTCCAATTTCTTTAGATATGGAACATGCACATAATGTTTTGGAGGAGATCGACGGTTGAGTTAGTCAGTTGAGAGACATTGTGGTGGAGGAGGAGTCCCTGGGAGAGATCCAATTACCAGAATCCCAGGAGCAGGGAATCTCCCAGGGGACATCAGATATTGAGGCTCTTATCTGTGCTGCCCCTCCTACCCCAGAAGCCCCAGCTGCTCTGGACCCTGGTGCCCCTCCTGCACCTGTTGCTCATGCCCCAGCAACTCATGGCTGTGCTGATCCTGGCCACGAATTTCCTCCCAGCAATGATGATGAGGCAGTTTGTTAAATGTTACATCTTGCCAGGCAGTACCAGGATGATCACCATGAATTGCATGTGTCATTAAGATTATCTGTTGGGCAACAGGGGCAGATATTAGAAAGGGGCATCATAGTAGATAGGGAAAGATTAGATTTAGAGAGGGAAAGGTTGAGCATAGAATCAGGTAGAATAGATTTAGAGAGGGAAAGATTTGAATATGAACGGATGAGGGATAGTGCAAGATTAAAATTAGAGAGGGATAGATTTTTTTATGAAAGGCAGAGGGATAGTGATAGAATACATTTTGATAGGGAGAGATTAGAGATAGATAGGGCCAGGGCAGCTGTAGAGCAGGGAGAACTCCAGCATCGGGAGAGGGCAGACAAAGACAACCGGATTTTTAATAGAGAATTGTTTTTAATGTTTGGGAGAAGGGGAACAAGGGAGAGATCCCCCCCCCCCCTGTCTCCATCCTCAAAATAGCGTAAAAATAGGGTTTTTATTGTGCTCATTTATATATATATATTTTGTGTGTGATTATGTATATATTTCTCTTTTATAATATTTTGAAATTGGATTTAATCCAAATTATGAATACAAATAATTTGAAGATTAAGAAATGTGTTTCAGCTATATTACGAGTTTGTTGTTATGAGTGAAAAGGAATCGTTATGCTTTATAATGCTACTTTTTCCCTAATGCTGCTATTACAAGTCTTGTAGGTATAGGTGTGCCACACACCTTTTTGGCAATCACGCAACGTCAGTACCGTACTTTTTAAAAAGTCCTTTTTCAATGGGACTCCCATAGTACTGGTATTACGAGTTTGCCTGGGAGGCCAAAAAGTGAGCAGTACACTCTATAACCACAAGATCCATACCGCCATCTAAAGTCAGCAGTTATGAGTTTTACATTACAAAGCTGTAGCATAAAACTCATAACTGTAAAGTACACTAACACCCATAAACTACCTATTAACCCCTAAACTGAGGCCCTCCCGCATCGCAAACACTAAAATAAAATGATTAACGCCAAATCTGCCGCTCCGGACATCGACTCCACTTAAAAAATGTATTAACCCCTATTTCGCCGCTCTCCGACATCGTTGCCACTATATCAAACCTATTAACCCCTAAACCGCTCTTTTGGGCACCATAAAAGAGCTAAATGCCCTTTTAAGGGCAATGCCCATCCAAATGCCCTTTTCAGGGCAATGGTTAGCTTAGATTTATTTAGATAGAATTTTTTTGGGGGCTTTGGTTGTGTGGGTGGTGGGTTTTACTGTTGGGGGGTTATTTGTATTTTTTTTTACAGGTAAAAGAGCTGATTTCTTTGGGGCAATGCCCCACAAAAGGCCCTTTTAAGGGCTATTGGCAGTTTAGTGTAGGCTATGGTTTTTTTTATTTTGGGGAGGGCTTTTTTATTTTGATAGGGCTATTAGATTAGGAGTAATTAGTTTTTATTTTTGATAATTTCGTTTTTTATTTTGTGTAATTTAGTATTTATTTTTTGTAATTTAGATAATTGTATTTGAATTTTATTGTAATGTTAGTTTTTAATGTAAGGCAGGTTTGGTTTTATTTTACAGGTAACTTTGTATTTATTTTAAAGGGACACTGAACCCAGATTTTTTCTTTTGTGATTCAGATAGAGCATGCAATTTTAAGCAACTTTCTAATTTACTCCTATTATTAATTTTTCTTCGTTCTCTTGCTATCTTTATTTCAAAAAGAAGGCATCTAAGGTTTTTTTTTATTTAGCACTCTGGACAGCACTTTTTATTGGTGGATGAATTTATCCACCAATCAGCAAGAACAACCCAGGTTGTTCACCAAAAATGGGCAGGCATCTAAACTTACATTCTTGCATTTTAAATAAAGATACCAAGAGAATGAATAAAATTTGATAATAGGAGTAAAATAGAAAGTTGTTTAAAATTTCATGCTTTATCTGAATCGCAAAAGAAAAAAATTGGGTTCAGTGTCCCTTTAACTAGGTATTTAGTAAATAGTTACTAACTATTTACTAACTAGTCTACCTAGTTAAAATAAATACAAACTTACCTGTGAAATAAAAATAAAACCTAAGCTAGCTACAATGTAACTATAGGTTATTTAGGTAATAATTGTTAATAATATTAACATTACTAATTAATATTTAGGTAATAAAGGTTTTATTTAGCTTTATTTTAATTATATTTAAGTTAAGGGGTGTAAGGGTTAGGGATAGGTTCAGGGTTACGTTGGGGTTAGGTTTAGGGGTTAATATATTTATGTAGTGTTAGTGATGTGGGAGGCCAGAGGTTTAGGGGTTAATAACTTTAGTATAGTTGCGTCGTTGGGCGCCATTGGGGGCAGCAGATTAGGGGCTAATAAGTGTAGGTAGGTGGTGGCGATGTTAGGGCCAGCAGATTAGGGTTTAATAACTGTAATGTAGGTGGCGGCGATGTTAGGGACGGCAGATTAGGGGTTAATAACTGTAATGTAGGTGGCAGCGATGTTAGGGGCAGCAGATTAGGGGTGTTTTTATGTTAGGGTGTTAGGTTTAAACATAACTTTTTCTTTGCCCATAGACATCAATGGGGCTGCGTTACAGAGCTTTTGTTTCTGCAATCGCAGGTGTTAGGCTTTTTTTTAGCTGACTCTCCCCATTGATGTCTATGGGGAAATCGTGCACTAGCACATCAAAACACTGCTTGTATTTGGGTGAGGTATGGAGCTCAATTCCACCATATTGCCCGCACAAGCCGGGTTTTACAGAACCTGTAATAGCAGCGCTATAGGGAGGTGAAATATAGGGACCGCTTTTGTGGCGGTCGTTAATTTCCCTATAGCGCTCAAAACTCATAATCTAGCTGTTTGTTTGTTATTACTTTATTCACATAATAAAAATGTTACAAATGATTGATGATCAAATTCAATGCATGTGTAAGATATAATTTTATCCGCTTCTTAAAGGTTGAATCTACGACATATATGTTTTGAATGAAAAAAATTATATAGTCTTGACTTTGGCCTAAGCAAATCACTTCTATTAAAGGTTCAATGTATCCATAATTTTAATTTAATGAGTCATAATTACCATGTGATAATCACGGAATTTAAAATTTATTAAAATTGTGTAAATGTATTCATTATCATATTTCATTTATATATGACCTTTTTAAATAAAGGGACACTGAACACCAACAAAGAAATGTAAAACTCAGATCCATCATTTAATAGTAATAATATAAAATATTTACAAATAATGTATATTTATAAAAAATATTATAAAAGGTTTTTTTTTAATTTTAATTTGCTAAAATGAAAGTCAATAGTTAATTAATTAATTAATTAATTAAATGTCATTTTATCAGGGGTTGTCAGAATATGCTTACATAAAAGTTAATAAGAGGTAAAAAGTATATCAATATAACATTGTTGGTAATGCTAAACTGGGGAATATGCAATAAAAAGAATTACACATCTTTTATTGAAACCAAATTGGGTGTTGAATTTCCCTTTAAGCACGGACAGTACTGTGCAAAAGTACAATATTGAAAATTCATCAAGACATTTTTAAAGTAATACACAGAGCAAGTACATAACTCAATCATAATCTCTCAACTAAGATGAAAATCAATAATTAAAGGGTTAGTTAACACATTTTGAAAAATGGTACAAGCACTGGGTACCTCGTCAAGGTTGCTTCAAAAACCTGTCCCCCCCTAAAACTGCCAAGTAATGTAAGTTCTCAATCCAACAAACTGTGAAGAAGTGAAGGCTAAACAGCTAAATAAACCTTCTATTTGTAGAATTTAAAAAATATATATATATTTAAAAAGAGAGAGAGATTGCGAGAGAGAGATTGCGAGAGAGAGAGAGAGAGACACGTATTCATTTCTAAACCTGTAGTGCATTGCTGCTACTTCAACAAATAATAGCAATCTAATGAATTACATTTTTTGATATGGGTGAAAAATATTTTTTTAAAAAATGTAGAAAAAAAATATATTTTTAAAATGTAAAATTTAATTTTATAAAATACATTTTATTTTTAAAATTGTATTTGTTCTTTTTGTATTCTTAGTTGAAAGCTAAGCCTAATAAGTTCATATGCAAATGTATTAGATATTGAAGACTGACAATTCAGAAATAATTTAGACCACTAAAGGTCATTAGTTAATGTGTTGCATATAAATAACATTGAGCTCATGCACATTAAAGGGACAGTTCACCCAAAAATGTTCTCCCCTTTAAATTGTTCCCAATGATCCATTTTACCTCCTGTAGTATATTAAATTGTTTACAAGTAGCTCCTTTACCCCTATTTCAGCATATGACATAGCTGATTTAGCCTGTGGTATCATAACCTATATTACAATTTTTTATACTGGAGTATATGCTATTGACAGACTATGTAAACACAGCCAGCAGAATAAATTACAGTCTCAGTGGGTTGCAGGATAGTTTAAGTAATAAAATGTTAATTTTCCATTGTCCTTTCTAAGTATTGAGCTTTGCTTTAGAAACAGATATAAGATAAGGAAGCAAGTCTGTCTGAATAAAAGCGATAACATAATGAGATCTGATATTATCTTGAAGCTCAACCCATTGTAATAGGCTGTGGTTTTAAAGCAGAAAACAAACTGATTCATATACATAAATAAACCTGAAAATGCAAATTCTCAAAAATGTTATACTCTGCAGCTGGTATAACAAGTCATTGAAAATACATTAATTGCAAAACAATTTTACGGTGTACTGTCCCTTTAAGTTACCCTGAAGTTAAACAGTGAGTGGCTAAAATGCAAGTCTGTCTAAAGAAATGAAATAAGGGGGCAGTTTGAAAAAAACATAGATAGATTTAAAAATGTTATTGCTATAACTTTAAAAATAAAAACAGAGTCAAGTGTAAAGCCAAAAAAAAAATTATTTGAAGATATTTTATTAAACATCTGTTTTTCATAAACTTTACATTGAACAATTGCAAGATTGACCAAATTAACCACTTTTAATCATTAGATAGACAATGATATACAATATCATTTTGTCGATATTTAAATGACAAATTTTGCAAAAACATAATCCAAAATATATAATCTTTTGGATTAAAAATTATACTGTAAAGTAAATACTGTATGAATAAAATAAATACTGTATGTTGCACTGTCAATATTATTGCCCAAAAACCGCCTGAATATAGTCTGCTCGAGCTTGGAATCCCCTAGCATCATTCTCCTCTAATGGAGCTAGATGTTCCCCATATTCATGGTTATCCAAGCTCTCCATATCTATATCAGGAATTGTTAGGGCAATGTTGTGCAATATACAGCAAATAAAAAAAATTAAGGAGACTTTGGAGGGGTCGTACTGAAGAGCCCCACCAGAGATGTCTAAGCAGCGGAAACAGATTTTCAATACGCCAAATGTGCGCTCAATCACAGATCTGGTGGCGATGTGTGCCATGTTGTAGCGCACCTCTTTCACCCTGTGGTGGTTGTGGACGGGTGTGAACAGCCACGGAAGACACGAATATCCAGAATCACCTGCGTAATAAAATAGATAATTGACATTAGCAATCAGAATTAATAAAATATATCATATACATATGTTATAGTATATATGAGATATTTCAGGATTCCCTCTTGCATTTGTCCCTCCTGGAAGCGTTGGTAGATGGCCGAATTCCGGAGGACGAAGGAATCGTGGTTGCAGCCAGGGAGTCCAAAGCGTACACTCTTGATCCTCAACCTGGCATCGCAGATGACTTGGATATTCAGCAAGTGGTTGTGCTTCCTGTCCCGGTATGGCTCCTCTGTACCCCTGGGAGGCTGCACCAATACATGCGTGCAATCTATGGTCTTGGCAATCCAGCCAGATGATACTGGAGCTTGACAGCATGCCACTCCTCATATGATGGACTAGGCGTTGGTGCAAGGCATTCAGGACAACCTTCAGATGACGTGAGAAGGTTGCCTAGCTCATACCTATGCCTAGACCTGCCACAGCCTGGAATGATCCAATTGCCAAGAAATAGAGGACCAATAGTAATTTCACCATCCCAGGGATTGCCCTAGTCCTTGCAGTGAGTGGCTCGAGAGAGTCCTTGATTTTGACATAGAGCCTCTCAATAGAGGCCCTATTTAGTCGAAATCTATGGATCACTTCTCGGTCACTGAGGGCATGGAGACCAACCCTAGGCAGGAACACCCTTGCACCCGCTGGCGTCTTCTTTGTCGCACAGCCATCAACACCCATCTTTCCCTGCGTCTCCTTAAGAACAGGACAAACTGTAAAGCATTTATGTCCATGCTCAAAATAATAATGAAATGAAGCGATGAAGCCCCTTTTATACTGCCAAGTTCTCCAGCTGTGAATGATTTCAGCAATTGAATAAAAGATGCGCCACACATTACCTAACAACTGACTTGCAGAATTTCATTATTCTTGCGCCATTTTACGAGCAATTGATTGAATAATTTATTCACGATTAACTGAATTTCAGTATTATTGCATCATTTGACAAGCACAATTTTGTGTCAAAATAAATATGTATAGAATTAGATTATCCAGGTGAGTTCAGCAGCTGTAATAAATGCAGGTGTATTGTTTGGGCAATTAACTAAATAACATATGCAAAACACATGAGTATATAGCTCTGGTTGCAATCATAATTCAGATTTTCTGTGTTTAAATGGCAGCATTGTGGAGGCTTAAAAGGTCAGTGATTACTGTTTTTTTTTTTTAGATACCATTTTAAGAACAATGTGGTGTATTAACATTGCCAAACTGAAGTTAGAAAGAGAATGCAATGTCGAACATTATCATATGCCATTTTAAATTAATTTCAATGTATTTTGCAAGCACAAAGGAAAACAATGACATGCAAAATACATAGAAATGACTTTAAAAAGGCATTCTACTTCCATAGCAACAGAATGAAAACAGTGCTATGTTTTTTTTAGTTAAAATATAATGACAGCCTCCACGATGCTGCCATGCAAACACAGAAAATCAGAGTTCAGATTTCATCCCTAGATAAATACTCATGTGTTGTGCATAAGTAATTGATTAAATTGCAGAAATAATACACCTGCATTTATTACAGCTGTTGAAACTGCACAAAATAGAATTTTTACAGGTAAATTTGTATTTATTTTAGCTAGGTAATTAGTAAATAGTTAATAACTATTTACTAACTAGTCTACCTAGTTAAAATAAATACAAACCGTGAAATAAAAATAAAACCTAAGATAGATACAATGTAACTATTAGTTATATTGTAGCTAGTTTAGGGGTTATTTTATAGATAAGTATTTAGTTTTAAATAGGAATTGTTAAGTTATTAATAGTAGGTTTTATTTAGATTTATTTTAATTACAATAAAGTTAGTGGGTGTTAGGGTTAGACTTAGGGTTAGGGGTTAATAACTTTAGTATAGTGGCGGTGATGTTAGGGGCGGCAGTTTAGGGGTTAATAAGTGTAATGTAGGTGGTGGCGACATTGGGGGCGGCAGATTAGGGGTTAATAAGTGTAATGTAGGTGGTGGCGGCGACATTGGGGGCGGCAGATTATGGGTTAATAAGTATAGGTAGGTGGCGGCGATGTTAGGGGCGGCAGATTAGGGGTTAATAAGTGTAATGTAGGTGGCGGCAACATTGGGGGCAGCAGATTAGGGATTAATAAATATAGGTAGGTGGCAGCAGATTAGGGGTTAATAAGTGTAATGTAGGTGGCGGCAACATTGGGGGCTGCAGATTCGGGGTTAATAAGTATAGGTAGGTTGCGGCAATGTTAGGGGCGGCAGATTAGGGATTAATAAGTGTAATGTAGGTGGCAGCGACATTGGGGGCGGCAGATTAGGGATTAATAAGTATAATGTAGGTGTAGGCTGGTGTCGGGCGGCAATTTAGGGGTTAATATGCCGGAGCGGTAGATTAGGGGTTAATATTTTTATTTTAGTGTTTGCGATGTGAGAGGGCCTCGGTTTAGGGGTTAATAGGTAGTATATGGGTGTTAGTGCATAGGTAGGTGGCGGCGATGTTAGGGGCGGTAGATTAGGGGTTAATAAGTGTAATGTAGGTGGCAGCGACATTGGGGGTGGCAGATTAAGGGGTTAATAAGTATAGGTAGGTGTCGGCGATGTTAGGGGCGGCAGATTAGGGGTTAATATGTGTACTGTAGGTGGCGGCGACATTGGGGGCGGCAGATTAGGGATTACTAAGTATAATGTAGGTGTCGGCGCTGTCGGGGGCGGCAGTTTAGGGGTTAATATGTTTATTATAGTGGAGGCGATGTCCAGAGTGGCAGATTAGGGGTTAATATTTTTATTTTAGTGTTTGCGATGCGGGAGTGTCTCGGTTTAGGGGTAAATAGGTAGTTTATGGGTGTTAGTGTACTTTTCAGCACTTTAGTTATGAGTCTTATGTTACGGCTTTGTAGCGTAAAACCCATAACTACTGACTTTCAGTTTATGGTATGGATCTTGACGGTATTGGCTGTACCGCTCACTTTTTGGCCTCCCAGGCAAACTCGTAATACCGGCGCTGTGCAAGTCCCATTGAAAAAGGACTTTTTGAAAGATGCAGTAGTTATGTTGCGTTACGGCCAAAAAAGTGTGCGGTGCAGCTAAACCTGCAAAACTCCAGCGGTAATACCTGCGGTAGTGAAAAAGAGCCTTAATGCTGCTTTTTCATTCATACCGCCAAACTTGTAAGCTAGCCGTTTATTAGGTGAAATGCTTCATTCTCTTGCAGCATCGAACATAAGCCTTCTGTGTTTTCCAACTCCCATTGAGTTCTATGGCATCCGCTACCTCAAGGGTGGCGGATTGAAAACTAGGTACGCTGCATCGGAAAAGACGCAAGCGTAAATGTTGAATTTTTGATAACTTCGTAAAAGCTTCAATAAGTGTCGAATAGGAGGGCAAATGAACATAATTCATCTAGAATTCAACAGGATTTCAACTTGCATCAATCTGCGTTGGATTGAGACCGTCGGATCTTATGTTACGTCACAAAATTCAACTTATTCCGATCTATTAGTATCTCAGTGTGTTTGGTTGAAAGCATGCATTGTGTGGGTGTAGGTTAGGGACCCATGGGGGAAAAGACCTTGACATGGACCTTTTGCCATTTCACTTTTAATCTAGCTGTGTGTTTGCAAGAGAGTGCCAGGCTTTCTATGGCTTAACTCAGCTTTGAACTTTCTCCTTTGGTCAGGCCCGGCGCTTGCATAAGGCGGCCTAGGCAGGGGGATGCAATCTTTTTTTTTTTTCAGCAAACATTTAGTGCGCTGTGCACCTGCCTAGTTTTCAGTTGCTGCAGAGTGCATTCAGGTGCGATTCAGTGCTGCCTGGAGTTTTTTTACTTTCTATATCTTACATTTTAAAACTGGCGGCATCCATCACACAGCCAAGAGCTGAATACATTTAATGATGGGCTATGGCTATTGGCAATATGTTGGCTTCCTGCCTGGGGTAAAAAATGTAGTCAGACTGTAGTTTGCAAGTCAAAAGAGAAAAAGTGAGGCGGCTACTGAGCTACTGAAGAAAAGTAAATTTATTCCATGTAAAAAATACAGGTACACAAAAAGCAGAAAAAAATAATAAGACACTACATACCAAGGAGGGAACAGCAAACTAACATGTTTCACGCACAATCGCGCTTAATCATAGTAGCTGAATACAAGCAGAATCAGCTGTGGTACTTAAAGGGACAGCCAGCCAATCAAGGAACCCTGTTTATTTTAAAAATAGATGTCACATCCATATAAGGGTCAAAGGTGAGCTGTCTCTGAAATCACCACAGATCAGAAAAATGTTAAAAACAACATTAATGTACTAGAAATACTTGAGAAGGATTACAATCTGGCACTTAAACACTATATAATGAAAACTCAATGATATTACATATATATTATATATTCAATATATATATATATATATATATATAACTTACATATATGCATGTCTTTATCCATGTATTTATCATGAACTGAATATAGTATTGAATATATAATATATATGTAATATCATTGAGCTTTCATTATATAGTGTTTAAGTGCCAGATTGTAATCCTTCTCAAGTATTTCTAGTACATTAATGTTGTTTTTAACATTTTTCTGATCTGTGGTGATTTCAGAGACAGCTCACCTTTGACCCTTATATGGATGTGACATCTATTTTTAAAATAAACAGGGTTCCTTGATTGGCTGGCTGTCCCTTTAAGTACCACAGCTGATTCTGCTTGTATTCAGCTACTATGATTAAGCGCGATTGTGCGTGAAACATGTTAGTTTGCTGTTCCCTCCTTGGTATGTAGTGTCTTATTATTTTTTCTGCTTTTTGTGTACCTGTATTTTTTACATGGAATAAATTTACTTTTCTTCAGTAGCTCAGTAGCCGCCTCACTTTTTCTCTTTTGACTTGCGGCTGTCCTCCGTTTTTGGGCTGGCTCCATACTTTGTCCCCCCCAACACTGAGTGGGTCCGCTTCTAACAGTTTCCACTTACCCGGCGGACGTTTTCAGTAGCAACACCTACTACCACATGTAGTTTGCATGTGACTGACGTTGTGCAGACTAAGCTTTTAATTTTACCCCAGGCAGGCAGCCTACACTTTGCGCGCTGCGCAGCGCAACATATTGCCAATGCCAATAGCCATAGCCCATCATTAAATGTATTCAGCCCTTGGCTGTGATGGCTGCCGCAAGAGTCAGTGGCAGTTTTTAAAGACTGCAGACTAATCTGCAGAGCTGGAGTCTGAGAGAAGGAGAAGTGTCAGGCGCATGCTTTGGACACCGCCCCCGCCCCCGTGCAGCGATGATTAGTTCCTGCACACAGGGGTCACGGTGGGTTATGTGCTGCCCTCCCTTACTCTGTGCTTCTTGGATGGCGTCACACAGTCCCACTCAAGAGTCAAGGAGCTGATAATAAATGGCACTGGTGTGTCCCAGCTGCCCTCCCACCTGGATAAATTCCTCCCAGGCCCGAGCTACTGAGGAGGGAGAAAATATCAATATGCTGCTATATATGGTGCTATATTATATATATATATATATATATATATATATATAAATTGTTATGCAGCACAACCACGGTCTGATTTGCTATGCAGCAAAATCACTGTCTGATTTGTTATACAGCTCAACCACTGTCTGATTTGTTATGCAGCACAACCACTGTCTGATATGTTATCCAGCACAACCACTGTCTGATTTGTTATGCAGCACAATCACTGCCTGATTTGTTATGCAGCACATTCACTGCCTGGTTTGTTATGCAGCACAACCACTGCCTGATTTGTTATGCAGCACAACCATGGCATGATTTGTTATGCAGCACAACCACTGCCTGATTTGTTATGCAGCACAACCACTGTCTGATTTGTTATGCAGCACAACCACTGTTTGATTTGATATTCAGCACAACCACCGTCTGATTTGTTATGCAGCACAACCACTGTCTGATTTGTTATGCAGCACAACCACTGTCTGATGTGTTATGCAGCACAGCCACTGTCTGATTTGTTATGCAGCACAACCACTGTCTGATTTTATATGCAGCACAACCACCATCTGATTTGTTATGTAGCACAACCACTGGCTGATTTGTTATGCAGCACAACCACTGTCTGATGTGTTATGCAGCACAGTCACTGTCTGATTTGTTATGCAGCACAACCACTGTCTGATTTGTTATGCAGCACAACCACTGTCTGATTTTTATGCAGCACAACCACTGGCTGATTTGTTATGCAGCACAACCACTGTCTGATGTGTTATGCAGCACAGCCACTGTCTGATTTGTTATGCAGCACAACCACTGTCTGATTTGTTATGCAGCACAACCACTGTCTGATTTTTATGCAGCACAACCACTGTCTGATGTGTTATGCAGCACAACCACTGTCTGTTGTGTTATGCAGCACAACCACTGTCTCATGTGTAATGCAGCACAACCACTGTCTGATTTGTTATGCAGCACAACCACTGCCTGATTTGTTATGCAACACAACCACTGTCTGATTTGTTATGCAGCACAACCACTGTTTGATTTGATATTCAGCACAACCACCGTCTGATTTGTTATGCAGCACAACCACTGTCTGATTTGTTATGCAGCACAACCACTGTCTGATGTGTTATGCAGCACAGCCACTGTCTGATTTGTTATGCAGCACAACCACTGTCTGATTTTATATGCAGCACAACCACCATCTGATTTGTTATGTAGCACAACCACTGGCTGATTTGTTATGCAGCACAACCACTGTCTGATGTGTTATGCAGCACAGTCACTGTCTGATTTGTTATGCAGCACAACCACTGTCTGATTTGTTATGCAGCACAACCACTGTCTGATTTTTATGCAGCACAACCACTGGCTGATTTGTTATGCAGCACAACCACTGTCTGATGTGTTATGCAGCACAGCCACTGTCTGATTTGTTATGCAGCACAACCACTGTCTGATTTGTTATGCAGCACAACCACTGTCTGATTTTTATGCAGCACAACCACTGTCTGATGTGTTATGCAGCACAACCACTGTCTGTTGTGTTATGCAGCACAACCACTGTCTCATGTGTAATGCAGCACAACCACTGTCTGATTTGTTATGCAGCACAACCACTGCCTGATTTGTTATGCAGCACAACCACTGTCTGATGTGTTAATTAGAAAGTTGCTTGAAATGCCATGCTCTATATGAATCATAATAGAAAAAAATTGGGTTTCATTTCCCTTTAACTAGCAATGGGGTGGTATGTAATCTGGGTGGGGGGGGGTGCGGCAAAAGGTATCCTCGTCTGTGTGGCCAGAAATTGTAGCACCAGCCCTGCCTTTGGTACCTCTGAGCTGAGCCTCCGTAGTCCCTGTGCATATGCCTTCACTGGTGTACCTGTTCCATTTCAGGCCTCTTGTAAAGTATATGGGTGAGTTATTACCTGTGCTTGGATTCCAGAACAAAAACCTTTCAGGTATTTATTACAGCAATATAAATTCATATTACTGCATGGTACTGTTGGGGTTTAAATATATCCTCATATTGCTACAAGATATGATTACAATTATTATATAACCTCATATGACTGCATAGCATATAGAATAAAAAGAGGGTAATTATTTGTTTAACATATCAATATTATGAGTCCCTTTTGTATACTTAAAGGGACAGTTTACTCAAAAAAAATTATCCCCCCTAAATTTTTTCCCAGTGATCCATTTTACCTGCTGGAGTGTATTTTTTCTTTACCCTTATATTGGCAATAGTTGATTTAGCCTATGGTATCCACACCTACTCTTAAAGTTTCTGGCCATAGGTCCAAGCTATAGATAAGCTGTGTAAACGCAGCCAGCAGAAGAAATTACACTCCCAGTGGGGTATATAATAGATAAGGTAATACAATGTGTTCTCTCCAAATATTTGTCTTTGGACAGATATAAGATACATAAGCATGTATATGTACACAATGTGATAAGGTTATGAGATCTGATTATACATACAAGCTCAACCCATTTTATTAGGTTGTGGTTTCAAAAAACAAAATCAGCTATTTCATATACATAAAAAACATTAAAAAGCAAATTCTCATTCATTTTATACTCTGCAACTGGCAAAAAAGTAATTGGAAAAACAATTTTACAGTATACTGTCCCTTTAATGAACATATGGCTTTGAGCATTTCAACATCAATGTTCAGGGTACCCATTGGCAAAAAGTTATAACTTCCTACCTTTAAGAGGTCAGTTAAAAGTCCAGAAAAATACTTTGAAGGTATCCAATAACACAGTTAATTTAAATATTTATGTATTTTCTTAATCATAAGTAAAAAACAAAAAAAAAATGCTGATTAATTGGAAATATGTTGTAGTTAATTTGGACAGATTTCCAGATTGATTCAGCAGCTGTTCAGTAGGATTATAATGGTTTGAAAAATAAACGGCTAGATTACAAGTTTTTGTCGGTAATGGTGTGCGGTGCTAACGCACAGTTTTTCCACAGTTTTTCCTTACCGCTCACCTACAGTAACGCTGGTATTAAGGGTCTTTAGAAACCCGGCGTTAGCCCCAAAAAAGTGAGCGTAGAGCAGAATTTAGCTCCACATCTCACCTCAATACCAGCCAGGGATAGGCAAGGTGTCCGTACACGGACACTGGTGTCCGTGACTAGCCCTTGCAGTGTCCGCCACAACCTTAGTATATGTTTTGATTGAATAATAGGAATAAAAAAAAAATATGTAGTGTGAATAAAGTGGTTTGTCAAGAGACTGCTAGCAATATTGGGTGATAAGTTATGGAATAACTAAAGCCTGAGTAAAATACTGGATGTGTATCTGCATCTGTGTAATAACACCCAGCTCTATACAAAGACACAGTAGTGACACTAGCACATGCGTATAGCCAGACAAGGGTTGGTTATAGGGTCAGTGCTATCTGCATCAGTATAATAACACCCAGCGCTATATAATGACACAGTAGTGACACTGGCACGTGGGTATAGCCAGAGGAGGGCTGGATATAGAATCAGTGGTATCTGCATCAGTATAATAACAAAAAGCACTATAATATAATGTTTTTAATTTCAAATGTACCTTGGTGTCCTTCACTAAGGTCTGTACTTTGGAAAATGTCCGCCTTTGTCTGTGCCTAACCCTGATACCAGCGCTGCTTACGGTAGCGGTAAGCTGGCAAAACGTGCTTGTGCACGATTTCCCCATAGGAATCAATGGGGCAGAGCCGTCTGTAAAAAAACCTAACACCTGCAAAAAAGCAGCGTTCAGCTCCTAACGCAGCCCCATTGATTCCTATGGGGAAACACATTTATGTCTACACCCTAACATGAACCCGAGTCTAAACACCCCTAATCTTACACTTATTAACCCCTAATCTGCCGCCCCCAACATCGCTGACACCTGCATTATATTATTAACCCCTAATCTTCCACTCTGGACACAGCCGCCACCTACATTATACTTATGAACCCCTAATCTGATGCCCCCAACATCGCCAAACCCTATATTATATTTATTAACCCCTAATCTGCCTGCCCCAACGTCGCTGACACCTACCTACAATTATTAACCCCTAATCTGCCGCCCCCAACGTTGCCGCCACTATAATAAAGTTATTAACCCCTAAACCTAAGTCTAACCCTAACCCTAACACCCCCTAACTTAAATATAATTTAAATACATCTAAATAAATATTCCTATCATTAAATAAATTATTCATTTTTTAAACTAAATACTTACCTATAAAATAAACCCTAATCTAGCTACAATATAACTAATAGTTACATTGTATCTATCTTAGGGTTTATTTTTATTTTACAGGCAACTTTGTATTTATTTTAACTAGGTACAATAGTTATTAAATAGTTATTAACTATTTAATAACTTCCTAGTTAAAATAAATACAAATATACCTGTAAAATAAAACCTAACCTAAACTACAATTACACCTAACACTACACTATAATTAAATAAATTACCTAAATTAACTACAATTAATTACAATTAAATTAAATAAACTAAATTACGAGAAAAAAACAACACTAAATTACAGAAAATAATAAAATTATTACAATTTGTTTAAACTAATTACACCTAATCTAATCCCCCTAATAAAATAACAAAGCCCCCCAAAATAAAAAAAATCCCTACCCTACACTAAATTACAAATAGCCCTTAAAAGGGCTTTTTGCGGGGCATTGCCCCAAAGTAATAAGCTCTTTTACCTGTAAAAAAAAATACAATACCCCCCAATATTAAAACCCACCACCCACATGCCCAACCCTACTCTAAAACCCACCCAATCCCCCCTTAATAAAACCTAACATTACCCCCTTGAAGATCACCCTACCTTGAGAAGTCTTCATCCTATCCGGGCAGAAGAGGTCCTCCAGACGGCCAGAAGTCTTCATCCAGGCGGCATCTTCTATCTTCATCCATCCGGAGCGGAGCGGGTCCATCTTCAAGACATCCGAAGCGAAGCATCCTCTTCGTTCGACGGCGACTGGAACAATGATGGGTCCTTTAAATGACGTCATCCAAGATGGCGTCCCTTCAATTCCGATTGGCTGATAGAATTCTATCAGCCAATCGGAATTAAGGCAGAAAAAATCCTATTGGCTGATTAGAACAGCTAATAGGATTGAGCTTGCATACTATTGGCTGATTGGAACAGCCAATAGAATGCAAGCTCAATCCTGTTGGCTGATTGGATCAGCCAATAGGATTTTTTCTACCTTAATTCCGATTGGCTGATAGAAGCCAATCGGAATTGAAGGGACACCATCTTGGATGACATCATTTAAATGACCCGTCATTGTTCCAGTCGCCGTCGAACGAAGAGGATGCTCCGCGTCGGATGTCTTGAAGATGGACCCGCTCCGCTCTGGATGGATGAAGATAGAAGATGCCGCCTGGATGAAGACTTCTGGCCGTCTGGAGGACCTCTTCTGCCCGGATAGGATGAAGACTTCGGACCGTCTGGAGGACCACTTCTGCCCGATTGGGTGAAGACATTTCAAGGTAGGGTGATCTTCAAGAGGGTAGTGTTAGGTTTTATTAAGGGGGGATTGGGTGGGTTTTAGAGTAGGGTTGGGTGTGTGGGTGGTGGGTTTTAATGTTGGGGGGGTATTGTATTTTTTTTTACAGGTAAAAGAGCTGATTACTTTGGGGCAACGCCCCGCAAAAAGCCCTTTTAAGGGCTATTTGTAATTTAGTATAAGGTAGGGATTTTTTTATTTTGGGGGGCTTTTTATCTTATTAGGGGGATTAGATTAGGTGTAATTAGTTTACACAAATTGTAATTATTTTATTATTTTCTGTAATTTAGTGTTTTTTTTTCTTCATAATTTAGTTTATTTCATTTAATTGGAATTAATTGTAGTTATTTTAGGTAATTTATTTAATTATAGTGTAGTGTTAGGTGTAATTGTAGCTTAGGTTAGGTTTTATTTTACAGGTATATTTGTATTTATTTTTTTTTTTAAATGATTTTTATTGTAAACATAAGTCATCACAATTCTTTGAAACATTACAGATATAAGGTAAAGATATCTCACATGGCATCAACATGACATAAATATTGCATAATTAGACAAGGCATTCGTCTCCATTCCCAGAAGACCGAAGGATCAAACTATAACTTAGTGGAAGGTGAAATGAGGAGTGAATAGCAGTGTGCACAGATTGGGTGAATCGTGATCAGATGGCTTAGTAAGATTTAGGAGTTTATCTCGCCTTTTATTCTGCTTTCTTTTTTCTTTTTTTTTTTTAAAAGCGGAATTACGCTAGGAGCTAGTTATCCTGTGGGTATTTCCTGTATAAGCAATGGAGCGGAAGCAAGGGCCAATGGGGGCCATCGCACCAAAGAAGTGAGATTAAGCTTCAATCATCTTTGTAGTGTCGTGGGCGAAAGTACCCCCAATGGGGGGGGAGAGGGTAGAATGTAAGGGGGGGGGGGGAGGGGAGGGGGGGCTCATCGAGTGGGAGGGGGGGGAGGGGGAGGAGGGTGAACAGATCATCCCGTACCCGGATCAAAGGCCAGTGGTATTAGGGAGGCAGGAAGTCCTAGGGTTTAGGTCTGAGACTCTGCAGGTAGGCTTCCCAGGGTTCCCAAACAAGACAAAAAATTTCCGACTTGCGCCGGATTCTGTAGACATAGTCTTCCATGGACTTGACATAATTCAGGTATTCCAAGACACTCTGCCACTTTGGGGGGTGCACTTTTTTCCAGTTCCTGGCAATTGTCATTTTAACTGCGGTGAGTATGTAGATAAGAAGGGTTCTCTGGTGAGGAGGCATTTTCTCCAAACCCAGGTGTAGGAGAGCCATTCCAGAGTCTTTTATCTCTGGGAGACCCATCAAACCACAGATCTTACTGGTCTTATCCCAGAGTGACTTTAGGTTAGGACAAGTCCACCAGGTGTGCAGTGGGGTGCCAATGTCACCACAGTTCCTCCAACAGGTTGGAGGGTGATTAGGGTAGAGGGTTTGCAATCTGGTCGGGACCAGATGCCACCTAGTGAGCATTTTAAAGTAGAGTTCGTACATCGTGGTGCAATGTAAGGCGGCCTTGGTTGTAGCAATAGCCAATGCCCATTTCTTAGGTGAGTAAACCTTTTGCAGCTCTACCTCCCAGGAAAGCATATGTCTCGTCTTAGGAATTACGGGGGGAACCAAAAGGCAACGATAATGTGCCGTAAGGGGTTTATAGGTCTGAAGGCCCGTTTTCCATCGTGTTTCCCAAGCAGTAAGAGGCCGTGGGGCATCACTCAGGAATCCCCAGGCTTTCAGTAGAGATCTTAGTCTTAAAAGTTCAAATGTCAGTTGCCTCGGGATCTCAAAGTTCGTCACCATCTCTTCTTGTGTTAGAAGCCGATCTGCTACATAAAAATCACCTACTGTCAAAATTCCGGCCTGCCGCCATAAGTTCAGCCTCATATTGGGAAGGGTCTGAAGTATGGGGAGTACAGGTTGGATAGGAGAAGGATGGGGGGCGATCTGAATGTGGTGTCGCAGTTTATACCATAGAATTTGGCATCCTCTAACAATTGAATTAGAGATGGTGTAAGCGGTGGCGAGATGCGGGGGAAACCATAGCAAATCAGCCAGATCTATATAGGCGGGCAATGAAGCCTGTTCCAGGTCCCTCCATCTCGCGGGGGGGAGGTCTCGTCCCCAAGCAGAGACATGAGAGATCATAGCCGCCTCATAGTACATCTTCACACTCGGTAATCCCAGCCCTCCCTGATCTAGGGGGGACTGTAAGATTGCGGCCGCTACTCTGGGTTTCTTGTTGTTCCAGACGTATCTGTTGAATAGGGTCTGAAAGTTTTTCAGTAGTTTATCTGGGACTGGGAGGGGAATACATCTCATAATGTATGTCAGCTTGGGAAGTAGCATCATCTTCAGAGCCGCAATTCTACCCATCCAAGAGAGTTCGTCATATTTCTTTGCTCTCAGATGCTTGTCTACAGTCTTCAACAAAGTGTGGTAGTTCTCATGAAGAACCATCTCCTTATCGTAAGACAAGAAGACACCTAGGTGCCGGATACCTTTGGTGGACCATTTGAAAGAGTATTGCTGTCGCAAGGTTCTCTGTTCTAGATGGTCCAAATGTATCGGGAACGCCTCCGTCTTGGTTACATTTATTTTATAGTTAGAGAGCATACCGAATCTTTCGATAAGTGCCATCAGCGGCGGGAGCGATAAGGTCGGCTCTGTGATGAAAAGTGTAAGATCATCCACGAATAACGCCACCTTTTGGACTGAATCATGTAGCAGCAGACCCTGAATTTGGGCGTCCTGTCTGATGGCTGCCGCCAGTGGCTCCATGACCATCGCAAAAAGGAGTGGCGACAGGGGGCATCCCTGCCTCGTCCCATTTCGTATGTGAATTTTAGGGGAGCAAAAGCCTAACCCCTTGACCACAGCCGTGGGGAGGGTGTAGAGGGCCGCTACGGCCCCACAGAAAGATAGCGGGACCCCAAATCTTCTCAGAGTCTCAAACATATATTCCCATCTCACCCTGTCGAAGGCCTTTTCGGCATCTAATGACAGGGTGAGAAGGGGCAAGCCCATGTCATGCGATTCAGCGAAGATGTTCAGCAGTCTACGGGTGTTGTCAGAGCCCTGTCTGCCTTGGACAAATCCAACTTGGTCTAAGTGGATTATAGAGGGGAGGTGTTTCCCTAGTCTCGTCGCGAGAACTTTAGAGTATATCTTAATGTCCACGTTGATGAGGGAAATAGGTCTATAGCTCCCACATTCCTTGGGGTCTTTTCCTTCTTTAGGGATGGCCATGATAGTAGCCTCCAGGAATTCTCCTAACATCTTTCCTCTTTTAGCCACATCATTAAACAGTCGGAGCAGAAGAGGAGAGATAAGAGACACAAAGGTTCTGTAAAAGAGGGTGGAGAAACCGTCCGGACCAGGAGCCTTATGAGGCTTAAGGGACAGGACGGCAGCTTTCACCTCCTCCAAGGTAAATGGTCTATCAAGGTCTGCCACAGACTCCTCACTTAGCTGTGGTAATTGCAACTTGGTTAGGAATTGCCTCAACTCCTTACCGCTCGCCGGTGGGTCATTGGCACCGCTGTCTAGGCTGTAAAGAGCAGCGTAATAGTCCGAGAAGGCCTGGCCAATCTCCTTAGGAGAGCAGACCATGCCCCGAGCTGAATTGATGGCCGGGATCCTACTGGCGACCGCCCTGTTACGTAGTTTACGAGCTAAGAGCCTATCGGCTTTGTTCCCTTTGCTGTAATATACTTGTTTTAATTTGAATAGGTTGGTTTGCACTCTTAAAAGCTCTCGTTTATTGATCTCAGCCCTTATTGCACCCACCTGGGTGGCAAGAGCAGGGTCCGGGGCATTTTTATTGGCCATCTCCAGGGATCTTAGTTCGGTATATAATTTAGATAAGGGGATCTTATGGACCTCCTTCCACTGGGCCTTTTTCTTTATGAAATGGCCTCTCAGGTACGCCTTAAGGGCGGCCCAAACTATTTCAAGACTCGTATCTCCAGTATCATTGTGTGTTAAGAAATCTAAAATGGTTTCATGTAAGAGTGGTACCTCTGTTTCTGTGAGACACTGGTCTGGGAGTTTCCAAGACGGTCTACAGTCAAGGGACTGTAAGGCCAAGAGTTGGGCACTGACCATATCATGGTCCGACCATGGACAGGGCCTGATCTTTGATGCAGCAAAGTTGTCGAGTGTCCAAGAGTCACAGAGCAGATAATCAAGCCGAGAATATGAATTGTGGGGCACCGAATGGTGTGTGTAGTCTAGTTCAGTCGGAGCTAGGCATCTCCATACATCAAACAGCCCAAATTGATACATGAGTCGTCGGAAGGCCATCGATAGAGAAATTAGGTTACGGTCTGTTGGGTGGCTTGTGTTCCTTTTCTTGTCTAGCACCGGGTTCCAGACCAGGTTCAGATCGCCCCCCATCAAGAGATGTCCTCTCTTGATTGAGTCTAGCTTGTGTAGGAATTTTCGGAGAAAGGGGATCTGTCCCGTGTTCGGGACGTAAATGGATGCCAGCGTGTAGAGGGCTCCATTCAAGACACAGACCATGATAAGAAACCTACCCTCTGGGTCTCGTTCTATGTGGTCAATCGTACAAGTAATGTCCCGGTGGATCAGTATGGCAACTCCTCTCTTTTTTTCCGTATAGGAGGCGATTTCACAGATCGGGTATAAAGGGGAACTCCTGGGCTGTCTAGATCCCCTTTCCCAGTGAGTCTCCTGCAAAAACATTAAATGTATTCTGTGGGCGGACAGGTAATTAAACAGAAGGCTCCTTTTGGTAGGCGAGTTAAGACCCTGGGCGTTCAGGGTGGCAGCCAAAACGGGAGCCATTGTATGGGCGGGCGCTACCTGCGTAGTCGATGAGGACCTCAATCGCGGGTACGGGGGAAGGGTTTAATGTGGGTGTCTCTAATAAGTGGGAACAAGGGAATGTGGGTAGGAAAAAGGAGGGGGCCAGGGGTTGGGGCGCTCCAGGCCACAAACAGGACGTCTTGATGGTCAAACGCTACTAGCGAATATTGATGTGTATATAAACACTATCACAATGAGTGATCTCACAACTAAGAGTTGGAGAGCACAACTATAGGTATGGGGGGGGGAGAGGCCGGCAAAGATAGCCAGGCCCCAGTCGGTCAGTTTAAAGCGTGCAAGAATAGGGAGAGCGAGAGGAAGGGAGAGAGGGAGCCAGGGTAAAGCTCCCCTCCCCCCTCGCCCACGCCCCCGGTCACTATTGCAATTTTCTCGCTATAAGCGAGGGTCTTGTATTATGTTACTGTAATGAGTGAATGTCACTATCTCTGATATAAGGCTAAGAAAGAGACTGAGGTGCGGGGAGTCTAATCTCAGTTTTGTAGAAATGAGGTTTGAGGGAGAGAGTAGAACGGGAGACTCGTGCGTTAGACTATGTGTAAGTTTCTCCATCTATAGCGTCTCCTCAGGAGGGGTTAAGTGCATACGGGGTACCCGTGTAGGAGAGGGTGTCGCTGGCCCCAAATAGTCTACTATTATGTACATAGGAGGTAGAATAAAGAGCTAAGTGCAGAAGAGGAAAAGCAACAGTAAACAGCATCAACATCTTATGTAAACAGTCAATAGAAGATGGCCATCGTCAGTACGCATGGGCTTGGCTTTGGAGGGGTGTCAATCCTATACTATAGGGCTAGTTGAACATGGGAGTCTGACAATCCCCAAATTGGGAGGTAATCTAATTCCTGAGGGATCAGGTACCTAAGGGAGGGGACTGTTATTTTATGCGGCATGAGCTCCACACAGTCAAAGGGGCAAATACTGGGGAGGCTTATGAGTGTCTATAAATAATGTACTCAACCTTAGAGTTATTGGTCATAGATGGGAATAGGGAAATATGCGACTCCTGACGATAGCCATCAAACCCCTGAGAGGTATATATATATAAATCAGTTGTAACGGCATCAACGTGGGGACCAAATGGTCACCAGGTTGAGGACTCTAGACAGACAATGGTTTTTATACTTCTGATATAGCTTGAGGTACATACATAACTAACAGTAAAAACAAGAACAGGGTAAACATTACCAACCTAGGTACAAAGAACATCACATAACATCACATAATGATGACCATCAAACCAGAAGGGCCAGTTTTGGGATTAAATAGGTCCTGGGACTTAGGCTGCTATGAAACAGATGGTGAATACCATATGGGTGTTCCCTTGATTCAATTCCTGCCTTTTCTTTTAAGAGGAAAAAACAGCTACTCCGGCAAGTATGGTTTAGAGGGGCAAGGGTCTTCAAACAGGTGTATTCTATTTTAGTTCTAGGGAGTAAGTTACCTGAGGCGGGGGTGCAAGGTTATGCTCTGCACATGCTACGGGTTAGTTATTCTACTAAGCAAAAAGGCTAGGGCAAGCGCACCTCTATACGATACGCATCAAAGCATTGGGGTAATAATAGGGTGGGGGGTTAGTTCCCTTGTACTGCATTAACCAATCTAGTGAAGGTGGGCAGACTGAGGTGGGGATGTAGGGCTGTTGTTGTTAATGTGTTCTGCTGCCGAGGGATATCCATTCAATGTGATTAGGGCATGTGCCTCAGTAAGCGATACTCTTCTGAGTAGGATGCTAAAACATAATAAGTTCCAGGGAACACACACCTTGACTGACCTGAGCAAAATAGTTAAGTACAATTTACAAATAGTTACAAGTACAAGGGAGTAGGTTAAGAGAGGGGGGGGGAAAGGAGGAAGAGGAGAAGAGTGGTATAGTAAAGAGGGAGAAGGAGAAACGAAAAAGGGGGAGGAGGGGAGACGAGGAGGAGAGATAATCAAAGAGTAACGTAACAACAATGTAAAGAGAGGACATCCATTATGTCTTAGCAGTCTCACCAATCTTCGTGTACCCTCGGTACACACGAGTCAGTCTCTGTAGAAGTAGAGAGTCTCTCAATTGTAAGGCCCCAATTGGGGAGATAGTCATATGTACATCCGAGCAGTGACCAGATTGGAGTATCTCACGAGGGAGCGTCTCTAGTCTTAGATATTGTAGTATTTCTCTGGTCACTACTGGGTCTCTGTGGAAGGGAGCCCCACTCAGGGGCTGATGCTCTCAGGCCTCTACCAGGTACAACTGCTTGGGGTGGTATTGGAGGATCTTGTGGCAGTAGGCCCCAGCTTTGGAGTAATTCCCTTGCCTGTTGAGGTGAGGATGCTGCATATTGCTGTCCATCTTTGTTGATGTAGAGTTTAACAGGGAACCCCCATCTGTATTTAATGCCCTTGTCTCTCAAGATTTTAGTGTAGGGTTGGTAGTGTCTTCTGATCTGGAGAGTGTGTGGAGAGAGATCCTGGAATACCTGAATGTCAGCATATTGCTCTGGGAGTGATTTGTCCCCCGCCAGGGCCCTCAGAAGTTTCTCTCGAAACGTGTAATAATGCAGGCGGGCGACAACATCTCTTGGTTTATCACCTTCAGCTGTCCTCGGCCTCAGGGCTCTATGGGCTCTATCAAGTAGCATCTCTTGCTCGTTCTCTTCACCAAGGACTGCAACAAAAAAGTCGTGGAGGAATTTTCCAAGTTCCTGCGGGGGGACAGTTTCTGGGATACCTTTCACCCTGATATTGTTGCGGCGAGTCCTGTCCTCAAGATCCGCTAGTTTAAGCTCGAGGTCAGTGATCTGCTCTGCTAAACTCTGTGAGTAATCTAAGAGGTTGCCGTGGTCTACCCTGAGATCTTCCTGTTTGCGTTCCAACGCATCGGTTCTTTCACCTATAAGGGCAATGTCCCTTTTTAGATCAGCATGTCCCTTATCAAACTTCTTGGAGAGAGAATCATGGTGTGAGGCCAGGAGCGACCTAATAGAGTCCATTAAGTTGTTATCAGTATCTGCATCTTGGTGCTTTAAATGGCTCGTGGCCTGGGATAAAGTTGTTCTGATGCGAGCATCATTAAGACTGCTCGTGTCTGAGGCATCCTCTTCCGAGCCTGATTGTTGTCTGGATGTATGTTGGCTGAAGTGGTCCGCCACTGTTCTTTTTGGGGTTTTGTGAGAGTTTTGTTTTCTTTTAAAGGATTGCGGCATCTTGTACTTTTGCAATTGTAGTGACATGAGATATGGAAGGCAAATAGTGGAGAAAGAGAAATACTGTTTTGCACTATAAAGAAATCTGCTGTAGGGCCGACTGGGGCCAGGACATCAGTGGAGGAGGTTAGCACATTTTGTTTTTACACAGGTCCTGGTGCCACATATATATTGAGGTTAGGCCGGTTAAGAGCTGGGCTCTGTGGCCCAAGAGTTGAAGTGGATTTCACTGGAACGTGTATTCTGGTCTGGTCTCTCCCCTGGGAGCTTGTCCCCTCAGGACGATGTGGGTGAAGGTATAGGGGTATGACCCGCAGGCAAACTGGGCCGGCGGGAAAGGGAGGGGAGAGACCTGTAGAGTCACAGTTACAGCTTGTTAAATGTTGGTCTGTGCCAGTAAGGAGGTTGTGTAGAGATCCTGGGAGAATGACACAATCAGTTTTTCCTAAGTAGTATCAGCAGCTCCCTGTACTGAAAGTTTGTGTGTGTGGGCAAGCTGCGTGGGTTCAGATGAAAAAGACACAGGACATTAAGGCTGATACCCCAGCTGATTTATTTGTGCTCTCTCTCAGGGAGAGCTAATGCAGGCCTTATGGTGAACTGAATGTCTATGTAGGTATAGCCTGGGTCCCAGCTTAATGTAGACAGGGGGATAACGTCTGTGCTTCAAAGGGCCTTTTTTTGTTCACGTCTATATCTTCCTTTAAAACACTCTATAAGTTACCAGTGGAAGTGAACATCAGGTAGTTATTGGTTAGGTAATAGTCCCAAGAGACCCCTTCTGCGTGGTAGGCCCCGTACTAAAACGGAGCTGTGGTTATAGGTATTCTAAGGCCCAAGATGGCGGGTGTTCGCGCCTTTTTCTAAACAAGTGCGCAACAGATAGGCCCAGCCACCGCTCTGTCTAATTCAGCAGGCTCTCCCTCTCGATCGGAGAGCACAGACGCTCACCCCCTGAAGCCCACTTCATAGGCAGCACTAACCTTCGAGGGTCCCTGGTTACAATCGGGTAAGGCTCCCAGCCGCACAATCTTCTCCCCCAGATGTCTGAGCTGTTGGGTATATGCTCCGGAGCGGGTCCCCGACCCTCCGGAGCAGTGCAGATGAAGGTAAGCTGGTGGCTGATCTCCGCGAAAAGGAGCAAAGTCTTTTGAGTGCGGCCAGGCGGGACACCCGGTCCCACTGTCTCTATGCGGCGGCTGTCTGGTTTTCTGGGTAAGTGCTCCGGAGCGGGTCCCCGGCCCTCCGGAGCAATGCGGTGAGAGATAGGCGGTTGGTAGTAACAGAGGGTAATAATATCCAGGTCTCCGGAGCGGAGCCCCGACCCTCCGGAGACAGAGGATCTCAGCAACACGTCCTAATAAAAGTGCGTAGTGGCCGCAAGTTTCCAGATCTCCCCCAGAGCAGTGTAGAGATATGTTGCCACGAGCTTGATAGCCCCAATCCAGCTTCTTGATTGTAAGGAAAGTCGGCCAGTCTGTAGGATAAGGTAGTGGGCTGCATATACATAAACTTTGGTCCAAATTTATAGCAAATTATTCAGTTAATAATGTACTTAAACACTTTTCAGCCCAGGAGCTCAGTGCAAACACGTCCAGGCTGTGCTGCGGCTAGCTCCGCCCCCTATTTGTATTTATTTTAACTAGGAAGTTATTAAATAGTTAATAACTATTTAATAATTATTGTACCTAGTTAAAATAAATACAAAGTTGCCTGTAAAATAAAAATAAACCCTAAGCTAGCTACAATGTAACTAGTAGTTATATTGTAGCTATCTTAGGGTTTATTTTATAGGTAAGTATTTAGTTTAAAAAAGGAATAATTTATTTAATGATAGGAATATTTATTTAGATTATATTTAAGTTAGGGGGGTGTTAGGGTTAGGGTTAGACTTAGATTTAGGGGTTAATAACTTTAGTATAGTGGCGGCGACGTTGGGGGTGGCAGATTAGGGGTTAATAATTGTAGGTAGGTGTCGGCGATGTTAGGGACGGCAGATTAGGGGTTAATAAAATTTAACTAGTGTTTGCGAGGCGGGAGTGCGGCGGTTTAGGGGTTAATATATTTATTAAAGTGGCGGCGATGTCCGGTCAGCAGATTAGGGGTTACAAATTTTATTTGTGTTTGCGATGTGAGGGGGGGGCTCAGTTTAGGGGTTAAAAGGTAGTTTATGGGTGTTAGTGTACTTTTTAGCACTTTAGTTAAGAGTTTTATGTTACAGCGTTAGCCCATAAAACTCTTAACTACTGACTTTTAAATGCGGTAGGAGTCTTGACAGGAGAGGGTCTACCGCTCACTTTTTCCAAGACTCGTAATACCGGCAGTAGGCAAATCCCATTGAAAAGATAGGATACGCAATTTACGTAAGTGGATTTGCGGTATGCTCGAGTCGCAGAAAAAAAGTGAACAGTACACCTGTACCTGCCAGACTCGTAATACCAGCGGGCGTTAAAAAGCAGCGTTGGGACCTCTCAGCGCTGCTTTTTAAGGCTAACGCAAGACTCGTAATCTAGGCGAAAGCAAGGTATAACTTAAGATTCCATTATCTTGTTTTCTCAGAAACAATTCAAATGCATTGTAACAGGGACATTGTTAAAAGAATGTGAAGATGGTAGTGTTTTCATGCTCTCTCTTCTTTGGTCTCTAGGAACTCGTGCTCTATAAATAAAATTGTATGTTTTTACCATTTGTTGGTTTTCTTCTTTAACCCACTGACTGCCAGAGAGGGCTACAATGCATTGCAAAAGCATGGATTTCATATTACTAGCCTTTTACTACCACAATACATTATTTCACAACACATCCTTTTTATATGGAGTGGTATTCTTGTCATTTAGAGGGATATTGTTATTGTCACCTAAGTAGGCTAATTAAGTTGCGTGAATTTGAAAATGGCTGCCTGCCCTTGTAAAGAGTATTCACTTGCTAACTAGCATCTTGTCAATCATTATTGTTCATTATCTCACTGAGGTCACCTACTTGCATACTACGTGGCACAAATTACAGTGCACGGTGCAGCTGGGCTGTGGATCTCTGTCTCGCTGCTTATTATCTCTGTCAAATTGGGTTCCTGTCTGTCAGTTCAAGTATCTTCCATATGCACAGGTTGCTACCACCTATGCTTTTTCCTAATTAAGATTTATGGTTTGTTTCTTGAACTCCCATCTCCCAAAGGTCTCTCTTTATTCAGATATTGGCATCTAAATGAAGGCAGATACCTGTATATGCAGTTTGTACATCATTTATATAGACAGTGACAAGACAGGGACAAATAATGAACTTGCTTGGTCATGTAACAACCTCGATATTAATTTAACCCTTTTGCTCCTAAACATTTACTGTAATATACTACAATAGACAGTAGTTCTGCTGCTCTAATGTAAGGTCACAGGGTAGTGTGAAAAAGAAAATGCTTCATTTGAGACTTTAAATTAAAAAATAATAATAATTGTTGCTACTATGGCCCCGATGATCGAAAGTGCTGCGAGGCGATGATATATTCATAACAGATCTAATGAGATGTTGAGAATGCCGGCGAAATATTCAAAATTGCTGACATTACTGTTTAAAGGCAGCATTGCAGGGGGCGTTTTACTATACATCGCAATGGGTGGCAATACTGGTAAAAAATTCTAAGCAGCATCGGCACTGACTTTGGCGATATAAAGTGAAGGATCTCTTTTAAGTATATCACACCAAGCCTAATAACTATACCTATGTACTCCTATAACGCCATAATTTACCACTGCAATCTAACCGTATACTACTCAACTCCTAAACCACCAATAGCCCACCGCAATAAACTTCCAAACCTATTAACACCTATACCGCCAATAGCCCACCTCAATAACACCTACACTAGTTTACCCTTATACTGCCAATAGCCCACCTCTATAACCCCTACACTTCTTAACCCCTACACTTATTAACCCCTATACTGCCAATAGCCCACCTCAATAACCCCTACACTTCTTAACCCCTATACTGCCAATAACCGAATGCAATAACCCCTACACTACCTAACCCCTATACTGCCAATACCTCCTAACCTATTAACCCCTAATTCACCACAACCCACCAATGCAGATTACCCCTACACTATTTAACAACCTAAAACACCTAACCCCCACCTCTAAGCTAAATCCCCCTAAATTATAAAAAAATCAAACGCTAAATTTACAAAAAATAACAAAACCTAACATTACAGACAAAAAAACACTACCAAAAATAAAAATCCAACAGTTATGACTATATTTAACCTAAGGCCACCTTTTTATAAAAAACACCCCAAAATAAAAACCCTAAACTAACACTAAAAGTTACTATAACAATAGCCTTAGAATGGCTTTTTGTAGGGCATTGGTCTAACGTGACATAGCTCTTTTTTAAATCAATACTACAACCCAATTCAATAAAAGTAACCCCCCCACCTCCCAATAAAAAGCCTAATCTACAAAATCCCTAACCTAAAAAATAACCCTACCCTACAAAAAGATTGCCCTGAAAAGCGCATTTGGTTAGGCATTGTCCTTAGAGGGGCATTTGGTAGGGCAGTACCCATCTCTTTTTTGCCCAAAAATAAAACCCTAATCTAAAAAAAGATTGTCCTGAAAAGGACATTTGGTAGGGCATTGTCCTAAAGTGTTTGGCTCACTAAAAAAACCTAAAAATGAAAAAAACAAAAAAATAAGCTTAAAAATAAAAAAGCCCACCTCCAAAAAATCCTAAAGATAAACTTCAAAGTTTGTACTCACCAACTTGACTCCGGCAGTGCTCCTCTTCTTTCTTCATGGCGGCATTTCTAAGTGGTAGTCCTCCGAGGCGGCACAGGACCAAACCACAAGGCAGGAGATATAGTCAGGAACCAAGTAGAGAGTAAGCAACACACTAGCAGCACAGGACCAAATAATAAGGCAGATATTATTGCCAGGAACCAAGCAGAGAGTCAGCCAAACACTAGCAGCACAGGACCACATCATAAAGGAACCAAGCTGAGAGTCAGCAACACACTAGCAGCACAGGACCACATCATAAAGAAACCAAGCAGAAAATCAGCAACACACTAGCAGCACAGGACCAAATCATAAAGGAACCAAGCAGAAAATCAGCAACAAACTAGCAGCACAGGACCAAATCATAAAGTAACCAAGCAGAGAATCAGCAACACACTAGCAGCACAGGACCACATCATAAAGGAACCAAGCAGAGAATAAGAAACACACTAGCAGCACAGAACCATATTATAAAGGAACCAAGCAGAGAGTCAGAAACACATTAGCAGTACAGGACCAAATCATAAAGGAACCAAGCAGAGAATCAGAAACACATTAGCAGCACAGGACTAAATCATAAAGCAGAGATTATAGCCATAATCTGGCTGTGAAGGTCTTCTTCCAGGCAGCTCCATCTTCATCCATCACGGGACCATCTTCTTTCTTCTTGCCAGAGGTGCGGTGCGGTCTTCACCGATGCTCGGATCCGTATCCCTGGTCCACCTCAGAGTCTTCAGCGATGTGGAGGTCCTCTTCATGTGATTCGTCCGCCACACACTGAAGATTGAATGCAAGGTACCCCTTTTATATTGGGGTACCCTGCATTCCTATTGGCTGAAATGTTCAAATCAGCCAATAGGATAAGAGCTACTGAAATTGCTGATTTGAACAGCCAATAGGATTTCAGTAGCTCTCATCCTATTGTCTGATTTGAAAATTTCAGCCAATAGGAATGCAAGGTACCCCAATATAACAGGGGTACCTTGCATTCAATCTTCAGTGTGCAGTGAAGATCACATAAAGACCACCCCCGCCGAGGAAAACCACTGCTCCGGATCTGCCCATCGGAAGACCGCTCCGCACCTTCGGGAAGAAGAAAAAAGATGGTCCGGCGATGGATGAAGATGGATCTGCCTGGATGAAGACTTTTCAGTGCCTGGAAGAAGATGGATGTCAAGACTTCAGGAATGGTGAGTAGGTTTTTTGGGGTTAGTAATAGTGTTTTTTCTTTTTAGATTAGGGATTTTTTATTTTTTAATGGGCTGCAAAAGAGCTGATTGCCCTTTTAAGGGCAATGCCCATAGAAATGCCTCTTTAGGGGCAATGGGTAGCTTAGGTTTTTTTTAGCATTAGGTCTTTTTTATTTTGGGGGGTTGGGGGTTGTAATGTTAGGGGGTAATTTGTAATTTTTTATGGAAAAGAGCAGATTTCTTTTATGGGCTATTGGTAGTTTAGTCTCAAATTAGGGTATTTTTTTTTAGTTACCTTTTTTTATAGAGTATTAGATTAGGTTTAATTTTTTTTATTTTAGATGTTCTTTTTTCCAGTAATTTTAGATTTTTTTATTTTTTATATTAGATTTTTTTCTTTCATTTAATATTAGGTTTGGGTTTTTTTTGGTAATGTAATGTTAGGATTTTTATTTTTAACTTTAAATTAGGATTTTATTTTTCTTTATATTTTAATTTTAATTATTAGTAAGGTAATCTTTTAATTTTATGTAATTGGGGTTAATTTAGGGGGTGTTGGGTTAGTGGGCTTAGTGATTAGATTAATACTTTGCGTTGTGGGGGATGGCGGTTTAGGGGTTAATTGTTTAATTAGGTATATTGCGTTGTGGGGGGATGGTGGTTTAAGGGTTAAAAGTTTAATTAGTTATATTGTATTGTGGGGTCTTCAGCGACGTGGAGGTCCTCTTCATGTGATTTGTCCACTGCACACTAAAGATTGAATGCAAGGTACCCCTTTTATATTTGGGTACCTTGCATTCCTATTGGCTGAAATTTTCAAATCAGCCAATAGGATGAGAGCTACTGAAATCGCTGATTTGAACAGCCAATAGGATTTCAGTAGCTCTCATCCTATTGGCTTATTTGAAAATTTCAGCCAATAGGAATGCAAGGTACCCCAATATAAAAGGGGTACCTTGCATTCAATCTTCAGTGTGCAGCGAAAATCACATGAAGGCCGCCGAGGAGCACCACCACTCTGGATCTGCCCATCGGAAGACCGCTCTGCACCTCCGGGAAAAAGAAAGAAGATGGTCCTGCAATGGATGAAGATGGATCTGCCTGGATGAAGACTTTTCAGTGCCTGGAAGAAGATGGATGTCTGGACTTCAGGAATGGTGAGTACATTTTTTGTGGTTAATGTTAGTTTTTTCGGGTTATTTTATTTTTAGATTAGGAATTTTTTATTTTTTTATGGGCTGCAAAAGAGCTTATTGCCCTTTTAAGGGCAATGTCCATACAAATGCCTCTTTAGGGGCAATGGGTAGCTTAGGTTATTTTTAGCATAAGGTCTTTTTTATTTTGGGGGGTTGGGGGTTGTAATGTTAGGGGGTAATTTGTGATTTTGTAGGGAAAAGAGCTGATTTCTTTAGGGCGATGCCCTACAAAAGGCCCTTTTAAGGGCTATTGGTAGTTTAGTCTTAGATTAGGGTATTTTTTTATTTTAGTGACCTTTTTTAAATAGGGTATTAGAGGTTTAATTTTTTTTTATTTTGGATAAGTTCATTCTTTTTTCAATAATTTTAGATTTTTTATTTTTTATAATAGATTTTTTCTTTAATTTAATCTTAGTTTTTTGTTTTTTTTGGTAATGTGGGGATTTTTATTTTTATTTGTATTTTAATTTATTTTATTAGTAAGATAGACTTTTTTATTTTATGTAATTGGGGTTAATTTAGGGGGTGTTAGATTAGGGGGCTTAGTGATTAGATTAATACTTTTCATTGTGGGGGGTGGCGGTTTAGGGGTTAATAGTTTAATTAGGTAAATTACGTTGTGGGAGATGGTGGTTTAGGCGTTAAAAGTTTTATTAGGTATATTGTTTTGTGGGGGGATGGTGGTTTAGGGGTTAATATTTTAATTAGGTATATTGTATTGTGGGGGGATAGCGGTTTAGGGGTTAATAGTTTAATGAGGTATATTGCGTTGTGGGGGGTTGGCAGTTTAGGGCTTAATAGTTTTATTAGGTATTTTCCGTTGTGGGGGGTAGCGGTTTAGGGGTTAATAATTTTAATAGGTAGATTGCGTTGTGGGGGATGGCAGTTTAGGGGTTAATAGTGTAATTAGATACTTTGCGATGTGGGGGTTGGCAGATTAGGGGTTAATACATTTTATTTAGTTATTGCGGTGGGGGGATGGCGGTTTAGATGTACATATTGCTCATTCGTTAGGTGTTTGTTAAAATTTCCAGGGAGTTTCGGTGCTCATATACTCATCGCAAGGCTTGCTGCGTCTGCCTATGTGTGGCGAGGTGAATATGGAGTAAAATGTCTCCATTTTTGCCGCAAAAGTCCTTGCATTGAATATGTGATACCGACTTGCAACGCAGATTCTTTGTTAGTTTATCGGAGTAAAAATAGCGGGTGTTAGGGGAAATATACGTGCCACATTTGTATGTGGCGCCGTATATGTAATCGCAACATCCGACAAAAAATAGCAGATGCTGGCTTTTGAGGGCAACACCGCATATGTAATCTCGCCCCTCGAGTTCGCATGGAAGCTTTAAGCACACAAGCGCGCTTCCATAGGCGCCAATGGGAGTCTCATTCTGATGCCGTAGACATGGCACAGAACCTAGCGCACCTAGACCGCAATGTAAAGGCACTTTTCAGTGCCGTTTTTTCTAACACCCCACATCCGCTCGCTTTAACTCCTTATAACTGCTTTGTGCAGTTATTTTAATTATAAAAAGATAGTCATACTTTTTTTTTTAAATTTACACTTTATTTTGGGGGGCAATTAGAGGACATTTTTTTAATTTAATACCAGAGGTCTGACCTCCAGTTAATTAACATAGCGCAAAGTGCTACCGCATGCTCGCAGTAGAATTAGCCAACCACACGTATTGGCTGTTTATTTAACAGGTGCCTGTAAACTGGGCAACATTGCCCTTTTACAGGCGCATGTTAAATTAGCACTCCACCTGTAATCTAGCCCATAATGTATTAACTCTGATCTATTATCTATGTACACAATATGTATCATAAAAAATATCCACATTAACAAGTTAATACATTTATCAAATACATAATAACATATTCAGTCTAGGGGGCAGATTTAACAAGGGCCGAATGGCCCTGAATGTAACTGTTTCCACGCAAGCCTTTAGGCTTGCCAGAAACAGGAGTTAAGAAGCAGCGGTCTGAGGACGGTGGACAGCAATCCGCCCGATCGGATACGATCGGGTTGATTGACACCCCCTGCTAGCGGCTATAGCGAATCATGTCCACGGGGTATGATAAATCTACCCATATGAATTAAATAGATAAATTATTGGTTTAATGTCATTTTTTGTTTGTTTACTAATTTTCTGGCAGTCTCTTTTTAAAATGAATAATAATCATAGGAAGGATAGATAATATGTAATGTAGTGTAATTTAATGGCTTTGAAATGGTTGTGACTCAAGAATACTCACATGGGCCTCTATTTATCAAGCCGTCAACCGCAAATACGCTGAAATTCCGCAGCGTAATTGTGGAGAGCTTGATTCGCCTCATTTATCAAAGGCTACAGACCGGCAAAAGTAGAATTTTGTGACGTAACATACGATTAGCCGGTCTCAATCCGACACAGATCAATGCTAACGTCATTACAGATGTTCCGAATGCAAGTTCTTTTGCAAGTTAACAAAAATCTACCAGGTACGCTCGGCACTATTCTGGCCCAGCGTACCTGGTTTTCAATCTGCCGCCCTAGAGGCGGCAGATGCCATAGGAATCAATGGGAGTCTGAAAGTAGCGAAAGCTTATGTTCGCTGCTGCCCGATATCCCATTGATTCCTATGGGAGAATAAAAGTTATGTTTACACCTAACACCCTAACATGTACCCCGAGTCTAAACACCCCTAATCTGCCACCCGACACCGCCGCCACCTACATTATACTTATTAACCCCTAATCTGCCGCCCCGACACTGCCGCCACATACATTATACTTATTAACCCCTAATCTGCCGCCCGACACCGCCGCCCCCTACATTATACTTATTAACCCCTAATCTGCCGCCCTGACACCACCGCCACCTACATTATACGTATTAACCCCTAATCTGCCGCCCCTACACCGCCGCCACCTACATAATGTTATTAACCCCTAATCTGCCGCCCAACACCGCCACCACCTACATTATACTTATTAACCCCTAATCTACCGCCCCTAATATCGCCGCCACCTACTTTATACTTATTAACCCCTATTCTGCCGCCCCTAACATCGCCGCCACCTACCTACATTTATTAACCCCTAATCTGTCGCCCCCAATGTCGCTGCCACTATATTAAAGTTATTAACCCCTAAACCTAAGTCTAACCCTAACACCCCCTAACTTAAATATAATTTAAATAAATCTAAATAAAATTACTATCATTAACTAAATTATTTCTATTTAAAACTAAATACTTACCTGTAAAATAAACCCTAAGCAAGCTACAATATAACTAATAGTTACATTGTAGCTAGCTTAAGGTTTATTTTTATTTTACAGGCAAGTTTGTATTTATTTTAACTAGGTAGAATAGTTATTAAATAGTTATTAACTATTTAATAACTACCTAGCTAAAATAAATACAAAAGTACCTGTAAAATAAAACCTAACACTACACTACAATTAAATAAATTACCTAAATTAAATACAATTACCTAAATTAAATTAAATTAAATTAGCTAAAGTACAAAAAAACAAAACACTAAATTACAGAAAATAAAAAACAAATTACAGAAATTTAAACTAATTACTCCTAATCTTATAGCCCTATCAAAATAAAAAAAGCCCCCCCCCAAAAAAAAAACCTAGCCTAAACTACCAATAGCCCTTAAAAGGGCCTTTTGCGGGGCATTGCCCCAAAGTAATCAGCTCTTTTACCTGTAAAAATAAAATACAAACAACCCCCCAACAGTAAAACCCACCACCCACACAACCAACCCCCCAAATAAATAACTTACTAAAAAAAAACTAAGCTCCCCATTGTCCTGAAAAGGGCATTTGGATGGGCATTGCCCTTAAAAGGGCAGTTAGCTCTTTTGCAGGCCCAAAGCCCTAACCTAAAAAGTAAACCCACCCAATACACCCTTAAAAAAATACTAACACTAACCCCATGAAGATTCACTTACCGGGAGACGTCTTCATCCAAGCGGCAAGTTGTTCTCAATGAATCCGGCAGAAGTGGTCCTCCAGACGGGCAGAAGTGTTCCTCCAGACGGCATCTTCCATCTTCATCCTTCCGACGCGGAGCGGCTCCATCTTCAAGACATCCGGCACGGAGCATCCTCTTGCAACAACATCTTCTTACTGAATGAATATCACTTTAAGTGACGTCATCCAAGATGGCGTCCCTTCGATTCCAATTGGCTGATAGAATTCTATCAGCCAATCGGAAATAAGGTAGAAAAAATCCTATTGGCTGATGCAATCAGCCAATAGGATTGAACTTCAATCCTATGGGCTGATCCAATCAGCCAATAGGATTGCAATAGGATTGAGCTTGCATTCTATTGGCTGATTGGAACAGCCAATAGAATGCCAGCTCAATCCTATTGGCTGATTGCATCAGTCAATAGGATTTTTTCTACCTTAATTCTGATTGGCTGATAGAATTCTATCAGCCAATCGGAAACGAAGGGACGCCATCTTGGATAACGTCACTTAAAGTGATATTCATTCAAGCAAGAAGATGTCGTTGGAAGAGGATGCTCCGCGTCGGATGTCTTGAAGATGGACCCGCTCCGCGCTGGAAGGATGAAGATAGAAGATGCCGCCTGGATGAAGACTTCTGCCCATCTGGAGGACCACTTCTGCCCGTCTGGAGGACCACTTCTGCCGGATTCGTTGAGGACATCTTGCCGCTTGGATGAAGACGTCTCCCTGTAAGTGAATCTTCATGGGATTAGTGTTAGGATTTTTTAAGGGTGTATTGGGTGGGTTTCTTTTTTAGGTTAGGGCTTTAGGCCTGCAAAAGAGCTAACTGCCCTTTTAAGGGCAATGCCCATCCAAATGCCCTTTTCAGGGCAATGGGGAGCTTAGGTTTTTTTACTTAGTAATTTATTTGGGGGGTTGGTTGTGTGGGTGGTGGGTTTTACTGTTGGGGGGGTTGTTTGTATTTTTTTTTCCAGGTAAAAGAGCTGATTACTTTGGGGCAATGCCCCGCAAAAGGCCCTTTTAAGGGCTATTGGTAGTTTAGTTTAGGCTAGAGTTTTTTTTATTTTGGGGGGGGGGCTTTTTTATTTTGATAGGGCTATTAGATTAGGTGTAATTAGTTTAAATATCTGTAATTTGTTTTTTATTTTCTGTAATTTAGTGTTTTTTTGTACTTTAGTTAATTTAATTTAATTTATTTAATTGTTTTTAATTTAGTTAATTTATTTAATTATAGTGTAGTGTTAGGTGTTAGTGTAACTTAGGTTAGGTTTTATTTTACAGGTACTTTTGTATTTATTTCAGCTAGGTAGTTATTAAATAGTTAATAACTATTTACTAGTTAAAATAAATATAAACTTGCCTGTAAAATAAAAATAAACCCTAAGCTAGCTACAATGTAACTATTAGTTATATCGTAGCTATCTTAGGGTTTATTTTACAGGTAAGTATTTAGTTTTAAATAGTAATAATTTAGTTTATGATAGTAATTTTATTTAGATTTATTTAAATTATATTTAAGTTAGGGGGTGTTAGGGTTAGGGTTAGACTTAGGTTTAGGGGTTAATACATTTAGAATAGTGGCGGCGACGTTGCAGGCGGCAGATTTGGGGTTAATAAATGTAATGTAGGTAGCGGCGGTGTAGGGGGAGGCAGATTAGGGGTTAATAACATAATGTAAGTGGTGGTGGGCTCCGGGAGTGGCGGTTTAGGGTTTAATAAGTTTATTTTGTTGCGGCGGGGTCCGGGAGTGGCGGTTTAGGGGTTAATAAGTTTATTTCGTTGCAGCGGGGTCCGGGAGCGGTGGTTTAGGGATAAAACAGTATAGTATAGTGGCGGTGTTTAGTGACAGTATACCAATTAAGCTGGGAAAAAGCCGAAGAGCAGCGAGATTACTGTTAGTTAACAACAGTCCGCTGCTCATAGCCCCGTACTTGGTGTGCGGCTTTTTACAGCTTTTTTTGGTAACTTTGGAGAGCGTATTCAGGTCCGCAGCAGCGATGTTAGGCGATCTTAGGCGAGCGTATTGCTGCCGTTGAATGCAAGTAAATTGACGGCTTGATAAATAGAGTCCATGAACTGGATCTGCAACATCTCCAAGCAGAATACACAGTATATAAAGACCATGGATTTTCAGCTTGACATTGGAGTTACATAAACATAAAAGCTACAATCTAAGAGAAACAAAATGTTAAACAGTTATACTTAGTGTACAGTCTCAGACTCTCTCTCTTTTTGAGTGGGGAACATTTATTTTTATCAGTATATTCTCAGTGCGAGTAAATGGCCAAGTCATGCTGTATTGTTCAATTCCTCCTTATAGTGCAAAGTTGCATTTCATCCTTTATTCCCTGTCTTCCAAATATTTTTCTCATCTTTTTACAATAGAAACCATGCTTAAAGGGACAGTCTACTCCAGAATTGTTATGGTTTAAAAAGATAGATAATCCCTTTATTACCCATTCCCTAGTTTTGCATAACCAACACAGTTATAATAATACACTTTTTACCTCTGTGATTACCTTGTATCTAAGTCTCTGCAGACTGCCCCCTATTTAAGTTCTTTTGACAATTTTGACAGACTTGCATTTTAGCCAAATCAGTGGTGAGTCACAGGGGTCAAGTTACTAATGTGCGAGCAGACATGATATGATGTAGCGTATCATGTCCGCTGCACATCGATAAATGTTGACAGCATACGCTGTCGGCATTTATCATTGCACCAGCAGTTCTTATGAATTGCTGGTGCATTACCGCCCCCTGCAGATTTGCGGCCAATCGGCCGCTAGCAGGGGGTGTCAATCAACCCGGTCGCTTTGATTTCTGTCCGCCGCCTCAGAGCAGGTGGACAGGTTATGGAGCAGAGGTCTTTAGACCGCTGCTTCATAACTTCTGTTTCTGGCGAGTCTGAAGGCTTGCCGGATACACGGGGCCTCAAGCTCCGTACGTAGCTTGATAAATTGACCCCATAGTCATGAATATGGCACACATGAACTATTGCTGTAAAAAACTGTCCAAAGGCACTGAGATAAGAGGTGGCCTACAAGGGCTTAGAAATAAGCATATGAACCTACCTAGGTTTAGCTTTCAACAAAGAATACCAAGAGAACAAAGCAAATTTGGTGATAAAAGTAAATTGGTAAGTTGTTTAAAATGACATGCCCTATCTGAGTCATTAGTTTAATTCTTACTTGACTGTCCCTTTAATATACTCAACATATATATAATCTATTTCTGTACATACAGCACTTATGTGACACTACTATGTCATTTTGGAGCAGCCCATTAAGTATATCATGTTTCACATTTAGCCAATCGAAGTGTAGAAAATGTAGAAGTTTAAAGGGACATTTTACCTGCTTAAGTGTCCTAAATTCTTTACAGACAACTCATTTACCTTTACTTGGACATTTGAAATAGCTGTTTGGTCTGTTACCTAAACAGAAAATATGATTACTTTTTGTATTCTCTAAAGAAAAGCTATGAAAACAAGAGGTAGCAGCAGCCCAGTGGGGGATTGGAGAGATAGGTACTAAAATGTTAATTTTCAATTGTTCTCTCCAAACAACTCACGGGCATGGAGAGAAATCATGAAAAATCTTTGGGGGCTGTTTTTGTAGTATTATATTGTAAAGTATGTGCATCTTCTTCACATCCAGAATCCTGCATAGCTAAATAAAAAGCTCTCAAGCTAAATTGTGTCTTTCTAAAATTCTCTTAGAGACCTCACATTAATTAGAAACCTCTCAGATGAAAAATATTAGATCATGGGGCACTAAATATTAAGAAACGATAATGAGGCCTTTGTTTATATAGAGGGATAAGGATGTCTGCTCTTTCTGTAAGCTCAGCCCATTTAAATTAGCAAAAATAGCTATTTTATATTAAAAATAAACCTAAAAGAGAAATTTCCCATAAATGTAATACTTTGCAGCTAGTATAAAAAGTATTTGGGAAAACAATATTACAGTACAGTGTCCCTTTAAGAATTATGGCTTAAAAATGTCAAATGGCTTAATATAGTTAAAGAAAAATTAAAAAAAAAAAAAAAAGTTTAGGATTTTTTAGTGTTAGTTTTTTTTTATTTTGGGGGGTTTGTTGGGTGGTGGGTTTTACTGTTAGAGGGGGGACCTAGTATTTTTTAAGGTAAAAGAGGTGTTTAACTTAGGGCAATGCCCTACAAAAGGCCCTTTTAAGGGCTATTGGTTGTTTAGTATTAGATTAGGGGGTGTTTTTTTGGGGGGGGGGGTATTTTCATAGGGATTAGGTTTAAAAAATTTTATTTTGGATAATTTGGTTTATTATTTTATATAATGTTAGAATTTTATTTTTTGTAATCTTAGATTAATTTAATTTTTTATTTTTTTATTTTTAAGTAATAGCTTTTTTATTTTAATTGTAATGTAGTATTTTTTAATTTAGGTAATTAGGGTTAATTTAGGGGGTGTTAGGTTAGGGGGTTTAGTAAATTAATTAGTTATTTGCATTGTGGTGGTTTGGCTGATTAGGGGTTAATAGATTTATTAGGATTATTGCATTGTGTGGGTTTGGCGGATTAGGGGTTAATAGTTTTATTAGGTTTATTGCGTTGTGTGGGTTTAGCGGATTAGGGGTTAATAGATTTATTAGGATTATTGCATTGTGTGGGTTAATGGCGTGTAAGGGGTTAATAGTTTTATTAGGTTTATTGTGATGTGGTTTAATGGCGGATTAGGGGTTAATTAATTTATTAGGTTTATTGCTATGTGGATTAATGGCAAATTAGGGGTTAATACATTTATTACGTTTATTGCGATGTGGGTTAATGGCGTATTAGGGGTTAATACATTTTTTTTAGTTATTTGCCGGTGGGGGATTGCGGTTGACATGTAGATAGATATTGCGCATGCGTTAGGTGTTAGTTAATATTTTCAGGCAGTTACGGTGCTCACATTTTCAGTGTAAGGCTTGCTGCACCTGCCTATCGCCTACATTTAGAGTTCTGCATTAGCCGTCAAAACCAGCATTAGGGGGTCCTAATGCTGGTTTTGGCCGGCCGCTGGTATTTAGAGTCTTGTAGGTAAGGGTCTAACGCTCACTTTCCAGCCGCGACTTTTCCATACAGCAGATCCCCTTACGTCAATAGCGTATCCTATCTTTTCAATGGGATCTTTCTAACGCCGGTATTTAGAGTCTTGGCTGAAGTGAGCGTTAGAACTCTAACGACAAGACTCCAGCTGATCAGAACAGCCAATAGAATGCGAGCTCAATCTGATTGGCTGATTGGATCAGCCAATCGGATTGAACTTGAATCTGATTGGCTGATTCAATCAGCCAATCAGATTTTTCCTACCTTAATTCCGATTGGCTGATAGAATCCTATCAGCCAATCGGAATTCGAGGGACGCCATCTTGGATGACGTCCCTTAAAGGAACCTTCATTCGTCGTCTAGTCGTCGGGAGAAGAGGATGTTCCGCGCCGGAGGTCTTGAAGATGGAGCGGCTCCTCGTCGGATGGATGAAGATAGAAGATGCCGCTTGGATGAAGATGTTTGCCGGTCCGGATCTCCTCTTCTTGCCGGATAGGATGAAGACTTCGGAGCCTCTTCTGGACCTCTTCTTGTCAGATAGGATGAAGACTTCGGAGCCTCTTCTGGACGGATCAGTGATACCCGGCGTGGTGAAGACAAGGTAGGAAGATCTTTAGGGGCTTAGTGTTAGGTTTTTTAAGGGGGGGTTGGGTTAGATTAGGGGTATGTGGGTGGTGGGTTGTAATGTTGGGGGGGGGGTATTGTATGTTTTTTTTACAGGCAAAAGAGCTGTTTTCTTTGGGGCTTAGAGTAGGTGTAATTAGTTTAAAATTCTTGTAATCTTTTTTTATTTTTTGTAATTTAGTGTTTTGTTTTTTTTGTAATTTAGTGTTTGTTTTTTTTTGTAATGTAGTTTAGTTGATTTAATTGTAGATAATTGTAGGTAATTGTAGGTAGTTTATTTAATTAATTTATTGATAGTGTAGTGTTAGGTTTAATTGTAACTTAGGTTAGGATTTATTTTACAGGTAATTTTGTAATTATTTTAACCAGGTAGCTATTAAATAGTTATTAACTATTTAATAGCTGTTGTACCTATTTAAAATAAATACAAATTTGCCTGTAAAATAAATATAAATCCTAAAATAGCTACAATATAATTATTAGTTATATTGTAGCTATATTAGGGTTTATTTTACAGGTAAGTATTTAGCTTTAAATAGGAATAATTTATTTAATATGATTTATTTGATTTCGTTAGATTTAAATTATATTTAACTTAGGGGGTGTTAGTGTTAGGGTTACACTTAGCTTTAGGGGTTAATATATTTATTATAGTAGCGGTGAGGTCCAGTCGGCAGATTAGGGGTTAATACTTGAAGTTAGGTGTCAGCGATTTTAGGGAGGGCAGATTAGGGGTTAATACTATTTATTATAGGGTTTTTGAGGCGGGAGTGAGGTGGTTTAGGGGTTAATACATTTATTATACTAGCGGTGAGGTCCAGTTGGCAGATTAGGGGTTAATAAGTGTAGGTAGGTAGCGTTGACATTGGGGGGGGCAGATTAGGGGTTAATAAATATAATATAGGGGTCGGCGGTGTTAGGGGCAGCAGATTAGGGGTACATAGGTATAATGTAGGTTGCGGCGGTGTACGGAGCGGCAGATTAGGGGTTAATAATAATATGCAGGGGGTCAGCGATAGCGGGGTCATCAGATTAGGGGTTAATAAGTGTAAGATTAGGGGTGTTTAGAATCGGGGTACATGTTAGGGTGTTAGGTGCAGACTTAGGAAGTGTTTCCCCATAGGAGCTGAACGCTGCAGGTGTTAGGTTTTTTTTCAGTTCAAACTGCCCCATTGTTTCCTATGGGGAAATCGTGCACGAGCATGTTTTTGAAGCTGGCCGCGTCCGTAAGCAACGCTGGTATTGAGAGTTGAAGTGGCAATAAATATGCTCTACGCTCCCTTTTTGGAGCCTAACGCAGCCCTTCAGAGAACTCTAAATACCAGCGTTGTTTAAAAGGTGCGGGGGGAAAAAACATGCGTAGCTAACGCACCCCTTCTAACGCAAAACTCTAAATCTAGGCGTATGTGTGGCGAGGTGAAAATGGAGTTAAATTTCTCAATTTTTGCCGCGTAAGTCCTTGCGCTGAATATGTGATACCAATTTGAGACGCAGTTTAATGTTAGCTTATGGGAGTAAAAATTGCAGCGACGGGTGAAATATACTCGCCGCATTTATATGAGGAGCCGTATATGTGATACCAAAACCATGTAAAAAACGAAAATGTATTCTTGCCCACAGCACAATTTTAAACGTTCCAATTCACTTCCATTATTCAAATGTGCACAATCTTTTTATATGCACACTTCTTGAGGCACCAGCTCCTACTGAGCATGTGCAAGATTCACAGAATATACGTATGTGCATTTCTAGATTGACTTATGAGGCAGTGGGTGGGAGAATAAAACTAACTTTCTACTACTCATTTGAAATTAAAAGTAAGTGCTTTTGCATTGTCTTTTTTATTAGGCATTTACTGATTATGCTATTCAACTCTGTTTAGTTGTCCTAAAGGGAAAATAAACCCCACAAAAATTATTTTATTACTCAGACAGAGGGCTACATTTATGAAGCAGCGGTAGCTTGAGACAGAAGTTAAGAAGAGAGCAGTCGTAAAACCGCTGCTCCTTAACCTGTCCAACATCTTTTAGGTGGCGGATTGAAATCATCACAATCCGATACAATTAGGATGATTGACAGCCCCTGCAAGCTGCCGATTGGCTGCCAGGGAGAAGGGGCGGCATTGCACAAGCATTTTACCAGAAATGCTTGTGCAATGATAAATGATAAATGCAGACATTTAGCGGTGTGCGAATCATGTCCCCTCGACAAATGATAAATCAACTCCAGAGCATACAATTCTTAAAGAGTTTCCAATTTGCTTATATTCTCACATTTGCTTTGTTCCAAAGGAATTCTTTCTTGAAGAGATATCTAGGTACAATGGGTATTGAAAAGAATCACCCCCTTGAAAATAATCACATTTTGTTGCTTTGCAGCCTGAAATAAAGACAGACACAGTTTTTGTTTATCCAGTTGTATTACTCAGTGCAACTTATAACATCCAAGTGAAAGATATAACACCGACATGTCAGGCAAAAATAAAGACAATTCAAAAACAGAATTACTGAGTTAGAAAAAGGATCACCCTCTTGTGTCAGTATTTTGTTAAACCACCTTTTGCTTTAATTACAGCCTTTAGTCTGTTGGGATATGTCTCTACTAACTTTGCACATTTAGACTGTGCAATATTTGCCCACTCTTCTTTGCAGAACTGCTCCAGTTCTGTTACATTTGATGGTGACCGTTTGTGGACTGCAGTCTTCAAGTCATGCCACAGATATTCAATGGGGTTTAAGTCTGGGCTCTGACTAGGCCATGCAAGGACATTCACCTTTTTCATTCTTGCTGTGTGCATTTTGGATGTAAACCTTCTTCCCTTTGACAACTTCCTGGCAGAGGGAAGTAGATTTTCCTCAAGAATTTGACGTTATTTTGCCCCATCCATTATTCCTTTTATCCTGACAAGTGCTCCAGTGACTGCTGCAGGGAAACACCCCCATAACAGGATATTATCACCTCCATGCTTTACTGTAGGTATGGTGTAATTGGATGGTGAGCTGTATTGGATTTACTCCAGACATATCGATTGGTGTTGAGGCCAAATAATTCAATTTTAGTCTCATCTGACCATAACACCTTTTTCCATGTGGCCTCAGAATCTCCTAGGTGTGTTCTGGCAAAGCTCAGTCATGACTGCATGTGGCCTTTCTTGAGGAGTGGCTTTTTTCTTGCAACCCTCCGTCCTTCCATACAAGCCACATTTGTGGAGAATTTGTGATATTGTTTTCAAATGCACATAATGGTTACACACAAGGATAGCAGCAGCATAAATTATAACCAATTTATTATGGCACAAGAAAAAAGTCCACAACGTTTCGGGGTGTTACCCCTTAATCATGTGAATGTTTCACATGATTAAGGGGTAACACCCCAAAACGTTTTGGACTTTTTTCTTGTGCCATAATAAATTGGTTATAATTTATGCTGCTGCTATCCTTGTGTGTATCTGTTTGGGGTTTGCAGGAACCCTGGCAGCGAGCATTGGGCATTTAAGGGTGCTGGACTTTTGACTGTTTAAATGCACATAATGACCACTCTTTGTCATAAATTCCTGCAACTGCTTTCAGCGTTGCTGTGGGCCTCTTGGTAGCCTCTCTGACCAGTTTCCTCCTGGCTCTTTCATCCAGCTTGCAGCAACGTCCTGATCCAGAGAGGGTCTGTGTTGTACCAAATACCTTCCACTTCTTAATAATATACTTCACTGTGCTTCTAGGCATTGACAAAGCCTTTGATATTCTCTTGTATCCATCTCCTGACTTGTGCCTGTCCAGAACATTATCCTGGAGATCTTTTGACAGTGCCTTGCCACCCATAGTTGATTGTTTGCTACAGTTGCACTACCAGGGACTGAGATGTTCCAGGAAAGCTCTTTTCATGCTGAGCTAATCAATATACCCACAGCTGATCACAGTTGAAGGTTAAATGGCTTTGTGTGTGCCATTGAGAAGGTGATTTGCTACACCTGATTGAGTTTACAATTAATTTTAGGAGAGGGTGATCCTTTCTCCAACTCAGTGATTCTGTTTTTGAATTGTCTTTATTTTTTCCTGACATGTTGGTGTTATATCTTTCACTTGGATGTTATAAGTTGCACTGAGTAATTACAACTGTATAAACAAACTGTGTCTGTCTTTATTTCAGGCTACAAAGCAACAAAATGTGATATTTTCAAGGGGGTGATTCTTTTCAATACCCACTGTAGGTTTCTGGAGGACTGCATGGCAGGAAATAGTGTTGTCATCTAGGGCTCTTGCAAATGGATAACATTCATGCAAAACTGCTGCTTCCTAATGCTCCAGACACGTGCACACTCCTGAGATCACATCCCTGCTTTTCAACAAAAGGTACCAAGAGATTAAAGAAAATTTTCAAATATATGTAAATTAGAAAGTTGTTTAAAATTGCATGCTCTGTCGGAATCATGAAAGAATTTTTTTTTTGGGTTTCATGTCCCTTTAAATGGACTGGAATTGAGAAACACTTCTATTTCTGTGAGATTATTCTTTCAAAAAGAGGAATTTCTCTATTTCAAATGAGGTATCTTACGCCCCTTTATTTACTGCTGGGGGTAAGTTATGGGCTACTCTGCACTTTAATAGAACACCTGTCATCTAATTATTTCCAGAAAATGCAAGCGGAGAATGTCACTGCAGATTCAGTAAATCATTTAAAAAATAGTATCCATTGTTATGATAGCTAGCAAAAACCATTGTAATTTATTACTATCAATTTACTTGGCAGTTGTTTTACTGTAATTCTGTGACTCACAGATCTTTGAACGTTGAACTTGATGGACTTCAGTCTTTTTTTAAGAGAAGCGAAACAAGTTGTCAATAATATATGTATTATTGTATCATATTGCAAAATGGAGCTGGCAACCAAAGCTTTCTTTTTATAAAATCTTATATCAAGTCCTTTGTGATTCATGAAGGTATGTAATGAATAATGTCTTGAAGATGGAAACTTTAATTGTCAGTGCTTTCACCTCCTGGAGGTCTTTCTTTTCCTGTGCTTGATAAGCTATAACAAAGCATAGTACAAACTATATTGACAAAATAGATTTGGGTTCATCCTTAACCCCTTAATGACAAGTGACGTACCAGGTACGTCCTGCAAAAACTTGCAGTTAGTGACAATGGACGTACCTGGTACGTCACTTGTCTAAGAGAGTGCTGGAAGCGATCGCAATCGCTTCCAGCAGCTCTCAGGGTATTGCAGTGATGCCTCGATATTGAGGCATCCTGCAATACCCTTAGAAAGCATCCGATGCAGAGAGAGCCACTCTGTGGCCCTCTCTGCACCGGTAGCGATGCGGCCGGTTCGTTGGTGGGTGGGAGCGCAACAGGGAGGCGGGTGGGCGGCCCATCGCTACCCGGCATCCGGCTCCTGTTAGTGCAATGTGCACGCCGGGTGCCGGGAGCGTGCGGGGGCGCGCATGCGCGTGCGCCCGCGATCACCTAAACACACTGACACCAATGAGTGGGAAGAGGGGGGGGAATATATATATATGAGGATCTGGGAGGGGGAGGGGGTTGGGGTATTGTGGGGGGCTGCTACACTACAGAAAAAAATAAATTAGAAATAAAAAATAATAATTAAAAACACTTTTTTGGGGGGCAAATTGGGTACTGGCAGACAGCTGCCAGTACCCAAGATGGCGGCAATTAGGTAGGGGAGAGGGTTAGATTGCTGGGGGGGGGGGATCATGGAGGTTGGGGCTAAGGCAGGAGTCCATCACAGCTAAAACATTTTATTTTTTTTTATTAAAAAAAATAAAAACTCCTTTTATTTAGTACTGGCAGACTTTCTGCCAGTACTTAAGATGGCGGGGACAATTGTGGGGTGGGGGAGGGAAGAGAACTGTTTGGGAGGGATCAGGGGGTGGGATGTGTCAGGTGGGAGGCTGATCTCTACCCTAAAGCTAAAATTAACCCTGCAAGCTCCCTACAAGCTACCTAATTTAACCCCTTAACTGCTGGGCATAATTTACGTGTGGTGCGCAGCAGCATTTAGCGGCCTTCTACTTACCAAAAAGCAACCACAAAGCCATATAAGTCTGCTATTTCTGAACAAAGGGGATCCCAAAGAAGCATTTACAACCATTTGTGCCTTAATTGCAGAAGCTGTTTGTAAATAATTTCAGTGGGAAACCTAAAGTTTGTGACAAAATTTGTGAAAAAGTGAACTTTTTTTTTTATTTGATGACATTTGGCGGTGAAATGGTGGCATGAAATATACCAAAATGGGCCTAGATCAATACTTTGGGTTGTCTTCTAAAAAAAAATATATACATGTCAAGGGATATTCAGGTATTCCTGACAGATATCAGGGTTCCAATGTAACTAGCGCTAATTTTGAAAAAAAGTTGTTTGGAAATAGCAAAGTGCTACTTGTATTTATGGCCCTATAACTTGCAAAAAAAGTAAAGAACATGTAAACATTGGGTATTTCTAAACTCAGGACAAAATTTAGAAACTATTTAGCATAGGTGTTTTTTGGTGATTGTAGATGTGTAACAGATTTTGGGGGTCAAAGTTAGAAAAAGTGTGTTTTTTTCAATTTTTTCCTCATATTTTATATTTTTTTTTATAGGAAATTATAAGATATGATGAAAATAATGGTATCCTTAGAAAGTCCATTTAATGGCGAGAAAAACGGTATATAATATGTATGGGTACAGTAAATGAGTAAGAGGAAAATTACAGCTAAACACAAACACTGCAGAAATGTAAAAATAGCCATTGTCATTAAGGGTAAGAAAATTGAAAAATGGTCCGGTCATTAAGGGGTTAATAAATCATATCAAATATTTATGTTCTCCACTTCTTGGACCAAGATTAATAAAATCTTAGAAATTGTCCATATAATGTATACAATTGACCCCATTATATGAAGTAGAACAGGTGAACTAGTACCACATGGTTTCTTGTACAACACGGTTCAAGAGCTTTCCAGCTTATTGTTTCCTTCTGACTACTGTGTTCATTACTTGCCTTCACCAGAGAAACACTATGGCCCCCCGTTTATGAAGCTTCTTATGCAGCTTTGGAACCATTCTAGTGCAGGCTCACTCAAACGACAACAATTCAAAAGAAGGAATTTCCTGACTTATATTATCCGAAGACACAATCTTAGGTTAAAAAGTCAAATTTAGTCCTCAAAACTGCCTTATCCTGATGATAAATAAGATAAGGAGGATCACATGAAAGAGAAGATAACTTAGAGACATTTCTAGCCAAAAAACCAAAGCCTTCCAAGAAAGAAACCTAATATCCACCTTATGAATAGTCTCAAAAGGAAGAGCTTGCAAAACTTTTGATACCAAATTTAGATTCCAAGAAGGAGCAATTGGCTTAATAAGAGATTTAGTTCTAAACAAAGCTTGAACAAAACCATGAATGTCAGTATGATTAGCAATCTTCTTGAGGAGCAAAAACTGAAAGTGCTGGCAGATAAACCCTTATCTAAACCATCCTAAAAACCTAAAATCCTAAGAATTCTAAAAGAATGCCACAAAAAACATGATCCATACACGATGAAACAAAGGATCTCCAGGCCTTATGAAAAATCTTCCTAGTCGGAGGCTTGAGGGCTTGCATAAAAAACCTCTTTGCCTGTGAACTAACAATTCAATCTCCATGCCATCAAGCTTAGAGATTTGAGACCCTGATGGAAAAATGGACCATGAGACAGAAGGCCCAGACTCAGAGGAAGTGACCATGGAGAGCAGCTGGATATCTGAACCAGACCTGCATACCAGACCCTGCGAGGTGAAGCCAGAGCAATCAGGATTACTGATGAGTTCTCTTGCCTGTTCTTGGAAATCACTCTGGGAAGAAAAACCAGAGGAGGAAAAACATAGGCTATCTTAAATTACCATTTAGCTAGTAGAGCATCCACAAACTCAGCCTGAGGGTTCCTTGACCTTGCATATTATCTTGTAAGTTTGTTGTTTAACCAAGAGGCCATTAGATCTATTTCTGGGAGACCCCAAAGATCTACTTTCTGTTTGAAAACATCCAGATGAAGAGACCACTCCCCTGGATGCATTGACTAATGACTGAGAAAATCTGGTTCCCAGTTGTTCACTCCTGGAATATGGACTGCAGAAATCAAACAATTGACTTCTGCTTTACATTTAGCAGAATTTCACACCAGCAGACTATTGTTTCTTCAACAGCATGGTTGGAAAATAAATTTTCCAAAGAGTTTTCTGGTTCCTCAGATGAGAGTTGTCTTTCTGGGAGTTCAGATAAATTTAGTTTCCTCAAGTCTCTCTTTGATCAAATAAATTTGAAGCTGGTGTCAGTTTGCCAAAGCCTTCAATCTCATTCTTTTCCCTCATTTGCTCTTTGCATGAAGTCTCATGATTGCTGCTCCGGATGCTATTCCATTTGCTCGTTTTCACATAAGGCCTCTTCAATTTTGTATGATTCAAAAATGGTGCAGGGATCATACTCAGCTGTCTCAAAAGATTTATCTAGATCACAGAACAAGTCAGTCCCTGATTTGGTGGCTAAATCATCAGTTTATTACGAAAGGGGCTTCTTTTGCTCATTCTATTTCGACTGTGATCACTATGGAATCACTATAGATGCAAGTCTTAAAGGTTGGGGGCCATCTACGGGGGTCTTAGAGGGCACAGGATGTTTGTTTTCTTTGGGAGTTGAGGTTGCCCATAAATGTTTTAGAACTCTGTGCAATTTTCAGAGCCCTTCAGACTTGTTTAAAAATGAGTCTTATTTTCGTTTTTAGACAATGTCACAGCAGTGGTTTATATCAATCAGTACAGTGGTGCTAGCCACCAATCAGCAAGTGCTCCCCGGGTCCTGAACCAAAAAACGGGCCGGCTCTTTAGCTTACATTCCAGCTTTTTAAAAAAATAGAAAGAGAACGAAGAAAATTTTATAATAGGAGTAAATAAGAAAGTTGCTTAAAATGGCACGCTCTATCTCAATTAACAACTAATTGAGTTTGTAAAGCCAATTCAGATCTGATAGGGGGTAATCCACCAGTGTAGACCTATTTATTATATAATAAAGCACAACAGCACAATGCATAGTTTCTATTGTTGTGTATTTGACAAATGATGTCGCTCTAATTTCTCGTAAAAAAACAAAACAAATATAACCGTTATTGACAACTTGTTCCTGTTAGCATGTGAAAAAAAAACTGATTTCTACCATTAAGCATCTATTGTATTGAGGTCTCCACATGTAGCAAATACATTATTATTTTTTTACAAAGAAAATGAAAACACATTTATCTTTACAATAGGCTGCTTCTCTACTTGGAATGCTAATGCAGGCCTTTATTATGCTTTTTGTGGCAATTTATTATTTTTTTAAATGCCTTCCCCTTGTCAGTGGCCCATGTCTCTGTGTCCTAGAAATATATGTGCATTTGAAAGAAGTGACTGCATTTTGTCTCGGATAGAATTTAAATAATGAGACATTGAATTCTGATAAGAAAAGTAGGTAATTTGCAATTCGGTAAAAGAAATGTGATTTAACACAGTTTTTTCAATCTGCAAAGTATTTTCTTAATACATATTCTACCAAAAAAAAAAAAAAGTGTATAAAAAACGTGAAATATAAATGTGACAGCTTTGGGAAAATACAGGTCAAGGCCCCTGTGTTGCTTTTCATTTCCAGATTAATTTATTTGTTCCCTTGGGACTGAGTGAAATAGATTAGAAAAATACAACAGACAAAGGAGTTATAAAGTCTAAGCAAAGAATGCTCTGTACTATATTTAAAGATTATTGGCATACTAATCACTTCTATACATAGCACAATACAGCTAGAATTTGTTTCCAATAATAATCTTATCTTCTGCCTTATAGGAAAGATGCTAAAGGTCAAATCTAACACACACCGTAGACCAGCTTGTCAAATATCACAAGTATTATACAGCAAAATATCAACTCTCTGAATACATCTGTTAATGAGGATTTAGTGCTATCATTTGACACTGTAGTAACATTGGCATACATTTTACCAGACAGCACAAATGGGCATCTTTAGTAATATAACACTTACAAGCACTCTGTAGCTCTTAAGGTATAGTAAACACCATATTAATATACTTTTTTACCTCCCTGATTACATTGAATCTAAGCCTCTACAGACTGCCCCCTAATTTCAGTTCTTTTGACAGACTTGCATTTCAGCTACAAGTATATACACGGGTGTGAGTACAATTTTATCTATATGGCACACATGAACTAATGTCCTCTAGCTGTGAAAAACTGTCAAATGCATTCAGATAAGAGGCGGCCTTCAAGGGCTTATAAATTAGCATATGAGCCTACCTAGGTTTAGCTTTCAACTAAGAATACCAAGATAACAAAGGTCATTTGATGATAAAAGTAAATTAGAAAGTTGTTTAAAATGACACGCCCTATCCGAATCATGAAACTTTAATTTGGACTTTACTAACCCTTTAACACAGATTGTATAATAGGTAATAAATACAAGCTTTTTATTAAATGTAGACAAATGCAGCTGTTAAAAAAAGAAACAAGGAAGTGCTATTAGATTTTATTTTTTTTAAACAAAACATACATTTATATTGTTTTAAAAATGTGTTATTTTAAACGAATAATAGAAATATTCAGCTAGATTACGAGTTTTGCGTTATGAGTGAAAAAGCAGTTATGCTTCATAACGATACTTTTTCCCTAATGCAGCTATTACACGTCTTGTCAGAATAGATGTACCGCACACCTTTTTGGCCGTTACGCAACGTCAATACCGCACTTTTAAAAAAGTCCTTTTTCAATGGGACTCCCATAGCGCCGGTATTACGAGTTTTGCTGTGAGGCCAAAAAGTGAGCGGTACAGCCTAAAATGACAAGATCTGTACCGCCATCTAAAGTCAGCAGTTATGAGTTTTACGCTACAAAGCTGTAGCATAAAACTCATAACTAAACTGTTAAAAAGTACACTAAAACCCATAAACTACCTATTAACCCCTAAACCGAGGCAAATATTAAAGTAAAATTATTAACCCCTAATCTGCCGCTCCGGGCATCGCCGCCACTTAAAAAATGTATTAACCCCTATTCCACCACTCCCTGACATCATCGCCACTATAATAAACCTATTAACCCCTAAACCGCTGATTGGAATAGCCAATAGAATGCAAGCTCAATCCTATTGGCTGAATGCAACAGCCAATAGGATTTTTTTACCTTTAATTCCTATTGGCTGATAGAATTCATCAGCCAATCAGAATCTAAGGGATGCTATCTTGGATGAAGTCACTTAAAGGGAAACTTCATTCTTTAGCGACCATCAGAAGAAGAGGATGCTCCTCGCCGGATGTCTTGAAGATGGACCCGCTCCGCGCCGGATGGATGAAGATAGAAGTTGCCGTCTGGATTAAGACTTCTGCCCGCTTGGATGAAGACTTCTGCCGCCTGGATGAGGATGGATGTCCGGTCTTCGAAAACTGTAAGTGGATCGTCGGGGGTTAGTGTTAGTTTTTTTTAAAGTGTTTATTGGGTGGGTTTTATTTTTATCTTAGGGTTTGGGCAATGTAAAAGAGCTAAATGCCCTTTTAAGGGCAATGCCCATCCAAATGCTCTTTTCAGGGTAATGGTTAGCTTAGGTTTATTTAGATAGAGTGGAAACAGAAAGAAAGCGCCTCATGGTGTGGTAATCATACACAAATGTGCAACGATGTGGAAAAAAGGACAGGTGAAATGGTACTCACAAGTAAAGTGGCACTCTTAGTAAAAAAAGTGCAAACAAGCAGGCTGACCTTTTAATCAGTAGTCAGTACACTGGAAGGACGAAATCTTGTTGATAACAGGAAAAAAACTGCTGGGAATCCACAGCCGGGTGGATTATTATTCTGATCTCTGTCTGTCCATGGGATATGCACCTGCACAAAGCAAGGTGATTAACAACGCCGTAGCGCTGCTGTGGAAAGCAAGGCAATAAAGGTGTAGTTTGTTCCTTATTGGCAATTGGCTTAAAAGTCAGAAAGTTATGAAAGAGTTCCAAAATCCGAGTATGTTAAAAACAAGGTGTTTATTTGAGCTAAAACAACGCGTTTCTCGGCCGCAAGCTCTTGTCCATTTCATCAGGTAGTATACAAATTGTGCCTTTGGTAAGGCTTAAAAATACATACATCGGATGTGATTGGACATTGATTAGCCAATAGTAACCACTAAGACATAATATGTACAATGTGTTGAAAACAAACAGATCTATTGATCTATTAAAAAATCGCTCTGTACCTAGTCTTATGAAAATTGGTAATATAATGCTACCTCAAAAAAGAAACAAAATTGCAGCTGAACTTAGTGATACTGTAAAATATTTGAAACTGACGGTTCGATTTTAAATTCTAAATTCTTAGAGAAATTTTCCAGTCTCTGTATTCTGGAAACATGTTAGAGTGCTAGACGGTAAATAATAAAAAAATAATAAATAATAAATCGGAGGAAGAATCGGCGATGCCCAAAGAACAAGAAAGAAAGAGCACCATGATAAGATACCATGCATAATGATAAGGGGAGATACAATGGATTAGTTAAAGGCGGCTAAATCTAAATTCAAATTGAGACCTGATGGAATCAAAGTGTTCATTTTTGATCAGGCAATGTTCAGGTACACTCTGTTTGATATTTTTCTTTTTGCAATTTTTGCAATTGATCTAATATGGATCCCCTGTGATGTAGGCTCACTATACTCTAATATTTCACATCATTTGGGTCTACAAGCTATACATACAGTTCTGAATCGAGATCATTTCATGCCTGGAATACAAAAACAGTACATCTTAAAATGCATTGAATACATACTTAGACATAACTATTTTATGTATCAAGATTCTTTCTTTCTACAGATCAAAGGAACGGCCATGGGCACCAGATTCGCTCCCAGCTTTGCCAATCTGTTTATGGGCATTTTTGAGGAGACTTACATCTATAACTCCTCAGCTGGGGCGAATCTGGTGTTCTATGGCCGTTACATAGATGATTTTATCTTTATTTGGAAAGGCGAACAATCTTCAGCCTTTACCTTTGTTAATTCTCTGAACCAAAATGAAATGGGCCTTTCCTTCACAGCTAACAACCATGAAAAATCAATAGATTACTTAGACCTTACACTAAGTTGGTACGGTGAAGGTAATTTGTTTTCTAAAATCTTTTTTAAAAATGTTGATAGCAACAGTTATTTGAACTATACTAGTAATCACCATAAAGTTGGCTATCCAATTAGAGAATCGACACTGATCCATGGGGTGCAGATGCATGACACCCCCCAAAAGCTTGCACTCTTTGCCGATGATCTTACGGTCTTCCTTTCGGACCCAGTAGAATCTCTCCCTCCCTTGATGGCCCTTTTTAAACAATTTGGTGACATCTCCTATTACAAATTGAATGTGGCCAAAACAGAGGCTTACTCTATCAATATCCCTCAGAATGAGAGAGACGAAATCCAGCGCCTTTATTCTTTCAAGTGGTCTTGCAAGGGGATCCGTCACTTGGGAGTCTTCCTCTCACATAAAAAGACTGTGGTGATCAAAGAGAACTTTGAAACACTACTAACGAAGGTCACTTCAGAAATTAATTCAAAGAGATATTGCGATATATCTTGGATGGGCAGGGTGGCAGCCCTTAAAATGATGATCCTACCGAAGCTCACCTACCTATTTCGCTGTATTCCGATACCAGTCCCAGGGGCGCTGCTGAGGAGGTTCCAGACCCTCTTCAACTCATACACCTGGCATGACAAAAGACCCCGAGTGGCAGCGCATATCTTGCAACAACCAATAGAGAGAGGGGGTCTTGGCCTTCCCAGTATTAAAACATACCACGAGGCAGCAATGCTAACCCACGCTACAGCATGGGCTCAGTCCCTTCCACCAACAAGATGGAGAGAGCTGGAGCAGGCATCGCTCCCAGCATACATCCACTTGGAAGATCTCCTTTGGCTGCCCCAACATTGGCAAACCAAGGTCCACATCGCGAACGATATTGTGAAGGGGTGCCGAGATGCTTGGACTAAGCTGAGACACAATAAACTAGTGGCTCCACACCCCTCGCCAATACACCCAATAAGAGGTCTCTTGATAGGGTTACTTAACTCAAATCTCAGTTCATGGGCTACTACGGGACTAAACTCTGTGAGAGACTTTTACAGTAACGGACAGCTACGGCCACACAGGGACATGGTAGACCTGCCCACACTGTCCTCTAGACATCAATTTGACTTAATGAGACTCCGTACTCTAATGAGATCTTGGGGCTTTTTAGATGACACACTGAGAGACCTGACTGTCTGGGAGACGCGGTGGACTACCAATACGCAACTACACAAACCCCTCTCGGTACACTACCACTGCCTTTTGGAGGAAGGGGCTACCCCAAAAACAGTTCATATGAATACATGGGAAGAAGAACTACAAGTTACATTTTCAGCAGAAACCTGGGGCAAAGCCATTGAGCTAACGAAAAAGGCGACCCACTGTATCACTCTATATGAGTTATATTTCAAGGTGATAACCAGATGGCACTTAGTGCCCACAAAATTAAGGAGACTTTTCCCAGAACACTCACAACTGTGCTGGAGGGAGTGTGGGGAGCCGGGCTCCCCCATCCATGTTTGGTGGACCTGCCCCAAGCTAGCGACTTATTGGCAGAAAGTAGGTAAGATCTGTACAGACCTGGAGTTAACTCAAGCCCTGAACCCAGCCCTAGCCATCTTACACTTAGACATAGACAAGCTCCCTAAAGCTAAACAAAACCTCTTGATCTATATTCTCATGTCTGCTAAACTGCTTATAGCCAGAAACTGGAAAAAGAGCCAGCCCCCCAGATTACAAAGTGTTATTGAGAACGTGAACTACCTCAAAAATATGGAAAATTACGTTGCTAGAGAGAGAAGGCAACTGAGCAATTATTGCGTTATTTGGGAACCCTGGGACTCTATGCTGACCCGCTCGACCCCTAGTATTGGAACCTAGACACTGGAAGGAGGGTTGATAGATAAGAATGCACCCCCCCCAAACACTCTTGCCCGTGGCCCATATGCTCACTTCCTGCCCCTTCCCCTATCTGGGACCTGTGATAGTAGTCCAGAGCTCTACCTGCCAGATAGCAAGCGGAGAGGGGTCGGAGAACTCCCTGCTTTATTTGGAACCTGAGCTACCACACACTGAGTAATACTTTGCTAATTGATTACCTCTTCTGACTGGTTTGTTGGTTTTAAGGATTACACCTTTGTAAACTGATTATATATACCTGTATACCTCTAAAATGTTCATTGCATATACATAAGGTGACCTCTGTAAAAACGAGGATTCCTACACAGGAAGAAACTTCTATTCTCAGTTCTTGACAGCAATATTAGAACCCTGTGCATAAGAATACTACTTTCATACTTTGTTAAATGTTGACTTTGTTTATATTCATATTTGAGAAAGGCTGTATGTTAAAAATATATCCTCAATAAAAAAACTTGCAAAAAAAAAAAAGTTGGCTATCCAATATACCATATAGCCAATTCGAGAGGATTAGGCGCAATTGCACACATTTGGAAACTTTTAACCAACAGAGTCGTATCATCTATGACAGATTTGTAGACAAGGGATATCCGAAAGATTTATTAGAACAATGTCTAAACAAAGCAAGACTGCTAGATAGAGGCACACTTCTTGATAAGAATAGTTCCAAACATAACAAAAGCAAAAACAATCAAGTTTCTATTGACCCTATGTTCATTACTCAATATAATAGCAATTACAAAAAAAATCGTCACATCTTAAATAAACATTGGTATATTATTTTAAAAGATCCTGTTCTTAAGACTTTAGTAGGAGAACATCCCAAGATTGTTTATACCAGAGCTCCTACCCTTAGAAGTAAGCTAGCTCCCAGTAAGAAAGTCAAACATAAAAATTCAAAGCACCTCACTGCAAGTAAAAAACCAAAAACTTTTTTAGACCATGTAGGAACCGTTAAATGTGCTAAGAAAAGATGAAAAGATGTAATGCATGCAAATATATAATACCTGGTAAAAAATCATTTAAATCCTTCTCCACTGGAGAGACTTTTGACATTTTAAGATTTTTTAATTGCAACTTCAGTTTTGTCGTCTATGTTCTGGAATGTATTTGTGGGGTACTGTACGTGGGGTGCACCTGTAGAAAAGTTAGGGTCCGTTGGGGTGAACATTGGCGCAATTGCAAAAAGAAAAATATCAAACACAGTGTACCTGAACATTGCCTGATCAAACATGATGGCAACCATGAAATTCTCAGATTTTATCCAATAGATTACATCCCTTCTTCCACAGATTATAATAGGATTGTCAAACTAAGGCAACGTGAGACCTTTTGGATACACAAAATGAACACATTGGGGCCTATCTATCAAGCTCCCAATGGAGCTTGATGCCCCGTGTTTCTGGCGAGCCTGCAGGCTCGCCAGAAACAGCAGTTAGGAAGCAGCGGTCACAAAGACCGCTGCTCCATAACGTCCGCCTGCTCTGAGGGGCCTTTGTTTCCATCAGGTCTCAATTCAAATTTAGATTTAGCCGCCTTTAACTAATCCATTTTATCTCCCCTTATCATTATGCATGGTAACTTATCATGGAGCTCTTTCTTTCTTGTTTTTTGGGCATCGCCGATTCTTCCTCTTCCTTTTTTCATCCCGGCATATGTAAATAGCCTATTCCATATCAAGGGCGTTCATATTTTACGCATAACTTGATTCTTGCTAATATTATAATTTTACATAAACAATGATACATATTGCTTTTGTAACATGTTTATTATTTATTATTTTTCTCTAAGAATTTAGGATTTAAAATCGAACTGTCAGTTTCAAATATTTTACACTATCACTAAATTCAGCTGCTATTTTGTGTCTTTTTTGATGTAGCATTAAATTACCAATTTTCATAAGACTAGGTACAGAGCGATTTTTTAATAGATCACTAGATCCGTTTGTTTTTAACACATTATACATATTATGTCTTAGTGGTTACTATTGGCTAATCAATGTCCAATCACATCCGATGTATGTATTTTTAAGCCTCACCGAAGGCACAATTTGTATACTACCTGATGAAACGGCCAAGAGCTTGCGGCCGAGAAACACGTTGTTTTAGCTTAAATAAACACCTTGTTTTTTCAACATACTCGGATTTTGGAACTCTTTCATAACTCTCTGACTTTTAAGCCAATTGCCAATAAGGAACAAACTACACCTTTATTGCCTTGCTTTCCACAGCAGCGCTACGGCGTTGTTAATCACCTTGGAGCATATCCCATGGACAGAGATCGGAATAATAATCCACCCGGCTGTGGATTCCCAGCAGTTTTTTTCCTGTTATCAACAAGATTTCGTCCTTCCAGTGTACTGACTACTGAGTAAAAGGTCAGCCTGCTCGTTTGCACTTTTTTAACTAAAAGTGCCACTTTACTTGTGAGTACCATTTCACCTGTCCTTTTATCCACATCATTGCACATTTGTGTATGATTACCACACCATGAGGCGCTTTCTTTCTGTTTCCACTTTGTAGATCCACTGATTCACCATCGGCCTCAAGAAAAGAAGCCCACCCATGAACTTTGCTTCACAGAATTTTTTATGGTTCTATTCACAAACTTTTTCATATATATATATATATATATATATATATATATATATATTTTTTTTTTTTTTAAATTATCTCAGCATACACATTTTTATACTTTATATATATATATTTTTTTTATTTTTCATTTGTTGTCTTCGGTTTATAAATATAGTATTGTTTTATAGGTTATTTGACCAATATTTCTATGTTCTAATTTTCTCTATAAGAAATCTCTTTTAGCATTTTGTATTATCAGCACACAAAATTCACGGTATTTTTTCACTTTCTAATTGCCCAGTGGTTAAAACAATCACCATGCACTAGTATTAATATTTTTTAGGTTGATCTTTGCCACTGATACTGATATCTTTATCATTTATATTGATATTTACATTATAATTATATTTACATTTATATTTACAATTATTGTTCCATCTCTTGGACAATAATAATAATTCTCTAGTGCACCCTATTTTTATGCTTTCAGCATAATTTCAATTATTTAGATATAATTTTATTTAGGGGGTTTGGTTGTGTGGGTTTTACTGTTGGGGGTTGTTTGTATTTTTTTACAGGTAAAAGAGCTGATTTCTTTGGGCAAAAGGTCCTTTTAAGGGCCATTGGCAGTTTAGTGTAGGCTAGGTTCTTTTTTATTTTGGGTGGGCTTTTTTTTATTTTGACAGGGCTATTAGATTAGGAGTAATTCATTTTTATTTTTGATAATTTCATTTTTTATTTTGTGTAATTTAGTGTTTATTTTTTTGTAATTTAGATAATTGTATTTTATTAATTTAATTTATTTTATTTTATTTTATTGTAATGTTAGGTTTTAGTGTAAGGCAGGTTAGGTTTTATTTTACAGGTAACGTATTTATTTTATCTAGGTAGCTAGTAAATAGTTAATGACTATTTACTAACTAGTCTACCTAGGTAAAATAAATACAAACTTACCTGTGAAATAAAATTAAAACCTAAGCTAGCTACAATATAACTATTAGTTATAGTGTAGCTAGCTCAGGTTTTTTTTTTACAGGTAAGTATTTAGTTTTAAATAGGAATTATTTAGGTAATAATTGTAAGTTTAATTTAGATTTATTTTATTATATATAAATTAGGGGGGTTAGGGTTAGATTTAGACTTAGGGTTATGTTAGAGTTACGTTAGGGTTAGGTTTAGGGGTTAATATATTTATTTAGTGTTAGTGATGTGGGAGGCCAGATGTTTAGGGGTTAATAACTTTAGTATAGTGGCGGCGACATTGGGGGTGGCAGATTAGGGGATAATAAATGTAATGTAGGTGGCGGCGATATTGGGAGCGGCAGATTAAGGATTAAGGATTTAGGTCACGTGACAGCTGAGTCACGTGACCTAAAGTGACGTGGTATACACATTCCTATGCGGTATACCATTTTCTTTAGAACAACGTCCATGGCCCTTGTGAAGCTGCGCGACATTCCGCCCGCCATCTTAATAACGACCTGCTTTCTTGGAGCTGCTGGTGGTGGAGGAGGGACCAAAGAACCCTAACAGTAACGCTGCCACTTAGGGTTAAAATAGATCACAGGGGATGAGACATAAAGTGCAGCACCACACCTTAGGCCTGTTGGCATGGAGCAATCTCCGTGGTGATGCTCTGAGTGAGAGAGTACGGCCGGCAAAAGGACTGAGGGACCATGTTATAACAGCAAGGTTTTATTTATATCTGGGTCTGAAGCAGCAATAAACAGATTACCACTTATGAGTCCATCATAAAGATAGACTTTGCCCTTTCTTATTTTAAAAATAAGCTGGCTTGAAAGTATATGTGAAAATCCAACTATTATTATAACTTGGTATAACATTAGTGGCATATAATTAAAGGGACACTGAACCCAGATTTTTTCTTTTGTGATTCATATAGAGCATGCAATTATAAGCAACTTTCTAATTTACTACTATTTTCAATTTTTCTTCGTTCTCTTGTTATCTTTATTTGAAAAAGAAGGCATCTAAGCTAAGGAGCCAGACAATTTTTGGTTCAGTACCATGGACAGAACTTGTTTATTGGTGCTGTCCAATCAGCAAGGACAACCCAGGTTGTTCACCAAAAATGGTCTGGCATCTAAACTTACATTCCTGCTTTACAAATAAAAATACAGAGAGAATGAAGAAAATTTGATAACAGGAGCAAATTAGAAAGTTGCTTAAAATTGCATGCTCTATCTGAATCACAAAAGAAAAACATTGGGTTCAGTTTCCCTTTAAAATGCAGATTTCTACACAATAAACCTGCAACATTTATTTTTGACATGCATACTATTGCACGATACTGCAGCAAGAAAAACTCCTCACATTATAGTCTATACTCCCTTGATTTGTCTGATTTGGCTTGGAAATTTCTTTTGCCAATAATTAGTATGGTTTCTAAATGACCTGTCTGAAAATATGTTACCAAAATAAACTGCTCCCAGTCACCTCTAAGCAAATGGATATACCTTCCTGTCCTGACACACAAGAGATTTTAGGTGTTTATTCTACTCTGGATATTATTTTATCAACTCTGGCGTCTAAAGAGGACCTTGCGGATATAGGCCCGATGATCGAAAGTGCTGAGAGGCGACGATATATTTAAAAGGTATCCAACACAATGTCGAGAATGTCAGAAAAATATTCAAAAGTGCCGACATTACTGTTTAAAGACGGCATCATTTCAGATGGGCATTTTACTATAATTCGCAATGGGTGTAGATGCTGGCGAAATATTCAAAGCAGCATCGGTACCGACATTGGTGATGAAAAGTAAAGGATACTTTTTAAATATATAGCACCAAGCCCAATAAATATAGCTATGTACTGCTAAATCGACATAACCCACCACCGCAAACTAACCCTACACTACTTAACCCCTAAACTGCCAATAGCCCTCCACAAACAGCCCTACACTATTTAACCCCTATACTTCAAATAGCCCAGCACAATAAACTTCCAATTCAATTTTATTCCCTAAACCGCCAATAGTCCACAGTAAACTTTCCTATACTACTTAACCCCTGTACCGCCAATAGCCCACCTTAATAAACCCTCCCCCTACCCTTCTTCCTTCCCCTTCTCCAGTGATGAAACCCATCCCCGGACCTCAGCACTCTCTCCCCCCCTACATTTCTTCTTCCCCATACAGAAAATCAGACTGAGAAAGATACAAGTTAAATGTTTTTTTTTATTAAATTGTTTAAAATTGTTAGTTCAGAAATTATTGTACAAAAACAAAAGGAAAAGAAAATGATTAAAATAGTTGCAAAATAAGTGCAAGATACATTAGCCAAGATAAAATAGTCAGAGGAAACTCTTGTCTCTTGTCATATGAGAACGTTACTACATTCCTGGGAACTTTTGAAATATTATGGACTTTAAAGGGACATTAAACACTTTGAGATGGTAATATAAAATTATAAATTGTATATAATAAAACAACTCTGCAATATACTTTCCATTATTTATTTTGCCCCCTTTCCTGTAATTCCATTCTGAAATTGTGAGCTTTTCAGTTCCTGTTAGAAATGGAAGTGCAGAACACTGTTAAATCCAGCACAACCGTGACAACCATTGGCTGCACACTCTAGTGACCTATTTATAACTGACCCTAATTGGCCACAGCAGAGAAGGTAGCACAAGTTACAACATGGCAGCTCCCAGTGTTTTATAGACACTAAAACTTTACACTTATTTTGTCACTTTTTAAACAACTAATGAAACTTTAAAAAATACATCTACATTTTAGTCATGGACTTATCTTTTCTTTGAATGCATCATTCTATCTAGCATGTATTTAGTGTTTAATGTCCTTTTAAAGACCCCAACAAATATCAGAGACTCATTTGTTGACTTTGTATTTGTCCACAGAATTTTGTGATTCTTGGTGCTTATATCTTTATATTTATATTGCAATAAAGATTTGCAATTAAAAAAACAACAACAAAAAAACAACACTACCAAAAATAAAAATCCCACTGTTATGCCTATACTAAAACTAAGGCCCCCTTTAAAAAAAAAAAAAAAAAAAAAAAACACAAATCTTCATGGAGGCTGTCCTCTCCTTCCATCTTCTGTTTTCCATCTTCAATCTTCCATCCTCTTAAGTCTTCTTCCATCTTCCATTCTATCCTTCTTTTCTTCTTATCTTCTAAGGCCTCCTTTAAAAAAAATGCTGATGATGTTTTCTTAACGCTAACTAACCCTTAATCTTTAATACAAGTTATAGAAACGTATGGGCTTTATTCTAATATTTGTATAAATACTAACAAATCAGAATTGCAAAGCATTGAAGTAACAGACTGAACTAGCCTACATAGAAAAGGAATTTCGATTTTGAATTAAGAAAGACTCTATAAAATATCTAGGTATATAAGTAACACAGAATCAAGCTCGCCTAGTGTCTTCTAACTATGATGTTCTGTTACAAGATGGACTGTTGCTAAGGAATTTGGAGAGTTAACCTTTATCATGGGTGGGAAGAGTATATGTGATAAAAATGGTAATACTACCATGGCTCTTATATTCTTTCCAAGCCCTACCAATTCCCCTCTCAGATAAGGTTATATTCAAATTCCCAAATCTCATCAACTCCTTTTGTATGGCAACAAAAACATCAATGCATAGCGATTAGTACATTATACAGTCCTAACGGCTTAAGAGTTCCAAAGCTAGTACATTATAGAAATAAAGTGTTAACTTGTAATGTACCACAAAAAAATAAATAAAATGATAAACAAAATGTGATAAAGCACAGGCAAGGATATATGTTCTTCAGGATGTTAAAGTCCTTGGAAGAAAAGGGAAAATAACAACAAATAGTGAAGTCCTGTGTGAACAAACTTAAAAAGATGTGAATAATTGTACTCACATTCTGGAGAGCTATAACATAGCTCTCAGTTAAACGGCTCAAGTGTATAGGTACAGATGGATCTGGGAACATCAACGCTTCATAAAAACGGTTTATTAACTCGTTTAAACATCACTCAGGTTAAGGGAACAATTAAAATACACAACCGACTGTTGAATCACCAAACATGGCCTTGAAAAAGCCGGCATCAACCGGTGAAATGTACGTCGGATTTTATTGGACAGTTGGGACTCTGATGTCACAAGCAGGGTTGGGACTTTGAATTCTACACTGTGAAGCCGTCTGTGAACGCCGTGTCTGGTGAGTCCACCTCTTTTAAGTTTGTTCACACAGGACTTCACTATTTGTTGTTATTTTCCCTTTTCTTCCAAGGACTTTAACATCCGGATTCCCGAAGAACATATATCCTTACCTGTGCTTTATCACATTTTGTTTATCATTAGTACATGATAGAATAGCAACATTTCTTGTGAGGATTGTTGATTGATATAAAAATGACCCGATTAAAGAATGAGTTCAGATATAACATGATTTTGCAGGAATTCTACAATTAGGTAGCACCTGTTGGTTGCACCCTAACCAAAGAATTTTTTTATCACAATCATCATATAACACGTCAACAACCTTCAAATTTGGGACAAATATCTATGAAAATTTTAAAAGATCTCTGCCATACCATCTCCAATAACTCCTATACTTAATAATAAACAAGATTTAATAATAAACATGATAGAGAATACCTTACACCATTTAATATCTTTCTATTTGATTATACAGAATGGCCACTTGAAACCAAACACAGAAATGACTGATACTATAGGCCTGAGATTTAGTCACTGGTACAAATACCTTCACTTATTCAATTTTCTCTCAAACTATCCCCATAAAGCGTATATTTACTGTTCACTAACAGGGTTTGAAAACGTATGTTATAATAATCACTTTGTTCTGGACACACTCTCCCTCACTTACAAAATGTTTATGCATATCACTCTGAAACATTACCCTTATATATAGTAAGATGTAAGGGTTAAATTCTGCAATCTATCCCTAGGAAAGAGTGGTTACATATTTTTAAACAAATGAGCAAATCCTCTTCTTCATTTACATTATGGAAATGAATATGAAGCTAATGACTAGATGATATCTTATACTAGCAAGACTAGGGACGATACTACCGGGGCCCTCGACTAACTGTTGGAGGGATGTACAGATAGATACCTATATACATATTTGGTGGTTTCACCTGGTCGCTTAGGATTAATGGGCTACCATTAAAACTGAAATAAAACAGGCCTTATCATTTTCACTGTTCCTTTTTAATACATTTCCTAAGATTAAATGCAAATTATGATTAAGCTTAAAAACCCTCATGACTAATTGTGCTAAACAGCTAATCCCTGCAAATTGGAAAAAAATATCATCACCTTTGGTCTCTTTGTGGAGAGAAAGTGTAATTTTTGCTGCAACTAGAAAAGTTTAATTATAAGCAAATTAAGCATATTGACGATTATTATGATATGTGTTTCCGGTGCGACAAGTACAAATTTAAGTGTGGAAAGAGATATTGGGCTCCATTTATTAAAGGTCGGACGGACATAATTCGCTACTGTAAACGTCTCTGCCGGACCTCACTGTAACCGAGATAGCAAGTTGTGCGGTATAGCCGTAGCGTACACACCGTGCGAAATGGGGCCGTAACGCTATTTCCATACTGCCGGTATTACAAGTCACCCTAAAACTTTCTTTTGTCAGGCGGTATGGTGCGGTAAGCCGCATACCGCACACAAACCAAATTCTGACTTGGCGTGCTCGTGCATGTATTCCCCCATAGAGATCAATGAAGAAAAAAACAAACAATCACATTAACACGTTCCCCATTGACGTCTATGGAGAAAAGAAAGTTTTGTAAAAACCTAACAGCCTAACATAACCCCTAAACCGCTGGCCCCCCACATTGCAACTACTAAAATAAACCTATTAACCCCTAAACTGGTGGCCCCCCAAAGCGCCAACACTAAATAAACCTATTAACCCCTAAACTGCGGCCCCCCACATCGCAACTCCCTTAATAAACTTGTTAACCCCAAACCACCATCCCCCTGCATCTCTAACACATAATCAACCTATTAACCCCTAAACCTCGGTCCCCCCACATCGTGACACACTGAATTAAAATATTAACCCATAAATCTAATACCCCCTAACTTTAAATTAAAGTTACAATATACTAATTACCTTAATAAAAAACTTACCTGTGAAATAAAATAAATCTAAGCTTAAACTATACCCAAACCTAACATTACTATTTAAAAAAATAAAAGATATCAAAAATAAAAAACCTAAAATTACAAAATTTTAAAAATCTTTACAAAAAGTAACAAACTCTAAAATTATACAAAGTAACAAAATCTAACATTACAAAAATAACAAACTCTAAAATTACACAAATTAACAAAATCTAGCATTACAAAAAATAACAAACTCTAAAATTATCAAAAATAACAAAATCTAGCATTACAAAAAACAACAAACTCTAAAATTACACAAAATAACAAAATTTAACATTTCAGAAAATAACAAATTAAATTATCCAAAATAAATAAACATATTCCTAATCTAATACTCCGTTTAAAAAAAGCCACCCTAAAATAATAAAACCCCCTAATCTATAAATAAACTAACAATAGCCCTTAAAAGGGCCTTTTGTAGGGCAGTGCCCTAAAGATACCAGCTCTGCTACTCGAAAAAACTATGAAGACTTGTTGTTCAGTAGGATTACTGAATAGGAATACACATTGATACTATCACACCCGTTTTTTCAAATTTGGAGCCAAATACTGTTATGACCTTCCGATTGGCTACAGGTCATGTGTCCCCCCTACAGCACAGTCAGTGAAGAAGCTGGGAAAAGGCTGAAAACACACAGCAAGTAGATCCACAGCAGGCAAGTCTATGTGTGACTGCGTTTTGGGACTACACCACATACCACTACAGTACGGTTAAGGCTAGCAAGTTGTGAAACTAACACTTAATTACTGACCGGTCAGCTACTTATCCACCTAGACTCTGTTACCATTTGGAGTATAATTACATATGCAGGTAGCCAGCCCTCAGTTTACGCCGGGGTTAGGTTCCAGAATGGTTGTAAATCGAAACCGTTGTAAATTGAAACCCAGTTTATAATGTAAGTCAATGGGAAGTGAGGGAGTTAGGTTCCAGGCCCCTCTCAAAATTGTCATAAGTAACACCTAATACATTATTTTTAAAGCTTTGAAATGAAGACTTTAAATGCTAAACAGCATTATTAACCTAATAAAATAGATTGTATCATCATCAAACTAAGTTTAATAAACAAAGACATTTGCTAAACCGCACCTAATAAAATTATCACACAAACACAGACTGTATCATCATCAATTTAAGTTTAAGGAACAAAAACAAAATAATCACACAACAGACTGTATCATCATCAAACTAAGTTTAATGAAGAAAAACGTTTTTTTACTTGCCTTTTTCTGCAGCTAAGTGGCTGCTAGATCTTGTTCCTTTAAAAACGGCTCAATTGCTCAGGTCTGTTTATACACTGAATAATTTCAGCCTGCCTGTGTTTAATCACACAAACACAGACTGTATCATTATCAAACTAAGCTTAATGAACAAAAACAAAATAATCACACAACAGACTGTATCATCATCAATCTAAGTTTAATGAACAAAAACAAACTAATCACACAACAGACTGTATCATCATCAAACTAAGTTTAATGAAGAAAAACGTTTTTTACTTGCCTTTTCTGCAGCTAAGTGGCTGCTAGATCTTGTTCCTTTAAAAATGGCTCCATTGCTCAGGTCTGTTTATACACTGATTAATTTCAGCCTGCCTGTGTTTAATCACACAAACACAGACTGTATCATCATCAAACTAAGCTTAATGAACAAAAACAAAAATAATCACACAACAGACTGTATCATCATCAATCTAAGTTTAATGAACAAAAACAAAATAATCACACAACAGACTGTATCATCATCAATCTAAGTTTAATGAACAAAAACAAAATAATCACACAACAGACTGTATCATCATCAATCTAAGTTTAATGAACAAAAACAAAATAATCACACAACAGACTGTATCATCATCAATCTAAGTTTAATGAACAAAAACAAAATAATTACACAACAGACTGTATCATCATCAAACTAAGTTTAATGAAGAAAAAACGTTTTTTTTACTTGCATTTTTCTGCAGCTAAGATCTTGTTGCTTTAAAACGGCTCCATTGCTCAGGTCTGGTTATACACTGATTAATTTCAGCCTGGCTGTGTTAAATCACACAACAGACTGTATCATCATCAAACTACGTTTAATGAACAAAAACTTTTTTTACTTGCCTTTTTCTGCAAACAGTTCTCTGCATTGAGTCTGCATCTAAGGGAAGTGGCTGCTAGATCTTGTTCCTTTGAAAGCTGATCCATTGATCATGGCTGGCTTGTTTTTCTTTGCATGTGTTTGCTGCAACACAAGAGGACAGCTTCACCTACTGGCTATTTTAATGTATGCATGTGCTAATGCTTTCAATAGCAGTCAATGCTTTTCAATAGCAGTCACATGACTGGAAAAAAAGGGCGTTATTCTGAAACGGCGCAAATTGAATCGTTGTAAACCGAGGGCCACCTGTACTGCAATTCAGCAGAGAAGGCTTTCTGACTGTCCTAAAGGAATTATATACATCGTATAAAGCTTTTGTCCACCACTCTTCCTATTAGCAACATTGTATTTTATTAATTTATATTAACCTTATTCAAGTGTCAAGCAAAGTATCTAAGCACTAGAAGCGGCTGATATTAGATTTAAATCAGTCCTCTGTGTTTTATTTCCATCCTAGTGAGCTGCTTATGTACTGAACGGTAATATAGAATTATTAAAATAGAATATACCAACCTCAACACTTCTTAATTTTAACGGTTTTGAGTCACAGAGTTATGCTATAATTTCACTTATTAATTGTGTTTGATTACATTTTAAACTGCAGCTCGTTTTTACGTGTACTGTGTATGTATTTTCTTGGATCAAATCTGTTTTATAGTTGTGGCCACATCCTTTTTTACGCATATTCTGACAATTATTTTATTTGTCATATACACTTCTTTGATCTTACGTATTTCATATGAATTAAATGTTCTTAAATATTCTTTTCTATACATCTGATTTTTTACTGATTATTGCCAATTAACATCCTCTTGCTCCCACCAGAGCACCACTTTGCTACTATATAGAGGATAAGATTTTTGGTATCTTTTATTTTTTTAAATAGTAATGTTAGTTTTTTTTTATTTCACAGGTAAGTTTTTTTCTTTTTTTAAAGGTAGTTATATTGTAACTTTAATTTAAAGTTAGGGGGTGTTAGGTTTAGGGGTTAATAGTCTAATTTAGTTTGTTGCGATGTGGGGGGAAGGAGGTTTAGGGGTTAATAGGTTGATTAGGTGTTAGTGATGCGGGGGATGGCGAATTAGAGGTTAATACTTTAATTTAGGTAGTCCCGGTTTGGGTGGGCATCGAATTAGGGGTTAATAGGTTTTTTTTAGTATTTGCAATGCGGGGAGTGCCGGTTTAGGTGTAAATAGCTTTATGTGTGATGTGGGGGGATGGTGATTTTGGAGTTAACATCTTTATTTATTAGTTGAAATGATAGGGGATTGCGGTTTAGGGGTCAATAGTGTAGTTTATGGGTGTTAGTGTACTTTGCTACATATTTTTTATGAGTTTTGTGAAACTTTTTTGTTTCGTAAAATCCATAACTACTGGTCTTTGATTGCGGAACGGATCGTTGCAGTATAGGCCATAATGATCGTGGTAAAGCCATACTGCGCAAATTAAATATTGAGTAGCTGACCATTCCACACTCAAAGGACGTTTTTCAAGCCGGGATAGCCGTACCGCACAACTTGTAATCTTGCCTTGTGAGCGGGAAAATTGTACAAGCGTTTGTGTCGCCACTGGTAGCCAATCACTTAAAGTGGTGGAGAAGGTAAGCAGCAACTTGTTAAATGGGGCCCATTTTCTGTTTTTACTATGGTATACTTATGAAGTAGGAATTTCATATGGGATGATATTTCCTATTTTCTGCTTATTTGATTTTATATAGACAGCGTATTTTGCACAGGAAGGTTGGCCAACCTAGAGACCCTATATGTTTTTACACAGACATTTGTCTCTTATTAGAATGTGCTTTAACCACTCAACGACCAATGACTTACAGGGTATATCCTACAAAAAACGGTCGTTAACGACCAAGGATGTACCCTGTACGTCATCAGGGGTTTCAAGTGGTGGAAGCGATATTGAGGCATCACTGCAATACCTTTTTTCACACACCAATGGAGAGAGAGCCACTCAGTGGGAAATAACTTAGTGTGTACGTGCGCGCGGGGAGCATGCGCATGGGGAGCGTGTGCACATGCGCGCCAGCGATATGGCCATTTTAAGTGGTGGGAGAAAGTGGTGGGAGAGGAGGGGGGAATAATGTTTCAAAAGGGATCTGGGAAGGGGTAGGGTAACCCTTCAAGTTCCCTACAAGCTACCTAATTAACCCCTTCACTGCTGGGCCTAATACAAGTATGTTGCGCAGCGGCATTTAGTGGCCTTCTAATTACCAAAAAGTAATGCCAAAGCCATAAATATCTGCTATTTCTGAACAAAGGTGATCCCAAAGAAGCATTTACAACCATTTGTGCCATAATTGCACAAGTTGTTTGTAAAACATTTCAGTGAGAAACCTAGTTTGTGAAAAAGTTAATAAAAAAGTTAACAATTTTTTTTATTTGATTGCATTTGGCGGTTAAATAATGGCATGAAATATACCAAAATGTGCCTAGAGCAATACTTTGGGTTGTCTACTAAAAAAATATATATATACATGTAAAGGGTTATTCAGGGATTCCTGACAGATATGTGTTAAAATGTAACTTATGAAAATTTTGAAAAAAAATGGTTTGGAAATAGCAAAGTGCTACTTGTACTTATTGCCCTATAACTTGCAAAAAAATCAAAGAACATGTAAACATTGGGTATTTCTAAACACAGGGCCAAATGTAGAAACTATTTAGCATGAGTGTTTTTTGGTGGTTGTAGATGTGTAACAGATTTTGGGGGTCAAAGTTAGAAAAGTGTGTTTTTTTTCCATTTTTTTAAATCATATTTTATAAAAAGTTTTATAGTAAATTATAAGATATGATGAAAATAATGGTATCTTTAGTAAGCCCATTTAATGGCAAGAAAAAAGGGTTTATAATATGTGTGGGTACAGTAAATGAGTAAGAAGAAAATTACAGCTAAACACAAACACATAGAAACATAGATATTGACGGCAGATAAGAGCCATAGGCCCAGCAAGTCTGCCCGACCTTACCTAACAGTATAAACTTATCTAGTTCGTAGGATAGCCTTATGCTTGTCCCATGCATTTTTAAAGTCCCCCACGGTGTTTGTTGCTACTACCTTTTGAGGAAGTTTATTCCATAAATCAATCACTCTTTCTGTAAAGAAGCTTCCTCAAATTACTCCTGAATCTACTACCCTTTAGCTTGAGCTCGTGACCCCTTATTCTTGAATTTTCCATTTTATGTAAAATACCCACAGCCTCAGTTTTACTAAACCCTTTTATGTACTTGAAAGTTGCTATCATATCACCGCAGAAATGTAAAAATAGCCCTGGTGCTGTGGTCCTTAAGGGGTTAAATTGTGATATTTGGAACAATATTAAATCTTTTTGACTGTATCGGATCATCCCGCTTTTGATTATATATATATATATATATATATATTTATATTTATAGACAATATTTTTTGCTAACTTCTAACCAGACTGCCGTATACAAAAATTATTCACCAATATAAGATCTTTATAGAGACATTATTCCTTTATATAGACAGGCTCCTTATTTGAGGAGCGCTACTTTTCCTCATCTTTGCATTATAATATTTATGAAGAAGCATTGTTGAATTGGACTTTTTTTTACCCTATCATTACTAATTCAATAAACTTTAGAACAAGGGACAATTGGGAATCTTATTTTGAATTATCAGATATAAATGACATTAAAACTTTTTGTGCACCCTCTCGGCTAGATTTAGAGTTTTGTCGGTAAGGACCCGCGTAGCTAACGCCGGCTTTTTTCTGGCCGCACCATAAAAATAACTCTGGTATTGAGAGTCCACATAAAGGCTGCGTTAGGCTCCAAAAAAGGAGCGTAGAGCATTTTTAACGCAGCTTCAACTCTCTGATACCAGAGTTGCTTACGCAAGCGGCCAGCCTCAAAAACGTGCTCGTGCACGATTCCCCCATAGGAAACAATGGGGCTGTTTGAGCTGAAAAAAAACCTAACACCTGCAAAAAAGCAAAAAAGCCGCGTTCAGCTCTTAACGCAGCCCCATTGTTTGCTATGGGGAAACACTTCCTACGTCTGCACCTAACACTCTAACATGTACCCCGAGTCTAAACACCCCTAACCTTACACTTAATCTGCCGCCCCCGCTATCACTGACCCCTGCATATTATTATTAACCCCTAATCTGCCGCTCCGTAAACCGCCGCTACTTACATTATCCCTATGTACCCCTAATCTGCTGCCCTAACATCGCCGACCCCTATATTATATTTATTAACCCCTAATCTGCCCCCCACAACGTCGCCTCAACCTGCCTACACTTATTAACCCCTAATCTGCCGAGCGGACCTGAGCGCTACTATAATAAAGTTATTAACCCCTAATCCGCCTCACTAACCCTATAATAAATAGTATTAACCCCTAATCTGCCTTCCCTAACATCGCCGACACCTAACTTCAATTATTAACCCCTAATCTGCCGACTGGAGCTCACCGCTATTCTAATAAATGTATTAACCCCTAAAGTCTAACCCTAACACTAACACCCCCCTAAATTAAATATAATTTTAATCTAACGAAATTAATTAACTCTTATTAAATAACTTATTCCTATTTAAAGCTAAATACTTACCTGTAAAATAAACCCTAATATAGCTACAATATAAATTATAATTACATTGTAGCTATTTTAGGAATAATATTTATTTTACAGGCAACTTTGTAATTATTTTAACCATGTACAATAGCTATTAAATAGTTAATAACTATTTAATAGTTACCTAGTTAAAATAATTACAACATTACCTGTAAAATAAATCCTAACCTAAGTTACAATTAAACCTAACACTATACTATCATTAAATTAATTAAATAAAATACCTACAATTACCTACAATTAAACCTAACACTACACTATCAATAAATTAATTAAATCCTATCAGCCAATCGGAATTCGAGGGACGCCATCTTGGATGACGTCATTTAAAGGAACCGTTATTCGTCGTTCAGTCGTCGGCCAGGATCGAAGTTCCACGTCAGAGGTCTTCAGGATGCTGCTGCTCCGCTCCAGATGGATGTCGATAGAAGATGCCGCCTGGATGAAGACTTCAGTCGGATGGAAGACCTCTTCTGCCCCGCTTGGATGAAGACTTCAATCGGATGGAAGACCTCTTCTGCCCCGCTTGGATGAAGACTTCTACCGGATCATGGACATCTTCAGCCCCCCGCTTGGGCTTGGATCAGGACATCGGAGGAGCTCTTCAGGACGGATCGGTGAACCTGGTATGGTGAAGATAAGGTAGGAAGATCTTCAGGGGCTTAGTGTTAGGTTTATTTAAGGGGGGTTTGGGTTAGATTAGGGGTATGTGGGTGGTGGGTTGTAATGTTGGGGGGGGGGGGTATTGTATGTTTTTTTTACAGGCAAAAGAGCTGAACTTCTTGGGGCATGCCCCGCAAAGGGTCCTGTTCAGGGCTGGTAAGGTAAAAGAGCTTTTAACTTTAGTAATTTAGAATAGGGTAGGGCATTTTTTATGTTGGGGGGCTTTGTTGTTTTAATAGGGGGCTTAGAGTAGGTGTAATTAGTTTAAAATTGTTGTAATATTTTTCTTATGTTTGTAAATATTTTTTTATTTTTTGTAACTTAGTTCTTTTTTATTTTTTGTACTTTAGTTAGTTTATTTCATTGTAGTTATTTGTAGATATTGTATTTAATTAATGTATTGATAGTGTAGTGTTAGGTTTAATTGTAGGTAATTGTAGGTATTTTATTTAATTAATTTAATGATAGTATAGTGTTAGGTTTAATTGTAACTTAGGTTAGGATTTATTTTACAGGTCATTTTGAAATTATTTTAACTAGGTAACTATTAAATAGTTCTTAACTATTTAATAGCTATTGTACCTGGTTAAAATAATTACAAAGTTGCCTGTAAAATAAATATTAATCCTAAAATAGCTATAATATAATTATAATTTAATTTGTAGCTATATTAGGATTTATTTTACAGGTAAGTATTTAGCTTTAAATAGGAATAATTTATTTAATAAGAGTTAATTAATTTCGTTAGATTAAAATTATATTTAAATTAGGGGGGTGTTAGTGTTAGACTTAGCTTTAGGGGTTAATACATTTATTAGAATAGCGGTGAGCTCCGGTCGGCAGATTAGGGGTTAATAATTGAAGTTAGGTGTCGGCGATGTTAGGGAGGGCAGATTAGGGGTTAATACTATTTATTATAGGGTTAGTGATGCGGATTAGGGGTTAATAACTTTATTATAGTAGCGGTGCGGTCCGCTCGGCAGATTAGGGGTTAATAAGTGTAGGCAGGTGGAGACGACGTTGAGGGGGGCAGATTAGGGGTTAATAAATATAATATAGGGGTCGGCGGTGTTAGGGGCAGCAGATTAGGGGTACATAAGGATAACGTAGGTGGCGGCGCTTTGCGGTCGGCAGATTAGGGGTTAATAAGTGTAGGTAGCTGGCGGCGACATTGTGGGGGGCAGATTAGGGGTTAATAAATATAATATAGGGGTCGGCGGTGTTAGGGGCAGCAGATTAGGGGTACATAAGGATAACGTAGTTGGCGGTCGGCAGATTAGGGGTTAAAAAAATGTAATCGAGTTGCGGCAATGTGGGGGGACCTCGGTTTAGGGGTACATAGGTAGTTTATGGGTGTTAGTGTACTTTAGAGCAGAGTAGTTAAGAGCTTTATAAACCGATGTTAGCCCAGAAAGCTCTTAACTACTGACTTTTTTCCTGCGGCTGGAGTTTTATCGTTAGAATTCTAATGCTCACTTCAGCCACGACTCTAAATACCGGAGTTAGAAAAATCCCATTGAAAAGATAGGATACGCAATTGACGTAAGGGGATCTGCGGTATGGAAAAGTCACGGCTGAAAAGTGAGCGTTATTAACCTCCGGTGACTCAAAATACCGGAGGTAGCCTAAAACCAGCGTTAGGAGCCTCTAACGCTGGTTTTCACGGCTAACGCCAAACTCCAAATCTAGGCCTCTGTTTGTCTAAAATTGATCATTGTTAGAATTGTTAAATTTTGAAATTCTCCAATAAAAAAAAGTAAATAAAGAAAGGAACTTTATTTGAAATATCAAGGCAATATATCATATGCAATAGTTTTGAGATGTATGCATATGGAAAGTTTATGTCCTTTAAACACGTTATTATTATTGTTTGCTTCAATCTCCGTAGAGAAGCCAAACAACTAAATATGTAATCTAGGTTCTAAAAATGCTGAAACCAGCCTAAACCTAAAGAATTAACTTTTTGGCATCTCTTGGGAGCATGTGAAAATGGCCATTTTATGCAAAAACATAATTTATGTAAGAACTTACCTGATAAATTCATTTCTTTCATATTAGCAAGAGTCCATGAGCTAGTGACGTATGGGATATACATTCCTACCAGGAGGGGCAAAGTTTCCCAAACCTCAAAATGCCTATAAATACACCCCTCACCACACCCACAATTCAGTTTAACGAATAGCCAAGAAGTGGGGTGATAAAAAAGTGCGAAAGCATATAAAATAAGGAATTGGAATAATTGTGCTTTATACAAAAATCATAACCACCCCAAAAAAAGGGCGGGCCTCATGGACTCTTGCTAATATGAAAGAAAACATAATTTATGTAAGAACTTACCTGATAAATTCATTTCTTTCATATTAGCAAGAGTCCATGAGCTAGTGACGTATGGGATATACATTCCTACCAGGAGGGGCAAAGTTTCCCAAACCTCAAAATGCCTATAAATACACCCCTCACCACACCCACAATTCAGTTTAACGAATAGCCAAGAAGTGGGGTGATAAAAAAGTGCGAAAGCATATAAAATAAGGAATTGGAATAATTGTGCTTTATACAAAAATCATAACCACCACAAAAAAAGGGCGGGCCTCATGGACTCTTGCTAATATGAAAGAAATGAATTTATCAGGTAAGTTCTTACATAAATTATGTTTTCTTTCATGTAATTAGCAAGAGTCCATGAGCTAGTGACGTATGGGATAATGACTACCCAAGATGTGGATCTTTCCACACAAGAGTCACTAGAGAGGGAGGGATAAAATAAAGACAGCCAATTCCTGCTGAAAATAATCCACACCCAAAATAAAGTTTAATGAAAAACATAAGCAGAAGATTCAAACTGAAACCGCTGCCTGAAGTACTTTTCTACCAAAAACTGCTTCAGAAGAAGAAAATACATCAAAATGGTAGAATTTAGTAAAAGTATGCAAAGAGGACCAAGTTGCTGCTTTGCAAATCTGATCAATCGAAGCTTCATTCCTAAACGCCCAGGAAGTAGAAACTGACCTAGTAGAATGAGCTGTGATCCTCTGAGGCGGAGTTTTACCCGACTCAACATAGGCAAGATGAATTAAAGATTTCAACCAAGATGCCAAAGAAATGGCAGAAGCTTTCTGGCCTTTTCTAGAACCGGAAAAGATAACAAATAAACTAGAAGTCTTTCGGAAAGACTTAGTAGCTTCAACATAATATTTCAAAGCTCTAACAACATCCAAAGAATGCAACGATTTCTCCTTAGAATTCTTAGGATTAGGACATAATGAAGGAACCACAATTTCTCTACTAATGTTGTTGGAATTCACAACTTTAGGTAAAAATTCAAAAGAAGTTCGCAACACCGCCTTATCCTGATGAAAAATCAGAAAAGGAGACTCACAAGAAAGAGCAGATAATTCAGAAACTCTTCTGGCAGAAGAGATTGCCAAAAGGAACAAAACTTTCCAAGAAAGTAATTTAATGTCCAATGAATGCATAGGTTCAAACGGAGGAGCTTGAAGAGCCCCCAGAACCAAATTCAAACTCCAAGGAGGAGAAATTGACTTAATGACAGGTTTTATACGAACCAAAGCTTGTACAAAACAATGAATATCAGGAAGAATAGCAATCTTTCTGTGAAAAAGAACAGAAAGAGCAGAGATTTGACCTTTCAAGGAACTTGCGGACAAACCCTTATCTAAACCATCCTGAAGAAACTGTAAAATTCTCGGTATTCTAAAAGAATGCCAAGAAAAATGATGAGAAAGACACCAAGAAATATAGGTCTTCCAGACTCTATAATATATCTCTCTAGATACAGATTTACGCGCCTGTAACATAGTATTAATCACAGAGTCAGAGAAACCTCTTTGACCAAGAATCAAGCGTTCAATCTCCATACCTTTAAATTTAAGGATTTCAGATCCTGATGGAAAAAAGGACCTTGCGACAGAAGGTCTGGTCTTAACGGAAGAGTCCACGGTTGGCAAGAAGCCATCCGGACAAGATCCGCATACCAAAACCTGTGAGGCCATGCCGGAGCTACCAGCAGAACAAACGAGCATTCCTTCAGAATCTTGGAGATTACTCTTGGAAGAAGAACTAGAGGCGGAAAGATATAGGCAGGATGATACTTCCAAGGAAGTGATAATGCATCCACTGCCTCCGCCTGAGGATCCCGGGATCTGGATAGATACCTGGGAAGTTTCTTGTTTAGATGAGACGCCATCAGATCTATTTCTGGAAGTTCCCACATTTGAACAATCTGAAGAAATACCTCTGGGTGAAGAGACCATTCGCCCGGATGCAACGTTTGGCGACTGAGATAATCCGCTTCCCAATTGTCTATACCTGGGATATGAACCGCAGAGATTAGACAGGAGCTGGATTCCGCCCAAACCAGAATTCGAGATACTTCTTTCATAGCCAGAGGACTGTGAGTCCCTCCTTGATGATTGATGTATGCCACAGTTGTGACATTGTCTGTCTGAAAACAAATGAACGATTCTCTCTTCAGAAGAGGCCAAAACTGAAGAGCTCTGAAAATTGCACAGAGTTCCAAAATATTGATCGGTAATCTCACCTCCTGAGATTCCCAAACTCCTTGTGCTATCAGAGATCCCCACACTGCTCCCCAACCTGTGAGACTTGCATCTGTTGAAATTACAGTCCAGGTCGGAAGCACAAAAGAAGCCCCCTGAATTAAACGATGGTGATCTGTCCACCACGTTAGAGAGTGTCGTACAATCGGTTTTAAAGATATTAATTGAGATATCTCTGTGTAATCCTTGCACCATTGATTCAGCATACAGAGCTGAAGAGGTCGCATGTGAAAACGAGCAAAGGGGATCGCGTCCGATGCAGCAGTCATAAGACCTAGAATTTCCATGCATAAGGCTACCGAAGGGAATGATTGTGACTGAAGATTTCGACAAGCTGAAATCAATTTTAGACGTCTCTTGTCTGTTAAAGACAGAGTCATGGACACTGAATCTATCTGGAAACCCAGAAAGGTTACCCTTGTCTGAGGAATCAATGAACTTTTTGGTAAATTGATCCTCTAACCATGATCTTGAAGAAACAACACAAGTCGATTCGTATGAGATTCTGCTAAATGTAAAGACTGAGCAAGTACCAAGATATCGTCCAAATAAGGAAATACCACAATACCCTGTTCTCTGATTACAGACAGAAGGGCACCGAGAACCTTTGTAAAAATTCTTGGAGCTGTAGCTAGGCCAAACGGCAGAGCCACAAACTGGTAATGCTTGTCCAGAAAAGAGAATCTCAGGAACTGATAATGATCTGGATGAATCGGAATATGCAGATATGCATCCTGTAAATCTATTGTGGACATATAATGCCCTTGCTGAACAAAAGGCAAGATAGTCCTTACAGTTACCATTTTGAACGTTGGTATCCTTACATAACGATTCAATATTTTTAGATCCAGAACTGGTTTGAAGGAATTCTCCTTCTTTGGTACAATGAAGAGATTTGAATAAAACCCCATCCCCTGTTCCGAAACTGGAACTGGCATAATTACTCCAGCCAACTCTAGATCTGAAACACAATTCAGAAATGCTTGAGCTTTCACTGGATTTACTGGGACACGGGAAAGAAAAAATCTCTTTGCAGAAGGTCTCATCTTGAAACCAATTCTGTACCCTTCTGAAACAATGTTCTGAATCCAAAGATTGTGAACAGAATTGATCCAAATTTCTTTGAAAAAACGTAACCTGCCCCCTACCAGCTGAGCTGGAATGAGGGCCGCACCTTCATGTGGACTTAGAAGCAGGCTTTGCCTTTCTAGAAGGCTTGGATTTATTCCAGACTGGAGATGGTTTCCAAACTGAAACTGCTCCTGAGGATGAAGGATCAGGCTTTTGTTCTTTGTTGAAACAAAAGGAACGAAAACGATTATTAGCCCTGTTTTTACCCTTAGATTTTTTATCCTGTGGTAAAAAAGTTCCTTTCCCACCAGTAACAGTTGAGATAATAGAATCCAACTGAGAACCAAATAATTTGTTACCCTGGAAAGAAATGTAAAGTAGAGTTGATTTAGAAGCCATATCAGCATTCCAAGTCTTAAGCCATAAAGCTCTTCTAGCTAAAATAGCTAGAGACATAAACCTGACATCAACTCTGATAATATCAAAAATGGCATCACAGATAAAATTATTAGCATGCTGAAGAAGAATAATAATATTATGAGAATCATGATCCGTTACTTGTTGCGCTAAAGTTTCCAACCAAAAAGTTGAAGCTGCAGCAACATCAGCCAATGATATAGCAGGTTTAAGAAGATTACCTGAACACAGATAAGCTTTTCTTAGAAAGGATTCAATTTTCCTATCTAAAGGATCCTTAAACAAAGTACCATCTGACGTAGGAATAGTAGTACGTTTAGCAAGGGTAGAAATAGCCTCATCAACTCTAGGGATTTTGTCCCAAAATTCTAATCTGTCAGACGGCACAGGATATAATTGCTTAAAATGTTTAGAAGGAGTAAATTAATTACCCAATTTATCCCATTCTTTAGAAATTACTTCAGAAATAGCATTAGGAACAGGAAAAACTTCTGGAATAACCACAGGAGATTTAAATACCTTATCTAAACATTTAGAATTAGTATCAAGAGGACCAGAATCCTCTATTTCTAAAGCAATTAGTACTTCTTTAAGTAAAGAACGAATAAATTCCATTTTAAATAAATATGAAGATTTATCAGCATCAATCTCTGAGACAGAATCCTCTGAACCAGAAGAGTCATCAGAATCAGAATGATGATGTTCATTTAAAAATTCATCTGTAGGGAGAGAAGTTTTAAAAGATTTTTTATGTTTTCTAGAAGGAGAAATAACAGACATAGCCTTCTTGATGGATTCAGAAACAAAATCTCTTATGTTATCAGAAACATTCTGCACCTTAGATGTTGAAGGAACTGCAACAGGCAATGGTACATTACTAAAGAAAATATTATCTGTATTAACAAGTTTGTCATGACAATTAATACAAACAACAGCCGGAGGAATAGCTACCAAAAGTTTACAGCAGATACACTTAGCTTTGGTAGTTCCAGCACTAGACAGCGATTTTCCTGAAGTATCTTCTGACTCAGATGCAACGTGAGACATCTTGCAATATGTAAGAGAAAAAACAACATATAAAGCAAAATTGATCAAATTCCTTAAATGACAGTTTCAGGAATGGGAAAAAATGCCAAAGAACAAGCTTCTAGCAACCAGAAGCAATGAAAAATGAGACTTAAATAATGTGGGGACAAAAGCGACGCCCATATTTTTTAGCGCCAAATAAGACGCCCACATTATTTGGCGCCTAAATGCTTTTGGCGCCAAAAATGACGCCACATCCGGAACGCCGACATTTTTGGCGCAAAAGAACGTCAAAAAATGACGCAACTTCCGGCGACACGTATGACGCCGGAAACGGAAAAGATTTTTTGCGCCAAAAAAGTCCGCGCCAAGAATAACGCAATAAAATGAAGCATTTTCAGCCCCCGCGAGCCTAACAGCCCACAGGGAAAAAAGAGTCAAATTTTTAAGGTAAGAAAAAATGTTTGATTCAAATGCATTATCCCAAATATGAAACTGACTGTCTGAAAATAAGGAATGTTGAACATTCTGAGTCAAGGCAAATAAATGTTTGAATCCATATATTTAGAACTTTATAAACAAAGTGCCCAACCATAGCTTAGAGTGTCACAGAAAATAAGATTTACTTACCCCAGGACACTCATCTACATGTTTGTAGAAAGCCAAACCAGTACTGAAACGAGAATCAGCAGAGGTAATGGTATATAAATAAGAGTATATCGTCGATCTGAAAAGGGAGGTAAGAGATGAATCTCTACGACCGATAACAGAGAACCTATGAAATAGACCCCGTAGAAGGAGATCACTGCATTCAAATAGGCAATACTCTCCTCACATCCCTCTGACATTCACTGCACGCTGAGAGGAAAACCGGGCTCCAACTTGCTGCGGAGCGCATATCAACGTAGAATCTAGCACAAACTTACTTCACCACCTCCATAGGAGGCAAAGTTTGTAAAACTGAATTGTGGGTGTGGTGAGGGGTGTATTTATAGGCATTTTGAGGTTTGGGAAACTTTGCCCCTCCGGGTAGGAATGTATATCCCATACGTCACTAGCTCATGGACTCTTGCTAATTACATGAAAGAAATGAATTTATCAGGTAAGTTCTTACATAAATTATGTTTTCTTTCATGTAATTAGCAAGAGTCCATGAGCTAGTGACGTATGGGATAATGATTACCCAAGATGTGGATCTTTCCACGCAAGAGTCACTAGAGAGGGAGGGATAAAATAAAGACATCCAATTCCTGCTGAAAATAATCCACACCCAAAATAAAGTTTAATGAAAAACATAAGCAGAAGATTCAAACTGAAACCGCTGCCTGAAGTACTTTTCTACCAAAAACTGCTTCAGAAGAAGAAAATACATCAAAATGGTAGACTTTAGTAAAAGTATGCAAAGAGGACCAAGTTGCGGCTTTGCAAATCTGATCAATCGAAGCTTCATTCCTAAACGCCCAGGAAGTAGAAACTGACCAAGTAGAATGAGCTGTAATCCTTTGAGGCGGAGATTTACCCGACTCAACATAGACAAGATGAATTAAAGATTTCAACCAAGATGCCAAAGAAATGGCAGAAGCTTTCTGGCCTTTTCTAGAACCAGAAAAGATAACAAATAAACTAGAAGTCTTTCGGAAAGACTTAGTAGCTTCAACATAATATTTCAAAGCTCTAACAACATCCAAAGAATGCAATGATTTCTCCTTAGAATTCTTAGGATTAGGACATAATGAAGGAACCACAATTTCCTACTAATGTTGTTAGAATTCACAACTTTAGGTAAAAATTCAAAAGAAGTTCGCAACACTGCCTTATCCTGATGAAAAATCAGAAAAGGAGACTCACAAGAAAGAGCAGATAATTCAGAAACTCTTCTGGCAGAAGAGATTGCCAAAAGGAACAAAACTTTCCAAGAAAGTAATTTAATGTCCAATGAATGCATAGGTTCAAACGGAGGAGCTTGAAGAGCCCCCAGAACCAAATTCAAACTCCAAGGAGGAGAAATTGACTTAATGACAGGTTTTATACGAACCAAAGCTTGTACAAAACAATGAATATCAGGAAGATTAGCAATCTTTCTGTGAAAAAGAACAGAAAGAGCAGAGATTTGTCCTTTCAAAGAACTTGCGGATAAACCTTTATCTAAACCATCCTGAAGAAACTGTAAAATTCTCGGAATTCTAAAAGAATGCCAAGAAAAATGATGAGAAAGACACCAAGAAATATAAGTCTTCCAGACTCTATAATATATCTCTCTGGATACAGATTTACGAGCCTGTAACATAGTATTAATCACAGAGTCAGAGAAACCTCTTTGATCAAGAATCAAGCGTTCAATCTCCATACCTTTAAATTTAAGGATTTGAGATCCTGATGGAAAAAAGGACCTTGCGACAGAAGGTCTGGTCGTAGCGGAAGAGTCCACGGATGGCAAGAGGCCATCCGGACAAGATCCGCATACCAAAACCTGTGAGGCCATGCCGGAGCTACCAGCAGAACAAACGAGCATTCCTTCAGAATCTTGGAGATTACTCTTGGAAGAAGAACTAGAGGCGGAAAGATATAAGCAGGATGATACTTCCAAGGAAGTGATAATGCATCCACTGCTTCCGCCTGAGGATCCCGGGATCTGGACAGATACCTGGGAAGTTTCTTGTTTAGATGAGACGCCATCAGATCTATTTCTGGAAGCTCCCACATTTGAACAATCTGAAGAAATACCTCTGGGTGAAGAGACCATTCTATACCTGGGATATGAACCGCAGAGATTAGACAGGAGCTGGATTCCGCCCAAACCAGAATTCGAGATACTTCTTTCATAGCCAGAGGACTGTGAGTCCCTCCTTGATGATTGATGTATGCTACAGTAGTGACATTGTCTGTCTGAAAACAAATGAACGATTCTCTCTTCAGAAGAGGCCAAGACTGAAGAGCTCTGAAAATTGCACGGAGTTCCAAAATATTGATCGGTAATCTCACCTCCTGAGATTCCCAAACTCCTTGTGCCGTCAGAGATCCCCACACAGCTCCCCAACCTGTGAGACTTGCATCTGTTGAAATTACAGTCCAGGTCGGAAGCACAAAATAAGCCCCCTGAATTAAATGATGGTGATCTGTCCACCACGTTAGAGAGTGTCGTACAATCGGTTTTAAAGATATTAATTGAGATATCTCTGTGTAATCCTTGCACCATTGATTCAGCATACAGAGCTGAAGAGGTCGCATGTGAAAACGAGCAAAGGGGATCGCGTCCGATGCAGCAGTCATAAGACCTAGAATTTCCATGCATAAGGCTACCGAAGGGAATGATTGTGACTGAAGATTTCGACAAGCTGAAATCAATTTTAGACGTCTCTTGTCTGTTAAAGACAGAGTCATGGACACTGAATCTATCTGGAAACCCAGAAAGGTTACCCTTGTCTGAGGAATCAATGAACTTTTTGGTAAATTGATCCTCTAACCATGATCTTGAAGAAACAACACAAGTCGATTCGTATGAGATTCTGCTAAATGTAAAGACTGAGCAAGTACCAAGATATCGTCCAAATAAGGAAATACCACAATACCCTGTTCTCTGATTACAGACAGAAGGGCACCGAGAACCTTTGTAAAAATTCTTGGAGCTGTAGCTAGGCCAAACGGCAGAGCCACAAACTGGTAATGCTTGTCCAGAAAAGAGAATCTCAGGAACTGATAATGATCTGGATGAATCGGAATATGCAGATATGCATCCTGTAAATCTATTGTGGACATATAATGCCCTTGCTGAACAAAAGGCAAGATAGTCCTTACAGTTACCATTTTGAACGTTGGTATCCTTACATAACGATTCAATATTTTTAGATCCAGAACTGGTTTGAAGGAATTCTCCTTCTTTGGTACAATGAAGAGATTTGAATAAAACCCCATCCCCTGTTCCGAAACTGGAACTGGCATAATTACTCCAGCCAACTCTAGATCTGAAACACAATTCAGAAATGCTTGAGCTTTCACTGGATTTACTGGGACACGGGAAAGAAAAAATCTCTTTGCAGAAGGTCTCATCTTGAAACCAATTCTGTACCCTTCTGAAACAATGTTCTGAATCCAAAGATTGTGAACAGAATTGATCCAAATTTCTTTGAAAAAACGTAACCTGCCCCCTACCAGCTGAGCTGGAATGAGGGCCGCACCTTCATGTGGACTTAGAAGCAGGCTTTGCCTTTCTAGAAGGCTTGGATTTATTCCAGACTGGAGATGGTTTCCAAACTGAAACTGCTCCTGAGGATGAAGGATCAGGCTTTTGTTCTTTGTTGAAACGAAAGGAACGAAAACGATTATTAGCCCTGTTTTTACCCTTAGATTTTTTATCCTGTGGTAAAAAAGTTCCTTTCCCACCAGTAACAGTTGAGATAATGGAATCCAACTGAGAACCAAATAATTTGTTACCCTGGAAAGAAATGGAAAGTAGAGTTGATTTAGAAGCCATATCAGCATTCCAAGTTTTAAGCCATAAAGCTCTTCTAGCTAAAATAGCTAGAGACATAAACCTGACATCAACTCTGATAATATCAAAAATGGCATCACAGATAAAATTATTAGCATGCTGAAGAAGAATAATAATATTATGAGAATCATGATCTGTTACTTGTTGTGCTAAAGTCTCCAACCAAAAAGTTGAAGCTGCAGCAACATCAGCCAAAGATATAGCAGGTCTAAGAAGATTACCTGAACACAGATAAGCTTTTCTTAGAAAGGATTCAATTTTCCTATCTAAAGGATCTTTAAACGAAGTACCATCTGACGTAGGAATAGTAGTACGTTTAGCAAGGGTAGAAATAGCCCCATCGACTTTAGGGATTTTGCCCCAAAATTCTAATCTGTCAGACGGCACAGGATATAATTGCTTAAAACGTTTAGAAGGAGTAAATGAATTACCCAATTTATCCCATTCTCTGGAAATTACTTCAGAAATAGCATTAGGAACAGGAAAAACTTCTGGAATAACCACAGGAGATTTAAATACCTTATCTAAACGTTTAGAATTAGTATCAAGAGGACCAGAATCCTCTATTTCTAAAGCAATTAGTACTTCTTTAAGTAAAGAACGAATAAATTCCATTTTAAATAAATATGAAGATTTATCAGCATCAATCTCTGAGACAGAATCCTCTGAACCAGAAGAGTCATCAGAATGATGATGTTCATTTAAAAATTCAAAAGATTTTTTATGTTTACTAGAAGGAGAAATAACAGACATAGCCTTCTTGATGGATTCAGAAACAAAATCTCTTATGTTATCAGGAACATTCTGCACCTTAGATGTTGAGGGAACTGCAACAGGCGATGGTACATTACTAAAGGAAATATTATCTGCTTTAACAAGTTTGTCATGACAATTAATACAAACAACAGCCGGAAGAATAGCTACCAAAAGTTTACAGCAGATACACTTAGCTTTGGTAGTTCCAGCACTAGACAGCGATTTTCCTGAAGTATCTTCTGACTCAGATGCAACGTGAGACATCTTGCAATATGTAAGAGAAAAAACAACATATAAAGCAAAATTGATCAAATTCCTTAAATGACAGTTTCAGGAATGGGAAAAAATGCCAATAAACAAGCTTCTAGTAACCAGAAGCAAAGAAAAAATGAGACTGAAATAATGTGGAGACAAAAGCGACGCCCATATTTTTTGGCGCCAAATAATACGCCCACATTGTTTGGCGCCTAAATGCTTTTTGGCGCCAAAAATGACGCCACATCCGGAACGCCGACATTTTTGGCGCAAAAGGACGTCAAAAAATGACGCAACTTCCGGCGACATGTATGACGCCGGAAACAGAAAAGATTTTTTTGCGCCAAAAAAGTTTGTGCCAAGAATGACGCAATAAAATGAAGCATTTTCAGCCCCCGCGAGCCTAACAGCCCACAGGGAAAAAAAGTCAAATTTTTAAGGTAAGAAAAAATGATTGATTCAAATGCATTATCCCAAATATGAAACTGACTGTCTGAAAATAAGGAATGTTGAACATTCTGAGTCAAGGCAAATAAATGTTTGAATACATATATTTAGAACTTTATAAATAAAGTGCCCAACCATAGCTTAGAGTGTCACAGAAAATAAGATTTACTTACCCCAGGACACTCATCTACATGTTTGTAGAAAGCCAAACCAGTACTGAAACGAAAATCAGCAGAGGTAATGGTATATAAATAAGAGTATATCGTCGATCTGAAAAGGGAGGTAAGAGATGAATCTCTACGACCGATAACAGAGAACCTATGAAATAGACCCACGTAGAAGGAGATCACTGCATTCAAATAGGCAATACTCTCCTCACATCCCTCTGACATTCACTGTCCACCTTAGGGACCGTCTGCCAAAAGTCTCGTGTGGTGGCGTCTATTGGAAACATTTTTCTAAATATCGGAGGAGGGGAAAAGGGCACACTGGGTCTATCCCACTCCTTGCTAATAATTTCTGTAAGCCTTTTAGGTATAGGAAAAACGTCAGTACACACCGGTACCGCAAAGTATCTATCCAACCTACATATTTTCTCTGGAATTGCAACCGTGTTACAATCATTCAGAGCCGCTAATACCTCCCCTAGCAATACACGGAGGTTCTCAAGCTTAAATTTAAAATTAGAAATCTCTGAATCCGGTCTCCCTGGATCAGATCCGTCACCCACAGAATGAAGCTCTCCGTCCTCATGTTCTGCAAATTGTGACGCAGTATCGGACATGGCTCTCTCATCAGCGCGCTCTGTCCTTAACCCAGAGCTATCGCGCTTGCCTCTTAATTCAGGCAATTTAGATAATACCTCTGTCATAACAGCAGCCATGTCTTGCAAAGTGATTTGTATGGGCCTCTCTGATGTATTTGGCGCCACAATATCACGCGCCTCCTGAGCGGGATGCGAAGGTACTGACACGTGAGGAGAGTTAGTCGGCATAACTTCCCCCTCGTTGTCTGGTGATAATTTCTTTATAGATAAAATTTGACTTTTATTCAAAGTGACATCAATACATTTAGTACACATATTTCTGTGGGGCTCCACATTGGCCTTCAAACATAGTGAACAAACAGACTCATCTGTGTCAGACATGTTTAAACAGACTAGCAATGAGACTAGCAAGCTTGGAAAATCCTTTCAAATAAGTTTACAAGCAATATAAAAAACGCTACTGCGCCTTTAAGAAGCACAAAAAATAGTCACAGTTGAAATAACAATGAACCAAATCAGTTATAGCAACCAAATTTTCACAGTAAATGTATTAAGTTAGCAAAGCATTGCACCCACTAGCAAATGGATGATTAACCCCTTAATACCCAAAAACGGATAATCAATTTAACAATTAACGTTTTTATCACAGTCAAACACACTGTCACAGGTCTGCTGTGACTGATTACCTCCCTCAAAATGAATTTTGAAGACCCCTGAGCTCTCTAGAGACTTCCTGGATCAAGGAGGAAGAAGCAGGAAGACAAACTGAATTTTTACTGCGCAAAAAAGTGCTAAAATAGGCCCCTCCCACTCATATTACAACAGTGGGAAACCTCAGTTAATCGTTTCTATATAGAAATAAACGACAGCCATGTGGAAAATCATGCCCCAAAAGATTTATCACCAAAGTACCTCACAAAAAAAACGAATAACATGCCAGTAAACGTTTTAAACATGCACTTTAAAAGTTAGTGTTATTAATAAGCCTGCTACCAGTCGCTTCTACTGCAGTTAAGGCTCATACATTACCTCAGTATTAACAGTATTTTCTTAGTCAATTCCATTCCTTAGAAAATTACTTATTGTACATACATTCATCAGCCTGATACCAGTCGCTACTGCATTTAAGGCTGTACTTACATTACATCGGTATCAGCAGTATTTTCTTAGTCAATTCCATTCCTTAGAAAAATAATTTACTGCACATACCTTGTTTGCAGGATTCCCCACACGCTATTCCCTTTCTGAAAGTTACCCCACTGCTCAGAATATGCGAGAACAGCCAGTGGATCTTAGTTACTTCTGCTAAGATCATAGAAAACGCAGGCAGATTCTTCTTCCAAATACTGCCTGAGAACAAACAGCACGCTCCGGTGCCATTTAAAATAACAAACTCTTGATTCAAGAAATAAACTAAGTATAAAAAACACCACAGACCTCTCACAATGTCCTATCTAGTTGAGTTGCAAGAGAATGACTGGATATGACATGTGAGGGGAGGAGCTATATAGCAGCTCTGCTTGGGTGATCCTCTTGCAACTTCCTGTTGGGAAGGGAATATATCCCATAAGTAATGGATGACCTGAATACACTTAACAAGAGAAAAATGATTATAAATAAATAAATATAAAAGTAAAACTTAACACTGCATTTCTACCTACTCCAAGAGGAAAGGAGACATCTTGCATAATAGGGATGTATAAAAGTGTGAGTGGGGGAAGAAAAAAAAAAAACTAAAATACATTGTTAATAAATTTTAAGAAAGCCATTGGAAACTGTAATGTTATGTAATTTATTTTTAGAAGTGTCCTTTAAGCAAAGTAGGGGATTACAAACATCTAACACTGTAATTCTGTTTCAATTTGTGTTTAAAAAACAAAATATGGCATTATAGATGTGTGCAACAGAGAATATAAAGCAAAAACAGGCAAGAGAAAAAAAAAAAGCCAAATTAAAAGATTGTATTAGGCTAATGATTCGTACTCCAAATATAATTTAGCCCAAACCTACTTTGGCATTTTATATTAAGCAGAATAAAAACAGAATTTATGTTTACCTGATAAATTACTTTCTCCAACGGTGTGTCCGGTCCACGGCGTCATCCTTACTTGTGGGATATTCTCTTCCCCAACAGGAAATGGCAAAGAGCCCAGCAAAGCTGGTCACATGATCCCTCCTAGGCTCCGCCTACCCCAGTCATTCGACCGACGTTAAGGAGGAATACTTGCATAGGAGAAACCATATGGTACCGTGGTGACTGTAGTTAAAGAAAATAAATTATCAGACCTGATTAAAAAAAACAGGGCGGGCCGTGGACCGGACACACCGTTGGAGAAAGTAATTTATCAGGTAAACATAAATTCTGTTTTCTCCAACATAGGTGTGTCCGGTCCACGGCGTCATCCTTACTTGTGGGAACCAATACCAAAGCTTTAGGACACGGATGAAGGGAGGGAGCAAATCAGGTCACCTAAATGGAAGGCACCACGGCTTGCAAAACCTTTCTCCCAAAAATAGCCTCAGAAGAAGCAAAAGTATCAAACTTGTAAAATTTGGTAAAAGTGTGCAGTGAAGACCAAGTCGCTGCCCTACATATCTGATCAACAGAAGCCTCGTTCTTGAAGGCCCATGTGGAAGCCACAGCCCTAGTGGAATGAGCTGTGATTCTTTCGGGAGGCTGCCGTCCGGCAGTCTCGTAAGCCAATCTAATGATGCTTTTAATCCAAAAAGAGAGAGAGAGGTAGAAGTTGCTTTTTGACCTCTCCTTTTACCGGAATAAACAACAAACAAGGAAGATGTTTGTCTAAAATCCTTTGTAGCATCTAAATAGAATTTTAGAGCGCGAACAACATCCAAATTGTGCAACAAACGTTCCTTCTTTGAAACTGGTTTCGGACACAGAGAAGGTACGATAATCTCCTGGTTAATGTTTTTGTTAGAAACAACTTTTGGAAGAAAACCAGGTTTAGTACGTAAAACCACCTTCTGCATGGAACACCAGATAAGGAGGAGAACACTGCAGAGCAGATAATTCTGAAACTCTTCTAGCAGAAGAAATTGCAACTAAAAACAAAACTTTCCAAGATAATAACTTAATATCAACGGAATGCAAGGGTTCAAACGGAACCCCCTGAAGAACTGAAAGAACTAAATTGAGACTCCAAGGAGGAGTCAAAGGTTTGTAAACAGGCTTAATTCTAACCAGAGCCTGAACAAAGGCTTGAACATCTGGCACAGCGGCCAGCTTTTTGTGAAGTAACACAGACAAGGCAGAAATCTGTCCCTTCAGGGAACTTGCAGATAATCCTTTTTCCAATCCTTCTTGAAGGAAGGATAGAATCCTAGGAATCTTAACCTTGTCCCAAGGGAATCCTTTAGATTCACACCAACAGATATATTTTTTCCAAATTTTGTGGTAAATCTTTCTAGTTACAGGCTTTCTGGCCTGAACAAGAGTATCGATAACAGAATCTGAGAATCCTCGCTTCGATAAGATCAAGCGTTCAATCTCCAAGCAGTCAGCTGGAGTGAAACCAGATTCGGATGTTCGAACGGACCCTGAACAAGAAGGTCTCGACTCAAAGGTAGCTTCCAAGGAGGAGCCGATGACATATTCACCAGATCTGCGTACCAAGTCCTGCGTGGCCACGCAGGAGCTATCAAGATCACCGACGCCCTCTCCTGATTGATCCTGGCTACCAGCCTGGGGATGAGAGGAAACGGCGGGAACACATAAGCTAGTTTGAAGGTCCAAGGTGCTACTAGTGCATCCACTAGAGCCGCCTTGGGATCCCTGGATCTGGACCCGTAGCAAGGAACTTTGAAGTTCTGACGAGAGGCCATCAGATCCATGTCTGGAATGCCCCACAGCTGAGTGACTTGGGCAAAGATTTCCGGATGGAGTTCCCACTCCCCCGGATGCAATGTCTGACGACTCAGAAAATCCGCCTCCCAATTTTCCACTCCTGGGATGTGGATAGCAGACAGGTGGCAGGAGTGAGACTCCGCCCATAGAATGATTTTGGTCACTTCTTCCATCGCCAGGGAACTCCTTGTTCCCCCCTGATGGTTGATGTACGCAACAGTTGTCATGTTGTCTGATTGAAACCGTATGAACTTGGCCCTCGCTAGCTGAGGCCAAGCCTTGAGAGCATTGAATATCGCTCTCAGTTCCAGAATATTTATCGGTAGAAGAGATTCTTCCCGAGACCAAAGACCCTGAGCTTTCAGGGATCCCCAGACCGCGCCCCAGCCCATCAGACTGGCGTCGGTCGTGACAATGACCCACTCTGGTCTGCGGAATGTCATCCCTCGTGACAGGTTGTCCAGGGACAGCCACCAACGGAGTGAGTCTCTGGTCCTCTGATTTACTTGTATCTTCGGAGACAAGTCTGTATAGTCCCCATTCCACTGACTGAGCATGCACAGTTGTAATGGTCTTAGATGAATGCGTGCAAAAGGAACTATGTCCATTGCCGCTACCATCAACCCGATCACTTCCATGCACTGAGCTATGGAAGGAAGAGGAACGGAATGAAGTATCCGACAAGAGTCTAGAAGTTTTGTTTTTCTGGCCTCTGTCAGAAAAATCCTCATTTCTAAGGAGTCTATTATTGTTCCCAAGAAGGGAACCCTTGTTGACGGAGATAGAGAACTCTTTTCCACGTTCACTTTCCATCCGTGAGATCTGAGAAAGGCCAGGACAATGTCCGTGTGAGCCTTCGCTTGAGGAAGGGACGACGCTTGAATCAGAATGTCGTCCAAGTAAGGTACTACAGCAATGCCCCTTGGTCTTAGCACAGCTAGAAGGGACCCTAGTACCTTTGTGAAAATCCTTGGAGCAGTGGCTAATCCGAAAGGAAGCGCCACGAACTGGTAATGTTTGTCCAGGAATGCGAACCTCAGGAACCGATGATGTTCCTTGTGGATAGGAATATGTAGATACGCATCCTTTAAATCCACCGTGGTCATGAATTGACCTTCCTGGATGGAAGGAAGAATAGTTCGAATGGTTTCCATCTTGAACGATGGAACCTTGAGAAACTTGTTTAAGATCTTGAGATCTAAGATTGGTCTGAACGTTCCCTCTTTTTTGGGAACTATAAACAGATTGGAGTAGAACCCCATCCCTTGTTCTCTTAATGGAACGGGATGAATCACTCCCATTTTTAACAGGTCTTCTACACAATGTAAGAATGCCTGTCTTTTTATGTGGTCTGAAGACAACTGAGACCTGTGGAACCTCCCCCTTGGGGGAAGTCCCTTGAATTCCAGAAGATAACCTTGGGAGACTATTTCTAGCGCCCAAGGATCCAGAACATCTCTTGCCCAAGCCTGAGCGAAGAGAGAGAGTCTGCCCCCCACCAGATCCGGTCCCGGATCGGGGGCCAACATTTCATGCTGTCTTGGTAGCAGTGGCAGGTTTCTTGGCCTGCTTTCCCTTGTTCCAGCCTTGCATTGGTCTCCAAGCTGGCTTGGCTTGAGAAGTATTACCCTCTTGCTTAGAGGACGTAGCACTTTGGGCTGGTCCGTTTCTACGAAAGGGACGAAAATTAGGTTTATTTTTTGCCTTGAAAGGCCGATCCTGAGGAAGGGCGTGGCCCTTACCCCCAGTGATATCCGAGATAATCTCTTTCAAGTCAGGGCCAAACAGCGTTTTCCCCTTGAAAGGAATGTTAAGTAGCTTGTTCTTGGAAGACGCATCAGCCGACCAAGATTTCAACCAAAGCGCTCTGCGCGCCACAATAGCAAACCCAGAATTCTTAGCCGCTAACCTAGCCAATTGCAAAGTGGCGTCTAGGGTGAAAGAATTAGCCAATTTGAGAGCATTGATTCTGTCCATAATCTCCTCATAAGGAGGAGAATCACTGTCGACCGCCTTTATCAGCTCATCGAACCAGAAACATGCGGCTGTAGCGACAGGGACAATGCATGAAATTGGTTGTAGAAGGTAACCCTGCTGAACAAACATCTTTTTAAGCAAACCTTCTAATTTTTTATCCATAGGATCTTTGAAAGCACAACTATCCTCTATGGGTATAGTGGTGCGTTTGTTTAAAGTGGAAACCGCTCCCTCGACCTTGGGGACTGTCTGCCATAAGTCCTTTCTGGGGTCGACCATAGGAAACAATTTTTTAAATATGGGGGGAGGGACGAAAGGAATACCGGGCCTTTCCCATTCTTTATTAACAATGTCCGCCACCCGCTTGGGTATAGGAAAAGCTTCTGGGAGCCCCGGCACCTCTAGGAACTTGTCCATTTTACATAGTTTCTCTGGGATGACCAACTTGTCACAATCATCCAGAGTGGATAATACCTCCTTAAGCAGAATGCGGAGATGTTCCAACTTAAATTTAAATGCAATCACATCAGGTTCAGCTTGTTGAGAAATGTTCCCTGAATCAGTAATTTCTCCCTCAGACAAAACCTCCCTGGCCCCATCAGACTGAGTTAGGGGCCCTTCAGAAATATTAATATCAGCGTCGTCATGCTCTTCAGTATCTAAAACAGAGCAGTCGCGTTTACGCTGATAAGTGTTCATTTTGGCTAAAATGTTTTTGACAGAATTATCCATTACAGCCGTTAATTGTTGCATAGTAAGGAGTATTGGCGCGCTAGATGTACTAGGGGCCTCCTGAGTGGGCAAGACTCGTGTAGACGAAGGAGGGAATGATGCAGTACCATGCTTACTCCCCTCACTTGAGGAATCATCTTGGGCATCATTGTCATATAAATCACATTTATTTAAATGAATAGGAATTCTGGCTTCCCCACATTCAGAACACAGTCTATCTGGTAGTTCAGACATGTTAAACAGGCATAAACTTGATAACAAGTACAAAAAACGTTTTAAAATAAAACCGTTACTGTCACTTTAAATTTTAAACTGAACACACTTTATTACTGCAAATGCGAAAAAACATGAAGGAATTGTTCAAAATTCACCAAATTTTCACCACAGTGTCTTAAAGCCTTAAAAGTATTGCACACCAAATTTGGAAGCTTTAACCCTTAAAATAACGGAACCGGAGCCGTTTTGAACTTTAACCCCTTTACAGTCCCTGGTATCTGCTTTGCTGAGACCCAACCAAGCCCCAAGGGGAATACGATACCAAATGACGCCTTCAGAAAGTCTTTTCTAAGTATCAGAGCTCCTCTCACATGCGACTGCATGCCATGCCTCTCAAAAACAAGTGCGCAACACCGGCGCGAAAATGAGGCTCTGCCTATCTTTGGGAAAGCCCCTAAAGAATAAGGTGTCTAAAACAGTGCCTGCCGATATTATATCAAAATACCCAGATAAAATGATTCCTCAAGGCTAAATATGTGTTAATAATCAATCGATTTAGCCCAAAAAAAGTCTACAGTCTAAATAAGCCCTTTTTGAAGCCCTTATTTACAATCGTAATAAACATGGCTTACCGGATCCCAGAGGGAAAATGACAGCTTCCAGCATTACATCGTCTTGTTAGAATGTGTCATACCTCAAGCAGCAAGAGACTGCTCACTGTTCCCCCAACTGAAGTTAATTGCTCTCAACAGTCCTGTGTGGAACAGCCATGGATTTTAGTGACGGTTGCTAAAATCATTTTCCTCATACAAACAGAAATCTTCATCTCTTTTCTGTTTCTGAGTAAATAGTACATACCAGCACTATTTCAAAATAACAAACTCTTGATTGAATAATAAAAACTACAGTTAAACACGAAAAAACTCTAAGCCATCTCCGTGGAGATGTTGCCTGTACAACGGCAAAGAGAATGACTGGGGTAGGCGGAGCCTAGGAGGGATCATGTGACCAGCTTTGCTGGGCTCTTTGCCATTTCCTGTTGGGGAAGAGAATATCCCACAAGTAAGGATGACGCCGTGGACCGGACACACCTATGTTGGAGAAAACCATTACAAATGAATATTGTAATTAGCTTGAACCCCTATAAAATGGTAAAAGAGTGAGGTTAGCATTTGTAAAAAGAATTCTATCATACAAAATGTTAAGGCGCATGAACTCAGTGCTGGTGAAGTGTGCCAAGGCCAGCAATGCACAAAAACATACTGCTGAACTTCAAACAATTCAAGTGGCACATGTCAACCATACATTCATTATCCCTGTAAATAAAACTAAAAGGTTATAAAAGTGATGCAGTAACTTTTTATGCCGCACAATACACATATTTTACCTCTGTGGCAGCAAAATGTCCTCTCCTCAGACAACTTACTCTTTTTTTTTTTTTTACTCTTAGAGGATACAGCCAATACTTCATAAATGTGAACTGGTGCAACATTGACATTTCTGTAAAACACTACTTCAGCAACAAGCAGCTTTAAAAGCAAGCTTTACAAAGTGATGCAGCCACTCTTTCGTGTCTTGGTATTTAGAAACTCACACAGAGCTTTAAAATGAAAGTGCTAACAAAATGCATAAAAAAAAAAAAAATCACTTCAGAAGGGACATAACCCAGCTTACTATTGATTTATGTCCTTTTAATCTATGAGTACCAGTCTCACATATAAAAATAACATTAATGAATCACAAAAGTCAGAAATGAAGTACACGGATTGTTTTCTGAGAGCGATTTACAAAATGACAATTTACAATTCTGATCTTAAACTAAAAAATAAACATCCAATTGTGTGCCATTAACATACTTTAATGTAGATCTCACATTTTTAAGATTCGTATGAAGAATATATGGATATGATTACATGGAATTGCTGTTCTGAAAATATCCATGGAATCCGTGTAATAAAATGTTTAAAATATATCTTAGTTTAAATTTTAGGACTTTAATAGTTTAACAAAGAGTAAATCAAACAAGACTGGACTGGAAATTTGGAGTGCTGTGTATAGCTTGAAATAAATGCTGTTCAAGAGGGTCTGCTGGCATTTAGATTTTGTCTATGGTAAGTTTGCGATATTAAAACGTAGCGAAACTGGTAATGCTTTAACTAAGAAATAGTAGTGGGAATTGTGCAAAGCTTTTAATTGCACAAAATCATTTGCTTTTAAAATAGGCTACAGTTGACCCAAATGAGAGGTACACTAACAATTGGCTCCCCCCCCCAAACACACAAAAAAGTGCAAATTTCTTTTATAGCTCTAATATTGGTAATTCCACCCTAATTAAACATCTCTTTTTTGAGGTCAGCAAAACACCAGAGCATTTGAGGTATGTTAAAATATTAAGTAAATAAATGACAATATATTGTAGAAAAAACATGTTTTGGGAATTAATAAACCAGAATGAATTAGATTTTAAACTTTTTTTTTTTTTTTACAAAACAAAATCTGCTCAAGAAAATCAGGCATTCATTAAAACAGTCACAGCAACCCATTTGTATTCTACAGCTCTCTGTCTTCAGTTACATGAAAGAGTGCTTAGACGCTTTAAACAGTTTTACCGTCATAAGTGCATTTAAGATATTTACTAAACTGGAAACATGTTTATCAAATTCAAAAGTTTTTTTTCAAATGTATTTTGTGCTAAAATGTAAAAAAAAAAAAAAAACTAATTCAGGAATATACACCGTTTATGAAGGCAACTTGTAGAAAGAAAACACATTCAGCCGAAGGAATCCGGAGGAGCTGACTTTTGCTGTACATTGCTGAGAACATCCCAAAATAAAGCTGAATACGTTCTTCTAAATAACCCTCTTGAAGCAAATGTTGTAGAATATTAACAACATCCTAATACAGTGCTGCTGCTGCTGTATAAGATTGTCTTTGTATTATATTCTTTGTTGATTCTCAAGGCTGTCAGTAAGTGGTTACTTTTTATTAAATTACATTCTGATCCAAAGTTAGAAAACATTCAACATAACACTGCTAGAGGGATGTGCAATGAATGCAGGCTAAGCATAAACATTTGCTATGAGCAATGTATTACAGGCTCTCAAACCGAGAAACCAGAGCAGTTGTTTAAATATATTTAATATCCAAGGTATAGTAAATAAAATAATTCAAATCTGCTAAAGGTGTCTATTTAAATTAGACCAAACATTTTTTTTAGAAACAAGATTTTTTTTTTTTTTTTTTTTAAAGCCCAAAACTGCTGATGGATTTTTTTTTAATTTCAAGGTTGTATTCTTAATTGTACCCTACATCATTAAATATAAAATGAGGAGATGAAGAAACTGGCAGAGAAAGAAAGACAGGCAGCAGTGAGAGGCCACACAAGAGGCAAACTATATAGACAAGCTCCAGTCCATCATTGCAGTAGATCTTTAATAGCCTGGTTGTCTGTGGATTCCAATGCATTGAGTCCATCTGGGCCTTTCACTGACTTATCAGCTCCCTGCAGAGTCAAGAAAAAAAAAAAGTAAACCACAGTTCACACTAAAAGAATGCAGTTTGTAGACTGTAGTTACATACACATATTCAGTTTATCAACCTGAGAATGCAGTTTTGGAGCATCTACTGTGCAAGCTCACATGCAGCTGATAGCAGTAGTCAGACCACTGTTTCCAAAACTATACGCCAGATCTGAGCTGGAGGTTTGCAATTACCGTAGACTAGTCCGACCAGGGCACGTGTGCAAGCAGGGGGCGGTGTTGCCCAAGGAGCTGCTGGTGCAATGTTTAATGTGGGCAGCGTAAGCTGGCCACGTGCCTCAATGCACGACTGACAAATCTAATCCTGGTGTTTGATAAATGGGGCAAATCGTTATTCATCTTTACTGTAAAATGTATATTTAGTAATTCAGATAATTTCAAAAGGGATATACTAGAAAAAAAAATAGTGCTTTAGAGCTAGTGTCCTGTTAAGTGTAGAATTACTGCTTACTTTACATACTAGGCTTAAAAGCAGCTTTTCTAGTAGGCTAAAAAAGTTTTAAAACCCCAATTATATTCCTGAAAAAAGTGAACAGAGGCAAGATCACTCCTAAAATATTCCAGGAAACTATTTCATGTTAACTCATACCATATTTAAGGTTGGTGTGTGCCATTTTAAGATTAAAATATAGCCAACATTATTATTTAAATTAGTCAAATGAGACCAGAAAGAAAACCACTGTATTTATTAAAGAAAAATGTGGAAGTCAAAATTAAAGGGACACTGAACCCAAAATGTTTCTTTTGTGAATCAGATAGAGCACGCAATTTTAAGCAACTTTCAAATTTACTCCTATTATCAATGTTTATTCGTTCTCTTGCTATCTTTAGATAAAAAAGAAGTCATCTAAGCTTTTTTTCTTGGTTCAGCACTCTGGACAGCAGTTTTTGATTGGTGGATGAATTTATCCACCAATCAGCAAGAACAAACTAGGTTGTTCACCAAAAATGGGCTGGCATCTAAACTTACATTCTTGCATTTCAAATAAAGATACCAAGAGAATAAGGAACATTTGATAATAGGAGTAAATTACAAAGTTGCTTAAAATTGCATGCTCTATCTGAATCACAAAAGAAAAAATTTGGGTTCAGTGTCCCTTTAAGCTCTCATGATTAAGATAGAGAAAAAAAACACAACACCTTTACTTCTATTAGCAAATGTACCTCTCACTTTGATAAAACATCTTTCCACAAAAGCTAACCTAGAAGCATGCATGTGCCTTAAAGGGCAATAATACCCAAATGTTTAAACACTTGAAAGTGATGCAGTATAGCTGTAAAAAGCTGACTAGAAAATATCTCCTGAACATCTCTATGTAAAAAAGAAAGATATTTTACCTCAAAAGTTCCTCAGTAGCCACCTCCCATTGTAAAGGATTTCTAAGCAGCATTTTAGTGTGTTTGTCCTGGGACATCTGAAAGGATGAGCATCGTGCACTCTCATATTATTTCACCAATCAGGTAAAGGAAGCTTACTATGAAATCTCATGAGAGTTAAGTCACATCTCATGAGATCACAGTAAGAGTTCATGACCTCAGCACTGCAGCCGATTGGCTGCTGTTCATTTCTTCATTTTTTTTTTACCTGCAGCTGGGAGCAGGTGAAGTATAACTTTTTACACAGACTTACTCTGCTGAGCTGAGGAAATTGTGAGGTAAAATATCTTCCTTTTTTACATAGAGATGCACAGGCGATATTTTCCTGTCAGCTTTTTATTTTTACAGTTATACTGCATGAGTTTCAAGTGATTTAGCATATGAGTATTATGTCCCTTTAAGGGATATATGGCAGCATAAAATGCAATATTTGAAACAATGGTATATGTATAGCTTTCAAGATATGTGCATGCTCCGGAGCCTATTTAAAATATACTCTCATGAAAAGAAGCTTAATTAAAATAAAGGATATTGTGAGAGAGCAAAATTAATACAAGTAAATTGTAAAGTTTATCTACAATTGTAAAGTCAAGCAAAAAAAAAAAGGAAATTTATGCTTACCTGATAAATTTATTTCTTTTACGATACGAGTCCACGGATTTCATCTTTACTTATGGGATACAATACCAAAAGCTATAGGACACGGATGAAAGGGAGGGACAAGACAGGAACCTAAACGGAAGGCACCACTGCTTGAAGAACCTTTCTCCCATAAACAGCCTCAGATGAAGCAAAAGTATCAAACTGGTAAAACTTGGAAAAAGTGTGAAGAGACGACCAAGTTGCAGCCTTGCAAATCTGTTCAACAGAAGCATCATTTTTAAATGCCCATGAGGAAACCACAGCCCTAGTAGAACGAGCCGTAATTCTTTCAGGAGGCTGCTGGCCAGCAGTCTCATAAGCAAGACGGATGATACTCTTCAGCCAAAAAGAGAGAGGTAGCCCCTACGCTTTCTAGAAAAAAAAACAACAAATAATGAAGAAGATTGCCGAAAATCATTAGTCGCCTGCAAGTAAAACTTCAGGGCACGAACCACGTCTAAGTTATGTAACAGACGCTCCTTCTTAGAAGGATTAGGACACAAGGAAGGAACTACAATTTCCTGATTAACATTCTTACTAGAAAACAACCTTAGGAAGGAAACCAAGTTTGGTACGTAAAACCACCTTATCAGAATGGAAAATGAGATAAGGTGAATCCCATTGTAAAGCTGAAAGCTCAAACTCTGCGAGCAGAAGAAATAGCAACCAAAAATAAAACTTTCCAAGATAACAACTTAATATCTATGGAATGCATAGGTTCAAACTGAACCCCTTGAAGAACATTAAGAACTAAATTCAAATTCCAAGGAGGAGCAATTGGTCTAAACACAGGCCTGATTCTAGTCAAAGCCTGACAAAAAGATTGAATCTGACAGAGGCTTGTGTAACAGAATAGACAAAGCAGAAATCTGTCCCTTTAAGGAACTTGCCGACAACCCTTTTTCCAATCCTTCTTGGAGAAAAGAAAATCCTGGGAATCCTAACCCTATTCCACGAGTAGCCTTTGGATTCGCACCAATAAAGATATTTACGCCATATCTTATGGTAAATCTTTAGTAACAGGCTTACGTGCCTGAATCAAGGTATCAATTACCGAATCAGAGAACCCTCGCTTAGATAAAATCAAGCGGTCAATCTCCAATTAGTTAGTTGCAGAGAAACTAGATTCGGGTGATGGAAGGGTCCCTGAATGAGAAGGTCCTGCCTCAATGGAAGCTTCCACGGTGGCAGAGAGGACATTTCCACCAGATCCACATACCAAGTCCTGCACGACCACGCAGAAGCGATTAGAATTACTCAAACCCTCTCCTGTTTGATCCGAGCAATTACCCGAGGAAGGAGAGCAAATAGTTAGAGCTGCAACAACTAATCGGCATAATCGATAATAATCGATTATGAAAATAGTTGTCAACGAATCTCATAATCGATTAATCGGTTTGCAATTAGTTGGTCTGTGCACAACACCAGCTGCTTCACTCCAATGAACTCCTGCATATGGTATTGTGTTTTATGGTTATGTCCTTAGCCTAAAGGATGTCTACTTTTCACTTTTTCAGGACAGTATACGTTTACAACTACCCCTGGCTTATGTGCAACCCAGATATAATAGTCATCATTTGGATTGTTTATATTAAATCTGGTGATTTGGAACTATGCTTTTCATGATATAGTGCTGAGCTTGTTATTTACACCTAGCCCCTAGACTGATGGGAGTTATTTAAATTGATGTGCACTATTATCTGTTTGCACAATTATTAGCGTATTGCTTGCTATTGCTGATTATATGTTCTGTATAAATAAATGTGCAAGGCTTTGTGCTGTTAATGATATACAGTCCTTAGCGCTTTTGATCTTGTTTTTTATTGTTTTTTTATATTTTTAATAAATTGTGATAATATGTACCAGATTCAACCTCAATAATTCGTTATTTTTAGAGCGGACTAGATATTTCCCCTAACCTTATAGCTGGTTATTTACCATTGCATATAGATATTCAAGATATTTTTATGTTAGAATGAAGTCAAGGGTTACTTTATTGAGAGGCCCCTTGCCAAGGTAGAAAACACTTAGCATTGGTGAAGAGCTAACAAAGAAAAATATCCCACTTTGGTGAAATTGGCAAAACCCTACTTATACACCTCAACAGCCTTTTCTCTGCTGCAGGAAATATAGCTGCAAACAGAGAACCAGCCTTAGCCAGAAGCATGTGGACATGTTGAGATTTTTGCATTTCAATGCAAAGTTTCTGAAATAGTGAATAACAGAATGTTATTAACAGTGATAGTCTTAACTCTTTCTAGTTCTACCTCTTTTCAAAGAGTTTGTGGTTTTGTTTAGTTTAATTATAAAACTTTGCTCTGCTGCTTAAAAATTGAAGAAACAGTTGTTTTAATGTAAAGTTTTAGTCTGAAGTTTATATTTGTAACACTCATTATGTGGATTTTATTTAAAACATAGAAAACTATTATTGATTCTCTTTTTATCCGATTAGTCGATTAATCGAAAAAATAATCGGCCGATTAATCGATTATGAAAATAATCGTTAGTTGCAGCCCTACAAATAGTGGAAACAAATAAGCTAGGCTGAACGACCAAGGCGTCTATCAGTTTGGCCTGAGGATCCCTGGATCTGGATCCGTATCTTGGAAGCTTGGCATTCTGACGAGACGCCATCAGATCCAATTTCGGTCTGCCCCACCTGAGAATCAGAGTGGCAAAGACCTCCGGATGGAGTTCCCATTCCCCCAGATGAAACGTCTGTCTGCTCAAAAAGTCCGCTTCCCAGATGTCCACTACTGGGATGTATATTGCTGACAGATAAGAGTGAGTCTCTGCCCACCGAATTATCTTGGATACTTCTGTCATCGCTAAGGAACACATTGACCGAGTCCACATATCCTGAACCTTCAGGGAATTCCAGACCGCACCCCAACCTAGTAGACTGGCATCCGTTGTCACTATCACCCATGAGGGTCTGCGGAAGCACTTCCCTTGGGACAGATGATCCTGCGACAACCACCAAAGAAGAGAGTCTCTTGTATCCTGATCAAGTTCTATATGAGGAGACAAATTTGCATAATCTCCATTCCACTGTCTGAGCATGCTCAGTTGTAGAGGTCTGAGATGAAAACGAGCAAACTGAATGATGTCCATTGTCGCCACCATCAATCCAATCATTTCCATGCACTGAGCCACTGAAGGCCGAGGACTGGACTGAAGGCCTCGGCACGTGCTCAGAATCTTCAACTTTCTGACCTCCGAATATTTTCATGGATACAGAATCTATTAAAGAGTTTCCAGGAAAGGAACTCTTGTCTGTGGAATTAGTGAACTCTTTTCTATATTCACCTTCCACCCGTGAGTCCTTGGAAAGGACAGAACCATGTCGGTATGATACTTTGTTAGATAAGACGCCTGGATCAGAATATCGTCCAGATAAGGCGCCACTGCAATGCCCCATGGTCTGAGAACCGCCAGCAGAGACCCTAGAACCTTTGTGAAGATCCTGGGAGCAGTGACCAGCCTGAAGGGTAGAGCCACGAACTGAAAAAGTTTGTCCATTAAGGCAAATCTTAGGAACCGATAATGATCTTTGTGGATAGGAATGTGAAGGTACGCATCCTTTAAATCCACGGTAGTTATATATTGACCCTCCTGGATCAATGGAAGAATTGTCCGAATAGTCTCCATCTTGAAGTATGGGACTCTGAGAAACTTGTTTAGACTCTTGAGATCTAAAATGAGTCTGAATGTTCCCTCTTTTTTGGGAACCACAAAAAAAAAAAAAAAAAAAGATTTCAGTAAAACCCCTGCCCCTGTTCCAGAATTGGAACGGGCTGGATTACTCCCATAGTAGAGAGGTCTTTTACACAACTTAAGAATGCCTCTCTTTGTCTGGTCTACAGACAATAGTGAAAGAAGAAATCTCCCCCTTGGGAGAGAATTTTTTAATTTCAGTTGATACCCTTGGGACACGATTTCCAGTGTCCAGGGGTCCTGAACATCTCTTATCCAGGCCTGGGTAAAGAGAAAAAGTCTGTCCCCTACTAGATCCGGTCCCGGATCGGGGGCCACCCCTTCATGCTGTCTTTGGAGCAGCAGCAGGGTTCTTGGGTTGTTTGCAAAGTTCCCTTCCTGTTTAGCGGAAGAGGACGGGACTCCCTTGAAATTTCGAAAGGAACGAAAATTACTCTGTCTACCCCTCTGTTTAGATGTTTTATCTTGAGATAAGAGATGGCCTTTGCCTCCCGTAATATCAGAAATAATCTTTCAAATCAGATCCGAAAAGAGTCTTCCCCTTGAAAGGAATAGACAAAAGCTTGGATTTAGAGGACACATCCGCAGTCCAAGACTTTAACCACAAGGCTCTAAACGCTAGAATGGCAAAACCTGCATTCTTAGCCGTTAACTTAGTGATCTGAAAAGCGGCGTCAGTGACAAAGGAATTAGCCAATTTCAGGGCCTTAATCCTATCCATTATTTCCTCAAAGGAAGTCTCCGTCTTCAGAGATTCTTCCAAAGCATCAAACCAAAAGGCAGCCGCAGTTCTAACTGGTAAAATACAGGCCGTCGGTTGTAAGAGAAAACCCTGATGAACGAATAGCTTTTTTTTTTTAGCAGACCCTAACTTTTTATCCATAGGGTCTTTGAAAGCACAACTGTCTTCAATAGGAATAGTTGTACTCTTAGCTAGAGTAGAAATAGCTCCCTCCACCTTAGGGACTGTTTGCCAAGAGTCTTTCACGGTGTTAGGTATAGGGTACATTTTCTTGAACATAGATGAAGGGCAGAACGGGATATCCGGTCATTCCCATTCCTTGGAGACAATCTCCAAAATTCTTTTAGGAACCGGAAAGGTATCTGAGTAAGTAGGGACTTCCAGGTATCTGTCCATCTTACACAATTTTTCCGGCGGGACCACAATAGAGTCACAATCGTCCAGAGTCACTAAGACCTCTCGAAGTAACAGGCGGAGGTGTTCCAGCTTAAATCTAAAGGACATAACGTCCGAATCTGTTTGAGGCAATGCACTACCTGAATCAGTTCCCCCTCAGACAGAATCTCCTCACCCTCCAATTCAGAGGACTGGGAGGGTATATCAGAAATAGCCATCAAAGCATCAGAAGCTACAGGGACCCCCTGCGTTTCTGCTCTGCTACGCTTGCCTTGTAACCCTGGCAACTTAGACAAAACCTCAGTGAGGGTAGATGACATAACTGCAGCCATATCCTGCAAGGTGAAAGAAGCAGACGCCGTAGAAGATGGCGCAGCTTGTGCGGGCGTTAAAGGCTGTGATGCTTGGGGAGAAGATTGAGGCAAACCCTGAATCTCATTGGTTAGAGAATCATCTTTAGACATATCTTTATTAAAAAAATAATTTCTCTTTACATTGCAAGGCTATCTCAACACAATTTTCACAGTGTGAATGGTGGCTCCACAATGGCATACAAACACATGAGACATGTACTTTGATCCATGTCTTCAATAGTAATAGATGCAAGGTACAAACAATTCAGGTCCCTTCTAACAAAACGGCACTATTAGTCGTAGTATAAAATAGGATACTGTTCCTTTAAATAGTAAACCTAGTAATCGTGTACTGTGCAATGTTATTTAGCCAAGTTTAAGAAATAAAGTAGTTAGGTGATCTATACAACAACTTCTGTAAGATTCACCTGGGCCCCGTTTGATATGACAAAAATAAATAAAAATGAAACCTTAAGTCACCCTGCCACAGCTCTGCTGTGGCTCCTAACTGCCTCTGTATAACAAGTGATCCGCTTGTCTAAGGAAACGTTCCTCTGTTATGCTTGCAGCGCTAGTGATTTAGAACTCACTCAGAAGCTGTCAGCACAATAGAAATATCCACTGGGTCTGGATACGTAACTGCGCTAAAAAAGTGTGCAAGTGAAGCCCCGCCCATCGTGGGCGTTAACAACACGGAACCCGGGAGAGCCGGAAAAAAACTCTAAAACACAAGTTTGCCAAAATTCTTACAGCCCCAGCCATAATACCAATAAAGGCAAAGCCCACTATTACTCCCATTATCTATTTTAAGATAGGAATGTAAATGTCCCAGCGCTTCTGGCTACCAACTGCCTGACTGTCTAGGAAGCGTTTAATGTCCCAGTGCTCCTGGCTAATGCACGTCTGGGAAGCATAACATATAAGGCATTTGTCTGTTAAAAAGGCATTTATACTGTGAAGGAAAAATATTTTACTAGAGTCCTCCTCAGCAATACCATAACAGAGTACAGTTAGGTGCAGTTTTACTTCTGGGGCTTGCAGCAGATACTCAGATCTACCTCCATGCTGAGTAACAGCATGAAACTACTCACAGTGTCCAGAGGTCCGCTATCCCCTCCAGAGGTCCTGTCGATAAGAAAGGACTTAGGCAAATTTACTAAGACCATCTCCAGGCAGCACCAATAAGGGAGGCGCAGTGAGTGTAAAATCCCACCAGTTCCCACACAATTGGTCTTCCAGAAGTTCCCCGGAATGAAAATAGTACACTTAGGTACCATTTAAAAATAAAAAATTCTTGATTGAAGAATCTAAACTAACACCTCACTTTACCTCTTCCTATCACTAACACAGGCAAAGAGAATGACTGGAGATGGGAGGGAAGAGAGGAGCTATATATACACACACAACTCTGCTGTGGTGCTCTTTGCCACTTCCTGCTGACCAGGAGGAGTAATCCCATAAGGATGAAGTCCGTGGACTCGTATCTTGTAAAAGAAAACCTTCCATCCCACAGCTAAATATGACTGGTGGCTATATGCATATATCTCCTCAGAAACTGCAATACATGATGCTCCATAGCCGACAAAGGGGTATGAAACCAACTTTTTTTCTTTCATGATTCAGATAGAGAATACCATTTCAAACAACTTTCCAATTTACTGCTATTTAATTTGCTTCCTTCTCTTGTTATCCTTTGCTGATGAGACCTAAAACCTCCATGCACATAGCTACTGAAGGGAATGACTGAGACTGAAGGTTCCGACAGGCTGCAACCAACTTCAAACGTCTCTTGTCTGTTAGAGACAAAGTCATGGATACTGAATCTATCTGGAAACCTAAAAAGGTTACCCTTGTCTGAGGAATCAAAGAACTTTTTGGTGAATTGATCCTCCAACCATGTCTGAAGAAACAACACTAGTTTATTTGTGTGAGATTCTGCAGAACGTAAAGACTGAGCAAGTACCAAGGTATCGTCCAAATAAGGAAACGTTGCAATACCCCACTCTCTGATTACAGAGAGAAGGGCACCGAGAACCTTTGAAAAGATCCTTGGAGCGGTTGCTAGGCCAAAAGGAAGAGCAACAAATTGGTAATGCTTGTCTAGAAAAGAGAATCTCAGGAACTGATATTGATCTGGATGAATCTGAATATGAAGATATGCATACTGTAAGTCTATTGTGGACATATAATGCCCTTGCTGCACAAAAGGCAGAATAGTCCTTATAGTCACCATTTTGAATGTTGATATTCTTACATAACGATTCAAGATTTTTAGATTCAGAACTGGCCTGAATTAATTTTTTCTTTGGGACAATGAACAGATTTGAATAAAACCCCAGACCCTGTTCCTGAAAAGGAACCGGCACAATTACCCCAGAAGACTCCAGGTCTGAAACACACTTCAGGAAAGCCTGTGCTTTCTCGGGGTTCACTGGAATGCGTGAGAGAAAAAAACTTCAGAGGCGGTCTTACTCTGAAACCTATTCTGTACCCCTGAGAGACAATGTTCTGAATCCAATGATTTTGGACTGTATTTATCCAAACATCCTTGAAAAATTTTAGTCTGCCCCCTACCAGCTGAGCTGGAATGAGGGCCGCACCTTCATGCGGACTTGGGGGCTGGTTTAGACCTCTTAAATGGCTTGGATTTATTCCAGACTGAGGAAGGCTTCCAATTGCAGACAGATTCCTTAGGTGAAGGATTAGGTTTCTGTTCCTTATTGTGTCGAAATGAACGAAAACTGTTAGAAGCTTTAAAAATTTACCCTTAGATTTTTTTATCCTGAGGTAAAAAAGCCCCCTTCCCCCCAGTAACAGTTGAAATTATAGAATCCAACTGAGAACCAAATAATTTATTACCTTGAAAAGAGATAGCAACATCGATTTAGAAGTCATATCAGCATTCCAAGATTTAAGCCATAATGCTCTTCTAGCTAAAATAGCTAAAGAATTATCTAACATCAATTCCGATATCAAAAATGGCATCACAAACAAATTTTTTAGCATGTTGAATTAACTTAATGCTATGCATATTATGCTCTGATACTTGTTGCCCTAAAGTTTCCAACCAAAAAGTTGAAGCAGCTGCAACATCAGCCAAAGAAATAGCAGGCCTAAGAAGATGACCACTTCAACTTTGGGGATTTTCTCCCAAAACTCCAATCTGTCAGTATGCAAAGGATACAATTTTTTAAACCTTGGAGTAAAATAAGTACCCAGTCTATTCCATTCCTTTGAAATCATATCTGAAATAGCATCAGGAACTGGAAAAACCTCTGGAATAACTACATGAGGTTTATAAACTGAATTTAAACATTTACTAGTTTTAGTATCAAGAGGACTAGACTTCTCTATATCTAATGCAATCAACACTTCCTTCAATAAAGAATGAATATACTCCATTTTAAATACAAAGATTTGTCAGTGTCAATATCTGAGGCAGGATCCTCTGAATCAGACAGATCCTCATCAGAGATGGATATATCAGTATGTTGTCAGTCATTTGAAAATTCATCAACTGTATGAGAAGTTTTAAGACCTTTTACGTTTATTAGAAGGTGGAATGGCAGACAAAGCCATCTGAATGGAATCAGAAAAAAATTCTCTCAAATGAACAAGAATATCCTGAACATTAGATGTTGATGGACCAGCAACAGGTAATGCAACACTACTGATGGAAATATTCTCTGCAACAGAATAGGCCTCTGAAAAACAAACAAACAAAAAAAAAACAGACCAGAGGCAAAAGGAAATGAAGTCATAAATAATAAACCGTTTGGTGCCAAGTATGACGCCCACAACTGAAAATATTTTTTGGCGCCAAAAACGTCTGCAACAAACATGAGCGTCATGAAGCAACCTTGTGAAAAGACTCGGCGTCAACTAAGACGCCGGAAATGACGAATTTGCGTAAACAAACGTAATTCTCGTGCCAAAAGTCTTGCGCCAAGAATGACGCAATAAATTATAGCATTTTGCGCTCACGCGAGCCTAATACAACCCGCAATTTAGAAATAAGAATCAATTTGAAAACTTCAGGTAATTTTTTTTAATGCATTTACCAAATATGAAACTGACAGTCTGCAAAAAAGGAAATATACTGATAAACCTGAATCATGGCAAATATAAGTATAAACATATATTTAGAACTTTATATACAAAGTGCCAAACCATAGCTTAGTGTCTTAAATAAATGAAACATACTAACCAAGACACACTCATCCACATATAGCAGATAGCCAAACCAGTACTGAAACGAGAATCAGTAGAGGTAATGGTATATAAGAGTATATCATCGATCTGAAAAGGGAGGTAGGAGATTAATCTCTACGACCGATAACAGAGAACCTATGAAATAGATCCCCATTAGGATGACCATTGTATTCAATAGGTGATACTCCCTACACATCCCTCTGACATTCACTGTACTCCGAGAGGAATCAGGCTTCAAAATGCTGAGAAGCACATGTCAACGTAGAAATCTTAGCACAAACTTACTTCACCACCTCCATAGGAGGCAAAGTTTGTAAAACTGAATTGTGGGTGTGGTGAGGGGTGTATTTATAGGCATTTTGAGGTTTGGGAAACTTTGCCCCTCCTGGTAGGATTGTATATCCCATACGTCACTAGCTCATGGACTCTTGCCAATTACATGAAAGAAATGAGCGAATATATATATATATATATATATATATATATATATATATATATATATATATATATATATATATATATATATATTATACACACACACACACATACTGATTGTGATTGGCTCACCCCTGTGAGCAGTTAGAAACCATTAGTGCATTGCTGCTCCTTCAGCAAATGATACAAGAGAATAAAACAGACTAGATAATAGAAACAAATTAGAAAGTTTTTTAAAATTGTATTCTCTGAATTATAAAATATTTTTTGGGGGTTTCATGTCCCTTTAAAGTGTTTAATTTGCAGGGGTAAACATTGTGTCATGCAGAGCAATAAAAAAAAAATGTGCTAGCACACTTACAGATTTTAATTATTGTTTATCTTATATCCTTTTAAAATTGGTTTACAAGTTTAAATTACTTAAGTGCCCCAAAATGGTGTCTGTCCTGAAAATACAGTGATTAACTACTTTGCGTATGAGCAAGTAAATTTCTACTAATATTTATTAATTTACCAGAATGTAAAGGTTCAACATGCTAAACCTAAACAAACAGCTGAATCTTTATTACATGTGTTATTTGCATACACAACAAACTAATTGTCATCAGATTTAACAGGCATTTAAACAAAAGCAGCAATAAAGTACTTTTTATACAAATGTAGGAACACTAGGTCACAGTCTATGGCAGAAAAAAAAATTGTGCTTTTTTACATTTTCCAAAGTTATCACTTTTTATGTGTACAATATCTAACAATGGCTTTATATTTATTTCTGCTTATAAGAAATGCAATTAAGCATTAGTCAGCAGAGTTAATACTTTATCAAAGTTTCTAGTGCTGTGCAACTGGGGTTTGTTTGTTTTATTGTTTTGTAAATGATTAGGTTTCTTCATCTTTTCATTGTGGTTAGAAATTGGTTTAGCTTTATAGCTTTATGTGTTTCAGTTAACAGATCTCAAAGGGACTCCATTAGGTTTCAAAATCTATTGCTTAGATGCAATAAGAAGCAGCAAATTATTTTGGCCTATACATGGATATCATTAAGTCCCTGGAAGGTTACACATTATAAACACAAATTGAAGCAGTTCTTTTGAAAGTGCACTACACAGCAAGTTATCAAAATGTATTATACATGTATTGTTTTTGCACTACTCAACGTGGAATTCTATGTATTCTAAGCCGAACACAACCAGCGATTGTTGGGTTATGTGATGGCGGAGTTCCAAAGTATTTAATATATTTTTTATTTTATTTTAAAAAGGACCACTAAAGTCAATTTTAAAAAGGGATATGAAACCCAAAACTCCTGTATTGTGAACTAGATTAAAAAAAATCATTTAAAGTGCCTCTTCATTAGAAGTGATCAATTAAAGTCCATATAAAAACATAATTTATGTAAGAACTTACCTGATAAATTCATTTCTTTCATATTAGCAAGAGTCCATGGGCTAGTGACGTATGGGATATACATTCCTACCAGGAGGGGCAAAGTTTCCCAAACCTCAAAATGCATATAAATACACCCCTCACCACACCCACAATTCAGTTTAACGAATAGCCAAGAAGTGGGGTGATAAAAAAGTGCAAAAGCATATAAAATAAGGAATTGGAATAATTGTGCTTTATACAAAAATCATAACCACCCCAAAAAAAGGGCGGGCCTCATGGACTCTTGCTAATATGAAAGAAATGAATTTATCAGGTAAGTTCTTACATAAATTATGTTTTCTTTCATGTAATTAGCAAGAGTCCATGAGCTAGTGACGTATGGGATAATGATTACCCAAGATGTGGATCTTTCCACGCAAGAGTCACTAGAGAGGGAGGGATAAAATAAAGACAGCCAATTCCTGCTGAAAATAATCCACACCCAAAATAAAGTTTAATGAAAAACATAAGCAGAAGATTCAAACTGAAACCACTGCCTGAAGTACTTTTCTACCAAAAACTGCTTCAGAAGAAGAAAATACATCAAAATGGTAGAATTTAGTAAAAGTATGCAAAGAGGACCAAGTTGCTGCTTTGCAAATCTGATCAATTGAAGCTTCATTCCTAAACGCCCAGGAAGTAGAAACTGACCTAGTAGAATGAGCTGTAATCCTTTGAGGTGGAGATTTACCCGACTCAACATAGACAAGATGAATTAAAGATTTCAACCAAGATGCCAAAGAAATGGCAGAAGCTTTCTGGCTTTTTCTAGAACCAGAAAAGATAACAAATAAACTAGAAGTCTTTCGGAAAGACTTAGTAGCTTCAACATAATATTTCAAAGCTCTAACAACATCCAAAGAATGCAATGATTTCTCCTTAGAATTCTTAGGATTAGGACATAATGAAGGAACCACAATTTCCCTACTAATGTTGGTAGAATTCACAACTTTAGGTAAAAATTCAAAAGAAGTTCGCAACACTGCCTTATCCTGATGAAAAATCAGAAAAGGAGACTCACAAGAAAGAGCAGATAATTCAGAAACTCTTCTGGCAGAAGAGATTGCCAAAAGGAACAAAAAACTTTCCAAGAAAGTAATTTAATGTCCAATGAATGCATAGGTTCAAACGGAGGAGCTTGAAGAGCCCCCAGAACCAAATTCAAACTTCAAGGAGGAGAAATTGACTTAATGACAGGTTTTATACAAACCAAAGCTTGTACAAAACAATGAATATCAGGAAGATTAGCAATCTTTCTGTGAAAAAGAACAGAAAGAGCAGAGATTTGTCCTTTCAAAGAACTTGCGGATAAACCTTTATCTAAACCATCCTGAAGAAACTGTAAAATTCTCGGAATTCTAAAAGAATGCCAAGAAAAATGATGAGAAAGACACCAAGAAATATAAGTCTTCCAGACTCTATAATATATCTCTCTGGATACAGATTTACGAGCCTGTAACATAGTATTAATCACAGAGTCAGAGAAACCTCTTTGACCAAGAATCAAGCGTTCAATCTCCATACCCTTAAATTTAAGGATTTGAGATCCTGATGGAAAAAAGGACCTTGCGACAGAAGGTCTGGTCGTAGCGGAAGAGTCCACGGATGGCAAGAGGCCATCCGGACAAGATCCGCATACCAAAACCTGTGAGGCCATGCCGGAGCTACCAGCAGAACAAACGAGCATTCCTTCAGAATCTTGGAGATTACTCTTGGAAGAAGAACTAGAGGCGGAAAGATATAAGCAGGATGATACTTCCAAGGAAGTGATAATGCATCCACTGCTTCCGCCTGAGGATCCCGGGATCTGGACAGATACCTGGGAAGTTTCTTGTTTAGATGAGACGCCATCAGATCTATTTCTGGAAGCTCCCACATTTGAACAATCTGAAGAAATACCTCTGGGTGAAGAGACCATTCGCCCGGATGCAACGTTTGGCGACTGAGATAATCCACTTCCCAATTGTCTATACCTGGGATATGAACCGCAGAGATTAGACAGGAGCTGGATTCCGCCCAAATCAGAATTCGAGATACTTCTTTCATAGCCAGAGGACTGCGAGTCCCTCCTTGATGATTGATGTATGCCACAGTAGTGACATTGTCTGTCTGAAAACAAATGAACGATTCTCTCTTCAGAAGAGGCCAAGACTGAAGAGCTCTGAAAATTGCACGGAGTTCCAAAATATTGATCGGTAATCTCACCTCCTGAGATTCCCAAACTCCTTGTGCCGTCAGAGATCCCCACACAGCTCCCCAACCTGTGAGACTTGCATCTGTTGAAATTACAGTCCAGGTCGGAAGCACAAAAGAAGCCCCCTGAATTAAACGATGGTGATCTGTCCACCACGTTAGAGAGTGTTGTACAATCGTTTTTAAAGATATTGAGATATCTTTGTGTAATCCTTGCACCATTGATTCAGCATACAGAGCTGAAGAGGTCGCATATGAAAACGAGCAAAGGGGATCGCGTCCGATGCAGCAGTCATAAGACTTAGAATTTCCATGCATAAGGCTACCAAAGGGAATGATTGTGACTGAAGGTTTCGACAAGCTGAAATCAATTTTAGACGTCTCTTGTCTGTTAAAGACAGAGTCATGGACACTGAATCTATCTGGAAACCCAGAAAGGTTACCCTTGTCTGAGGAATCAATGAACTTTTTGGTGAATTGATCCTCCAACCATGATCTTGAAGAAACACCACAAGTCGATTCGTATGAGATTCTGCTAAATGTAAAGACTGAGCAAGTACCAAGATATCGTCCAAATAAGGAAATACCACAATACCCTGTTCTCTGATTACAGACAGAAGGGCACCGAGAACCTTTGTAAAAATTCTTGGAGCTGTAGCTAGGCCAAACGGCAGAGCCACAAACTGGTAATGCTTGTCCAGAAAAGAGAATCTCAGGAACTGATAATGATCTGGATGAATCGGAATATGCAGATATGCATCCTGTAAATCTATTGTGGACATAAAATGCCCTTGCTGAACAAAAGGCAAGATAGTCCTTACAGTTACCATTTTGAACGTTGGTATCCTTACATAACGATTCAATATTTTTAGATCCAGAACTGGTCTGAAGGAATTCTCCTTCTTTGGTACAATGAAGAGATTTGAATAAAACCCCATCCCCTGTTCCAGAACTGGAACTGGCATAATTACTCCAGCCAACTCTAGATCTGAAACACAATTCAGAAATGCTTGAGCTTTCACTGGATTTACTGGGACACGGGAAAGAAAAAATCTCTTTGCAGGAGGTCTCATCTTGAAACCAATTCTGTACCCTTCTGAAACAATGTTCTGAATCCAAGATTGTGAACAGAATTGATCCAAATTTCTTTGAAAAAACGTAACCTGCCCCCTACCAGCTGAGCTGGAATGAGGGCCGCACCTTCATGTGGACTTAGAAGCAGGCTTTGCCTTTCTAGAAGGCTTGGATTTATTCCAGACTGGAGATGGTTTCCAAACTGAAACTGCTCCTGAGGATGAAGGAACAGGCTTTTGTTCTTTGTTGAAACGAAAGGAACGAAAACGATTATTAGCCCTGTTTTTACCCTTAGATTTTTTATCCTGTGGTAAAAAAGTTCCTTTCCCACCAGTAACAGTTGAGATAATGGAATCCAACTGAGAACCAAATAATTTGTTACCCTGGAAAGAAATGGAAAGTAGAGTTGATTTAGAAGCCATATCAGCATTCCAAGTTTTAAGCCATAAAGCTCTTCTAGCTAAAATAGCTAGAGACATAAACCTGACATCAACTCTGATAATATCAAAAATGGCATCACAGATAAAATTATTAGCATGCTGAAGAAGAATAATAATATTATGAGAATCATGATCTGTTACTTGTTGTGCTAAAGTCTCCAACCAAAAAGTTGAAGCTGCAGCAACATCAGCCAAAGATATAGCAGGTCTAAGAAGATTACCTGAACACAGATAAGCTTTTCTTAGAAAGGATTAAATTTTCCTATCTAAAGGATCTTTAAACGAAGTACCATCTGACGTAGGAATAGTAGTACGTTTAGCAAGGGTAGAAATAGCCCCATCGACTTTAGGGATTTTGTCCCAAAATTCTAATCTGTCAGACGGTACAGGATATAATTGCTTAAAACGTTTAGAAGGAGTAAATGAATTACCCAATTTATCCCATTCTCTGGAAATTACTTCAGAAATAGCATTAGGTACAGGAAAAACTTCTGGAATAACCACAGGAGATTTAAATACCTTATCTAAACGTTTAGAATTAGTATCAAGAGGACCAGAATCCTCTATTTCTAAAGCAATTAGTACTTCTTTAAGTAAAGAACAAATAAATTCCATTTTAAATAAATATGAAGATTTATCAGCATCAACCTCTGAAACAGAATCCTCTGAACCAGAAGAGTCATCAGAATCAGAATGATGATGTTCATTTAAAAATTCATCTGTAGAGAGAGAAGTTTTAAAAGATTTTTTATGTTTACTAGAAGGAGAAATAACAGACATAGCCTTCTTGATGGATTCAGAAACAAAATCTCTTATGTTATCAGGAACATTCTGCACCTTAGATGTTGAGGGATCTGCAACAGGCAATGGTACATTACTAAAGGAAATATTATCAGCTTTAACAAGTTTGTCATGACAATTAATACAAACAACAGCCGGAGGAATAGCTACCAAAAGTTTACAGCAGATACACTTAGCTTTGGTAGTCCCAGCACTAGACAGCGATTTTCCTGAAGTATCTTCTGACTCAGATGCAACGTGAGACATCTTGCAATATGTAAGAGAAAAAAACATATAAAGCAAAATTGATCAAATTCCTTAAATGACAGTTTCAGGAATGGGAAAAAATGCCAATAAACAAGCTTCTAGTAACCAGAAGCAAAGAAAAAAATGAGACTGAAATAATGTGGAGAAAAAAGCGACGCCCATATTTTTTGGCGCCAAATAATACGCCCACATTGTTTGGCGCCTAAATGCTTTTTGGCGCCAAAAATGACGCCACATCCGGAACGCCGACATTGTTGCCGCAAAAGGAAGTCAAAAAATGACGCAACTTCCGGCGACACGTATGACGCCGGAAACAGAAAAGATTTTTTGCGCCAAAAAAGTCTGCGCCAAGAATGACGCAATAAAATGAAGCATTTTCAGCCCCCGCGAGCCTAACAGCCCACAGGGAAAAAAAGTCAAATTTTTAAGGTAAGAAAAAAATGATTGAATCAAATGAATTATCCCAAATATGAAACTGACTGTCTGAAAATAAGGAATGTTGAACATTCTGAGTCAAGGCAAATAAATGTTTGAATACATATATTTAGAACTTTATAAATAAAGTGCCCAACCATAGCTTAGAGTCACAGAAAATAAGATTTACTTACCCCAGGACACTCATCTACATGTTTGTAGAAAGCCAAACCAGTACTGAAACGAAAATCAGCAGAGGTAATGGTATATAAATAAGAGTATATCGTCGATCTGAAAAGGGAGGTAAGAGATGAATCTCTACGACCGATAACAGAGAACCTATGAAATAGACCCCGTAGAAGGAGATCACTGCATTCAAATAGGCAATACTCTCCTCACATCCCTCTGACATTCACTGCACGCTGAGAGGAAAACCGGGCTCCAACTTGCTGCGGAGCACATATCAACGTAGAATCTAGCACAAACTTACTTCACCACCTCCATAGGAGGCAAAGTTTGTAAAACTGAATTGTGGGTGTGGTGAGGGGTGTATTTATAGGCATTTTGAGGTTTGGGAAACTTTGCCCCTCCTGGTAGGAATGTATATCCCATACGTCACTAGCTCATGGACTCTTGCTAATTACATGAAAGAAATAATGCTTAGATTCTGGACCTAATTTTAAAACATGTAAGTTTTACCACTACTTTAAGCAACAGAGGTCTTCATTTAACACTAGAATTGGTCTTGTTTAAAAAGAAAGATGATCCCTTTACTACCCATTCCCCAGCTTTGCCCAACCAACATTGTTATCTAATTGGCTGAAATCCAGCGCTACGGAATTTTATTGGCGCTATAAAAATAAATAATAATAATAATAAAGCAAGTCAAAAGATAAGTCATGATCAGAGTGCTGTCAGAAGATACAAAACTAGGGAATGGGTAATAACAGAATTTATGCTTACCTGATAAATTTCTCTTACGGTGTATCTGGTCCACGGCTTCATCCTTACTTGTGGGATATTCTCAATACCTACAGGAAGTGGCAAAGAGCACACAGCAGAGCTGTCCATATAGCTCCCCTCAGGCTCCGCCCCCCCAGTCATTCGACCGACGGTTAGGAGAAAAAGAAGAACCCTAGGGTGCAGTGGTGACTGTAGTTTACAAAAATAAATTTAAACCTGACTAAATTGTCAGGGTGGGCCGTGGACCGGATACACCGTAAGAGAAAGAAATTTATCAGGTAAGCATAAATTCTGTTTTCTCTTACATTGGTGTATCCGGTCCACGGCTTCATCCTTACTTGTGGGAACCAATACCAAAGCTTTAGGACACGGATGAAGGGAGGGAACAAGTTAGGTAACCTAAACGGAAGGCACCACTGCTTGTAAAACCCTTCTCCCAAAAATAGCCTCCGAAGAAGCAAAAGTATCGAATTTGTAAAATTTGGCAAATGTATGCAGTGAAGACCATGTCGCTGCCTTACAGATCTGTTCAACAGAAGCCTCATTCTTGAAAGCCCATGTGGAAGCCACAGCTCTAGTGGAATGAGCTGTAATACGTTCGGGAGGCTGCCTTCCAGCAGTCTCATAAGCCAACCGGATGATGCTTTTCAGCCAGAAAGATAGAGAAGTAGCAGTTGCTTTTTGACCTCTCCTCTTGCCAGAATAGACGACAAACAAGGACGATGTTTGTCTGAAGTCTTTAGTTGACTTTAGATAAAACTTTAAAGCACGAACTACATCAAGGTTGTGTAACAGACGTTCCTTGTTAGAAACTGGATTAGGACATAGAGAAGGAACAACTATTTCCTGGTTAATATTCTTATTGGAAACCACTTTTGGAAGAAAACCAGGTGCCGGATATAATATGCATTAAATTTATAGTGTTTAAAAGTTAGATTTTTATTTATTTTCTATAATTTGCAACACTTAGTAATTATGTGACTTAAACGCTTTTAGACATGAATACTGTTTTTTTGCAAATATCACCTTAAGAAACAGGTGTAAGTGAACCAATCAAACTAATTGTCAGAAGAGGGTTTAAAAGGCTGCAGTCTGACATTTGAATTTAGAGCTTGACAAAGAAACTTAATGTTTTGAAACGCGTTGCTCAATTTATCTAGCTCCTATACTTTGGAGTTTTTTGAAAGGCTGGCGAAATAACCCGTTAAGGTGAGGACTGCAGCATTTGACCACGTTAAGCAGGTCTTGGGTTATGGTTTTAAGATAAACTATTACCTGTAAAAGCACACTGCAGTACCTTCACCGGGTTTCTATAGCCACATTCCTTTAAATTTTAACTGTTTGTAAGCACTTTGTTTCCTGAGTTGCAGAAGACTGAACAATATCTTCGGTGTGTACAGATCTGGTGGTGTGGTTCAACTTACCGACAAGCTGAAGGCATATATCGTATTGGACTTCATCTGTCACAAACTCTTTTTTCTTTGGGTGTTTACAATACTCAATTATATGTTTCTTATTTTAATGCTTCTAAAGTGTATTGTATATGTGTTTGTTAACAGGTCGACCTAATAACTTTTTAGTTAAGTGAATAAATATTGTATTATATTTTAAAATATTGATTGGTATGTGTTTATAACCGGCACCTTTTTATTCATTCATTTTTATTCATTTTTTACTCATACTATTTGGCAGTTAATATTTGCTATATTTTTTGATATTATATTATTATCCCAAATTTGATATACTCTGGGTCTTTTATAGATAGGTTAGTTTGAATACCTTTTACTCTTTAGCTTGTTTCAAGTTTTTTCAGCTTGTTGTTTTGAGCGCTCCCTAGTGTTTCTTTTTAGTATTACTTGATTTGACTATAGGTTTGAGAGGGTGTCCTATATTAATATCTAGTTGGAGTCTGTAGTAAATTGTATTTTTGGCGCTGGTCACTAATATCCTTTTTTGGTACGTAAAACGACCTTATCTGTATGGAACACCAGATAGGGTGAATCACACTGCAAAGCAGATAATTCAGAAACTCTTCTAGCAGAAAAAATAGCTACCAAAAACAAAACTTTCCAAGATAATAACTTAATATCTATGGAATGTAAAGGTTCAAACGGAACCGCTTGAAGAACTGAAAGAACTAAATTTAGACTCCATGGAGGAGCAACAGGTCTGTAGACAGGCTTGATTCTGACTAAGGCCTTTACAAACACCTGAACATCTGGCACGGCTGCCAGACGCTTATGCAACAGAACAGACAGAGCAGATATCTGGTCCCTTTAGAGAACTAGCTGCCAACCCTTTCTTCAATCCTTCTTAGAGAAAGGATAGTAACCTTGGAATCCTAATCTTACTCCATGAGTAACCCTTGGATTCGCACCAACCAAGATATTTCCGCCATATCTTATGGTAAATTTTCCTGGTAACAGGCTTTCTAGCCTGGATCAGAGAATCTATAACTGATTCAGAGAACCCACGCTTAGCTAGAATTAAGCGTTCAATCTCCAAGCAGTCAGTTGCAGAGAAACTAGGTTTGGATGCTTGAATGAACCTTGGATTAGAAGGTCCTGTCTCAAAGGTAGCTTCCATGGTGGAGCCGATGACATATCCACCAGGTCTACATACCAAGTCCTGCATGGCCACGCAGGAGCTATCAGGATTACCGAAGCCTTCTCCTGCTTGATTCTGGCTACTAGCCGAGGGAGAAGAGGAAACGGTGGAAAGACATAAGCTAGATTGAACGACCAAGACGCCACTAAGGCATCTACCAATGTCGCCTTGGGATCCCTGGACCCGTAACGTGGAACCTTGGAGTTCTGGCGTGACGCCATCAGATCCAGATCTGGAAAGCCCCATAGTTGGGTTAACTGGGCAAAAACCTCCGGGTGGAGTTCCCACTCCCCCGGAAAGTCTGATGACTCAGATAATCCGCCTCCCAGTTGTCCACTCCTGGGATGTGAATTGCGGATAGATGGCAGGAGTGATCCTCTGCCCATTTGATGATCTCTGATACCTCCCTCATCGCCAGGGAACTCTTTGTTCCTCCCTGATGATTGATGTACGCTACAGTCGTGATGTTGCCCGACTGAAATCTGATGAATTTGGCCTCCGCTAGCTGTGGCCAGGAGCGCATTGAATATCGCTCTCAATTCCAAAATGTTTATCGGGAGAAGAGATTCTTCCCGAGACCATAGACCCTGAGCTTTCAGGGAGTCCCAGACCGCACCCCAGCCTAAGAGGCTGGCGTCGGTCGTGACAATGATCCACTCCGGTCTGCGGAAACTCATTCCCTGAGACAGGTGATCCTGAGACAACCACCAGAGGAGCGAGTCTCTGGTTTTCTGGTCCATTTGTATCTGGGGAGACAAATCTGCACAATCCCCATTCCACTGTTTGAGCATGCACAATTGCAGTGGTCTTAGATGAATTTGAGCAAAAGGAACCACGTCCATTGCCGCAACCATTAGACCTATTACCTCCATGCACTGAGCCACAGAAGGCTGAGGAATGGCATGAAGAACTCGACAAGTGTTTGACTTCCTGACCTCCGTCAGAAAGATCTTCATTTCTACCGAGTCTATTATTGTTCCCAGGAAGGGAACCCTTGTGAACGGGGACAGAACTTTTTTCTACGTTCACCTTCCACCCGTGAGACCTTAGAAAGGCCAGAACAATGTCCGTATGAGCCTTTGCTCTGTGAAAGGACGACGCTTTTATTAGGATGTCGTCTAGGTAAGGTGCTACTGCAATGCCCCTTGGTCTTAGTACCGCTAGAAGGGACCCTAGCACCTTTGTGAAAATTCTGGGAGCAGTGGTCAACCCGAAGGGAAGAGCCACGAACTGGTAATGCTTGTCCAGAAAGGCGAACCTCAGGAACTGATGGTGATCTTTGTGGACAGGAATATGCAGGTACGCATCCTTTAAATCCACGGTAGTCATATATTGACCCTCCTGGATCATTGGTAAGATTGTCCAAATGGTTTCCATTTTGAATGATGGAACTGAGGAATTTGTTTAGGATTTTTAAGTCCAGGATTGGCCTGAAAGTTCCTTCCTTTTTGGGAACTACAAACAGGTTTGAGTAAAAACCCAGTCCTTGTTCTGCTGTTGGAACTGGGTGTATCACTCCCATTTTTAGAAGGTCTTCTACGCAACGTAAGAATGCCTGTCTCTTTGTCTGGTCTAAAGACAAGCGAGAAATGTGGAACCTTCCCCTTGGAGGAAGGTCCTTGAATTCCAGAAGGTACCCCGAAGTGACAATTTCTAACACCCAGGGATCCGGAACATCTCTTGCCCAAGCCTGAGCAAAGAGAGAAAGTCTGCCCCCTACTAGATCCGGTCCCAGATCGGGGGCTACCCTTTCATGCTGTCTTGGTAGCAGCAGCAGGCTTCTTGGCCTGTTTACCCTTGTTCCAGCCTTGCAGGGGTTTCCATGCTGGTTTGGACTGGGAAGCGTTACCCTCTTGCTTAGTGGCTGTAGAGGTAGAAGCAGGTCCGTTCCTGAAATTGCGAAAGGAACGAAAATTAAACTTGTTTTTAGCTTTGAAAGGTCTATCTTGAGGAAGGGCATGGCCCTTTTCCCCAGTGATATCTGAAATAATCTCTCAACTCTGGACCGAATAGGGTCTTACCCTTGAAAGGAATATTAAGCAATTTTGTTTTGGACGACACGTCCGCCTACCAAGATTTTAGCCAAAGCGCTCTGCGCGCCACGATTGCAAAACCAGAATTTTTCACCGCTAATTTATCTAACTGAAAAACGGCATCTGTAATGAAAGAATTAGCCAACTTCAGGGCGTGAATTCTGTCCATGACCTCATCATAAGAAGTCTCCTTCTGGAGCGAGTTTTCTAGTTCCTCAAACCAAAAAGCCGCTGCAGTGGTTACAGGAATAATGCAAGAAATTGGTTGAAGAAGAAAACCTTGTTGAACAAATATTTTCTTAAGTAAACCTAATTTTTTATCCATAGGATCTTTGAAAGCGCAACTGTCTTCTATTGGTATAGTCGTGCGCTTAACTAGTGTTGAAACTGCCCCCTACACCTTAGGGACCGTCTGCCACGCATCCCTTCTGGGGTCAACAATGGGAAACATTTTCTTAAATATAGGGGGGGAACAAAGGGCACACTTGGCCTCTCCCACTCCCTAGTCATGATATCCGCCACCCTCTTAGGTATCGGAAACGCGTCAGTGTGTACCGGGACCTCTAAGAATTTGTCCATTTAACACAATTTTTCTGGGACCACCAAGGGGTCACAATCATGAAGTGTAGCCAGGACCTGCTTAAGCAGGGCGCGGAGGTGTTCTAGCTTAAATTTAAATGCTATGGTATCTGGCTCTGCCTGCTGAGAAACTTTTCCTGTGTCAGAAATTTCTCCCTCAGACAGGCCCTCCCTCACCGCCAAGTCAGATTGTTGTGAGGGCACTACAGATAAATTATCCGCTGCGTCTGATAGCTCAGTTTTAAATACAGAAAATGAGCAATCGCGCTTCCTTGGAAATGCTGGCAGTTTGGATAAAAATGCTGCAAGAGAATTATCCATTACTGCTGCTAACTGTTGCAAAGTAATAGGGATCGATGCGCTAGAGGTACTGGGCATCGCTTGCGCGGGCATAACTGGTGTCGACACAGAAGGAGAGGATAGAGTACTATCCTCACTACCTTCAGCTAAAAAAACATCTTGGGCTACATTTTTAAGTGTCACTGTATGGTCCTTAAACTGCTTGGACGCTATAGCACACTTCAAACATAAATTCAATGGGGGTACCACCATGGCTTTTAAACATATAGAACAAGGGCTATCTGAAGGCTCAGACATGTTTGACAGACTTAGACAGCACTATAATGCAAGAAAAAATACTTTTTGAAAAAACGTTACTGTGTCTTTAAATAATAAAAGTGCACACTTTATTACCAAAACATCAAATAAACATCCGATCTTAATGAAATTTTCACCACATTATCCTAATGCTTTGAAAAGATTGCACACAAATTCTCAGATCAATTAACCCCTTAATGCCCAAACCGGAGCTAAAAACGGCAGTTAACCAGTTATAAACACTACAGCACGATGCCACAGCCTCTACTTTGGCTTTTACCTTCCTTAGGGATTATTTGAAGAAGAAATAAGCCTCTCTGAAGTCCCCTCTGAGGTCTCTGGACTCCACGCGTGAAGCTGCATGAACTGACTAGCAAAAACAACTGCGCAACTGAGGCGTGAAAATGAGGCCCCCTCCCTCTTCATTCCAGAGTAATGGGGCCTTTGAGGTAGATTAGGTGTCTAATCAAGTGTATAATATGTGTTAATACTTTCCCCTTCTGATGAACCGCAGCCGTCCCACAGTCTCTCCCAAGGTCTGTGTGAATAGATCAGGTGTGCTAGCTGGAGGCGCTGGTTCAGCTTGTATCAGTCGTTGGTATCTTCCTTTCCTTCCATGGTTGTATGAGGTGCAAAATAGTGGTGAGTGTATATTGCAGGTTACCGGCTCCTTCCCAATAAAATTCAGTTTCTGGTATAGTGATGTTTTGTAGTTCCCTTTCAGGTAGTTCTCTATTTTAGGTTCCCATTCAGGTCTGATATGTCAGTGGGTATCACATGTTATCGAATGTCCAATGAAAAACAGTTTCTTATATAGTGATATTGATTGCCTTTTCTTTTTTTCTCAAAATAAAGACATAAGTGTTATATACAGATACAAAGTTTTTTTATATGAATTCTACTTATCCAAATATTTAGAGGAGGTAGAATAAATTGCCACTTAGAAATTTGTTACACGTTAGAATAGATACTTTTCATAATTAAACATCCATATTATAAATAGACTTCTATACTTATTGAATGTTAAATATTGACACAATGACTTGTGTGTTGCATATAATTTCTTGAAATTAAGTGTGAGACTTATATTCTTTTGTACAATATGTGTATATATAAACATTAAGTGTGGTGATATAACATGAACTGTCTAAATGATAAATTCAAAAGGTGAAAATATGGGGCCTAAATAAATCAGTAACACTTTTTGTTCTTGTTGAGGTGAATAAGAGTATAAGGACACAACAAAAAAAAAGCTGTTTTTGTCTTAAAAACCTTCAACATATGAAAGGGGGGCAAAACAGATGATAATCTGTGTTCCTAAGAAAAAAATGAGGCCCGAATAAACCAGTAAAATTTGTGTAAAGTGAATACTGAAAAACAGAGAACTACCTAAAAAGGGAACTACAAAACATCACTATACCAGAAAACTGAATTTCATTGGACAACCTATAACATGTGATCTTCACTGATATACCGGACCTGAAAGAGAACTTGAAACAGAAAACTACCTGAAAGGGAACTACATAACCAGTGAAAATGATATCTACAGAAATTTTATATTTTAAAACAAACTTATAGTTTCTAATATAATTAATATTGTTTTTTATGTTCTTTTAGATGTTTATTTTAAATTTACAATTGAAATTTTGAATCGGGTGTAAACCTGCTCTCCTCCAATGGGGAAGCAGGTAGCGTAACTGACATGTATTTAAAGGCCGCCTGTGCAGCGGAAAGGTATGCTTTGGTTTGTAAAGCACTTTTATTGCTCTTGAGAAAGACGGCTGGGACAGTTGAAACGCTTTTGTGTTGAGCCAAATAAAGACAAACTTTTTTACTGAATCTGTGATATTGTCTTTTCATATTGGGAAGGAGCCGGTAACCTGCAATATACACTCACCACTATTTTGCACATAGAGTCATACAACCGAAGAAGGAAAGGAAGATACAAACGACTGATACAAGCTGAACCAGCGCCTCCAGCTAGCACACGTGTCTAATCAAGTGCCAGGCAAAATAAAAAACCCCAGAAGCGTTTTATAAGTCTCAAAAACACCATATCCATTCTTAAATCATGCTAATAAGCAATCGATTAAGCCCAAAATAGTGTCAACCAGAATTAAGCCCTTAATTTAAGCCATCATTTTATACAGAGTCTGAGAAAAATGGCTTACCTACCCCTGTGGGGATTTCTGACAGTCTTCTAGCATTACTGGGTCTTGTTAGAAAAATGACTGATCATACCTGAAGCAGTTAAGCCTGCAAACTGTTCCCCCCAACTGAAGTTCTCCGGTATTCAACAGTCCTGCGTCGGAACAGCAATGGATTTTAGTTACTGGTGCTAAAATCATATTCCTCTCAGCAGAAATCTTCATCTCTTTCTGCTTCAGAGTAAATAGTACAAGCCAGCACTATTTTAAAATAAACTTTTGATAGAAGAAATAAAAACTACAAATCTAACACCACAAACTCTTAACCCTCTCGTGGAGATGCTACTTGTTAGAGCAGCAAAGAGAATGACTGGGGGGGCAGAGCCTGAGGGGAGCTATGTGGACAGCTCTGCTGTGTGCTCTCTTTGCCACTTCCTGTAGGGATTGAGAATATCCCACAAGTAAGGATGAAGCCATGGACCGGATACACCAATGTAAGAGAAAAGGGATTATCTACCTCTAAAGACAAAAATTCTGGTGTAGAGACTGTCCCTTTAAAGAAGGACACTAAGCAAAAAATAAAGTTATCATAAATGAAAAAAACGTTAATCACTTTTTCATATCTTTACCATTTTGTCGATATCTTGTTTTAATATATATATATATTTACAAACCCACTCGGTGGATAGTTAGTTGTCCAATCAGGGCTGACAACCCAGGTTAGAATATGGCGGAACTAATCCGCGATGCGCAACGTCATCGAACATGTCACTCTCTGAATGACTGGAAGGTAGTAGACCTGTGTGGGTAATTTCAACATCACACGGAAATTGCATATGCTTATGACAACAAATTAGTCATACGATATGCAAAAAGTCGGCATCAGATTAGTTATTGATTATTAACATGTACTGCTCATATTTGAGGGCTGGATTTAGTTGTCATTGGAGTAAAATAAAAAATTTTATAATGTTAGGCCGCATCATTTTAAATAGAGCTGCAACAACTAATCGACAATCGATTATAAAAATAGTTGTCAACTAATCACAAAATAGATTAGTTGGTCTGTGCACGGCACCAGCTGCTTCATTTTTATGAGCTCCTGCACATGGTATTGTGTTTTATGGTTAAGTCCTTAGCCTAAAGGATGTCTATAGAAGTTTACTTTTCACTTTTTCTGGACAGCATAACTTTATTTTAAAGTTTACAACTACTCTGGGCTTATGTGCAACCCAGAAATAAGAATCATAATTTTGATTATTTATATTAAATCAGATGATTTGGAACTATGCTTTGCATGATACAGTGCCGAGTTTGTTATCTAGATTGATGGGAGCTATTTGAATTGATGTGCACTATTATCTGTTTGCACAATTATTAGCTGATCCCTTGCTATTGCTGATTATATGTACTGTATAGATAAATGTTTATTTCTTTGTCCTGTTATTGATATATAGTCCTTAGTGCTTGTGACTTTGTTATTAATTGTAATATGTACCAAATTCAAATAAATATATATATATATATATATATATATATATATATATATATATATATATATATATATATATATATATATATATTCATAATTTATGCTTACCTGATAAATTTATTTCTCTTGTGGTGTGTTCAGTCCACGGGTCATCCATTACTTATGGGATATATTGCAAGAGGATCACCCAAGCAGAGCTGCTATATAGCTCCACCCCTCACATGTCATATCCAGTCATTCGACCGAAACAAGACGAGAAAGGAGAAACTATAGGGTGCAGTGGTGACTGGCGTTTTAATTAAAATTTAGAACTGCCTCAAAAAAAAAAAAAAAGACAGGGCGGGCCGTGGACTGAACACACCACAAGAGAAATAAATTTATCAGGTAAGCATAAATTATGTTTTCTCTTGTTAAGTGTGTTCAGTCCACGGGTCATCCATTACTTATGGGATACCAATACCAAAGCTAAAGTACACGGATGATGGGAGGGACAAGGCAGGAACTTTAAACAGAAGGAACCACTGCCTGTAGAACCTGTCTCCCAAAAACAGCCTCCGAAGAAGCAAAAGTGTCAAATTTGTAAAATTTTGAAAAGGTATGAAGTGAAGACCAAGTTGCAGCCTTGCAAATCTGTTCAACAGAGGCCTCATTCTTAAAGGCCCAGGTGGAAGCCACAGCTCTAGTGGAATGAGCCATAATTCTTTCAGGGGGCTGCTGTCCAGCAGTCTCATAGGCTAAACGTATTATGCTACGAAGCCAAAAAGAGAGAGAGGTGGCCGAAGCCTTTTGACCTCTCCTCTGTCCAGAATAAACGACAAACAGAGAAGAAGTTTGCCGAAAATCCTTAGTTGCCTGTAAGAAGAACTTCAGGGCACGGACTACATCCAGATTATGCAAAAGACGTTCCTTCTTTGAAGAAGGGTTAGGACATAATGATGGAACAACAATCTCCTGATTGATATTCCTATTAGAAACAACCTTAGGTAAAAACCCAGGTTTAGTACGCAAAACTACCTTGTCTGAATGAAAAATCAGATAAGGAGAGTCACAATGTAAGGCGGATAACTCAGAGACTCTCCGAGCCGAGGAAATAGCCATCAAAAACAGAACTTTCCAAGATAAAAGCTTAATATCAATGGAATGAAGGGGTTCAAACGGAACACCCTGAAGAACTTTAAGAACCAAGTTTAAGCTCCACGGGGGAGCAACAGTTTTAAACACAGGCTTAATCCTAGCCAAAGCCTGACAAAAAGCCTGGACGTCTGGGTTCTCTGACAGACGTTTGTGAAAAAGAATAGACAGAGCAGAAATCTGTCCCTTTAACGAACTAGCGGATAAACCCTTTTCTAAACCCTCTTGTAGAAAAGACAATATCCTAGGAATCCTAACCTTACTCCATGAGTAACTCTTGGATTCACACCAATGTAAATATTTACGCCATATCTTATGGTAAATTTTTCTGGTAACCGGTTTCAGAGCCTGTATCAATGTATCAATAACCGACTCCGAGAAACCACGCTTTGATAGAATCAAGCGTTCAATCTCCATGCAGTCAGCCTCAGAGAAATTAGGCTTGGATGGTTGAAAGGACCCTGAAGTAGAAGGTCCTGCCTCAGAGGCAGAGACCATGGTGGACAGGACGACATGTCCACCAGGTCTGCATACCAGGTCCTGCGTGGCCACGCAGGCGATATCAAAATCACCGATGCTCTCTCCTGTTTGATCCTGGCAATCAGACGAGGCAGCAACGGAAACGGTGGGAACACATAAGCCATGTTGAAAACCCAAGGGGCTGCTAGTGCATCTACCAGCACCGCTCCCGGGTCCCTGGACCTGGATCCGTAACAAGGAAGCTTGGCGTTCTGGCGAGAAGCCATGAGATCCAGTTCGCCCCAACGAAGAATCAGTTGAGCAAGTACCTCCGGGTGAAGTTCCCACTCCCCCGGGTGAAAGGTCTGGCGGCTTAGAAAGTCCGCCTCCCAGTTCTCCACGCCTGGGATGTAGATCGCTGACAGATGGCAAGAGTGAGACTCTGCCCAGCGAATTATCTTTGAGACTTCTAACATCGCTAGGGAACTCCTGGTTCCCCCTTGATGATTGATGTAAGCCACAGTCGTGATGTTGTCCGACAAATCTGATGAACCTCAGTGTTGCTAACTGAGGCCAAGCTAGAAGAGCATTGAATATCGCTCTTAATTCCAGAATGTTTATTGGAAGGAGTTTCTCCTCCTGAGTCCATGATCCCTGAGCCTTCAGGGAATTCCAGACTGCGCCCCAGCCTAGAAGGCTGGCATCTGTTGTTACAATCGTCCAATCTGGTCTGCGAAAAGTCATTCCCTTGCACAGATGAATCTGAGACAACCACCAGAGAAGAGAATCTCTGGTCTCCTGGTCCAGATTTAGTAAAGGGGACAGATCTGAGTAATCCCCATTCCACTGACTCAGCATGCATAATTGCAGCGGTCTGAGAGGCAGGCGCGCAAATGGCACTATGTCCATTGCCACGACCATTAAGCCAATTACTTCCATGCACTGAGCTACTGATGGGCTTGGAATGGAATGAAGGACACGGCAAGCATTTAGGATTTTTGATAACCTGGACTTCGTCAGGTAAATCTTCATCTCTACAGAATCTATAAGAGTCCCTAGAAAGGGAATCCTTGTGAGTGGTAACAGAGAACTCTTTTCCATGTTCACTTTCCACCCATGCGACCTCAGAAATGCTAGAACTATCTCTGTATGAGACTTTGCATTTTGAAAACTTGACGCTTGTATCAGAATGTCGTCTAAGTACGGAGCCACCGCTATGCCTCACGGTCTTAGTACCGCCAGAAGCAAGCCCAGAACCTTTGTAAAAATTCTCGGGGCCGTAGCTAACCCGAAGGGAAGAGCTACAAACTGGTAATGTCTGTCTAGAAAGGCAAACCTTAGGTACCGATAATGATCTTTGTGAATCGGTATGTGAAGGTAGGCATCCTTTAAGTCCACTGTGGTCATATACTGACCCTCTTGGATCATGGGTAGGATGGTTCGAATAGTCTCCATTTTGAATGATGGAACTCTTAGGAATTTGTTTAAGATTTTTAGGTCCAAGATTGGTCTGAAGGTTCCCTCTTTCTTGGGAACCACAAACAGATTTGAGTAAAATTCTTGCCCTTGTTCCGTCCGCGGAACTGGGTGGATCACCCCCATTACTAGGAGGTCTTGTACACAGTGAAGAAAAGCCTCTTTCTTTATTTGGTTTGCTGATAACCTTGAAAGATTAAATCTCCCTTGTGGAGGAGAAGCTTTGAAGTCCAGAAGGTATCCCTGAGATATAATCGCCAACGCCCAGGGATCCTGGACATCTCTTGCCCAAGCCTGGGCGAAGAGAGAAAGTCTGCCCCCCACTAGATCCGTTTCCAGATAGGGGGCTCTCTCTTCATGCTGTCTTAGGGGCAGAAGTAGGCTTTCTGGCCTGCTTGCCCTTGTTCCAGGACTGGTTGCTTTTCCAACCCTGTCTGTAACGAGCAGCAGTTCCTTCCTGTTTTGGAGCGGAGGAAGTTGATGCTGCTCCTGCCTTGAAATAACGAAAGGCACGAAAACTAGACTGTTTGGCCTTTGATTTGGCCCTGTCCTGAGGAAGGGTGTGACCCTTACCTCCAGTAATGTCAGCAATAATCTCCAAGCCGGGCCCGAATAAGGTTTGCCCTTTGAAAGGAATATTAAGCAATTTAGATTTAGAGGTTACATCTGCTGACCAGGATTTAAGCCATAGCGCTCTGCGCGCCTGAATGGCGAATCCGGAGTTCTTAGCCGTTAGTTTGGATAAATGCACAACGGCATCCGAAACAAATGCATTAGCTTGCTTAAGGGCTTTAAGCTTGTTCAAAGTCTCATCCAATGGTGCTGTGCGAATAGCCTCTTCCAGAGACTCAAACCAGAAAGCCGCTGCAGCAGTGACGGGGCGCAATGCATGCATGGGGCTGTAATATAAAACCTTGTTGAACAAACATTTTCTTAAGGTAACCTAATTTTTTATCCATTGGATCTGAGAAAGCACAACTATCCTCCACCGGAATAGTGGTACGCTTGGCTAAAGTAGAAACTGCTCCCTCCACCTTAGGGACCGTCTGCCATAAGTCTCGTGTGGTGACGTCTATTGGGAACATTTTTCTAAATATCGGAGGAGGGGAAAAAGGCACACCGGGTTTATCCCACTCCTTGTTAATAATCTCTGTAAGCCTTTTAGGTATAGGAAAAACGTCAGTACACACCGGTACCGCATAGTATTTATCCAGCCTACATAATTTCTCTGGGATTGCAACCGTGTCGCAATCATTCAGAGCCGCTAATACCTCCCCTAGTAATACACGGAGGTTCTTAAGCTTAAATTTAAAATTTGATATTTCTGAATCCGGTCTCCCTGGATCAGATCCGTCACCCACAGAATGAAGCTCTCCGTCCTCATGTTCTGCAAATTGTGACGCAGTGTCAGACATGGCCCTCATATCATCAGCGCGCTCTGTCCTTAACCCAGAGCTAACATTAGCCATATCTTGTAAAGTGATTTGTAAGTGCCTTGATGTGCTTGGCGCCACAATCTCACGCACCTCCTGAGCGGGAGGCGAAGGTACTGACACGTGAGGAGAGTTAGGCGGCATAACTTCCCCCTCGTTGTCTGGTGATAATTTCTTTACTGGTAAAGACAGACTTATTTAAAGTAACATCAATACAATTGGTACACATTTCTATTGGGCTCCACATTGGCCTTTAAACATAATGAGCAAGCAGATTCATTTGTGTCAGACATGTTTAAACAGACTAGCAATGAAGCTATCAAGCTTGGAAATTTCTTTCAATAAGTTTACAAGCAATATAAAAAACGCTGCAGCGCTTTTAAAAAACACAAAAAAACTGTCACAGTTGAAATAACAATGAACTAATACGGTTATAGCAACCAATTTTAAACAGTAAATGTATGAAATTAGCAGAGGATTGCACCCATTAGCAAAAGGATGATTAACTACTCAATACCCAAAACGGATAATCAATTTAAGATTTAACGCTTTTCTCACAGTCAAACACACTGTCACAGGTCTGCTGTGACTGATTACCTCCCTCAAAAATTAATTTTGAAGACCCCTGAGCTCTCTGGAGACGTCCTGGATCAAAGAGGAAGAAGCAGGAAGACTGTGCTAGAATTTTAACTGCGCAACAAGGCGCTAAAAAAAGGTCCCTCCCACTCATATCACAACAGTGGGAGACCTGATATAACGGTGTCTATGCAGAAATATACGTTAGCCATGTGGAAAAAAATCATGCCCAAAAAGATTTATCACCAAAGTACCTCACAAAACGAATAACATGCCAGTAAACGTTTTAAAAAAACAACTTTCCAGTGTTATGCAAAGTTATCACTAAGCCTGCTACCAGTCGCTTCTACTGCAGTTAAGGCTCATACATTTATTTCAGTACTAACAGTATTTAAAGTTAAATTCTAGTCCCTAGAAAATAACTCAACTGCGCATACATTTATCAGCCTGATACCAGTCGCTACTACTTCATTAAAGGCTGTACTTACGTCATATGGGTAACAGCAGTGTTTTCATAGTCAATTCCATTCCTAGAAAATATTTTACTGCACATACCTCATTTGCGGGGGACCCCGCATGCTATTCCCTTCTCTGAAGGTACCCCACTCCTCAGAATGTGCAAGAACAGCCAGTGGAACGCAGGCAGATTCTTCTTCTAAATACCTGCCTGAGAGAACAAACAGCACACTCCGGTGCTATTTAAAAATAATAAACTTTTGATTGAAGAATATTACTCCTATCTCCTCTCACAACCTCCTTTGTTGAGACTTGCAACAGAATGACTGGATATGACGTGTGGAGCTATATAGCAGCTCTGCTTGGGTGATCCTCTTGCAACTTCCAAGAGAAATATATATATATATATATATATATATATATATATATATATATATATATATATATATATATATATATATATATATATATATATATATATATATATATATATATATATATATATATATATATATATAAAGTTACTTTATTGATGTAACGTTTTTGGAGGACTTGCCCCCTTCATCAGCATAGTAAATTAAACACAAAATAAATAGTGTCATAGTTACAATTAACATTCAAAACCATGCCCCTTTCCCTTGGCGCCAAACTGCCGATGTTGGAAAGCATAGTGCGTTCCACCGGCGATAAGAACCGGAAGTGGTGCGCAACATCACATCCGGTAGACAATTATTACTAACAATATTGAATACAATAAATCGTGTAAAGTGAATAAAAAATTTCAAAGCATGTCCACTGGGTGTTTCATAATAACATGTACAAGTGCAGATACTGTAATCTGAAAAACCAAGCATGTGCAGCAAATAAGTGTTATTGCACAACGGGTTGCCCGTTGCCATGGCAACCTATGTACACTAATCGTGCCCCACTCACATACTGAAAACACTTTTTCAAAAAATGTGCACACTAAATGATGGAATGGCTATGTGTATTAAGCAGTGCATGGTAACTCCGAGGCACCACTACCTGACTTCCACTCAGGAACTGGAAGTGCCAAAGTCCCCCGCACTTCCAGTTCCTGAGTGGAAGTCAGGTAGTGGTGCCTCGGAGTTACCATGACCTGCTTAACACACATAGCCATTCCATCATTACAAGGCTCACTGAAATGGTTAAACATCCATGTAGCTTACAACGAATGCCTTATAAAACCATATGGGTATGATAGTCCAAAATTCAAGCATTAAGGACAACCCATATAGGTCAACCTAGGTGGATAAAATACCTTTATTTTCTACAATCTACAGAGTGTATCAAATTCAGCAAAGATGTAAAGATACGATGATGCTCCCAGAACAGCCAGAAGAGGCAGCAGAGTGATATGATATATGTGAATTAATATCCTAAACTAAGAAGAAACATGGGAGTAATACAAAACTACAGTCAGTTCTGTGACAAGAAGGACATGATATATCCTGGGAATTCTAGAGTCATACCATCACCCAGTGGGACTTCTGCATTGAATGCAGAAACCATATATTATGCTTATTTTAATTTTTATTTCCCCTTTTTTGTGATCCTTATTGAAGCAGAAATATTCAATAAGGGGTTAAGTGTGGAATGTGTGGTAACATTGTTTTTAGCAAAAACTAAGGTTCATGGAGAGAATGACCTAGTCCTAGCTAGCCAGTTAACTACAACTGGGGGGGATTCTATTATTGGGTTGCCTATTGAAATAACTAGGAGCTTGCAAAGCATAGGGTTCCTATATATCATTTAAAATTATGCTATCAGGGATATCCTAGCCTAAATATACCCATTATCACCCTGGAAAGTGTGTACACATTGCAATCCTGAGGAATATGTCCGCATTATTTAGGTATAATCTAGCAATCTGTAAAAGTATTCCTTACCTAAAATAAGTAGGGATGACATTTTAATGCAGCAGTGTATAACTTTAAATTTTCAGCATAATACAAAATTACACGCTATCAAAGTAGGCAATGTATTTTTCTATTTTTTTGTTTTTCTTAAACACATATGCGTATAATTAAGCATTGCACTGTTTAAAGTTCATAGGTTACTACACAAATTTAGTGTGCACATTTTTTGAAAAAGTGTTTTCAGTATGCGAGTGGGGCACGATTAGTGTACATAGGTTGCCATGGCAACGGGCAACCCGTTGTGCAATAACACTTATTTGCTGCACATGCTTGGTTTTTCAGATTACAGTATCTGCACTTGTACATGTTATTATGAAACACCCAGTGGACACGCTTTGAAATTTGATTCACTTTACACGATTTATTGTATTCAATATTGTTAGTTATAATTGTCTACCGGATGTGATGTTGCGCACCACTTCCGGTTCTCATCGCCGGTGGAACGCAGTATGCGTTCCAACATCGGCAGTTTGGCGCCAAGGGGCATGGTTTTGAATGTTAATTGTAAGTATGACACTATTTATTTTGTGTTTAATTTACTATGCTGATGAAGGGGGCAAGTCCTCCGAAAACGTTACATCAATAAAGTAACTTTTGCTGTGAAAGACCTGAGAGTGCACTTCCTTTTGGCTGAAATATTTATATTATTTTAAGAGCGGGCTAGATAGTTTTACCCTAACCTTATAGCTGGTTATTTACCATTGCATATAGATATTCAAACAAACAAAAAGTTCAGCCATAACAACATGTGGTAAAATTGAAGTTCCTTTGTTTAGCAAATTAAAAAATGGCATTTAAGCAGATGTATAGATATTCAAGATATGTTTATGTTAGAATGAAGTCCAGGCTTACTTTGTTAAGAGGCCCCTTGCATTGGTGGAGAGATAACAAAGATAAACATCCCACCTTGGTGAAATTGGCATCTCAAGCACCTCAACACCATCTGAGCGCCTCTTCTCTTCTACAGCCAACATAGCTTGAATATTAATTTTTAATACAGGGAAAAAAAAATTTTTGTATCCGATTAGTTGATTAATCGGAAAATAATCAGCCGATTAATAGGTTATGAAAAACAGAATTTATGCTTACCTGATAAATTACTTTCTCCAACGGTGTGTCCGGTCCACGGCGTCATCCTTATTTGTGGGAATATCTCTTCCCCAACAGGAAATAGCAAAGAGTCCCAGCAAAGCTGTCCATATAGTCCCTCCTAGGCTCCGCCCACCCCAGTCATTCGACCGACGGACAGGAGGAAAAAAACAGGAGAAACTATAGGGTGCCGTGGTGACTGTAGTTAGAGAAAATAATTCATCAAACCCGATTAAAAAACCAGGGCGGGCCGTGGACCGGACACACCGTTGGAGAAAGTAATTTATCAGGTAAGCATAAATTCTGTTTTCTCCAACATTGGTGTGTCCGGTCCACGGCGTCATCCTTACTTGTGGGAACCAATACCAAAGCTTTAGGACACGGATGAAGGGAGGGAGCAAATCAGGTTACCTAAACAGAAGGCACCACGGCTTGCAAAACCCTTCTCCCAAAAATAGCCTCCGAAGAAGCAAAAGTATCAAATTTGTAAAATTTGGCAAAAGTGTGCAGTGAAGACCAAGTCGCTGCCTTCTGGAGGTTGCCGTCCGGCAGTCTCGTAAGCCAATCGGATGATGCTTTTAAGCCAAAAAGAAAGAGGTAGAAGTCGCTTTTTGACCTCTCCTTTTACCAGAATAGACGACAAACAGAGAAGAAGTTTGTCTGAACTCTTTTGTAGCTTCTAAATAGAATTTTAGAGCACGGACTACGTCCAAATTGTGTAACAAACGTTCCTTCTTTGAAACTGGATTCGGACACAAAGAAGGAACAACTATCTCCTGGTTAATATTTTTGTTAGAAACAACCTTTGGAAGAAAACCAGGCTTAGTACGCAAAACAACCTTATCTGCATGGAACACCAGATAGGGCGGAGAACACTGCAGAGCAGATAACTGAAACTCTTCTAGCAGAAGAAATAGCAACCAAAAACAAAACTTTCCGAGATAACAACTTAATATCTATGGAATGTAGAGGTTCAAACGGAACCCCTTGAAGAACTGAAAGAACTAGATTTAAACTCCAGGGAGGAGTCAAAGGTCTGTAAACAGGCTTGATCCTAACCAGAGCCTGAACAAATGCTTGAACATCTGGCACAGCTGCCAGTCGTTTGTATAATAAGACAGATAAAGCAGAAATCTGTCCCTTTAGAGAACTCGCTGATAATCCTTTATCCAAACCCTCTTGTAGAAAGGAAAGGATCTTAGGGATTTTGATCTTATTCCATAAGAATCCCTTGGATTCACACCAGCAGATATATCTTTTCCATATTTTATGGTAAATTTTTCTAGTTACCGGTTTTCTGGCTTGAACTAGAGTATCTATCACAGAATCTGAAAACCCACGCTTTGATAGAATCAAGCGTTCAATTTCCAAGCCGTCAGCTGGAGGGAGACCAGATTTGGATGTTCGAATGGACCCTGTACAAGAAGATCCTGTCTCAAAAGGTAGCTTCCATGGTGGCACCGATGACATATTCACCAGGTCTGCATACCAAGACCTGCGTGGCCACGCAGGAGCTATCAAGATCACAGAGGCCCTCTCCTGCTTGATCCTGGCTACCAGCCTGGGAATGAGAGGAAACGGTGGAAACACATAGGCTAGGTTGAAGGTCCAAGGCGCTACTAGTGCATCCACTAGAGTCGCCTTGGGATCCCTGGACCTGGACCCGTAGCAAGGAACCTTGAAGTTCTGACGAGACGCCATCAGATCCATATCTGGAATGCCCCATAATTGAGTCAACTGGGCAAAGATCTCCGGGTGGAGTTCCCACTCCCCCAGATGGAATGTCTGACGACTCAGATAATCCGCCTCCCAGTTTTCCACACCTGGGATGTGGATCGCAGATAGGTGGCAGGAGTGATCCTCTGCCCATTTTATTATTTTGGTCACTTCTTTCATCGCCAGGGAACTCCTTGTTCCCCCCTGATGATTGATATAAGCAACAGTCGTCATGTTGTCTGATTGGAATCTTATGAATCTGGCCTTTGCTAGTTGAGGCCAAGCCCTGAGAGCATTGAATATCGCTCTCAGTTCCAGAATGTTTATCGGGAGAAGAGACTCTTCCCGAGACCATAGTCCCTGAGCTTTAAGGGATTTCCAGACCGCGCCCCAGCCCACTAGACTGGCGTCGGTCGTGATGATGACCCACTCTGGTCTGCGGAAGCTCATTCCCTGGGACAGGTGGTCCAGGGTTAGCCACCAACGGAGTGAGTCTCTGGTCTTCTGATCTACTTGAATCACTGGAGACAAGTCTGTATAGTCCCCATTCCACTGTTTCAGCATGCACAGTTGTAATGGTCTTAGATGAATTCGCGCAAAAGGAACTATGTCCATTGCTGCAACCATCAATCCTACTACTTCCATGCACTGAGCTACGGAAGGACGAGGAATAGAATGAAGAACTTGACAAGCGTTTAGAAGTTTTGACTTTCTGACTTCTGTCAGGAAAATCCTCATTTCTAAGAAATCTATTATTGTTCCCAAGAAGGGAACTCTTGTCGACGGAGACAGGGAACTTTTTTCTATGTTCACCTTCCATCCGTGAGATCTGAGAAAGGCCAGAACGATGTCTGTGTGAGCCTTTGCCTTTGAAAGAGACGACGCTTGTATTAGAATGTCGTCCAAGTACGGTACTACTGCAATGCCCCTTGGTCTTAGAACCGCTAGAAGGGATCCGAGTACCTTTGTGAAAATCCTTGGAGCAGTGGCTAGCCCGAATGGGAGGGCCACAAACTGGTAATGTTTGTCCAGAAAGGCGAACCTTAGGAACTGATGATGTTCTTTGTGTATAGGAATATGTAGATACGCATCCTTTAGATCCACGGTAGTCATAAATTGACCTTCCTGGATTGTGGGTAGAATCGTACGAATGGTTTCCATTTTGAACGATGGTACTCTGAGAAATTTGTTTAGGATCTTTAAATCCAGAATTGGTCTGAAAATTCCCTCTTTTTTGGGAACTACAAACAGATTTGAGTAAAATCCCATTCCTTGTTCCGCCGTTGGAACTGGGTGTATCACTCCCATCTTTAACAGGTCTTCTACACAATGTAAGAATGCCTGTCTCTTTATTTGGTTTGAGGATAAGTGAGACATGTGGAACCTTCCCCTTGGGGGTAGTTCCTTGAATTCCAGAAGATAACCCTGAGAAACTATTTCTAGTGTCCAGGGATCCTGAACATCTCTTGCCCAAGCCTGAGCAAAGAGAGAGAGTCTGCCCCCTACTAGATCCGGTCCCGGATCGGGGGCTACTCCTTCATGCTGTTTTGTTAGCAGCAGCAGGCTTCTTGGCCTGCTTACCCTTGTTCCAGCCTTGCGGCGGTTTCCAGGCTGGTTTGGTTTGAGAGGCATTACCCTCTTGTTTAGAGGATGCAGAGTTAGAAGCCGGTCCGTTCCTGAAATTGCGAAAGGAACGAAAATTAGACTTATTCTTGGCTTTGAAAGGCCTATCTTGTGGGAGGGCATGGCCCTTTCCCCCAGTGATGTCTGAAATAATCTCTTTCAATTCTGGCCCAAAGAGAGCCTTACCCTTGAAGGGGATATTAAGTAATTTTGTCTTGGAAGATATATCCGCTGACCAAGACTTTAGCCAAAGCGCTCTGCGCGCCACAATTGCAAACCCTGAATTTTTCGCCGCTAATCTAGCTAGTTGCAAAGTGGCATCTAAAATAAAAGAATTAGCCAACTTGAGTGCGTAAACTCTGTCCATAACCTCCTCATACAGAGTCTCTCTACTGAGCGACTTTTCTAGTTCCTCGAACCAGAACCACGCTGCTGTAGTGACAGGAACAATGCATGAAATGGGTTGCAGGAGGTAACCTTGCTGTACAAAAATCTTTTTAAGCAAACCCTCCAATTTTTTATCCATAGGATCTTTGAAAGCACAATTATCCTCGATAGGAATAGTAGTGCGCTTGTTTAAAGTAGAAACTGCCCCCTCGACCTTAGGGACTGTCTGCCATAAGTCCTTTCTGGGGTCGACCATAGGAAATAATTTCTTAAATATAGGAGGGGGGGACAAAAAAGGTATGCCGGGCTTCTCCCACTCCTTATTCACTATATCCGCCACCCGCTTGGGTATAGGAAAAGCGTCGGGGTGCACCGGAACCTCTAGGAACTTGTCCATCTTGCATAATTTTTCTGGAATGACCAGGTTGTCACAATCATCCAGAGTAGATAACACCTCCTTAAGCAGTGCGCGGAGATGCTCTAATTTAAATTTAAATGTCACAACATCAGGTTCTGCTTGTTGAGAAATTTTACCTGAATCTGAAATTTCCCCATCCGACAAAACCTCCCTCATGACCCCTTCAGATTGGTGTGAGGGTATGACAGAGCAATTATCATCAGCGCCCTCCTGCTCTACAGTGTTTAAAACAGAGCAATCGCGCTTTCTCTGATATGCAGGCATTTTGGATAAAATATTTGCTATGGAGTTATCCATTACTGCCGTTAATTGTTGCATAGTAATAAGCATTGGCGCGCTATAAGTACTAGGGGCCTCCTGCGTGGGCAAAACTGGTGTAGACACAGAAGGAGATGATGTAGAACTATGTCTACTCCCTTCATCTGATGAATCATCTTGGGCAACTTTACTATCTGTGGCAATACTGTCCTTACTTTGTTTGGACGCTATGGCACAATTATCACACAATTTTGAAGGGGAACACACATTGATCTTCAAACATATAGAACATAGCTTATCTGAAGGTGCAGACATGTTAAACAGGCTTAAACTTGTCAAAAAAGTACAAAAACCGTTTTAAAACAAAACCGTTACTGTCTCTTTAAATTTTAAACAGTGCACACTTTATTACTGAATATGTGAAAAAGTATGAAGGAATTGTTCAAAATTTACCACATTTTCACCACAGTGTCTTAAAGCATTCAAAGTATTGCACACCAATTTTCAGAGCTTTAACCCTTAAAATAAAGAAACCGGAGCCGGTTACAGTTTTAACCCCTCTACAGTCCCAGCTACAGGGAGTGCAGAATTATTAAGCAAATGAGTATTTTGACCACATCTTCCTCTTTATGCATGTTGTCTTACTCCAAGCTGTATAGGCTCGAAAGCCTACTACCAATTAAGCATATTAGGTGATGTGCATCTCTGTAATGAGAAGGGGTGTGGTCTAATGACATCAACACCCTATATCAGGTGTGCATAATTATTAGGCAACTTCCTTTCCTTTGGCAAAATGGGTCAAAAGAAGGACTTGACAGGCTCAGAAAAGTAAAAAATAGTGAGATATCTTGCAGAGGGATGCAGCACTCTTAAAATTGCAAAGCTTCTGAAGCGTGATCATCGAACAATCAAGCGTTTCATTCAAAATGGTCAACAGGGTCGCAAGAAGCGTGTGGAAAACCAAGGCGCAAAATAACTGCCCATGAACTGAGAAAAGTCAAGCGTGCAGCTGCCAAGATGCCACCTGCCACCAGTTTCGCCATATTTCAGAGCTGCAACATCACTGGAGTGCCCAAAAGCACAAGGTGTGCAATACTCAGAGACATGGCCAAGGTAAGAAAGGCTGAAAGACTACCACCACTGAACAAGACACACAAGCTGAAACGTTAAGACTGGGCCAAGAAATATCTCAAAACTGATTTTTCTAAGGTTTTATGGACTGATGAAATGAAAGTGAGTCTTGATGGGCCAGATGGATGGGCCAGTGGCTGGATTGGTAAAGGGCAGAGAGCTCCAGTCCGACTCAGACGCCAGCAAGGTGGAGGTGGAGTACTGGTTTGGGCTGGTATCATCAAAGATGAGCTTGTGGGGCCTTTTTGGGTTGAGGATGGAGTCAAGCTCAACTCCCAGTCCTACTGCCAGTTTCTGGAAGACACCTTCTTCAAGCAGTGGTACAGGAAGAAGTCTGCATCCTTCAAGAAAAACATGATTTTCATGCAGGACAATGCTCCATCACACGCGTCCAAGTACTCCACAGCGTGGCTGGCAAGAAAGGGTATAAAAGAAGAAAATTTAATGACATGGCCTCCTTGTTCACCTGATCTGAACCCCATTGAGAACCTGTGGTCCATCATCAAATGTGAGATTTACAAGGAGGGAAAACAGTACACCTCTCTGAACAGTGTCTGGGAGGCTGTGGTTGCTGCTGCACGCAATGTTGATGGTGAACAGATCAAAACACTGACAGAATCTATGGATGGCAGGCTTTTGAGTGCCCTTGCAAAGAAAGGTGGCTATATTGGTCACTGATTTGTTTTTGTTTTGTTTTTGAATGTCAGAAATGTATATTTGTGAATGTTGAGATGTTATATTGGTTTCACTGGTAAAAATAAATAATTGAAATGGGTATATATTTGTTTTTTGTTAAGTTGCCTAATAATTATGCACAGTAATAGTCACCTGCACACACAGATACCCCCCTAAAATAGCTATAACTAAAAACAAACTAAAAACTACTTCCAAAACTATTCAGCTTTGATATTAATGAGTTTTTTGGGTTCATTGAGAACATGGTTGTTCAATAATAAAATTAATCCTCAAAAATACAACTTGCCTAATAATTCTGCACTCCCTGTACAGCCTTTGCTGCGACTTTACCAAACCCAGGGGGGAATACGATACCAGATGAAGCCTTCTAGGAACTTTTCCAACTACTTTCAGATCCTCACACATGCATCTGCATGTCTTGCTCTCAAAAGTAACTGCGCATTAATGGCGCGAAAATGAGGCTCAGCCTACAACTGGGAAGGCCCTTCCTGACTGGAAAGGTGTCTAACACAGTGCCTGACGTTAAAAAACGTTCCCCAAGCTTATAAGTGTGAATTACAAGCATAAACATGTATAAAATGCCCAAATAAAGCAATCGATTTTGCCCATAAAAGTGTCTACCAGTTTTATAGCCCATATTAAGCCCTTTATTCTGTTTGAGACTAAGAAAATGGCTTACCGGTCCCCATGAGGGGAAATGACAGCCTTCCAGCATTACACAGTCTTGTTAGAAATATGGCTAGTCATACCTTAAGCAGAAAAGTCTGCTAACTGTTTCCCCCAACTGAAGTTACTTCATCTCAACAGTCCTATGTGGAAACAGCAAACAATTTTAGTTACTGTCTGCTAAAATCATCTTCCTCTCACAAAAAGAAATCTTCATCTTTTTCTGTTTCAGAGTAAATAGTACATACCAGCACTATTTTAAAATAACAAACTCTTGATAGTAGAATTAAAAAACTACAACTAAACACCACATACTCTTAAACATCTCCGTGGAGATGTTGCCTGGGACTCTCTGCCATTTCCTGTTGGGGAAGAGATATTCCCACAAGTAAGGATGACGCCGTGGACCGGACACACCAATGTTGGAGAAATAGTTAGTTGCAGCCCTAGTTTTTAAAAAAAAAAAAAAAAAAAAAAAAAAAGTCAGTTTTTTTTTTTAAAGCTTTATTGATGTGAAAAATAGATACAAATACCTGTTGACAGGGTGAACAAAGCAGATACAAACAAGAATTTCTAATCAACAGCGTTAAATTACATAACATTCACATCTGTATATTATATCCTCATTCTACGTAGACATCGCCGTGAATGAGATTACACAAGTTGCAGGTTTATCAATTTTAACATAGGGTGATTAAGAATACAGAGAGCTATATTAATGTGTTGATTGTAACCCCTAGAAAAGGAAGAGGGAGGGGTAAGTGATAGGGGGAAAAGAGAGAGAGAAAAAAATAATAATTTTAAGACTGCCAGAATACCGGTATAAATGTGTATGCAATTTAAATGTGGAATGTGTAAGCTATATGGTGTTGTGCCATAATGCAAGTATCACTTCGTACATAACTAACTTGTGGGTTTTTAGGTAATGATATCTTTCCATAACGAGATCAACCACCTGAGTGTCACTCCTCAAGAGTAGGGAGATTTTGGCTCTTCCATTTTTTAGGGATTAACTTCTTTGCACTTGTAATCATTAACAGTAAGGCCAAATGTGCTTCACTTTGTTTTTGGTAGGGAAATGAAAAGCAGAATTTCAGGTGAATTCGGGATATTAAGGTTTAGGGTCTGGGAAATTTTCTTTAGAACTCCCGCCCAAAAGGCTGACAGTTTCGGGCAGTGCCACCATATGTTTAAAAGGGAGCCCTGCTCGCCACAACCCCTCCAGTATGTAGGGCTAAATGCCGGGAATAACCTATGAAGTCTTCTTGGAGTAAGGTACCATCTACACATTGGTTTGATACGAGTCTCTTGAATATTCGCTGATACAGAGGATCTCTTGACTAGTTTAAAGGCTTTCAAGCAAGACTCAAACTATCTCAGAGCCCAAGTCTTCCTGCCACCTGATTGTATAGGCCGGGAGAGAGTCGACTCCTTGTATAAGTGACAATTTATATATTATAGAAATCAAAATGTCTCAGAACTCTCTCTACTACACATAGATTCTCAGAGGTAAGTGTCCTTCCTAAGTCTGATTTGTGTTTATGTCTGGATATGTAATTTATCAGTTGGTTATAATGCAACCATGAGGCAAATATCGTGGGTTGACAGTCCCTCAATCTGTTTTGTGGGATGACCTTCCTGTTCTCCACCACTCCATGGAGGGAACCTTCTTTTAGTTTATAAGGTTTGATCTTACAAGAGACCAACTGGTGAAAGGGGAGTTCTGGATTTTCTAGTATTGGTGTTAAGGGAGAATGTTTTCGTGGAGATGTTTGTAGAGGTAGCTAAAGTCATGTCCCAAATACAAAATGTTTCCTCTAGTAAATGATAGTCTGTGACAGCTTTAGGACGATATGAGGGTGGTAACCAGGCTAAAGAACCCATGTTATTAACTTTGAGAATCTGCCTGTCTAGTTGGATCCATGCTTTGCGTTCTATGATTTGTGACCATTCTACTATCCTTTGTAACCCAATTGCTCTTCTAAATGAGGAGAGATCTGGTAAGCCCAACCCTCCTCTATCTCTTGGGAGGAACATAGTACGTTTTGGCAACCTAGGTTTGACATCAGCCCAAATTAATTGTTCAATTCGTTTTTGTAACCGAGCAAAGTTTCCCTTGGGGAGAGCAATAGGTAAAGTTTGTAAGAAATAAAGTATACAGGGCAGGATATTCATCTTAATGACACCCACTTTCCCTAACCATGATATATGTTTATTTTTCCAGGATGAGAGGTCTGCGACAATGTCTTTAAGGGAGGCATAGTTATGTTTAAAGAGGTCTGAGGGATCAGATGTTAGATGAATGCCGAGGTATTTTAATTTATTCTTTGCGAGTGTGATATATTCCTGTTGCAAGGAATGTACTATTTTTGGACAGGTATTTATGTTTAATAGTTCGGATTTAGTTAAATTGAGGAAGTTAGAGGTCTTACCGTACGCTCGGAGTTCACCAAGTAACTCAGGGATAGATTTATTCCCATTGGTTAGAGTGTATAAGACATTGTTGGCGTATAACGCCTGTTTGTACTCTGTTCTTTCTATACTTATACCCGTAATGTGTTTTGTTCTAACTTTGTGGGCCAGAACCTCTATTGACAGGGCAAAGAGCAATGGGGACAGGGGACACCCCTGTCTGGTACCATTACTAATGCAAAATGACTCCGACAGTGTACCATTGATTCTAATTTTAGCATTGGGTTTCGAATATTGCACTATTTGTTTCTCTTTTGTTCCCTTTTAGGTATTTTATCGATGTATTTGTTATGGATCTTACCAAGGATTTTTAAACATCTGAATTAAGGATTTGTTTTCACTAGATTTTTAGTGCTTTTTAATATTATCACTGATTTTTTATTTTTGTCTTTTGACCTTTGTTTATCATTTGAATTAAAGTTTTCCACGTGGATTTTTTCACAAGTTATTTTTATACACCTCACGGATTTACAATTTTTTAATTTAGAAGCTGAACCACAATAATTTGACCCACTCAACGTTTACATTCTACTATTATTGACTTCACGTTATATTTCTACACGTCACTTTGGAGGAAACACTACTGGATTCACTTACATATAACCGGTTGAACATTTGAACATTTTTTATGCAAGCCAATTTTTGTGAACACTTTTTTGTGAACGCTATTTTTCTTTGTTGACAGCTATTGTGTGCACTCAATCACTCACTTAGGACATGTACATTCAATAATATAAACAACCTAACTCCTCATCACTGGCTCACTTAGTCAGCGTCACAGGCTTTACTCCATTGGATATTTTTAGATACTTTTAGATTTGTTTATTATATTTATTTTTGTTAAGTCAGACATGGATCCATGCGTCTGATTGCCATTTGTAAATTTTTATATGTATTAAAATGTACTTTTTACTAGCCTTTTAAGCTTTTTAGTGCTTACTCTCTCCCCATTTTAAAATATGAAACATCACCAAAGTATATATAAATAAGTATTATGAAACAACTTTAATTTGCCCATTTTTCATGTATTTTAGTTTACTAAAATGTAGGTTTTTCTAATCAGAATTTGAAATGTGCACTGCTGACTTATCAAGGTTATCTGTATCTAATGGCTTTAAAAGGACACAAAACCCAACATTTTGCTTTCATGATACAGATAGAGCATGCAGTTTAAAATAACTTTCCAATTTAGTTCTATTATCTATTTTTGCTTTGTTCTCTTGGTATCCGCAAAAATGCACTACTGGGAAGTAGCTGAACACATCAGGTAAGCTAATGACAAGAGGTATATATATGTGCAGCTACCAATCTAGCTAGCTCCTGTAGTGCATTGCTACTCATGAGCCTACCATGGTATGCTTTACCAGAAAAGGATACCAAGAGAATTAAGCAAATTAGATAATTAAATTACATTGGAAAGTTGTTTAATAGGCAGGGTTCGACAAACCCAGGAGCCACTGGATTTTTCTCCATAGATCTATATACAAATACCACTGTCTGGCTCCTAAATATTCTTACGGTCTCCTAATTTTTAAACAGATTTGTCAAGCACTGTTAGGGCATGCACTATACGGATCCTAAAAGTTTAATTTTGACTTTGTCCCTCTGATATCAAAACAATGCATTTTACGACACTGACTAGCCTTGTTGTCTGCAGACTAAAGTTCACGTTGGCACCTCCAAATACGGCAAATGGTGTGTAGAGTTTGATTATTGAAAAACAAATTGCAGTAAAAAGATTAAATTTCTTTTAAACCATTTAGACTTGATGTTATTCCATACCAAGGAGTTTGCTGTTCCTTTAAATCAGAAACTAATCCTCTGAGATAGCAAGAAAGTGATAGTAAATGTTTGTCACACAACAACACTGCAGTCTCATTGATCCCTTCCAGGAAAGACGAACGGTTTCCTTGAAGGTGATATCAGTGCTTCCACAGTTTCTACTGCCAGACAGATCATTTATTATATGCAGCTAAAACTAACGCAGCTTTTGTAACAACCTTCCTATTGCTAGAGATAAAGGAACGTTACTAAGCTGAAACGTGATTATAAAAAAAAAACCGAAGGACAGCAAGGTTGATAACCTCATAATACCAGAAGTATTACTTTTCAATGTGACTTATCAGTTTATACATGAATGCATGTATGGAAAGCGCAAGTATGGTTTATTCCACAATCAAACTCTTTTGCAGCGAAAGCAACTGACCTGCAATGTGCGTTGTTGTGTAAATAATGTAACCATATTAGAATGATAAACTGACAATTCTGGACGTGTTTAGAATGTTGATACCAGTTCTCAATCTAATGAGTGCAAATTTAAAAAAAAAAAAAAAAAAAAAAAAAAAAATACATAATTTATGCTTACCTGATAAATTTATTTCTCTTGTAGTGTAGTCAGTCCACGGGTCATCCATTACTTATGGGATTATATCTCCTTCCCAACAGGAAGTTGCAAGAGGATCACCCAAGCAGAGTTGCTATATAGCTCCTCCCCTCACATGTCATATCCAGTCATTCGACCGAAACAAGACGAGAAAGGAGAAACCATAGGGTGCAGTGGTGACTGGAGTTTAATTAAAATTTAAACCTGCCTTAAAGACAGGGCGGGCCGTGGACTGACTACACTACAAGAGAAATAAATTTATCAGGTAAGCATAAATTATGTTTTCTCTTGTTAAGTGTAGTCAGTCCACGGGTCATCCATTACTTATGGGATACCAATACCAAAGCAAAAAGTACACGGATGATGGGAGGGACAAGGCAGGAACTTTAAACGGAAGGAACCACTGCCTGAAGAACCTTTCTCCCAAAAATAGCCTCCGAAGAAGCAAAAGTGTCAAATTTGTAAAATTTCGAAAAAGTGTGAAGTGAAGACCAAATTGCAGCCTTGCAAATCTGTTCAACAGAGGCCTCATTCTTAAAGGCCCAGGTGGAAGCCACAGCTCTAGTGGAATGAGCTGTAATTCTTTCAGGAGGCTGCTGTCTAGCAGTCTCATAGGCTAAACGTATGATGCTACGAAGCCAAAAGGAGAGAGAGGTAGCCAAAGCTTTTTGACCTCTCCTCTGTCCAGAGTAAACGACAAACAGAGAAGAAGTTTGACGAAAATCCTTAGTTGCCTGCAAATAGAACTTCAGGGCACGGACTACGTCCAGATTATGCAAAAGTCGTTCCTTCTTTGAAGAAGGATTAGGACACAAAGATGGAACAACAATCTCTTGATTGATATTCCTGTTAGAAACTACCTTAGGTAAGAACCCAGGTTTAGTACGCAGAACTACCTTGTCTGAATGAAAAATCAGATAAGGAGAATCACAATGTAAGGCAGATAACTCAGAGACTCTTCGAGCCGAGGAAATAGCCATCAAAAACAGAACTTTCCAAGATAACAGCTTGATATCAATGGAATGAAGGGGTTCAAATGGAACACCTTGCAAAACGTTAAGAACTAAGTTTAAGCTCCACGGCGGAGCAACAGTCTTAAACACAGGCTTAATCCTAGCCAAAGCCTGACAAAAAGCCTGAACATCTGGAACTTCTGCCAGACGTTTGTGTAGAAGAATAGACAGAGCCGAAATCTGTCCCTTTAACGAACTAGCAGATAAGCCCTTTTCTAAACCCTCTTGTAGAAAAGACAATATCCTAGGAATCCTAACCTTACTCCATGAGTAACTCTTGGATTCGCACCAATATAAATATTTACGCCATATCTTATGGTAAATTTTTCTGGTAACAGGGTTCCGAGCCTGTATTAAAGTATCAATAACCGACTCCGAGAAGCCACGCTTTGATAGAATCAAGCGTTCAATCTCCATGCAGTCAGCCTCAGAGAAATTAGATTTGGATGGTTGAAAGGACCCTGAATTAGAAGGTCCTGCCTCAGAGGCAGAGACCAAGGTGGACAGGACGACATGTCCACTAGGTCTGCATACCAGGTCCTGCGTGGCCACGCAGGCGCTACCAAAATCACTGATGCTCTCTCCTGTTTGATCTTGGCAATCAGTCGAGGCAGCATCGGGAATGGTGGAAACACATAAGCCATGTTGAAGACCCAAGGGGCTGTCAGAGCATTTATCAGCGCCGCTCCCGGGTCCCTGGATCCGTAACAAGGAAGCTTGGCGTTCTGGCGAGACGCCATGAGATCCAGATCTGGTTTGCCCCAACGATGAATCAGTTGAGCGAAGACCTCCGGATGAAGTTCCCACTCCCCCGGATGAAAATTCTGGCGACTTAGAAAATCCGCCTCCCAGTTCTCCACGCCTGGGATGTAGATCGCTGACAGGTGGCAAGAGTGAGACTCTGCCCAGCGAATCATCTTTGAGACTTCCAACATCGCTAGGGAACTCCTGGTTCACCCTTGATGGTTGATGTAAGCCACAGTCGTGATGTTGTCCGACTGAAATCTGATGAACCTCAGTGTTGCTAACTGAGGCCAAGCTAGAAGAGCATTGAATATTGCTCTTAACTCCAGAATATTTATTGGGAGGAGTTTCTCCTCCTGAGTCCACGAACCCTGAGCCTTCAGGGAATTCCAGACTGCGCCCCAACCTAGAAGGCTGGCGTCTGTTGATACAATCGTCCAATCTGGCCTGCGAAAGGTCATCCCCTTGGACAGATGGGGCCGAGAAAGCCACCATAGAAAAGAATCTCTGGTCTCTTGATCCAGATTTAGTAGAGGGGACAAATCTGAGTAATCCCCATTCCACTGACTGAGCATGCACAATTGCAGTGGTCTGAGATGCAGGCGCGCAAATGGTACTATTTCCATTGCCGCAACCATTAAGCCGATTACTTCCATGCACTGAGCTACTGACGGGTGTGGAATGGAATGAAGGGCACGGCAAGTATTTTGAAGCTTTAATAACCTGGACTCAGTCAGGTAAATTTTCATCTCTATAGAATCTATAAGAGTCCCTAGGAAGGGAACCCTTGTGAGTGGTAATAGAGAACTCTTTTCCACGTTCACCTTCCACCCATGCGACCTCAGAAACACCAGAACTATCTCTGTGTGAGACTTGGCAATTTGAAAACTTGACGCTTGTATCAGAATGTCGTCTAGGTACGGAGCCACCGCTATGCCTCGCGGTCTTAGTACCGCCAGAAGAGAGCCCAGACCCTTTGTAAAGATTCTCGGGGCCGTAGCTAACCCGAAGGGAAGAGCTACAAACTGGTAATGCCTGTCTAGAAAGGCAAATCTTAGGTACCGATAATGATCTTTGTGAATCGGTATGTGAAGGTAGGCATCCTTTAAGTCCACTGTGGTCATGTATTGACCCTCTTGGATCATGGGTAGGATGGTTCGAATAGTTTCCATTTTGAATGATGGAACTCTTAGGAATTTGTTTAAGATCTTTAGGTCCAAGATTGGTCTGAAGGTTCCCTCTTTCTTGGGGACCACAAACAGATTTGAGTAAAATCCTTGCCCTTGTTCCGTCCGCGGAACTGGGTGGATCACCCCCATTAATAAGAGGTCTTGTACACAGCGTAGAAACGCCTCTTTCATTATTTGGTTTGCTGATAACCTTGAAAGATGAGATCTCCCTTGTGGAGGAGAAGCTTTGAAGTCCAGAAGGTATCCCTGAGATATGATCTCCAACACCCAGGGATCCTGGACATCTCTTGCCCAAGCCTGGGTGAAGAGATAGTCTGCCCCCCACTAGATCCGTTTCCGGATAGGGGGCCCTCTCTTCATGCTGTCTTAGGGGCAGAAGCAGGTTTTCTGGCCTGCTTGCCCTTGTTCCAGGACTGGTTAGCTTTCCAGCCCTGTCTGTAACGAGCAACAGTTCCTTCCTGTTTTGGAGCGGAGGAAGTTGATGCTGCTCCTGCCTTGAAGTTACGAAAGGCACGAAAATTAGACTAGATTTGGCCTTGTCCTGAGGAAGAGTATGACCCTTACCCCCAGTAATGTCAGCAATAATTTCTTTCAAGCCGGGCCCAAACAAGGTCTGCCCTTTGAAAGGAATATTAAGCAATTTAGATTTAGAAGTCACGTCAGCTGACCATGATTTAAGCCATAGCACTCTGTGCGCTTGGATGGCGAAACCAGAGTTCTTAGCCATTAATTTGGTTAAATGTACAACAGCATCAGAAACAAATGTGTTAGCTAGCTTAAGTGCTTTAAGCTTGTTCATAATCTCATCCAATGGAGCTGTGCGAATGGCCTCTTCCAGAGACTCAAACCAGAATGCCGCAGCAGCAGTGACAGGCGCAATGCATGCAAGGGGCTGTAAGATAAAACCTTGTTGAACAAACATTTTCTTAAGGTAACCTAATTTTTTATCCATTGGATCTGAAAAAGCACAACTATCCTCCACCGGAATAGTAGTACGCTTAGCCAAAGTAGAAACTGCTCCCTCCACCTTAGGGACCGTCTGCCATAAGTCCCGTGTGGTGGCGTCTATTGGAAACATTTTCCTAAATATAGGAGGGGGGGAAAAGGGCACACCGGGCCTATCCCACTCCTTGTTAATAATCTCTGTAAGCCTCTTACGTATAGGAAAAACGTCAGTACACACCGGTACCGCATAGTATCTATCCAGCCTACATAATTTCTCTGGAATTGCAACCATGTTACAATCATTCAGAGCTGCTAATACCTCCCCCCTAGCAGTACGCGGAGGTTTTCAAGCTTAAATTTAAAATTTAGAAATCTCTGAATCCAGTCTCCCTGGATCAGATCCGTCACCCACAGAATGAAGCTCTCCGTCCTCATGTTCTGCAAATTGTGACGCAGTATCAGACATGGCTCTCCCATCATCAGCGCGCTCTGTCCTTAACCCCGAGCAATCGCGCTTGCCTCTAAATTCTGGCAATTTAGATAATACCTCGGTCATAACAGTAGCCATGTCTTGCAAAGTGATTTGTATGGGCCTCTCTGATGTACTTGGCGCCACAATATCACGCACCTCCTGAGCGGGAGGCGAAGGTACTGACACGTGAGGAGAGTTAGTCGGCATAACTTCCCCCTCGTTGTCTGGTGATAATTTCTTTACATGTAAAGATTGACTTATTTAAAGTGACATCAATGCATTTAGTACACAAATTTCTATGGGGCTCCACATTGGCCTTCAAACATAGTGAACAAGCAGATTCATCTGTGTCAGACATGTTTAAATAGACTAGCAATGAGACTAGCAAGCTTGGAAAATACTTTCAATAAATTTACAAGCAATATAAAAAACGCTACTGCGCATTTAAGAAGCACAAAAAGCTGTCACAGTTGAAATAACAATGAACCAAATCAGTTATAGCAACCAAAATTTCACAGTAAATTTATTAAATTAGCAAAGGATTGCACCCACCAGCAAATGGATGATTAACCCCTTAATACCCCAAAACGGATATCAATTTAACAAATAACGTTTTTATCACAGTCAAACACACTGTCACAGGTCTGCTGTGACTGATTACCTCCCTCAAAATGAATTTTGAAGACCCCTGAGCTCTCTAGGGACGTCCTGGATCATGGAGGATGAAGTAGGAAAACTGACTGAATTTTTACTACGCAAAAAAGCGCTAAAATAGGCCCCTCCCACACATATTACAACAGTGTGGAATCTCAGTTAACTGTTTCTATGCAGAAATAAACGTTAGCCATGTGGAAAAATCATGTCCCAATAAGTTTTATCACCAAGCACCTCACAAAAAACGATTAACATGCCAGTAAACGTTTTGAACATTAAAAAATTATGAAGTGTTATTAAAAAGCCTGCTACCAGTCGCTTTTACTGCAGTTAAGGCTCAAACATTACTTCAGCATTAACAGTATTTTCTTAGCCAAATTCCATTCCCTACAAAAATACTTCAGTGCACGTACTCAGCCTAATACCAGTCGCTACCACTGCATTCAAGGCTGTACTTACATTACATTGGTAACAGCAGTATTTTCTAGTCAATTCCATTCCTTAGAAAAATAATTTACTGCACATACCTCGTTTGCAGGGGGGCCCCGCATGCTATTCCCCTTTCTGAAGTTACCTCACTCCTCAGAATGTGCGAGAAACAGCCAGTGGATCTTAGTTACTTCTGCTAAGATCATAGAAAACGCAGGCAGATTCTTCTTCTAATACTGCCTGAGAACAAACAGCACACTCCGGTGCCATTTAAAATAAACTTTTGATTGAAGACATAAACTAAGTTTAAAAACACCACAGACCTCTCACAACGACCTATGTTGAGTTGCAAGAGAATGACTGGATATGACATGTGAGGGGAGGAGCTATATAGCAACTCTGCTTGGGTGATCCTCTTGCAACTTCCTGTTGGGAAGGAGATATAATCCCATAAGTAATGGATGACCCGTGGACTGACTACACTTAACAAAAAAAAAAAAAAAAAAAAAAAAAAAGACTCCTCACCCCCACCGTAAATGCTTGACAAATGGAGAACCGCAATCCTATATGTATATAAAATGTTGATATTCCCGTGTTGCCTCAAATCATGTTCCTCACAGGTTGAAAAGTTAAGGCATTAGTTAGGATCCAAGAAACCGAAAATGTATGGATTTTGGATTTAAATTACGATTCTTGGTTCACCTACTCTGTGAGACTAGTACTAGATTATGCAGGAAAACAAGACAAAATAAATATTTTTAACTTTACACTTGACCTTTTTTGTTGTTGTTGTTACACAACAGAACTTAATCTTTAAAACTGACCGATATCTAATTTATGAGAGAAATGCAATGCGACAACTGACCAAGATAAAGAGACAGCCTTTCTAGAACTGAAATGTCCTTCAGCCGATATGCCTCGACAGTGCAAAGCACAAACAAAAGTTGAAATGGTAGTCTCTGCAGGAGAAAGATCTTCATTTTCTTTATAGAAGAACAAATATATAAAAACAAAAAATAAAACCTGACAATTCTATGATCTGTCAACATACTCCATAGCAAGCAGACAGCATCTAGTCTATACATTTTTTTTTTAAATTTACTGTTTTCTTAGCTAGACAAGAAGGTAAACAAGGAAGACACTATATTTTGAAGCCCCTTCAGAGTTTCTATTCAAAGTGCTCGAAATTTAAGACTCCTTTAAGAAGGAACATTGATTAACCCCGTCCTGTCGTTAGGGCGTTCCATGTCATCCTAACAACAGTGCTGGGCTTTAGTGCCATTAGGACGGCATGGAACGTCCTAATGTTTGGCTGTACTGATGCCATAACAGCTTCCTAGCGTCATAGGCACTCCCCCCTGACCCGATCCCATCATTAAAATCCTGGGATCGCATGAATGATCGAGCAATATAAAAAAAAATGTTTTTACTTATTTACATCAGAACTGTTAAGATATAACAAGTATCGTCATGAAAGGGTTAAGTGCAGCAAATCATGAAGAGACTTCGCCATAAAGGATCAGACTGTGCCTTTAGGACAGTATCAAGTAAAAGAGTTAGTTTCCAAAGATGTGTATTTTTATTGAAGTTAAATTAAGGCACATGTCAAATGCTTACAAAATACAATAAGCAACATGAGAACACAATTATAATAAACACCATTTAGATAGTCTTCCTATCAAAACCTTCCAATAGTATTTAGGGGGCTAATCATGGCCCTCTTACACATATAGAAAAATGTTAATAAAAGAATAAGTAACCTAATTTTGAAGAGATCAGCATCATAAATGGACTCAAACATTGCAAAAGCTACCCAACTAAGGTAGAATATAATACACTGCATTAGTATAGAGAATAGGTTTTTCTAATATTGCTAATTAAACAAATATAGTGGAGATTTGTAAACCAGGACACAAAATGTAAAATTAAAGGACTTCTCTGCAAAATATGCTGAGTAAATAGGGATGTAGCTACATAGCAATAAATGTACCATCATTTAATAATGAACGGTAATTGCCCAAGGTAGCTTTTGGCTTTATTGGTCTTGCTAATGTCTTCATTAATGGTTAGGAAAAAATAGCTCTAAGGGAGATTAACTACTTGGCACGATTAGATGATATCATGTGAAAGGCATGTTATTGACATCTTATTTTATTGAATACTCTTAAGAGTCAAATCCTTTAATAAGCTATTGATCACTTTACTTTAGTGAGATATAGTTAGAAAAGCAACTATATTAAATAGTGGTGATTCAGAGGTAAACCGCGTAAAAAGTCTGGATATAATCAAAGAAATCCAGAGTACTATAAATGAGTGTGGGGGGTGAATGGTGAGGCAGCCAAGAAGCGAGATAATTATAGACATGCTGGCCAGTAATACATAAACTAAATTAAGCAAGTTAAAATTATCTTAAGACTGGGTATGAGGAAATACAAGATGAATAGCACTGCAGAAGGATTGAACAGGTATGCTTTTATATCAAATAGACAGTTTGACTGTCCAATAGCAGTTTACCATGCAAAGATTAAAAACTTTAACATTGAATCTGGCTATTCAGATATGAGACTAAACATCATATGCACTATATATCTGAACCAGACATCTGCAACTAAAGCCATAAGTATCTACATCGAGTGCCAAATTTAGAGATTTCATAGAACATGCCATACCCTCTTGCTTCTCTTAAGCAAATAACTAAGAACACAAATTGTTTTTCTAGACCCATGGAGCCTGGAAATAAGAGATTATTAAGTATAAACAAAATGACTCCAAAGTAAGGGCACATTTTCATGTGATATACACACATCAATATTACACTAGGAAGAAAAAAAAAAGGGGGGGCGGGATATGATGGAAAGGGCGTTTGTCACATTAACCCGGCCGCAGACAGTATGACAATTTTAGGGAATTTTCTCCTATCCTTTGAGTAAGATAGGAAAAATGCATACAAGACCAGCACCTGCTCAGCTTTTAAATGATATAGGCTGTAATGGCTCAGTATACAAACTAGTAATAACCTTATATCAGATATAACACTGTATCTGATACAGTATGGTAGAAGCTGTAGATAGCTATAGCCTCGGGTATCCAAATTCAGTGCAATATACCAACAGCAAAAAGGAGAAAAAATAGCCAGTCCATAGAATAGTTGCATAGCTACTATTTAACCAATGCCAGGTATACCTATATCATGTCTATAATTAACTACTTATGGTCTTAAATTATTTTTAAAAATGATCCAAAAGAAAAAAAAAAAACCCACCATCTTTCAAAAAGGTGCGCCTAGTGGTACGTTGCAATATGTTTTTGGCTGCACCAAGGTTAAATTCTGATGTGATTTGCAAAATTGTGGCCTGACTGTTTGCTTGCACAAGTCTAGCCACCCTCTTACCTTTCTCATCAACTAGCATTTTTCCCTCGCCAGGACTGCCGCTGATTTTTTTTGTTCATTGCCCCATTCGATACACCCTTGAAACTGTGGTACGTGAAAAGTTCAGAAGTACTGCCATTTCAGATACTCTTCGTCCAGCAACTACTATCATGCCACTGTCAAAGTCCATTAGATTACTGCTCTTCCCCATTCTCCCTGTGGTTTATACGCTTAACTGATAGAAGGCAGGTTGTTCTGCTGTATTTATAGCAAAACAGTGGAAAAAACCATCTGTTTGCACAGCAGTTCTGTACCTAATAAAGTGGCCAATATGTGTACATTCTCACCGTAATTTGAATACATCATTTTAGAATTTATTTAGTATTTAATGCAGTGATCAACATACATAATATATACTTTGTGTGTATGTATGTATGTATGTATGTATGTATGTATGTATGTATGTATGTATGTATGTATGTATGTATGTATGTATGTATGTATGTATATATATATATATATATATATATATATATATATATTTTTTTTTTAAGCATATAAACATTTGAGAATACATGGTAGCATGTGTGGCTGCAAACTAGATTTCCTCTCATTTCCAAAAACTCCTCGAGCTGCCCTCTTCGATCAAACACTGACCTCTCTCTTCCTATTATCTCTATGACCCTCCCTCGCCTCCAAGAGTTGCTCCTGTCCTCTGGAACTCTCTACCTAGTCCAGACTGTCTAAAAACTTTTATATCTTCAGATGCTCTTTAAAAACGCACCAATTCAGAGGGGATTGCCATCTCTTTTTTCATCCTATCCAAAATAGATCTTGAACTGCCTTGACTCACTACTGCAGCTACAATTTTACAAGTTACCCACACCTTGTCTCTACACCCTCAACCTAAAGACAGTAAGCTCTTCAGAATACTAGTTTTGTTTAGTCTGTTCTGTTTTTGTGTATTATAACAAATCTTAGTCATTTGTGTCCACAATGTTATGGACATTAGCAGCCCCATACAAATGAATATTAAAGAGGCTATGCATAAAACCCAAAAATTATCTTTCAGGATTTAGGTAGAACATACAATTTTAAAACAGCTTTCCAGTTTACTTCTATTATCAAATTTGCTTCATTCTCTTGGTATATGTTGGAGCAGCAATGCACTAAACATACACCAATCAGCAGCTAGAACCTAGGTTTTTTTGCTGCTACTGGGCTTTCCTAGATAAGCCTTTCAACAAAAGGATAAACAAATTATGCTTACCTGATAATTTTCTTTTGATAGGAAGAGTCCACAGCTGCATTCATTACTTTTTTTTGGGGGGGGGAGGGGGGCCAAAGGCTTAAATACCTCCCACACTTCCCTCATCTCCCAACGGAACAAGGAACAGTAGGAGAAATATCGGGATGAAAAGAGGTGCCAGAAGAAGAAAAAAGTAAATTTATGCTTACCTGATAAATTAATTTCTTTTATGGTACGACAAGTCCACGGATTCATCCTTTACTTGTGGGATATTATCCTAGCTGTCTATATAGCTCCTCCCTTAACTCCACCCCCCCCCAGTCATTCGACCGAAGGTACAGGAAGAAAAAGGAGAAACTACAAAGTGCAGAGGTGACTGAAGTTTAAATCAAAAAAATATAATCTGTCTTAAAATGACAGGGCGGGCATCATTTTTAAAAGCCCATGTGGAAGCCACCGCTCTAGTAGAATGAGCTGTAATTATTTCAGGAGGCTGCTGTCCAGCAGTCTCGTATGCCAAACGAATGATGCTTTTTTTGGTACGCAAAAACACCTTATCAGCATGGAAAACAAGATAAGGCAAGTCGCATTGCAATGCAGATAGTTCAGAAACTCTTCGAGCCGAAGAGATAGCAACTAAAAACAGAACTTTCCAAGATAGAAGCTTAATATCTACGGAATGCATAGGTTCAAACGGAACCCCTTGAACTTTAAGAACTAAATTCAAACTCCATGGCGGAGCAACAGGTTTAAACACAGGCTTGATTCTAACTAAAGCCTGACAAAACGACTGAACGTCTGGAACATCTGCCAGACGTTTGTGCAGTAGAATTGATAAAGCAGATATCTGACCCTTTAAGGAACTAGCTGATAGCCCCTTCTCCAATCCTTCTTGGAGAAAGGAAAAACTGTTAGGAATCCTGATCTTACTCCATGAGTAGCCATTGGATTCGCACCAATAAAGATATTTACGCCATATCTTATGATAAATTTTCCTGGCGACAGGCTTTCGAGCCTGAATCAAGGTATCTATGACCGATAAACCCCGCTTGGATAAGATCAAGCATTCAATCTCCAAGCAGTCAGCCGCAGAGAAACTAGATTTGGATGCTGGAACGGACCTTTAATCAGAAGGTCCCGTCTGAGGCAGAGTCTATGGTGGAAGAGATGACATGTCCACCAGGTCTGCATACCAAGTCCTGCGTGGCCACGCAGGTGCTATCAAAATCATCAAAGCTCTCTCCTGTTTGATTCTGGCAATCAAACGAGGAAGGAGAGGAAATGGTGGAAACACATAAGCCAGGTTGAACGACCAGGGTACTGCTAGAGCATCTATCAGTACTGCCTGAGGATCCCTTGACCTGGACCCGTAACAAGGAAGTTTGGCGTTCTGACGAGACGCCATCAGATCCAATTCTGGTGTGCCCCATTGCCGAATCAATTGTGCAAACACCTCCGGATTGAGTTCCCACTCCCCCGGATGAAAAGTCTGACGACTTAGAAAATCCGCTTCCCAGTTCTCCACTCCTGGGATATAGATTGCTGATAGATGGCAAGAGTGAGTCTCTGCCCATCAAATTATTTTGGTAACTTCTATCATCACTAGAGAACTCTTTGTTCCGTCCTGATGATCGATATATGCTACAGTCGTGATCTTGTCCGACTGGAATCGTATGAATCTGGTCGACGCCAGCTGAGGCCACGCCTGAAGCGCGTTGAATATCGCTCTCAGTTCTAGAATATTTATCGGGAGGAGAGCCTCCTCCTGAGTACACAAACCCTGTGCTTTCAGGGAATTCCAGACTGCACCCCGGCCCAATAGGCTGGTGTCCGTCTTCACTATGACCCACGCTGGCATGCGGAAACACATTCCCTTGGACAGATGATCGTGTGACAACCACCAAAGAAGAGAGTCTCTGGTCTCTTGGTCCAGATTTATCTGAGGAGATAAATCTGCATAACCCCCATTCCACTGTTTGAGCATGCAAAGTTGCAGTGGTCTGAGATGCAAGCGAGCAAACGGAACTATGTCCATTGCCGCTACCATTAAACAGATTACCTCCATACACTGAGCCACTGACGGCCGAGGAATGGAATAAAGAGCTCGGCAGATGGATAAAATTTTATTTCCTGACCTCCGTCAGAACATTTTTCATGTCCACCAAATCTATCAGAGTTCCCAGGAATGGAACTCTTGTGAGAGGGATAAGTGAACTTTTTTTTACGTTCACCTTCCACCCGTGAGATCTTAGAAAAGCCAACACAATGTCCGTGTGAGACTTGGCTAGTTGGCAAGTCGACACCTGGGTTAAGATATCGTCCAGATAAGGCGCCACAGCTATGCCCCGTGGCCTTAGAACCGCCAGAAGGGACCCTAGCACCTTTGTGAAAATTCTGGGAGCTGTGGCCAACCCGAAGGGAAGAGCAACAAACTGGTAATGCTTGTCCAGAAAGGCAAACCTGAGGAACTGGTAATGATGATCTTTGTGGATAGGAATGTGTAGATACGCATCCTTTAAATCCACGGTGGTCATATATTGACCCTCCTGGATCATCGGCAAAATAGTCCAAATGGTCTCCATCTTGAAGGATGGGACTCTGAGGAATTTGTTTAGGATCTTGAGATCCAAACTTGGTCTGAAGGTTCCCTCTTTTTTGGGAACCACAGATTGTAGTAGAACCCTTGCCCCTGTTCTGTTTTCGGAACTGGGCAGATCACTCCCATGGTATATAGGTCTTCTACACAGCGTAAGAACGCCTCTCTTTTTGTCTGGTTTACAGACAATTGAGAAAGATGGAATCTCCCCCTTGGGGGAGAATCTTTGAAATCTAGAAGATACCCTGGGTTACGATTTCTAAAGCCCAGGAGTCCTGAACGTCTCTTGCCCAAGCCTGAGTGAAGAGAGAAAGTCTGCCCCCTACTAGATCCGGTCCCTGATCGGGGGCAACCCCTTCATGCTGTCTTGGTGGCAGCAGCAGGCTTCTTGGCCTGTTTACCCTTGTTCCAAGTCTGGTTAGGTCTCCAGACTGACTTGGATTGAGCAAAATTCCCCTCTTGCTTTGCGGCAGGGGAAGAGATAGAGGGACCACCTTTGAAGTTTCGAAAGGAACGAAAATTATTTTGTTTGGTCCTCATCTTATTAGTCTTATCCTGAGGAAGGGCATGGCCTTTCCCTCCAGTGATGTCTGAAATTATCTCTTTCAGTTCAGGCCCGAATAGGGTCTTGCCCTTGAAAGGGATGGCTAAAAGCTTAGCTTTTGATGACACATCAGCAGACCAGGACATAAGCCATAACGCTCTACGCGCTAAAATGGCAAAACTTGAATTCTTCGCCGCTAATTTAGCCAGTTGAAAAGCGGCATCTGTAATGAAATTAGCTAGCTTGAGAGCCCTAATTCTATCCAGAATATCATCTAATGAGGTTTCAACCTGAAGAACCTCTTCCAGAGCCTCGAACCAAAAGGACGCTGCAGTAGTTACAGGAACAATGCACGCAATTGGTTGGAGAAGAAAACCTTGAACAAATATTTTCTTCAGGAGACCCTCTAATTTTTTATCCATAGGATCTTTGAAAGCACAACTGTCCTCAATAGGTATAGTTGTACACTTAGCCAGGGTAGAAATAGCTCCCTCCACCTTAGGGACTGCCACGAGTCCCGCACGGCGTCTGATATGGGAAACATTTTCTTAAAAGTAGGAGGGGGAGCGAACGGAATACCTGGTCTATCCCACTCCTTAGTAACAATGTCCGAAATCCTCTTAGGGACCGGAAAAACATCAGTGTTGGCAGGAACCTCTAGGAATCTGTCCATTTTACACAATTTCTCTGGAACTACAATAAGGTCACAATCATCCAGAGTCGCTAAAACCTCCCTGAGCAATAAGCGGAGGTGTTCTAGTTTAAATTTAAAAGCCGTCATATCTGAGTCTGTCTGAGGGAACATATTTCCTGAATCAGAAATCCCTCCCTTAGCCAGCAAATCCCTCACCCCCAATTCAGAACATTGTGAGGGTACATCGGATATGGCTAATAAAGCGTCAGAGGGCTCAGCGTTTGTTCTCACACCAGACCTACTGCGCTTCCCCTGCAACCCAGGCAGCTTAGATAAAACCTCTGTGAGGGTAGTATTCATAAATGCGGCCATATCTTGCAGGGTGAAAGAATTAGACGCACTAGAAGTACTTGGCGTCGCTTGTGCGGGCGTTAATGGTTATGACACTTGGGGAGAATTAGATGGCATAACCCGATTCCCTTCTGACTGAGAATCATCCTGCGACATACTTTTAGTAGCTAAAATATGTTCTTTGCAATTTATTGACCTTTCAGTGCATGAGGGACACATTCTAAGTGGAGGTGCCACAATGGCTTCTAAACATATTGAACATTGACTTTCCTCAATGTCAGACATGTTGAACAGGCTAGTAATGACTACAAACAAGCATGAAAACACTTTTAGTGAAAGAAAATAATCTTAAAAAACGGTACTGCGACTTTGAGAAAAAAAAAAAAAAAAAAAAAGCGCACACGTTCTGCAAAACAGCCTTAAAAATGCACCAAATTTTTCAAAATTTTGCAAGCAGACACTATATATGTAGTTAAGATTGCCCCACAAGGAATTATAACATTTAACCCTTTAATGTGCAAGCCGGATTGAAAATAGGCCTAGATTCGGAAAAAACACCCTGAGCCCTACCTGCCCTCAGGGATAGCAAATGTAGGGTTAAAGCTTCGATTTGGCCCAAAACATCCACCAGGGCCCTCAGGAGTTAGAGCTTGCTGCGAGAAACTAACTGCGCATCTGAGGCGCGAAAATAGGCCATGGGTTTTAACTAGCCATGTGGGTTCTGAGACCCAAAAAATAAGCCAAGTGTACCCTCAATAAAGTTGCCCAAACGTTATTACCCACAAAACGTTAACAGCACTCCCAGTTCATAAAAACGTTTGCCCACAAACATTTACAACGCAGTGTCAGCCATCTTTGTAATTAGCCCCTTATGCAAGCTTAGTAATGCCCTTCTTATTAGCTCTTAGGATTACTGCTTACCCTTACCCTCATGGGTATACTGTCAGCCTTTCTGAAATACAGTCTCTCCAGAAAAATATGACTGAACATACCTCACTGCTGTATAGCATGAAAACGTTCCTCACACTGAAGTCTCCTGTACTCCTTAGCCTCTGTGGGAACAGCACTGGATCTTAGTTACAAATGCTAAGATCATCCTCCTCCAGGCAGAAGTCTTCATCAATCTGCTGCCTGAGAGTAAATAGTACACACCGGTAGCATTTAAAAACAAAAAACTCTTGCTTGAAGAAATTAAAAACTAATATTTTATCACCTCTTTCACTTTACCCTTCCTAGTACTTAGAGTAGGCAAAGAGAATGACTGGGGGTGGCGCTAAGGAAGGATCTATATAGACAGCTCTGCTGTGATGCTCTTTGCCACTTCCTGTTAGCAGGAGGATAATATCCAACAAGTAAAGGATGAATCCGTGGACTCGTCTTACCTTTATAGAAGAACAATTACCGCCACCTCAGATAAAAAAAAAAAACTGGCAGGAGCTGTGGACTCTTTCCGTCAGAAGAAAATTATCAGGTAAGCATAATTTATGTTTTTCTTCCTAAAAACGGGAAGAGTCCACAGCTGCATTCATTACTTTTGGGAAAATAACCAAGCTACACTGAATGCAAACAACGGGTGGGTACAAAAGGCAGCAGAGCCTGAAATTACCCGACACTGTATAAAAATAGACAACACGGGTGAAAACCTGAAGCCCAGGTAACTGTACATTAGTTACACTGCCAGCAAAGTGGAACTAGAGACCACTCAGTCCCAGAATCTGTCTAGCCCAAACAGCCTTCGAGGAGTCAGCCCCACGGGTCACGACTCCCAGGAAGGTACCTGGCCAAAAAAACCAAGGACCACTATCTGCCCCCAAAAAGGAGAACAGATTCCCAGGAAAAATCCAATGGATCCTTCCACACGGCTCAAACAAACATAGAACAACCCAAGGTGGTCTTACGATAGTAGCGTCCAGGGGGACTAACTCCCTAGAAGCACAAGGACCGAATTAAAATAAAATAAAAAGTTCCATACACAGGGAATGCCAAGTGATAGGATTACTTAAAACTCCAGTCCCATTGCAAAGAGTACTACCCTCTATAAGAGACTATCTTGAACATCTGACACTTCTCTGCCAACCTCCTGTGACGATATTTGGCTGGGGTGTCTTTGCCTCCTCCTGGTGGCCAGGTTCTGTATATCCCAAAAGTAATGAATGCAGCTGTGGATTCTCCCCATTTAAGAAAAGAGAAGGAAGAAAATTGGAAAGTTTAAAATTGTATGCTCTGTCTAAATCATGAATGTCTAATAAGGACTTTACAGTCTAGATTATCTTATTCTACAAAACATTTCAGCATGAAATATGCTTCTGTAGCACATGACAGTAAAAAAAACAAACAAACAAAAAAAACACAAACATTTGAATAACGTTAGGTGTTCACATTGATAGGGCTAGCCCTTTACATCCATAGACTGGGGTGGGGGAACCCACATTCTTTGAAATCACAAGGAACATCTGTAGCCAACGTGTATTTTCCAAACCTTAGCCATCACATAAGGTATGACCGCAAGTAATAATTCTTACCTTGGATAGAAGCAACTTGACACAGTTAAGGTGACCCTCATAGCAGGCAGATAGAAGTGGAGTGATGCCGTGCTTGTCTGCAGCCTGAAAAACAGAGTCACTTAATTGGACACAGCAATATAAAATGTTAAGATGCATAGTAAAACAACTTTGCAATTTATTTTGCCCCCTTGCTCAGTAATTTAGGTGCAAAAACATATCTAATTTGCATTTATATCTTATAATGCCTGCTGATGCCAAACAATAGATATGTTAATACAATGACAAGTCCTGTCTTCTTCAGATGCAAGTCCAGAATGGCTCCTCTAAATAAAAGGAGACTAGTGGGTGGAGTTGGACCATAAAAAATTTTGCAGAAAGGTGTTAATTTGTCCTGATCTGTTAGAAGACATGAACAAAAAAATAAAATAAAATGACAAGGTCTTTACTGCTTCTGAACCGAACCAATTTGCAAAAAAACAAAAACAAAAAAACAAACACCACACACCACCTTAAATACATTTTGACTAGCAATAAAGCAGCTAGTTTGGGAATATAAAGGATATTTTGAAAGGTTTTTCACCCAGGTCCCATAACGAAGCAAATACACAAGTCTGTATTCTGTATAGGAATTGATAACTGTAGTATTTAATTTATACCCAACCCTAAATGGCCTCAAAAGCCCCTTGATTTAGCTCTCATTAACAAGCTATGTCCATAGACTGCAAATTCTTGAAGAGGTTGGGCTAACTCCAAGAACTAAAACTCAGACACTTTGTGGTACAAGAGCTCCATGAAGTCATAGGTTCCCCATTACCTTAAAAACATGGCCTGCTCCACGGCTTTCACACCACCTGAACTAAACGGCTAATCTTGAGTGTGGGACCACAGGATAACTTATTTCAGTCTGCCTACTATTGATTATTGCTGGTGGAAGCTTTCAAGAGACTGAGGAATTAAATATACTAACCGAGTATTATATAACCATATAGTACCAGTACTCAGACTTCCAGAGTCTTGTCAACTAAGACTTCTCCAACATTGGTTAATTTGTCAAGAGAAATAGCCTAAAAAAGGACCACAATATATTTTTCAAGACATCACTTCAGCATTTAATACCCCTGAGCTTGCTACAGTTCTGAAAAGGGATCATCTTCACCCCCTACTGGGTATACTCCCACTACCCTTCCCTTTTACCACCCTTAATAGGTATGCCCCTATTATGTAACTACAAGGCAGTATCCTCCCCGCCATCTTTTATTCTTCTTCTTAAAATTCAGGAGTACTTAAACAAGATTAGTTTTTACAGACACCGTAAGGAGTTTCCAAAGGACGGACACAGCTTTTATCACCCTAAAAGCACAGTAATAAATTATTTAAATCAGCAGCTTACAGCCTCTCAGGGGGTTCAGACAACAACATCTCAGACATCACCACTAGCTCTCCTGAAACCAAATCCTTACTTCTGCCTAATAGTCAAAACCACAATGCCATGAGAACCCCAAACAAACTTATTGACAGTATTTACAGTGGGTATTGAAAAGAATAACCCCCTTGAAAATAATCACATTTTGTTGCTTTGAAGCCAGACATAAAGACACCTCTGTTTTAAATGGTCTTAGGAGGTAGTCAACAGCGAGGCATCGTTTAATCCCACTACTTTTCTTTAGTAACTGGAGGAGAATTATGTTACACTTTCTGGAGAAATGCAGAGCTAGCGACAGAGATACGACAATGTGCCCTGGCTAGGCAGAATTCCAGCTGTGAATATGATAACAAAAAACTCATGTGCCTTCAGATTCTTACCCTCTAAAACTCCCTACGTCATTACTTCAAAGTATCAAATCCTTTATAAATAGATGTATATGGAACGGTAAGAGAGACAAAATTCCAGCTAGGATATTACACAACACTTGATACAGGATGTATTGGCCTCCCTAATATTTGTTATAAGGCTGCAATGCATACACATGCTACTGCATGGGGCTCTAACCATACCCAGGCAACATGGAAGGAATTAGAATAGGCTTCCCTTCCAGCATATTTTAACTTAACATTATTTGCTATGGTTACTTTCTCACTGTTCAGCTTCTATATCCATCAGCAACATGGTTATACAACAATGTTGAGATTTATGGTTCAAACTTCTTCATTGACCTTTAGTGGCCCCTCATCCATCACTAATTCATCCTATTAGTAGATTCCTACATGGTATACCTGAAACACACATTAAGGTCCTGGAGAGATGCCCTTATTACTTCCATTAGGGACTTTTAGAAAGGAAACTCTTCTTAAGCATGAACAAGTTATACAATAAATCTTCCACCTCTACCGAGCCCTACTGATGGATTATTTCTTCTTAAAAAGACCTAGACCATTGATGCCTTGGGGGATTAGATGGACTTTGGGTTCAGCACACACTAAATACCTACTTAAAGGGCCATGATACCCAAATGTTGAAACACTTGAAAGTGATGCAGCATAGCTGTAAAAAGCTGACTAAATAATAAATATGTAATAAAAGGAAAAATATTTGACCTCAAAAGTTCCTCAGTAGCCACAATCCATTGTAAAGGACTTCTAAGCAGCAAATCAGTATGTCTGTCTCAGGACAGGCACAGGAGCAAGCTGTGTGCACACATCTTATTTCCCTATTCAGTTTAAGGAAGTTTACTATGAAATCTCAGGAGAGTTAAGTGAAATCTCATGAGATCACAGTAAAAGAGTTCATGGCCTCAGCATTGCTGATGCCGATTGGCTGCTGTTCATTTCTTTATTTATTTTTTTACCTGCAGCTGAGTAACTTTTTACACAGAACTTACTCTGATGAGCTGAGGAAATTGTGAGGTAAAATATCTTCCTTTTTTACATAGAGATGCTCAGGTGATATTTTCCAGTCAGCTTTTTACAGTTATACTGCATCAGTTTCAAGCGATTTAGCATATGAGTATTATGTCCCTTTAACTGCCCGATCTCAATTAAAAACAAGATCTATAAGAGCCTGGGAGATAGACTGAAATTCTAAGTTCCATCCTAAAAAGGTGGTGAGAGGCTATCATGTTCACTAAAACCACAGTACATTGTATCCCTATATGAACTTTATTACAAGCTTTTAACTAGATGGAACCTTGTACCCTTTAAGCTACATAAAATGTAACCAGCCTGTTTCTGGGTCTGCGGACAGGCAGGTGACGCCCATCATATATGGTGGACATGTCCTGTTATACAACCCCTTTGGCCTAAGATTAGGAATCTTTGCTCCCTATTAGGTCTCCCACATGACTCCTTCTGCAACAGCTCTCCTTCACCTTGGCCTCAGAAAGATGAAATCAAAAAGAGGTTTGATTTATATTCTAATTGGCCAGATATTTATAAAAACAGGCTGCCCCTTACTGGAAGGGGTTTTTATATAATAATTACCTTGAACTAATGGAGAAATGTATATAGATCCCAAATGCAGGATGAACTATTTTATTTACCTTTGGGACTACATAGATAAGAATTATCTATTACGAATTCTGATTTTGCTGCTTATTATATCTAGAGGGTCCTTGGTAGACATGGTGCTATACTCTCTCTCTGAACTTTAGTACTTTAACTACCGACTTCTTAGCTCCCTCCCGTTTTTTTTTGCCTCCCATTTCCCAACTGCAGATATTTTGTTTTGCCTATGACAGACAAGGGTAAGTAGAGTTACCTCCTGTTGATACCAAAGATACTTATATTTACTACTATAGATAAACTGACTTTTTCTCCATACACTGCAATGTGAAAGTTTCGGTGTAAGAATATAGATGCACTTGATCAATGTATGACTCATGTTTGTACACACAATGCATTGATGAGATTGTAATTTTTATTTGAAATTAACTGAAGATTATAGAAATACATTTACATATTCTAAGACCAATCTTTGCTTTGAATACACGATTATGAATACATTATAATTATGAATTTGCTTTGAATACACAAAAAAACAAAAAACAAAAAAAAAAACCTTCAAATGAGAAATGCATCATAACAGAAATTTCTCATCTTATGTCAAAACTATTGTTTAGCATTAAGATGAATTGAGACACAAAACATACTGTGAAATAATCCTGCACTTTACACGTTGCCAAGTATCTTCCTTTTCTTCAAAATAAAATGGGAGGAGTTAAACTAAGCAAACCTAATTGAAAGACTGTAGAGGAACACAGATTACCCACCTACACAAAATTTCTATTTTTTAAAAAACAAACATTAAAAGGGACAATGACGTCAAATTGATAACTCCATGATTCACCTTAAGTGCACGCTATTAGAAAGACAATTACCAAAAATATGTTTCTTTTTATATACTAATTTAAAACATGGCCTCTTTTCACAACGCCCAAAAAATGTGCACGTGTGGTGAGCACTATGATGTAGCAGTGTACAAATTCTATACAAGCAGACTGTATATGAAGCGTTAAAGCATAGTAGTAGTTAATCACTCTATGGTAAAACCCTAGGATGCATTAAAGGGACACTAAACATTTTTTTCATTCATTATTCAGATAGAGAATACAATTTTAATAAAAGTTTCCAATTTACTTCTATTATCAAATTTGCCTCGTTCTGTTATTCTTTGCTGAAGAAGAGATACATAGGTAGGTAGTGTGTACATGCCTGAAGCATCACATGACCAGAAATGGTGCTGCCATCTAGAGCTCTTGCCAATGTATAACATTGCACGTCTGTCGCACACTATGGCAACACACTCCTGAGCTTACATCCCTGTTTTTCAACAAAGGATAAAAAGAAAATTTGACAATAGAAGTAAATTAGAAAGTGGTTTAAAGTTGTAAAAATTCCATCAGAATCATGAAATACATTTTTGAACTTTGTTTTTTTTGTCATAAAAATCTGTCCTGTTAGGGGTACTTGAGGACTCTCCCCCAGTCATATCCCTCCCTCTCTAAAATCGCTACGTCCCCTGTGGTCATTTGTTCCTCCGTTGATTATAAAATAAAGGTTGAACATGTATTGTAGTCATGATGAGGCTACTTCTATTTCAAGGCAAAGCATAAAAAAGCCACAAGTTCCTTACGTACATTTATATCCGCCCCTTTTGATAGAAGATATTCCAAAGTCTCATCCTGGCCACAATCTGCTGCATAGTGAAGAGGCTTCCTTCCACCTTCAAGCATTCGATTTACATCCACACCCTATTAATGAAAAAAAAATATATATATTTTAATATATTTACTACAATCACTGTCGAGTGTTCTCCTCAGGACCTAATAAATGGGCACACCATCCGGCTAAGTTTACTGACCTCCCTACTAAAATGTAAGCCAATATTAAGATACAATCATCTAATATATTTTTGGATTGTTTGTTGCACAGATTATGATTAAATTAAATTGTTAAATTACGCAACTCATTTGTTTTTTTACATAGCTTAAGTAACATAAAACGTTATTATAAAAAGATTTACACTTTCCCCAACAGGCTACTTCATAATGCCACCCAGCTGGCAACATTTTCTGTGGAGAACACTTGTGGAAGGTCACTTGATAAGCTTAACCAAGGGTCGACAAATCTGTTTAAAATTTAGGAGCCAGGCAACTGATTTGTCGACCCTTGGTTTAGCTTATTTGAAATTCAGAATAAAGTTATTGAATTGTATATTTATTACGCACTTGTTAATTATGAAATTCTACTGTATTTAGTGGTTCTTTAACCCCCCCCCCCCATGTTGCATCATTGGTAAAGGGGCTTTGCATTTCACAGCTACGAGGAACAAGGTGGGGTCCAGACGCCCTAGACAAAATGTTAGGTGCGGTTGTTTAAAACTGCATGCTCTATCTGAATCATGAAAGTTTAATTTTGAGAGTGTCCCTTTAAAGTTGGCTGAACACAGGTTGGTGAACCAATCAGAGAGGAATGTGTGTGTTGCTGCCAATCACCTGGAGTAGAAGTGCTCTCTAGAAGATAACTAATTATACATTTAAACACTTTGCACTGGGTTAAAGGCATAGGTTTATGCAAGCAACAGTGCAATAATTAAACCTCCAACAAAAGCATTTTATATTTCCCCTCTATGCCCCTTTATTTCTATATCACTGAATCAAAGAGCTTTTTCCCTCTCCCAGTTGCTACATTTCTGCTCTCAGGGCTAGTGATTCTAAACTCAGGATGTAACAGCACAGCGCTGAGGGTGTCACAGGAAATCAGATGTTATAATGAAATGGTGTGTGTGAGGTGGGTAAATGTTATTTATAAGTGAAAGGATATAGGATATATAGTGCTGTGCATATTGTTACTGCACACAGCCAGCATAATCCTTATAAAGAAAGTTTTTTTCTTTGAATATAAACCAAAGTTTGTTTCCTAAAACAAAGATACAAAAAAACATGTTGTGGTACAAGATTGCTGAAATTGTAGGTTTATCAGGTAGCTCTGTAAAGCAGGGATAGGCACGGACCAAAGCTGGGGCGGACATTTTCCAAAAGGTACAGACCTTAGTGAAGGACACCAAGGTACATTTCAATTTAAAAAAAACATTCTCTTAACTGAGAGGGTAGTGGATGCATGGTGGAATAGCACCCAGCAGAAGTGGCAGCGAAGGGCAGTACACAAAAAGTGCTGCCCTGTACTATTCCTTATTACATTCACCAATTAACTAGTCAGGGCAGTTTAATATTCCCTCCCTCACTGGATATCCCCCACTGCAGCACACCAATGATCCATACATCATGGGCAGCAATTATGTACTGCCCATCAGCACGCAGAAATAAAATATGTATCTGTGGTGAAGCAGGACTGAATTCCACCCGAGTACAAGCAGGACAGAATTGTTACCAATTCTCCTAGATCTATTCCCTGCAGAGAGCCTGTTTTAACCCTTCACTCTCCCCTGGGTTGTTCTCAGCATGTAGACCCCCTGGCTGCTAAGACATTCACTGGGAGTCCCAGTAAAAACAGAACAGCAGCCTCTTTAAACTGGCTGCTCTGACTGCCATCATTCTCAGACGGTATCATGTGTCCCAGCAGCAGGAGCCTCCAAGATACTATTTAAATGGGGGTTCCAGACGCCAGCAATCCTAGGGGCACCCTACACACAGACACCAGCACCAGGCTGCCGCACAGATCAAGGAATTGGTACGGGTGATGACGCACAGGTGATTAACAAAGGCTGCACTGCAGACAGCTTGCTTCTTTCCTCTCTCTCACTTTCCCGCTACTGAGCTGTGTCATGCGGGTGGCCCCAGCCCCGCTAAACTCTGTGCCGCATACGTTAAGGAGGAGTCAGGACCAGCATTCATCTGTCCTACTCCTCCCTCCCCGCCACAAAACAAACGGCAGATACTGCAAGGGCCATTATATGCTTCTAGGCATGCTTCAGCAGATAATGAGTGTAAAAGTATTGCATTCTACCAAAGAAAAGGTAGACATAGATACAGCCATAAAAGGAAGAGTGTGCGTGTGTGTGGGGGGGGGGGGGGGGGAGCTGTACAATTCAGAAACTTAAAAGAAAGGGTTAATGGTGAAGCACTGCAGTATAAATTTGCAAGTAAAGTAATTAAAGTGCATATATTTTGTCTCTATCCCAACTTGTTTTATGTCCCTTTAAAGGGGGGGGGGGGGGGGGGGAATTGACAGAAGAATTTGAGATACTGTACCAGCACTCAAAATAGCAAAGTGCCTGTCAGAGTCTTGACTATACACATTCAAGATGCAGGCATCAAGGTATCATAAAAAAACTGTCCAGCGAAGATTTGCTGAAGAGGGCCCGCTAGTCAGAAACCCTGCTCGAAAAAAATCCCTTAAATCCATTTTTTAAAAAGTATTTACAGAACTATGTGATACACCTACAATTTCAGCAGTCTTATACTGCAACATGTTTATTGCCTTCAACAGGCTGACAATTCGACCAACTTTCTTTGACTTTGTTTACCCATCTGTAAATACATATACATCTGTATTAAGAAAATGCTTTGTAGTATATACTTATAAACCTATTAATGATACAAACTTATTCTCTTACCCCCCAGAGGCAGAACTTTTTTTCACCATCTGCGATTAGATTTACATTAGGCAGTTATACTAAAGCACAAGCTCTATTGAAATACCCTTTTAACTGGAGTATAAAGCACATTTTAAATTTTTATATATTATACTGGAGCAGTTAAAGAGGCAGCCATCAATCAATGCGCTGCTGCTTTGCAGTGTTTCCCCGTATTTGACTGTTCTCTTCAAACAGTGCTTTGCCGTGGCTGCACTGTGTTAAGGAAAATGTACACAATGCAGCCAGAGCAAAGCTCTGTTTAAAGAGAACAGCCTGTTGTGGAGCAGCGCTGCAAAGCGAAAGTGCCAACTGTTCCCTCATGTGTCCAATTCTTTCTGAAGACATGCTGCATTTTCTGCAATGATATCTCAGATCACAACATGCTGCCTTGGGGCTCTAAGCTAAATAGAGAAGTTTCTTCTTCTGATGCCATTAAAATGGACATGAAACCATTTTTTTTCTTTCAAGATTCAGATACAGCATATAGTTTTAAATAACTTTCCAATGTATTACTATGATCTAATTTGTTTAGTTCTCTTTGTATACTTTGTTAAATAAGTTTACCTAGGTAGGCTCAGAAGTTGCTAATTAGTGGCTACACACATATGCATCTTTTCATTGGCTTTAACCCCTTAAAGGGACACTGAACCCAATTTTTTTTCTTTTGTGATTCAGATAGAGAATCCAATTTTAAGCAACTTTCTAATTTACTCCTATTTCAAATTTTCTTCGTTCTCTTGATATCTTTATTTGAAAAAGAATGTATCTAAGCTTTTTTTTGTTCAGAACTCTGGACAGCACTTTGTATTGGTGGATGAATTTACCCACCAATCAGCAAGAACCCAGGTTGTTCACCAAAAATGGGCCGGCATCTAAACTTACTTTCTTGCATTTTAAATTAAGATACCAAGAAAATGAAGAAAAATTAATAGGAGTAAATTAGAAAGTTGCTTAAAATTGCCTGAATCACACACACAAAAAAAAATGTGAGTTCAGTGTCCCACCGAGGACATACCAGGTACGTCCTGCAAAAATTGTCAGTGACAATAGACGTACCTGGTCTAATTGAGCCCTGGAAGCGATTGCAATACCCTTTTTAAGCATTCGATGCAGAGAGAGACACTCTGTGGACCTCTCTGCATCGGCCAACGATGGTGCCTATCATTGGAGGGTGGGAGCCGTAGTAGGGAGGCGTCCCATCGTTGGAGGGACTTCCGTATCCTGTCCCTGCAGAGCGCGAAAGTGATGAGGAGCACGTGTGGTGTGTGCACTCCATTGAGTCCGGAGAGGGAAATACAAATTTTCCAAAGGGATCTGGGAGGGGGCAGCTACACTACAGAAAATTGAGTTTAAAAAAAAAAAAAAAAACTGGCAATAGTTTGAGCAAACTGGGTACAGGCAGACAGCTGCCCGTACCCAAGATGGTGTTAAATATGTATAGGGGGAGATCAGGGAGGTTTGGGCTAAGGGGGAACCATCACTTCTGTATAAAATATTAAAAATAAATATAATCCTTTTATTTTAGTACTAGCAGACTTTCTGCCAGTACTTAAGATGGCAGTGACAATTGTGAGATGAGAGAGGGAAAGATGTTTGAGGGGAGTCAGGGAGGGATCAAGGGGTGGAATGTGTCAGGTGGGAGGCTGATCTCTACACTAAAGCTAAAATTAACCCTACAAGCTACCTAATTAACCCCTTAACTGTTGGGCATAATACAAGTTTGGTGCACAGCAGCATTTAGCAGCCTCAAAGCCATATATGTCTGCTATTTCTGAACAAAGGTGATCCCAGAGAAGCATTTACAACCATTTGTGCCATAATTGCACTAACTGTTTGTAAATAATTTCAGTGAGAAACCTAAAATTGTGAAAAAGTGAATGATTTTTTTTTTTTTTTATTATATCGTATTTTGCAGTGAAATGGTGGCATAAAATATACCAAAAGGGGTCTAGATCAATACTATGGGTTGTCTACTACACAAAAGCTAAAATTAACCCTACAAGCTCCCTAAATAACCCCTTCACTGCTGGGCATAATACATGTGTGGTGCGCAGCAGCGTTTAGCGGCCTTCTAATTACCAAAAAGTAATGCCAAAGCCATAAATGTCTGCTATTTCTGAACAAAGGGGATCCCAGAGAAGCATTTACAACCATTTGTGACATAATTGCACAAGCCGTTTGTAAATTTCAGTGAGAAACCTAAAGTTTGTGAAAAAGTGAACTTTTTTTTTAATTTTTTTTTTTTTTTAATCGCATTTGGCAGTAAAATGGTGGCATTAAATATACCAAAATTATCATCATCAGGTATATGTAGAGCGCCAACAGATTCCGCAGCGCTGTAAACATAGTCAATATACAGGATAGCTTTTGCAGGGATCAAGTGGGTAAAGGGCCTTGCTGAGAGTTTCACTATTGTAGTCGGCTCTTATGAAGGCGATCTGCAAACAGCTGGGCTCATAGGCTTACATTCTAAGGGGTTCAAGGGGAAAGCAATGGAGTTAGGAAAGCATCCCTGAATAGTAACGTTTTTAGGGAGCGCTTGAAGCTGTTAAAACTAGGGGACAGTCTTGTGGAGCGAGGCAGGGAGTTCCACGAGATGGGGGCCAGTCTGGAGAAGTCCTGTAAACGGGAATGTGAGGAGGTAACGAGAGGAGGAGATCCTGAGCTGATCGAAGGGGATGGGAGGGAGAGTATCTGGAGACAAGTTCTGAAATGTAGGGGGGAGCAGTGCAGTTGAGAGCTTTGTATGTTAGAGTGAGGATTTTGTGTTTAATCCTAGAGGCAAGAGGAAGCCAGTGAAGGTATTAGCAGAGGCACAGCAGATGAAGATCAACAAAATGGGCCTAGATCAATACTTTGGGTTGTCTACTAAAATTATATATATATATATATATATATATATATATATATATATATATATATATATATATATATATATATATATATATATATATATATATATATATATATACACACATACACATACACAGTATATATATATATATATATATATATATACACACATACACATACACAGTATATATATATATATATATATATATATATACATACACACACACACATATACATACATGGGTTATTCAGGGATTCCTGACAGATATCAGTGTTCCAATGTAACTATCGCTAATTTTGAAAAAAAGTGGTATGGAAATAGCAAAGTGCTACTTGTATTTATTGCCCTATAACTTGCTAAAAAAAAAAAAAAAAATCAAAGAACATGTAAACATTGGGAATTTCTAAACTCGGTACAAAAAAAAAATTTTTTAGAAACTATTTAGCATGGGTGTTTTTTGGCGATTGTAGATGTGTAACAGATTTTGGGGGTCAAAGTTAGAAAAAGTGGGTTTTTTTTCATATTTTATAATAAATTATAAGATATGATGAAAATAATGGTATCTTTAGAAAGTCCATTTAATGGCGAAAAAAAATGGTATATAAATGTGTGGGTACAGTAAATGAGCAAGAGGAAAATTACAGCTAAACACAAACACTGCAGAAATGTAAAAATAGCCTTGGTCCCAAACGGTCAGAAAATGGAAAAGTGCTCTGGTTACTAAGGGGTTAAAAGGACAGTCAACACCAGAATTATTGTTTAAAAAGATAGATAATCCCTTTATTACCCATTCCCAGTTTTGCACAACCAACAGTTATAATACACAGTTTATCTCTGTAATTACCTCATATCCATGCCTCTGAAAACTGCCTCCTTATTTCAGTTCTTTTGACAGACTTGCATTTTAGCCAAGCAGTGCCGACTCATAAGAAAGTTCACGGGCGTGAGCACAAATGTTATCTATATGACACATGAACTAACACCCTCTAGTTGTTAAAAAATGTCAAAATGCATTCAAGGTCTAAGAAATTAGCATATGAGCCTCCTAGGTTTAGCTTTCAACTAAGAATACCAAGAGAACAATGCAAAATTGCTTGGTGATAAAAGTAAATTGGAAAGTTGTAGCTTTCCGTTATTTTAAAAATAATTTTCAAGTACAATTGTTAATTTGAATTTTTGCATATTTTTCAAGTTATGGGATAGATTTTGAAAAATAAACAAACAATCTCAATCAAATGTTTGGCCTATTATCTGTTTTAGAGTGGCAGAACTTTGCTCCCATAGGGTTCTTCTACAGAACATAAACCCCACATGTGCAAAAGTGCATCTGACAGACAGCTGCCTTTCTAAAAATGTCAGGATTTTCAATGAATAAAACTGTAATTGAAGAGAATGGTGTTTCAGTACATATAATTCTGCATTAGCATACAGGTGAATAGGCACTCCTTTCTCATTCACACATGCACTATCACATCCAGATTCTTTAACTTCAAATAGTTTTAAAGGGACAATCTACATTAAAATGTATTGTTTAAAAAGATAGATTACGCCTTTACTACCCATTCCTAGCTTTACACAACCAACATTGTTATATTAATATACTTTATAACATTTAAACCTCTAAATTTCTGACTGTTTCTAAGCCACTGCAGACAGCCTCTTAGCACATGCTTTTTTTTAATTCATTTTTCACAACAGGATCACACCCATTGAGTTATTTAAGAGTCAGTACAACAAAGCCTAACTGGCTAAAATGCCAGTCAATAGAGAACATAAAAAGTAATGTGATCAGGGGGCTGTCAAGAGGCTTAGATACAAGGTAATCACAAAGGTAAAAAAGTATATTATTAAACAGTGTTCTGCAAAACTGGGGAATCTGTAATAAAGGGATTATTTATCTTTTTAAACAATAACATTTTTGGAGTTCACTGTCCCTTTAAGGCCATTTCACCTGTCACTCTACAGGTGTGCAAATATATGCAAATGTAACATTAATGAGTTTGCAAGTGGCACGTTCGCTTTATTTGGGTCTTAACACATACAGCTGTACATTTTACCCCTTAAATAAATAAACGACAGCTGCGGTAAAGTCTACTGTAAATCACTCAAGCAGTCCAAGTGAATAAAACTGCTTTATGATTATGACTAATGTGAATTTGTGGCCCTAGAAAGTGATGCAGCCCTGGACCAGGCCTTACCCCACATAGAAACTCCTTCACGGCGTCCATGTCGCCATTTTTTAGGGCCCACATGAACTCCTTGTCACCCATAGCGAGAGCGGCTTAGTACAGAGTGAGAGTGACACACCGAGAAGAGCTTGAACAGTAACAGCAACCTCCGGACCTCTCCTATATGCTTCCCACACACCAGGCAGCCGGCCCCGCCTCTCCCAAAGCTCCCCGCCGGAACCTACTGAGCATGCGCTCTGGTACTGCGGTGACGTCAGCGCGGTCAGCGTCTGTGGCACTGAAATTTGACGTCACAGCGCTGTTATTTATAAAAATGCTGTACTAGCGTTATAAAAAACATTTTTTTTAGTTTGACAAAGCTATGTGTGAAGTTTAATGGATAATATATCTTAATATCTGTATAAAAAAGAGGAGACTCAGGCAGGAACTAAGATTACTAAATATTTCCCCATAAATTTCACTCATACAGGTTTACAGTTGTGTAAAAGCTTATAGATCGCTAAATGCATGGATGAAGATAAATCAGCTTTATATGCGTAAAAACCATGTGTATATATATATATATATATATATATATATATATATATATATATATATATATATATATATATATATATATATATATATGTATGTTTTGGAGCATTTTTATTGGGGATGTACTAAAAGGAATGACAAGGGTGAATGACAAAATGGAATGCCCATAGACTTTAATGGAATGTCAAATTAAAAGTGTTGAAGCAACAAAACTATGAGACATATCAAATATATATTTACCAGATATGTTCCCCAGGTACAGTAGCATATTCTGAAAGTGAGATTATGTCAGATTATAGCTGCTTTCTATGGAATGACATAATGGAATGCCTTTAGACTATAATTGCTATAGCAACAAAACTATGAGACATATCAAATAGATATTTACCAGATATGTTTCCCAGGTACAGTAGCATATTCTGAAAGTGAGATTACGTGAGATTATAGCTGCTTTCTATGGAATGACAAAGGTGAATGACAAAATGGAATGCCCATAGACTTTAATGGGATTACGTTTAAAAGTGCTATAGCAACGAAAATACGAGACATATCAAATAGATATTTACCAAATATGTTCCCAAGGTACAGTAGCACATATTCTGAAAGTGAGATTACGTCAGATTATAGTTGCTTTCTATGGAATGGCAAGGGTGACTGACAAAATGGAATGCCCATAGACTATAATGGGATTACATGGAACAAGTATATATAAACTGCGCTTTCCAGTTATCACATAAAGTATTTCACAACAGATATAGAACCAACATATTAAAATACCATAGAAAGTAAGTGGTATATAGTTTTACGTACACTATATAATACAGAGAATATAAGGTAAAACTTCAAAGTAACCTGTATACTTATAACCAGATCAGAAAATGTAAGTTCCTGCATATAATGGAAGCAGAGGAAAAAGTATTTTCCAATATATGTCCCTGGAAAGCGGTGTGGACAATACCAAGCGGTGGCCTCAGAAAATGCTGTCAATGGATGCTGCTCTTATTATACTGAGAGGACTGTGATCCTCCTCCCAAATAGAACTTGTAAAACAAAAACAGAGAGCGCAAACCACTCGTAGAGGCCAATTTAACAAATGTCTGTTGGACCTGATCTGACAGTGCGGATCAGGTCCGACAGACATAGCTGAATGTGGAGAGCAATACGCTCTTCGTATTCAGCATTGCACCAGCAGCTCACAAGAGCTGCTAGTGCAACGCCGCCCCCTGCAGACTCACGGCCAATGGTCCGCCAGCAGGGGGTGTCAATCAACCCGATCGTACTCGATCGGGTTGAATTGAGGCGATTCCTGTCCGCCTGCTCAGAACAGGTGGACAGGGTTATGGAGCAGCGGTCTGAAGACTCACCAGGAACACGGGCCTTCAAGCTCCGTTCGGAGCTTGATAGATAGGCCCCTAAGAGTAAAATTATTTAATACAAATTGTAAAGCGCAAGTAAAAAATATACGTACAGAAATTAAAAACAAAAAAGCATATAGTGCATATCACCACAGAAACTCCGTTGCAGCCCAGATGAGTGTTGACTTGTGCCACTTGGTCCTTCCTACAGTCTAAGCGCAACCAGAACGCCGTGAAGACTTGGAGGTATGGGGCTACTCAAAGTTGTAATAGCCTGTGTCTGGAGATCAGGTGACTACGATATAGCTCCTCAACGCGTTTCATCGGGATCCGACCCGACTTTGTCAAGAGGTGATGTATCAACAAACCGCTTAGAACCTTTTGAATTCAGCGGGCTGTCAAAGGTCAGGTACGTAGCTGCGTCTGATTGGCTGACTATGTGTCACTTAATGATTGGCTACTGAACGCCAATGAAATCCTCCCAAGCAGCTGTCATAGCGATATGTGATATAATACATAAAGTGCTAAGAAGGCATCTACCTAGCTATTGGACAATACTTATATAGCTATACACATACAAGCATGTATTAAGTAACACTGTAAAAGGGGTACAATGTAAAAAATTCAGTGATATAAAAACAATGCAATGCAAATAAAACGCTTATGATTGAAAACATTAGAACACGTAAAAGGCTATCTGGCAGACAAAATAGTTAATGATGTAAGTAATTGTGTACTGTGATATGAGAAAACGATCCAGGATACTAAATTTGAAATCATATCTGCTATCAAAAATGGTTGACTATTATATGATCTCATAGATAGTTCTGAAGATTATCAGTTGCTACCGCTAAAAAACTGTCCTTACTAAAAGAGGGGAGAGATAAGATATATGGAAACACTACTCTGTGATACAACATGGCGTGCTAAACCAAAGAACGAAAATAGATGTATGTACTTATGGGAATAGTTTCTAGATAGACTGCAAAAGCCTATACTGATTATGAAATGAACATTAAAAAGGACACCATGTAAATAATCCTTACAGTATGCCTGCATGCAATACAAAGTATGTGAGACATAGAGGAATGTTACATATAACTAAGGCGAAAAACCTATGTCAAAGAATCCCCCAAATCCTAATCTTCAAATTTGAATGAGAACACCCAAAGTGCTGCAACATAGTTACATAAAAGCCTGAAGGTCTAAGTCTATATTAAAGTGAAGGTAAACTTTGATGAATGAAAGCCCATTTTTTTAAAATACTATTAAAAACAGGGGCTCTTTCATTCATCAAAGTTGACAAAGCAGCCGTTTTGATTAAAAACTTACCTGTTTTTCTTTTCACAGCCAGAGCAGCTTCCCCCTCTTGGAAATCCTCTCTTCACACGTCAGCAATGACTAATTCGGCTTCCTCCAATCACAGCATGGCCTCAGGCAATGACTACCCTTGGGGGAAAGCCGTGATTGGAGGAAGCTGGATTAGTCATTGCTGATGTGTGAAGAGAGGATTTCCAGGAGGGGGAAGCTGCTCTGGCTGTGAAAAGAAAAAAAGGTAAGTTTATAATCAAAACGACTGCTTTGTAAACTTTGATGAATGAAAGTGCCCCTGTTTTTAATAGTATTTTTTTAAAAAAAGTGCTTTCATTCACCAAAGTTTACCTTCACTTTAAGACCTTTACAATTGACTGTGTTCAGAGTCTGGAGTTCGTGAATCTAGTATATTTCACGCTGTCTTAGAGTTTTTAATCGATTATTGGAACTATTAGGAGGAGTCCAGTCAATGACTTTGATTTTTAGTCCCATAGAATTAGCATTATGAAAGTGTCTGAAATGGTCAGATACACTATGGGTCTCAATTTTGTTTTTGATATTACAGTAATGTTCACTAAATCTAGTTTTAATAAGAGCACTATATGTTTTGTTGTTTTTAATTCCTGTACGTATATTTTTTACTTGCGCTTCACATATTGTATTAAATATTTTTACTCTTAGAGTGGTTTGCGCTCTCTCTGTTTTTGTCTTTCAAGTTCCATTTGGGAGGAGGATCACAGTCCTCTCAGTATAATTAGAGCAGCATCCTTTGACAGCATTTTCTGAGGCCACCACTTGGAATTGTCCACACCGCTTTCCAGAGGCATATATTGGAAAATACTTTTTCTTGCGCTTTTATCATATGCAGGAACTTACATACCAACAGGGGTGATATACACTTTTCTGATCTGGTTATAAATATACAGGTCACTTTGGAGTTTTACCCTATATTCTCTGTATTATATAGTGTACGTAAAACTATATACCACTTATTTTCTATGGTATTTTAATATGTTGGTTCTATATCTGTTGTGAAATACTTTATGTGATAACTGGGAAGCGTAGTTTATATATACTTGTTCCATGTAATCCCATTATAGTCTATGGGCATTCCATTTTGTCATTCACCCTTGTCATTCCATAGAAAGCAACTATAATCTAACGTAATCTCACTTTCAGAATATGTGCTACTGTACCTGGGGAACATATCTGGTAAATATCTATTTGATATGTATCATAGTTCAGTTTCTATAGCACTTTTAAATGTAATCCCATTATAGTCTATGGGCATTCTATCTTGTCATTCACCCTTGTCATTCATAGAAAGTAGCTATAATCTTATGTAATCTGACTTTCAGAATATGCTACTGTACCTGGGGAACATATCTGTTAAATATCTACTTGATATGTCTCATATTTATGTTGCTATAGCACTAAATGTAATCCTATTATAGTCTATGGGCATTCCATTTTGTCATTAATCCTTGTCATTCCTTTTAGTACATCCCTTTTTATTGCACAGTTGCAGGCATACAAACATCCCAACCTGCAAAAACTCATTTCAGGGAGGTGACTTCACCCGCTACTGCGCCGCCATCCCTCCTCCCAGTCCATATATTGGACACCTTGAAACCCTAAATAAGATACTTATCATTAAAGTAGCTTCCCACTAAAGTCACATTTATTGCACAACCACATACAACAAACCTATTTTCCAGTGATCCTACGCTTGTTGAATGCTTAAATATTTTAGAATACGAAGTTTAATTATGTGCAGTAAATAAGGTAGCATTTGTGTTTTATTTTATTAGAATAAGTGGGGGCTTTTTGGTTACTGATGCTTTGAGGGTTCTATAACGTCCCATCAACTAAAGGCATTCCTTAAAGAAACACTTTTCCGGATTTGGGCCACATTGGATCATGGTACTTGAAGTTTCAGGGAGATTGCATTCCATTTGCTGGCATCAGGGAGCCGCTATTACAATCAGGGAGACTCCTTGAACTTCAGGGAGAGTTGAGATGTCTGTGCATATAACTATTTTTAACCCCATGCAAAGTCAGCCCCTGAACAGCAATGCACTAAAGTTAACGTGGTAGCCACCTGTCTAGCTTCTAGTAGTGCATTGCTGTTAGCTTACTGCTCTACTTCAACAAGGGATACAAAGCAAAGTAAAATTGGTCATATTAGTCAAGTGTAAAGTTAATATTGCATACTCTGAGCAATGGAAGTTTAATTTTGACTTTTATGTCCCTACCATTCTTTTATATCTGTATAAAGAGGTTATTGTTATATTATTGATAGCTGGAGACAAAGGTTTGGAAGTACATGCATGCAAAGGCATATAGACTGCTAAATATACATGCATAGATATGAGTACTGTTTTTCAATTCCAGTCCTCCGAGCAAACAAACAGGCCAAGTTTTCAGGATTACCTAGGCTGTGACCAGGTTATTAACCATGGTTACTGACAAGCTGATTATTTCACCCATGCTCAACTTCAGATATCCTGAAAATCCATCCTGTAAGTGTGCACTGAGGAGTGGAATTTGAGAAATACAGGGTTATAAAACCTCCTTATATCTACATGAAGACAAAGTAATAGCTCTACATGTATGTAAGCGATTAAAGGTTGCTAAATATCTGGGTAAAGATAAGAGGGCTGTTTTTCATTTGTGTGTGTAAGAACCAGGGTGGATTTGATTTAAAGTGGTTTAAATAATTGTTTTCATTTTTAGAATAATAACTTTTCAGATTGTTTTTCTATTTATATCAGACCATTGCTGATTTGGTTATATATCATTATATATGCATAGATAGATCATTAAAACAAATTAAATGATTGGGAGGTGAATTATCTCCAGTTTAATAGGTTAATTATTTATATTTGATCAACTTTTCAGCTGCACATTATTGGAAAGATTACCTTAATAATAACAATTTAACTAGTTTTATTTAACTAAAGAAAAATAACCATTACCTTAATAATAACAATTTAACTAGTTTTATTTAACTAAAGAAAAATAACCATTACCCTAATAATGACAATTTAACTAGTTTTATTTAACTAAAGAAAAATAACCATTACCTTAATAATAACAATTTAACTAGTTTTATTTAACTAAAGAAAAATAACCATTACCTTAATAATAACAATTTAACTAGTTTTATTTAACTAAAGAAAAATAACCATTACCTTAATAATAACAATTTAACTAGTTTTATTTAACTAAAGAAAAATAACCATTACCCTAATAATGACAATTTAACTAGTTTTATTTAACTAAAGAAAAATAACCATTACCTTAATAATGACAATTTAACTAGTTTTATTTAACTAAAGAAAAATAATCATTACCTTAATATTGACAATTTAACTATTAACGAAATAAAAATAACCATTACCCTAATAATGTTAGGACCTATGTCCTCATGACGCTCCTGGTGAGAACATTACTTTTGAATTTTCCTTTAGATTATTATTCAACTTTGATCCTTTACATGAATTCATTCCGGCTGTTCTGAATACATTTTGGTCACAAGTTTGTGGACAGGTACACATTCCTTTATGATGATAATAAATATATACATCTATTCCACAAACGATATAACCCCTTTGACAAATGGTATAATCCCTCTGACCGTTCTGATGCTATTCCTTCTCAATTGATTGGTTTATACCATTTTATGACATCTTAGATAACGAAATGTTGATGATTTTTATTATTATATAACTTTTTGTATATATTTAAATAATTAATGCATTAATTCTGTGTTTAACAATATGTGAAACATTCTGTTATCTTTAAGAATGACAGGCATCAGACCCATTTAGCACTTTGTCCTTGTTTTGTTCTAACTGTATGAGATTGGTATAAACTGATGGGTGTGTACTGGGACTCACTGCTGATTGGTTGTGATGAGTTATAAGTACAGCAGCTATGATAGATGGTTTGTATAGCCTGATGAAACAGTGCTATGACACAGAGAAATGCTTTGCTGATTGTTTTATGTTTTTAATAAATTAAAATTTTTATTACCACTATTCTCACTCTCATTTGGCTGCTGCACCAACCACTGGAACTATTCCTCCCTTCTGGAGGCCATCACTTCACTTTTGCTTTCTAAAGCTGCTTATCTCTCAGTTTGAGCTGGATTGAGGCTCTCTTACAAACAATTCTTCAGAACTCTCGTGGGCTCTGTTGCCACGGACACAGTTCCCAGGACCTTTGGACTCCTGGTGGGACGAGGACACTCTGTGGTACTGTTCCAGCATCACCGTTGGGTTTACCGGACGACTGTGTAGTTCCGGACTGCCTTTACTGCACATTAGTGCTTTACATCACGTGAGTTGGATATATACCATTCTCCCATAATCTCTGTGTTACAGTCTGTTTTGAACTATGTAGCGCCCTCTATCTTTTCCATTATAGACCCTAATAAGGACAATTTAAATAGTTTTATTTAACTAAAACAATAACATATTTCATTTTTAACCACTTCTCGCCATTAGGACGTTCCATGCCGTCCTAACGGCTGGGCTTTAGCATCGTTAGGATAGCATTGATTATATCATAGCCGTTCTGCTGTCCTGAAGCCATAACGACTTTCTAACTAGGATTGCAGGCTGGAGGGCGTGCCTAGCATCATAGGCACTCCCACCAGACCCAATCCCATCATTGAAATCAAGCGATCAAAATTTTTTAGTTCTTTATTTACATCGGAACTTTGTTCTGATGTAACAAATAAGTAACAGCAGGAAGGGGTTAATGCTTGCCCCTCCCTCCTCACACTTAGGTCCTTATGCAAATCTATTCCACTCCAAAGAATCTTCTATTCAGTGAGCTTCTTGAAATATAGTATGAGTTGATTCTGTGTACATAGATTTTCAGCGGAGCAATGGCATTGAAGTGATAGTAAAGTCAAAATTAAGCTTTCATGATTCAAAAAGAACATGCATTTTTAAACAATTTTCCTATTTACTTCTCTTATCTAATTTGCTTAATTCTCGTGGTATCCATTGTTGAAAAGCATACCTAGGTAAGCTCAGAAGCAATGCACTACGCTGAGCTAGCGGCTTGTCACTGTCTAACCCAATATGTTCAGCTAGGTCCTAGTAGAGCATTGCTCTCCTTCAACAAAGCATACCAAGAAAATTAAGCAAATTTAATAATAGAAGTAAATCTGAAAATTGTATACTTTATTTCAAACCCAAAAGTTTTCTTTCATGATTATGTCCCTTTAAGGTCTATTTCTCTACTCTGTATGTTTATTTTATAATATTTTTTGCTGTGAATAGGGGAGTGATAATATCTTCAAGACAGAAGAATTGTCCAAACTAATCTGACAGAAACCTCTAGGAGGGCATGACATTGTGAATGGGTTAATAGAATTAAGTTACCAAAAAATGAAACATTACAGCCATTAATATACAGCATCTTGCGATATAATTAAAAAGGAATCTATATTTCAGAATGAATAACCTGATTATAATGTATTTTAAATAGAAACTATGTTTAGATATATTTTTTTCTCAAAAGGCATTCAATTGAAAAAAATCCCATTTAAATTAAAACAAACATTTTTAGCCACCCTGGTAAGAATACTGCTTTATATTCATATAATCTCTTATAGATTGTTAAATATATAAAAACAAGAGAGGCTGCCACACTATTGCTGAATAAATAAAACAATTTATTTTTATAGAAAGTTTAAAAATACACAGTTACACATGGAAGTGACAGATACAACCAGCTTACGCGTTTCATGCCCAAACACGGCGCTTACTCATAGATGACGTAGGTAAATTCTAAAAGGACATTTAAACCCAGTTCAACCAATCAGAAGTTAAAGTTAAGGTAAACTTTGATGAATGAAAGCCTGTTTTTTAAAAATACTATTAAAAACAGGGGCACTTTCATTCATCAATGTTTAGAAACGAGACGTTTTATTTTTAAACTTACCTCTCTCCTCTTCACAGCCGGAGCAGCTTTCCCCACACCGAGATCCTCTCTTCACACGTCAGCAATGACTAATCCGGCTTCCTCCAATCACGGCATGGCTTCAGGCAATGATTCCCCTGGTGAGGAAAGTCGTGATTGGAGGAAGCAGGATTAGTCATTGCTGTGAAGAGAGGATCTCTGTGTGGGGGAAGCTGCTCTGGCTGTGAAAAGAAGAAAGGTAAGTTTTTAAACAAAAGGGCTGCTTTCTAAACTTTGATGAATGAAAGTGTCCCTGTTTTTAATAGTATTTTTAAAAACTGGGCTTTCATTAATCAAAGTTTACCTTCACTTTAATCTCCATACGAAAACAACTTCTGATTGGTTCTACTGGGCAGCCTCTCTTGTGCCTTCAGCGTGGAGAGTACCCTGTTTTTCCTGCCAACACTCGGCCAAAGTGTGTTTCAATGTACAGGTATTCCTTAAAGGGACAGTCAAAACCAGAATTTTTTTTTGTTTAAAAAGATAGATAATCCCTTTATTACCCATTCCCCAGTTTTGCAAAATCAACACTGTTATATTAATACACTTTTTACTTCTGTGACTAACTTGTATCTAAGCATCTCCTGACCGCCCCTAATCACATGACTTTTAGTTATTATCTATTGACTTGCATTTTAGCCAATTAGTCTGCCACTAGCCACGAGCGTGATCACAATGCTATCTATATGGCCTACATGAGCTTGCGCTCCCCTGCTGTGAAAAGTAAATAAAATAGAGGCGGCCTTCAAGGGCTTAGAAATTATCATATGTGCCTTCCTAGGTTTGCTTTCAACTAGAATACCAAGAGAACAAAGCAAAAATGTTGATAAAAGTAAATTGGAAAGTTGTTTAAAATTACATGCCCTATTTGAAAAATGAAAGGTTTTTTTTGGACTTGACTGTCCCTTTAAGCAAACAGCTTGTAGCCTTGGTCTTCCTGGTTTGCTTGACATTTTTAAATATATGTAAAACAATAAGATGACTGCTTATAGATGTATAAGGAACAGTAGTCTGCTCTTCATGAGTATAAACCTATATAAAGCTAATAAATGATTAATATAAAATTAGACATATAATTTTATCCATGATAGTTTATTCACAACTCTGTGGGGTAAATTTATCAATGCTGCAAGTGGACAACCTGTTCGACTGTATTTACCATTTGTGATGGCAGCATCACATGGTGAAATTTTGAATTGCAAAAAATCTCTTGTGCAGTCTGCCCCCTGCTCTTGGGCAGCTAATCATGCAAGAGAAGGACCTTTCAATCACCCCAAACTCGCTTGGGCGATTGATATCCACCACCTCTGAGGGAGTAGAGAGGATAAGAAGTAGGAAATGTTTCTTAAATTTTTGACTGCAAGATCGCTCATGGGAACCTGCACTTCAAAGCCTCAGAAGCTAGGAATGCAGCTGAATAAATTTACTAGAGCTGCAAAAGCGAAATGATATCATCAACAGTAATCAATTATGAAAATAGTTGTTAAGAAATCTCAATATCGATTAGTTGGCCTGCGCATGACACCAGCTGCTTCACTCCAATGAGCTCCTGCATGTGGAGAAAAAAGCCAAATCTGACACATTCCACGCAAAACTCCAAAAATGGACTGAACAAAATTATTGGCAGCTTCTCAAAATTGTAAGATATAATTGCATTCCAATTTTGTGATGCTCCTGTAATTTGTAATTAAACACACCTACATATTTTATATCTTTTCATGTGACAACACTGAAGAAATGACACTTTGCTACAATGTAAAGTAGTGAGTGTACCATTATTTTCCAGCACTGCCTTAACCCTCTTGGGCATGGAGTTCACCAGAGTTTCACAGGTTGCCACTGGAGTCCTCTTCCACTCCTCCATGACGACATCACGGAGCTGGTGGATGTTAGAGACCTTGCGCTCCCCCACCTTCTGTTTGACGATGCCCCACAGATGCTCAATAGGGTTAAGGTCTGGTGACATGCTTGGCCAGTCCATCATCTTTACCCACAGCTTCTTTAGAAAGGCAGTGGTCATCTTGGAGGTGTGTTTGAGGTTGTTATCATGTTGGAATACTGCCCTGCGGCCCAGTCTCTGAAGGGAGGGGATTATGCTCTGCTTCAATATGTCACAGTACATGTTGGCATTCATGATTCCCTCAATGAACTGTAGCTTCCCAGTGCCGGCAGCACTCATGCAGGCCCAGACCATGACACTCCCACCACCATGCTTGACTGTAGGCAAAAAACATTTGTCTTTTTACTCCTCACCTGGTTGCCGCCACACACGCTTGACACCATCTGAACCAAATAAGTTTATCTTAGTCTCATCGGACCACAGGACATGGTTCCAGAAATCCATGTCCTTAGTCTGCTTGTCTTCAGCAAACTGTTTGCGGGCTTCCTTGTGCATCATCTTCAGAAGAGGCTTCCTTCTGGGATGACAGCCATGCAGATACCAATTTGATGCAGTGTGGCATATGGTCTGAGCACTGACAGTCTGACCCCCCACTCCTTCAACCTCTGCAGCAATGCTGGCAGCACTCATACATCTCTTTCCCAAAGACAACCACTAGATATGATGCTGAGCACGTGCACTCAGCTTCTTTGGTTGACCATGGCGAGGCCTGTTCTGAGTGGAATCTGTCCTGTGAAACTGCTGTATGGTCTTGCCCAACGTGCTGCAGCTCAGTTTCAGGGTCTTCACAATCTTCTTATAGCCTAGGCCATCTTTATGTAGAGCAACAATTCTTTTTTTTCAGATCCTCAGAGAATTCTTTTTCATGAGGTACCATGTTGAACTTCCAGTGACCAATACGATAGAGTGTGAGAGCGATAACACCAAATTTAACACACCTGCTCCCAATTCACACCTGAGACCTTGTAACACTAACGAGTCACATGACACTGGGCAGGGAAAATGGCTAATTGGGCCCAATTTGGACATTTCCACTTAGGGGTGTACTCACTTTTGTTGCCAACGGTATAGACATTAATGGCTGTGTGTTGAGTTATTTTGAGGGAACAGCAAATTTACACTGTTATACAAGCTGTACACTCACTACTTGACATTGTAGCAAAGTGTAATTTCTTCATATATATTGTAACAGGAACACTTTTAACCACAGTCTTCGAGGGCACAAATGCAGCACACACACAGTCCACTTTAGTTTAAAAGGCTTTTATTTTCACAGCAACAACAAACAGGCAGTTCAGTTTCAAAAGAAGGTAATCCTTCCTCTGCAGCAATGTACAGTACTTTTAGTGAATAGCTGTACTTTCAAGCATATCCCAGCACTTTACAGCATTTCAAAAGTGCTTTATAAAAAATAATGTCCTTTTTTAATAGTTAACAAAAGTATTTTAACACACACTAGCTCCTCTAGCTGGGTAACCCTCAAATTGGCATCAGTCAGGCTCCTATTTAAACTCTCACAGCTTCTAATTTACCACACCTGTGATTAACTGCTTAATCAAAAACCTGGACTGGACAGCTTCACAGCTGTCTGGGATAATGGCCCACCCTTCTCTCCAATTATCCCAACCCCAGGGACCCAGAACACAGTTTACCAACTGCACAATCAAGTACACACACTCTCTCCCTGTCCCTGGAATTTTAACTGAAAGAAAAAACACTATGTACAATACTTGGTCTTACATATCTTACATTTATAACCACCTCTTGCATTCTGTCACATATCCTCCCCCCCAGCTTTTACCCATTGGGTTGAGCGACCATGGACAGTAACAAATTTACCTAAAACAAACAATCAGCATTGCCCTGCAAAAGACCAGCCCTGTGCTCAACAGTAAAATTAAAGGGTTGCAATCTAAGAAACCACCTAGTAACTCTTGTATTTGTTTCCTTATTCTGGCTCATCTATGTGAGATGAGCATGATCTATTATTAATTTAAATTTTCTTCCCAACAGATAGTACCTAAGGGTCTCTAAAGCCCACGTAATGGCAATGCATTCATTTTCCACTATAGAATATTTTTTTTCCTGTGGAATGAGTTTTCTTCTTAGGAAAAGGACAGGATGTTCTTCTCATTGATACTCTTGGGAGATAATTGCTCCTAAACCAACATCAGAGGCATCTGTCTGCACAATAAAATATTTAGAGAAATTGGTGGTTACCAAAACTGGATGGGTACAAAAGGCATCTTTCAAATGCTTAAAAGCTATTTCTGCTTTTGGGCACCATTTTATCATTATTGGTGCCCTTGCTTTTTTGAGATCTGTCAAAGGTGCCGCAATCAAAGCAAAGTTTGGGATGAACCTTCTATAGTAATTAGTTATCCCAATAAAGGCTCTCACTTGTTTTTAAGTTAGAGGCTGCAGCCAGTTCTGCATGACCTCTACTTTTGTTATATGCGGTTTAACTAATCCTCTACCAATAGTATAACCCAAGTACTTGGCTTCCTGTAAACCAACAGTACATTTTGCAGGATTGTCAGTTAACCCAGCGGACCATATTGCTTTAAGTACTGCTTGAACTTTTGGAAGATGGGATTCCCAATATGTACTATAAATTATAAGATCATCCAAATATGCTGCAGCATAACAAACATGGGGTTTCAGAATTCTATCCATTATTCTCTGGACCCATGTAAACCAAATAGCAATACTGTATACTGGAATAAGTCCTCTGGGGTTGAAAAAGCTGTCTTTTCCTTCACTTGATTAGTGAGAGGTACCTGCCAATACCCTTTCATTAAATTAATTGTAGTAAGATAACATGCTTTTCCTAGCTTTTCTATTAATTCATCTACTCTAGGCATTGGATAGGTGTCAAATTTGGAAACACAATTAAGCTTACAATAGTCATTAAAAAACCTTAATGAACCATCCGGCTTTGGAACAAGCACAATTGGACTGTTCCACTCACTTTGTGATTCTTCAATTACCCCAAGCCTTAACATTTTTTTCTACCTCCAGTTTAATGGCCTTTCCATGAACCTCAGGTACCCTACAGGGCTTAAGGCAGACTTTCTTCCCTGGTTCTGTTATTATATCATGCTTAATGACATAAGTTTTTTTCCGGTACTACAGAAAATACCTCTTTGTGTCTCCTAATAAAATCCTTTGACCTCTCACTTCTGATGTATAGTTAGGGTTTCAGATATATTTACCTCTGGTTCAGTGACAGGGAGTTCTGTTGGTTTTGAGGCAACTAAAATGTCTGTATCCTTCCAAGGTTTTAACAGATTTATATGATATATTTGCTCAGGTTTCCTTCTCCCTGACTGACTTACTATGTAATTGACATCACCTACTTTCTCAATTATCTTTATCTCATATGGGCGCTGCCAAGTAGCCAATAAGTTATTTTCAACTGTAGAGAATATAACTAACACCCTATCCCCAGGTTGGAACACCCTGACTCTAGCATTACAGTTATAGCTGTATTTTTGAGCTTCCTGTGCTTCCCCATATGTTCCCTTAAATGCATTTACCAGCGCTACGGAATTTGGCGGCGCTATACAAATAAATGATAATAATAATAATTTGCTATATATGTTCAATAACACTTCAATGAGGTGTTGTCTCTTGCTCCCATGTTTCTTCAACTATATCTAGTAGTCCTCTGGGATGCCGTCCATATAACAGTTCAAGTTGGAAAAAACCTGTAGAAGTGAGGGGAACCTCTCTGATAGAGAACATTAAATAAGGTAGCAAAAGGTCCCACTTTCTCCTATCTGTGTCAATTACCTTTCTTATCATAATTTTTAGAGTTTTGTTAAACCTTTCCTAAACCATCAGTCACAGTGTGATATACTGAGGTCCTTAGTTGTTTTATGCCAAACAATTTACACAATTATTTTGTAACCCTAGACATAAATGGAGTTCCTTGGTCTGTCAAAATGTAATTAGGTATCTCTACCCTGCTAAACATTAGCACGAGTTCTCTTGCTTTAAACTTTGCAGAGCTGTTACGAAGGGGAACTGCCTCATGATAGCGAGTAGCATAATCAAGGACCACCAGTATATACTGATGTCCTCTAGCAGATTTAACCAACGGACCCACCAAGTCCATAGCAATTCTCTCAAAAAGCACATCAATTATAGGCAAGAGCGCTAAAGGGTTACGAAAATCTTTAGCAGGAGCTGTAAGTTGACACTTAGGGCATGAAGCACAATAATCCTTGATGGCTACAAATATCCCTGGCCAATAAAACTTTCTAAGAACTCTCTGTTTGATTTTCTCAACTCCCAAATGTCCCCCTAGTTTGCGGTTATGTGCAAGATTTAATACAGTGTTTCTAAAAGTCTGGGGCACCAAAAGGTTGTTTAACAATGTCTGTTCCTTTCTTTTCTACACAATATACCAAATCATTAACTGCTTTGAAATAAGAATAGGGTAATATATTTTCTGGCTGTGTCACAACACCATTTATAACCCTGATATTATTTCACGCCTCTACCAATGTTGGATCCTTCCATTGGGCTTTCTTAAAATTACCAGGGCCACTAACCAGATGTAACAAATCATCAGTATTTTCTGAGCTAGTACTCGGTACTTCATTACTGTGAGAAGGTTGATCACCCACTAATACAGGCATAGGGCAATAAATCTTATTTTTCCCCTTTTCAATGGAAACTCCTTCCTCCATGTTGTTTGCAGTTTATAATGTCCACAGGTATACAATGTAGTTACCCGGATTCTCCACCAAGTGTAACAAGAATAGTGATGTCGCGAATAGTTCGCTGGCGAATAGTTCCCAGCGAACATAGCATGTTCGCGTTCGCCGCGGCGGGCGAACATATGCGATGTTCGATCCGCCCCCTATTCATCATCATTGAGTAAACTTTGAACCTGTACCTCACAGTCAGCAGGCACATTCCAGCCAATCAGCAGCAGACTCTCCCTCCCAGACCCTCCCACCTCCTGGACAGCATCCATTTTAGATTCATTCGGAAGCTGCATTCTTAGTGAGAGGAGGGACAGTGTAGCTGCTGCTGATTTAATAGGGAAATCGATAGCTAGGCTAGTGTATTCAGTGTCCACTGCAGTCCTGAAGGACTCATCTGATCTCTGCTGTAATCTAATTGCAGTTGCCTGCCTGCCAGCATGTGTGTCAGGCTCACAGCGTATACTGTTCCCACTTGCCCAGTGCCACCACTCATATCTGGTGTAACAGTAGTAACAGTATAGTGTACATTTAAAAAAAAAAAACACTTTTTTGACTGTAAAATAATAGCAGACAGCTGCCAGTACCCAAGATGGCCGCCAATAAGGCAGATGGGGAGGGTTAGAGAGCTGTTTTGGGGGGGATCAGGGAGGTTGGGGGCTAAGGGGGGATGGTACACCACAGCATATGTAAATATGCTAAAAAAAATTTTTTTAAAAAAAAAACCTTGTATTTTAGTACCGGCAGACTTTCTGCCAGTACTTAAGATGGCGGGGACAAGGGAGCTGTTTGGGAGGGATCAGGGGGTGTGATGTGTCAAACCTTTCCTCTAAACCATCAGTCTCAGGGTGATATACTGAGGTCCTTAGTTGTTTTATGCCAAACAATTTACACAATTCTTTTGTAACCCTAGACATAAATGGAGTTCCTTGGTCTGTCAAAATTTAAGATTTACTTAAGATGGCGGGGACAATTGTGGGGTGGGGGAGGGAAGGGAGCTTTTTGGGAGGGATCAGGGGGTCTGATGTGTCAGGTGGGAGGCTGATCTCTACACTAAAGCTAAAATTAACCCTGCAAGCTCCCTACAAACTACTTAATTAACCCCTTCACTGCTAGCCATAATACAAGTGTGATGCACAGCAGCATTTAGCGGCCTTCTAATTACCAGAAAGCAACGCCAAAGTCATATATGTCTGCTATTTCTGAACAAAGGGGATCCCAGAGAAGCATTTACAACCATTTATGCCATAATTGCATAAGTTGTTTGTAAATAATTTCTGTGAGAAACCTAAAGTTTGTGAAAAAGTGAACAATTTTTTTTTATTTGATCGCATTTGGCGGTGAAATGGTGGCATGAAATATACCAAAATGGGCCTAGATCAATACTTTGGGATGTCTTATACATGTCAAGGGATATTCAGGTATTCCTGACAGATATCAGGGTTCCAATGTAACTAGCGCTCATTTTGAAAAAAAGTGGTTTTGAAATAGCAAAGTGCTTCTTGTATTTATTTCCCTATAACTTGCAAAAAAAGCAAAGAACATGTTAACATTGGGTATTTCTAAACTCAGGACAAAATTTAGAAACTATTTAGCATGGTTGTTTTTTGGTGGTTGTAGATGTGTAACAGATTTTGGGGGTCAAAGTTAGAAAAAGTGTGTTTTTTTCCATTTTTTCCTCATATTTTATAATGTTAGGTGATTTATCCCCTTTATGGATTAAAACCAGACTCTGCATCAACTATGTAATTTTCCATGGGAGTTTTGCCATGGATCCCCCTCCGGCATGCCACAGTCCAGGTGTTAGTCCCCTTGAAACAACTTTTCCATCACTATTGTGGCCAGAAAGAGTCCCTGTGGGTTTTAAAATTCGCCTGCCTATTGAAGTCTATGGCGGTTCGCCCGGTTCGCCCGTTCGCGAACAGTTGCGGAAGTTCGCGTTCACCGTTCGCGAACCCAAATATTTATGTTCGCAACATCACTAAACAAGAACACTTTTAACCACAGTCTTCTAGGGCACAAATGCAGCACAGGACAGTCCACTTTAGTTTAAAAGGCTTTTATTTTCACAGCAACAACAAACAGGCAGTTCAGTTTCAAAAGAGGGTAATCCTTCCTCTGCAGCAATGTACAGTACTTTTAGTGAATAGCAGTACTTTCAAGCATATCCCAGCACTTCACAGCATTTCAAAAGTGCTTTGTAAAAATAATGTCCTTTTTTTAAAGGGCCAGTAAACCTAGCAAATAATGTTATATAGTTCTGCACAGTGCAGAATTCAGGGACGTGCACTCATAGGAGGCAGGGGAGGCAGTGCCTACCCTGCCATATGTGGCTAAAGCTTAATTAAATTTTAATTAAAACAAAAAAAAAAGTCCAAAATATTTTACCCCCATGTAATGCTATGGAGAGGCAGGTACAGGAACGCTTCTCTCCATTGCAGTACATGGGTCAAAGGAAAAGCTGTGCTGCAGCGCCACCTGTGTTCTCTCAATATATTAGCAGCAAAAATTGGGACCAATAGGAGGCACCCTCTTGATGCCTCCTAGCAAGTGAAGGATATATAGATTAATCAGAAGGAGGATGCAGTGAGCAGGGTCATGTGACACAACTGGAAGCTGAGGTAACCTAAGAACAGATGACACCAAGCAGAAGAGTAAAGTAGTATTCTACATCTCTTGTGATTCACAAATTGTGTTCAGATACAGCTCATTAACAGGGGGACAGTAAGTGAGCATAACCCAATACTGACAGGAAGTCAAAGAGTCAATTCAAATTTAAATCCATAATTTAAAACCCAGAGTTTGAAGTTAAGTGTGCAGTGTCCACATTATATAAACTAAAGTTTTTGACATTGAATATTGCTAAGCCTCCCTTTTTCATGGTTATTTGATTTAATTAGGTACAAACTCCATATATGTTATGTCTGTTCAGAGGATGCAGTATCTATTTTTATTTTTCTCTGTGTCTCTATTTATTTAAAGACTGCTGCTAACTTGTAATTCACAAATCAATTGAAAGCTGCTGCATTGTGTTTTTAATATGTGCTGCTTTTATACAAATTTATATTAATAAAAAGGAGATAATGAGTTATTTAAAAAATATTTGTAATTATTGCAGTTAAATGTTTTTAGAAATAATGCCACTGTAAAGTAACTAGTTAAACACATAGTCAAAGGGAGACATTTTAAATTAAACTTTCATGATTGAGGTAGAGCATGCTATTTTAATAGACTTTTCTAGTTATTTATATTTTGAGAATTAGCATCAACTGTTACTGGCCCCATGTCAGCAAATCAAATTAGTTTTTGAAAGGAACATGAGTCATAATTATATTTCTATCATTCAGATAGAAAAGGCACAAAAAAAATAAACTTTCTATTTTACTTGTATTATTATGTACTTCATTCTTTTGGTATCCTTTGGTGTCCTTTGTTGAAGAGCATACCTAAGTGGGATGTGCACGTACGTTTCTTGAACACCATATTGCAGCAGCAGCTGTGTTGGCAGTATTGATAACTTGTCCTTTGTGTAAAACTTGTATGGTAAATTTATTTCTATTTTTACAATACAGTAGTGAGTAGAGAAGAGATTGTGGATCATTCTAATTGCTTAGTAACTGGCACTGTGCCACAGAATTGTGTGAGTGTGTATGTGAGCAGAGTGTGTGTGGGTGTCAGTGAGCAGAGTATGTGTGCTTTATTCTCCAGGTAATCAATACATTTCCGATGAGCTGGTACTTTAGTGCAGTGTTTCTCAACAATGGTCCTCAAGTACCCCCAACAGGCCAGGTTTTCATTATAGCTGAATCAGTGCACAGGTGAAGTAATCAGCTGATCAGTAACTCAGTGGTTACTAACTTGCTCTCACCCATCACCTGATTATGTCACCTTTGCACTGGTTCAGCTATCATTTAAACCTGCTCTGTTGGGGGTACTTGCGGCCCTCTGTACATGTGTTTCTCCGGCGTATCATATCTAGTGCTTCACCAGTCTCTGACCTCACTGCACGTCACTGGCAGAATTATATAACATTATCTTAGCGCCAGATTTCTGGGATAATGGCCCACCCTTCTCTCCAATTATCCCAACCCCAGGGACCCAGAACACAGTTTACTAACTGCACAATCAAATGCACACACTCTCTCCTCTCCCTGGGGTTTTAACTGAAAGGAGAAACACTATGTACAATACTTGATCTTACATATATCTTCCATTTATAACCAGGCCTTGCTTTCTGTCACAATAAATATATGTTTTATGGTTTCTTCCCTAATTTGGATCATTAAAAGTGTATAACTGCTAATGTTCCCATACATTGCTACTTTTTTTTAGTAAGTTTTGCATCCAGCTACACTTGTATCCTGCCATTTGTTCATATGCTGGAATGATAGGCGGAGACCTCCTTGTCCCGACTGATGACATAGTTTGCCTTATTACATGACCACTACTGACGTGCAGTGAGCTGTGAGAACAGCCTTAGCGAGGTGGTGGACGTTTGGAAGCTACAGCAGGTGGTGTAATTTACCGTCCAGCTTTGGGACTTGTGCAGCCCAGCACACAACATGGGCACTACTGTTTGTGTTGCCATGCTGAAACGTTATCACCCTATGAGGCGCCTACTCTTTTCACTTATCACTTTTACCTTTTTTTTCCAGGTTACTCCTTTCCAACGATGTCTGTCTCGCATTCTCTGACCCTTCGCATCATTTTTGATGCATCCTTCTCGCGTCATCTTTGGTGCCCTTTTCCCCTTTATATTTCTTTCAGATTTACTGTCTCATTGCGCTAGTATTGAGTCTAACTCATGGGTTTGACTTATTACATATTTGGATTACGAATTCTGGCTTGTGACTCGAATCTCCCTTGACCGTTCTTCTGCCTGCTGATTTCACTCTGTTGCCTGGATCTTCCTGACTAAGCCTTTGGACTCTGATTCTGTTTGCTGTGATTGTTTGGTTTGACCCCCTGGCTTGTCGACTCTGCCTTGACCTTGGATCTTCATAACATATGATAAGAAAATAAGCTTATATATTATTCAACTATGAGTTATTATAAGGTTCTTTTTGTCTTTAGTTACATCCCCATTAATAGTGCCATAAAAAACATCATGACTAAGCCTAAATGCTCATGTTATCGTGAAGCATGAAGAGGCAGATGCTTCTAAAACCCTTATATTTACATATGCCTGATATTGATGTATGTGTGACTGAGAAAGATCTATCATGATCCATCATGTATTGTCTGATATACAAGAACATGAATAGACAATATATTGTTAAAGGGATATGAAACACATTTTCTTCTGTGATTCAGACAGCATACAGTTTTAATAAAGTTTCCGATTTTTCTTCTATTATCTAATTTGCTCTGTTCTCATGGTATCCTTTGTTGAAGAGATACCTAGGTAGGTGTCTGGAACGACATGGCAGGAAATAGTGCTGCCATCTAGTGCTCTTGCACATGGATAACATTCTTGCAAAATTACTGTCATATAGTGCTCCAGACACGTGCATGCTGCTTAGCTTACATTCCTGCTTTTCAACAAAAGATACCAATAGAACAAAGAAAATCAAATGCTCTTTCTGAATCTTATATAAAAAATGTTGGGCTAAATGTCCCTTTAAGCAAATCCACCCTGTGATTTCCAAATGGAGGAAAAATATTGTTTATTATTTAATTAAGATAAAAGCATTAAAAAAAAATTGTTTGAACATTAAGCACTTCTCTAGTACTTTTTTTTATAGTGTACGAACGTACCAGTTTTTACTCAATAGCATCGAGTTCGAATAGCACCTCTGACTTTGCCTATAATAGCTTATCAGGGATTTAGCTCTGTTTCACACAAAGGAAAAAAGTTTTTATTCTATTGGCTAATTTGAATTTGAAGATTTAAATCAACCAATAGGAATGCAAGGGTACCCCTATATAAAAGATGTACCTTACATTCACTATTCAGTGTGTGGCTGTAGACAGCATGAAGAGGACCACCGACGTCTCGCTGCCATCGCCACTGACCTTTCGGCCGACACCGGGATGAAGATGGAAGAAGATGGACCCGCGATAAAGATGGAGCACCACCAATAATCATAGGTGAGTACTAACTTTGGGGTTAGTGTTATTTTTATTTTTTGGGGGGTGTATTTCTTTTAGATTAGGGGTTTTTTTTGTTTGTTTTTTGCAGCAAAATTACTGAATGCCCATTTTTAAGGGCAATGCCCATTCAAATGCCCTTTTTGGGATTTTTTTAGTTAGGTTAGGGGGTTATGGGTTTTTTTTAAGCAAAAGAGCTGATTGCTTTAGGGCAATACCCTACAAAGGCCCTTTTAAGGGCTATTGATAGTTTATTTTTAGATTAGTTTTATTCTTTTTTTTATCCTATTAGAATAGGATTATTTTGTTTTAGTTTTGTTAATTTTCACCTAGATTACGAGTTTTGCGTTAGGGTTAAAAAGCAGCGTTGAGAGGTCCCAACGCTGCTTTTTAACACCCGCTGGTATTACGAGTCTTGAAGGTACAGGTGTGGCGCTCACTTTTTTGGCCATAATCTGAAAGTTTAGTTTTTAAGTATTTAGTTTTAAATAGGAATTATTTAGGTAATTGTAGTAATTTTATTTGTATTTATTAAAATTATATTTGTTAGGGGGGGTTAGGGTTAGACTTAGGTTTAGGGGTTAATAACTTTAATATAGTGGTGGCGACGTTGTGGGCTGCAGATTAGGGGTTAATACATTTAGTTAGATTGCGGCAATTGCGGGTTCATGTTAGGGTGTTAGGTGTAGAAATAAAAAGTAGTTCCCCATAGGAATCAATGGGGCTGCGTTAGGAGCTGAACGATGCTTTTTTGCAGGTGTTAAGTTTTTTTTCAGCTGGCTCTCCCCCATTGATTCCTATGGGGAAATCATGCACGAGCACGTTACACCAGCTTACTGCTGACTTAAGCAGCGCTGGTGTTGAGGTGAGATATGGAGCAAAATTTTGCTCTTCGCTCACTTTTTTGCAGTTAACGCCAGGTTTCTAAAAACCCGTAATACCAGCGCTTTCTGTAAGTGAGCGGTGAGCTTAAACTGCTTGTTAGCACCGCACCACTGTTAATGCAAAACTTGTAATCTAGGTGTTTGTTTTTTATTTTCTGCAAAAGATAGTTCTTTTATTTTTTTGTAATGGTAGGATTTTTTATTTTTTGTAATGTTTGGATTTTTTAATTTTTAGTAATTGTATGATTGTTTTTTAAAGGTAAGATTAGTTTTTTATATAATTTTACAGGTAAGTTTTTTTTTAATTTTAAGGTAATTAGGATTTTTTAAAGTTAATTTAGGGGTATTTTAATTTGGGTTAAGTTAAGGGGTGTTAGGTTAGGAGGTTTATAACTTTGCGATGTGGGGGATGGTGGATTAGGGGTTAATAGTTTATTTGGGTATGTTTTGATGTGTGGGGATGGCGGATTAGGGGTTAATAGATTATTTAGGAATGTTATAAAAAGTAATCCAAAAAACAGAGAGCCGCCAACATGTCTATATCAGTAGATCATGAAAAGGAATACCACATAAGTAAGCACAGGGTACTCACTTTTACGAAGATGTGCTTGTGGACACAGGCTGTTATCACAGCTAACCAGCTAGCTGTTCCTCGGCACTGGAACCAGATGATGTCTTAGAGGCAAACCGACAGTCCGTCTGTTATGGTAGTGAAATGCTCAAGGTAGAAAGTTCAGGCAGCGGTATCATATAAAATATTTATTGTAAAAAAAACACAAAGATAAAAGATACCATAAAACTATTCTACTTCAATGAGCAATATAAAACAGTTAGCTGGTTAGCTGTGATAACCAGCCGGTGTCCACAAGCACATTGGTGTGCTCTTCGTAAATGTGAGTACCCTGTGCTTACTTATGTGGTATTCCTTTTCATGATCTACTGATATACACATGTTGGCGCCTCTCTGTTTTTTGGATTCTTTTTTAGAGCTGCTACCTGTGAAGGAGAAGGGAGAGTGCAGCCTGTGCCGTATCGCATATGCCTTGATTCTACAACCAGCAGCATCACAGCTCATTTTGGGACAATCAAATGGACTTTTGCATGGTTGTGCACTCAAGAACATTTTGTTGAATGATTTTTATCAGTATTTCTGCATGAATACTGTTTATTGAGAGTCCTTGATTCAGATTTAGTTTTAGATTTTTTTAAATATTTGTTCTCATTTCAGTTATCACTGTACAAGCGCCCCCCAGTGATATAACTATCACATTTTACATTGTTCTCTATTTAGGAATGTTGTGATGTGGGGGGATGGCGGATTAGGGGTTAATAGTTTATTTAGGTATGTTGCAATGTAGGGGGTGATTAATAGTTTATTTAGGTATGTTGCGATGATGGGGGGATGGCGGATTAGGGGTTAATAGTTTATTTAGGTATGTTGTGATGTGGGGGGTTAATAGTTTATTTAAGTATGTTGCGATGATGGGGGGGTGGCGGATTAGGGGTTAATAGTTTATTTAGGTATATTGCAATGTGGGGGGGTTAATAGTTTATTTAGGTATGTTGCGATGTGGGGGGGTTAATAGTTTATTTAGGTATGTTGCGATAATGGGGGGATGGCGGATTAGGGGTTTATAGCTTATTTAGGTATATTGCGATGTGGGGGGATGGCTAATTATTCGTTAATAGTTTATTTAGGTATGTTGCGATGTGGGGGGTTAATAGTTTATTTAGGTATGTTGCAATGTGGGGGGTTAATAGTTTATTTAGGCATGTTGCGATGATGGGGGATTGCGGATTAGGGGTTAATAGTTTATTTAGGTATGTTGCAAAGTGGGGGATATCAGTTTAAGGGTTAATAGTATTATTTAGTGTTTGGGGTGTGGGTTAATAGTGTAGTTTATGAGTGTACTTTGTTATTTTTTTTTGTTGTGTTTTGTGCAACTTTTAATTTTAGGAAACCCAGTTTACCACAGCTCTTACATCGCGAAAAAAATCCTAACACTAACCCCGAAGATTCACTTACCGGGAGAAGTCTTCATCCAAGCAGCAAGATGTCCTCAACGAAGCCGGCAGAAGTGGTCCTCCAGACGGGCAGAAGTCTTCATCCAGACGGAATCTTCTATCTTCATCCATCCGGCGCTGAGCGGCTCCATCTTCAAGAGACCCGGCGCGTAGCATCCTCTTCCAACAACGTCTTCTTGCAGAATGAATATATCCAAGATGGCGTCCCTTAGTTTCCGATTGGCTGATAGAATTCTATCAGCCAATCGGAATTAAGGTAGAAAAAATCCTATTGGCTGATGCAATCAGCGAATAGGATTGAACTTCAATCCTATTGGCTGATCCAATCAGCCAATAGGATTGAGCTTGCATTCTATTGGCTGATTGGAACTGATTTTTTTCTACCTTAATTCCGATTGGCTGATTCTATCAGCCAATTGGAATCTAAGGGATGCCATCTTGGATGACGTCACTTAAAGGTACATTCATTCCGAAGAAGCCGTCGTTGGAAGAGGATGCTCCGTACCGGATGTCTTGATGATGGAGCCGCTCCGCGTCGGAAGGATGAAGATAGAAGATGCCGTCTGGAAGAAGACTTCTGCCTGGACCACTTCTGCCTATCTGGAGGACCACCTCTGCCGGCTTCGTTGAGGACATCTTGCCGCTTGGATGAAGACTTCTCCCGGCAAGTGAATCTTCGGGGGTTAGTGTTAGGATTTTTTAAGGGTGTATTGGGTGGGTTTATTTTTTAGGCTAGGGTTTTGGGCAGTAATAGAGCTAAATGCCCTTTTAAGGGCAATGCCCATCCAAATGCCCTTTTCAGGGCAATGGGGAGCTTAGGTTTTTTTAGTTAGGCTTTTATTTGGGGGCTTGGTTGTGTGGGTGGTGGGTTTTACTTTTGGGGGGGTGTTTGTATTTTTTATTTACAGGTAAAAGAGATGATTTCTTTGGGGCAATGTCCCGCAAAAGGCCCTTTTAAGGGCTCTTGGCAGTTTAGTTTAGGCTAGGGTTTTTTTTTATTTTCGGTGGGCTTTTTTATTTTGATAGGGCTCTTAGATTAGGTGTGATTAGTTTAAAAATCTTGTAATTAGTTTTTTTTTCTGTAATTTAGTGTTTGTTTTTTGGTAATTTAGCTAATTGTATTTAATTTATTTAATTGTATTTAATGTAGGGAATTTATTTAATTGTAGTGTAAGGTTAGGTGTTATTGTAATTTAGGTTAGGTTTTATTTTACAGGTCAATTTATATTTATTTTAGCTAGGTAGTTAGTAAATAGTTAACTATTTACTAACTATTCTACCTAGTTAAAATAAATACAAACTTGCCTGTAAAAAAAAAAAACCCTAAGCTAGATACAATGTAACTATTAGTTATATTTTAGCTAGCTTAGGGTTTATTTTATAGGTAAGTATTTAGTTTTAAATAGGAATAATTTAACTAATGATAGTAATTTGTATTTAGATTTATTTAAATTACATTTAAGTTAGGGGGTGTTAGGGTTGGGGTTAGACTTAGCTTTAGGGGTTAATAAATTTAGAATAGGGGAACTTCCGGGCGGCGGCCATGATAGGTCGCTTAATTATTAGCTCCTGAAAGGCTCTGGACTAATCTATCATAAAACAACCTTTGTAACCACCATCGCTTGGGCAAACATCTTGTAAGCGATACTACTAAAGAAGCCCATCATTTAGCAGTCAATATTTTTACCCTGAAGGTCAGCTATAATTTACCGTAGTACTAACAAGGTTAAGGCCTTTCATCTAACCCCCCGGCAGAGCGCCCTAGGGCCTTTGTCGTTACGCAGTGCTTAAGACAAGTACTGATTCTATGCATACCATACGGGGATTAACTCATCAGTAGTGCCGGATGGATCCCATGGAAAGTACCTTACTAAATAAGATTGCTGCCCTGCTGAGTGAACACTTTGTGCGGCTTGAGCATGAACTTGCCACAACCTGGGGAAATGGAGTTGGCACGACTACACAGCATCACGCAGACCCAGACAACAACCCAGAGCCTAAGCTGGTTCCCTCCGTAGAGAGTGAGAGGTCCGGTAGTGTATCGTGGGGAGTGCTGCCTCAAGCAGACCATCGTACGTCTGAGAAAGCCCTTGCACTAATTATCTCTGAACGCAGAGCGCATACAATTGCAGCAAGCTTAACCGCACCAACTCAGATGCTTACCACTTTATCCTCATCTCCCATGAAGATTCCTAGCCTGTCTGCACAGGGGAGCCAAAAATATCTATCTGACACCCCACGCTCGGCTACTGCGATACTGCAGATCGACATGCCGACTCTGGGAGGTTTATTTACCATTTCACCCCGTGCTGGAAAACTGTCATGGAGCGGCTCCTGTTTGTGGTGGCTCTACATGGAGGATTACGCTGCGTTGTACAGGCAAGCATACTTGGGTTCTCATTGCTGCCCTCAGTATCAGTATTTTCAACCCTACATTGCTGAGTGGAGGTCTGGTGTGGGTTAACAGTTATCGTATAAAAGGATAGCGGTGGTAAACCCCCCACAGCTCACTTTTTGTTTAGACACTCAGAGTTACATAAACTCTCATGCATGCATTGGGGGACATTTTCATGTTTGATCTGCTTAATCAGCCCGGTATTATTGTTTTGTTTTGAGGTCTGGTGTAGGCTGCTACTTGTCATATGAGCGGACTGAGGTAGCGAACCCCCACGGTTGGCTATTCAATTGGACACTTAAAGCTACATGAACTCTTCTATATATATCTTGGGACACTTTCATGTTTTCATGTTTTGCTGTCTTTATATTTTATATGCCAATAATAGATAATGTATACCTATATTTCCAATGCACTTGCTAACTAGCGCTTTAAACCACCATTTAAATTAACCGCCTTTATAAGAAGCAATTGTAGTTCTTTACCTGCTTTTGGTACACACTCATCTTAGATGTTGCATGTTTTCCTGTTATGTACCATTAGGGCAAACATTAATGCTTTTTCTAATCTAGATGCAACAACCTCACACAAGCAATATTCTATCCCAACTCCTCCACATACCCTCGGGAGTGTTTGTTCCCTGCCCTCCCTTGTAGTGTTTTGAGGACTTGCTGTCTGCGGTCGAGGCGACGGTCTTTTAAAACTATAGAGCACTAGGTGGGGGCCTTTATTATTGACCTCATGAATCTGATAGCTGGCTTATCACTATTCCTCATAAACAAGTCCCAGTTTACTTTCAATATAGGACTTGAAGACCAGTCTGGGTCTTTCTTACTTCTATTTTAGCTCAGCATAACCCTTATGAAAATATAACCTGTCACTATACTCTAAGTAAGCCACATGTACAGATTTCTATAGGTACTAAAACTATGCTTCCCTTTGAATTTTTGTACACGCTAAATAATCTGAGTACTCATTGTGAAACTGAATTGATACCTTTAATCTGATTTGCAGCCATTTTACTAACAGCGGGAATCCCCCGGTAGATCATCACTGCTAGATAGATTTCTGCTTTGCCCCCCTTTTTATTTGAAACACATAGCAAAATAATAAAATAAAACTCTGAGGTCCAAATGATGAGATCCACAAGTGGTCTCCTCCTTTCCAATTAGTCTTCTGTCAATGCCATCACCCCATAAAGGTGGAGGTCCAAGAGTGGCCTCTCGATCAGTATAGAAGGCTTAGATAGGTATTGGCATGTGCTTTTTTTTTTTTTTTTTTATATATATATAATTTTTCTTCTTTTTCTATAGCAACTGTTCCTTGTCAGAGTTTTATGTCAGACAGTTAGACATTATTTGCTGCTTGTAAAGTATTGATTTGAAATTTTTATTATGCCTTTAGATATAGCAGACATTACTTGCATATACTTGCATACTTTGTAATCTGTGTGATGTACTTGGTTGTATGTCCTTTTCTTTTGTAATCTATTTCATGCACTCTGACATGGTGGGCATTGTTAATGGCATATGTTTTTTCTCTCTTTTAATATGTAATTTGTGTGAAATGCCTTTTGGAACACTAACATGTAATGTCATACTCTTATACTTGTATGCCAAAACTTCGACCTCAATAAAAATATTTTTAAAAAAAATAAATAAAAAAAATAAATAAATTTAGAATAGTGACGGCGACTTTGGGGACGGCAGATTAGGGGTTAATAAATGTAGGTAGGTGACGGCAATGTTGGGGGCAGCAGATTAGGGGTTAATAAATATAATGTAGGTGTCGGCGATGTTCGGAACGGAAGATTAGGGGTTAATAAGTATATTGTAGGTGGCGACGATGTTAGGGGCGGCAGATTAGTGGTTAATAATATTTAACTAGTATTTGCGAGGCGGGAGTGCGGCGGTTTAGGGGTTAATATGTTTATTATAGTGGCGGCGATGTCCGTAGCTGCAGATTAGGGGTTAATAATTTTATTTTAGTGTTTGCGATGCGGGAGGGCCTCGGTTTAGGGGTTAATAGGTAGTTTATGGGTGTTAGTGTACTTTTTAGCACTTTAGTTATGAGTTTTATGCTACAGCTTTAAAATGACTTTAAAATGCGGTACAAATCTTGTCGGTAGAGGCTGTACCACTCACTTTTTGGCCTCCCAGGACAAACTCGTAATACCAGCGCTATGGAAGTCCCTTAGAAAAAAGGGTTTACAAAATTTACGTAAGTAGGTTTGCGGTAAGGCCAAAAAAGTGTGTGGTACACCTATACCTGCAAGACTCGTAATACCGTGGGCGTAAAAAAGCAGCGTTAGGACCTGTTAACGCTGCTTTTTCACCTTACTGCAAAACTCGTAATCTAGGCACAAGTGTAAATATAAAATAACATTTTAAATTGTTTTTAAACTCAGTGTCTTGCTTCTGACACACTGAAAAGTTAATATTTTACAGCAAAATCCCACAGCAAAGAGTTTTGTAAATTTGATGTTCCTCTTTGTAGTAGCATATTTAAAGGGGCAGTGTACACCGATTTTCATTTAACTGCATCTAATAGACACTACTATAAAGAAGATTATGTATAGATACTTGTCACAAATACCAGACCCCCAAGGCTAACCCCCACCACCTTACTACCTCACCCCTGTTGTTTCTCAGCGGTTTTGAGCTCCTCAGAGCAACCGCGGTCTCTGGAAGCTTTCGGTTGCTTGTTTTGTCACCAGTATTTTGTCAGAGAAGAGCTGGCCTCTGACCAGAAAAACTCTCCTAGGCTGGCCAGGCTCCTGGAACTACCAGCCTCACAACAGACACCCGCCTAACCCCTCTCAGGCCGGCCGGGCTCCTGAAACTCCAGATCGGCCACAGAACAGCCGGACACCGGCTACATTTAATCTTGGTCGCCCCAGCGGCCCTTTGTCCCAAAGCTCCGCTCTTTTGGGGATTAGTAGCTCCTAGGGACTGTGGCATCTGGGGACCGAGAGCTTTCAAATGCTGCTGCTCCCTCGGGATCACCCTGAAACCATCACCCCTGGGTCCTGGGATTCTGTGGGACTATGGCTGCTATGAAGGTGCCAGTCTGTCTGGAGGGGCGGGAATGGTAGGAAATTGTGGCATTGTCCAGTGTCTTATCAAGGTCAGCTTTGTGTATTAAAGGAGTGTATGTTTTACAATAAAATCAGTTGCTGTTTCACCTGAATGCTAGTGTGTCTAGTTATTTGGGTGGGCTCCAGCAAAAATCACTTTCCTGGGCTACATAGCAGCCTGTTCCAGGCAGAGGAAGGACCCTCTGGCAGAGCTACCTAGTCTGGGTAGCCGGAGTCTGCCACAGGGTGGAACCCTGAATACTGGTGCTGTCAGGCATCAGGGGTGGCTACAGGCTGTGGTCACTTGCCAGCTACATAGCTGCAGTCGGCAGGGAGGAAGCAGGACCCGTTTGGCAGAGCTACCCAGTCGGGGTATCTGGGGTATCCGTCACATTGGCTGGCAGCAGTGGGATCTGCTTCTTCCACACGATTCCTGCTGACAGAGGAGAAGGGCCACAGTAGCCGGTAACTATGGAAGTCGAATTTCTAAGGAGAGTACAGGAGGCACTGGCCCAGCTGGACGGTCCTATTTACCTAGAGGACATGCTGGAACAGAGGGACCTGATCCACTGGGACCTCTGGTGGGAGGCTCTGCGGCCTTGAGAGTGCCTTTCCTGGGAAAACAGCCAAAGAAGGAATGGCTATCTGTTCTACATAGACTGGTTCAGCAAGAGATGTGGGTGGAGGATGGCTATCGGTTCCTCCAATGGCTTGCTATGCAAGCGCAGCCATGGCTGGAGGATGGCTCCCCCACAGGGAGCTTTGGCTTCGGCGGCCCTAGATTGCTATTTACAAAAAGGACAGAGGACCCACAGTTTGGGAGTGAGACGGACCAGGCTCTGGAGAATATCTCTGGGCTCCAAGAGGAACTGCTGGATCTCTTGGAGGAATCCTGGCTACTAGACGATCTGGATTTTATAAGTGACCAGGAAAAGGCACTGGTCGAGGAATACAAGAGGCTGCTAGATCTCGTTAAGCAGCGTGCCAAGGCTATACAGATCTGGGGTGCAGCCCTCTGGGATTCATGGCGCTCGACCGTGGAGGAGTGACAACAAAGCAAAAGAGAACCAGGGCTGCTGGATCCTGATCAGCAGTCTGGCTCCGAGCTCATGGTCTTGGACCAGGGGGCCACCCTAGCAGAAACGCTGGCAACAGGGCAGAGAGCCGCCGGCCTCTGCCCAGCACCTGCAGCAGCTCCAGGAAACCAGGGAGAGGAGGTAGGCATCCTCCCTTCCCTTACACAAAACCCCTTCCAGGGAGAGGAGACAGTTGGTCTCTCTCCCCAGTGGCAGAGCCAGGAGCAGGGAGAGGAGAAAGCCGGTCTCTCTCCCCAGCGGCAGAGCCATCCCCTGGGAGCGGAGGTAGTCATCCTCCCTCCCCTTGCGCAGAACCCCTTCCTGAGAGAGGAGACAGTCGGTCTCTCTCCCCAGCAGCAGAGCCGGGAGAGGAGACAGTCGGTCTCTCTCCCCAGCCGCAGAGCCATCCCCTGGGAGCGGAGAGGAGACAGTTGGTCTCTCTCCCCAGCGGCAGAGCCGGGAGAGGAGACAGTCGGTCTCTCTCCCCAGCGGCAGAACCAGAAGCCAGGAGAGGAGACAGTCGGTCTCTCTCCCCAGCGGCAGAGCCATCCCCTGGGAGCGGAGGTAGTCCTCCTCCCTCCCCTTACACAGAACCCCTTCCTGGGAGAGGAGACAGTCAGTCTCTCTCCCCAGCGGCAGAACCAGAAGCCGGGAGAGGAGACAGTCGGTCTCTCTCCCCAGCGGCAGAGCCATCCCCTGGGAGCGGAGGTAGTCCTCCTCCCTCCCCGTAAGCAGAACCCCTTCCTGGGAGAGGAGACAGTCGGTCTCTCTCCCCAGCAGCAGAGTCAGTAACAGGGAGAGGAGACAGTAGGTCTCTCTCCCCAGCGGCAGAGCCATCCCCTGGGAGCGGAGGTAGTCGTCCTCCCTCCCCTTACACAGAACCCCTATCTGGGAGAGGAGACAGTTGGTCTCTCTCCCCAGCAGCAGAGCCAGGAAAGAAGACAGTCGTTCTCTCTCCCCAGTGGCAGAGCCATCCCCTGGGAGCGGAGGTAGTCGTCCTCCCTCCCCTTACACAGAACCCCTTCCTGGGTGAGGAGACAGTCAGTCTCTCTCCCCAGCGGCAGAACCAGAAGCCGGGAGAGGAGACAGTTGGTCTCTCTCCCCAGTGGCAGAGCCAGGAGCAGGGAGAGGAGACAGTCGGTCTCTCTCCCCAGTGGCAGAGCCATCCCCTGGGAGCGGAGGTAGTCGTCCTCCCTCCCCTTACACAGAACCCCTTCCTGGGTGAGGAGACAGTCAGTCTCTCTCCCCAGCGGCAGCACCAGAAGCCGGGAGAGGAGACAGTCGGTCTCTCTCCCCAGCGGCAGAGCCATCCCCTGGGAGCAGAGGTAGTCCTCCTCCCTCCCCGTAAGCAGAACCCCTTCCTGGGAGAGGAGACAGTCGGTCTCTCTCCCCAGGGGCAGAGTCAGGAGCAGGGAGAGGAGACAGTCGGTCTCTCTCCCCAGCGGCAGAGCCATCCCCCTGGAGCGGAGGTAGTCATCCTCCCTCCCCTTACACAGAACCCTTTCCTGGGAGAGGAGACAGTCATTCTCTCTCTCCCCAGTGGTAGAACCAGAAGCCGGGAGAGGAGACAGTCAGTCTCTCTCCCCAGCGGCAGAGCCATCCCCTGGAAGCGGAGGTAGTCCTCCTCCCTCCCCGTAAGCAGAACCCCTTCCTGGGAGAGGAGACAGTCGGTCTCTCTCCCCAGCAGCAGAGTCAGTAACAGGGAGAGGAGACAGTAGGTCTCTCTCCCCAGCGGCAGAGCCATCCCCTGGGAGCGGAGGTAGTCGTCCTCTCTCCCCTTACACAGAATCCCTATCTGGGAGAGGAGACAGTTGATCTCTCTCCCCAGCAGCAGAGCCAGGAGCCGGGAGAGAAGACAGTCGTTCTCTCTCCCCAGTGGCAGAGCCATCCCCTGGGAGCAGAGGTAGTCGTCCTCCCTCCCCTTACACAGAACCCCTTTCTGGGAGAGGAGACAGTCAGTCTTTCTCCAAAGGGGCAGAGCCAGGAGCAGGGAGATGAGACAGTCGGTCTCTCTTCCCAGCGGCAGAGCCATCCCCTGGGAGCGGATGAAGTCGTCCTCCCTCCCCTTACACAGAATACCTGGCAGGGAGAGACGGATGTCGATAACTCTCCCCAGCGGCAAAACCCCTTCCCGGGGATGAGACAGTCGGTCTTCCTCCCCAGCGGCAGAGCAGTTTCCCATGGAGCGGAGGTAGCCTCCCTCCCCAGCGGTAGATCTCCTTCTCGGGAGAAGAGACGGACGGTCTAGCTGGGTGTGCCGAACTGGAGGGGGGTAGATGTCACGGATACCAGATGGATACCAGACCCCCAAGGCTAACCCCCACCCCCTTACTACCTAACCCCTATTTTTTCTCAGTAGTTTTGGGCTCCTCAGAGCAAATGCAGTCTCTGGAAGCTTTTGCTTGCTTGTTTTGTCACCAGTACTTTGTCAGAGAAGAGCTTGCCTCTGACCAGAAAAACCCTCCTAGGCTGGCCGAGCTCCTGGAACTCCCAGTTGGCCGCCTCACAACGGACACCCGCCTAACCCCTCTCAGGCCGGCCGGGCTCTTGGAACTCCTGGTCGGCCACAGAACAGCAGGTCACCTGATACATTTAATCCTGGTTGCTACATCGGCCCTTTGTCCCAAAGCTCCGCTATTTTGGGGATTGGTAGCTCCTAGGGAGGAGAAGAGGTTGCCGGAGGGGAGCTACCCCCCCAATATTTACCGGGCTGTAACTCCAGTCCAGTAACAAATCACGCAGCTGTGGCATCTGGGGACCGAGAGCTTTCAAATGACACCCTGGAAGTGCCGCCGCTCCCCCGGGATCACCCTGAAACCGTCACCCCTGGGTCCTGGGATTCTGTGGGACTATGGCTGCTATGGAGGCGCTGGTCTGTCTAGAGGGGCGGGAATGCCGGGAAAATTGTGGGATTGTCCAGTGTCTTATCAAGATCAGCTTTGTGTATAAAAGCAGTGTATGTTTTACAATAAAATCAGTTGCTGTTTTACCTGAATGCTAGTATGTCTAGTTATTTGGGTGGGCTCCAGCTAAAATCACTTTCCTGGGCTACATAGCAGCCTGTTTCAGGCAGAGGAAGGATCCTCTGGCAGAGCTACCTAGTCTGGGTAGCCGGAGTCTGCCACAGGGTGGGACCCTGAATACTGGTGCTGTCGGGGCATCAGGGGTGGCTACAGGCTGTGTTCACTTGCCAGCTACATAGCTGCAGTCAGCAGAGAGGAAGCAGGACCCATTTAGCGGAGCTACCCAGTCAGGGTAGCTGGGGTATCCATAACAATACTGATATAAAAATCCAATATAAAACCTTTTAAAAACTTACTTAGAAGCTCCCAATTTAGCACTGTTAATGAGATTAGCATGGGACACCCACTAAAAGGGACTGTAGCAGAACCTCCCCCTCCCCTGCATATGAAAAGTCCCATTATACAAACAGAAGCAGTCTTAAGTCTGTATACATTAGTATACATCTAAAGCTTTGGGGCTTGGAAGAAGCAAAATTATACATTTTTACAAAAACACACCCAGATGGGCTATATAAATGGATCATCTATAAAACATTTATGCAAAGAAAAATCTAGTGTACAATGTCCCTTTAAAATTAGTGGGGGGGTTTTCTTAGAAAGAAACAGTGTATTTAATTTGCAGTATTATGTGTTAAAGGAAAAGTGAGCATGTTTTCCATATCTATATCATTAAAATGCAGAAAACATGCTGCAGAGTATAAATATTAAAAAAATATTCTAAGGTATGTAGATATATACGGTTCCTGACAAGTAATGTATTCTTGGCTTGACCATTGTATTAGTTTATTTTTCTTACTCTCTTGGCTATAACAATTTGTGACATCACAGTAAGCATTGCAAGGTTTTCTCAATACTTTCAAAATTAGGGTAACCCGTAAGAATGCATTAGACCTCTTTCAAGATAAATAGCTGGTGCACAATATAAAATTGCTTTTTAATGCATTACTTTAAAGCATTATAAATTTGCATTGGTGTGGTTATGGATTGGTATAGTTATGGAAATCAACATTACTTTTGAATGAAAGAAGAGTGATTGCAATCCCTTTTTAAGCATACCATTGACAGCTAAATCCATTTTAATGGATTGTTACTTTGAATAAAACCTTAGGTATGAACAAAATTTGACAATTTGTAAAAGGCTTTTGAATAATGTTACACTTCAGAACATACGCACACTGGTATGGAACTGTGATATGGCTTTTCACATTAAAGTCTTTTATTTGAACACAAATAGCTAAATTAGTTAACCATAAAAGCAGTATATTTGACATAAAAAAATCTGGTGGCAAGAATATTTTGACTTTCTAATTAAAGGAACAGTACATGTTACTAAAAAGTTCTCAGCAATACAATCCTTAGTGAAAAATATCTACAATAGGAAGTAGTGCTTTAATTTGAAGTTTTAAACATAATTTGTACCTTTAAAAGTGCTGAACCAATTGAGCCCCTGGGATCCCGCTTGTACCTGCAACGGCACACCCCAAAACTGTTTTCATTTCAATGTACTGCAGCAGCTCAGGATCTATGAGAGAGCTTGTTACTCTGTAGTTTGAGATGATTGGTTGCCTTGAGACTGGCAGAACCACTCAACAGTCATTTAAATAAAATAAAAAGCAGCCGCAAAGGGGGCAGGTAACAATACTTTTCAGTTGTATCTGAATTCTTGAAAACCTTTAGCATTTTAAGCGATGACAAGTTAAAAGCCACTGGATAAATCAGGTACATAATAATTTTAAAAGGATCAATATAACAAGGTCCAAACTTAGCAGAGGGCTGGTGTAGCTTGATGTTACAAGTGGTCAATACTCCAAATCATGCTCTTTGAAAGAATTGATTAAGCATTGATATTTGTCAGCCTGATTTTTTTCTGTTTTTCCAAGTCATGAAGGATGTTATCCTATATTTTCTTCCACAGATCATGATGATCAAAAATAACAAAATTTGCAAATGGAACTTCAGCAGTTGGAGTGTCCATAGAAATCTGGGATGGATGGAAATGAAAAATGACAAAGGACAAAGATACGGTAGAGTTATGAAGAGGATCAGGCCTATCATCCTCCTGTGAAAAGACATATACGTTTTACTGTTTTATTTGTAACAAGTATTTTATGCTTTTTTAAAGCCTTAAGTACAACAAGCATACAGTAGAAACACCACTGTTTTGTTATAGCGAAAATACAATTACTTTGTTGCATAAGATATGTCTATACATAATATATAGGCTATTCAAGCAACAAATGTTAACTATGTAATATTGGCAACAAATGTATCTATATACACACGATTGTTGAAATTAAGTTTCATGTATACTACCTAGCAACATTTTACACAAGCGAGATTGAATATTGCTATTGGCTAATCCCGGCTGATACGTTACTTCCGGTTGGAAAATAGGCGTTGAGCTCAGTGACGTAATCGGCTGGGCATTTAAAAGCTGGCGCTTCTAGTTCAGTACTAGAAGAGTCCAAAGGGGGGGGGGGGAGTGTGGCACTATGCTAGTTATTAGGGGCCCGAGAAACTGGTACAAAGACCGGATAATACTTCTCTAAAGGAAATGTTGAATAAAGAGGGTGTCACACCATAAGGGATGACAAAATAAGAGTTTAAGAGTGCACAACCAGCTCCCTTAAAGGGCCATGATACCCACATTTTTTCTTTCATGATTTAGAAAGAGAATGCATTTTTAAACATCTTTCTAATTTACTTCTATTATCTAATTTGTTTTATTCTCTTGATATTCTTTGCTGAAAAGCATATCTAGATATGATCAGCAGCTGCCGATTGGTTGCTGTACATAGAAGTCTCATGTGATTGGCTCACCCATGTGCATTGCTTTTTCTTCAAATAAGGATATCTCAAAAATGAAGCAAAATAAATAATAGAAGTAAATTGTAATGTTGTTTAAATTTGTATGTTCTATCAGAATCATGAAAGAAAGATTTGGGGTTTAGTGGCCCTTTAAGGTACAGGGAATATTAAAACTTAATGCTTTATTTAAATATTTTAAAAATGGTAGATACCTTGGTTCTAAGAACCTACACACAAATTAACACCATTAGACACACACTGAAAAACCTGTACCAGTAAGCTCCAAAAAAAAGAAAAATAGGCTTAAAGCAATACCCCCCGGTATTCCTGGCCGATAACTGGTTACGTCTGCATCAGTTGGTGGCATGCAGGCAGGTTTAACAAAAATGAAAAGAAAAAAGGAAAATGGATTGCTACGCGTTTCGGCCCATGTTTGGCCTTTGTCAAGCATATATGTTTAAGTGGCATGTCACCTTTGAGAAAGCCTCGGCGAAATGCATCAGGTGATACAAGAGGAGGGTCAGATGTATCACTCTCTCTAATTCATTAGTACTGCATTGTCAAGGTCTGTAAAAGATTCTATTTTTACTGTTATACGGAATAAATGCTACATTTTACTATGGACTGTATATAAGTCAGTACTTGCTTCAATACTATGCACTAATAAACACCTGTATACCATATACTATATGAAGATTTGAAACTTCAAGCAAGTCTTTGTCTTAGGCCATATAGCGGTATTTTTCACTCTTTATGTGTTTTTTAAGAATAACAGTGTGACTAGGAACACTTTTCTGGGCATTAATAGTTTGTTTGATATGTCCAGAGTATGAGAAATGGCGTGCAAATGCGTCCATTTCGAAACTGCATAGACATAGTGTACAGTGCACTAGTATTCAAACAATACTCTTTCTCAGAGAATCAGTAGTGACTTATGTGACACAGATTAAGAGGCTCATTTATTAGATACAATGTAACTATTAGTTATATTGTAGCTAGCTTAGGGTTTATTTTACAGGTAAGTATTTAGTTTTAAATAGGAATAATTTGGTTAATGATAGTAATTTTATTTAGATTTATTTTAATTATATTTAAGTTAGGGGTGTTAGGTTTAGGGTTAGACTTAGGTTTAGGGGTTAATAACTTTAATATAGTGGCGGCGACGTTGGGGGCGGCAGATTAGGGGTTAATAACTGTAGGTAGGTGGCGGCGACATAGGGGGCGGCATATTAGGGGTTAATAAATATAATGTAGGTGTCGGCGATGTTGGGGGCAGCAGATTAGGGGTTCATAAGTATAATGTAGGTGGCGGCGGTGTCCAGAGCGGCAGATTAGGGGTTAATAATATAATGTAGGTTGCGGCGATGTCGGGGGTGGCAGATTAGGGGTTAATAAGTGTAAGATTAGGGGTGTTTAGACTCAGGGTTCATGTTAGGGTGTTAGGTGTAGACATAAAATTTATTCCCCATAGGAATCAATGGGGCTGCGTTAAGGAGCCTTACGCTGCTTTTTGGTAGGTGTTAGACTTTTTTTCAGCCGGCTCTCCCCGTTGATTCCTATGGGGAAATCGTGCATGAGCATGTTACACCAGCTCACCGCTAACGTAAGCAGCGCTGGTATTGGAGTGCGGTAAGGAGCAGAATTTTGCTCAACGCTCACTTCTTGTCTGGGTTGTAAAAACCCGTAATACCAGCGCTGTCTGTAAGTAAGCGATAAGCATAAACTGCTCGCTAGCACCGCATAGCCTCTAACACAAAACTCGTAATCTAGGTGAAAGTTTGTAATTTTTATAGTAGTGCTAGGATTTTTTTAATGTGTATTTTAGTTTTATTTAATTGTTAGTTTAATATTAGTTAAATAGTTATATTAGTTTAATTGTTAGTTTTAAACTTAATTTTTTTAATTTGACAGGTAAGTTTTAATTTAATTTAAGATAGTGAAATAATAATTTTAATATAAAGTTAGGGGGCGTTAGGTTTAGGGGTTACTAGATTAAATTAGTTAATTGCGATGTGGGGGGCTTGCGGTTTAGGGGTTAATAGTTTAATTTAGCATATTTCATTGTGGGGGGCTTGCTGTTTAGGGGTTAATATGTTTATTATAGTGGCGGCGGAATAGGGCTTAATAACTTTAGTATACTGGGGGCGATGTGGGCGGACGGCAGATTAGGGGTTAAGAATATTTAAATAGTGTTTGCGATGCGGGAGGGCGGTGGTTTAGGGGTTAATAACTTTATTAAAGTGGTGACGATGTTGGGAGCGGAGGAATAAGGGTTAATACATTTTATTAGTGGCGTCGATGTCGGGAGTGGCAGATTAGGGGTTAATAACTTAAAAATAGTGTTTGCGATGCGGGAGGGCCTCAGTTTAGGGGTTAGTAGGTAGTTTATGGGTGTTAGTGTACTTTGTAACACTTTAGTTATGAGTTTTATGTAACACTCAGTTTTGTTGCGTAAAACTCATAACTACTGCTTTCAGGTGGCGTTACGGATCTTGACGTTATAGGGTGTAACGCAAGCTTTTTAGCCAGAACGCAAAACTTGTAATGGCAGCGCTTTGGAAGTCTCATGAGAAAACGTCATTTTTACGTGTGCGGGACTGACGTTGCTTTACTGGCTAAAAGGCTTGCGGTATAGCTATACCGACAAGACTTGTAATGGCTGCAGTGCTGTTTTAATGCTGAAATTACCATTTTTTCAGGGTTAAAACACGAACGCATAACTTGTCATCTAGGTGATTATTAATATGTGAACCATAAAATATTAAGACTTTGGTATATATTTCACAATTTGCGTGCTTTATTTCTATAGAATATCATAAATAAAGATTTTTTTTAAATGCAATAAATAATTTTAAATATAATATATTGTACAACAGCTTCATTGTAAATTAGTGTTATGTTTGAATAAAACAGTCTAAAACCACCTGTGCCTATATAGTACAATGATCTATTATAAAAGTCATACCTTTGCATTAAAGGAATAGTCTGGTCAAAATTAAACTTTCATGATTCAGATAGAGCAGGCAATTTTTAGCAAATTTCTAATTTATTCCTATTATCAATTTTTCTTAATTCTCTTGGTATCTTTATTTGAAAAAGCAGGAATTTAAGCGTAGGAGCCGACTCATTTTTGGTTCAGCATCTGGGTAGCGCTTGCTGATTGGTGTCTAAATGCAGCCATCGAATCAGTAAATGCTACCCAGGTGCTGAACCAAACATGGTCCGGCTCCTAGACTTACTTTCCAGCTTTTTTAAATCAAGATACAAAGAGAATGAAGAAAATCTCATAATAGGAGTAAATTAAAAAGTTGCTTAAAATTGCATGCTCTATCTGAATCATGGAAGTTTAATTTTGACCAGACTATTCCTTTAAGGCTATTTTGACCCTCTACACAAGAAGAGTTAGACAAAAATGGTGTCCATTAATGGTCAAATACTACAAGCCAAAAGCCATTAATAGCCTCAATGTAAACTGTGCACAAAATTATGGTGTTTTACTATACAAAGTAATAGGTGGCGATGCTGGCTATTTATTCCAAGCAGCTTTGAAAAATTAATTGAGAAAGTAAAGTAAAGGATCCCTTTTAAATATATCACAAAACAAAGTAAACATACCTCATTCTACAAAAATAATCCCTAATCTGCCATAACCGCCATCATTATTAACCTCTACATTATTAACCCCTAAACTGCCACATCCCCATTGCAAACTACCCCGCTACACTATTTATCCCTAAAACGCAATAACCCCTACACTACTTAACCCGTAAACTGCCACATCCCCCACCACAATAACCCCTACTCTACTTAACCCCTAAACTGCCACATCCCCCACCACAATAACCCCTACTCTACTTAACCCCTAAACTGCCACATCCCCCACCACAATAACCCCTACTCCACTTAACCCCTAAACTGCCACATCCCCCACCACAATAACCCTTACTCTACTTAACCCCTAAACTGCCACATCCCCCACCACAATAACCCCTACTCTACTTAACCCCTAAACTGCCACATCCCCCACCACAATAACGCCTACTCTACTTAACCCCTAAACTGCCACATCCCCCACCACAATAACCCCCTACTCTACTTAATCCCTAAAACGCCTAGAATTACCCCATTGCAACTTACCACCTTACTTATTAACCCCTAACAGCCACAATCCCCCATCACAAACTATCCATACACTATTTAATCCCCTAACAGCTAACCCCCCAAGACCCCTAATCTAAGTCCCACTAAATTACAAAAAAAAAAAAAAACACTACCATTACAAAAACAACATTACCAAAAATAAGAAAAATTACCAGGATTAGCAGTTCCCTTTACAGAAAGCCAATTACGTCAAACACAATATTGCATGCCAAAAGTAGCCGCCCAAAACATACATGTGGTTAAAGGTCAGTTATGCGCATTCAGCGCAACTGTACCAAGGCTTCAGATTTTCTTAATGAGAGTGAAACGTTCAAACAATCCCTCTTACAAAGAGGTTATTCGTCAAAAACTAAATAGGGCTTTTCTAGAGGTATCACATATGGATCGCAATTCCCTTATCAGTGACAAAAATTGCCGTACCAATAAGAGGTTTGATGTTCAAAAACCTATTTTTTCAACTACTTTTAGCCCACAATTTAATGATATATGTAAAATCATTTCAACGAATTTTCCCTTTTTAACAGCTGAGGACAGCTCGAAGGATTATGTTTCCAGTGACTGCAACTTTATATCGAGAAGGGGTTGCACCATTGGCAACATACTCGCATCAAGTATGTTAAGAAAACGGAGGGTGAGCACTAGCATCTGGCTAACAACTAAAGGCCATTTTAAATGTAATTATGGCAAATGCATAGCTTGTACATATACCAGGGTTGGCTCTTCTTTCCAATCCAGGAATACTCAGAGAGTTTATCAACACAATTGTTGTACTAGTTGCCATACTTCTTTTGTAGTCTATCTGATTGAGTGCACACACTGACAGGTTCAATATACAGGCTGCTCAACTAGAGAAGCCAGGGTTCGCATTAGAGAGCACCTAAATGACATTAGTAATAGCATTTTATATATTTCCATAATCAGGATGTATCCTCCTTTAGTTGGCAGGTGATTGAGACTGTTCGCCCCAAAACCTAGAGGTGGTGACAGAATCAGTAGATTGCTTTACAGAGAGGCTTTTTCGATCTTCCAACTACAAACAAGGAGACCGAATGGTCTGAACATTGATGGAGATGTCATAAATTTTTGGCAACATAAATGACCTCCTTTTTGATTTTCGTCGCTTAGTCATCTGTTTAATTAATTAATTTATTTTTTGTTTTTAATAGTAGGAAGTATCCCCCTCTATGTTAAAGTTTTCTTATTACATTACATCTTCATATTTCATTCAGTAGGTTGGGTTATTGTATTTTTGGGTCTAAGTAGCCTTTTTGGCATTAACTAAATATTTAAATGACCAAATATCAGCTTGTTTAAATTCAGACACTCGTCCCATTGTGGTTAGTTGAGTGAGCAAAAATGAATTTAACACTAACTTAGATAGAATGCACTTTTTATTGATTGCACATCATGAGAACCATTGAGTCTCTCTATGTATAATAATAGACTAACCTAAACAATAGATTATATTAACTCTTTATATAACACCCCATGGTTTAAAATGCTTTGCTGTTACTTCAGAGGGCTAAATGAGCCTGTCTCTTTAAGTCCGTTCATTGCCATGTTTAATTGTTTGCAGCAAGCACCCAATAGAATCAGTATACAGGATATTTATACACTGTCAGTAATCATGTCATAACTATGGGGTAGATTTATCATAGTGCAAGCGGACATGATATGAAGTAGTGTATCATGTCCGCTACACATCGATAAATGCTGACAACATACGCTGTCAGCATTTATCATTGCACCAGCAGTTCTTGTGAACTGCTGGTGCAATGCCACCCCTTGCAGATTTGTTGCCAATCGGCCGCTAGCAGGGGGTGTCAATCAACCCGATCGTATAGGATCGGGTTGATTTCTGTCCGCAGCCTCAGAGCAGGCGGACAAGTTATGGAGCAGCGGTCTTTAAATCGCTGCTTCATAACATCTGTTTCCGGCGAGCATGAAGACTCGCGCGGAAACAGGGGCATCAAGCTCCATATGGAGCTTGATAAATCGGCACCTATGTCTATGAGTAAGGCTTGCGTAAGACACATGTGCTTGCTGTTGTTTTTATTGCCTAGTTCTTTTTCATAATAAAATATCTGAAAAAGTGCTCTGAATGACTCGCTGGCTTTTTGAGCTTTTCTACCCCCACCGCAATAACCCCTACTCTACTTAACCCCTAAGCCTCCACATCCCCACGACAATAACCTCCTACTCTACTTAACCCCTAAACCTCCACATCCCCACCACAATAACCCCCTACTCTACTTAACCCCTAAACCTCCACATCCCCACCACAATAACCTCCTACTCTACTTAACCCCTAAAACGTAATTACCCCATTGCAAACTACCACCTAACCTATTAACCCCTAACCACCACAATCCCCCATCGCAAACTATCCATACACTACTTAACAGCTAACCCCCCATACCTGTAATCTAAACCCCACTAAATTACACAAAAAACACTACCATTACAAAAACAACATTACCAAAATAAGAAAATTACCAGTAAAAGCCCTATCCTAAAACTAAAGTCGCATAAAAAACAAAACTTCCCCTAAAAAAAATAAAAAGCCCTATACTAAAACAAAAAACAACTCTAAAAATTGCTCTGAAACGCAAAGTAAAAAAAAAAAAAATCTATATTAAAAAAAAAAAACCTTAGATTAAAACACTTATCAAAAAAAAGCTCTGAAAAAGAAAGTGACTAAGATCTTTTGCAAAGTAAAAAACCCCAATAATATAAAAAAAGTGATTTAGCTTTTTTGCCAAATAAAAAAACTATCTTAAAAAAGCCCCCCCCCCAAAAAATAACTAAACCCCAAAAAGGGGGCAGCTTCGGTACATGGTGGAGCTTAACTTGGGCTGTCCTCTTCTTCCATCTTCCAGACGTGACGTAGATTAACGCGTTTGGTAGGAATTAGCTCGGCGTTCCTTTGGAATAACCTGCATTTTAATTGGTAATCATCACTGGTAGTGCGATATATTCAAAGCTCTGTCCTGCAGGTTAGGTACAGGTTTTCAGCCTTTTAGTTATCTCACTACCTTTCCAGTTTGAGGAATGTAGTGTAGATACAGTAAAAGTAAGGCTACTGGTGCATTACTTGAAGTGTTCCTACACAGAATTGCAAATGAGTGGCGATGTGAACGGACGTTTGCTGAAGCCGCAATCCCTATTATTTCCTATGGGAGACACATCGCCACTCGTTGGCACAGCGAGGTTCCGCCCACTTTTTTCTATATATCGTTTTGTATATTGGATCATAAGTGAACCCCTGCACTGATCAAACAAGCAAAAAAATATTGAAGTTCTTTAGTTTTTTTTTTATTCATAATTAAATATTGTATGGGGAGTTACATTTTGACTTTAGTCTCCCTTTCATTCTAGATTTACCTCACACTTATATCAATGAGTATTTTCTCTGTAGCACGTACCTTTATGATAGATTCCCTCTCCATAATTCTTTATGCTTCAGGGTAGCTTAAAAAAGTAGATTATTTTTTTGTTTTAGCAGGTCATTACTGTGTCTGATGTGATCAAGTGTTTAATCTACAGGAAGTGAATAAAAAGACACAATACCTGACTAAGAATAGCTTCAAGCTCTGTTTCTCAGAACTTTAACTAGTTTAAACATCAGTTATGGTGAGTAAACATGTAAGAGAGAAAAAAAACAACACAGGCAGAATCCATTGTGCAGCTTATTTATATGTCCAGGTAAGTCAGGAGACTCTTTTGTTCTTCAACATACCTTATATCAATACACAAAAAATAGTCACATAACCCCACACTTGGCACTTAAAGGGACACTGTACCCAAAAATTTTCTTTCGTGATTCAGATTGAGCATGAAATTTTAAGCAACTTTCCAGTTTACTCCTATTATCAAATTGTCTTCATTCTCTTGGTATCCTTATTTGAAGTGCAAGAATGTAAGTTTAGATGCCGGCCAATTTCTGGTGAACAACCTGAGTTGTCCTTGCTGATTGGTGGATAAATTCATCCACCAATAAAAAAGTGCTGTCCAGAGTACTAAAACCAAAAAAAAAGCTTAGATGCCTTCTTTTTCAAATAATGATAGCAAAAGAATGAAGAAAAATTGATAATAGGAGTACATTAGAAAGTTGCTTAAAATTGCATGCTCTTTCTGAATTACAAAAGAAAAAAAATTGGGTACAGTGTCCCTTTAAGTTACAGCATTAAATAAAGTATAAGCAGATAAATATAAAGATTGCAGTTTTGTTTATTCATACATAACATCAAGAATACATCACAATAATTTAACAATCTTTTCAAGAATTTCCAGTATTTGCTCCATCAACAAATGTGCTCTTGCATCACATTAAAGGTATGTTAAATAAATCACCCCAGTTAAACCAATAAAAGAGGTACCCACCAAATATGAACCAGCTATTCACTACCCTAATAATGCTTTACCATCCAATCAACTCTGCAATTATGGTCTATAGGTAAGCAATTATGGTCTATAGGTAAGCAATTATGGTCTATAGGTAAGCAATTATGGTCTATAGGTAAGAGCTTCTTCTCTATATCTCCAGAACTGCAGCTACTTCAGCTAAGATCAACCTTTAAAGCTTTGCCCTAAACTAAATAAACAATGAGGTAACATTGTACAAGAATTGAAATATGAATTCTTAAATATTAAAGTTATTGACAGTTTTATAGCTATGTCACTAAACACTCTATTCCTCTTTGTGTTTGTCTAGTAGATAAAGAGTAGGCAACATTAAATCAAATAAGAAGATGAGAAAACAAGTGCATCAAGTACGAAATATAGATTTAAAAGAAAGTATTGTACAAGACATCCCCAAAAGAGTCCTGCAAACAATCCATTTAAAGGACAGTCTAGTCAAAAATAAACGTTCATGATTCAGATAGGGCATGCAATTTTAAACAACTTTCCAATTCACTTTTTATCATATAAATTGCTTTGTTCTCTTGGTATTCTTAGTTGAAAGCTAAACCTATGTAGGCTCATATGCTAATTTCTAGGTCCTTGAAGGCCTCCTCTTATTTTAATGCATTTTACAGTTTTTCACAGCTAGAGTACGTTAGTTCATATGTGCCATATAGATAAAAATTGTTCTCATCCCGTGGAGTTATTTATGAGTCAGTACTGATTGCAAGTCAGTCAAAAGAACTGAGATAAGGTGGCAGTCTGCAGAGGCTTTAATACAAGGTAATCACAGAGTTAAAAAGTATATTAATATGACAGTGCTGGTTATGTAAAACTGGGGAATTGTTTATAAAGGGATTATCTATCATTTTAAACAATAGACTGTAGTAGACTGTCCCTTTAATTAGATTTGTAACCCCTTATGACTAACGCCATACCCTGTACAGCACTAGTCGTTAATCCCTTAAGGACCAGCATCGTACCCTGTACAACGCTGCTGTCCTGGGCCTCTCTCTAACGGAATCTCGCTAAAAGTAGCGAGAACATGATAAGTAGCGAGAGTGCGCTATTTCTGCATGCCCCACGAGTGGTGGTGCAGAGGCAGTGGTGGTGCAGATCGTTGGTGGTATGGGGGGGTCATGAAGGAGGCGGGTGGGCGGCCCATCGATGGATGGGGGCAGGAACGAGTGGTTCTGCTACGCTACAGAAAAAAAATGCTGAGAGCAGCAGGGAGGGGGAAAGAGGGAGGGTTGAAAGAGGGAGATCTTATTGTGGAGGGGGGATTAGAGGGTGGAAAATCAATCTGGGAAGGAAAGGAGGAGAGATGGGGGTAAATGAGGTGGGGGCAGCTACACTGCAGAAAAATGTTTTGTTATTTTTATTAAACTGACTTAATTTTTTTTTTTTTATAGAAAACTGGGTACTGGCAGACAGCTGCCAGTACATAAGATGGTGGAAATAAGTTAGGGGGGAGGGTTAGAGAGCTTTTTGGGAGGGATCAGGGAGGTGGGAAGGTAAGGGGGTAATTCTACACTAAAGAGAATAATAATAACAAAAAAAAGCCCTAAATCTCCATATTGTCAGACTGTAAAATGGGGGTGACGGGGGGAGAGAGCTGTTTGAGAGGTATCAGGGGTGGGAAGTGTCAGGTGAGAGGCTGATCTCTAAACTAAAGTTAAAATTAACCTTATAAACTACCTAATTAATCCCTTCACTACTTGGAATAATACAAGTGTGGTGCGCAGCTGCAATCTAATTACCAAAAAGCAATGGCAAAGCCATATATGTCTGCTAATTCTGAACAAAGAGGATCCCAGAGAAGCTTTTATAACCATTTGTGCCATGATTGCACAAGCGGTATGTAAATAATTTCAGTGAGAAACCCAACGTTTGTGAAAAAGTTAACATTTTGTTTTATTTGATCGCATAATGGTGGCATGAAATATACCAAAATGGGCCTAGATCACTGCTTTTCAAACCTGCCCTCAGGCCTCCCTAACAGGCCACATTTTAAAGATATCAGAGCTAGAGCAAAGGTGAAACAATCACCTGATTAGTAACCCTGGTTATTTGTACCTGCTCTCATCCAAGGTAATCCAGAAAACCTGGACTGTTGGGGAGGTCTGTGGACAAGTTTGAAAATCAGTGGCCTAGATCAATACTTTAGGTTGTCTACTAAAAATAGATATAAAGGCCTCTAGTTATTAAGGTCTGGCGGACCTGATCCGACACTGCGGATCAGGTCTGCCAGACCTCTCTGAATACGGCGAGCAATACGCTCGCCGTATTCAGCATTGCATCAGCAGCTCACAAGGGGGTGTCAATCAACCCGATCGTACTCGATCAGAGCAGGCGGACAGGTTATGGAGCAGCAGTCTTTGTGACCGCTGCTTCATAACTGCTGTTTCTGGCGAGTCTGAAGACTCGCCAGAAACAGAGGCCATCAAGCTCCTTACGGAGCTTGATAACTAGAGGCCAAAGAGTTGATAGGTAAATAAAAAAAAAAACAAGGCTATATTTATGTTTAAATGTAGTGATGGCAAAAATGATAAAAATGCTCTGGTCTTTTGGGGAAGTTTTAGTCTGAAATGCCTGGTCCTACCTTAAAGTGAAGGTAAAGTTTGCTCTATTCTAATCTATCAATGCATTCATTAATCATACTATAATCTAATCGCTAACTTTCTTTTTAAAATTTCTTATTTTTTTATTTATTTTTATACCACTATTTTTCGTTACTGTTTAGAGGATAGCTCCTCCCGATCTCTATTTCCTGAAGTTATGTCCTCTGACGTATAGAGCGGTCCCACTCGCTCTATACATATAATCTTACAAGCGCGTTCACAGAGTATAGTGTAAATGCGCATGCGCGAGTTCACAACTGCGCATGCGATAGTCGGGGAATCCATTATACTTAGAGCTAACGGCAACGCGCATGTAGTCATTGAAGAACTGTTAGACTGTCGCGCATGCGCACTTTATAAAGTAGGCGGATGACGTGTGGTCACGGCCGCCTAACGGTCAGATTTTCAACTGGCTAATCCTAAAACGTGACCAAGTGAAAAATAAATAAATCAACAAACTGGTTGAATTTGCGATCGGAATATATTGTAATAAAAAAGGAGAATACTGCATTTAGGAGAAGATTTGAAAAAAAGCATGAATGAAACTCATATAGAATTTTACTAAAGAATTCGATTTGGGATCAGTGTAAAGGTAACTTTACTTTCACTTTAATGGGTTAATAGCCTTTGTTAAAGATCTTAATACTTGAGTTGACTAACAGTCCCTGTTCCCAAGATAGAGGCAAAACAAGCTTTATTAAATGAGAGGCATTGTTTAACCATGTTAGTGCAATACTAGTGTATCACTAATACTGTAATAGATCGTTTTCTTACAGATTACTGCTCTGAAACTCATTATAGGATCAGTGATATTCTATTTAAGGTAACTTTAGCTTGAGGACACTGATTTAACACTTCCCTTGTTTGGAAGGTTTTACAAAATGAAAAGGATGTTAAAAACAATTTGGAATTTTCATGAAACTACAAATTCATATCTGAAAAACATTTTGTTTTGGATAATGCAGTTTTTGTTTTGTTAAACACCTACATTGTTATGCTCTTTCTTTTTCGCTCATTGTCCTGTCCCCCCAAATAAAAGAACCATAATAACCATTCACAACCCTGTCTATATGGATGTGGTACAAATAAGTGTTGTGCTTCACACATACCAGTTGGAGGAAGAAACAACTCTCCTCTTCCACTAGGGGGATTTCACTCTGATTATGCTCAGTTAATTATCATATTAAACAGGTTTATTAAATAAATATATCCAAATTCATTTTATCTGTCTGTCTATCTAGCTGTCTGTCTGTATATCTATCTAGCTGTCTGTCTGTATATCTATCTAGCTGTCTGTCTGTCTGTCTATCTAGCTGTCTGTCTGTCTATCTAGCTGTCTCTCTGTCTGTATATCTATCTAGCTGTCTGTCTGTCTGTCTATCTATCTAGCTGTCTGTCTGTCTATCTAGCTGTCTGTCTGTCTGTCTATCTAGCTGTCTGTCTGTCTATATAGCTGTCTGTCTATCTATCTATCTATCTATCTATCTATCTATCTATCTATCTATCTATCTATCTATCTATCTATCTATCTATCTATCTATCTATCTATCTATCTGTCTGTCTGTCTATCTAGCTGTCTGTCTATCTAGCTGTCTGTCTGTCTATCTAGCTGTCTGTCTGTCTATCTAGCTGTCTGTCTGTCTGTCTATCTAGCTGTCTGTCTGTCTGTCTATCTAGCTGTCTGGCTGTGCCTGACTATCCATATAATTACAATTGTATGACACATTCATATCCTTTCAGGTGCTAAATAATAGCCTACTGCCTGTAAGTTATTGCAAGTGCAAGTACATATTTGTGTCTCATACAGAACCCACAGACTATCCTTAAAGGAATGTGAAACCCAAATACTTTATTTTGCATTTCAGACAGAGCACACCATTTAAAAAAAGTTTCCTATTTACTTCTATCATCAAATTTGTTTTGTTCCCATGATATTCTGTGTTGAAGAGATACCTAGGTAGGCATCTGGTTCACTGTATGGCAGGAAATAACATTCTTTTAAAACTGCTGCCATATAGTGCTCCAGAAATGGGTCGGTTCCTAAGCTTACATCCCTGCTTTTCAACAACAGATACAAAGAGAACAAAGACAAATTGAAAATAGAAGTAAAATAGAAAGTTGTTTAAAATCGCATCCTCTATCTGAATCATGAAAGACATTTTTTTGGTTTCATATCCCTTTAATGCTATTTTGGTTATGATAAGCAGCAATACCGATAAACATTGAATTTCATATCCCTTTAATGCTAATTTGGTTATGATAGGCAGCAATACCGATAAACATTGAATTTCATATCCCTTTAATGCTATTTTGGTTATGATAAGCAGCAATACCGATAAACATTGAATTTCATATCCCTTTTAAAAAATAAACACATTTAATAGAATATACAGTTAATGAATTTTAGAATATGTTTCAGCAATCACTTCAGATAATCGAGAAAATAGAGACTTGTAAGAGAAAATTCAAAATCTAGTTCATGGACATGGAACAAATTGGAAAGCAAAGCAATTAACAGAAAGAAACATTAGTCTATACAATTATATTTGTAATGTTACATGGTTTGCTTTCATGCATAAAAATAATAATAGTGAAAAGCTTTGCCCAGTATTTTAGCAATTCTTATCAAAATGATGCCAGGGCCAATTAGATCCAGCTTTTTAGTTTTGGTCTTAATGATAGTAAGACTTTTAGCATTTTATATCGCTTAGGGTATAATTCTAACCTATCAAAAAAGTATATCAATCATTTTATCTACAACATTAAACAGTACATTTTATAATTTATTTTCCCAATTTTATTTTCTCAATCCCATGCCCAATAAATCAGTGTGCATCAGACAATCATGTTAAAACTATCACAGGTCCTCAAAAAACATTACAAACAGTTAGGTACTATTCTAATGTTTGGTAGCTGAAATGTATAAAAACCTGTTTAATAAACACTGTGGGGCCAATTTATCAAATGTCTGGCGGACATGATCCGCTGTAGTGATCATGTCCGCTAGACATCGATAAATGCCAACTGTCTACAGTTATCATTGCACAAACAGTTCTGGTGAACTGCTTGTGCAATGCCGCCCCCTGCAGATTTGGGGCCAATTGGCCGCTAGCAGGGGGTGTCAATCAACCCGATCGTATGAGATCGGGCGGATTGATGTTCGCAGCCTCAGTGGCAGCGGACGAGTTAAGGAGCAGCGGTCTTAAGACCACTGCTTCTTAACTCCTGTTTCCGACGAGCCTGAAGGCTCGCACGGAAACAGGGGTATACAGCCCCATTCGGGCCGTGATAAATCGGCCCCTGTGCCTGCTCCATTAGCCATGACACAGTGTTTTAGTGTGTTTAAATATATTGAAAGTGTCTTGAAGCAACATAAAAGTGATTTGATTTATACATAATATATATCAGCAATTAAACATTACATTGTAAACAACCTGTATACAAATTAAGGCCTCGATTCCATCTTTCTGAAATTTTCATTCAATATTGTAAAACAGGATTGGATATTATTCATGTACTTTTTAGCAAAATGATCACAATACTGATATATGAAAAAATACAACTGCTCTCCAGGCCGCCCAGCCTCTCCTGACAGTCTCCTCTCTTTCTCTCTGCATGTCACAATTCTAGATATTGTGTAGATGTGATTTCTTTATGTTTATATGTTTTATTGATGGTGAGGACATGTTGTATTGTTTTTTATTTGCCACAATTCAATTCTTATCAAATAGGGCTGTTGCCTTTGGCACGGGCAATGCCTTCTTGCTTATGGGATCTGATCATTTTCAGATGAGTGGCCGATACTACTATAATTTATCCAGTGTACGTTATTGGTCAATCTGTGGGTGATGAGTATTAAGTGTTAGTCCTTAAGGGCCTATTTACCAATGTGCGAGCGGACATGATACGTAGTAACGTATCATGTCCTCTGCACATTGCGGCACATCGATAAATGCCGACAGCGTACGCAGTCTGCATTTATCATTGCACCAGTAGTTCTTGTGAACTGCTGGTGCAATGCCACCCCCTGCAGATTTGTGTGCTAGCAAGGGGTGTCAATCAACCCGATCGCATTTGATCGGGTTGATTTCTGTCCGCCTCCTCAGACAGGCGGACAAGTTTTGGAGCAGCGGTCTTTAGACCGCTGCTTCATAACTTTGGTTTCCGGCGAGCCTGAAGACTTGCCAGAAACAGGGGGCATCAAGCTGCATACAGAGCTTGATAAATATGCCCCTAAGTGTTAAATTTGATGTGTGCATTTGGTTGTCAATATTTAGTTAGTAACTTGATGAATGACAAAGTCAGTTCTTTCCATTAATCAAATGACTTTTGACTTTTCCAATATCCAGTGCAATATTTTTTAATTTCAAGAATAGTCTTATCATCTGCATCTTGTGATTGTATCAATCTTGAAAAATGCTAATTGGGAGCCAAAAAATACAATTAACTAGATTGGAATTAACCATTAAATTATGTATAAGTATATACAAGTGACATTTTGTTAAGAAGATTGTCATTCAGCGAGATTACAAGTTTTGCGCTATACCGGGTGCGTAAATAACTAAAACAAAATAGCGTTATTGCACTTTCCATAGCGCTTCCATTACAAGTTAAGACAAAACCTTCTTTTGTTGTGCGGTGTCTCGAACCAAGCCTCCAGACGAAAAAGAAAAGGTCTGGGAGGCATTCTGCTCGTAAGGGCTCTGTGGGGATTTGAACCTGTGGCTCTGTGCTTGCTACACTGTTTGCTTGTGTGTTGAACCACAGTCAGTTCTAGCATGCAACTTAAAAGATCTGTCAAATGTGTATTTGTCTAATTGTATTTTCACCTGTGCAAACACAGGTGCACTTAATTTTGAATATACTCAGAGTCAATCCTGTGCAAAACCTCCCTATTTAAGGGTGGCTGTTAGGCTGCATATTGTCTTCACATTGTTTCTGTTTTGTCACAGGCCAGAACTTTCCTGTACTTCATTACATATTTGGAGGAAGACTTCACCTTTGTACCTGTTTACAAGTTTCCTGCTTTGTGCAATTCCTGCACTTCAGTTATTACCAGGAGAAAGACTTTGGGGCCCATTATCAAGCTCTTGATGGAGCTCGAGGGTCCGTGCTTCTGGCGAGCTTGCAGGCTCGCCAGAAACAGCAGTTGTGAAGCAGCAGTCTAAAGACCGAAAATCAACCCGATTGAGTACGATCGGGTTGATTGACAACCCCCTGCTGGCGGCCGATTGGCCGCAAATCTGCAGGAGGCGGCGTTGCACCAGCAGCTCACAAGAGCTTCTGGTGCAATGCTGAATACGGAGAGCGTATTGCTCTCCGCATTCAGGGAGGTCTGGCGGACCTGATCCGCACTGTCGGATCAGGTCCGCCAGACCTTTGATAAATATCCCCCTTTACCTTTAAACCTGTTACCTCTTTACAAGGTTGTTTCCTGCTTTGTGCAAATCCTGCACTTCAGTTATTACCAGGATAAAGACCTTACCTTTAAACTTGCTACCTGTTTACAAGTTTGTTTCCTGCCTTGTGCAAATCCTGCACTTCAGTTATTACCAGGAGAAAGACTTTCCTTTTGAATGTGCATCTCTGCTTACTTGTTTGTAATATAGTATATATTTAAAATACCCTGCAAGTATTTGCTAAATTAAAGTATTTTGTTATTTAAATACATTTGTTATCTTTTCAATCTATATGGCTTCTACTAATCTTCATTTAAAGCAACTGTTCCAGACAATGAGACTCTCACAAAATATCCTGAGACAGAACATGACATGTGGTATGGTGCGTTAAGCTTTTACCTAAAAATTACAAAGTCCCCCTAACGGTAAACCCCACCACCCAACCAACCCCCCAAAATAAAAAACCTTAGTATAAATAAAACCTAAACTTCCCATTGCCCCTAAAGGGGTATTTGTATGGGCATTGCCTGTAAAAGGGCATTCAGCTCTTTTACTGCCCATCCCTAATCTAAAAAAAAACCCACCCAAAAAAAAACACCAACCCCAGACAATCTACTCACAGTTCCTGAAGTCTGGACATCCATTTTCATCCAGGCAGTGAGAAGTCTTCATCCAGGAGGCAAAATTTCCTATCTTTATCCCGGTGGCACAGAGCTGTGGAGGCGCGGAACATCGCCACCGGCAGTGCGGACATCCAACGTGGAGGATCCCCTTCATACCCGTTTAAAAATGGGGTACTTTGTATTCCTATTGGTTGATAATAGGCACCACTAGACATTTTGGGGCCCCTGACTTAACCATTGATCAGCCCCCCCCCCCCCTTTGACGTGCAATTTTTGACCAAGTGACTAAAACGTATATGCATTTTATTCTTGTATCTATTTAAACTTGGAAATGTTGTAAAGGTAGTAACATACACACACACAGACACACCCATACAATGAAACACACACACACATACTCACACATAAGGATTCACATATAGACACTCTAGCAGACACACAAAGAAACACACCCAGACACTGACACCCAAACAGACACTCAGCACTTTACATTGACCTGACAAGTAATAAGGTAAATTACAGTTTTGTAAAAAAAGGAGATTTAGAAAACAAAATATGGAGTTCTGATTATCTTTTTGCAAAGGAAGATGCTAACTAAATGATGACAACAGCATGCAGTGGTTGAAAGGAAGGGATCTGAACTGCCTAAACAATAATTTAAAGGTTAAATGGTGTATTGGTGACTTCCGGAAAGGTCTTGTTAGTCTCAAAGTCTGTAGAAAGATGTGAATAATCAGTAGTAAGGTCAAAATGTCCTAAAAAGGAACAGACAATGGACACACACACAAACTCAAACTTGCACATACACCCAAGGAAACACTGACAGAGACAGCCTCAGAAAACACACAAAGCCATACACACACACAAACCCTCACAGAGACACCCAAAGAAAACACACACCCTCACAGAGACATCCACAGAAAACACAGACATACATACTCATAGAGACACAAACCAAGCACAAAGACTTAAACACAGACACCCACAGAAACACTCACAGAAGGAAACATTTATGCACCTTGCATCCCCTAAATTAACAGTGTGACATGCATGATAAAAAAAATTGCAGAAATTAAGATATCACTTTTTAAAGAATCATATTTGTAAATGTGCAAATAAAAATAATTCTGTGAATTCAAAATTGTACATTAATGATCTGGCTAGATGGCTAGATGAAGAAAAGTACTTATAAAAGGTTCCCCAACCAAGAGCACCACTTAAAATATAGTGTACAAATGTTCCCATCTGTCAGCTGTACTTATGGATTTTGAAAATGCTGTACTCTATATGGTCTTGGTGGAACCATAAGCTGTGGTACTTATACCATTAGATCTGGTTAAATGCAGGATTTAGGCTTGTTGGTATGTATTTCAAAATTAAGTCAGCTGTAGTGTAAACTGAACAGTTTTAAGTTAACCTGTCTCATTTCAAACACTGAGCAATCTTAGTCTGAGAGTATAACATTGTATGCAGATGTAAAAATCTTAGATAAAATGCCTCTTTGCATCTGGAAAGTCCTTGCATAAAGGGGCAGTAAACTGGATGACTTCAGAGCTCTAGTTAACTGTTTTTCAAAACGAAAAAGTTGCACAAAACACATCAAAAATACATTACAAAGTACAGTTACACTCATAATAACACTATCTAATAAAAATGATAAAAAAAATGATATTGCACACAAAAGTTAAAAGGGCTCAAAGATAGGGGGTCTCAGGTGTTAGAAAAAAAAGCAGGCAAAGGGCTTTAACATAGAGATACTGTACATATACATGTCTAAAGATGCGTGTATATATATATTTAGCGTTATCCTATGTATTTAACCGTTTGCACCCTGGCAGCTGAATGAAAGGAGAGTGTTCTCTTCTGGACTATATATATATATATATATATATATATATATATATATATATATATATATATATATATATATATATAGCAGGTATTGGCAGGTGCACTCTCACTAACACTTTAGTTCCAAATGCCAGGGTGCTAGAATATGGTGTAGAATATGGAAATCAGGAGACAGGACTCACTGGTCTTGACAATACTGGATTTATTCAGTGACATTTCAGGGAATACACCCCTTCATCAGACCAGAGTACATAGAATGAAGCAAACATTTATACTGTTCCATAAGACCCTCCCCCAGTGTGAAATTGCGCCAAAATTGTTGCCATGGCAACCACCAAGTGTCAACAAACCCCATACAAATGAATTAAAAAAACAAAATATACCACAATATACCAAATAAGTGAACATTGCAACCATGTACATATACAGAGCAAGTGGGAATCGTAATGCAAACGGTAGATACAATTAAAGATCAAACAGAATATCAATAGAAAAAAGTATTCAGCATAGATAGATATTATGTAACCAATGGGCAGCAGTTAACAGGACCAATGAGCAATGCTTAGATTAAACGTTTGATTACAGGCTTATACTGAGCAAGCAATAAATACATATACAGGGCATACTATCCCCATCATACAGGCAGGTAGACAAGATAGCGGAACGACTATAAGTAGAAATCACACTGCAGGCATATATTAGCAGGGGGTGTCCAAGGTATATGTATTGGGACTTATCTCATTAGTATCAATGTAGCGCTGGCAGGAAGAGGGGCTATCAAGGCACATGAACATGGAGTAACCAGTAAAACACTCTATGCATACAGATAAGGAGAAGATAAATACCTGATGGGTTTAGAGGGATATAGCTCCGCGAAGAGTTGTGTGTGTTACCGGAGATACAATAAGCTTGGAGTACTGCGCATGCATATCGCAATCAAACAACGCCCCTAAGGCTATCGCTATGTGAAAGTTAATTGGTTAGAGGAGACAAGCCCCTATGTTGTAAACAGGCAACGAACAGCTAAAGACAGCAGCAAGAGCAGCTGGAAAAAGAGATCCCTGGATACGCATAGCCAGAGATTGTAAGGGACACCCTTACACGGTGTAAAAATAACTGATCTGCCATATATAGCACAGACACCGTCCCTAACACGGTCAAATGCAGGAATATTGAGCTAATCAATAGTTGGTAGATCCATTAGCACCGGATGGTAAACGAAAGAATTAATCAAGGGGGCATATTGTACAGAAGAGTACATGCACAGTGGATAAAAAAGTACATGTATAGTATATCAAAAAAGCTAATTTTGAGTTTACAAAAAGCCAAATTTGATTAAAAAATAAACAATTAACCTATTGTATTAAAACAAGGGTGGAAAAAGGCACACACAACACAACTCAAGGGATCGCTATGTATACTCCAAATGCATAAAAAATACACAAAAGATATATATAAGATATAGTATGCGGTCATATCCAAATGTCCAATGGCTAAATACACAATGTAAGGCAACCTCCGTTATATGACACACCAAAAAATTTTTTTAACAGGTATTCACATAAACAAACCCAATAGATAGCAGGTATATACATAGACATAGAATTCAATGTCAAATGCCCACGTTTGGGTCTTAAGGATGAAACCAGGTAATCAATGTCCACAATATCCAAAAGCAATGGAGAACATCAGAAAGTCAAAAAAATAAGTCAAATGATAAGTAAACCACAATTGTTTCTGTGGACTAACCACAGAGAGTAAACACAGTGTTTACAGGGAACAAAAAGGTGGTACCTGTGTCTTCTGATGTCACAAGAAGCAATGCCAGTCGATACTCATGTTAAGGCCGTGTGGGTGGACTGTGCTCAATTTATAAATCCATTCAGCCTCTCTACGGAGTAGTAGCTTGTCACGGTCCCCCCCGCGGTTTAGCGGTGGGATGTGGTCAATCAGCTTGAACCTAAGATCAGATACCGTGTGGCCCATCTCCAAAAAGTGCCTGGCCACGGGTTGGTCACTCTTCCCCTTATCGATGGCTGCTCGTATGGCACTTCTGTGATTCGCCATCCTCTTTTTTATGTCATCAGAAGTTTTTCCAATGTAGAATAAACCACAATTGCAGTTTAGCATGTATATCACATATTGTGTGGTACACGTAAGGTAATGTTTAATTTTAAACAACTCATTCGTGTGAGGATGTCGGAATTGACTGCCTTGGAGCATTGAATTGCACGTCACACAACTGGGGCACTTGAATGATCCTTTTTTAGTGGGTCGGGTTTTTTTTTACTGTAACTGTTAATGGGATCAGTTTTCATCAGTATGTCTTTTAAATTCCTCCCTCTCTTGTAACCAATTCTTGGAGGGCCATACCCATGGTATAGTAATGATGTATCTGATTCAATTATGTCCCATTTCTCTTTCAATGTCATACCCAGTGTCCTTGTGTCTGGGGAGTAAGTAGTGATGAAATTCATTCTGGTCTTGGGGTCCACACTCGTCCTGTTCTCTGTGATATCCTTTCTAGCTTTCTTAATCAGTTCATTATTATAGCCCCTGTTCCGGAACCTTTCCTCCATTTCATTCAGCTGGGTGTTCCTTCTGATGTCAGAAGAGTTATTTCTTGTAACCCGTAGTAGCTGCGCTTTTAGAATAGCTTGTATAAGAGATCTAGGGTGGAAGCTGGAGGCATGCAGCAGTGTATTACGGTCAGTTTCTTTCTTAAACAGGGTTGTACCCAGACCAGAGTCTTCTTTATAGATTCTTAGATCTAAAAAATCTACTTCGTTGTAGCTTGACACCTCTTTCAGTTTCACCTGGTCACCCATTGTATTCAGGTTTCTCCCCCATTCCTGGAATGATTCTGTAGTACCTCTCCACACCACGATGATGTCATCAATGTACCTTTTATAAAAGAGTACCTGTTCATGTTCATATACCTTGAAGACATTCTCCTCCATGTGTTCCATAAAGAGATTTGCGAAGGCCGGGGCCATATTGGAGCCCATTGCCGTTCCCATCAACTGGAGGTAAAATCTCTTCTCAAATTTGAAATAGTTCATCTTCAGGCATAGAGCTAGTAAATCAATGATGAACCCAACCGGGGGTCCAATGTAGGGATGTTTTTCCAGACTTCGTCTTACGATATCCATACCCATTTCATGAGGTATAATAGTGTAAAGACTTGCTACATCCAAACTAGCCAGAACATCACCTGGTAGTATTTCGGTTAGTGCAGCTAGGTCTTTAATTAATGCAGTGGAGTCTCTCAGGTATGACCTCATATTAGTCACCATAGGTTGTAGAATGGAGTCTATATACGTGGCCAGAGGTTGAAGGAGTGAACCCCTGGCAGAGACAATCGGTCTCCCAGGTGGATGGTCCAGTTGTTTATGAATTTTAGGCAGTGTATACAGGATTGGTCTAATTGGGTAGTCAGTAATCATCCAGTCCCGTAATCTTGAGTCAATCCAATTCATCTCTGCCCCATGTTCAATAAGGGCATCAATCTGTGCTTTGCAGGTAATGGTCGGGTCACAGGGCAGTGCCATATAAGTCGCAGTATCTGCCAGTTACCCCCTTTGTCCGCCGGGCGTATGACAATTGAATCATCAGCTGTAAGCGATCTTATGGCCTCCCAGTCAGAGGTAGTCATGTTGTTTCTATACTTCTGGCAGCCAGCATTCAGTTTTTGTTGTATAATCCTCGTGTATGTCATTATACTAGGATTAGTAGTGGGAGGATCAAATGAACTTGGTTTCTTAAATGAGTGGGGCTGGTCCTCAAATGTTTTCCCTTGGAAGTAATCCCCCAATTTCAATTGTCTTTGGAGTTTCATTGTATTAATGTATGTGGATAATTTATTTGTAGCTGTAGTAGGTACAAATGATAGTCCCTTCTTTAGAACCTTTATTTCTTGTTCACTCAGGGTATGTTGGCTCAGGTTCACTGTCACATCCTCCTCCTCCTGCGCTGGTACGGTGGTCTTCCTTCATACCCCGCCCCTTCTGACATGCAGTCTTCTCCTCTGCCTCTGGAGCGGGTAGTAATTCCTAAAAAAGGCTGTGTGCCTGTATTGCTTTGTTGTTCTTGTTGTGGGTTGACGGTGCCATCTGAGTCCGACCCTGAGCTTGTGTCCACCGTATTTAACTGGCGGTGTCCATAGGTCCTGATTTGTCTTTGTCTCCTGGGTTGGTAGTATGTTCTTTCAACCGGTCCTAAGGTCCATCTGTAAACTTTTTTGTCTTTATAGTCGTCCATAACGTAGCCCAATTTCTTATTCTTGAAGGCTACTAGTGCGTTGTTATACTCACGTAATTGTGTCGCTATTTTCTCAGTCCAGTTCTCAGACTTATCTTGTTGCAAGATCAGACTTTTTGCCTCTTCAATGATACTAATATCATCCTTTGTCTTTTGTAGCAAATTTCTAATTTCCTCCACTACTAGTAGTATTAAATCCAGGGAACATTTGTTAAGGACCGCACACCACTTTTTGCAAAACTCAGGATTCTGTCTGCCAATGGTGGGTACGTTGTTAATTCTGAAACCCCTAGGTATTAGTCTTTTCCTGTGGTATTCAGAGAGGTATATTCCGTGTAGTTTTAAATCTACCTCTTTTTTCTTAAGTTTCATGATTTGGTTAAATACAGTCATTGCATCTTCTGCTTGGTTACTTGGTAATAAAGTGTCGAACAATATCCGTGCTGCATCTGTGTCACTCAATGACAAAGTTTCAACACCCTCAATCTCAGGTGGAATAGTAGCCGTGGCCTGTGTTAACCCACTTGGTTCCATCATGTTTAGGTGCTCGTAGCAGTACTTGGTGCAAAGTGAACACAATAGTCCTTCACCGTGGTGAATGTAAAATGAAGACACAACTGTTCCAAATAACAACTGAGTGGTGGGTCCAATGCAGTAAACAATGGTGGGTGCAGCCAGAGGGTTAGATATACAGCAGGTATTGGCAGGTGCACTCTCACTAACACTTTAGTTCCAAATGCCAGGGTGCTAGAATATGGTGTAGAATATGGAAATCAGGAGACAGCACTCACTGGTCTTGACAATACTGGATTTATTCAGTGGCGTTTCGGGGAATACACCCCTTCATCAGACCAGAGTACATAGAATGAAGCAAACATTTATACTGTTCCATAAGACCCTCCCCCAGTGTGAAATTGCGCCAAAATTTTTGCCATGGCAACCACCAAGTGTCAATAAACCCCATACAAATGAATTAAAAAAACAAAATATACCACAATATACCAAATAAGTGAACATTGCAACCATGTACATATACAGAGCAAGTGGGAATCATAATGCAAACGGTAGATACAATTAAAGATCAAACAGAATATCACTGGTTACTCCATGTTCATGTGCCTTGATAGCCCCTCTTCCTGCCAGCGCTACATTGATACTAATGAGATAAGTCCCAATACATATACCTTGGACACCCCCTGCTAATATATGCCTGCAGTGTGATTTCTACTTATAGTCGTTCCGCTATCTTGTCTACCTGCCTGTATGATGGGGATAGTATGCCCTGTATATGTATATATTGCTTACTCAGTATAAGCCTGTAATCAAACGTTTAATCTAAGCATTGCTCATTGGTCCTGTTATCTGCTGCCCATTGGTTACATAATGTCTATCTATGCTGAATACTTTTTTCTATTGATATTCTGTTTGATCTTTAAGTAGATATTCTGTTTGATCAGTTAAGTAGATGAAAACATGAAAAACCATATTTATGCAATTTTCATATTTAAGAGTTATAGTATGTATTTACTGTAAATATTTAACATTCTAATGTGCTGCACATAGCAGAATATGTTCTATGTATTTATAAACAGATATTCCTATATACAGTATCCCACAAAAGTGAGTACACCCCTCACATTTTTGTAAATATTTTATTATATCTTTTCATGTGACAACACTGAAGAAATCACACTTTGCTACAATGTAAAGTAGTGAATGTACAGCCTGTATAACAGTCTAAATTTACTGTCCCCTCAAAATAACTAAACACACAGCCATTAATGTCTAAACCGTTGGCAACAAAAGTGAGTACATCCCTAAGTGGAAATGTCCAAATTGGGCCTAATTAGCCATTTTCCCTCCCCAGTTGCATGTGACTCGTTAGTGTTACAAGGTGTGAATGGGGAGCATGGGTGTTAAATTTGGTGTTATCGCTCTCACACTCTCTCATACTGGTCACTGGAAGTTCCACATGGCACCCTATGGCAAAGAACTCTATGAGGATCTGAAAAAAAAAATTGTTTCTCTACATAAAGATGGCCTAGGCTATAAGAAGATTGCCAAGACCCTGAAACTGAACTGCAGCACGGTGGGCCAGACCATGCAGCGGTTTCACAGGACAGGTTCCACTCAGAACAGGCCTCGCGATGGTCTACCAAAGAAGTTGAGTGCATGTGCTCAGCGTCATATCTAGATGTTGTCTTTGGGAGATAGACGTATGAGTGCTGCTAGCATTGCTGCAGAGGTTAAAGGGATGGGGGGTCAGCCTGTCAGTGCTCAGACCATACGCTGCACACTGCATCAAATTAGTCTGAATGGCTGTTGTCCCAGAAGGAAGCCTCTTCTAAAGATGATGCACAAGAAACTCTGCAAACAGTTTGCTGAAGACAAGCAGACTAAGGACATGGATTACTGGAATCATGTCCTGTTGTCCGATGAGACCAAGATAATCTTATATGGTTCTGATGGTGTCAAACGTGTGTGGCGGCAACCAAGCGAGGAGTACAAAGACAAGTGTGTCTTGCCTACAGTCAAGCAAGGTGGTGGGAGTGTAATGGTCTGGGTCTGCATGAGTGCTGTCAGCACTGGGAAGCTACAGTTCATTAAGGGAGCCATGAATGCCAACATGTACTGTGACATACTGAAGCAGAGCATGATCCCCTCCCTTCGGAGACTGGGCATCAGGGCAGCATTCCAACATGATAACGACCCCAAACACACCTCCAAGATGACCACTGTCTTGCTAAAGAAGCTGAGGGTAAAGGTGATGAACTGGCCAATGATGTTTCCAGACCTAAACCCTACTAAGCATCTGTGGGGCATCCTCAAACGGAAGGTGGGGGAGCGAAAGGTCTCTAACATCCACCAGCTCTGTGATGTCGTCATGGAGGAGTGGAAGATGACTCCAGTGGCAACCTGTGAAGCACTGGTGAACTCCGTGCTCAAGAGGGTTAAGGCAGTGCTGGAAAATAATGGTGGCTACACAAAATATTGACACTTTGGGCCCAATTTGGACATTTCCACTTAGGGGTGTACTCATTTTTGTTACCAACGTTTTAGACATTAAAGGGCCAGTAAACCCACAAAATAATGTTATATAATTCTGCACATAGTGTAGAATTATATAACATCAGCTTAGTGCCAGCTTTCTACCTGAAAGGATTTCAGAGAAATTTTCCTATGAAAATGACTTTTACAGTACGCCGCTCCTGGCTCTACTGAGGGGGTCTGTTTGTTTTCCCTAAGCGCATCGGGCACGCTGTCTATTCACAGACGGCCCGATCACGCCATTAAACTCAATGTAGCTCGCTCTCGCTCTGGTTTGGTAGCATTATATTGAGGGGACAGCAAATTTACACTGTTATACAGGCTGTACACTCACTACTTTACATTGTAGCAAAGTGTCATTTCTTCAGTGTTGTCACATGAAAAGATATAATAAAATATTTACAAAAATGTGAGGGGTGTACTCACTTTTGTGGGATAATGTGTATATATATATATATATATATATATATATATATATATATCCAATTAGCACGTGTTCCAGCACTCCAGCTTCAACTAATAATGAAGCACCTGGGTGCAATCCTCAATGGATTGTAGATAAGAGCTAGGAAAGGGAGGGCACTCTCAGGATTTATATACATCAAAGTTAGTTTATTGTTTATAACAACAACGTTAGAAAGTCATAAGGATAGGTCGACGTTTCGGCTTACATAGAAGCCTTCATCAAGACAGATGAACAACTCACAACGGCGACTTGCAGCCGCACACAACACCACCAGCAAAACAGTTTTGTAAGCCGAAACGTCGACCTATGACTTTCTAACGTTGTTGTTATAAACAATAAACTAACTTTGATGTATATAAATCCTGAGAGTGCCCTCCCTTTCCTAGCTCTTATATATATATATATATATATATATATATATATATCTCAGTATATCTATGCCTATATAATCATTTATATATATATATATATATATATATATATATATATATACTGTAGGTATAGATGTATATTGTACAAAAAGATCATGAGATATATGTAGAAATATTTTATATAATAGATCATATTCTGTTATGTGAAGAACATTGGAATGTGAAATATATATATTTTTATGTCTGGTTAGCGCACTTTAGAATATGCGATCGAGTTTGCGTGAGAGTAGGGTGTTAGTTTTTTTCCACTTTTTTTTCTTCATTGACTTCTAAGAGGGAATACATGAAAGCGCACGTGATATTTTAAGTTCAGCTTTTTGTGATCATCAGGTTAGCGCACGTTACTTACAACTTATAATACAAGCGCAACCCAACGAGTGCAAAAAGCTCACTTCTAGCGCCTTAATTAGCGCCCGAGCGGGAGAGTTAATTAGCAATCAACTTGTGATCTGGCCCTTTATTTTTGAATTTCAAAATACCTTGTTACATTCAGTGGTGCACACTGCTTCTTGCTATCTTTTTAAGCAAATATGTATGACATATTGGGACACTGTCCATTCTTACAAAGGAGAATACATAGCATTGTTTGGTTGTCGTTTTTTTTTTTTTGCACAATGTCTTTTGTGTTTTTGATCATTTGTAATTTTATTAGATATTTTATGTTAATTTGAAAATCTAATAAAAGATCAATAAAATTATGACTGGTAAAAGTAGCCACAGAAAACAAGAAGGTTGCAACAAGATGCAGCATTGTAGCACTATGCATAGAATACCGTCACTACACTGCTGTATTAGCTCCAATACAAACAATATCAGGTTGCTACCTTGAGCAAGTTGTCACAACATATTTAGCATGGCAGATATGAGAACTTGCGATAATAAAAAAACAAAGAATACGGGTGCACTTACCATACCCTTTCCTAGCTCCGACCCCTAACCTATCTTCAGCATGGCCAACATAATAATAATAAACATGCTGCTCTGAATAATGATTTTGAGGTTAGATAGATAGGATGGACATGTAACCTGCACTAATAAAGGAATCCCCTGCTTTAGGATTATGCACATTCTGCATACACCTATGTACAGACTGGTTGCTATGCCCCCCCCGGTGCCACTGCACCTGCTACACCAGTGGAAGTATTGCCCCTGACTTGGCAGACTTCATAAATTCCCAGTTTATTTGAACACTTAAAAACAAGGCTGACAGGCAAAAGCCATATCAAACAAATAAAAAGACATACAGGCCTCTAGTTATCAAGGTCTGTCAGACCTGATCCGACAGTGCGGATCAGGTCCGCCAGACCTCGCTGAATACGGCGAGCAATACAGGGGGGTGTCAATCAACCCGATCGTACTCAATCGGGTTGATTTCCGGCGATGTCTGTCCGCCTACTCAGAGCAGGCGGACAGGTTATGGAGCAGCGGTCTTTGTGACCGCTGCTTCATAACTGCTGTTTCTGGTGAGCCTGCAGGCTCGCCAGAAACACGGGGCATCAAGCTCCATTCAGAGCTTGATACATATGCCCCACTGAGTGGCATTCACATATTGTGAGCAACCACCACAGATCTTCACTGCCTGTATAGAACCCTTTGCTTATCCCCTATATAGGTTTATAAATTAAATTCACAATGTATTCAATGAAATGACATATTCTAACTGTAATATGTCATTTAATTGAGTGGCACAGTAACATTGTGTTGATTAGTATGATATCTTGTGAGCTGCTACTTTTTGCAACAGCTTGTGAACAGTGATAAACATAGCATCAAGCCCTAATGATGGAACCAAGCTAAAGAACTATCACCTTCATGTTTTATACAACTGCTACTAATCTGATTTTATGTTTTGTGAAGTCAACTGAAGGGGCCTATAACAAATTATTCCTCTATGATTCACCGTGGTTTCTTTCTACCTGGCATAGCAGAAGTGTTCATTGTGTAAAAGCAAACTGTAAACTCTTCAACGTCATTTGAGAGCTTAATTCTTCACCAATAGGTACTTACAGCATCATATAAATCCACATTAGTAGATAAAGCAAACAGATTTTCTTTCTAAATGATTACTCTGTCTAGCAATGTATGGCATTTCACAACAGAGTTAGGATTCTTGTATCATTGGAGAGTTATTTAAAATAACTTAAAAGCAAAAAACAAAACAGTCAGAGCATGTAATTTTATGAGACTTTTCCATCAACTTTTGGTATTCTTTTGTTGAAAGAAATACCTAGGTAGGCTTAGAAGCAGCAATGTACTCCTGGGAGCTAGCTGGTGATTGGTTCGGATGTGTTCAGCTAGCTCCCAGTAGTGCCCCATGCACTTTTACTGTATTTCCATCTTGTATTGGTTGTTGAATGATATCCAAGCATGTAACAGCAAATGGAGCTCTAAAAGTGCTTGTACTTATGTATTTAAGTTTTTAACTTAATTTCTTTGTATATTAATGAACAGAATGCTAACTCGGCGAAACAGAAAGAAGACTGCTAAAGCTTGCAGTTTTAAATCCAACCCTTTATGCTCAATGCACTTAAAAGATAAAATATTGTCTTGTAAAAAAGCTAGGTTGCTACTAAACTTAATGGTCCTTAACATATTTGGGCATCAAAATCGTAGCAATTATTTTATCTTTTCATCTATAAATTTGCTGCAGCAATCAAATTTTAAGTCTGAAATATTATACTTTTATAATATTAAGATCTAAGAAAAAGCTATTTCAGACATAACCTCTGGTATATTTTAATGTGTTTATCATATTTTTTTCCCTTTGCAATGCATATAAAATTGGAATTAAACACTAAATAACTGCTAGAAATAAAGATTAATTCAGAGAAAAGATTAGCCTTAAAATAGCATGCAGGTGTATTGTTGTAAATTATGGGGTTGACCACGGTATATTGTTTCCTAATTGTCATTAAGTAAGCTGTTGTATATGAGCCCTTTTTCACAATCACAGTCAGCCATTTTTATTGTTTATCGCAGCTTTTTTTTCCATTTTGATTTGCTGAAAAATGGTTAATAACGATCTAAATTTTTGAAGGGGCCGCTTAATACAATAGAATTGAATAATTGACAAAAACACGATAAAAAAGACAATACAATTTTAAATGAGCAGTAGAATATTTTCTTGCAAATTTCAAAGTGAATCCAATTTCCCCTCCCCCTGTATCATGTGACAGCCATCAGCCAATCACAAAATGCATATATGTATATATTGGGCACTTTTGCACATATTCAGTTGGAGCTGAAGCCTCAGAAAGTGAGCATATTTTATAATGGAATTATATTGGAAAGGTTTTTTAATGCCACTTTTTCACTTAACAAATTCCACTGCTAAAAATACTTGATACAGCTATGACTTTTTAAAATTGTTACCAAGCACCCCAAAGAGTTTTCATAACATTGGTTTTGCGCATAAGCAAAACACTGATATTACCAACATGCAGATACAAAATTAAAATAATAATAATCACTTTTACACTAATAGAAATTAGTAAAAGCAATAAGCCAGCAAACACACACCCACTATACTGATAATGCCCCTGTTTAAATCCCTTAGATTTCCAGAGCTAAGAGTCTGAGGAACCAACTCGTAAGGAAGCTATATTAGATCTAATACTTACAAACAGTGATACAGTTTCAGATGTGTCTGTAGTTGAGAACTTAGGATCCAGTGATCATCAATCTGTTTGGTTTAGTATTCATGTGCAGGAACTGTCCACCCGGACTAAAACAAAAGTTTTAGACTTTAGGAAGGCAGATTTTTCATTAATGGGAGAAAACCTAAACAACTATTTAAAAGGGAAAACTCTTATTACAGGGGTTCAAGAACAGTGGGAATTTGTGAAAGGTTCCATTTTAGATGCAACCGCACACTGTATTAGACATGTCTGCAAAGGTAAAAGAAAGCGGAAACCAATTTGGTTTTCCAAAGAAGTAGCACATGCTGTAAAGACAAAAGAGATAGCTTATAAAAATTACAGACACACACAAGCAGATGATGATATGAAAATATGGAGACTCCAACAAAAAAAAGACTAAGCAGTTAATTAGGAAGGTTAAAGCTCATGCAGAAGAGAAGATAGCACAGTCAGTAAAACATGGGGACAAAACATTCTTTAGATATATCAGTGAAAGAAGAAAAAATAAGGTAGGAATAGTAAAATTGAAATCAGTTGATGGTAGAATAATAGAAGGAGATAAGCAGATTGCAGACTGTCTCAATGATTACTTCTGTTCTGTTTTCACAAAAGATTGTGAAGAAACTATGAGGCCTAGTTATCAACGTGTCTACTTACCTGCCTTCGCCGGCCCAATACGCCCACCTAAGCTCGTCTACCATCGCCGCCGCGGACCTGCAAAATTTCGCCTAAGTTATCAATAAATCTGTCAAAAAGCCGCGCACCAAGTACGGGGCGATGAGCAGCGGATTGTGAGAGTTATCACACATCCGATCTCGCTGCTCTTCGGCTTTTTGACAGCTTTATTGCTAGCCTGTCACTAAGCACCCACACTAACTACACTGTTCTACCCCCTATACCGGTGCCCCCGGAGCCCCCCGCAACTAAATAAAGTTATTACCACCTAAACCGCCGCTCCTAGACCCCGCCGCAACTCTTATAAATGTATTAACCCCTAAACCGCCGCTCCCGGACACCGCCGCCACCTACATTATACCTAGTAACCACTATCCTGCCCCCCCTATACCGCCGCCCTCTATAATAAAGTTATTAACCCCTATCCTGCCGATCCCGGACCTCGCCGTAACTAAATAAATAGTTTAACCCCTAATCCACCGCTCCCAGATCCCGCCGCAACCTATAATAAACTTATTAACCCCTAATCTGCCCCCCTACACCTATAATACATTTATTAACCCCTATCCTGCCCCCCCTACACCGTCGCCACCTATAATAAATTTATTAACCCCTATCCTGCCCCCCTACACCGCCGCCACTGTAATAAAATTATTAACCCCTAAACCTAAGTCTAACCCTAACCCTAACACCCCCCAACTTAAATATTAATTAAATAAATCTAAATAATATTTCTATTATTAACTAAATTAATCCTTTTTAAAACTAAATACTTACCTTTAAAATAAACCCTAATATAGCTACAATATAAATAATAATTATATTGTAGCTATCTTAGGATTTATATTTATTTTACAGGCAAATTTCAATTTATTTTAACTAGCTACAATAGCTATTAAATAGTTATTAACTATTTAATAGCTACCTAGCTAAAATAAAGAGAAAATTACCTGTAAAATAAAAACTAACCTAAGTTACAATTACACCTAACACTACACTATCATTAAATACATTATTCCTATTTAAAACTAAATACTTACCTACAAAATAAACCCCAAGATAGCTACAATGTAATTAATAATTACATTGTAGCTATTTTAGGATTTATATTTATTTTACAGGTAACTTGGTATTTATTTTAGCTAGTTAGAATAGTTATTAAATAGTTATTAACTATTTAATAACTACCTAGCTAAAAGAAATACAAAATTACCTGTAAAATAAATCCTAACCTAAGTTATAATTAAACCTAACACTACACTATCATTACATTAATTAAATAAATTAACTACAAATAACTACAATTAAATACAATTACATAAACTAACTAAAGTACAAAAAATAAAAAAAGCTAAGTTACAAAAAATAAAAAAAATAAGTTACAAACATTTAAAAAATATTACAACAATTTTAAGCTACTTACACCTAATCTAAGCCCCCTAATAAAATAACAAAGCCCCCCAAAATAAAAAAATTCCCTACCCTATTCTAAATTAAAAAAGTTCAAAGCTCTTTTACCTTACCAGCCCTTAAAAGGGATTTTTGCGGGGCATGCCCCAAATAATTCTGCTCTTTTGCCTGGAAAAGAAAAATACAACCCCCCCAACATTAAAACCCACCACCCACATACCCCTAATCTAACCCAAACCCCCCTTAAATAAACCTAACACTACCCCCTGAAGATCATCCTACCTTGAGTTGTCGTCAGCCAGCCGACCCACCGATGGAACCGAAAAGGAGATCCGAAGTGGCAGAAGTGATCCTCCAAGGGGCGCTGAAGAAGTCTTCCATCCGATGAAGTCATCATCCAGGCGGCGCTGAAGAAGTCTTCAATCCAATCCAAGCGGGGTCTTCAATCTTCTTTCTTCAGGATCCATCTTCATCCCGCCGACGCGGAACATCCTTCTTCCCCGACAGACTAACGACGAATGAAGGCTCCTTTAAGGGACGTCATCCAAGATGGCGTCCCTTCAATTCCGATTGGCTGATAGGATTCTATCAGCCAATCGGAATTAAGGTAGGAAAAATCTGATTGGCTGATTGAATCAGCCAATCAGATTGAGCTCGCATTCTATTGGCCGCTTGGAAGATGACATCGCCCGGATGGAAGACTTCTTCAGCGCCGCCTGGATGATGACTTCATCGGATGGAAGACTTCTTCAGCGCCCCTTGGAGGATCACTTCTGCCACTCCGGATCTCCTCTTCGGTTCCATCGGTGGGTCAGCTGGCTGAAGACAACTCAAGGTAGGATGATCTTCAGGGGGGTAGTGTTAGGTTTATTTAAGGGGGTTTGGGTTAGATTAGGGGTATGTGGGTGGTGGGTTTTAATGTTGGGGGGGGTTGTATTTTTCTTTTCCAGGCAAAAGAGCAGAATTCTTTGGGGCATGCCCCACAAAAGGCCCTTTTAAGGGCTGGTAAGGTAAAAGAGCTTTGAACTTTTTTAATTTAGAATAGGGTAGGGAATTTTTTTATTTTGGGGGGCTTTGTTATTTTATTAGGGGGCTTAGATTAGGTGTAATTATCTCAAAATTGTTGTAATATTTTTTAAATGTTTGTAACTTAGTTTTTTTATTTTTTGTAACTTAGCTTTTTTATTTTTTGTACTTTAGTTAGTTTATGTAATTGTATTTAATTGTAGTTATTTGTATTTAATTTATTTAATTAATGTAATGATAGTGTAGGTTTAATTATAAGTTAATGATAGGTTTAATTGTAAGTTAGGTTAGGATTTATTTTACAGGTAATTTTGTATTTCTTTTAGCTAGGTAGTTATTAAATAGTTAATAACTATTTAATAACTATTCTAACTAGCTAAAATAAATACAAAGTTACCTGTAAAATAAATATAAATCCTAAAATATTAATATTAATATTAATTACATTTTAGCTATCTTAGGGTTTATTTTACAGGTAAGTATTTTGTTTTAAATAGGAATAATTTATTAAAGTATAATGTAGTGTTAGGTGTAATTGTAACTTAGGTTAGTTTTTATTTTACAAGTTAATTTCTCTTTATTTTAACTAGGTAGCTATTAAATAGTTAATAACTATTTAATAGCTATTGTACCTAGTTAAAATAAATTGAAAGTTGCCTGTAAAATAAAAATAAATCCTAAGATAGCTACAATATAATTATTATTTATATTGTAGCTATATTAGGGTTTATTTTAAAGGTAAGTATTTAGTTTTAAATAGGATTAATTTAGTTAATAATAGAAATATTATTTAGATTTATTTAATTAATATTTAAGTTGGGGGGTGTTAAGGGTTAGGGTTAGACTTAGGTTTAGGGGTTAATAATTTTATTACAGTGGCGGCGGTGTAGGGGGGGCAGGATAGGGGTTAATAGGTATCATGTAGGTGGCGGCGGGGTCTGGGAGCGGCGGTTTAGTGGTTAATACATATATTATAGTTGCGGCGGGGTCAGGGAGCAGCGGTTTAGTGGTTAATACATATATTATAGTTGCGGTGGGCTCTGGGAGCGGTGGTTTGGGGGGTAATACATTTATTTAGTTGCGGCGGTGTAGGGGGGACAGATTAGGGGTGTTTAGACTCGGGGTACATGTTAGGGTGTTAGGTGCAGACATCTTCCATAGGAATCAATGGGATGTCTGGCAGCAGCGAACATGAACTTTCGCTATGGTCAGACTCCCATTGATTCCTATGGGATCCGCCGCCTCCAGGGCGGCGGATTGAAAACCAGGTACGCTGGACCGGAAAAGTGTCGAGCGTACCTGCTAGTTTTTTGATAACTAGCAAAAGTAGTCAGATTGTGCCACACTTGTGTGTGGAACATCTGTAGTGACGTAAGAATCGATCTGTGTCAGACTGAGTCCGGCGGATCGAAGCTTACGTCACAAAATTCTACTTTTGCCGGTCTCTAGCCTTTGATAAGTAAGGCGAATCAGCCTCGCCACAAATACGCTGTGGAATTCCAGCGTATTTGAGGTTGACGGCTTGATAACTACCCCCCAATGTCTACATTAAGGGATGCTACGAAAAATAGAAACAAGCTTAACAGTAAACTTTTTACAGTGGATGAGGTTTTGTTAGTATTATCAAAAATAAATGTTAAAAAGGCAGTGGGTACTGATATTATTCATCCAAGGGTTTTAAAAGAACTTTGATCAGTGCTAAATGTAATACCTCTTCATAGAAAGGGCAGTAGAGAAGAATCTGGCAACTACAGGCCAGTTAGTTTAACTTCAGTAGTAGAGAAATTAATGGAAAGCCTCTTAAAAAAGGAATTATAACTTACATAAAGACAAACAATTTAGAGGACCATGTCTTAGTAAATGTCTTAGTAAATGGAGTTCATTCAGCAGAGGGGCTGTTACTAGTGGTGTTCCTCAGGGGTCAGTTCTGGGGCCTGTTTTGCTTAACATATTTATCTGCGATATAATCAAAGGGCTACAGGGGAAAGTATGTCTGTTTGCAGATGATACAAAAATTTGTAACAGAGTGGATGTTCCAGGGGGGTTAGACAGAATGAGAAGTGATATACAACAATTAGAGGATTGGACAAACGACTGGGATGTAAAGTTTAACACAGCAAAGTGTAAAATAATGCATTTAGGGAAGAAAAATCCAAATGTTAATTACAGACTCAATGACACTTTACTGACTGTTACAGATGAGGAACAGGACTGTAGTAATGCAGCGAGTAAGGCTAGCAGAACGCTTGTATGTATTGGTAGAGGTATTTGCAGCAGAAATAGTAAGGTTCTTATGCCACTTTATAGATCATTAGTTAGGCCTCATCTTAAGTATTGTGTGCAGTTCTGGAGGCCATATCTTCAGAAGGATATTAACAAACTTGAATCTGTGCAAAGGAGGGCTACCAAAATGGTACATGGTCTAAAAAATAAAACTTACCAGGATAGGCTCAGTGACCTAAATATGTATAGCTTAGAGGAGAGAAGGGAAAGAGGTGATATGATAGCAACTTTCAAGTACATTAAAGGGTTTAGTAAAACTGAGGCTGTGGGTATTTTACATAAAATGGAAAATTCAAGAACAAGTCGTCATGAGCTCAAGCTAAAGGGTAGTAGATTCAGGAGAAATTTGAGGAAGCACTTCTTTACAGAAAGAGTGATTGATTTATGGAATAAACTTCCTCAAGAGATAGTAGCAACAAACACTGTGGGGGACTTTAAAAATGCATGGGACAAGCATAAGGCTATCCTACAAACTAAATAAGTTTATACTCTTAGGTAATATCGGGCAGACTTGCTGAGCCTATGGCTCTTATCTGCCGTCAGTATCTATGTTTCTAAGGATACCAACATGAAAAGGTGGCAAAAATAATGAAAATAATATACATATATATTACCATGTATGATTATACATTTTATATTTAAATCCAAAGGTGTTTACTGTCCCTAAAGGGACATTCTGTTGTAAAATTAAGTATTCCTGGTAAGCATGAAAAAAGCATGACACCAGTCTGATGCATTTGTGGTAGCAAACAAGGGGTGCATGACACCAGTATGACACATCTTGTGCTAGCAAACAAGGGGTGCATGACACCAGTATGACACATCTTGTGCTAGCAAACAAGGGGTGCATGACATCAGGCTGATGCATTTGTGGTAGCAAACAAGGGGTGCATGACACCAGTATGACACATCTTGTGCTGGCAAACAAGGAGCGCATGACACCAGTCTGATGCATTTTGTGCTAACAAACAAGGGGTGCATGACACCAGTCTGATGCATTTTGTGCTAACAAACAAGGGGTGCATGACACCAGTTTGACACATTTTGTGCTAACAAACAAGGAGTGCATGACACCAATCTAACACATTTTGTGCTAACAAGGGGTGCATAACACCAACTGATGCATTTTGTGCTAACAAACAATCAGTGCGTGACACTAATTTGTCGCATTTGTGCTATCAAACAAGGGGTGCATGACACCAGTCTGACGCATTTTGTGTTAGCAAACAAGGGGTGCATGACACCAATCTGAAGCATTTTGTGTTAGCAAACAAGGGGTGCATGACACCAATCCTAAGCATTTTGTGCTAGCAAACAAGGGGTGCATGACATGAGTCTGATTCATTTTGTGCTAACAAACAAGGGATGCAGGACACCAGTCTGACGCATTTTGTGTTAGCAAACAAGGAGTACATGACACCAATCTGAAGCATTTTGTGTTAGCAAACAAGGGGTGCATGACACCAATCTGAAGCATTTTGTGCTAACAAACAAGGGGTGCATGACATGAGTCTGATGCATTTTGTGCTACCAAACAAGGGATGCAGGACACCAGACTGATGCATTTTGCGCTAACAAACAAGGAGTACATGACACTAATCTGACATATTTTGTGCTAGCAAACAAGGGGTGCATGACAGCATTCTGACGTGTTATTTTTTGTAATTTAGTATTTTTTATTTTTTTGTAATTGTAGATTTTTTTTTTTTTTAGTAGTGTTAGGTTTTTTTAATGTGTAATTTAGTTTATTTAATTTGTAGTTATTTTAATTTTAGTATAATAGTAATGTAAGTTTAATATATTAATATTTTTTAATTTCACAGGTAAGTTTTATTTATTTTAAGATAGGGATCTTGTCATTTTAATTTAAAGTTAGGGGTTTTTAGATTTAGGGGTTAATAGTTTAATTTAGTTTTTTGCGATGTGGGAGGCTGGTGGTTTAGGGGTTAATAGGTTTATTTAGTGGCGGTGATGTAGGAGGCCAGAAGTTTAGGGGTTAATAACTTTATTTAGTGACGGCGATGTCGGGGAGTGGCAGAATAGGGGTTAATATCTTTATTATAGTGTGGGCGATGTTGGGGTGCGGGGGAATAGGGGTTAATAACTTTATGTAGGTGTCGGCAAAATCGGGACCGGCAGATTAGGGGTTAATAAGTTTATGTAGGTGTCGGCGATGTTGGGGGCAGCAGATTAGGGGTGTTTAGACGTGGGGTTTATGTTAGGGTAACTTTTTTTCCCCATAGACATCAATGGGGTTGCGTTACGGCGATCGCCATTCCGCGCTTCAGGTGTTAGTTTTTTTTCTAACACACTCTCCCCATTGATGTCTATGGGGAAAGCGTGCACAAGCACATATTCTCAGCCCTTGGATTTTGTGCGATATGGAGCTCATCGCAACCATAACGCACACACAAGGCAGCTTTTTAAAAACTTGTAATGGCAGCGCTATGGAGGGTGAAATAACACAACTTTTGTTGCGTTCGTTTCGCACCCTCTATAGCGCAAAACTTGTAATCTAGGTGTATGTCTACTCCAGTAACATGTCCTGATTGGGTCACCCAAATAAGGCAACTCCAATAACAAATTGCAATTAGCTCCTCCAAATTATGCAAGAGGTGGGTGGAGTTTTGACATTGAAAAACAGTTGCAGGAAACAAGGTATTAATTTGTTTTTAAATCTTTACACTTGATTTGTGTCCTTTTAGTATCTGATGAATAATTAATGCCAAGGTGAAAAGATAAATTGAAATGTGCATGGGTGCATTATAAATGTTTGCAATATACTTCCATTAGCAAAATGCTTCTAGTAGAATTTATTACAGTTTTTTTTAGCAGCATACTCATGTATGCTGTCAGTAGCCAGCATTCAAATACCTTTATAAAATGCCTTCATAAAATGTCTAAGTTGATATGGTAAGGGGGCGGAGTCTGGAGACGCATGAAGCAGGTTGTGTGAACTCAGAGCTCCGTATCACAGTGCACTAAAATGGTGCTTCTTGCCCAGATATTGGCATCTTTTTTTAGCCAAAAATCACCAGAAAGACCCGGGTTGCATCTGAGGGGGCTAAGAAGCTATGAGCGAGATACTTGAGAAGGGGCCGTCCGCCATATTGGAGAGGTGACGCAGCATGAAATAACATACCCGCAACACACTCGGCTTAAGACTCTGCATCCAAGCTAACGGGTAAAGTCGGCGATTAGCAGTGGCTTCAGAGAGTGAGTGTTGCAAATGAACAGAGCAGCTGGTAAGCATATCCACGGCACATATAACGGCACACATAAATATGAGATGGCCGCACAGGGTGACATATACAGCATGAACCGCCATAAACAGCAAAATACCCAGAATAGACTTTCCTATTACAAATGAGGAAGAGGAATCCATTTTAAGCCAATGAATATTACCAGGGAGATGGTAAAATAGTTATAATATAACTCTGAAGTGTTGAAGCTTTTTACAACAAATGCATTAGGGTATACTCTGATAACAAGCTTCCCCACCATCAATGAGGCAGAGGAATCACTGCTGAATATGGCCATGAAGATGAAAAATGAGTCATAGTATAATCCTGAAGTGCAGAATTTATCTACAGTAGGCACTGTATATTGTGCTTTGTTCATATAGGGTAAATATATTTTTCTACTCAAATATATATGTGCTAATTGCTGGGACCAGGACTTTAATAAGCACTACAATAAGGTATTCACCCCCCCCCCCCCCAAGGGATGATCTCAATGTGCCTATCATAAATCTTGGCTTATACCCTGATATTAATAGATGTCTTAAAAGTGGGCAGATAACACCAGTACAATCAACACTTTGTTCAACTGACACAAAACACTACCAATCTAACAAGATGTCAGTTAGGAGACAAAACAAGCCACCCATGGCGATCAAACAAGCATCAACTAACATATTCTTCAAATCCAGCAAAAGCGACAAGATGACAGAAGCTCATAATCTTTCAATAGAAGATGAACAGAATTTTGATATAACTTCACAAGACACCACTAGAGACTTGACACCAGCCACTAAAGCTGACCTACAACCTCTTGTTTCAAAACAGGATATTGCTGTGAACTTTGAAAAGCTCTGGGAGAAATGTGATACCCTTCAAAGCACAGTAACCAACAGCTTAGAGCATGGGTGAACAAGAGGTAGATTGCGGTCTACCAGTGGACCGCGAGTGAATTTTGAGGTGACCGCCTGGAAGATTTCAAAAGTCTGCATAATAAGAGAAACATTTCTCACACATCTAGATTATGAGTGAAGAGCCTCATCACCGTAAATATATGAGAAATGTTTCTCTTATGCAGACTTGAAATCGGCTATGAGTCTATGACGACGGCAGGGCCGCCACTAGAAATTTTGGGGCCCCTGACTTAACCATTGATCAGGCCCTTCCCCCTCCTTTGACATGTGCAATTTTTGACCAAGTGACTAAAACGTATATGCACTTTATTCTTAAGTGTCTATTTAAACTTGGAAATGTTGTAAAGGTAGTAACATACAAACACACAGACACACTCATACACTAAAACACACACAGTCCAGTGATGTGCAGTCACTAGAGGCAGGTGAGGCATGGCTTCACCTCTCATATGGGCAAAAATATATATTTTTTTATTTTCTTTAAAAAAAATATTGCAATTTTTTTTTACAGCATTTTTTTTTCACAGCTACATGTTGTGCAATGGAGAGGCACAAGCAGGTCTGCCCTCCATTACACAACATGCTGCGCCACCTACTGGATGAAAGTGGTTAAGATCATTGCATGGCCCATAAGTGCTTATTTGAGGCAGGCCTCTTTGGGGCTGAACCAATCCAGTGAGAGGCATCAGTCAGGGGAACTTAGGGTTGGGGCTGGATGTTAAATTATATAAAACAAAACAAAAACGGAAAAAAACTACTTTCATTTATTTTGTTGCTGCCCTGTTCAGCTGTCAGCTTTGATTCAATAAAAAAGAGAGTTCTGTACTCCCCCTCCAAGTGCAGTGGAATGTTCCACTGTCACTTCCTTACAGAGCAGGAAGAGATGCAGACTTGCAGAGAGCAGTGTTTTAGCCACATTTTATTGAAGTTCTGCAACCTTATATTTTGCGGAAAGGGATTCTGTTAGTGAAAATGATAATTTAATGAATGTGGTTTAGTGTTTTTTGTTTTTGTACTCTTTTACAGCAGTTTAAGGATCGTTTTTAGCATTTGATAGTCACTTAAAATATTACTTAAGCATTCAGTGGTGCCTCCCCCATTTCAGTGTTCCCTCTCCCCTCTCTGTCTCTGTCTCTCTCCCCTCTGTCTCTCTCTCTCTCTCTCTCTCCCCTCTGTGTGTGTCTCTCTCTCCCCTCTGTGTGTGTCTCTCTCTCTCTATCTCCCCTCTGTGTCTCTCTCTCTCCCCTCTGTGTGTCTCTCTCTCTCTCCCCTCTGTCTCTCTCTCCCCTCTGTCTCTCTCCCCCCCTCTGTCTCTCTCTCTCCCCTCTGTCTCTCTCTCTCCCCTCGGTCTCTCTCTCTCTCTCTCTCTCCCCCCTCTGTCTCTCTCCCTCTCCCCTCTGTCTCTCTCTCTCCCCTCTGTCTCTCTCTCTCCCCTCTGTCTCTCTCTCTCTCCCCTCTGTCTCTCTCTCTCCCCTCTGTCTCTCTCTCCCCTCTGTCTCTCTCTCTCCCCTCTGTCTCTCTCTCCCCCCTCTGTCTCTCTCTCTCCCCCCTCTGTGTCTCTCTCTCTCCCCTCTGCGTCTCTCTCTCCCCTCTGTGTTTCTCTCTCTCCCCTCTGTGTCTCCCCTCTGTTTCTATGTCTCCCCCCTCTGTGTCTCTGTCTCTCCCCTCTGTGTGTGTCTCTCTCTATCCATCAAATGTATGTCTATCAGCGCCACAATAATACCATACAAGCTATATCTAATAGAGGCGGAGTCTCCCAACCAGACTCCGATATGTGAATGAAAAAAAGAATGCCGAGATACAGCGCTACACTACCCCCAAAAGAGGGTTGTGTTGCTAAAGATGGTGTCCACGACTATAGAAATATATATTAATATGAATATATTGATAAAAATATATATATATATTATATAAAACGTTAAAACGTTAAACCGTTAAAAAAGGTTAAAAAAGGTTATGGGTGTGAAATACAATTTTAGTAATATTATAAAATTAACAATCGTTTTATTAACATAAAATTACAATTAAAATAGGTATCCAAACTGATGGAATGTCCCATACAATGTTCAAGGAGTACTGGCCCATACAAAATCCAATTAGTAACGTCCCATACAGAAATGTCCAAAAAATGTGTCCAAAAAACAGTAGGTGTCCCCAAAAATATAATAAGTAAAAAGTCCAAAGCTGAGTGTCTAAAAATTATGTGTAAGTGGCAATCCAAATGTATATATATATATATATATATATATATATATGTATATATATATATATATATATATGTGATGTGTTGAAAACTCCAATCCAGGTGAAAAAATCAAATAATTGTGAAAAAATATATGAAAAAAGATAAAAAGATAAAAAATAAAAATATAAAAATATATGAGTTGTGATCAGCAACCCATATAGGAAAAATAAATATATATATATATATATAATAATAATAAGTTGATCTAGTGAAGTGTACACCTAAAAATGTGTCCTAAAAAATAAACAAAAATAAACAAAAAAGGCTTATGAAAGTCTTATGAAAGTTCTTACAAATTGGTAAAACCTTATGAAGAAAAATGTATGAAAATATGAAAATTATGAAGTGCAATAGTCAAATAATTGTGTTCAAATAAACAATATAAGGGTTGTGAATAGCTCCAAATGAATCCAAATGTGAATGTATAAGGTGCTGGGTTGATGTTCCTCTTCTCAAAGGGTTATCAATGTATTGGGATATCCTCCTGTACCTAAAAAAGTGTACAGAAAATGGACATAGTGCAATAAAATCACCATAAAAAAGCAATATAAGTATTCTACTCACCAGATATATTCTGAGCTGCAATACCAGTGTATAGCCAACGCGTTTCGGTCCTCAGGGACCTTTCTCAAGACTGGTAGCAGCTGTCTGGCTTCTACACCTTAAATGTATTCTAATAGCCAATAGAATGGTTTGTAAATTTGCGCCAAAATTTCGCGCCAAAATTTCGCGCCAAAAATTCAAATAATCCATATATAAAATCTCCTATATGAAAAAATATATATCTGTATTTAGAAATGTATTAATATATCAATATATAAAAATATAAACAAATGTAAACAAATGTGTTCTATATAAAAGACCATTATATAGACATTGGTATTGGTAGCTCAGAATATCTGGTTAAATATAAATAAGTACAGATATATGCAGATTTATATATCGGTACTATGGTATTGGTTAACATTGTAGAAATGTGACATACTAATATGCAAAAGATATTATAAAAATTTTTTTTTTTATATATATATACCCTAAATATATGCACAAAAATGTGCAAAGACTTACATTCTTTTAAAATGTATGACATTGGAAATCGGATTTATCTATATACAACCTATAAATATTAATAATATTACAACATACTAAAACCATAAAACCCCTACTAAAATCTGAATGGAGGGGTAAAACTCGAGGGTCTCAGTGTCTTGTGCTAGTTTAGGAGTCTGCCAATAGGTTTGGGGATGATTAATGGACTTCCCAAAGACAGTCTAATAAATTCAAATATATATTATAAAAACCTTGTTTTTAAAACCTTGTTTAAAAAACCTTTAGGACCTTATAAAATCCTTTAAAACTTTTTTAAAACCATTCTAAAATTTCTTTTGTTTTAAAAAATTCTTTTTTTTTTTTCTTTTTTTTTTTTAAAAAAATTATTTTGTTTTTTAAAAAATTCCTTTTTTTTTTTTTTTTTTTTTTTTTTTTTAAACAAGCTTTATTGACAAAGAAATTTATGATAACATACAATCAAGCCATGCTTGATATTAAAACATCAATAATACATAACCATTCCTCAGGACATTAATAAAAAATGACATAATATATCGTTCACCAACTTTTAGGTGTATCAGAAAGTCAGAATGTCCCAGAGAAGAAAAGCAAGCCATCTGTAAAGTCCAAAGCTTGTGGGTTTTTTTTTTTTATGTAACCAAAAATCAAATAACAATGAACAAGGGGAAAAGGAAAAAGGGGATGAGAAAAAAAAATATAACATGTTACGTAATTTATATGCGTATAGTAATACATTATAAGATGAGAGCTGCAGTGTAGGGTATAGTATGCATCACGGGTTATGGTGTATGGAGTCATCAAGAGGCCTAGAGTGTCACTAAGACAGTGCAAACTCCCAAGCATAGCCTAGAAGTCTAACTATCCATTGAGACCCAAGTCCCAATTAGGATTACAGAGAGGTTAGTTATTTGTTAGGTGGTCCCCCACAGCCCCATGAATATAGGTCTCCCAGTAGAGAGACATTGCACAGTAAAAGTCAAGTCTGTTGGTTTGAATGTAGTGATACTTCTCGAGGGATAGTAGGAGTGAAACATTTTGTATCCAACCTTTTGTAGTCGGGACAGCACTCTGTTTCCATAGTCTCGGCACTAATTGTTTTGCGCTGCTAAGCATAATGTATAATAGTTTGGATTTATATTTACATTTAATTCGTGGGGGTTTGTTGAATAGCAGAATCATGGGGTCTAGAGGGATCTCATGTGTGAGGGCTTTTTGGATCTCAGTGTGAATACTTTTCCAGAAGGGTTGGAGAGCTGGGCAGTCCCACCATATGTGATATAAGGAACCTACGTGTCCACAGCCTCTCCAACACAAAGGGTCAGAGTGTCTGTGAATTTTGGCCAGCCTACTGGGGTATAAATACCACCTGCATAGTAGTTTCATGTTTGTTTCAGTGATGTTCATTGAGGATGGTGCTTTCCCCATGTGTTGGAAAATGGAGTCCCATGTCTCCTGAGAGACACTGAAACCCAATTCAGCTTCCCAGGTTCGTGTGTATGATGGAAGATTTCTAGAATGTATAGTTGTTAGAATCTTATATGTCAAGGAGAGGGCTCCTTTCGTTGACTGTGTGGACCAGCAGAGAGTTTCAAAAGGGCTTAAACTCCTAACTATATTAGCCCTATCCGTATGATGGGAGATAAAATGGGACAGTTGAAGGTATTCAAACCATTTGGTAAAATGTGGAATATTTCTCTCTGCCAACGTGGACATAGGTAAGATACTACCCTCCTTCAGCAAAGAAAAGCAGGGTAGTCCTGCTGCAATACTATATGTCCCATCCGCCCACACCCCCAGGCAGGGGGGGAGGGCTTTATTATGGCATAGGGGGGTTAGTGGGGAAGGTACTGTAGACACCCCCTTTAGGGATTTAGTAAGGCGATCCCATGTCAAGAAAGTGTCTATTATCAGGGAGGTGGGGGATGTCCATGTGGCTCTGTCGCGCTTGTGGAGCCAGCATTGCGTGCCTAGACTTTTTGAGCCAGCTAAGTCATGCTCAAGCTTCACCCATTCTTTGTCTTGTACATTTTTGCACCAATCTATAATTCTAGTGAGAAAAGTCGCTTGTTGATAGAACAGGAGGTTAGGGACTCCGAGTCCTCCCCTATGGCGGGGCCTATAAAGTGTGGCTTTTGCTATCCTAGGGCGTTGGTGTGCCCACAGGAAGGCATTAACTAATTTTTGCGCTGAACTGATATAATGCATAGGGAGGTGAATAGGGATCGTCTGGAACAGATATAGGAAGCGAGGCAGGATGCTCATCTTGAAGGCGTGTGCTCTGCCGAGCCAAGATAAGCATTTGTTCTGCCAGCCCTTCAGTTCTGCCTTCACTGATTCAAACAGAACCTGATGATTCAATTGGTATAGGGAATCATGTGTATTCGAGAGTTGAATTCCCAAGTATTTGATGGAAGTGTGCTCTCGTCGGAATAGATATTGCTCTGAAATTTGGTTGGCCCTTTGATCTGAAAGTCCCACACTTAAAAATTCCGATTTTAACATATTAATTTTAAAGTTAGATAGGGAACTATATCTCTCTATGACAGGTATTAAGGAAGAGAGTGATTCTAGGGGTGATGTCAGAGTAAAAAGGACATCGTCCGCATACATTGTTGTTTTGTACTGAGTGTCACCTATTTGAATCCCTTTTATCCCTGAATTTTTCCTAATATTAGCAGCTAGAACCTCCATGGCCAAAATGAATAACAGGGGGGAGAGAGGACAGCCCTGTCTTGTACCGTTCAGGATGGGGAAGGGATCTGATATAGAGTCGTTTAATTTAATACGGGCTTTAGGGGTGTGATATAAAGCAAAAATTTTCCCTATAAGTTTTTCTCCCATTCCAAATCGTGCTAATGTAAGTTTTAGAAATTGCCAATCTAATCTATCAAACGCCTTTTCGGCATCAATGGCTAGAAAGATAGAAGGAATAGAATGAGTTTGTGCATAATCCAGGAGATTCAGAATCTTAATAGTGTTGTCTCTCGCCTCTCGGCGAGGGACAAAACCCACTTGATTTAGGTGAATTAATTGGGGCAACAATTTGTTAATTCTTAAGGCGATGAGTTTTGCATACAATTTGATATCGACATTTAAGAGTGAAATAGGACGAAAATTAGCAGGGGAGTTAGTAGGTTTGCCCGGTTTGGGGATTACTGTGATGTGGGCTTCTAACATTGAGGAGAGAAAAGGATGCGCCTGGTCGGCTATGTTAAAGATTGTGCATAGGTGGGGGGTCAAGACTGATGCAAATTTTTTATAATAGGAAGTCGTGAATCCATCAGGGCCTGGGCTCTTGCCCGATGGTAATTGTTTAAGGGCCGCAGTGATTTCTGCTACCGAAAAAGGGGTCTCGAGATCAGCCGCCTGCGCCTCTGTTAGCTGAGGTAAGGGGGTGTCCGCAAGGTATGTTTTGGTAGTGTTTTCGCCATTGCTTGAGACATTTGGTCTCGGAAGGTTATAGAGTTTTGAATAATATGCTAGGAATTGGGAGAGTATCTCTGGGGTTGTATTGACCGTCTTTTCTGTTGGCGTTTTAATTTCGTTAACAAAGGTTTTTAGTTTTTTAAGTTTTAGAGAACGTGCGAGAAGCTTTCCCGCTCTATTACTCTCGAAGTAAAATTTTTGCTTTGTTTTCAGTGCTAGTGTATTAACCTCCTGCATTAGCTGTTCTTGTACTTTTTGCCTAGCCTTTTCTAGTTCTTCAAGGGTGTGGGTGTCTGCTGGGTTCAATTTATGTTGGTGTTCTAATTTAGCTAAGAGGTCAGTAGATGATTTATAAAGCAGACGTGCTTTTTGCTTGACATGCGCTTTATATTTAATGAACTCTCCTCTAATGTAGCACTTATGGGCTTCCCAGACCACAAAGGGGTCCGTCTCTGGTAATGAGTTTAGTTGGAAATATTCCGGAAGCATTTCCTCTATTTTATGTTTAAAGTCGGGGTAATTTAATAAATTGTCATCTAATTTCCACAGGAAAGTGGTCTTGGGTGCGGAGGGCCATGTCAATTGTGTCAACACAGCAGAATGGTCAGACCAGACTGTGTGTGAAAGCTTAGAGGTGAGGACATAAGATAAGCCTTTTTGGTTTGTTAAGAGGTAATCAATTCTACTATATGAGCGATGTGGGGAGGAAAAGAAGGTGTAATCCCTTCTAATTGGATGTTTAAATCTCCATGTGTCAAATAGCGTCTGTTCGTACATGAGTTTCCATAATTGCTTAAGTGTATTTTTAGATGTGGAGGGCTTTGGGTTCGTGGTATCCATGTCCGGGTGTATGGGTATATTAAAGTCGCCTCCGATGTAGAGTGTTCCTATGGTATGATCTAAAATCTGTGCAAAATACTTTTTGAAAAAGGGTAATTGATTTTTATTCGGGACGTATAAGTTCACTAGCGTAACTGGTGAACCAAACAGCAAACCAGTTACGCACAGAAACCTCCCTTCCGTGTCCGTATGTGTATGGATTGGGGTAAAGGAAATGTGCCGGCTTATGAGGATGCTCACTCCGTTTCTTTTATGATCAAATGAGCTATGGAAATGTTGTGTATAATATCCCCCAAAATATTTTGGTTCTTTAAGTTTTAGGAAGTGTGTCTCCTGTAGGAATAAAATGTCACCTCCTTTGCGGCGGATGTCTAACATAGCCATGGAACGCTTCTGCGCGGAATTAAGACCTCTCGCGTTCTGACTTAACAATGTAATTTTCTTGTTGTCAGTAGTCATGATTCGTCGGTGAAGGGATGTTTGTCGTTCTGTGTAAGTGTCTTAACAGTAATGTCTCGATAGTAGTCAGTATATGCATACTCCATTTCATCTGTACCCCAAAATCTGCATTTCTCATACGTAACATTAACATCAAAAACAGGTAATATCCTAAAAGTGAGCAGTAAAATTTACATCTAAACAGAGAATATCTTAGTAAAAATAACGCCATAAAACGTTTGTTAAGTAGGAGGAGGCAGTAGTAGCCAGCTCCGTATGAAGGTATACAATTAGGTCTAACAAGTGCCCAAAGTTTACATTAACATAACAATAATAAAGATAAACAAACTTAATCTATAACATTATGCTTGGGATTCAAGCTAAACTGATCTACTCGGAAAAAGGATTTAAAAAAAAAAAAAAAATTCCTTTTATTTTAAAATTAAGAATGGAGCTTTTGATTGAAATAGTCCACTTTCTTCCCATCTTCCCATATTTTCAAATGTATTTTAGAAATTTTAGAATGGTTTTAAAAAAGTTTTAAAGGATTTTATAAGGTCCTAAAGGTTTTTTAAACAAGGTTTTAAAAACAAGGTTTTTATAATATATATTTGAATTTATTAGACTGTCTTTGGGTAGTCCATTAATCATCCCCAAACCTATTGGCAGACTCCTAAACTAGCACAAGACACTGAGACCCTCGAGTTTTACCCCTCCATTCAGATTTTAGTAGGGGTTTTATGGTTTTAGTATGTTGTAATATTATTAATATTTATAGGTTGTATATAGATAAATCCGATTTCCAATGTCATACATTTTAAAAGAATGTAAGTCTTTGCACATTTTTGTGCATATATTTAGGGTATATATATATATATATATATATATTTTGAATAATATCTTTTGCATATTAGTATGTCACATTTCTACAATGTTAACCAATATCATAGTACCGATATATAAATCTGCATATATCTGTACTTATTTATATTTAACCAGATATTCTGAGCTACCAATACCAATGTCTATATAATGGTCTTTTATATAGAACACATTTGTTTACATTTGTTTATATTTTTATATATTGATATATTAATACATTTCTAAATACAGATATATATTTTTTCATATAGGAGATTTTATATATGGATTATTTGTTATATGGAGTATCTTTACATATTAACCAACTTTGGGAATGTGTTTTTTAGCGCGAAATTTTGGCGCAAATTTACAAACCATTCTATTGGCTATTAGAATACATTTAAGGTGTAGAAGCCAGACAGCTGCTACCAGTCTTGAGAAAGGTCCCTGAAGATCGAAACGCGTTGGCTATACACTGGTATTGCAGCTCAGAATATATCTGGTGAGTAGAATACTTATATTGCTTTTTTATGGTGATTTTATTGCACTATGTCCATTTTCTGTACACTTTTTTAGGTACAGGAGGATATCCCAATACATTGATAACCCTTTGAGAAGAGGAACATCAACCCAGCACCTTATACATTCACATTTGGATTCATTTGGAGCTATTCACAACCCTTATATTGTTTATTTGAACACAATTATTTGACTATTGCACTTCATAATTTTCATATTTTCATACATTTTTCTTCATAAGGTTTTACCAATTTGTAAGGACTTTCATAAGCCTTTTTTGTTTATTTTTGTTTATTTTTTAGGACACATTTTTAGGTGTACACCTTCACTAGATCAACTTATTATTATTATATATATATATATATATATATATATATATATATATATATATATATATATATATATATATTATTTTTCCTATATGGGTTGCTGATCACAACTCATATATTTTTATATTTTTATTTTTTATCTTTTTTCATATATTTTTTCACAATTATTTGATTTTTTCACCTGGATTGGAGTTTTCAACACATCACACATATATATATATATATATATATATATATATATATATATATATATATATACATATATATATATATATATATACATTTGGATTGCCACTTACACATAATTTTTAGACACTCAGCTTTGGACTTTTTACTTATTATATTTTTGGGGACACCTACTGTTTTTTGGACACATTTTTTTGGACATTTCTGTATGGGACGTTACTAATTGGATTTTGTATGGGCCAGTATTCCTTGAACATTGTATGGGACATTCCATCAGTTTGGATACCTATTTTAATTGTAATTTTATGTTAATAAAACGATTGTTAATTTTATAATATTTCTAAAATTGTATTTCACACCCATAACCTTTTTTAACCTTTTTTAACGTTTTAACGTTTTAACGTTTTATATAATATATATATATTTTTATCAATATATTCATATTAATATATATTTCTATAGTCGTGGACACCATCTTTAGCAACACAACCCTCTTTTGGGGGTAGTGTAGCGCTGTATCTCGGCATTCTTTTTTTCTCTCTCTATCCATCTCTCTTTCTCTATCCGTCTGTCTCTCTCTCTCTCTCCCACTCCCTCTGTCTCTCCTTATGTGTCGTTCTCTCCCATGGTCTCTTTTTCTCTCTGTCTCTCTTCCTCCCTCTCTGACTCTCTCATCCCTTGTGTGTCTCTCTAACCCTATGTGTGATTGTATCTCTCTCTCTTTCTCTCTAACACTCTGTGTCTCTCTCCCCCCCTCTCCCTCTCTCCCCGAGTACTTTTCTGTGTTTCGGTCTACCTTTTATTTATTTATTGAATGTGGTTTAGTGTTTTTTGTTTTTTGTACTCTTTTACAGCAGTTTAAGGATCATTTTTTAGCATTTGAGTCACTTAAAATATTTCAGTGTTCCCTCTCCCCACTCTGTCTCTGTCTCTCTCCCCTCTGTCTTTCTCTCTCTCTCCCCTCTGTCTCTCTCTCTCTCCCCTCTGTGTCTCTCTCTCTCTCTCCCCTCTGTGTGTCTCTCTCTCTCTCTCTCCCATCTGTGTGTGTCTCTCTCTCTCTCTCTCCCCTCTATGTGTGTGTCTCTCTCTCTCTCTCCCCTCTGTGTGTGTGTGTCTCTCTCTCTCCCCTCTATGTGTGTGTGTCTCTCTCTCTCCCCTCTGTGTGTGTGTCTCTCTCCCCTCTGTGTGTGTGTCTCTCTCTCTCCCCTCTGTGTGTGTGTCTCTCTCTCTCCCCTCTGTGTGTGTGTCTCTCTCTCTCCCCTCTGTGTGTGTCTCTCTCTCTCCCCTCTGTCTCTCTATCCCCTCTGTCTCTCTCTCCCTTCTGTCTCTCTCTCCCCCCTCTGTCTCTCTCTCTCTACCCTCTGTCTCTCTCTCTTCCCTCTGTCTCTCTCTCTCCCCTCTGTCTCTCTCTCTCTCTCCCCTCTGTCTCTCTCTCACATCTGTCTCTCTCTCTCCCCTCTGTCTCTCTCTCCCCTCTGTCTCTCTCTCTCTCCCCTCTGTGTCTCTCTCTCTCCCCTCTATCTCTCTCTCTCCCTCCCCCCTCTGTGTCTCTCTCTCTCCCCTATGTGTCTCTCTCTCCCCTCTGTGTTTCTCTCTCCCCTCTGTGTCTTCCCTCTGTCTCTCTGTCTCTCCCCTCTGTGTCTCTGTCTCTCCCCTCTGTGTGTGTCTCTCTCTATCCATCTCTCTTTCTCTATCCATCTGTCTCTATCTCTCTCCCACTCCCTCTGTCTCTCCTTATGTGTCGTTCTCCCCCATGGTCTCTTTCTCTCTCTGTCTCTCTTCCCCCCCCTCTGACTCTCTCATCTCTTATGTGTCTCTCTCCCCTCTGTCTCTCTCTCTCTCCCCTCTGTGTCTCTCTCTCTCTCTCCCCTCTGTGTGTGTCTCTCTCTCTCCCCTCTGTGTGTGTGTCTCTCTCTCCCCTCTGTGTGTGTGTGTCTCTCTCTCTCCCCTCTATGTGTGTGTCTCTCTCTCTCCCCTCTGTGTGTGTGTGTGTCTCTCTCTCTCTCCCCTCTGTGTGTGTGTGTGTCTCTCTCTCTCTCCCCTCTGTGTGTGTGTGTCTCTCTCTCCCCTCTGTGTGTGTGTCTCTCTCCTCTGTGTGTGTCTCTCTCTCTCCCCTCTGTCTCTCTATCCCCTCTGTCTCTCTCTCCCCCCTCTGTCTCTCTCTCTCCCCTCTGTCTCTCTCTCTCTCCCCTCTGTCTCTCTCTCTCCCCTCTGTCTCTCTCTCTCTCTCTCCCCTCTGTCTCTCTCTCACATCTGTCTCTCTCCCCTCTGTCTCTCTCTCTCTCTCCCCTCTGTGTCTCTCTCTCTCCCCTCTGTCTCTCTCTCTCTCTCTCTCTCTCTCCCCCCTCTGTGTCTCTCTCTCTCCCCTATGTGTGTCTCTCTCCCCTCTGTGTTTCTCTCTCCCCTCTGTCTCTCTGTCTCTCCCCTCTGTGTCTCTGTCTCTCCCCTCTGTGTGTGTCTCTCTCTATCCATCTCTCTTTCTCTATCCATCTGTCTCTATCTCTCTCCCACTCCCTCTGTCTCTCCTTATGTGTCGTTCTCCCCCATGGTCTCTTTCTCTCTCTGTCTCTCTTCCTCCCCCTCTGACTCTCTCATCTCTTATGTGTCTCTCTAACCCTATGTGTGATTGTGTCTCTCTCTCTTTCTCTCTAACCCTGTGTGTCTCTCTCTCCCCCCCCCCTCTCCCTGTCCCCCCGAGTGCTTTTCTGTGTTTCGGTCTACCTTTTATTTATTTAATTAATTAATTGGTGGTGCCATCTGAGGAGGTGGCTTTATTTAAAGGGGTGGGGTCAAGCGCCCCACCATCTTTAAATTTTACCAGCTGCCACTGGATCAAGACATTTTTATATTTACTGAATAATGAAGGAATCTATAAGCATAATTTGCAGCATTAAAGTAAAAAGTATGTTTTAAACATATTTTAATGGGCCTGGATTTCTAGATCTCATAATCAGAGCAAGCATTTTGTTATCTGGCAAGAGTTTCTGTTACTAAGTTGACCAGTTTTCCAAGACACCATTTAAAGGGACATGAAACCCATATGTTTTCTTTCATGATTTAGAAAGAGCATGCAATTTTAAATAACTTTCCAATTTACATCTAATATCTAATTTTCTTCATTCTTTTGATATCCTTTGTTGAAAATATATATCTAAATATGCTCAGTAGCTGCTGATTGGTGGCTGCACATAGATACCTCGTGCAATTGGCTCACCCATGTGCATTGCTATTTCTTCAACAAAGGATATCTAAAGTATAAAGGCGTATCCTAGCCACTGCTTCACCAGCCTCTGACGTCACTGAGCGTCACTGACTCGCACACACTCACACATAAGGATTCACATGTAGACACTCTAGCAGACACGCAAAGAAACACGCTCAGACACAGACACCCAAACAGACCTGACAAGTAATGATGTAAATTACAGTTTTGTAAAAAAAAGGAGATATAGAAAACAAAATATGGAGTTCTGATTATATTTTTGTAAAGGAAGATGCCAACTAAATGATGACAACAACATGCAGTGGCTGAAAGGAAGGGCCCTGAACTGCCTAAACAATAATTTAAAGGTTAAATGGTGGATTGGTGACTTCCAGAAAGGTTTCATTAGTCTCAAAGTCTATAGAAAGAAAGGTCAAAATGTCCTAAAAAGGAACAGACAATGAACACACACACAAACTCAAACTTGCACATACACACAAGGAAACAGAGACAGCCTCAGAAAACACACAAAGACATACACACACACACACAGAGACACACACAGAAAACACACAAAGACATACACACAGAGAGACAACCACATAAAACACAGACATACATACATACACACACCCTCACTGAGGCATCCACAGAAAACACACACCCTCACAGAGACACCCACAGAAAACACAGACATACATACACACACCCCCCTCACAGAGACATCTACAGAAAACACAGACATACATACACACACACACACACCCTCACAAAGACATCCACAGAAAACACAGACATACACACCCACCCTCACAGAGGCATCCAGAAAAAAATACGAAATGTCAAAAATACACACACCCTCACAGAGACACCCATAGAAAAAGCTCAAAGACATATGCACACACCCTCACTGACATCCACAGAAAATGCACAAAGACATACACACCCACCCTCACAGAGAGACCCACAGGAAAAAATACATACACACTCATAGAGACACAAAGCAAAGCACAAAGACATAAACATAGACACCCACAGAAACACTCACAGTAGGAAACATTTATGCACCTTGCATCCCCTAAATCAACAGTGTGTGACATGCATGATAAAAAAAGTGCAGAAATTAAAAGATCACTTTTTAAAGAATCATATTTGTAAATGTGCAAACAAAAATAATTCTGTGAATTCAAAATTGTACATTAATGATCTGGGTAGATGGCTAGGTGAAGAAAAGTTCTTTTAAAAGGTTAACATATGTTTGTTTTTTCCCCAACCAAGAGCACCACTTCAAATATAGTGTACAAATGTTCCCATCTGTCAGCTGTTCTTATGGATTTTGAAAATGCTGTACTCTATATGGTCTTGGTGGAACTATAAGCTGTGGTACTCATACCATTAGATCTGGTTAAATGCAGGCTTTAGGCTTGTTGGTATGTATTTCAAAATTAAGTCAGCTGTAGTAACATTTTATGCATATGTAAAAATCTTAGAAAAAGTGCCTCCTTGCATCTGGAAAGTCCTTGAATAAAGGGGCAGTAAAAAGTATATATATATATATATATATATATAAAAAATGCATATCTGCCAAAAGGGCACCTACCATTTGTGTATTGAGGAGGAAACATTTCTGCATGGTTTTAAATATAGAATTTCTACAGCATTGTCAAATAATCATAAATACACTGCTGCTAAAAAATTTGTTTTTATGGACCCCTGGCCCCACCATACAGCTACTACCACACTGAAGTTACAATCCGAAATTGCACAAAGAAATAAAAAACATTTGCTAAGTAAGTCCTACCTCCTCTGCAAATGAAAGTGATCTGCCGTCTGACTCAGACACACACTGTACAAACAAAGTGCCAAGTCTGTCGCACACTGTGCATAGTGGTTTAGTGCACACTCAGAAATCCTCTCAAATGCTAATACTTTACAACTTGTAATAACATTTCCCATGCTCAATTAGCACTCTGCTATAGTACCCACTGGTGGCTGCCAATTTTTTTTTATTTTTTTTTAAGTTCTTGCCTCATGGGGCCCCCCTGGCCCATTGGGCCCCTGAGAGGTGTCACCCCTGTCACCCCCTGATGGCAGCCCTGGACGGCGGTATGTGTACTTCAGTATGCGGGACGTAGCTGTAGCTGAATTCGCTGCCCCAGCTTTGGTTACTGCCTGTCCCAAACTCTCCTACTTTTTGTCTCAAGAGCGGTCAGTCCATAGTACAGACTCTTCATGCGCCAGGCTGAGATGCTGCTCGGTATCCCTGGGTTTGGCAGTTCCAGTTCCTGCTCTGTCTGATATTCTGCTGCTACTTTCTAGTTCTGTCCTCCTTTACTTGTCACCAGGCTCTGCTGGAGGAATGGTCTGGTAGCTTTTTTTGTCCCCACGGTCTGTTACTCCCACTCACTCTTTTAATTACTCTGTACCATGCTTTGATGCTGCTCCCTGAAACACTAATATTAGCTGCCCCCTAATAAACCTGACATGGTGACCAGCCAATAAAATTAATTTGTAGAATGAGTATGTATATGATTGGCTGAGAATAGTTCATTGTCATCGTTGTACCTGAGCTGTGGGTTTCTCATGTGTTATAGGCTTGACTACTCCACTAGCCCTAGACTCGAGCCATCTTGATTGTGTGGTACACAGATAAAGTTGCTTGATTGTCTGGTGTGACATAAAGAGAGAGCTCTCACAGTAAGTAAAGAGCGCGGCTGTATTTATTATTAAAGAGCGCGGCTGATTTTTAAAGCTGTATTATTTGTGGCAAAAATAAAATTTTCAGCCAACATGTCCTATTTGTGGCAAAAATAAAATTTTTAGCCAGCGAAGCGACTGGTGTTTTTTTTTTAGTTTGGTGACGACGTCACTTTGAATAAAATTACAGGTAGCCCTTGCCTTACAAAAGTCTGCCCACCCCTGGCTTAGAGAGTATCAAGCAAGATATTACAGATCTAGGAACCAGGGTTGCCTCTCTGGAAGATACCAAAACCTCAACTTCAGAAGAGCTCTCAAATTTAACCCACCAAGTTTCTTCCCAACAACAAGTGATCTCTGAAATGGAGGATAAGCTTGAAGATTTAGAGAACAGAAGCCGCAGGTGCAATCTGAGGCTAAAAGGCATTCCAGAATCAATTACCAATACAGATCTAGGTGGCTATCTGATGTGATTATTTCTCAATATCACTGACACAACTGGAGACAACATATTCCCTATTGAGAGAGCACATCGAGCGCTCAGAGCAAAGCCTAAAGGTGATGCACCACCAAGAGATGTGATTGTGAAAATGCTACGTTATCCAGACAGAGAGTCAATCCTGTCAGCGGCAAGGAGAAACACTTCCTACAAATTTCAAGGCTCAGTCATACAGGTTTATCAAGACTTATGTGTGAAAATGCTACTGAAAAGATGGACTCTTCAACCACTCACATCTCTTCTCCGAAAGAACCAAATCAACTATAGATGGGGATTCCCATTTGCCCTACGCATTCTTTATGATGGCAAAGTCTTCACCATCAGAGATTCTACTGATACACCAGAAATCTGCAAATATCTACAATTGGATCCTCCAGAATTCCCTTCATCCAAATTAAAAAAAAACCCAGCAACAACATCAAGTCAGCCCCAGAGACAGAAATGGATCACATTTCCGGCTAAAAAGAAGCAGAAAACCTTAGGATTGACCCTATAATTTTTTCTTTTTCGCACAACATTGCATAAAAATTCTCGTACTTAGGACATACTTCTTGTAATAAGTGACTCCTATTATATATGACTCCTATTCTCAGGAGGGCCTACAGCAAGAAGCAGATGCCTCATCCAAGTTGTTAAGTATTAATGAATAGTTGTTACCCTTGTGTTTCTTGTTTTGTGATTTTTTATTTTTCCTTACATATATGCTCCTGAATCTTGATAGTGAGTAAGACAAATTTTTTCTAGCCTCCTCCCTTTTGGGAAGATTTATAAATACATATTTGCATTGGATAAAGTCCAGTAATACCCGAAAAGAGTAGACTTTAAATAAGCGGCCATTATAGGCCCTACAGATAAATTCTTTTATTCAAACCCCTATTAGCTGGATGCCTCAAACCGATGTTAAAACAAGCCAGGGGGAATTACTGGCCTTAACTAACCTGTATTTAATGGGTAAGATCACTTAAAACATTATTATTCATTAAATAGAGTTGTGCATTGTGATACGCAGCGCATTTAGGCTCCCCAAAGTTTTTCTTTTTTTTTCTTCACTAAATGTTATTAGATTATGTCTGGAATCTACACACTGTTGTTTTTCTATTTTTTTTATTATGTTCTTGTTTTAGGTTATATTGTTGGTTTAGTATGGCTTTTTTCATACTGCAAAATTGTTCTAATTAATTGGTCACTAACTTGCATTATTTATTCAGATTTCTTAATTGTGTCATGCAAATTGAGGAGAAGACTCAGCAATCATATCACTGCATCATATTAACCCATGCAACCTGATTTGACAGAGCTTAAACAGGATAGCAGTATAATTCCTACTTATGTAACTTTATCAAAGCACACCCATTATATATACAATTACAAATACACCACAATAGATGGATTCCTGGACAATTAATTTAATTTCACATAACGTTAGAGGTCTGAATTCCTATATTAGGAAACACATTTTTTAAAGTCACAAATACCTAGATACTGGATTAAAGAATTCAAACATTTCCATGCCACAGCTGACTCCAAAAAACGAGGGGTTTCAATTCTAATACATTCTTCCCTACCCTATACACACAACGAAACAATTGAGGACAAGGAAGGCAGATTCTTAAATGTAAGAGGCCAAATTCAAGACACTGACGTTCTATTTTGTAACATTTATGCTCCTAATGAGAAACAGGATACCTTTTTCAAACATGTAACACACCTCTTGACAGGCTGGTCCCAAACTAGGATCATACTAGCTGGAGATTTCAATGTTGATCTAGCATTACACTCTAGAAAATACTTTCAATCATTGCTACATAAACAAAATAAACTACATAAGATATCCAAAGTAATACAATATCACTTAATTACACACTCACTAATAGACTCCTGGGCAACATTATATGGAGACACCACAGATACCACATACTTCTCAGCAGCTCATAAAACGTATACGAAATTAGATTATATATTTATCAGCCAAATTCTACAACCTACTCTAACCGCATCCACCATCCATGCGTGTGTATGGTTGGATCATTCAATAGTTCAACTCAAACTAGGTAACTTTTAAAATACAGGAAGGACTAAATCTTGGATGTATGATCCATCATGCCTAAAAGATCCTGCTGTCAAAAATACTATAACTCAACATATGACGGAATACTGGGACATTAACACAGGGACGACTGATAATCCTATCTCAACATGGGCAGCACACAAAACATTTCTACAGGGTTTACTAATAAAAGAAAAATCCATCCTTAACAAAAAATTAACTACACAAAGATTAAATCTACAAAAGGATATAGAAGCATTAGAAAAACAGCACAAACTTACACAATCTAGAAATGTAGTGAAGAGACTTCAGGGCAAACGCACAATACTTGCTAGCATCCTTAATGATCAAGCAATAAAGGCAGCATTTAGACTTAAAACAAACTATTATATATATGCTAAAAAACGGACAGATATAAAAATTAAAATTAAGACTATCTATGATATCCCAAATTCAACAACAAGACGGTAATGTAACTACCCATCCACAAGATATTGTAGACGGTTTTGCACAATATTACAGCACCTTATATAACGGAACTTACGTTGCCCACTCAGCACAGACTAAATCCCTATTAAGAAATTTCTTAGAAAAGGCCCAACTGCCATCAGTATCAGAAACAAATAGAGAAGGCTTAAATCAAGCAGTCACTATCAGCGAAGTCCAACAAGCCATAAAGGACTTAAAACCAGGTAAGGCCCCAGGTCCTGATAGCTTTCCTGGAGAATATTATAAATTATTCAAAACTTTCCTAACATCTCATCTAGTTAAATTCTTATACTACATTATGCAAGGTTTTGAGATACCCCATGACCTACTCAGAGCCAGAATTGTGGTGATACCCAAACCAGGAAAGAATTTGAAGTGGTGTACCAGTTATAAACCCATATCCCTTATAAATCAGGACTTACATTTTTTTACTAAAATATTGGCAAACAGGTTAAAAAATATTCTACTGGATATTGTACACCCGGATCAGGTTGGGTTTGTAGCGGGTAGGGAGGAGCCTGATAATATTAGACACATGATAACAACAATAGACCAACTAGCCAGAATGAAAACACATTCTCTGGTCCTATCATTGGATGCAGAGAAGGTGTTTGATAGAATTGATTGGTCATATATGTTTGCAGTCTAAAGGCTGTGACACACTGCAAGCGATGCGGCGCGAGGCAAAGCAGCTGGTTTGCTCCGCGTCGCATCGCTTCTGAAGTTCAAATATTTCATCTCTGAGCGCTTAGCTACGCGACCTGATGCAGCAGAGTGCTCAGAGATGAAAAGGCAAGACACACTGAGCGCGCACAGCTGCATCTACACGCTGCGCGTCGCTCTGCTTGCAGTGTGTCACAGCCTTTAGATACAATAGGATTTAAAGGTCCCTTTATAGATGCTTTACAAAATATTTATTCTATACCCACTGCAACTGTTAGAGATATGGGACACCAATCCAAGCTTATAAATATTAAAAACGGCACGAGGCAGGGTTGCCCATTGTCCCCATTGATGTTCGCTATTTGTATGTAGCCTCTAGCGGCTTGCATCAGACAGTTTCCTGACATAACTGGACTAAAGATAAAAGACACACCGACTACAAAATAACCCTCATCGCGGATGATGTCTTATTGACATTAACAAAACCTCTGACATTACTTACAAATCTTTACGATATTCTCCACCAATTTTCTACAATATCAGGTTATAAGATAAATATGGATAAAAGTGAAGCCATAGCAATAGCGTTACCAGATCAGACAAAGAAATTAGTAGAATTAAATTTTACCTTCTCTTGGGTTAAGTCACATATTAAGTACTTGGGAATAAACCTAACAAACCAATATACAGATTTATATAAAATAAATTATCTTCACTTGTATAAAGAATTATGCAAAGATATTGCTAAATAGAAACACTTTAACTTCTCCTGGTATGGTAGAATATCTGCAATAAAGATGAACATACTCCCAATAATTTTATATTTGTTTTGAACCTTACCTATACCAATCTTATACAATCAAGAATTCCCTTCCACACACTCACTAAACATAGACAGCTAGGAGGTGTTAGGGTTCCTAATATTTTAGATTATTACGACGCCTCTAGATTATCCCAAACTATGTTGCTAGGATCTATAAGAAAAAATATAATATGGACTAAATTAGAATCAGATCTGGGAGATTACAATTCACCAAAAGATCTAATATGAGATAAATGTTTATATTGACACGAAATTCAAGACCATCCACAAACTACTAGTTTCTCAATTAACCACTGGAGAGTCTTAACAAAAAATAAAAAAATATTACCAGAATTTTCCTCTAAGATGCCGCTCAAATATATTATTCCAGCTGTATATTGAGGGCAATTGGATAAATGGGAGAAAAAAGGCCTCTGCCGGATGGGAGACTTCTTAACACATAACAAACCTCTAACTTTTACCCAGGTACAAATATTATTAGCACCAATCCCTCTAAAATGGTACCTATATCTACAACTCAAATCTGCCCTAAGCAAATGTATACCCAATATGTCTATTCAACTTAGTACACCCTTGGAAAAATTATGTAGTATCAACATCAGACCAAAAAAAACAATATTGCAAATATACATAACACTACAAACCACGACCAACGACACCAAATCACCTGTCATGCTTAAGTGGGAGGCAAATATTGACACCTCACTAGACACACAGGAATGGTGTGAATGATTCTACTCTGCATGTAAAGGTCTAATCAGTGCTGACCTAAGGGAGAATAGTATCCAAAAAACTATCTTTAGATGGTATTTAACTCCAATAAAAACTTTTCATTTCAAGGAGGGAAGAAACAAAAACTGTAATAGGGGATGTGATACAGACGGTACTTATTTACACATGTGGTGGGGATGCCCTGGAGTCGCTCAAATTTGGGAAAATTTATCAACGCATCTTAGTACATTGTTAGAAGAGCAAATAACGTTAACTATGTCTCAAGGACTGTTAAATGCTCCATTATCAAACTTCCACAAACATATTAAAGAAAGAATTGCAAAGAAGGGACTCCGACATAGAGGGAAATAACAGATACATTTAAAATGACATACTCATTACATGAAACAACAGCAACAATTTTGGGTACGACAGACACATTCCACAAAGTGTGGTTTTATTGGTTGATGCACCCATCTGTAGTTAACTCTTTTGACTCAATATAAGAGGAGAGTGACGTGAACTAATTACAAAAAAAGGAATAGGATATTGGATCACAAGGGGTTAGTCAGAATCAGCAGACTAAAATCATGATAACAATTGATTAATCCAAAACTGTCTTTCCTTCCTCATTGGTGAAATAAGATTCAACTTTAAAGGACGGCATAGACACAAAAATCTACTCTTAGTGACCAAAGGTTAATTGTTGTTTTTTATTATAAAACTATGTACAAACTATACACTGCAGATGTTTCTTCTTTTTTAGCACAATTTACCAGGAGCTATATATCAGATATAGGAACAAGGTCATGTTAAGATAAGAAGTAAAATGTTGATTCTAATGGACTTTGAGATCTTATAAACCAGTTAACAGAGATACCCCAGCAAGTCGTTATGATACGAAGAACTGATAACCGAACTTAATGTGCTTATGGACCTGATAAAGTCATATTGCAACCAAATGTATAAGACATATATTTTGTTTGATGATGTTATTTCAATAAAAATATTTTAACATAAAATGTCTAAGTTACCTGGTTTATGGTTTAACTTACATTCATTGCTAACATTCAGTTAGATTACGAGTTTTGCGTTACGGCTTTTAATGCTGAAAAAAACCTACCTATTAACCCTTAAACCGCTGCCCTCCTGCATTGCAAACACTATATTAAACTTATTAACCCCTAATCCGCCGCGCACCCACATTGCGACTATTAAATAAATGTATTAACCCCTGATCTGCTGCCCCCGACATTGCCAACACTATAATAAAGCTAATAACCCCTAATCCGCCACTCCCCGACATCGCTGACACTATAATAAAGTTATTAACCCCTAAACCTCTGGCCTCCCACATCTCCGCAACTAAATAAACCTATTAACCCCTAAACCACAGGCCCTCCACATCGCAAAACACTAAATTAAACTATTAACCCCTAAACCTAACACCCCCTTAACTTTAAATTAAAATTACAATATAACTATATTTAAATAAATAAAAACTTACCTGTGAAATAAAAATAAACCTACCATTAAACGATAAATTAACCTAACCTTACTATTCTAATAAAATAAAAAAATGTACTAACAATTAAAAAAATCTAAATTACAAATTTAAAAAAACCTAACGCTACGAAAAAAAAATAAAAAAATCTAAAATTACAAAAATAATAAACACTAAATTACGAAAAAAAGACACTAAGCTTACAAAACATAATAAATGAAATTATCAAAAATAAAAACAATTACACCTAATCTAATAGCTCTATAAAATAAAAAAGGCCCCCCAAAATAAAAACACCCCCTAGCCTACAATAAACTACCAATAGCCCTTAAAAGGGCCTTTTGTAGGGCATTACCCTAAGTTAAACAGCTCTTTTACCTGTAAAAAAAATACAAAGTCCCCTCAACAGTAAAACCCACCACCCAACCAACCTTCCAAAATAAAAGTTTCCCATTGCCCCTAAACGGGCATTTGAATGGGCAGTGCCTTTAAAAGGGCATTCAGCTCTTTTTCGTTGCCCTTAAAAGGGCATTTAGCTCTTTTTCAAATTGCCCAAACCCTAATCTGAAAAAAAACACCCCAAAAATAAAAAAAAAATCTAACACTAACCCCAGAATATCTACTCACGGTTCCTGAAGTCCGGACATCCATCTCCATCCAGGCAGTGAGACGTCTTCATCCATGCAGCGACATCTTCATCCATCCATCTTCAAATTCAAATCAGCTAATAGTATGGGAGCTTCTGAAATCCTATTGGCTGTTCAAAACAGCCAATAGGATGAGAGCTACTGAAATCCTATTGGCTGATTTTCGTAGTGTTAGGTTTTTTTTAAATTTGTAATTTAGATTTTTTTAATTGGCAGTATTTTTTATTTTATTAGAATAGTAAGGTTAGGTTAATTTATAGTTTAATGGTAGGTTTATTTTTATTTCACAGGTAAGTTTTTATTTATTTAAATATAGTTATATTGTAATTTTATTTTAAAGTTAGGGGGGTGTTATTAGGTTTAGGGGTTAATAGTTTAATTTAGTGTTTTGCGATGTGGGGGTCGGCAGTTTAGAGTTTAATAAGTTTATTTAGTTGCAGAGATATGGTAGGCCGTAGGTTTAGGGGTTAATAGGTTTATTTAGTGGCGGCAGTGTAGGAGGCGAAGGTTTATGGGTTAATAGGTTTATTTAGTGGCAGCGATGTGGGAGGCCGGAGGTTTAGGGGTAATAGCTTTATTATAGTGGCGGCGATGTTGGGGAGCGGCGGAATAGGGGTTAATAACTTTTATTAGTGTCGGCGATGTCCGGAGCAGCAGATTAGGGTTTATGAACTTTATTTAGGTGTCGATGTCGGGCGCGGCGGATTAGGGGTGTTTAGACTTGGGGTTTTTGTTAGGGTGTTAGGTTTAAACGTAACTTTTTTTCCCCATAGACATCAATGGGGTTGTGTTACGGAGATTTTTCATTCTGCATTTTCTAACACTCTCCCCATTGATATCTATAGGGGAAAGCGTTCACGAGCACCTCAAAGCAGTCCTTGGATTTTGTGCGGGATGGAGCTTAACGCCACCATATCGCACGCACAAGGAGGCTTTTCAGTAACTCGTAATGGCAGCGCTATGGAGAGTGAAATAACGCAACTTTTTTACTTTAGTTTCGCACCCTACTTAGCACAAAACTCGTAATTTAGGTGAATGTGGATTGGTTTGGTGTATGGTTTGTTGATAGAAACAATTTAGTACTTTCTAGGGAGAGTAAAAAAGCTTTGCATTATAATAGCATCATTATACTGCAACAAGACATCAGATATCTTCAGATTTAAAACATCTGGAAAGACATCAAACTTCAGTAAATGCTTCTGGTGTATGTCAATCAGAGCATCTCATAACATGCCACAGACAACGCAAACGTTTGCAACCCTTTCAATGCCACAATGTTGCAGTAGGGTTTATTTTTCAGCTCTGAACATAACTTTAACCCCTTTGCTACTGGATAATTTTTAGCATTTTTGCTATCACCCAATTAAACAGAAAACTAAACTACCAATAGCCCTTAAAGGGACAGTCTAGTCAAAAGGAAACGTTTTTGATTCAGATAGGGCATGTCATTTTAAACAACTTTCCAAATGACTTTTATCATTACATTTGCTTTGTTCCCTTGGTGGTATTTTTTAAAAGCTAAACCACCTAGCTAGGCTCAAACTGATTTCTAAACCGTTAAAACCTGCCTCATGTGTGGCATATAGATAACATTGTGCTCACTGCCGTGGAGTTATTTAGGACTCAGAGTCTGCAATAATAGGCTAAACTGCATGTCTAGTAAAAAAGGTAATCTCCAGCAGTGAGCAAAGTGACTTATTTTTCCAACAAAGGTCAAACACAGCAACGTTTCGGGCTAACAATAAGCCCTTTTTCAAGCATGACATAAAGTGAATAAAACAATGTTTAAATAGCCATATTGGCGCCAAACAGTTGTGAAAAATGCACAAATATCGCCCTCCAATGGTGAAAACGAATATTGCATGTAAAAATACATTTTCTAAGAATACAAAAATACAAAAAATTTGTTACAAAATATATTACATAGTATATATTGCAAAACTCAATGATCAACTTCATATATACAGTGCCAAGTGATCCTATAAAGATAAGAAGTGAATAAAACAAAAATTAAATACTATTCGTGACAAATAAAGCTCAGTATGAATATATAAATATAAATACAATATTAAAAATATCTAAATTTAAATTAGTCACAGTACTCATATAAAGATTTTTAACTTCCATATGTATATAGAAAAACACAATCAACTGAATGAACTATATATAAATTTAAAAATTTATACATATGGGAATCCTTCAACAAAGGATACCCATATCTCAATAAGTCAAAAATTAAAAACTAACGGACACCCAGTACATAAATGGTTAATGCCAAATTTTTATGCCTAATAATATCATATAAATAACATTTTGGCTTACTAATTCGTTAAGGCATAATCCATCACGATGCAGAATTTGAACACATAGACAAAGTAAATGTGAACCCCAGTATCCTCTGAAAGGAGTAAAATATCAATTTATTATATTTTAAATGTTGTCCAATTACACTCCCTATTGAGGCCTTTTGGCCATAAGGTGTTAAGTTCATTAATCCAAAAGGCCTCCCTTTTATTTAACAAAGCCTCTCTATCACCCCCTCTCCTGGGCATGTGTACATGTTCCAAAATTTGAAAACGTAGTTGGCTGATATTATGTCCCGCTTGTAAAAAATGCGCAGACACTGGAGCATCCTTGCCACATCGAATATTTGACTTGTGCTCAGATATCCTTTCATGTGCCTCTCTGGTTGATTGTCCAATATATAACAATGAACATGGACACTTGATGGCATAGATAATAAACTCTGATCTGCAAGTCAAATATTCTTTAATTCGATATTTTTTGCCTGAATAGGGATGAAATTTTTTTTCTCCCTTAATCATTGAATTGCAATTTATACATGAATGGCAAGGATAGCATCCTGTGCGTCGCTTACCAGTAATGGTTTACTGAAGATGTTTATAGCTGCCAACATCCGCTCTAACCAACTGATCTTTAATATTAGGACTCCTTTTATAGGCCGGTATTGGTGGCTCAAGAAATGCATTAATGTCAGGATGGCACTTCTGTAGAATGTGCCAATACTTACGTATAATTTTATTAACCTGACTACTTCTGGTGTTATACTGTGATACAAATATTAACCTATTGGTTTTATTTTTATTCCTCTTAGTTCCAATGGGCTCAGAATTTTTTGATCTTGAAATAATATTCTGCTTTTCTTTATTCACAAGATCAACAGGGTAACCTCTTTGTATAAATTTGTTTGACATTTGTTCCAGTCGTTTTGTTTTTAAATCAATATCAGACAAAATACGATCCACTCTCAATAATTGGCTTTTAGGTATTGCCTTAAAGGTGGAAGGTGGATGAAAGCTGCCATATAACAAAGTGTTATTTTTATCTGTGGGCTTTGAATAAATATCCGCTCTCAATCCATGTTCCCCTTTATAAATACATGTGTCTAAAAATTGAATTGACTGCTCATTCCATGTCAAACAAAATTTAATGCCATTGACAGATCTATTCAGATCATAAATAAATGAAAGTAGGGATCCAATGTCGCCATACCATATGCCAAACACATCGTCAATGAACCGTCACCATGTGGCGCCAAAACTCTTAAATAATATATGTTCATAAACAAATAATTCTTCAAAATTGTTCATGAAGATGTTGGCATATGACTTCCAACAATTCTAAAAAGAATTGTATTTGAGACAAGTTATATCTATTATCACTCTTCAGATCCTTAGCAACTGACTCGATCCCACTTGTATGTTTAATAGACATGTATAAACTTGACACGTCAAGTGTAAACAGAATTACCTTAGTGTTTTCTAAATCAAGCTGTTCAATTTTTTTCAGAAAATCATATGTGTCTTGAATATAAGATGTAGATTTGATCACATATGGTTGCAAAATCCTATCCAAAAAAAGAGAGATTGAGCAAACGTCTGGAGAAAGACAGCGTTAAACAGATGGTCCTACAATTACACGCTGTTACCTTGTCTGAATATTTTAAAGTAAAGCGGATCCCTATAGTCCTGCGTATGTCTACATGTCCGACTTTGTTTGCAGACAAGCCTGAATACTGTGAAAGGTTTGAGAGCATTCTAAATAAGTGCTCATTTGACATAATCACCTGGACTTGGGGAGATTAGGAGTTAATAAATATTATGTAGGGGTCGGCGGTGTTAGGGGCAGCAGATTAGGGGTACATAGGGATAATGTAGGTTGCGGCGGTGTGCGGTCGGCAGATTAGGGGTGGTGGGGCCTCAGTTTAGGGGTACATAGGTAGTTTATGGGCGTTAGTGTACTTTAGAGCACAGTAGTTAAGAGCTTTATGAACCGGTGTTAGCCCAGAAAGCTCTTAACTCCTGGATTTTTTCTGTGGCTGGAGTCTTGTCATTAGATTCACTTCAGCCAAGACTCTAAATACCGGCATTAGAAAGATCCCATTGAAAAGATAGGATACGCAGTTGGCGTAGGGGGATCTGCGGTATGGAAAAGTTACGTCTGGAAAGTGAGCGTTAGACCCTTTCCTGACTGACTCTAAATACCAGCTGGCGGCCAAAACCAGCGTTAGGACCCCCTAATGCTGGTTTTGACGGCTAACGCAGAACTCTAAATCTAGGCGTTAGGTTTTTAAAGTAATGTTAGGTTTTTTATTTTAATTGTAATTTAGGATTATTTTAATTTATGTAATGTGGTTAATTTAGGGGTTGTTAGGTTAGGGGGTTTAGGGATTAGTTATTTGCAATACGGGGGCATGGCATTTTAGGGGTTAATAGTTTAAATAGATACTTTGCAATATGGGAGCATGGCAGATTAGGGGTTAATGGTTTTAATAGATACTTTGCGATATGGGGCCGAGACATCCACAGAAAACACAGACAAACATACATACACACACCCACCCTCACCGAGACATCCACAGAAAACACAGAGACATACACCCACCATCACAGAGGCATCCAGAGAAAATACACAAAGACATACATACACACACCCTCAAAGAGACGCCCATAGAAAAAGCACAAAGATATACGCACACACCCTTACAAACATCCACAGAAAATGCACAACGACATACACACCCACTCTCACAGAGAGACCCACAGAAAAAAATGCATACACACTCATAGAGACACAAGCAAAAGCACAAAGATATAAACACAGACACCCACAAAAACACTCACAGGAAGCAACATTTCTGCACATTGCATCCCCTAAATCAACAGTGTGTGACATGCATGATAAAAAAAATTGCAGAAATTAAGAGATCACTTTTTAAAGAATCATATTTTTAAATGTGCAAACAAAAATAATTCTGTGAATTCAAAATTGTACATTTATGATCTGGGCAGATGGTTAGAGGAAGGAAAGTACTTTTAAAAGGTTGACATATGTTTGTTTTTTCCCCCTTTTTACCTAACTAAGAGCACCACTTCAAATATAGTGTACAAATGTTCCCATCTGTCAGCTGTACTTATGGATTTTGAAAATGCTGTACTCTATATGGTCTTGATGGAACCATAAGCTGTGGTACTCATACCATTAGATCTTGTAAAATGCAGGATTTAGGCTTGTTTGTATGTATTTCAAAATTAAGTCAGCTGTAGGGGCCCATTTATCAAGCTCCGAACGGAGCTTGTGGGCCCCTGTTTCTAGCGAGTCTTCAGACTCGCCAGAAACAGCAGTTATGAAGCAGCGGTCTAAAGACCGCTGCTCCATAACCCTGTCCGCCTGCTCTGAGCAGACAGACAGGAATCGCCGGAAATCATCCCTATCGAGTACAATCGGGTTGATTGACAGCTCCCTGCTGGTGGCTGATTGGCCGCAAGTCTGCAGGGGGCGGCGTTGCACCAGCAGCTCTTGTGAGCTGCCGGTGCAATGCTGAATACGGAGAGCATAATGCTCTCTGCATTCAGCGATGTCTTGCAGACCTGATCCGCACTGTTGGATCAGGTCCGCAAGACATTTGATAAATAGGGGCCAAAGTGTAAACTGAACAGTTTTAAATTAACCTGTCTCATTTCAAACACTGAGCAATCTTAGTCTGAGAGTATAACATTTCATGCAGATGTAACAATCTTAGATAAAATGCCTCCTTGCATCTGGAAAGTCCTTGCATAAAGGGGCAGTAAACTGGAATGTAATTATTATATATATATATATATATATATTAATAAAAAAAAAGCATATCTGCCAAAAGGGCACCTACCATTTGTGTATTGAGGGGAGGAAACATTTCTGCATGGCTTTAAATATAGAATTTTTACAGCATTGTCAAATAATCATAAATACACTGCTGCTAAAAAAAATATGTGTTTTTATGGACCTCTGGCCCCACCATACAACTACTACCACACTGAAGTTACAATCCGAAATTGCACAAAGAAATAAAAAACATTTACTAAGCAAGTCCTACCTCCTCTGCAATGATGTCTGACTCAGGCACACACTGTACAAACAAACGGCTAGATTACGAGTTGTGCGTTAGGTTTAAAAAGCAACGTTAAGAGGTCCTAACGCTGCTTTTTAATGCCCGCTGGTATTACGAGTCTTGCAGGTGAAGGTGTACCGCTCACTTTTTTGGCCAGACTCGGAAATACCGCAAATCCACTTACGTCAATTGCGTATCCTATATTTTCAATGGGACTTACATAGCGCCAGTATTACGAGTCTGACAAAAAGTGAGCGGTAGACCCTCTCCTGTCAAGACTGGTACCGCATTTAAAAGTCAGTAGTTAAGAGTTTTACACTACAACGCCGTAACATAAAACTCTTAACTAAAGTGCTAAAAAGTACACTAACACCCATAAACTACCTATTAACCCCTAAACCGAGGCCCTCCTACATCGCAAACACTAAAATAAAAATTTTAACCCCTAATCTGCCGAACCAGACATCGCCGCCACTATAATAAATATATTAACCCCTAAACCGCCGCACTCCTGCATCGCAAACATTATTTAAATATTATTAACCCCTAATCTGCTGTCCCTAACATCACCACCACCTACCTACATTTATTAATCCCTAATCTGCTGCCCCCAACATCGCCGCCACTATAATAAAGTTATTAACCCCTTAACCTAAGTCTAACTCTAACCCTAACCCCATCTAACTAATATAATTGAAATAAATCTAAATAAAATTACTACAATTAACTAAATAATTCCTATTTAAAACTAAATACTTACCTATAAAATAAACCCTAAGCTAGCTACAATATAACTAATAGTTACATTGTAGCTAGCTTAGGGTTTATTTTTATTTTACATGCAACTTTGTATTTATTTTAACTAGGTACAATAGTTATTAAATAGTTATTAACTATTTAATAACTACCTAGTTAAAATAAAGACACATTTACCTGTAAAATAAAATCTAACCTAAGTTACAATTACACCTACACTACACTACAATTAAATTAATTACCTAAATTAAATACAATTAATTACAATTAAATAAAATTATCTAAAGTACAAAAAACAAACACTAAATTACAGAAAATAATAAAGAAATTACAAGATTTTTAAACTAATTACACCTAATCTAATCCCCCTAACAAAATAAAAAAGACCCCCAAATAAAAAAAGCCCAACCCTACACTAAATTACAAATAGCCCTTAAAAGGGCCTTTTGCAGGGCATTGCCCCAAAGTAATCAGCTCTTTTACCTGAAAAAAAATTACAATCCCCCCAACATTAAAACCCACCATCCACACAACCAACCCTACTCTAAAACCCACCCAATCCCCCCTTAAAAAAACATAATACTAACCCTCTGAAGATCACCTTACCGGGAGACGTCTTCACCCAAACGGGCCGAAGTCCTCATAGAAGCCGGGAGAAGTCTTCACCCAAGCCGGGCGAAGTGGTCCTCGAGACGGGCAGATAGAAGTTGCCGTCTGGATGAAGACTTCTGCCCGTCTCGAGGACCACTTCGCCCGGCTTGGATGAAGACTACTCCCGGCTTCGTTGAGGACTTTGGCCCGGTTGGGTGAAGACGTCTCCCGGTAAGGGGATCTTCAGGGGGTTAGTGTTAGGTTTTTTAAGGGGGGATTGGGTGGGTTTTAGAGTAGGGTTGGTTGTGTGGGTGGTGGGTTTTAATGTTGGGGGGGAATTGTAAAAAATTTTTCAGGTAAAAGAGCTGAATACTTTGGGGCAATGCCCCGCAAAAGGCCCTTTTAAGGGCTATTTGTAATTTAGTGTAGGGTAGGGCTTTTTTTATTTTGGGGGGACTTTTTTATTTTATTAAAAATCTTGTAATTTCTTTATTATTTTCTGTAATTTAGTGTTTTTTTTAGATATTTTTATTTAATTGTAATTAATTATATTTAATTTAGGTAATTAATTTAATTATAGTGTAGTGTTAGGCGTTAGTGTAACTTAGGTTAGGTTTTATTTTGCAGGTAAATTTGTCTTTATTTTAACTAGGTAGTTATTAAATAGTTAATAACTATTTAATAACTATTGTACCTAGTTAAAATAAATACAAAGTTGCCTGGAAAATAAAAATAAACCCTAAGCTAGCTACAATGTAACTATTAGTTATATTGTAGTTAGCTTAGGGTTTATTTTATAGGTAAGTATTTAGTTTTAAATAGAAATTATTTAGTTAATTGTAGTAATTTTATTTAGATTTATTTAAATTATATTTAAGTTAGGGGGGGTTAGGGTTAGACTTAGGATAAGGGGTTAATATATTAATTATAGTGGTGGCGACGTTGGGGTCGGCAGATTAGGGGTTAATAAATGTAGTTAGGTTGTGGCGACATTGGGGGCGGCAGATTAGGGGTTAATAAATATAATGTAGGTGTCGGCGATGTTGGGGGCAGCAGATAAGGGATTCATAAGTATAATGTAGGTGGCAGCGGTGTCCGGAGCGGCAGATTAGGGGTTAATAATATAATGTAGGTGTCGGTGATGTCGGGGGCGGCAGATTAGGGGTTAATAAGTGTAAGATTAGGGGTGTTTAGACTCGGGGTTCATGTTAGGGTGTTAGGTGTAGACATAACTTTTATTTCCCCATAGGAATCAATGGGGCTGCGTTAGGAGCTAAACGCTGCTTTTTTGCAGGTGTTAGTTTATTTTTCAGCCGGCTCTCCCCCATTGATTCCTATGGGGAAATCGTGCACAAGCACGTTTTACCAGCTCACCGCTAACGTAAGCAGCGCTGGTATTGAGGTGAGATGTGGAGCAAAATTTTGCTCTACCCTCACTTTTTTGCGGTTAACACCGGGTTTGTAAAAACCCGTAATACCAGCGCTGTCTGTTAGTTAGCGGTGAGCATAAACTGCTCGTTAGCACTGCATAGCTTCTAACGCAAAACTCGTAATCTAGCCGACGTGTCAAGTCTGTCTCACACTGTGCATAGTGGTTTAGTGCACACTCAGAAATCCTCTCAAATTCTAATACTTTACTCCTTGTAATAACATTTCCTATGCTCAATTAGCACTCTGCTGTAGTTCCCACTGGTGGCTGCCAAAATTAAAAATAAAAAAAAACATTGGGCCCCGGACAGGAGTCACCCGTGTCACCATCTGATGGCGGCCCTGCTTCTAGCACTATTAAGGCTTTTGCTTAAGTGCAGGCCATAACCTTTAACTTGTAATATGAGCGATATTTAGGGGCATATTTATCAAGCTCCATATGGAGCTTGATGCCCTGTGTTTCTGGCGAGCCTAAAGACCACTGCTCCATAACCTGTCCATCTGCTCTGAGGCGGCGGACAGACATAGCCAGAAATCAACCCGATCGAATATGATCGAGTTGATTGACACCCCCTGCTAGCGATTGGCCGCGAATCTGCAGGGGGCGGTATTACACCAGCAGTTCACAAGAACTACTGGTGCAATGATAAATGCAGAGAGCGTTTGCTGTCGGCATTTATCGATGTGCAGCGGACATGATCCGCAATATCGGATCATGTGTTCGGTTGCACTATCCATTGAAAGTATAGGTTTTGCTAAAGCAGTATTGGCCGTTCTAAATGTTCTCTGGTAAATCTGTTTTACTATGGACTTGTAATATCAATTTGCACATTAATTTTAACGTGGTCCACTGATATTGATACCTCAACACTTGTGATCTGGATAGTAGTTAGGCTCAGCAATGTGCACATCTTTTGAGCACTATATGACATTTACAAACACTTCTGTCTCTTTTGCTCAATATTTATAAAAACATTGTTGTAAACACTGCTACCATATTGTGCATGATATGCCCACGTTCATGAGCCTACCTGAGTATTCTGATTAACAAAAAGTGTAAAGAGAACAAAGTAAATTTTATTAACAGAAATTAATTGGAAAGATGTTCTTTCTTAATCATGAAAATTAGCTTTTGAAATGTATGGCCCTTTTTTTTAATTCTTTTTATTATAGAAAACTAAATTAGCATAACAATACAGTACGTTATCCATGGTCAAAAAAACGTATACATCAGTTTTCTATTTCTGCGTAAAAACAAGAACAAAAAGGAAAAATCATATTGTACTGATATCCTGGAAAAAATACCAGAACCTTAATGATGAATCGCCAAGTCCAATAGCGTCATATAATGTCCATAATGGTCATATTCTGGTGATTATCTGTTTCCTATAGTATTTTTCAATTTTTTGGTTAACTTTAATACAACTATAATAAAACTGTTCCAACACTTTCCACATTTCTGCAAACTATTAATCCAAACATTTAGTGAAGTATGATGAAATAGTAATGATAATGGCAAACCCTCGAAAGAGTGGGAAGGAAGGGGGGTCACCGGGGGAGGGGGAATAGAGAGAGAGATAAAACAAACAAACAAAATTATCCCAAAATTGTTTAAAACAGCATCACCTCTAAGGAGCTCTGATCCAAACTCTGATCCCCTGTCAGTTCTGTTACTATACACCATTCATCTCTAAGGCCCAATTGAAGCATAGCCTCCAAATGAGCAAATGGCTTTAAGACTTGTCTTTGTATAGGTAGCAACAACAAACAGAATACTCCGGCAAACCTCCAGGCGATATTGGTAAAAAGTTCCTTTTATTGGAGCAGGTTACAGGTTGTAGGAAACAAGTTAAAAGCAAATAAGATCTCGCAGCAGTAGGCCCAATGTGTCGATATAAGGTTTCCATTTCTGTAAGAAGGGGCGTAATCTATGTGTTGTATCAAGCTTTACATCATATTGTTCTACAAAAAGTTGTTTTAGCAAAATACGTTTAAATTGGGCCACTGTTGGAGCCTGTCTATTAATCCAATTTTTAAGGATACAGTGTCTAGCCAGAAGAGTACATAATGATAGTAGTTTATCAAGTTTTTTATGTAAGTCATCCCATTTAAACAGGAACATTTCCGCTACTGTAAGTGCTATCTCTATATTAAACGTGACCTTCAGCCAGTATTGGTATTGCCCCCAAAATCTTCTAATCACTGGACAGGCGTAAAAGTAATGTTGAAATGATGGAGCTACAGCTCCGCATTTAACACATTGGTCTGGGTTTCGCTTATTCCATTTTGATAGCCTGTGTGGTGTAATATAATCCATATGAAGCAGCCTAATCTGTGCCTCTCTATAATATACCGCAAGTGTTGCCTGTTTTGTACGGTCTAAGCTGTCTTCTACGTCTTGTATTGTCAACTCTATCGGGCTATTGTTATTTTGTTTTTTCACTATTTCAGAGAGAATTAAAGGTTCCCTCTGTTTCAATATACGTGAGTAAAAATGGGACAAGGAAAATGTTCCCATCTGGAACAGCGTCTGAGAAATAGCAAAAGGTGACCCATCCCAGAAATTCGTGTTAGCTGACTGTAGGGTTGAAACATAATGCCTGAGTAGCAAATAGGCGTAAAAATGCCAATTTGGAATTTGAAATCTAAATTTCAACTCTTGAAAAGAACGTATTGTATGCTGTAGCGGGTCTAACACATCACCAAGCACCACAAGGCACAGCCCCTTCCAGATGCGAAACGGTTCATGATCATTCCCGGCTGGAAAGCACGAGTTTCCAACTATAGGAATACATTTCGGGGTGGGATAATCTATCCTCACATATTTATGGATCATGCACCAAGCTCTCAGTGGGTCTCTGTAAAGCACCCTATTGGTAATCAAAGGAGGTAAAGTCTTACCTGTGTCGTATGGTAAGTAAGCCAACGTTATAGGCTCTATGACCGTCTCTTCTAATTTTATGTCGCAGAAATGTCTCGTGCACAACTGCCAGTCTGTCACCAATCTAGCCAATGCCGCCCAATTATACCATTTTAGGTTCGGGAGGCCCAGCCCACCCTTGTTGTATGTATGGCCCTTTTAACAAAAACATGAATAAAGGAGAAGATGGCACTGCCTTTAGAGAAAGAATAATAAGGGTTATAACAAGCCTGCCTTGCCCATGCCTGATGGCTGTTGTGTAAGTGGCAGTCAAATAAATGGTGACTGCTATAGAAAACTCTAATGGATCTGTATGTTTTAACATTTGCTTTGTGAGCCTCAATGATAATCAAACTTAAACACATGATGGGGCAATATTTTGTGTATTTTCTGCCTTAAGGAATACTCTGTTGCCAAGGGAGCTTTTCACAAAGGACATTGGTTTGCAAAAAGTAAACCAGACTTGAGTCAGTAAGGATTACTTGTAGTGATTTGCTAGCATCCAAGCATGGAACAAACCTATTGGCCTAATAGTAAGCAGGGGAGGCGACAAGTCCCTTTAAACTAGCCACTCTTAAAGTTTTTTTTTTCATTAAAGTGGGGGCTTAGTGAAGTTGAACTCATGGCGTCCCTGTCAAAGTGCCCTGGTAATTGCTGCTACTACACCAGCAGAGGATCTATGCTCCATGATAGCTTATAGATGTCTGGTTGCTTTCCCTTCCACTTGAGACAATCTGTTAACTGCAGGAACTATGTTTAGTAGGACTTAAATAGAGACTGAGAGCTGGCTGATTGCAGATAACAGGAAAGACATACTAGTACATCCATGGACTGCAGTCATTGGGGCCGATTTATTAAGCTCCGTATGGAGCTTGATGCCCCTGTTTCCGCGCGAGCCTTCAGGCTTGCTGGAAACAGAAGTTATGAAGCAGTGATCTAAAGACAGCTGCTCCATAACTTGTCCGCCTGCTCTGAGGCCGCGGACAGAAATCAACCCGATCGAATACAATTGGGTTGATTGACACCCCCTGCTAGCGGCCAATTGGATGCAAATCTGCGTGGGTGGAATTGAGCCAGGAGTTCACAAGAACTGCTGGTGCAATGATAAATGTGCTGTCGGCATTTATCGATGTGCAGTGGACATGATACGCTACATCGTATCATATACGCTCGTACTATGATAAATCTACCCCATAATGTCTTGTATGGAGTTTTCTTCTGTCTTTCTCTTTTTTGTGTACAATTGTGGCCTCCTTAGGTTTATGACGTTCAGTTTTTTTATGTGTATATTGGATTAAATTAACACTACTGTGAGTCAAAGACGTGCTTTTTCTTTTTTTGTTTTTCTAGAAATTCACTATGAGACGTTGTTTAACTACACTCTTTGAATAAGAAGCAAAAGTGTGACACATTGCGATGTGTATTGCACCCCCCATTTATTACTATCCCAATAATGGATATTGGCTTGATTCCTACTAACCAGCAGCAAATTTGTTTTCAAGTCAGGAGGATGGTAGATGCAATAAGTTTGGGTTTACCATAAACCCGTTGTCCTCCATTTCATGTAGGTTGCAGGTTGACTATTTCACTGGTGACATTGCTTACGAGGATTTAAGCTCTTCGGGACCTCTTAAGTGCAAACACCTCTATTAGCATCATTTGATCTTTGGATCTCATTTATGCCTTGGCAAGCGTGCCATTTCACTTACCTGAGACTGCTGTATTCTCTATATAACCAATCCTGACACCAATACATAATATAAATTATGTTTCCATGCTCAATTGAGTCTTTGCCAAAACATGCATGGTTATTTGCTTTGATAGTTTTCATTCACATTTCACGTGCCAACTTGACCTAAAATCTTTCCATGAAATAAAGAATTGAAAGAAAATTCAAATAAACTAAAAAAATATTTTAGGAGATTTCAGCCTGTTTTTCAGAGCAAAGAGTATCTTGGCTTCTGCTGCACCATAAGCCTTTCATATCTATTGTTCCAGGAGGGAATACATCAAAGTCTTCCAAATTTGTGACCTTTTAAAAGTTCAGTTTTAGAACGTTCTGTATTTACCTTAAAATAATTTCTCTTCTCTACTTCAAGTGCATTATTGATTTCAAGATGTTTCATTTTTACAACATCTTGGAGAACTTTCATCTTTGTTATGTCTTTATTTTACTTTTATTAGAAATTCTGTAAGAATATTTTAGTATAAAATGTTAGCAACACTAACTGTAGCAGTTTAAAAGTTATTTTCAATTTGACAGAATAGCCATAGCTATATATATAGGGCCAGATTACGAGTGGAGTGCAAAATTGCGCTTTTGCAAGCACAATATTGGTGCTCCACTCGTAATAGAAGTGGCTAGCAATGCGAACGCGACCTCGTGTAAGCATTGCATGGAAGCTTTGCGCTCATGAGAGCGCTCTTCTATAGACTCCAATGGGAGCTTCGTTCTCATGCGAAAGACACGGCATGAGAAAAAGTGCAGCAATGGGGGTAAGTTGTGCAGCGATAGGCAGCAAATCTAAATATATATGAATATATACATATATATTTATGTGTTTATATGTGTATATACACATATTAACACACACACACATATATATATATATATATATATATATATATATATATAAAAGCATATACATATATATTTACAGAGATAACACAGTCCCCTTATACCGCAATGTAAAGGTACTTAACAGTGTATTTTTTTTTCTAACACCCCACACCCGCACACTTTAACCTCTAAAAACTGCTTTTTTTCCTGTTATTTTAATAAAAAAAATAAAATGCTAAATTTTTTTATGTAATAAAAACTACACTACACTGTAGTTTGAGGCAATTGGGGGACATTTTGAAAATTAACCAGAGATCTGATCTCTAGTAAATTTTTGGAGTGCTAATTGCTACTGTGAACTCACGGTAGCAATAACCAGCCACTTTAATAGCTGGTTATGTATCAAACACTCGTAAACGGGGGAATTTACCCATTTACGGACACGCAATAAATTAGCACTCCACTTGTAATCTAGCCTATAATATTTTAAAAATAGCCACACAATAGCACCATTTATGTATTTATTTTTTTATATTTTTATGTTATTTATTTTTTGTCTGTGCATTGGGCTGTAGATAAACTGTGACATTAATTACTGCTGATAGCTGGCAGCCGCTTTCTTTTTTGTATATAAGCTTAAAATATAAAACTAATTTCCTATTTAAGATATTTTTGTGTTTGTATATGTGATGAGAGCAGGATGTGATGTCACTAGTTGGGGGCGGGGCTTAGGTGCGGTAGTCGGTGTCGCAGTTAGTTAGTTAGTGAAATCAACCTGACCAGATGTATGTTCCTGTGCTCTGTAATAAAATAGAGTTGTACCATCATTGCTGTGTCCTGCATATGTCCTGCATCTCATGACATGGTGTCAGAAGTTCTGGCCTGCGCTTCTGTTCCTGATCGATTGCAATGTCAAAGTTTACCCCACCTGAGCCTTTTGACTTCTCTCAGCCTGCAGCTTGGCCCACATGGCGTAAGCGGTTTCAGCACTTCAGGATTGCTTCCAAACTGAACAAGGAGAGTGGTGAAGTACAAGTTAATTCTCTTTTATACCCTATGGGAAAGGATGTGGAGCCAGTGTTCAATGTTTTTATTTTCCAAGAAGGGGAAGAATTTAACTTTGATATAGTTATGGATAAACTCAGTGCCCACTTTGTGCCCAAAAGAAATGTGATTCATGAGAGAGCTTGTTTTCACAAACGTGCTCAGCGTGTGGGAGAATCTGTGGAGTCATTTGTGCGCAGCCTGTATGAACTAGCTGAATTCTGTGAGTTTGGTGTTGCTAAAGAAGAGCAAATCAGAGACAGAATAGTTATTGGAATTGCAGATGCTGAAGTCTCACTGAAGCTGCAGTTAGAGCCCGATTTAACATTAGATGGGGCTATTAGGATGGCCCGCCAGAGCGAACTGGTGAAAAAGCAGAGTGCTGATCTGAGGTCTGAGAGTATTGTGGATGAAGTGCAACAGTCCAGGAAAACTGCTAGTGAAAGGCACAGTGTGAGCGGTAGATCTAAAATAATGGAAAGGCCTAGAAGTGGATGGGCGCAACATGCCCGATGCACACGGTGCTACCGTGCCCATGATCAGAGTGTTATATGCCCGGCCAGAGATAAAAGATGCAGAAAATGTAACAGAATGGGCCATTTTGAAGTGGTGTGTAAAACTGAATACATTAAGGAGATGCAGGTGGACAGTGACCAGGAGGGTCAGGAAGTGTTTTTGTGTGGTCCGTTGTGGAACGGCCAAGCTCAGAGGAAGATTGGAAAGTTACTTTTACTGTAATGGGAGCCAAAGTTGATTTTAAGAACGACACAGGAGCAGATATCACTGTAATGTCTTTTGCTGAATTTATGAAACTGCCTCGACAGCCCCAGCTGGCAAAGGTTACTACAAATGTCCATAGTCCTGGTGGCCGCATTGATTGTGTGGGGAAATTTCTTGCCAGCTGTGAGTACAAGCAAAGAAAGTTCACCATGTGGGTGCATGTGATTCGAGGTCAGTGTGTTAACAATTTATTGAGCAGAAAAGCAGCCTGTGACTTGGGCCTCGTGGCCAGAGTGAATGAGATTTCCGAAGATATGTTTGGCGAGTTGGGCCTACTGAATTGCAAACCAGTCCGTATAGCACTTAAAAGTGACGCAGTCCCATACAGTATTTATACTCCCCGTAGAATTCCGTTCCCGCTCATGCCCCAAGTGGAGAAAGAACTTATGCGCATGAAGTCTATGGGGGTTATTGAAGAGGTTGTTGAAGCGACTGATTGGTGTGCCCCCATTGTTCCAGTCGCAAAGAAAAACGGAAAGGTGCGCATCTGTGTGGACCTGAAAAGGTTGAATGAGGCAGGGAAGAGAGAGAGATTTGTGCTGCCGACATTAGAAGATATAGCTCCAAAGTTGGCTGGGGCGAAGTTCTTTTCCACATTAGACGCTTCGAGCGGCTTTTGGCAAATCCCCCTGGATCCAAAGTGCCGCAAACTGACTACCTTTATCACACCGGTAGGTCGGTTCTGCTTCTGCAGACTCCCCTTTGGGATATCCTCCGCTGCTGAAATCTTTCAAAGGGAAATGAGTTCCCTCCTGAGTGACCACGTGGGCACAGCGGTCGTCATGGACGACATTCTAGTGTATGGGTCTACAGTGGAGGAGCATGATCAGCGTTTAAGTTGTGTGCTACAGGCTATCAAAGAGTCTGGGCTGAAGCTGAATAAAGAAAAATGTCATTTTAGGAAAACTGAATTATATTACTTTGGGCATATCATCAACGGGGATGGCATCAAGCCAGACCCCGAGAAAATTTGTGCTATTGAACAGATGAAAAGTCCTTCTGATGTACATGAGCTGAGACAGATATTGGGCCTTGTAAATTACTTGGGCAAGTTTCTTCCAGATTTATCAACAGTTTTACACCCTATCACAGAGTTGTTTAATGAGGAAGGAGATGCTAAACAGGATTCACGATGGCCACTTAGGCATTACAAAGTGCAGAGAGAGGGCAGCTACAGCTGTGTGGTGGCCTGGGATCAGCTCCGACATTGCAAATCATGTGTCTAAATGTGCCTTTTGCCGGGAATGCTGGCCTACTCAGAGAAGGGAGCCCTTGATTTGTACTCCGCTGCCTGCGGGGCCGTGGCAGAAAATAGCTGCTGATTTGTGTGAACTGCATGGGGAAAAGTTCCTTGTTGTGATCTACTACTATTCCAGGTATTTGGAAATTGCACCCCTGAATGATATTACAAGTCAGGCCGTTATCATTCGCCTGAAGAGCTTGTTCGCCTGGTGGGGCATTCCAATGGAGCTGGTGAGTGATAATGGTATGCAGTTCGCTTCTACAGAGTTCAGTGCTTTCAGCAGGGAATATGACTTTGTACATTCCACGTCAAGTCCACATTATCCGCAGGCCAACTGAATGGCTGAAAGGGCAGTTCAAACAACAAAATTCATTCTAAAGCAATCTGAGCCGTACCTAGTCCTCTTGTCATACAGGGCGACGCCCATTCAAGCTACCGGGTTTAGCCCGGCACAGCTGATGCTAGGACACCAGATTCGTACAACTTTACCCTCAGTGGGTGTCTTCAAGCCGCCTGGCCCTGTTCCTCGGGACGAAGTCCTTAGGAGGGATGAAGAGGCCAAAAAGGGTTATCGTTTCTTCTACGACAGGAGACATTCTGTCAGGCCCTTACAGGAACTGAAAGCGGGCCAAAGTGTCAGAATTAAACTGGATGATGAGAAGAAATGGAAGACGCCTGCTATGGTAGTTGGCCGCTCTCCAGAACCAAGGTCTTATACAGTCCTTACTGAGGGAGGGACGGTTACACGCCGTAACCGAAGACATCTTCAGCCTGTACCTGAGAGTCTGGAACTGGATGCCTCAGTACCACCGCCGGTGGGATCCCCTGTTCTAAGAGAGGTGCCTTCCCCTCAGCAAGACCACAACGGGGATATATCTTTGCCTCCAGCGGACTCTTGTTCATCTTCTGTATCAGAGGACAGTTCATGCAAAGTTACATCAAGCGGAAGAGTGGTGAGACTTCCGGCCCGATATAGGGACTGACTTTAGCTAGAACAGTGACTGGAAGTATGGGCAGAATAATCCCATGGTCACTGTGGACTAGGGTAGTCTACCCCGATGTCCAAGTCAGGATGTAATTTATGTGTTTATATTTCCTGAACCTATTTGTTTATATATTGTTCAAAAATTTTTTTGTTGTATACTATGTTCGTATACCTTGTTATTTGTTATATTTAAATGTATGCTTCGCCTTTGAAAAAGGGGAAGATGTGATGAGAGCAGGATGCAATGTCACTAGTTGGGGGCGGGGCTTAGGTCCGGTAGTCGGTGTCGCAGTTAGTTAGTTAGTGAAATCAACCTGACCAGATGTATGTTCCTGTGCTCTGTAATAAAATAGAGTTGTACCATCATTGCTGTGACTTGCATATGTCCTGCATCTCATGACAGTATATGCTGAGAAATATTTCTATATGTATTGTTTTAACAATTTCAATTAAAAAGAATAAAATTAAAAAAAAGAGACATAGAAGTGGAGTCACTGGGTAGGTGACAGATAGATGAACAATAAATACACAGTGACAGGGAGAGTTAGGGAGATTATAGCAGAAAGGAAAGAGTGTGAGTATCAAGAGAGAAAAAGAAAGAGCAGACAAATAACATGAGGGAGTGGCAGGAAATGCTAAACAAACTGTTGCAAATATAAAGAAGCTGGACACTGCTATAACATACAAAATACTTAAATATATTAAATTAAAAAAATACAAAATTTAGGGCTAGATTACAAATGGAGCACAATATTATCGCACAATAATTAAACAGCCATTACAAGTGGCTGGTTATTGCTATGTGAGCTTGCAGTACCATTTAGCACTCAGAAAATAAACCAGAGATCAGATCTTTGGTTTATTTTCTAAAAGTACCCCAAATGCCCTAAAAATAGAGGGCATTGTAGTTTTCTATTAAAAAAAAAAGTTTTTTTTTTTTTTTTAATAAATAAAAAATAATTGCACTATGCAGTTTTGGGGGTCTAAAGTTGGTGGGAGTGGGGTGTTAGAAAAAAACTAGCACTGAAAAGTCTATGGGAACTGTGTGTTCCCAATAAATATATATGTATGTGCTTATATACATATATATTTATGTGTTAATATGTGTATATACATATATTAACACATAAATACGTGCAATTTTATAGTTCAAAGGAGTTAAAGTTGTTTACCTTGCGGTAGGCAGGGGAGCCACTCCGATGTCTCCTCCGGAGCCAGTAGACTGTCTAGCGGAATGCTAGCAGTGTAATAAATGCACCAAAGAGTTGTCGCCTATTAGCGTTACCGAAAAGAACAGTGAGAATGTAAAAAATGACATGCCCTATTTGAATCATGAATTTTTTTTTGGACTTGACTGTCCCTTTAAGTGTACAATATCATTATGTCTAAAAAAAACAATGTACATACCTTAATTAAAAAAATACTTTATTGTTAAAAAATGCTAACCATAATCTGAGCCTTCAGTGAGTTATAATGATTTTGCAGGTGGTGTGTATATATGTGTATTCATGTGTATTTATATGTTAATATGTGTATATATGTGTATTCATGTGTATTTATATGTTTATATGTGTATATATGTGTATTCATGTGTATTTATATGTTTATATGTGTATATATGTGTATTCATGTGTATTTATATGTTTATATGTGTATATATGTGTATTCACGTGTATTTATATGATTATACGTGTATATATGTGTATTCGTGTGTATTTATATGTTTATATGTGTATTCATGTGTATTTATATGTTTATATGTGTATATATGTGTATTCATGTGTATTTATATGTTTATATGTGTATATAGGTGTATTCATGTGTATTTATATGTTTATATGTGTATATATGTGTATTCATGTGTATTTATATGTTTATATGTGTATATATGTGTATATATGTGTATTTATATGTTTATATGTGTATATAGGTGTATTCATGTGTATTTATATGTTTATATGTGTATATATGTGTATTCATGTGTATTTATATGTTTATATGTGTATATATGTGTATTCATGTGTATTTATATGTTTATATGTGTATATACGTGTATTTATGTGTATTTATATGTTTATATGTGTATATATGTGTATTTATATGTTTAAATGTGTATATATGTGTATTCATGTGTATTTATATGTGTATATATGCTGAAAAATACACCAATAGACTTACTCGACACAGGGTTTCCACAAACCTCCAATTTATTAAAATAGCAATATCTGCAAAACGCAATAAAGTGAAGCGCAATAAAACGAGGTATGCCTGTAACTATATGATTCTTGTTAGTCTGTGCTCAGCATCACTGTATACATAAATCCAGTGTTGTCTTTATCAGATTGTACTTTGCATCTCTATACAACCCAGTATTATCCTTGTCATTCTGTGCTCAGCATTATGATATGCTTTCCCAGCATGCTCCTTGTCAGTGTGTACTCAGCATTACGATATGCTTTCCCAGCATGCTTCTTGTCAGTGTGTACACAGCATTATGATATGCTTTCCCAGTATTCTCCTTGTCATTCTGTGCTCAGCATTATGATATGCTTTCCCAGCATGCTCCTTGTCAGTGTGTACTCAGCATTATGATATGCTTTCCCAGTATTCTCCTTGTCATTCTGTGCTCAGCATTATGATATGCTTTCCCAGCATGCTCCTTGTCAGTGTGTACTCAGCATTACGATATGCCTTCCCAGCATGCTCCTTGTCAGTGTGTACTCAGAATCACTATGTATGAATCCAGTGTTGTTTTTATAAGTGAATAATCAAAATCACTATACAGCCCAGTGTGCCCATTATCAGTGTGAAGTCAACATCAATATACAGAACAGAATGCTCATTATCTAATATGTATGAATGTGTAAAAATACTATATAGTCTAGTGTATTCATCTTCAGTGTATAGTTATTCATTGCCAAGTGCTGATCCCTCATATTGTCATTCGGAACCATTAACAACTACTTAAACATATATAAACATATCCCCCTTCAGTCCCCTGAATGAATACACCACACAAAGAGCTGGGTATAAAACCATATGTGTAATGCTCGTGGGATATTCCTCTATCAGACCTAACTTGGCCAGTAGTCTTCTTATCCCGGCGTCAAGCTGGAATGATAGGGAATATCCCAGAGCAGAGAAAGTTAAAGTTCGCAAAAGAGGTAAGCAGTACTTACAATAGTCAGGGTAGTCCTTAGCGGCAACAGGCAGGGAATCAGCGGCTAAGTGGTTAAAGGGAAAACCACTTGAAGGACTGATGACCAACAGGCTAGTCTTTGACGGCAACAGGTAGAGAAAACAGCAGCCCAAGGGATAAACAGGCAGAGTGGTCAGGCAGGCAATGACCATAAAGAGAATAGATCCAGTACTTCAGGGGTTAAGCTAGCAGAATAGTCAGACAGGCAGGTTTTTTTTAACAGTAATACAATCCAGTACTTTAGGGATAAAGCAAGCAGAGTAGTCAGGCAGGCAGAGTTCATACACTGTGAGGCAATCAGTACTCGAGGGGTTAAGCTGCAAAGTAGTCAGGCAGGCAGAGATCATAAACAATACGGCAATTCGGAGAACAATAATCTAACACACCCAGGAGCACACAAGGTAACACCTATACTTGGGCAGGGGTAACAGGAAAATGAGGCACTTACATAGGCGCAGGATTCGTGCCACAGCTCCAGGACCGGCATCAGGAAGGGAGATGTGCAATGATTACGTCATCGTTGCAGGCTAAGAGGAACCGTTATATACCTGGCAACAGCCAGAGCATCCCTGGCAACAACCAGAGCGATGCGATGTGTTGCGGCGTGACATAGCCCCCCCCTTTATGGGTTTCCTCTGGGAACCAGAGCCGGCTTCAAAGGATGAGTAGCATCATGCATGGAATCAAATACTAAAGATGGAGCATGCACATCATAGGCTGGAACCCAGGAATGATCCGCCACAGAGTAACCCTTCCAATGTACAAGATATTGCAGTTGTCTGCACCTGTATCTGGAGTCCAGGATCTTAGCAACCTCATATTCAGGGTTCGCCATGGACTAGGAGCAGAGGAGGAGGAGCTCTGAGCTGGGTATATCTATTCCTGATGTAAGGCTTGAGTAGTGAGATGTGGAAGACTGGATGTATGCGCAGGGTTCTGGGCAAGGCCACCCTGTAGGCAACAGGAGACAGTCTTTTTAGGACTTTGTAAGGACCGATAAACCTAGGCCCTAATTTGTGACAGGGTTGACCTAGACAAATGTGTCGAGTAGAGACCAAAACATGTTCACCTACCGAGATGGCACATACAGAAGGTCTATGATGATCAGCAAACTTCTTGTATCTAGAGACAGCTGAACGTAGCTGAGAGCGAATACATTGCCAATGAGAGGTGAGTTCAGTAACGTGTCGGTCTGCAGCATGAACTCCTGTGGACTGAGCAGAAAGAGGGAAGACACAAGGTTGATACCCTGCTGCGGCTTGAAATGGAGAACATCGTAGAGAAGAGTGCCAATGAGTGTTTCTTGCCAGCTCAACTAGGGGTAACTTAGACCAGTTGGTATAGAGAGAATTGACAAAGGCTCTAAGGTAGGCCTCGAGATCCTGGTTTAATCTCTCAGTTAGTCAATTGGTCTGAGGGTATTAGCCAGAAGACAAGGAAACAGTGGTTCCAATCAACTTACAAAAGGCTCTCCAAAAGGTAGATATGAATTGTGGACCTCTGTTGGAAACGATATTCACAGGTATGCTATGAAGTCGTACCATATGCAAGAGAAAAAGACACAATAATTCTTGGGCAGAAGGCAGTTTCTTTAGGGGAACAAAATGAGCCAGTCTGGAAAACCGATCCACCACAACCCAAATAACTGTATGGTGATCAGAAGGTGGGAGGTCCACAATGAAATCCATTGTTATGTGTGTCCATGGTTTTTTGGGAATGGACAATGGTTGGAGCAAGCCAGGAGGCAAGGATCAGGGAATTTTGTTGGCAGCACAAGTCGTGCAGGCTCTCACATAATCCTGAGTGTAAGACTTAATGGTAGGCCACCATACATGTTGTGAAAGACGCTTAAAAGTCCTGTCAAACCAGGATGTCCTGAGAGTTTACGGTCATGAGCCCAGGATAGCACAGGAGTGTGTAAATTCAGAGGCACAAAAAGGATATCAGAAGTCGCCGGAGCTTCAGGAGTTTTACTAGACTGGGCACAATGCAGTCTTCGAAGAAGGGTGGTATTCAATTGAGCAACCACACAGGAGGGAGGTATGAAATGTTTAATAGGAGCTTCAGAGGAATCACTAGAGTGAGGAAACTGATGGGAAAGAGCATCAGCCTTCTTGTTTTTGGTACCAGGAAGATAAGAGACCACAAAGTTAAAACAGAAAAGAACAAGGCCCACCTGGCCTGTCGAGGATTGAGTCGATGAGCAGTCTTTAGGTAAGTCAGATTCTTGTGGTCAGTCAGAATCTGGATGGGATTTGCAGTGCCCTCCAACCAATGACACAATTCGGTCAAGGCCATCTTAATGGCTAAGAGTTCACGATTACGCATATCGTAATTCCTCTCAGCAGGAGTTAAGCGTTTAGAGAAAAAGGCTACAGGGTGTAACTTGGAGGTTAAAGGATCCCTTTGGGTTAAAACTGCTCCAGCTCCTATCTCAGAGGCGTCCAACTCTAAAGTGATATGTAGGTCAGGATCAGGATGGCGGAGCACAGGAGCAGAACAGAAAGCCCTCTTTAGATGAGAGACGGCATCCATGGCTTCAGGAGGCCAATGTTTTACAGTTCCGCTTTGTCAATTCATTGAGTGGAGCATCAGTTTGAGAAAAGTTCTTTATAAATTTGCGGTAATATTTGGAAAACCCCAAAAATCTCTGTAATTCTTTTAATGACGTAGGTTGAGGTCATTCCAAAACTGCGGTGAGTTTGGCAGGATCCATGGTAAAACCTTCCTTTGAGATGACATAACCAAGGAACTGGATCTGAACTTGGTTAAACTCACATTTGGCTACCAAGGAATTATCTCTGAGACGTTGAAGTACCTGTCTTAACGTGTTTATGATGCTACTCCAGAGTGGAAGAAAAAACAAGGATGTCATCCAGGTAGACGATGACAGTGCGATTGAGGAGGTCACGGAAAACATAATTGACAAAAGACTGCAGGGGCATTACACAGCCCAAAGGGCATTACGAGGTATTCGTAATGCCCTGATCTTGTGTTGAAGGTGGTCTTCCATTCATGGCCTGGGAAGATATGAATCAGATTGTATGCCCCACGTAATTCCAGCTTGGTGAAGAAGCAAGCATTCTGGAGTGAGTCATACAGTTCAGTGATCAAAGGAATGGGATTCTTGATAGTTATGTTATTCAAGGCCCTGTAGTCGATACAGGGTCTGAGCTCACCATTTTTCTTACTGATGAAAAAGAAGCCTGCCCCAGCAGGAGAGGAGGAGGGGTGAATGAAACCTTTAGCAAGGTTCTCTTGGATGGATTCCTCTATGGACTTGGTTTCAGCCTTGGAGAGTGGATAAGTCCTCCCTTTAGGAAATGGGGCTCCAGGAAAGAGGTCAATTTTGCAGTCATACGGATGGTGGGGTGGCAGCACGTTGGCTGCTTTCTTCTCAAACACATCTGCAAAGTCCGCATATACTGAGGGAAAGCTTGAAGGATTCTGAAGACAGGCTATGGGGATGCGGAGCAAAGGAGTGACTTTAGCAAGGCAGGAGTGGAAACAGGAGGTACCCCAAGAGGCCAGTTGTCCTTCAGCCCAGTCGAACTGTGGATTGTCTATGCAACTGCAGCTGTTCGGTATGAAGGACTCCCACATTGAGGGTCAGGGATGCTGACTCAAAATGGATCAAGCCTGAACCAAGGGGGGTGCCATCCAAAGTAGTTATTTTGAGACAATGTCTGTTCTGCAGAAGAAGCAAGCCAGCTTGAATGATAAGACGGCGATCTAGAAAGTTTCCAGCTGCCCCTGAATCAATAAAGGCTTGAGTGTGGACAGAGTTCTGAAGGAAGGATAACAGGTACCAGAATCCGATAGGACTAAGGGGATTTAGTTGTGATCATGCTTAGAGGTACCCCTGTGTTATCCTCTAAGCATTGGCTTTTCCCGGGCGAATGTCACAATTCTTTAGTTGGTGGGAGTTAGAACCACAATAAAAGCATAGTTTCAATCTCCTTCTTCTCTGTCTTTCAGACTCTGTGGGTTTGAAGGAGGAAATATCCATGGGTTTCTCTACTGGGGTAGCTTTTGAAGTTGAAGAGGTAGAGGATACTGCAGAGACCGGACAAATTGAAGGATGGGAGGGAAGGAGTCTCCGAGTTCTGTCTCTCTTGGCTTGTCTCTCCTGGAAGCGAGAGTCTAGACTGATACAAAGAGTTATAAAGTCATCCAAGGAAGAAGGAATATCACGATAAGTGAGTTCATTTTTGATGCGTTCATGCAGACCCCTCCTAAAGGCTGCCTTGAGAGCACTACCATCCCAAGAGGTCTCAAGTGCCTATGTGCGAAATTCAATGGCAAATTGTGCCACAGTTCTATTGCCCTGGCGGAGATCCAGGAAAGAAAATTCTGCAGCAGAAGTACAGCCAGAGAGCCCAAACACAGAAGAAAATGTAGAAATTAATGCATCAGCATTGTTCAGGAGTGGAGCGTTCTGTTCCAAAAGGGGAGAGACCCAGGCTAGGGCCTAGTCTTTCAGTAAGGAAATGATAAAGGTGACCCTTGACTGGTGAGACTGAAAGGTGTGAGGATCATTGCGGAAGTGTAGCCTGCATTGGTTAAGAAAACCCCTACAATCAGTAGTACCTTGATACTTGTCAGGCAATGGTATCCGGGGTGTACTTCCAGAAGCAGGGGAAGAAGCCGCTGTACTAGGAGCAGAGACTGGCGGTACAACAACAGGAGCGGTATTCCCGGCTGTGACTAGTGAAGAAGGTTGACCAGTTATAGCCTCTAGTTTGGACTCCACACTCTGCAACTGAGTGGTATGGGTTCCCAGCATCTGTCCTTGAAGATAAACTGCTCTTGCTACCTCATTTGGCTCCATGGCCCAAATATAATGTAATGCTCGTGGGATATTCCTCTTTCAGACCTAACTCGGGCAGTAGTCCCTTTGACAAAGCCGAACTGGCGAAACATGTCAGGGAGCGCTGAGACCTTTGGTCTCAATTTTTAAATCTTTTGCAGTGTGTTGGATGCACGATTGACCCCTTTATTTTTTTAAAAACTCTAACGAAGTGTGGTTGAAAATGTGTGAATGTATTAGTGCCTTTTTAAAAAACTGATATATTATCACTCTCTAGTCTAACAAGGGAGTATTGAGCTGAGATCTCCCGGTGGGGAGCCATTTTATTAGATGTATCTGTAATTAGTTATTCACTCCCAAACAGGTTATAACAATCATTGTGGGTGTATGATACAAACGAATACTAGTGGATATCTCTCCCTAGAGAGGGATTATATTCTCTATACAAGCTTTTCATATATTTATATGACAGTGTCCTGATATTATAATCTACTACTAGATACTGTGCATAGCTTGTATTTATACCCACTGGGGCTAACAATAATATTAATTTCTGATCTCTCCCTGACGTTTAGTCCTTGACGTACAGTGTCCTGATATTATAATCAGACTACTAGATACTGTGTATAGCTTCTATTTATACCCACTGGGGCTAATGAGAACATTAATTTCTGGTCTCTCCCTGACGTTCAGTCTGTCACATCAAGTCTTACACAAGTGTTAAGTTTTAATTCAGGCATTACATATTGCCTATAAATACCACAAATTATATCTGTATATCTAGACTAACACTAGTTATATGTGCAAAACACATTACTAAGAACTATAGAGACCAATCACTATTTGTTGATTTAGTCTATGATAGACTTATTTATTGATAGAATCTATACAATTTGAACTATCATTAGTCCTTCCACCTGGAGTTTCAGCATGAGTACACCACTAATAACCTCTAATGAGAGGGTGTGGTAAGCACAACATTCTACATATAGGATTTTCACTTTGGAACTCCTTGTTTTTTCCAGCTCAGCTCAATAACACTGACAATAGCTATTTTAGCTCTAAATAAATATTAAGTCTGACCATTGTCAAAACCAGCTCAATGATCAGTAACCACCAGCTATCATCACTAATAACATCTTATGGAGGTTTCACCCTAATACCACCACCAGATTCAAACTGGTGGGTTTGGACAGTCTGCAGATAACCTGTCTAGACCGCAAGTGTAACCTCATAAGCACACCACTAATACCCTCATTGCAGAGGGGGTGGTAAAGCACTATCATTCACTCCCACTCAGGATTTTTAGTTAAGAGGTATTTAGCAAGCAGAGTAGTCAGGCAGGCAGAGTTCATACACTGTGAGGCAATCAGTACTTGAGGGGTTAAGCTGCAGAGCAGTCAGGCAGGCAGAGTTCATACACTGTGAGGCAATCAGTACTTGAGGGGTTAAGCTGCAGAGTAGTCAGGCAGGCAGAGATCATAAACAATAAGGCAATCCAGAGAACAATAATCTAACACACACAGGAGCACACAAGGTAACCCCTATACTTGGGCAGGGGTAACAGGAAAATGAGACAATTACATAGGCGCAGAAGTCGCGCCACAGCTACAGGACCGGCATCAGGAAGGGAGACGTGTGACGATGACGTCATAGTTGGACGCTCAGAGGAACCGCCGCCACCGATAACTTATAATAACAGATATCATTAACATTTACCACTATAAACTCTTTTGTTTTGTTTTTATATTTGGGCTGCCAACGTGGCTTTGAGGTCAGCCAAAAATATTTGCAACCCTTCGTCCGAAAGGTGCACTCTGTCCTGTCTGTACAGGAACTTCTTGTCCGCCAAAATACAGTCATGCCGGACAACAAATCCCTCAGCAACCAACACAGCTCTACCCAGCTCTCTGTTAATCTTCTTCCTAACCCTGTAAGCTGACTTAGGGGTAGGGAAGTTCCTCCACTGTAATCTGGCCACTATATTGGACCATCCTATTTTAACCCCAGGGAAGGTGGTACATATCCACCGGACATCAGACCTCATAATATTAATAAGATCAAGCGCTGGAGCACTACCCAGGTCATTCCCACCCATGTGGAGCAAGATGATGTTGGGTCTTCCCCATCTATGCTGAGCATCTAAGAGGAGTGATGGAAGTGCGGGCCACTGCATGCCTCTACGGCCTAACCACCTCACAGAGGTTGAGGAAACTGGGAGCCCCAACTGTTGGCCAACTGTGGACACCGCGTGAATGGCTGCCCAGTGGACAAAGGAATGGCCCACAATCCATATTGGTGTAGGGCCTTTGATTGCACCTAAAAATAGATAACATTGTTACAAATGCTCCCCTACCACCCTGTCTGCCACCCCTTCCCAGCACACACAGACAGGATCGGCTCCCTAAGTCTAACATTATAGGCCGCACATAGAGTTTGTACCTCTGAGACCTCCATCTCCCTAGACCCTGTATAGCATTCTCAGTCCAGCCCATAGCTGCTGCGCTAGTAGCTGCACCTATTCATAATGAATGAGGGTGATCTTACAGTCCTCTAAACCCGCATTTTAAACTGCCTGGTGCAGCATAGGTTAGACCCGTCCACATGCACGTAAAACTGAGGCAACATAGATGGCCTCACTGCTATATACTCCCCCACCAGTCTAACAGGAAACAATGGTGCTCCTGGGCTGGCTGGCAATGACAGCCAAGTCCTCCTGGCCGGTATTCGAGCGTGTGATGCACAGGAGCACTGCACTATCTGTCAGCCTAACATGTTGCACCTGTACCTGCCCCTTTACACGTCTTGGAAACCACCACCAACTCCCCAAGACACAATGCCCCATAAAACGCGACCGTGAAAGGTACTTTGAATAGCCTCACCTCGTATTTGGATGAACAGATGTTCTCCAGCGCACCCAGCAGGGCGATTAGCCGCGCTAGCGTAACTAGTTCCCTCAAGTCAAGCTTTGCACCTTCCAACCTCCCCCAGCCCTTTACAGCCTGGCGCACTGCAAAAGCTGTGGTAGGATTGCTATACCCGAGTTTGTGAAAGAATGATAGCGCAGCCATCCGGCTGCCCACAGCACACTTCTTCACTCCATTTAGTCTCAAACACTCGAGCCATGCAGTGTTACTTGTGACCCTTGTGATACCTCACAGTGTCGAGAACCGCAAAACTGTGTCCATTCGGCACAGTGCTTGGTATATGTTCTCCACGTCATTTGGAATACAGATGCCCGAATTAAATGGATGTATGGGGCCCATGCCTTGCCATCTGCCAAATATAAGAGGGACATGTCAAGCCATGAGCTGCTGCTTGTGGTACAATCTTCCTAAACTGTTCCCACTGGAAGTGCGATAACGCATCTGCAACTACTTTATTCACCACTGGGAGGTGCTTAGCTACAAAGTGGATGTTAAACTGTAAGCATCTAAGCACTAAATGTCTGAGAAACTGTACCACCAGCGGGGAAGATGCTGACATGTGATTAATGGCGAACACCACACTAATGTTGTCCGTCCAAAAGAAACTGTTTCTCAGCTCCTGCCCCTAAAGTTCAATTGCTACAACTATGGGAAAGAGCTCCAGGAACGCCAAGTTCTTGGTCAGTTCTGTCGTAGCCCACTCTTCAGGCCACGTTTCAGCGCTGCATGCACCACGCAGGTATGCCCCATACCAGAAGCTCCCCGCAGTGTCTATAACAAGTGGAGGGCCTAGCTGGACCTTAGCGACTTCCTCCAAAGGATGACACCATTGAAATCCTACAGGAATACTTCCCACACTGCCAGGTCCTCCCTCATTTCTCCTGTTAGCCGCACTGGATGTAAATCCTGTGTATTTCCCTTAAGGGGCTCTTCTAGCCTCCTATTGAACACCCTCCCCATTGGGATAACCTTACAGGCGAAGTTGAGGAGGCCCAAAACTGATTGAAGGTGTCTTAGTGGTAAACGTTGCGCTGCAGCAGCCCTTCCAACTGCTCCCACATACATTGTACCTTGTCCTCTGGGAGACGACATAGCTCTTCCACAGTGTCAATCTCAATCCCCAGGAACGTCAGCCAGGCACAAGGACCTTGGGTCTTGTCCTCAGCAAGGGGAACCCCGAACTCCTGCATTAGAGCTCGCATTACCCCCATCAACCTGGCGCACTTCTCAGTTCCCTCCTTGCCTACCAGCAGGAAGTCATCGAAATAGTGCGCAACTGCCCCCCTCCTTCCTTTGTCACCACTGCCAAGTGCAGAACGGAACTAAAGGCCTCAAAGAAGGCACAGGAAACTTAGCAGCCTATTGGAAGGCAACGATCAACATAAAAGTTGCCCTCAAACTTATAACCCATTACCCGGAAAGACGATGGGTGAATAGGGAGCAGCTGAAATGCAGACTCAATGTCCAGTTTGGCTAACAGTGCCTGTCGACCTACCTGCCTAACCAAATCATGAGTTTGGTCGAACGGAGCTGATTTCTGGGTCAATTACATCATTCACAGATCTGCCTTTTGGATATGACAGATGCTATAAGAGGCGGAACTTCCCTTCTTCCTTCTTGGGCACCACCCCCAACAGGGAGATAACCAGCGAAGGTAGTGGAGGTTCTGCAAAGGGGCCCGATTTTTGACCCAGTGCTAGCTCTTTGGCCAGCTTCTCCCTAACTATTGTTGAGTACTCATAGACTGACTTCAGATTGCGGTGTGTCTGAGACCCTCCTACTGCCCCTGTTGTCGGAATCCTAAAACCCTCTTGAATCCCACCCAGCAACAGATCAGCGGACTCCCTGTTGGGATAAGCCGCCAACCATGGCCTAATTGAGGCCAGCTTCAGGTTGGTGCCCTTGTTGTTAGTGGGCCCTCGCTGGGAGGCCCTACCCGCTGTCCCTTCTCTCTGTCTTTGACACTCCAACCATGCGTGTGAGGCCCCGCAGTACATACAGACATGGCGAAAGGAGCACAACGCTCCCCTGCCACACTGCTTCTCATTGAATTTCCAGCACTCCCCCGACGTTTCACGGGGATCTGGGGCTTGGTCATTCCCCCCTTTGGATACCGGGAATCCGGGATTAGACTAGTGGCTTTCTCAGGCCCCAAACCCGGACCACAAGTCTATGTCCTTGGTGCCAAACGTCAGCAGGGAATTGCTCGTCATTTTTTGGCAGAACTCGGCATCGTAATTGCGCCATACTCCCTCGCCATATTTTGCCTGGATAAATTCTATCACTTCCATATGTGGTTATTAATTGCTATTGGGAGTGTCCTACTTAGACAGACACTATGCCAAAGAAGTACTTGTATATTCAGTTTTAAAACCAGCTATGTGAATTGTCAGGTATAAAATCTGTGAGCTATATTTTAATATTCCAGTGATAAAATGTCACCACAACATATACTTGAACAAGTCCAGCGCTTGGTCTGGCCAATGTTCAATAATGCAGTAATGCATAGACATGACTATGTCACACTCCGATCCGCTCATCGTGTGTCGCCGCGGCTCCCGGATCTTCTCTGTGTCTCTCACGTTGCCTAGCAACGTGACGCGCTCCTCAGGACACTCCTTTCTGACGTCGGCCTTTCTCTCTGCCTTTAAATCCTGGTGGGAGATCTTACTCGGGGCCCGTTTGTTTGTTGCTGACTCCGGTGCTGTGTGAGTACTTTTGCTGAACCTGTATTTGACCCTTGTCTGTCTGACTACGAACTCTGCTTAACCCTCAATAACTGTCTCCGGGACATTATCATTTGTTTGCTGCAATCCTGCTTAAAGGGACATTTACTTTCTGTTGGCTGCAAACCGGCTTAATGGGACATTATCATTTGTTTGCTTCAAATCTGTTTAAAGGGACATTATCATTTGTTTGCTGCAAACCTGCTTAAAGGGACATTATCATTTATTTGTTGCTAACCTGCTTAAAGGGACATTTATCATTTGTTGGATACAAACCTGCTTAAAGGGACATTTATCATTTGTTTGTTGCAAACCTGCTTACAAGGACATTTATCATTTTACCTTCCTACTACTTAAAGTTATTATCCTGTCTTAAAGGGTTCATTCGCAATCTCTTGTGTATCAAGTCAGACCTCAAGAAATTATACAGAGATTCTATTTCTTTTGTGAGTACATTGTATCCTGCTTATTTTGTTTCCTGAGTGGGTCACGTCCTGGTTATTTCTCAGTGTGCTAGCATGTGTTTTACTTTTCACGCCAGCAGTTGGGTTGAATCCTGGGCTGATCCTTTACGGCTGACAGACTAAGGATGTTAATCCAAAACGTTGTCATCAGTGTGCTATGATGGCTTAAATAAAGTTTTTTATTTTACTAATGGTGGTGCTGCTGTCCCCATTTTTTTGGATTTACAATTGTTTGGAGGCTAAGGTGCTAGTCTGGCATTGCTTGCACACCTGCATATTTGCTGCCCTATACTAGGGGTTATCCTGGTGCTGGAACACTCTGAACTATTGTTCAATAATGCAGGAAGTGAAGACCTGAAAACAACGCCGCCACTCGTCAAGTGTCTGTCCGTTTCACATTCTACGGCCCTGTGCCATTATCGCTGTGCTCCTTTGCTCTAAAAGCATCCATGGATAATTAAAAAATGTTGACGTATCTACCGTCTCTAATCTTTTTGACCATTTTCGGCTTAAAATGAGCGTGTAAGGAATGCACCTTGCAGGGATAGGTATCCCCTTGCACCGCCGCCTTATGGGCTGTGTGTACACTCTCAGGCGGGTTCTGCGTGACTGGCGCTGCTGGAAGTGCAACCCTAGATGTCTTAGCCAGCGCTACCCTTCAACCTGACTCTGCAAACTGAGAAGTGAGGAGAGGCTGAGGGGACACCCGGCCTGTCCTATGGATCCCATAATTGTTTTCAGCATGCGAAACATGTGCCTATGGCCTGAGTCTGTGTCTGAGCTAGAGTCCTCAGAAAATGTATGTAAGTGAGTGGGGCGCAGACTCTTACCGCCTCCTAGCACTCCCTCTGAGTTGTTGTTCTGCACCGTCGAGGAAGAAGGGGCTCCAGATGTACTGGGGAACGATGCAGTAATGCTATCTGTCAGCTTATCTCCTGCTTGCTGCGACATCTGTTGCAGTAATACCTGAGAGGGAGACAAGAACGAGAGGGGAGTATCCACGCCAGGCACTGATTCAATCCACCTGAACCCCCCTCGCCCCTGCCCAATGGCCTTGATGTCACAGGACCCACCTCTGTCTCCATATCCCTCACTATCTCTTTGTCACCATCCTGCTCTCCCATTCTAGTAAATATGGGGTCTGATAATTCTGCACCTGCTCTGCCTTGACCCTGCAAGCTCCTACCCCTAGCCAGCAGTCTGGCGTACTGGGCAGAAACCCTCATGCCCCTTGAATTACCCCCAATGATCGAGTTGACCCATGTAGTGGGCCCATAAGAATTCCCCCTTACTGCCTGGTGTTATACTGTACCCATTATTGCAACAGCTGTGGAACCCCTTTTTACCATTGCTGATACAGACCGAGTCCTTCTAAGCAAGACTGCAGAGCGTTGCACAAAAAGAAGCAGAACCCTGGCTCCCTGGGCTTAAATCTGGTAAACTAGAACTCACCGCTAACTTTGCAACATAGTTGCTAACTTAACTCTAATCTAACTTCACTCTAATCTAACTTCACTCTAATCTAACTTCAATTAAAGGGATAGTAAACCCAAAAACTTTTTAAATCTTTATTAAAACTTCATTATTTATGTGACATATTTCAAATAAGTACCTGTTAAATTTTTTCACTCGTTTTCTATTTATTCTTCATCTAAGATCTTTAACAGTAACGCATGCGCATTTTGGCCCCTCAGTCCTAGCATGACCGTCACTATTCTGGCACAGGAAGCAGGGCGGACTTCATGATAGTGACATCAACGTTGGTGGGAGTGGTGCACCAGAGCGCTAAGCGCTGAAGATTCACGGAACACAAGCACATTGGGGAATCATCTGTGTTACTTTACTAGAGGTAAGTATAATAAGTACCCCTAGGCTAACGAGCAAGTTGATTTGATCTTAGTAAAAGGACGTTACCCCTAGACTATCATTTTTTTAACCCCTAGAAAAATGAGCATGTTTTTTTCTTATAAGGCAGTGACTTATAAAAGTGACTAACCAGCAATTATTTTTAACCCCTAGACTAACAAGCAAGTTGTTTTGTTCTTACAACACTCAGATTAATCGCAGGAGCTGCAAAGATTAAAAGCAATAGCAAATTCAGATGCGACTAAAGTTAATGATTAACATCTGAATTTGCTATTGCTTTTCATCTTTGCAGCTCCTGCGATTAATCTGAGTGTTGTAAGAACAAAACAACTTGCTTGTTAGTCTAGGGGTTAAAAATAATTGCTGGTTAGTCACTCTTATAAGTCACTGCCTTATAAGAAAAAAACATGCTCGTTTTTTTCTAGGGGTTAAAAAAATTATAGTCTAAGGGTAACGTCCTTTTACTAAGATCAAATCAACTTGCTCGTTAGCCTAGGGGTACTTATTATACTTACCTCTAGTAAAGTAACACAGATGATTCCCCAATGTGCTTGTGTTCCGTGAATCTTCAGCGCTCTGGTGCGCCACTCCCACCAACGTTGATGTCACTATCATGAAGTCCGCCCTGCTTCCTGTGCCAGAATAGTGACGGTCATGCTAGGACTGAGGGGCCAAAATGCGCATGCATTACTATTAAAATAATTATATGCGCATGCGGACTGCCATGATGTTTCTACCTAGATAGAACATCATTATAGGGTCCACATAATGTGATAAAAATGGGCTTGGCAATATAAAGATATTTGATTTAGAATAACTAGAAAACGAGTGAAAAAATTTAACAGGTACTTATTTGAAATATGTCACATACATAATGAAGTTTTAATAAAGATTTAAAAAGTTTTTGGGTTTACTATCCCTTTAATGTTCTCCTTTCCACTAGAGGGCCAGGCACTTAATTTCGCTCCAGTACACAGGCTACCTTTCACTACCATTATTCAAAGCTGCTTATTCATTATCAGTGTAGAAATACTTATTATTACTATTTAGTGGAGTGAATTGTATTAATAACCATCACTTTTCTAGAGTATGCATGCTAATTATCAATACTTAGATACTCACAACCATTATACAGATCAGCCTTCTCATTGTCAGTATATGATACATAACACAGTTTTACAATACAGTATGTCCACTAGCAGTTTATAATGCATTAGTATTAGTAGTATCACTACAACAAGAATAGGTGCCCCAATTTAGCTTTTTACCTAGGGCCTTGTAAAGTCCCAAGTTAGCTCTAGTGATAATTATCATATTCATGGTTTTAGTCTCAAGCTTTGTTGCAATAAATATGTGTGGCATCATTTTTAGCAAATCAATTTCATTGATATTTTATTCCAAATAATTCCATGTATTTATTTATTTATCTATTGCTTTCATAATATATTATTAAAGGGATATAAGAGTGAAAAAAGAAAATGCTCTTATAGGTCAGAGCATTTTACTATTGCACTGTTGCTTGCTATAACTAAGGTCTATATTACAAGTGGAGCAGTATTTTGTGCAATATTGCGCTTGTGTGAAAGTGCCTCATTGTGAAGTTACTAGAAACCTACCAGTTACACGTTATACAAATGCAAATCACTAATACAATCAGGGCCGGACTGGGAATAAAAAGCAGCCCTGGAAAAATATGAAGACCAGCCCTATTTTCCGTTGAGTCGGTAGAATTCACAGGCCCCATTTTTCTTAAAGAGGATTACTAGGATACTCCTTCCCGAATATTTTTTCAGAATTAAATTATATTACTTTGCATTAAATAAAAATGCCAAATTGTTGTTATATAAGCACCCTACAACCCAATTGCAGCAATTAATCTCCCCTTTAAATTGTAACTTTCCAGCCCTAGCTGCTGCAGCCCACCGGGAAATCTCCTGGTATCCTGGTAGGCCAATCCGGCCCTGAATACAATGTTATTTAGCATTAATATCCCTTATAATAAAAGTGTTTGCATTGATACCGTTCTACAGTGGGAAATGATAATAGCAATTTACAGGTGTGAAATTAACCTTTTCGCTTCCAAAAAATAGTAAAAACTTGTGAATGAATTTTCTCTTTAAAAAAAAAGCGAAACTTGTAAATTAATTAGTCATACATTTGAGCTGGGGCATTATGGGTATACAGTACATGTGGATGCGAGGTGTCATTTATATGCATCATAGTGTAAACATTTTCATTATATATATTTTTTTTAAAGTTTGTTTATTGTAAAAAATGTGTTTTGTATTTAGAAATGTTAAGAAGCAAGACTAACAGTATGGGATATCAATATCTTGCAAAGAAAAAAATGTCTCCTTTTTTCCCCCCGATTCCAATAGTGCGTTTAGAAAATATTTCAAAATGTAAAATATGTTTGGCAAAACTGCCATTTCTACCTTAGAAACTAATGAGCCATTTTTTTCGCACTGTACTGACCAGGGGCAAGATTGCAAGTGGTGCACTATTTAGATATAAATAAATATATATAAATAACTAACTTATTCTCCCGCGTAGGCTTTAATGGAGCACGCTGTTAAAAAAAAACAATCCCTTGTGTTAACCCGACATTGTGTTAGACCTAATGCGCTAAAGACGAAGGTAGTTATGCATATTTTAAATTGCAACCTTCTTGACATAGAAGAAAATTTTCTTTTTATATATATATATATACACATATACTGTATATACAAATATGATTATTTTAATATATATATATATTAATATATATGTATATATATTAATATATATACAGGTATAGATAAATACAGATATATTTAGAAATATACTGTATATTTAAAAATAATAAAATCACATTATAAAATTTTAAAATTGAATAAAAATTATTTTTCATGTTGTAAAGTATTTGAGCAGTAAAGGACTAACAATAGCACACCACTTGTAATCTACTCCCATGTTTTTGCAAACTGTATTAAAGCAAACTAACTGTGTCGACCATGTTTATACAATCCTGGTTGGTACAGTGAGATTGCATATACATGGTTTGGGGAGTGAGATCTATTTTGAATAAACAGTGTTGGTACAGTGAGAAAAAAGTCCTGTATGAGTATTCACAATGGCTTTACCAGAGCTTGTCACTCTGTTTACTATTTCTAGTGTTAATGTGATTATCGCTTGAGCGGAAGGATTAACCATGGACTTGTAATGTGAGTGTGAGTGTCCAGTTTGCACTCGTTATTGAAACTATTGCAGTACAGCAAGGCAGCAATATTTGTTTTCATGTGCAACTTGTAATATGGGTCTTAGCATTACAAATATTGTGACCTCACAATTGTATTTGCACTTCTTGCTGTAGCGTTTGTGCTGGCCTTGTAATCTAGGCCTATATATCTAATCCCTGCAAAGTTATTAAACACATAGTTAAAGTCAGCTCTAGAATAGCTATGCATTACTAGGGGCTAGCTAAACACATCTAGTGAGCCAATAACAAGAGACAAATGTACAGAACCACCAATCAGCAGCTAGCTCTCACTCAGTAGTACATTTTCTTTTCAACAAAGGATACCAAGAGAACAGACGTGAATTTAAAACGTTATCTGAATCATGCAAATTACATTTTGACTTTGCTATCCCCTTAACCAATATTGAAATCAATCAATTAATAGGACATTTTATAATTTCTAACATATTGCACAGAGCTTTTACTAGGGTTGCATTAAATAATATGACAAACACCACATATGCTTACATTAAGTACATCATTTTAAATCAGCAAAATTGTTATATGGCCTTAAAAATTATTATGGAATTTTAAGTACCAATCAAAATGTTGGATGCAGTAGCTGACCTACTTATCAGAGGGCCCTGGTGCAAAATTGTTTTGGGGCCCCTCAAATGTAACTCAGTAGTAAGAAATAGCATTAATATAGATAGATCAGCAACCTGCATTAATAAAGGCCTCTCCTGTGTTAGATTTGTACACATTCTGCACACAGCTATGTATAGACTGGCTGCTATGGCTCCTCCAGCACTTGGACCCTGGAGCCACCACTCCTGCTGTACCAATGGTAGTTCCGCCCCTGATTGGATATTTTTTGATTATGGAGGCACATGTGAAGTTCCAACTATACATTGTTGTACCCACTGCATTATCTTTATTTCTACCATCAATTATATACATTTTATATACATTCTTACTCTTAACTATAATTAAATATTATGATACACTCTGTTTTAGCAATATGATTTCTAATTCTTGATCTCCATGACATGCATAACATCTACAGAATATAATTATAAATTCACATAAAAAGTAGAATCAATCTCTTTACATATGATAACATTCCATTGAAAGATTAAAAGACACCTGTTCACAATTAAATTCCATACTAATACATATTCATCTTAAATATTCAAAAAATATTCATTTTTATGAAAAGCTGTTAGGCTCACACAACAAAGTCACCAATTAAAATGTGATTTCCCCAGAGGGGTTCAACAAAAGTTTACAACATGCATTATTTTTATTAGCAAGTTAAAACTGTACAGTAAACTCAATATAGACTTAATTAATTCTCCAGTGAACCTCATAATCATTTGAATCAAGGTCTTCTACCTATTTTTAAGGTAGTGTCAATTTAATTCCTCTGAATCTATATAGATCTATAAAAATACAAACAATATTTACTATGCTTTCTTTCTTTTCTATTTACTATGCTTTCTTTGTTTAATTGTGGAACAAACTAGCAGAACAGATAAAAAATACAGCATAATCTAACAAGTACTCAACATAAAATGCTCCAACAAACAGAATAAAACACTTGAGGCCAGATTACAAGTGGAGCGCTAAATATCGCTTGCATATACCAGCGCATGATAATGTGCGCTGGTATTACAAGTTAATCGCAATGTAAAAGCGAGTTCACATTCGTATTGCTAGGAAGCATTGTGCTCATGAGAGCGTGCTTCCATAGGCTCCTATGGGATCCTCGTTCTGATGCTGTCACACAGAAGGAGGTATGTAAGCGCAGCGATGGGCAGCATTTTTAAATATACAGGCAGTCCCCGGGTTACAGACATCCGACTTAAGTACAACTCGTACTTACAAACAGAGAAAATAGAGCTTTATCGACAATCCTTCTTTCCAGGATAATCCAAAATACTGAAAATCCAATTGTCACAAGGACAGAAAGTGATGTGAAATTTTCTGAACAGGGGCACAGATAGCAAAACAAACTTTATCCTATGCTATCCAAAACTAAAAAAATGTTTGGCTATAGTTTCAGCTAAAAAAAGTGCCTGTTCCAACTTACATACAAATTCAACTTAAGAACAAACCTACAGAACCTATCTTGTTCGTAACCTGGGGACTGCAGTATATGTATATTACAAGTGGAGCACAAAAATATTAGCGTTGTTGATCACCGACACCATTCAAGTTAAATCAGTAGCGCTCATATATACAGTATATGTATATATATATATATATATATATATATATCTCAAACTATGTTGACACCTGATCATCACAGCTATATGGGTTAAACTCAATAATTAGTAGGGGTGTCCACATATGGTTGGCCATTTAAAACCAGATTACAAGTTGCGCATGATAGTGCGGGACACAAAATGCTATATCGTTAGATCACGGTTACCTTAGCATCTGACTTGATATTACAAGTCCATGGTAAAGGGCATTAATCAGAGAAGGGTTAGTGTGGCTGACTTCAATGCACTAACTTGTGCTCATATTAGAAGTTGAAAGTTATAGTTTGCTTTTGAGTGAAAGCCAGAATTTTATATATATATATATATATATATATATATATATATATATATATATATGTGTGTATACTATCTATCTATCTATCTATCTATCTATCTATCTATCTATCTATCTATGGATTACCTCCTTAGTGTGAATCTATCCTGTCTTTGGATTAGGAGTCTTTTTATGCTGCTAAAAACATTGTCTACTGTTTGGGATCTAAAGTGCCTGCTGTATCTGCTCTCTGGTTTTAAATACTGTTTGTGATCTGATTTGCAAACTGAGGCTACTCTTTTGGATTTAAAGACACTTTATGTGTGTTTACTAAAAGCATCAAGATTGCGGATTCGGATCTGATTTATGTGCTGTTCTGTTTACTTTGTGAGAAACACTGCCTAATAGGAAAATTAGGAATGTTATTAAGGTCTATGTTTGCATGGGATTTGCAATAAAGTATCACTTATTTTACATTGTTGCCTTACAACTTCCTTGTGTGAGCCTATCACTACCAGACAAACGGATCGTTGAGATTCCAGTGCAGAGACCGCAGATAGCCAGCTGGTTAGCTGCAATAACCAGCCTGTTTCCACAAGCACATTGGTGTGCTCGTCCAAATTGTGAGTACCCTGTGCTTAAATTACTCTGTGTGCATGTTGGTCATACAATATTGATACACACATGTTGGCGCCTCTTTGTGTTTGGATATATTACACATAAATTAGAATGTTATAAAATCATGTAAAAACCCTCACTTTACTTGCAATTTTCAATTACCATTGGCTTAGCACTATGGGCCAGATTATGAGTGTTTTGCACAAGCGGTATTGGGTTTATCGCAGCTGTTTGCATGCGTTAGATGGAAAGCTCGTATTACAAGTTGAAAGTAAATGTGAACACGTAAGCGCAATCGCGATTTATGCTAGAAAGATTACTGCAACCTCATATCTGGTTTTAACTGTTACGCAAGACAAAGAGTCACAAAACAGTTTAAATACACATTGACAAGTACAGTTACACTCATAATAACACTATATGATAAAAATTACTAAAGAAATTATAAGGGCTCAAAGATATGAGGTCTCAGGTGTTAGAAAAAAAAGGACTGAAAAGGGTTTTAAAGCAGTGATACATACATATACTGTACATGTCTAAATATGTATATGGATGTACTGTATATACTGTATATATATATATATTTATATATATGTGTGTATATGTATATATGTATTTACAGACATACTATATATACACAGGTAAAACATAAATACATATGTACACATATATAGAAGTGCACTGAAGCACTTTGCAGTCAAGTAGATAAAAACATGTTAAAACATATTTATGCAATATTCATTTCTAATAGTGTTATATTGGGTATTTACTGTAAATATTTCATATTCAAAATGTTCTGCACATAGCAGAATATGTTCTATGTATTTTTAAATAGATATACACATATATATATATATATATATATATATATATATATATATATATGTGTGTGTGTGTGTGTATATCTATTCCTATAAATATATATATATAAAAAAATTATGAATAAATAGTACAAATTCTTCTATGTGCAGAGCATTGAAAACATGAAATGTTCATATTTTAATTTCAAGTTAGCGCACTTGTAAAAATGCGATCGTGTTTGCACGCGAGTAGAGTGTCAGGTTTTTTTTACACTTTTCTTACTCCATTGACTTTTATGGGGAGAATATGTTAACACGATCACCATATTCTATGTGAAAATGTTTTACTTTCAATTTGTAATACACATGCTACCCAATGTGCGCAAAAAGCTTACTTCTAGCGCAATTAAAGGGACATTAAACACTTTGAGATGGTAATATAAAATGATAAATTGTATATTTATTTATTTTATTTATTTATTTATAAAGTATTTTACCAGGAAAGATACATTGAGATTTCTCTCGTTTTCAAGTATGTCCTGGGTACACAAAACATTGCATTGATACAATGGGTACAATAAAATACAAAAACAATAATAATACATGATATATGCACAAAAATTTAACATAGAACAGGTAGGAAATATATAATCAACAATGACAGGTGCATTCTGTTTTGAGATATGTAGAGAGGGATCTCTTAACCCCTTAATGACCACAATGTACCCTGTATGTCTCTGGTCTTTAAGGGTTTTTTCAGGACATAATAGCACAAGTCCAGCAAGAACACGCTATTAATTCCCTCCCTCCAGCAGGCTTTGTGGAATAGAGCAGTCTCAACGCTGGTGGCAAGACCGCGCTATAAAACAATCAAGTCCCAAAAAAAGGCCAGCGACATACAGGGTACGTCGCTGGTCCGTAAGGGGTTAAAGGATATTAGGCATGGGGAAGGTTTGAAAGTGTGTGGGAGCTCATTCCATAATTGTGGTGCTCTGTAGGAAAAGGAGGATTGAACTGCTTTCTTTTTGTATTGAGGCACGCTAAATAATGTGCTGGTACTGGATCGGAGGTTATAGGAGGTGGGAATATATAAAACAACTCTGCAATATACTTTCATTATTTATTTTGTCCTCTTTGCCTGTAATTCCATTCTGAAATTGTGAGCTTTTCATTTCCTGTTAAAAATGGAAGTGCAGAACACTGTTAAATCCAGCACAACCATTGGCTGCACACTCTAGTGACCTATTTATAACTGACCCTAATTGGTCACAGCAGAGAAGGTAACACAAGTTACAACATGGCAGCTCACAGTGTTTTATAGACACTAAAACTTTACACTTATTTTTTCACTTTTTAAACAACTAATGAAACTTTAAAAAATACATCTACATGTTAGTCATGGACTAATCTTTTCTTTGAATGCATCATTCTATCTAACATGTATTTAGTGTTTAATGTCCCTTAAAGGCATGAGCGGGAGCACAAAATAACGCTCCACTCATAATCTAGCCCTATATTCGGCTAGATTTAGAGTTTTGTCGGTAACGACCCGCGTATCTAACGCTGGCTTTTCTCTGGCCGCACCTTTAAAATAACTCTGGTATTGAGAGTCCACAGAATGGCTGCGTTAGGCTCCAAAAAAGGAGCGTAGAGCATATTTAACGCAACTTCAACTCTCGATACCAGAGTTGCTTACGGACGCGGCCAGCCTCAAAAACGTGCTCGTGCACGATTCCCCATAGGAAACAATGGGGCTGTTTGAGCTGAAAAAAAACCTAACACCTGCAAAAAAGCCGCGTTCAGCTCCTAACGCAGCCCCATTGTTTTCTATGGGGAAACACTTCCTACGTCTGCACCTAACACTCTAACATGTACCCCGAGTATAAACACCCCTAACCTTACACTTTTTAACCCCTAATATGCCGCCCCCACTATCGCTGACCCCTGCATATTATTATTAACCCCTAATCTGCCGCTCCGTAAACCGCCGCTACTTACATTATCCCTATGTACCCCTAATCTGCTGTCCCTAACACCGCCGACCCCTATATTATATTTATTAACCCCTAATCTGCCGCCCACAACGTCGCCTCCACCTGCCTACACTTATTAACCCCTAATCTGCCGACCGGACCGCACTGCTATTATAATAAAGTTATGAACCCCTAATCCGCCTCACTAACCCTATAATAAATAGTATTAACCCCTAATCTGCCCTCCCTAACAGCGCCGACACCTAACTTCAAACATTAACCCCTAATCTGCTGACTGGAGCTCACCGCTATTCTAATAAATGTATTAACCCCTAAAGCTAAGTGTAACCCTAACACTAACACCCCCCTAAATTAAATATAATTTAAATCTAACGAAATTAATTAACTCTTATTAAATAAATTATTCCTATTTAAAGCTAAATACTTACCTGTAAAATAAATCCTAATATAGCTACAATATAAATTATAATTATATTATAGCTATTTTAGGATTTATATTTATTTTACAGGTAACTTTGTATTTATTTTAACCAGGTACAATAGCTATTAAATAGTTAAGAACTATTTAATAGCTAAAATAGTTAAAATAATTACAAAATTACCTGTAAAATAAATCCTAACCTAAGTTACAATTAAACCTAACACTACACTATCAATAAATTAATTAAATAAAATACCAACAATTACCTACAATTAAACCTAACACTACACTATTAATACATGAATTAAATACAATACCTACAAATAACTACAATTAAATAAACTAACTAAAGTACAAAAAATAAAAAAGAACTAAGTTACAAAAAATAAAAAAATATTTACAAACATTAGAAAAATATTACAACAATTTTAAACTAATTATACCTACTCTAAGCCCCCTAATAAAATAACAAAGACCCCCAAAATAAAAAAATGCCCTACCCTATTCTAAATTACAAAAGTTCAAAGCTCTTTTACCTTACCAGCCCTGAACAGGGCCCTTTGCGGGGCATGCCCCAAAGAATTCAGCTCTTTTGCCTGTAAAAAAAAACATACAATACCCCCCCCAACATTACAACCCACCACCCACATACCCCTAATCTAACCCAAACCCCCCTTAAATAAACCTAACACTAAGCCCCTGAAGATCTTCCTACCTTATCTTCACCCTGCCAGGTTCACGATCCGTCCTCGGAAGTCTTGATCCAAGCCTCGGAAGTGTTGATCCAAGCCCAAGCGGGGGGCTGAAGAGTGACGTCCATCCTCGGGCTGAAGTCTGGATCCAAGCGGCGACTGAAGAAATCCATCCTCGGGCTGAAGTCGGAAGTCCATCATCTGGATGAAGTCTACTATCAAGCCGCATCTTCAATCTTCTTTCTTCTGGAGCGGAGCGGAACCATCTTCTTCCAAGCCGACGCGGAACATCCTCTTCAACCGACGACTAGACGACGAATGACGGTTCCTTTAAATGACGTCATCCAAGATGGCGTCCCTCGAATTCCGATTGGCTGATAGGATTCTATCAGCCAATCGGAATTAAGGTAGGAATATTCTGATTGGCTGATGGAATCAGCCAATCAGAATCAAGTTCAATCCGATTGGCTGATCTAATCAGCCAATCGGATTGAACTTGATTCTGATTGGCTAATTCCATCAGCCAATCAGAATATTCCTACCTTAATTCAGATTGGCTGATAGAATCCTATCAGCCAATCAGAATTCGAGGGACGCCATCTTGGATGACGTCCCTTAAAGGAACCGTCATTCGTCGGGAAGTCGTCGTCGGAAGAAGATGGGTCCGCGGTGGAGGTCTTCAAGATGGAGCCGGTCCTCATCGGATGAAGATAGAAGATGCCGCTTGGAAGAAGATGGTTGCCGGTCCGGATCTACTCTTCTTCCCGGATAGGATAAAGACTTTGGAGCCTCTTCTGGACTTCTTCAGCCATCGTATGATGGATGTCTAGCCCCCGCTTGGGCTTAGATGAAGATATCGGAGCCAGGATGGATCGGTGTGATACCCGGTGAGGTGAAGACAAGGTAGGAAGATCTTCAGGGGCTTAGTGTTAGGTTTATTTAAGGGGGGTTTGGGTTAGATTAGGGGTATGTGGGTGGTGGGTTGTAATGTTGGGGGGGGGGGGTATTGTATGTGTTTTTTTACAGGAAAAAGAGCTGAATTTCTTGGGGCATGCCCCGCAAAGGGCCCTGTTCAGGGCTGGTAAGGTAAAAGAGCTTTGAACTTTTGTAATTTAGAATAGGGTAGGGCATTTTTTATTTTGGGGGGCTTTGTTATTTTATTAGGGGGCTTAGAGTAGGTGTAATTAGTTTAAAATTGTTGTAATATTTTTCTTATGTTTGTAAATATTTTTTTATTTTTTGTAACAGTTCTTTTTTATTTTTTGTACTTTAGTTAGTTTATTTCATTGTAGTTATTTGTAGGTTTTGTATTTAATTAATTTATTGATAGTGTAGTGTTAGGTTTAATTGTAGGTAATTGTAGGTATTTTATTTAATTTATTTATTGATCGTGTAGTGTTAGGTTTAATTGTAACTTAGGTTAGGATTTATTTTACAGGCCGCCCTCTCTCTATTCTTCTTCAACAGTTGTTCCACACTCTCTGGGATCAAGAGGAGCAGCCTGATTCATTATTCCATTCAAGAGGACATCTTTATTCCCTATTTACCACCAGCATATGGACAGTAAACAGGACTAATACGGTAGACTTGATCTACTATATCAATAGTACAATAATTTGGTTTTAAATTGTATAATGTTTTCTTTTTAAACACCAGCGCTCTTTTATATCCCTTTACTGGGATATTTTTACTTGTTTTTTTTACAGGTAATTTTGTAATTATTTTAACTATTTTAGCTATTAAATAGTTCTTAACTATTTAATAGCTATTGTACCTGGTTAAAATAAATACAAAGTTACCTGTAAAATAAATATAAATCCTAAAATAGCTATAATATAATTATGATTTATATTGTAGCTATATTAGGGTTTATTTTACAGGTAAGTATTTAGTTTTAAATAGGAATAGTTTATTTAATAAGAGTTAATTCATTTCGTTAGATTTAAATTATATTTAACTTAGGGGGGTGTTAGTGTTAGGGTTAGACTTAGCTTTAGGGGTTAATACATTTATTAGAATAGCGGTGAGATTCGGTCGGCAGATTAGGGGTTAATAATTGAAGTTAGGTGTCGGCGATGTTAGGGAGGGCAGATTAGGGCAGATTAGGGGTTAATAAATATAATATAGGGGTCGGCGGTGTTAGGGGCAGCAGATTAGGGGTACATAGCTATAATGTAGGTGGCGGCTCTTTGCGGTCGGCAGATTAGGGGTTAATAAGTGTAGGCAGGTGGAGGCGACGTTGAGGGGGGCAGATTAGGGGTTAATAAATATAATATAGGGGTCGGCGATGTTAGGGCAGCAGATTAGGGGTACATAGTTATAATGTAGCTGGCGGCGGTGTGCGGATGGCAGATTAGGGGTTAATAAGTGTAGGTAGCTGGCGGCGACGTTGTGGGGGGCAGATTAGGGGTCAATAAATATAATATAGGGGTCGGCGGTGTTAGGGGCAGCAGATTAGGGGTACATAAGGATAACGTAGGTGGCGGTCGGCAGATTAGGGGTTAAAAAAAATTAATCGAGTGGCGGCGATGTGGGGGGACCTCGGTTTAGGGGTACATAGGTAGTTTATGGGTGTTAGTGTACTTTAGAGCACAGTAGTTAAGAGCTTTATAAACCGGCGTTAGCCCAGAAAGCTCTTAACTACTGACTTTTTTCTGCGGCTGGAGTTTTGTCGTTAGAATTCTAATGCTCACTTCAGCCACGACTCTAAATACCGGAGTTAGGAAGATCCCATTGAAAAGATAGGATACGCAATTGACGTAAGGGGATCTGCGGTATGGAAAAGTCACGGCTGAAAAGTGAGCGTTAGACACTTTTTAGACTGACTCCAAATACCGGCGGTAGCCTAAAACCAGCGTTAGGAGCCTCTAACGCTGGTTTTCACGGCTACCGCCAAACTCCAAATCTAGGCCATTGTTATTCTTAATCAATTTGTTTTTAACTGTGTGCCCCCATATAAGTGTATTATGTGAGGCAATGAAATCATCCACTCTATCAGAGATGCCGATGTCATAACGCACTAGACCAGAGCTTTTTTCACTTAGGACACTTTTTTGCTTTTTTGTGACTGTCATTGTTATAATATAATCCAAAAAATGCCAAAGGGATACACAGGTATTTTTTTTCAATAGCTTAATGTAACACACAAATGATTATTAGGGAAAATAAGTAAATTCAACTTTTGTAGCCATTGCTAATCACTAGTAGTTAGACTCTTTGGACTCCATTTATGATGCTCTGATTTGGACTTTGGAGCGCCGACGGCTGCAGGCCCGATCGTGCGTGCCATCAGACTGCTCCTTTTTAACCTACCTAGCCACCTGTTGTGTGACGTATCTCAATCCCCCCAGGATGTTTCTGACCGGGAGATTGACTGCCTCTGCTCACGCGCTATTGGCAATGGGTCAGCAGGGGGATGTTGCAAAACTAGCCATAGTGTGCAATGATAAATGCAGGCAGCATATTGCGGCCTGCTAGACGTGATGCCAGGCATACAGGGGCAAAGATATACACCCCTGTCCTCCCGGACTTTGTTAAATTTGGCCCTTTGTCTAACTCCATGTACTTTCCATGTACATATACTGTACTTCCCTTCAAAATAAGCTATGTGCCTACTTCACATTAAGCAAAATACAGAAAAAAGTTACTCACTCATCATACACACGCACACACACTCATACATAAACTCACATACACACAAATAAACAACACACACACTTTCACAGTATATTATTAACCAACTAAAAATTTTAAACGACTCCTGTGGGGTCCTGACCCACAGTTTAAGAAGCACAATCAAGCAATAAAAAATAGCTTTGGAATTATGCGCACAGAAATGGAAGTGGTATGGATTGCACTAAAACGATAAAGCACAATAGCACTAACATTTTTGAGCTACATTTGAAATTTAGGCAAATATGTTAATTACCACACAAAGTGCTAGCTTACAAGTGGCACACTAAAGTTAGATTCAATGTTGTCTTACAGCGCTGAAAGTGTGGACCTATAGCTCCTGTCTATAGTGGGTCCCCAGATACCCACTTGTAGAAAGATGTGTCAAATGGTGGTTAGAAAGGAGCGCCAAATAGTGGCGAGGTCTGATGCGATATAGGTGTAAAAATATGGTATTTCGTCTGAAAAAATGTATAGCACTATGGCTCAGCTACAATTATGGTGGTTGTGCTGTATAGATGTATAGGTTTTGAAATCTAGATTTGAAATCTAAGAGTGGCACAGTTGGTACATAAAAGTATTTAATACATATTAAACATTTAAAACAAGGGTATCGTTTAAAATATACTTTAGCAGAACGGCAGGAAATAATGTATAAAAACACATAAACACATAAACATCTATAAAAACACGCGTGTTTGGCTTATTAGCTGTATGTATAATGTCTCATGAAGATCGTCTCATATGTAATTGTATTAACATAGATCAGGAAATAATAATAATAAAAAACAAATAATGTCCAATAATCCCTTCTCAAAGTTAAGAGATATATAAAAAAGGTTTTCCCATGTGTATCCAAAAAATAAACTGTCCAATTTAAGTGTTGTCCAAAACCGTGATATAAATGAGTAGTGCAAATCCAGCAAATTCAAAAGTTCTATTAAAAAAGCTTTTCAAAAAACATTTCAAAAAAACATTTAATGGAGGTAGATAATCTGGAAGTTCAAAAAGTTCTATCAAAAATGGTGACAAAAAATAAATCCGTGAATTCAATCCAAAATAGTGATAAAGATAAGTCCATAAAAATGTAAAATATCCAAAAGGTAAAAAACCAAAAAAATAAGTAATTAGTATGTGCACAGACTAGTGAGAGTGATCCCTAAAAGGGGTCTTTGGTGGAGGGGTTATACTTCCATGTAAAAAAATTATTTGTTGTATAAGAAGCAAAAAAATAAATAAAAATAATGAATGAATATAAAAATAAAAATAAAAATAGGCAAAATACAAAAATAGAAATAAAAATAATCCTAGGGAATCTTCAAAACCTGAAAATAAAGGATAATAACAATAGTGTAATACTGTATTATAATTCAATAATCAAGGAATAAATAGCTCACCATAGCTCTGTCAACGCGTTTCGGCCCACAAGAGAGGCCTTTATCAAGACTATAGTATGGTGTGGGTGAGCTGGAGACTTTATACCTCTCTCTAACCAATCATATTGCACTGAAATTGCGCCAAATTTTGCGCCAAAATTTTGCGCCAAAAATGTGATACCGGAAGTGTTGGGCCGGAAGTGCTCCTCTGTACATCGAAATGGTTCACATTTGTCTCAGTATAACTTAGACAAGGCTTTTGTTGGAACATTGTCTGTATTGTTCTTAATGTGCTTTTACATACTATGTGCCTTAATAGTTAACTGTGGGGTCAAACGTTATGATTTGCCGGTGTTTTTGAACCGGAAGTGGCAGCTAAATGTAAACATCCGGTAAAGCTATGCCGGATGTTAAGCTTTGCCGGTTATGGGTGAAACGGAAGTGGTATTTGCCCAGCACCAATCAGATCCGGAGGGGCAAAAAACAGTTGTCCAACAGATAGAGCCAGTTCTTGCAACTTGGCATGAAGCATGTGACAATTTGCCGGCACGTTTCTGCACCGGAAGTGGCCGAAAGAAGTAAAATACTGTAAACATCCGGTGAGGTTATACCGGATGTGACACTTTGCCGGTCATGGTTAAACCGGAAGCGGTGTTTATCCTAGCTTGTTTAGATCCAAAGGGACAAAAAATCATAACCTTGGTAATTGTCTAGTGAACAGAATCAATGTAGAGATCATGGTACAGAGTGTGTATATTGTAAAATATACAGAATATGTATATTGGAAAATATATATATATAAAATATATATATATAAAATACATTATATAATATATAAAAATCTAAAAACCTTAAGAAAAATTTTTAAAAAACTTTTTAGGATAAAAATATAAAAGATATAAAGTATAAAGAAAATTTTTTCAAATGGTATCTATGATTGGTTAGAATGTCTAATGTAGGTAGAAAGAGTACATTCGTATCTATCTGTATTCTCTTTTTGTCATGTGCAATATTGGATTTTGGAAGCTTTTATTTTCTATCTAAATGTGCCTGGTATAAAAATTAATTAGCTGTATGCGCAATCTGATAGAATTGTTTTGGAATCAGATGTGGATATGGAGGAAACTTGTCTTATATGAGTATTTAAATATATTGTGAGATCGATGGGTACTTGTATCGATCTAATTGATTAGTTGTCTTTTGGTGGATTATGAGTTTAGATTTGTTATGAGGTGTATTCTTCATTTCAGTGTCTGCATGTTGATGGAATTGGGACATGTTACCTCTCTACACATTTTAAATTGTGTCTATATTCTTATGAAGAGTCAGGCTTTGGTTATTTTCTAACTTACTATGTTAGATATTTCCCAGATGGAGAGGCTGCTATATCAAGTGTCAGAACTATTCTTGTTGACTGCTACTATGTCTCATATACTGTTGACATATTAGGGGATCGTATCTTGTTAATGTTGTTGGCATCTGTATGGTCTCTCTGTTTAGATAGTGAAGTTTGTTGGAACTAGTCCTATGGACGTTTGAGTAGAGCAGTGGAAATGATTGGATTGGCTTTAGAGATCCTTATATAGATCTATGTGGGACATCTTCATTAGGTATATTTTGTGTATTGTTCTTGTCGTGTCATATGTTGACCTCGGTATGTTTTCTTTGATGTTTCCCTTCTGTATGAGGGCAGCAGTGTTCCGAATAAGTATTCAGAAGTCAAATTTATGTGTGTTTCAGGCTTAACAGATGTGAGAGGTCTTCCTTGTTGTTCAGACCCTTCGGGTAGAGGCAATCCAGCTCAAAGATCCATCTGGATTCCGCGATCAGGAGCTTCTTTTCATAGTTGCCTCCCCTCCAATTAGGCTTTACTATCTGGATACCGTAGAAGTTTAGATCCTTGATGTTTCCTTTGTGTTTCATAGAAAAGTGTCTATACAGTGCGGTGTCTGTGCTGCCATGTTCAATCTGTAGCACATGTTCCCGTATTCTGTCTTTTAAGCATCTTGAGGTCTGTCCGACGTATTGGAGTCCACAGTTGCATTGTATTATGTAAATTACCCCCTTACTGCTGCATCTAATCAGATCCTTTATTTCATGTTTGATACTGGAGTTGTGCGGCGAAAAGTTTTTAATTTTCAAGCCTCTCTTACACGCCTTGCAGCTCGGGCATGGGAAAAAACCTTTTATGGGTTTCCCGGATAGATCTTTCGTCTGAGTTGTTGTTGGGCGTGGAATGCTAGGAGATAGAATGTTCTTAAGGTTATCTGATTTCCTATAGATAAATTTCGGCCTGTTGATGAGTGTTTCGCCAATTGTGTCGTCATCCTTCAGTAGATGCCAGTGCTTTTCTATTATTTTCTCGATGGTTCTCCTATTCTCGCTGTACTGCGTGATAAAGGCAACATCTATGGAGTCGGTGTTCATGTCTCTCCCAATTCTCTTGTCTTTATACTTGAGAAGTTCCTTACGATCCTTTTGCCTGACCTCTTCTATGTCTTTGTGGAGTTTTTCCTCTTCATATCCTCTCTCCAGGAAGCGTTTTTTCAGTTCTTCCGCCTGGGTTTCCCATAAATTGGGGTCCGAACAGTTCTTTTTCAATCTTAGTAACTGTCCCTTGGGTATATTCTCCTTCCATTTGAAGTGATGGCAACTTTCCCTGTGGACATAGTTGTTACAATCCACAGGTTTAAAAAATGTTGAAGTCTGAAGTTTCCCATTTTTGATGATTATTCTTAGATCGAGGAATGTGATTTCCTTGTCACTGATCTCGTAGGTGAATTTCAGGTTGTTGGTGTTGTTGTTCATAACCCTTATAGTGTGTTCTAAATCTTCTTTGGAGCCTTTCCATATCAGGAGGATGTCATCTATGTATCTGTAGTAGGAGACTAGGTCCGCGCCGGCTGGGCAGGACTCCCAAAATATGTGTTCCCATTTGCCCATGTAGAGGTTCGCATAGCTCGGCGCGAACCTAGTCCCCATGGCGGTGCCGCACAGCTGTCTATAAAATTTCCCATCGTGGTAGAAATAGTTGTGCGTTAGAATATAGCTAATCCCTTCTAGGATGAATGTCTTCTGCAGTGCCGGCACTGTGTGGTCCTTCTTGAGAAAGTACTCTACAGCTTCTCGACCTCCTTTGTGTGGTATGCAGGTATATAGGGAGGTGACGTCACAGGTGGCGAGTAGGTAGTTCTCTTTCCATTCTGTGTTCTCCAGAATGTTCAGAATCTGTGTTGAATCTCTCACGTACGATGGTAGTTGTGTCACATATTTCTGTAAGTTCTTATCTAAATATTCAGACAGATTGCTGGTTAGAGACCCTATGCCGGATATGATGGGTCTTCCCGGAGGGTTGTGGAGAGTCTTGTGGATTTTCGGGAGGTAGTAGAAGACGGGAGTGATGGGATGCTCCATGCTTATGTATCTGAATTCTTTATGGTTCAGTATTTTGTTGTTGTGTGCCTCTCCTAGAATCCTGTCCAGTTCCTTCTTGAAACCACCTGCGGGGTTATTCCTCATAATTTCGTAGGTCTTGGTATCCGACAAGATTCGTCTGCATTCTGTGTAGTAGTCTTCTTTATCCAGGACTACTATGCCGCCCCCCTTGTCGGCGGGTTTAATCACTAAGGCCTAGATTTGGAGTTCGGCGGTAAAAGGGCTGCTAACGCTCCGCGGGCTTTTTTCTGGCCGCACCATAAAATTAACTCTGGTATCGAGAGTTCAAACAAATGCTGCGTTAGGCTCCAAAAAAGGAGCGTAGAGCATTTTTACCGCAAATACAACTCTCGATACCAGAGTTGCTTACGGACGCGGCCGGCCTCAAAAACGTGCTTGTGCACGATTCCCCCATAGGAAACAATGGGGCTGTTTGAGCTGAAAAAAAACCTAACACCTGCAAAAAAGCAGCGTTCAGCTCCTAACGCAGCCCCATTGTTTCCTATGGGGAAACACTTCCTACGTCTGCACCTAACACTCTAACATGTACCCCGAGTCTAAACACCCCTAGCCTTACACTTATTAACCCCTAATCTGCCGCCCCCGCTATCGCTGACACCTGCATATTTTTTTAAACCCCTAATCTGCCGCTCCGTAAATCGCCGCCACCTACGTTATCCCTATGTACCCCTAATCTGCTACCCCTAACACCGCCGACCCCTATATTATATTTATTAACCCCTAACCTGCCCCCCACAACGTCGCCGACACCTGCCTACACTTATTAACCCCTAATCTGCCGAGCGGACCTGAGCGCTACTATAATAAAGTTATTAACCCCTAATCCGCCTCACTAACCCTATCATAAATAGTATTAACCCCTAATCTGCCCTCCCTAACATCGCCGACACCTAACTTCAATTATTAACCCCTAATCTGCCGACCGGAGCTCACCGCTATTCTAATAAATGTATTAACCCCTAAAGCTAAGTCTAACCCTAACACTAACACCCCCCTAAGTTAAATATAATTTTTATCTAACGAAATAAATTAACTCTTATTAAATAAATGATTCCTATTTAAAGCTAAATACTTACCTGTAAAATAAATCCTAATATAGCTACAATATAAATTATAATTATATTATAGCTATTTTAGGATTAATATTTATTTTACAGGCAACTTTGTAATTATTTTAACCAGGTACAATAGCTATTAAATAGTTAAGAACTATTTAATAGTTACCTAGTTAAAATAATAACAAATTTACCTGTAAAATAAATCCTAACCTAAGTTATAATTAAACCTAACACTACCCTATCAATAAAATAATTAAATAAACTACCTACAATTACCTACAATTAACCTAACACTACACTATCAATAAATTAATTAAACACAATTCCTACAAATAAATACAATTAAATAAACTAGCTAAAGTACAAAAAATAAAAAAGAACTAAGTTACAGAAAATAAAAAAATATTTACAAACATAAGAAAAATATTACAACAATTTTAAACTAATTACACCTACTCTAAGCCCCCTAATAAAATAACAAAGCCCCCCAAAATAAAAAATTCCCTACCCTATTCTAAATTAAAAAAGTTACAAGCTCTTTTACCTTACCAGCCCTGAACAGGGCCCTTTGCGGGGCATGCCCCAAGAATTTCAGCTCTTTTGCCTGTAAAAAAAAACATACAATACCCCCCCCAACATTACAACCCACCACCCACATACCCCTAATCTAACCCAAACCCCCCTTAAATAAACCTAACACTAAGCCCCTGAAGATCTTCCTACCTTGTCTTCACCATCCAGGTATCACCGATCCGTCCTGGCTCCAAGATCTTCATCCAACCCAAGCGGGGGTTGGCGATCCATAATCCGGTCCAGAAGAGGCTCCAAAGTCTTCCTCCTATCCGGCAAGAAGAGGACATCCGGACCGGCAAACATCTTCTCCAAGCGGCATCTTCGATCTTCTTCCATCCGGAGCGAAGCGGCAGGATCCTGAAGACATCCAGCGCGGAACATCCATCCGGACCGACGACTGAACGACGAATGACTGTTCCTTTAAGGGACGTCATCCAAGATGGCGTCCCTCGAATTCCGATTGGCTGATAGGATTCTATCAGCCAATCGGAATTAAGGTAGGAATTTTCTGATTGGCTGATGGAATCAGCCAATCAGAATCTAGTTCAATCCGATTGGCCGATCCAATCAGCCAATCAGATTGAGCTCGCATTCTATTGGCTGATCGGAACAGCCAATAGAATGCGAGCTCAATCTGATTGGCTGATTGGATCGGCCAATCGGATTGAACTAGATTCTGATTGGCTGATTCCATCAGCCAATCAGAAAATTCCTACCTTAATTCCGATTGGCTGATAGAATCCTATCAGCCAATCGGAATTCGAGGGACGCCATCTTGGATGACGTCTCTTAAAGGAACAGTCATTCGTCGTTCAGTCGTCGGTCCGGATGGATGTTCCGCGCTGGATGTCTTCAGGATCCTGCCGCTTCGCTCCGGATGGAAGAAGATCGAAGATGCCGCTTGGAGAAGATGTTTGCCGGTCCGGATGTCCTCTTCTTGCCGGATAGGAGGAAGACTTTGGAGCCTCTTCTGGACCGGATTATGGATCGCCAACCCCCGCTTGGGTTGGATGAAGATCTTGGAGCCAGGACGGATCGGTGATACCTGGATGGTGAAGACAAGGTAGGAAGATCTTCAGGGGCTTAGTGTTAGGTTTATTTAAGGGGGGTTTGGGTTAGATTAGGGGTATGTGGGTGGTGGGTTGTAATGTTGGGGGGGGTATTGTATGTTTTTTTTTACAGGCAAAAGAGCTGAAATTCTTGGGGCATGCCCCGCAAAGGGCCCTGTTCAGGGCTGGTAAGGTAAAAGAGCTTGTAACTTTTTTAATTTAGAATAGGGTAGGGAATTTTTTATTTTGGGGGGCTTTGTTATTTTATTAGGGGGCTTAGAGTAGGTGTAATTAGTTTAAAATTGTTGTAATATTTTTCTTATGTTTGTAAATATTTTTTTATTTTCTGTAACTTAGTTCTTTTTTATTTTTTGTACTTTAGCTAGTTTATTTAATTGTATTTATTTGTAGGAATTGTGTTTAATTAATTTATTGATAGTGTAGTGTTAGGTTAATTGTAGGTAATTGTAGGTAGTTTATTTAATTATTTTATTGATAGGGTAGTGTTAGGTTTAATTATAACTTAGGTTAGGATTTATTTTACAGGTAAATTTGTTATTATTTTAACTAGGTAACTATTAAATAGTTCTTAACTATTTAATAGCTATTGTACCTGGTTAAAATAATTACAAAGTTGCCTGTAAAATAAATATTAATCCTAAAATAGCTATAATATAATTATAATTTATATTGTAGCTATATTAGGATTTATTTTACAGGTAAGTATTTAGCTTTAAATAGGAATCATTTATTTAATAAGAGTTAATTTATTTCGTTAGATAAAAATTATATTTAACTTAGGGGGGTGTTAGTGTTAGGGTTAGACTTAGCTTTAGGGGTTAATACATTTATTAGAATAGCGGTGAGCTCCGGTCGGCAGATTAGGGGTTAATAATTGAAGTTAGGTGTCGGCGATGTTAGGGAGGGCAGATTAGGGGTTAATACTATTTATGATAGGGTTAGTGAGGCGGATTAGGGGTTAATACATTTATTATAGTAGCGCTCAGGTCCGCTCGGCAGATTAGGGGTTAATAAGTGTAGGCAGGTGTCGGCGACGTTGAGGGGGGCAGATTAGGGGTTAATAAATATAATATAGGGGTCGGCGATGTTAGGGGCAGCAGATTAGGGGTACATAGGGATAACGTAGGTGGCGGCGATTTGCGGTCGGAAGATTAGGGGTTAATTATTTTAAGTAGCTGGCGGCGACGTTGTGGGGGGAAAGTTAGGGTTTAATAAATGTAATACAGGGGTCGGCGGGGTTAGGGGCAGCAGATTAGGGGTACATAAATATAACGTAGGTGGCGGTCGGCAGATTAGGGGTTAAAAATTTTAATCGAGTGGCGGCGGTATGGGGGGACCTCGGTTTAGGGGTACATAGGTAGTTTATGGGTGTTAGTGTACTTTAGGGTACAGTAGTTAAGAGCTTTATGAACCGGCGTTAGCCAGAAAGCTCTTAACTCCTGCTATTTTCAGGCGGCTGGAATCTTGTCGTTAGAGCTCTAACGCTCACTTCAGAAACGACTCTAAATACCAGCGTTAGAAAGATCCCATTGAAAAGATAGGCTACGCAAATGGCGTAGGGGGATCTGCGGTATGGAAAAGTCGCGGCTGTAAAGTGAGCGTTAGACCCTTTAATCACTGACTCCAAATACCAGCGGGCGGCCAAAACCAGCGTTAGGAGCCTCTAACGCTGGTTTTGACGGCTACCGCCGAACTCCAAATCTAGGCCTAAGTTTCTGTTCTTTTCCAGTGCTTTGATAGTTAGCATCTGGCTCTTAGATAGATTATGTTTGTGTTTCAATAGTTGGTTCTGACTGATTTTCTTCAAGTCGTTGCATACCATCGTCTCAAAGGTTTCGATGGCGTTGCCCTTGCTGGATGTAGGGTAAAAAGATGAATTAGGTTTTAAGTCAGTGTGTTGGTATGGATCTGTGAGTCTATTGTCATATTCGAGAGGTGACTTCATAAAATGCCGTTTCAGTGTTAGCTTTCTTGTGAATTGTTTGATGTTGACAAATGTGTCAAATTTGTTGAGGCCCTTGGATGGGGCAAAGGAGAGGCCGTAGCTTAGAATAGATTTTTCTTTGTCCGTTAGAGTAATAGAGCTGAGGTTATATATTCCCTTGGTATTCACTTCATTCTCTGGACTGTTTGTATGTTCTTTCTCAGTTTTGCCATTTATTCTCCTTCCGCCCCTCTTTCCTCTGTGCTTATTCTTTTTTCCATAGGGTGTTGGAATTCGTCTGTGTTGGAATTCTTCCTCTTTAGGGAGGTTCTTTCTAGTTCTTTGGTCGTCAATTGGTGATTCACTAAAAAATGACTGGAATTGGAGGCTGTGGAAACGTCATTGTGGTTGACGCTAGAAATTATGTTAGTGGATGTAGGGTTTAACTGTCTTTGGTCGACTTGTCTGTTTACCCGGTTTTCTTTGTTGTCACTTGGCCTCGACCTGTTGATGTTGGGTGTATTTCTATACCCTTGATGTTCCATTCTGAGGTTGTGTTCCATCCTATTGTGATAGGAGTTGTGGGAGTAGTCGGTGTAGTTGGGCTGAAATTGATGGTCGTTAAGTCTATTCGGTGTGTGCATTTGCTCCTCATATCCAAAGTTACGTTGTCTCCTGTAATTTTGTTGATCATAGTCCCTTCTGTGGTATGGTCTATCATAGTTTCTCCATCTTGGATATTGGTTTCTTCTATATGTGAATTTCTCATTGAAATTCCACCTTGGAGAGTTGGGACCTTCCTTAAACTGGTGTTGTCTCTGGGAATGATGGTAGTCCGATTCCTTATTGAGAAAGAGATCCTCTTTTCGGTTATTCCTATGATTCATTACTCCATTTGGACGATAGTGGTATCCCCATTGACCCTCATTGCCATATGCTTGGTTGCGTCTTTCCGGGTTCCACCTCTGGTAGTTGTTATATTGTCTTTGTCCGTATTCATTGTTTCTATCTTTTGGGGTATGTGGTTCATATTCATAAGTTTGTTCCCCTCTATTGTGGAATCTCGGTTTGTGTCTGTTCTTTTTGTAGGAAACTGTTGTCCATTCTTCTTCGTTAGCTGATGGTCTTTGGTTCGAGTTATCGGGGCAAGGGGTTTCCATATTATTGTCCTCAATGGTGTTGTTTTCATTAGTGTCCTTGTGCCTGATGAGGTTTAGTTCTCTATTCAGTTTCTTACTTTTTTTGTTTGTGATGTCTTCTCTAATTTTCGATATTTTCTTATCTAGGTGTTCTTTTTTCTCTAGAATCTCTGTAGTTTCTATTATTTGGCCTTCTGGTCCAATCAAATCATCTTCATTTGTTTTTATCTCTATATCTACCTGTTTCAGGATAGATTCTCTATGCTCGATGATGGCTTCCATGAGGGACCTTGATGCTGTAATAAGTATGTTGCCCCATTTGTTAATAAACTCTGGGTTATCTGATTGAAATGCACATTCTTTTTTGATTAGCAGCCCTTTCGGGATAATGTTTAGTTCTAGGCATTTCCTTAAGAATATAATTTCAGCCTTATATTTCACTTCTTGAATTAGCAGCCTCTCTAAATTTTTGAATATGGATGTGTAATCAATTCGCCCTGTTCTCTCCTGATTTATAGACATCGATGTGTCATTAATCTCTAGGGTGATTTCTTTCCTTAATGATTTAGTGAAATTCATTTTTATTATGGTTATGGGATGACACTCGTGTTACCCTTTCTGCAGCTGAAAGATAAGTGGGGAAGATTATAATGATAGATTCAATGTTGTCTTACAGCGCTGAAAGTGTGGACCTATAGCTCCTGTCTATAGTGGGTCCCCAGATACCCACTTGTAGAAAGATGTGTCAAATGGTGGTTAGAAAGGAGCGCCAAATAGTGGCGAGGTCTGATGCGATATAGGTGTAAAAATATGGTATTTCGTCTGAAAAAATGTATAGCACTATGGCTCAGCTACAATTATGGTGGTTGTGCTGTATAGATGTATAGGTTTTGAAATCTAGATTTGAAATCTAAGAGTGGCACAGTTGGTACATAAAAGTATTTAATACATATTAAACATTTAAAACAAGGGTATCGTTTAAAATATACTTTAGCAGAACGGCAGGAAATAATATATAAAAACACATAAACACATAAACATCTATAAAAACACGCGTGTTTTGCTTATTAGCTGTATGTATAATGTCTCATGAAGATCGTCTCATATGTAATTGTATTAACATAGATCAGGAAATAATAATAATAAAAAACAAATAATGTCCAATAATCCCTTCTCAAAGTTAAGAGATATATAAAAAAGGTTTTCCCATGTGTATCCAAAAAATAAACTGTCCAATTTAAGTGTTGTCCAAAACCGTGATATAAATGAGTAGTGCAAATCCAGCAAATTCAAAAGTTCTATTAAAAAAGCTTTTCAAAAAACATTTCAAAAAAACATTTAATGGAGGTAGATAATCTGGAAGTTCAAAAAGTTCTATCAAAAATGGTGACAAAAAATAAATCCGTGAATTCAATCCAAAATAGTGATAAAGATAAGTCCATAAAAATGTAAAATATCCAAAAGGTAAAAAACCAAAAAAATAAGTAATTAGTATGTGCACAGACTAGTGAGAGTGATCCCTAAAAGGGGTCTTTGGTGGAGGGGTTATACTTCCATGTAAAAAAATTATTTGTTGTATAAGAAGCAAAAAAAAAAAATAATAAAAAAAAATAATAATGAATGAATATAAAAATAAAAATAAAAATAGGCAAAATACAAAAATAGAAATAAAAATAATCCTAGGGAATCTTCAAAACCTGAAAATAAAGGATAATAACAATAGTGTAATACTGTATTATAATTCAATAATCAAGGAATAAATAGCTCACCATAGCTCTGTCAACGCGTTTCGGCCCACAAGAGAGGCCTTTATCAAGACTATAGTATGGTGTGGGTGAGCTGGAGACTTTATACCTCTCTCTAACCAATCATATTGCACTGAAATTGCGCCAAATTTTGCGCCAAAATTTTGCGCCAAAAATGTGATACCGGAAGTGTTGGGCCGGAAGTGCTCCTCTGTACATCGAAATGGTTCACATTTGTCTCAGTATAACTTAGACAAGGCTTTTGTTGGAACATTGTCTGTATTGTTCTTAATGTGCTTTTACATACTATGTGCCTTAATAGTTAACTGTGGGGTCAAACGTTATGATTTGCCGGTGTTTTTGAACCGGAAGTGGCAGCTAAATGTAAACATCCGGTAAAGCTATGCCGGATGTTAAGCTTTGCCGGTTATGGGTGAAACGGAAGTGGTATTTGCCCAGCACCAATCAGATCCGGAGGGGCAAAAAACAGTTGTCCAACAGATAGAGCCAGTTCTTGCAACTTGGCATGAAGCATGTGACAATTTGCCGGCACGTTTCTGCACCGGAAGTGGCCGAAAGAAGTAAAATACTGTAAACATCTGGTGAGGTTATACCGGATGTGACACTTTGCCGGTCATGGTTAAACCGGAAGCGGTGTTTATCCTAGCTTGTTTAGATCCAAAGGGACAAAAAATCATAACCTTGGTAATTGTCTAGTGAACAGAATCAATGTAGAGATCACGGTACAGAGTGTGTATATTGTAAAATATACAGAATATGTATATTGGAAAATATATATATATAAAATATATATATAAAATACATTATATAATATATAAAAATCTAAAAACCTTAAGAAAAATTTTTAAAAAACTTTTTAGGATAAAAATATAAAAGATATAAAGTATAAAGAAAAATTTTTCAAATGGTATCTATGATTGGTTAGAATGTCTAGTGTAGGTAGAAAGAGTACATTCGTATCTATCTGTATTCTCTTTTTGTCATGTGCAATATTGGATTTTGGAAGCTTTTATTTTCTATCTAAATGTGCCTGGTATAAAAATTAATTAGCTGTATGCGCAATCTGATAGAATTGTTTTGGAATCAGATGTGGATATGGAGGAAACTTGTCTTATATGAGTATTTAAATATATTGTGAGATCGATGGGTACTTGTATCGATCTAATTGATTAGTTGTCTTTTGGTGGATTATGAGTTTAGATTTGTTATGAGGTGTATTCTTCATTTCAGTGTCTGCATGTTGATGGAATTGGGACATGTTACCTCTCTACACATTTTAAATTGTGTCTATATTCTTATGAAGAGTCAGGCTTTGGTTATTTTCTAACTTACTATGTTAGATATTTCCCAGATGGAGAGGCTGCTATATCAAGTGTCAGAACTATTCTTGTTGACTGCTACTATGTCTCATATACTGTTGACATATTAGGGGATCATATCTTGTTAATGTTGTTGGCATCTGTATGGTCTCTCTGTTTAGATAGTGAAGTTTGTTGGAACTAGTCCTATGGACGTTTGAGTAGAGCAGTGGAAATGATTGGATTGGCTTTAGAGATCCTTATATAGATCTATGTGGGACATCTTCATTAGGTATATTTTGTGTATTGTTCTTGTCGTGTCATATGTTGACCTCGGTATGTTTTCTTTGATGTTTCCCTTCTGTATGAGGGCAGCAGTGTTCCGAATAAGTATTCAGAAGTCAAATTTATGTGTGTTTCAGGCTTAACAGATGTGAGAGGTCTTCCTTGTTGTTCAGACCCTTCGGGTAGAGGCAATCCAGCTCAAAGATCCATCTGGATTCCGCGATCAGGAGCTTCTTTTCATAGTTGCCTCCCCTCCAATTAGGCTTTACTATCTGGATACCGTAGAAGTTTAGATCCTTGATGTTTCCTTTGTGTTTCATAGAAAAGTGTCTATACAGTGCGGTGTCTGTGCTGCCATGTTCAATCTGTAGCACATGTTCCCGTATTCTGTCTTTTAAGCATCTTGAGGTCTGTCCGACGTATTGGAGTCCACAGTTGCATTGTATTATGTAAATTACCCCCTTACTGCTGCATCTAATCAGATCCTTTATTTCATGTTTGATACTGGAGTTGTGCGGCGAAAAGTTTTTAATTTTCAAGCCTCTCTTACACGCCTTGCAGCTCGGGCATGGGAAAAAACCTTTTATGGGTTTCCCGGATAGATCTTTCGTCTGAGTTGTTGTTGGGCGTGGAATGCTAGGAGATAGAATGTTCTTAAGGTTTCTGATTTCCTATAGATAAATTTCGGCCTGTTGATGAGTGTTTCGCCAATTGTGTCGTCATCCTTCAGTAGATGCCAGTGCTTTTCTATTATTTTCTCGATGGTTCTCCTATTCTCGCTGTACTGCGTGATAAAGGCAACATCTATGGAGTCGGTGTTCATGTCTCTCCCAATTCTCTTGTCTTTATACTTGAGAAGTTCCTTACGATCCTTTTGCCTGACCTCTTCTATGTCTTTGTGGAGTTTTTCCTCTTCATATCCTCTCTCCAGGAAGCGTTTTTTCAGTTCTTCCGCCTGGGTTTCCCATAAATTGGGGTCCGAACAGTTCTTTTTCAATCTTAGTAACTGTCCCTTGGGTATATTCTCCTTCCATTTGAAGTGATGGCAACTTTCCCTGTGGACATAGTTGTTACAATCCACAGGTTTAAAAAATGTTGAAGTCTGAAGTTTCCCATTTTTGATGATTATTCTTAGATCGAGGAATGTGATTTCCTTGTCACTGATCTCGTAGGTGAATTTCAGGTTGTTGGTGTTGTTGTTCATAACCCTTATAGTGTGTTCTAAATCTTCTTTGGAGCCTTTCCATATCAGGAGGATGTCATCTATGTATCTGTAGTAGGAGACTAGGTCCGCGCCGGCTGGGCAGAACTCCCAAAATATGTGTTCCCATTTGCCCATGTAGAGGTTCGCATAGCTTCTAACCAATCATAGATACCATTTGAAAAATTTTTCTTTATACTTTATATCTTTTATATTTTTATCCTAAAAAGTTTTTTAAAAATTTTTCTTAAGGTTTTTAGATTTTTATATATTATATAATGTATTTTATATATATATATTTTATATATATATATTTTCCAATATACATATTCTGTATATTTTACAATATACACACTCTGTACCGTGATCTCTACATTGATTCTGTTCACTAGACAATTACCAAGGTTATGATTTTTTGTCCCTTTGGATCTAAACAAGCTAGGATAAACACCGCTTCCGGTTTAACCATGACCGGCAAAGTGTCACATCCGGTATAACCTCACCAGATGTTTACAGTATTTTACTTCTTTCGGCCACTTCCGGTGCAGAAACGTGCCGGCAAATTGTCACATGCTTCATGCCAAGTTGCAAGAACTGGCTCTATCTGTTGGACAACTGTTTTTTGCCCCTCCGGATCTGATTGGTGCTGGGCAAATACCACTTCCGTTTCACCCATAACCGGCAAAGCTTAACATCCGGCATAGCTTTACCGGATGTTTACATTTAGCTGCCACTTCCGGTTCAAAAACACCGGCAAATCATAACGTTTGACCCCACAGTTAACTATTAAGGCACATAGTATGTAAAAGCACATTAAGAACAATACAGACAATGTTCCAACAAAAGCCTTGTCTAAGTTATACTGAGACAAATGTGAACCATTTCGATGTACAGAGGAGCACTTCCGGCCCAACACTTCCGGTATCACATTTTTGGCGCAAAATTTTGGCGCAAAATTTGGCGCAATTTCAGTGCAATATGATTGGTTAGAGAGAGGTATAAAGTCTCCAGCTCACCCACACCATACTATAGTCTTGATAAAGGCCTCTCTTGTGGGCCGAAACGCGTTGACAGAGCTATGGTGAGCTATTTATTCCTTGATTATTGAATTATAATACAGTATTACACTATTGTTATTATCCTTTATTTTCAGGTTTTGAAGATTCCCTAGGATTATTTTTATTTCTATTTTTGTATTTTGCCTATTTTTATTTTTATTTTTATATTCATTCATTATTTTTTTTTTTTTTTGCTTCTTATACAACAAATAATTTTTTTTACATGGAAGTATAACCCCTCCACCAAAGACCCCTTTTAGGGATCACTCTCACTAGTCTGTGCACATACTAATTACTTATTTTTTTGGTTTTTTACCTTTTGGATATTTTACATTTTTATGGACTTATCTTTATCACTATTTTGGATTGAATTCACAATTTATTTTTTGTCACCATTTTTGATAGAACTTTTTGAACTTCCAGATTATCTACCTCCATTAAATGTTTTTTGAAATGTTTTTTGAAAAGCTTTTTTAATAGAACTTTTGAATTTGCTGGATTTGCACTACTCATTTATATCACGGTTTTGGACAACACTTAAATTGGACAGTTTATTTTTTGGATACACATGGGAAAACCTTTTTTATATATCTCTTAACTTTGAGAAGGGATTATTGGACATTATTTGTTTTTTATTATTATTATTTCCTGATCTATGTTAATACAATTACATATGAGACGATCTTCATGAGACATTATACATACAGCTAATAAGCCAAACACGCGTGTTTTTATAGATGTTTATGTGTTTATGTGTTTTTATACATTATTTCCTGCCGTTCTGCTAAAGTATATTTTAAACGATACCCTTGTTTTAAATGTTTAATATGTATTAAATACTTTTATGTACCAACTGTGACACTCTTAGATTTCAAATCTAGATTTCAAAACCTATACATCTATACAGCACAACCACCATAATTGTAGCTGAGCCATAGTGCTATACATTTTTTCAGACGAAATACCATATTTTTACACCTATATCGCATCAGACCTCGCCACTATTAGGCGCTCCTTTCTAACCACCATTTGGCACACTAAAGTTAGCTTAGTTCACAATAGGCAATATCACGACCACGTTAACTTGCAAGCGTATTACAAGTTGAAAGTAGACAGGTGCACTTGAGCACAAACAAACTGGAAGGCTTAATTAATTTTGGATGTGTATGCAAAATCAACAGACAGAAACAAATAATGAGCAGGTGTCAGGATGATTCAGCAATTTATGAGTGGGAGATGGTAATAATTGAAATTGTTTCAATATTTGAAATAAGTTCAAAAGAGGCCCACAAACAGTTAGCAATAGCAATGAGTTAAGCAGAGGAATCAAGGTAGCTTCTGCAGGCAAACAGTAAGAGCAAGGTAATTCAGGCAGAGAATCACAGTGGAAACAGTCAAATTAAGACAACATGCTGCCTATTGACATCTGCTGAAGAAATGCACACTACATCAAGCTAACCCTACTCTCTCTCTTATGCTTTCAGGTACGTGAATAGAGTCCCTGTCAATCTGCAAAGTATTCACTGCACTCTGGTGTTTTTTCCTCTCTTGTAACTCTCTTATGGTACGTGAATAGAGTCCCTGTCAATCTGCAAAGTACTCACTGCACTCTGGTGTTTTTTCCTCTCTTGTAACTCTCTTATGGTATGTGAATAGAGTCCCTGTCAATCTGCAAAGTATTCACTGCACTCTGGTGTTTTTTCCTCTCTTGTAACTCTCTTATGGTACCTGAATAGAGTCTCTGTCAATCTGCAAAGTATTCACTGCACTCTGGTGTTTTTTCCTCTCTTGTAACTCTCTTATGGTACGTGAATAGAGTCCCTGTCAATCTGCAAAGTATTCACTGCACTCTGGTGTTTTTTCCTCTCTTGTAACTCTCTTATGGTACATGCATATTTATATAGAGCAAATGATTTTAGGTTAATTTAGTCCTAGATTTGTTGTACTGTTATCCAATGTCTTACTTCTAATGATTTTTTAATTGCCATGTGATCTTCAATCCTTATCAATACTTGCTATTATTCTTAAATGTATAGCTATCTTATGCCATAGTTTCAACCTCCTCCAAATATTATTGTCTGTTTACTTAACTCACCCTGACCAGACCAGAATCTAACTTTCAAATTGGCCCTTCATTTGTCTCTGATTCATCAATCAAGTAACTTAGTGGACACAGCTGACTTCCCTGCCTATATATTTTAACATCCACTTGGGATGTGCATTGCACTGGGCTGTGCATTGCTAAAACAACATATGCTCGCATTTTCAAAGTGAACATTTTATAAGTGAGGCATTAACAATAGAATTATACAAGAATTCAACAAGGATTGGGCAAGGGGCAAGACACAAGGCAAGTACTTCTGTAATATTATGTTTTATGTACCTCATTGTTTGCTTATGCAACTGCTACTGTAATACTGTGTCTTATGTGATTAATTGGTTCCCACTTTTGTAAAAAATCTCAATATATTCACATTCCTTTTTGCTGCCTCTTGTCTCTATAACAAAATACATTATTCAATTACTCTTTCTCCCTCTCCACTTGCACTGTTCATTAGCCCATCTCTCTTAAACTCACCTTACTTTTGTACTCATGAACTTTACCTATTCCTAAACACTCTCTCGCCCCCCCTGCACCTCGTCTCAAAAACAGTCTCATTGCTGCAAATCTGTATCTCATCTCATGTCACTCTCCCTCTTGCTTTTACTAACTGCTGGTGACATCTCCTCTAATCCTGGTCCCCAACAACTACCTAGCCATGCACATCCATGTGTACCGTCCCATAGACTCAGAAAACAAAACTCTGCCAACCTTACTCACATTCCTCTTGCATCAAAAGCCACTACCCCTTTCACTTGTGCACTCTGGAACTCTCGCTCTGTTTGCAACAAGCTCACTTCTATACATGACCTCTTTATCTCTCACTCCCTCAACCTTCTGGCCCTAACAGAAACCTGGCTCTCTCCCCTAGACACAGCATCCACTGCTGCTCTGTTACATTGGGGTCTCCACTTCAGCCACACTCCTAGGTCTGGTAATAGACAAGGAGGCGGTGTAGGTATTTTACTTTCCTCTCGTTGCACCTTTCAACAAATACAATCCATCTCTTCCCTCAAATTTTTCCTCATTCAAAACCCATATGCTTCACTTATTCTCTCTTCTCTCTATACGTGTTGCAGTCATATACCGATCCCCTGGCTCCTCAACTCAATTTCTAGATCCATTGGCTGCCTGGCTACCTTATTTCCTTTCTTCAGACACCACTGCCCTCATTTTTGGTGACTTCAACATCCCTCTTGACAATCCCACTGCCTCATCTGCAAAACAACTTCTGCAACTCACTTGCTCTTTCAGTTTGTCACAATGGACTGATTCTCCCACTCACACAGACAGTCCCTCACTTGACCTGATCTTTAGCTATCGATGCACTCTCTCAAACTTCACAAACTCCCCCTTTCCTCTTTCTGACCACCATCTCCTTACTTGCAACATATAATCCCTCCCTACAACTCTCCCTCCTTCTACTCCTCACACCAAACTTCACAGAAGCATTATGTCATTAGATCAGCAACAGCTTGCTAATTCCCTCGAACCTCTCCTCTCATCCTTCTCCTCCTTTCCCTGCCCTGACCAATCTATCTGCCACTATAATTCCACCCTTACATCCGTCCTTGACAATCTAGCCCCTCTTACCATTGCTCAGAAATCACACACTCATCCTTAGCCCTGGCATACTCATTTGACACGGTACCTACGCAGATGTTCCCATACTGCTGAGCGGCACTGGAGAAAATCTCGGTGTTCAGCTGATTTTCTTCATTACAAATTCATCTTGAACTCCTACTATTCTGCCCTTAATCTCCATAAGCAACACTACTTCTCTACTCTTATCTCTAATCTTTCTTCAAACCCAAAACATCTGTTCTCCAATTTCAATACTCTTCTCCGCCTTCCCCCAACTCCGAATACAACTTGTCAGCTCAAGACTTTGCCAGCCACTTTATTTACAAAATCAACTCCATCAGAAACGAAATCATCTCTCAACATAATTCCATTCTCTCACCCTCTCAAGTGCTCTCAATCAACCACAACCCACAAAACCTTGAACTTAGCTCATTCTCCCCTGTTACTGAGGAAGAAGTTTCGACACTTATACTGCGCTCTCACCTCACTACCTGTCCCCTTGACCCTATCCACTTACAGCTACTCCACTCCCTCTCTGCTACCATTACCACTATACTCACACACATTTTCAACCTCTCCCTCAGCACCGGTATATTTCTCTCATCTCTGAAACATGCACTAGTCACACCTATCCTCAAAAAACCTTCCCTTGATCCTACCTCCCCATTCAACTACCGCCCTATTTCCCTCCTCCCTCTTGCCTCAAAGCTTCTTCAAAAACTAGTATATGCACGCCTATCCCAGCACCCTCCTCCATCTCAACACCGGTAGATCATCCACCTGCCACCACGCATCCCCGACAAACACCATAGGACCCTTCACCTGCTGCAACTGCTCCTTCTCCTCCCTCCGAACCACTAACCCCCCAGTCACCTCACGCAAAATCAACCGCAACCATCTCAACTGCATCCTTCTCAACACCTGCTCCGTCCACAAGCACACCGTCGAAATCTGGAACCTGCTCAACTCCACCTCCCCAGATGTTGCCTTCCTCACCAAAACCTGGCTGAACCCCACATCAATGCACAACGTATACAAGATCTCCCACAAGGACCGCAGCAACTGACCAGGAGGAGGCATCGCCATCGTCCACAAACACTCCCTCCACGTCACAACCAGCTTCGAATACCACTCAACAGGCTTGGAACAGCTTCACTTCAAGATCCAGGCCAGTCCCAACACCACCCTCTGTGGCACCCTCATCTACAGACCTCCCGGACCTCGTCCTGCCTTCTGTGACTTCATCACCAACCTCATCGCACACCCCACACCCTTGCCTCAACAGACTACATCCTCCTCGGTGACCTCAACTTTCACCTAGACAACCCCAATGACCACAACACCACCAACCTCTTAGAAAACCTTGGAACCATTGGACTGAAGCATCTCGTCAACTTAGCTGGACACACCCTTGACCCTATCTTCTCTGCAGGCAACCACATCTCAGTCAACCACATCACTGAACTCCATTGGACCGACTACCATTGTGTACACTTTTCCTTCAACAAACCCACCACACACCTCTGGCAGCACCACCCGCCCCGCAGAAACTGGAACAACATCACCGAAGACACCGTGCACCCTGAACAAGTGCCCCCCAGCTACCTCCACAGATGCCAACTCCACCACCTGAAACCTCCACCACTGGCTCACAGACTGTGCCAACACCCTTGCCACTTTTAAGAAACCGTCCAATCGCCAACCCACCAACAAGGCTAGTTGGTTCACCCCGGCCCTCCAGGACTCCAAACGCCACTGCAGGCGATTGGAAAGGACCTGGAGATCCAGCAAGACCCCTGTGAATAAAACAGCCTACAAAGAAGCCATCACTACCCACCACCACCTCATCAAAACCACCAAGAAGACAGCCATTCAAGATAGAATCAATGCCAACGTCCACAACAGCAAGGAGCTATTCACAGTCATCAAGGAATTCTTCAATCCCAACAATGACACCAACGACATCCCACCCTCCCAGGACCTCTGCGATAACCTTGCAACGTACTTCCACCGCAAGATCGTCGGCATCTATGACAGCTTTGTGCCCCAGAACTCACCCACCACTGCCTACCCACCAACTCCCACTGATACCTCATCCAAATACACCACCGCCTACCCCCCACGGACCATCTGGAGCCCCCTCACCACAGAGGACACCATCAGAATCATGAGATTGATCCACTCCGGAGCACCCTCAGACCCATGCCAGCATCACATATTCAACAAAGCGGGTTACACCATCGCCCCCGAGCTCTGCAGCACCATCAACTGCTCCATCGAAACCGGCACCTTTCCAGATGATTGGAAGCACACAGAATTAAAACCCTACTGAAAAAATCCACGGCTGACCCCAATTAACAGAAGAACTACCGCCCAATCTCTCTGCTCCCCTTTGCGGCCAAAGTCATTGAGAAGTCCATCAACGCGCAACTCATTGACTACATTGAGGCCAATCACATCCTTGACCCCTCCCAATCCGGTTTCAGGAGCAACCACAGCACCAAGACCACCCTCCTCGCTGCCACAGACGACATCCTTGCCCTACTCGACCGAGGAGAGACCGCCGCCCTCATTCTCCTAGACCTCTCAGCAGCATTCGACACTGTCTCCCACCTCACCCTCTGCACCCGCCTACACGATGCCGGCATACACAACAAAGCCCTGGAATGGATCACCTCCTTCCTCACCGGCAAAACCCAAAAAGTTAGACTCCCACCCTTCACCTCCAAGCCCACAGAAATTAGCTGAGGTGTACCCAAAGGCTCTTCGCTGAGCCCCACCCTATTCAACATCTACATGGCCCCTCTCGCTGCCATCACCCAACGACACAACCTCAACATCGTCTCCTACGCCGATGACACCTAGCTAATCATCTCACTCACCAGTGACCCCACCACTTCCAAGAGAAACGTTCATTTAGGGCTAACAGCAGTCACCACCTGGATGAGCTACAACTGCCTAAAACTGAACGCAGACAAGACCGAAGTCCTCCTCCTCAGTCCCACCACATCCACCTGGAATAACTCCTGGTGACCCACAGCCCTTGGACACCCTCCAACCCCCACTGACCATGCATGAAATCTAGGCGTCATCCTGGACTCAACGCTCTCCATGGACCAACAAATCCATGCCGTCTCCTCTTCATGCTTCCACACACTTCACCTGCTGCGAAAGAACTTCAAATGGATCCCAACAGAGACCAGGAAGACTGTCACCCACGCCCTCGTCAGCAGCTGACTGCACTACGGCAATTCACTCTACGCCAGCTCCACCATCAAGCTCCAAAAGAGACTACAGCGCATCAAGAATGCCTCGGCCAGACTAATCCTCGATATCCCTCTTCAATACCACATCAGCAAACACCTGAGGAACCTGCACTGGCTCCCCATCAACAAAAGAATAACCTTCAAACTTCTCACCCACGCATTCAAGGCCCTCCACAACATCGGTCCCGAATACTTGAACCACTGCGTTACCTTCTACACCCCTGCCAGACAACTTTGATCGGCTGACCAAGCCCACGCAGTCATCTCCCGCATCAGGAAAACCACAGCGGGAGGCAGATCCTTCTCTCACCTGGCAGCCAAGACTTGGAACACTCTCCCACTGCACCTCAGAAAAGCTACCGCCCTAACTAAGTTCAGAAAGGACCACAAGACCTGGCTCTTCAACTGAACTGCAACCCTCAGCGCCTTGAGACCCTTAACGGTGAATAGCCGCCCTTTACAAGAACCCAATAGAGATAGATTTCCTTACATCAAACTCCCTCCTTGACACACTGCAATCTGGATTTCATCCTCATCACTCCATAGAGACAGCAATTGTTAAGGTTACTAATGACCTACTTACTTCAAAATCAAAAGGCCACTTTTCTCTGCTTATCCTCCTTGATCTGTTTGCTGACTTTGACACTGTTGACAACCCTCTCTTGCTCCAAACCTTCCAATCCTTCAGCATCTGTGACACAGCCCTCTAGTGGCTCTCTTCCTACCTGTCAAACCGTACCTTTAGTGTAGCCTTCTCTGGGAACTCCTCTGCCCAGTCACTACTTTCTGTCGGAGTACCGCAAGGCTCTGTCCTCGGTCCCCTTCTCTTGTCAATCTAAACATCATCTCTAGGTTCCCTAATAAAGTCCCACAGTTTCCAATATCATTTGTATGCCGACTACACCCAAATCTACTTCTCTGCACCAGACCTATCTCCTTCCTTGCTAACCCGTGTCACTAACTGTCTTTCTCACATCTCTTCCTGGATGTCCTCTCACTAGCTCAAGCTAAATCTGTCCAAAACTGAGCTCCTTATTTTCCCCCCTTCTTCCAAAATCTCCACCCCCAATCTCTCTATAACTGTTGACAACTCCATCATTACCCCTACCCCGCATGCCCGATGTCTCAAGGTCACATTTGACTCAGATCTTTCTTTCACTCCTCACATTCAGTCCTTGGCTAAAGCCTGCTGCTTCCACCTTAAAAACATCACTAAAATTAGACACTTCCTTACACAAGACACAACTAAGATTTTAATCCACTCTCTCATACTTTCCCATCTTGATACTGCAACTCTGTCCTCTCTGGTCTCCCCATCTGCCGCCTAGCTCCTTTACAATCCATAATAAATGCCTCTGCCAGGCTCATCTTCCTTACACGTCGCTCTTCATCTGCTGCACCTCTCTGCCAATCCCTTCACTGGCTTCCTCTTGCCTCTAGGATCAAACACAAAATTCTCACTCTGACATACAAAGCCCTCAACTACACTGCTCCCCCCTATATCTCAGACCTTGTCTCCAGATACTCTCCCTCCCATCCCCTTTGCTCTGCTCATGACCTCTTACTCTCCTCCTCTCTTGTTACCTCATCACACTCCCGTTTACAGGACTTCTCCAGACTGGCTCCCATCTTGTGGAACTCTCGGCCTCGCTCCACAAGACTCTCCCCTAGTTTTGAAAGCTTCAAGCGCTCCCTAAAGACTCTACTGTTCAGGGATGCATACAACCTATGCTAACCTTTCTTTATACCAATTCCTCTCCTCTATCGCTATCCCCTGAACCCCCTTAGCATGTAAGCCTAAGAGTCCAGCTGTTTGTAGATCACCTTCTTAAGAGCTGACTACAACAGTGCAACTCTTGTCAGGGCCCTCTACACATTTGATCCTTATAATTGTTTTGTTGTACTTCACCTTTGTTTATAGCGCTGCAGAATATTTCCGATAATAATAATAAAAATGAGTGCAGGGAAAGTGGAAGCCTGAAACACTGGAAAGAGCAGAAGTTACACTTAAGTATCAAGCAAAACACAGACAGGCAGCAATATAACAGAACAGTTACTAAATTAACAAGTAACTTATCTGACTGTTATGGTTGTTTGATGTGCAGGCTGTAGCTTGAGCAAATCGCTGTTTAGGAGAGAGGCTGAATCATATGCAGATACGGTGGAAGAGTTAGCAGAAGCGGCATCTTCACTTGCAGCTGTGGGTGAGCATTTTAGGAACCAGTGCTAAGGAGGTAGGATGTGCCAACATTTATGCACAAGGAGCAGTAGTAGGTGAACAAACCACGACTGATATGATTGTTTCTGCAGTAGAAGGAAGGAGGCAAGGTCTCAGGATAAACAGGGAAAGAGCTCAGTAGCAGGTCACTCCTTTAGACGATATCCAAGCAGTGAGTAATAGACTGGAGGAAGCTTATAAGCGGTAAGTGACGTCATAGGCGTTGCAGAAGATTTAAAGTGGTAGGAATCATGATACTTTTGTTCGTCGGGTTAGTGCGGCTGAAGACCTAGGTGCCGAATTATCAAGCTCTGAATGGCTCGCCGGAAACAGCAGTTATGAAGCAGCAGTCTAAAGACCGCTGCTCCATAACTTGTCCGCCTGCTCTGAGGCTGCGGACATCAATCCGCCCGATCCTATACGATCGGGCTGATTGACACCCCCTGCTAGTGGCCGTGAATCTGGAGAGGGCGGCATTGCACAAGCAGTTCACAAGAACTGCTTTTACAATGATAAATGCCAAAAGCGTATGCTGTCAGAATTTATCAATGTGTGGTGGACATGATACGCTACATTGTATCTCGTCCTCTCGCAATTTAATAAATCGGCACCCTAGAGTAGTGTAAAAAGTAAAAAAAGTATTACTCTCATATATACAGTTTCTGATGACAATTATTAATATAAATATTAATAAAAACATTACAAGGGTTAAAAGGTATATGACAAGATGTTTGACTGGAAGAAGCTATAATGAATATATACAGTATATGTCTAAATATGTGTATGGGTATATATTTATGTACATATACTGTATGTATATATATGTGTATTTATGTTTTTATATATGTATATAAGTATATAAATACATATACTATATACACATATATACACATGTGTGTGTGTGTGTGTATATATATATATATATATATATATATATATATATATATATATATACATACATATAGTATCTACACCCCTCACATTTTTGTAAATTTATTATATCTTTTCAAGTGACAACACTGAAGAAATGACACTTTGCTACAATGTAAAGTAGTGAGTGTACAGCCTATATAACAGTGTAAATGTACTGTCCCCTCAAAATAACTCAACACACAGCCATTAATGTCTAAACCATTGGTAAAAGGGTACACCCCTAAGTGGAAATGTCCAAATTGGGCCCAACTAGCCATTTTCCCTCCCTGGTGTCATGTGACTCGTTAGTGTTACAAGTTCTCATGTGTGAATCGGGAGCAGGTGTGTTAAATTTGGTGTTATCGCTCTCTTACTCTCTCATACTGGTCACTGGAAGTTCAACATGGCACCTCATGGCAAAGAACTCTCTGAGGATCTGAAAAAAAAAATTGTTGCTCTACATAAAGATGGCCTAGGCTATAAGAAGATTTCCAAGACCCTGAAACTGACCTGCAGCACGGTGGACAATACTATACAGCGGTTTCATTTCACAGGACAAGTTCCAATCAGAACAGGCCTCGCCATGGTCGACCAAAGAGGTTGAGTGCACGTGCTCAGCATCATATCCAGAGGTTGTCTTTGGGAAAGAGATGTATGAGTGCTGCCAGCATTGCTGCAGAGGTTGAAGGGGTGGGGGTCAGCTTGGCAGTGCTCAGACCATGTGCTACACACTGTATCAAATTGGTCTGCATGGCTTTTGTCCCAGAAGGAAGCCTCTTCTAAAGATGATGCAGAAGAAAGCCCACAAACAGTTTCATGAAGACAAGCAGACTAAGGACATGGATTACTGAATCCATGTCCTGTGGTCCAATGAGACCAAGATAAACTTATTTGATTCAGATGGTCTCAAGCGTATGTGGCCGCATCCAGGTAAGGAGTACAAAGACAAGTGTGTCTTACCTACAGTCAAGCATGGTGGTGGGAGTGTCATGGTCTGGGCCTCCATGAGTGCTCCCGGCACTGGGGAGCTACAGTTCATTGAGGGAACCATGAATGCCAACATGTACTGTGACATTCTGAAGCAGAGCATGATCCCCTTTCTTCGGAGACTGGGACGCAGGGCAGTATTCCAACATGATAACTTCCCCAAACACACCTCCAAGATGACCACTGCCTTGCTAAAGAAGCTGAGTGTAAAGGTGATGGACTGGCCAAGCGTCTCCAGACCTAAACCCTATTGAGCATCTGCGGGGCATTCTCAAATGGATGGTGGGGGAGCGCAAGTTCTCTAACATCCACCAGCTCCGTGATGTTGTCATGGAGGAGTGGAAGAGGACTCCAGTGGCAACCTGTGAAGCTCTGGTGAACTCCAAGCCCAAGAGGGTTAAGGCAGTGCTGGAAAATAATGGTTGCCCCACAAAATATTGACACTTTGGGCCCGATTTGGACACTTTTGTTGCCAACGGTTTAGACATTAATGGCTGTGTGTTGAGTTATTTTAAGGGGACAGCAAATTTACACTGTAATACAGGCTGTACACTCACTACTTTACATTGTAGCAAAGTGTAATGTCTTCAGTGTTGTCACATGAAAATATATACTAAAATATTTACAAAAATGTGAAGGGTGTACTCACTTTTGTGAGATACTGTATATATATATATATATATATATATATATATATATATATATATACATACATACATACATTTATACTTTGGTTGGAGCCCTTTCTAGCCAAATACCTTAAAGCTTGTAAAACAATTTTTAATCATTTTTAATATTTAATAATGTCTTCTACTATGTATTTAATGTAAATATTTTACATTCCAATGATCTTAGAAGAAAATGTTCTTTGTATTTTTAAATATTTATTTCTATATATCTCTGTATATACCTATACCTGTATATAGTCATATAGACATATAGGTATAGATACATATTTTGAAAAAAAAATAATCAGATATATACAGAATTCTATGTGAAGAACATTGGAATGTAAAATATTAACTTTCAGCTGTGTTTAAGCACAAGTGAAGAAAAAAATTAGCGCACCACTTGTAATCTGGCCCAAAAAGTTTACCTGTAACTTTTAACCAAAGATATTTTAGATTGTGTAATTTATTTAAATGACTTTCTTGAAAAGGCAAAAACAGGGCCTTCAGGCGATTTTTATTTGAGTAAATTTGTTCTGTCTTGTACCATTATGGGGTGGCCAACATGCATGATTAATTATCTCTAGTGACAATTTATCATAAGAAAAGGAAGTGAATCAGATTACTTTACAGTTTTAAGAGGGACAAACATTAATCCTCTTGTCCCCTGCCTACATGACTGAATTAATGGTACTTCATGTCTCAGAATTCAGGAAGAACGAGTCTACAATAATTACTGCCCCTCCACCTGTATTAAAATAACAGAGAAAATAAGGAATATTCATAATCCATATTCTGTTTAACAGTTTTATGCTTGCACTTCATTCAAATACAGCAGGTATAATTCAAAAACATTACAGACTCATCAATCAGTTTGAGTCACCTGGACCCTGTAAGTATTCCTGATTAGACAATTATCTTATTTATGTATTTATTTATTGATTTGTTTATTTTTTTTTAAAGATTACAAAGTCATTTAAAATCATCTACAAGAATATGACATTTTCTACATTCCTGTACTGTTTTGAATGGCCATTTTCACTAAAATAAATAATGACCCCACATAGTCAAGTTGCCACCCACCTTACCTACAAAACACACAACACTCATTTGTTGGGATTCAAAGGCCGCAGCTCATTTATTAACATAGTAAATAAACATAAATAACATAAATAACAATAACTTGTCAACAACCACAGTGCTTGCCCCCACTTGTCCAACTAGCAAGCCCCGCCCTACCCAAGGGAGGGGCTATCACCATTAAACCAACTCCTGTTACTGAAACAGGAAGTCCATCCACCTCATAACAAGCACTCGCCACCTCTCACCCCCCAAGTGAGAACCGCCAACCAGAGCTAAGGCCTTCTCAATCCCCTCCTTTAAAGTGTAATTAAAGAGGTGTAACCCCACCTCAATGAGGTGTACCCCATCTTTCAGGTAAAAGCAACTCCCCGATTCACCCTCAAATTCCACATGCCTCAAACTCACCCCTCCGCACCGTCTCACATGCCCGCTCACCATTCTATTGATCTTCCGTCTGGAAGCCTCCAATCTCCCCAAATCCCAAGCAGACCTCCAAACCAACCGACTCTCTATCTCAGACCACACTATAATTACCCCCGGGAAGAGCTGGCATAGCCGGTCTATCCCCTTTTTCAAGTCCTCCACAAGATCCTTCTGGGACATGAACCCCAAGTCATTCCCCCCTGCATGGATCACCAAAATTTGAGGGGTTGAAAACAATCTTGCAAACTCCACCACTTTCAAAACTAACTGACCCCATTTCATACCCCGGACCCCCAGCCACTTTATCTCCACCTTCTCCCTGTCAAATCCCAGCTGTAAACCATTGTCCTTCACTGCGGCAGCCTTCCTGGCCCAATGGATGTATGAATGCCCGATCACCCAGCACCTCATCGGACTTGTCAAAACAAATAGAGCCGTATCAGCTGCCGCACCCTCCACTTAAACCCTCAGCCCCGGTCTAATGTATCCCCTGAACCTCTCTGATCTCCACCTCCCAATCCTTTTAATCACCCCCACGTCCAATCCTAACCCTGCAGCCTCAGTCGCCGCCCCTATTCTGAAGGAATGGGACCCAAACTCCATCCCCCCAATACCCAGCTTCCCCAAGGCCTTCCTGAACACTGCAATAAATTGGTACCTAGACAACGCTGAACCGCCCGCATGGAGAAACAATGGACCATTCCTTTTCGGGCGCAGACTGAGGTAATCTTGCGTTGCGGCCACTGGGCAGCACACCCCCCGATCTCCCTCAAGCTTATCAAGCAACCTTTCCCCGCTTGGTCAGTCTTAGACTTCCTCAGCCAAACCTCCACCTTCCTATCCCTCACCATGACCTCCCCCCCTTGGAGACCCCCCGTATCCCTCCTGTTTCGGCCCACCAACTCAGACACCCTGAAGGCTCCAAAAAATGCTAACACAAAAGCTGCTCTAAACAAAACCTCTTCCCCTTCAGAAAAACACAAGCCCTTCAAACAACCCACCACCTTTTCCAGGATGGCAAACGTCACTGGTCTCCTGCCATCCTGCCTCCTCCGCCCCCTGCACAGACCCCTCACCGCCATGCGCACCACAAATACCTTTGTTAAGTCCTCCATTCCCACCAATTGGAACCAAAATGCCAAAGCCGCCAACCTTTTCCGTATTTCTGAAGGCGACAGCCTTTCTTCCCCCCACCTCTTCAACCAGGTCAACAATACCTGCAGTTGGCTTCCCTCTGTCTCCCACAAATGCTGTCCCTCGTTCAACCCCCGCCACTGTCTCCACACCCGGGCGTATGCCCTCCATGTGGCCTCTGCCAAAGATCCTCGAACCAGGTCGATCACACCCTGCCCAAACTCCACAGGTCCCTTGGGCAGGGCACCCCTTCCTCGTCCACCTCTGGCGCTGCTGCAAAGAACCGGTCCCACTGGAAACGGGACAAAGCGTCAGCAATAACATTCATCTTGCCCGGAACATGGACAGCTCTGAAAGATATGTTATTTCGCAGACATTCCAGCACAAACGCTCTCAACAACCTTACCACCGGGGGGGAATTCGCTGTCAATTTGTTAATAGCCAACACCACCCCCATATTGTCCGAATGGAAAGTAACTCTTTTGTCCCTCAATACGTGGGACCACACCCGCAGCGCTACCACCAACTGAAAGAATTCCAGGAATGTAAGGTTCTTAGTAAGACCCGTCTCCGCCCAACTCTCCGGCCACTTGTCCGTGCACCACCTGCCCCGTAAGTAAGCCCCAAACCCCTGGGCCCCTGACGCATCTGTGTACAAACCCAGGTCATCATCCGACCAACCTATCTCCTGGATAATCAGTTTCCCATTGAATTCGTCCAAGAAGGTAAGCCATACCCCCAAGTCCTCCTTCATCTCTCTCATCATCCTTATATGATGCCTTGGCTCGGACACCCCGGCCGTTGCCAAGGACAGTCGCCGGCAGAACGCCCTGCCGATCGGGATGATCTGGCAGGCGAAGTTCAACTTCCCCAGCAATGACTGCAGCTGCCTTAACGTCACCTTTCGAGCAGCCAACGCCTCCCCCAGCAGGCTCCTCAGGTCTGTCAGCTTGTCCTCAGGGAGCCTGCACTCCATCCAAACCGAGTCTAACTGAATGCCCAAGAAACTCAGAGACGTTACCGGCCCTTCTGACTTATCTGCCGCAACGGGATCTCGAAATCTTGGGACACCTCCCCGAAAACCTCCACCAAGCGCTCGCAATCCCCCGAACCTGCCGCCCCTACGAACAGAAAATCGTCCAGGACCACTGAAGCGATTCCCGCTTTCTGCCTGACCACCCATTCTACAAAAGAAGGTGATGACATCTGGGGTGCACCGGCAACAGCCTGAAGGCTGATTCCACATCCGCCTTAGCCAGCAATGCCCCCCTCCCCGCCTTTCTTACCAGGGCCACCGCCCTGTCAAAAGACGCGTAGTTCACTGACACCAATTCCGGATCAATCCCATCATTGACTGACAATCCTTTCGGGTGCTAATGGTGATGGATCATTCAGAACTGGCCCGACCCCCTTTTTCGGTACCACCACTAGCGGAGAAATCCGCAAACCCCTCACTGGTGGGCTATCAAACGGCCCTGCCATCCTGCCCAAAGCAACCTCCTTGTACAATTTTTCCCTCACCACCTGCGGAAACTCCCTAGCCGACTTTAAGTTACCCCCAAACCTCCCCATCTCCTGGTCCTTGAATGGGATAATAAAACCTGAACTAAACCCCATCAATATTAATTCGGCGTCCGCCGAACACCCCCATCTATTGGCGTATTCCTTTAGCCACGGGACCATCCTTCCTACCTTCACTGGGGTCCGCGCCCGTACTACCCACCTCGCTGGGCTTTCCTCCCTGCCTCGCTTTCTTGAAGCACTTAGCGAAGGAATGGATCCCCCCACACCCTGAACATTCGTGCTTGTACTTGCACGAAGCCCCAAAACGGCATTGTCCCTCATTAAACTGAAAGCAGAGGCCCTTCCGGATAACCGTCGATGTGCTACCTGATCCACCCCCGCTACCACTTCCTTGACCTGCTGACCGAAAGGACTGCCCCCCCCTAAGGGGGGTCATAATCTCTAACCAGATGCCCATGTCCCTATCGTCCCAACGCATCTCAGGTCTCACCACCATTCTCTGCCTAAAACGTTCATCGTACCGCCACCAAGCCATCCCTCCATACGTCCGGTACGCGTTCGCAATCTCGTCGTAGTAGCAGAACAACGACGACCCATGCTCTGGAAACTTTTCCCCCATTACGCTAGCTAGGATACAGAAAGCCCTCGACCAATTGCCAAAGGTTTTGGGTAGTTTCCTCCATCTCTTCTTCCTCTCCTCCTTCTTACATTTCTCCTTATCGTCCTCCTTTACTTCCAGCACCTGGTCCTACGGCAGTAGTGACAAAATCTCTAGGAACTCCCGCTTCCAAATCCTCTCCTTCACCTCACTGGTTAGGTGTATCCCCAACGGCCCCACCGAACACGGGCACGGTCTCCTCAATGCGTCCTCCGGAACCTTCAGCATCTCTCCCCCACTGGCTACTGCAGGCGCTGCAGCTGCCATACTCCCTCCTGCCTGCGCTCCCGTCACCTGACCCTCTCCTCCCGGTTGTACCCACGCCGTCGCTGGCGACCCCACCCCTTCTGCTTTCTCTAAAGTTGCGATTAGTCCCTTCAAACCTGCCAGCGACACCTCTCTCTCCCCAGTCACTCCGTCAGTCACCCTGTTTGGCTGCACAGCCGACTCACCTGTCGCCCGAGCCGTCACAGCTGGTCCATCACCCCTTCTTTCTTCTCTGACTGCCGTACTAGGCCTTTGGTCCACCTGCCGGCTGGAGGCCTCCTGATCTCTTCCTCCCTGCCTGCCTCCATAAGGTGCCTTGCTGGACCTCTCCTGGCAGGGGACCTCCCCCTGCCGTATCTGCTCCTTTCTCTGGACCTGTCCACCCTGGCCCAAGTTGGCGATCCTGTCTCAGTCCCTCCAGGTCCCCTGCTCCGGGGTGACCTAGATCTCCTCCGTCCTCTGGGGGACTCCCGTCTCCGTGGGGGGTGTGTGAACCCTCCCCGTCCCACGTCTGGATCCTGTAGCCTGCAAGGAAGAGGAACCAATCAATTCACCCCCCTCTCCATCCTCCCGCTCCCTTCCCTGCTGCCCCCCCTTTCACCTCCCCGTGGCGGGGTCAACAATTGCAAAAGCTGCGCCAGCTGTTCCTGCTCCCACTGACGTCCCCTCCAGTGGGTCCTCTTCCTCATCAAAGTCACCACTAGCCTCTAATTCCAGTGGTGGCTCCGTCCACAGCTCCAGATCATCCAAACTCTCCGCCTCCCTGCAGGCTTCCTCCGCCTCCTCCACCCTGGCCGTACTGGCCCCGACCTCTGCAAGACAAATAAACCATCAATAAATTCCCCCTTACTCCCTGTCCCCCTCCACCTGTTTCCAAGCCCCCCCCCTTACTCCTGCCTACTCCCCCACCCCCCACCACCTGCATTCCCCCTTACTGACCTTGCCTCAGCCTTCCCCCTTTCCACCTACTCATCTCTCCCACCTATATACCATTATCTTTACTACCAACTGGTTTTTATTTTATTTTTTTTATTTATTTTTTTAAAACCCCTCCCTCCTGCACCTCTCCACTCTACCCTTACCTCACTCCCCCCCCCCCTTGCTGGCCCTACTCTCTGCTGCACAATACCCCCCCCCCATTATCCCCTTTTGCAGCTGCCCACAAGGTCCCCATGTGTTGCCCCCCCAGACTACTGACAAACCATGCCACTGCCCTGATTCTCCCCCTTAGGGAGCACCCCTACCAAGCCCAGCACTGTGCTGCCTAATCCTACGTTCCTAGCTGCCTCATTATACCCCCACCTACTGTTGTGCCTCCCTTACTGAGGCCTATACGTATCCCCCTCTTTATTCCTACCTATCTCTCTCCTGTGGCAAACCTGCTCCCCCTCCCACCCGCTAAGCTAACATAATGTCTGCCCCAGGCTGACAGGTTTATGTACACCTGAGCCTCCTCGAGCCCCTGCAACACCACCACAGGCCGCCTGTACCCTCCCCCCCGCCTGTCACTGCAGGCCTCCCTCTCTCACCCTGCTGCCTCTGCAGCCACCGGACCTCTGCTGGCGTCGGCCCCCCAAAGCCCCGCCCCCCCGCCTTCCCGGTATAGGCATCCACCCCCCCACCGGTCAAGCCATCCTCTGCACCGCCGGTCCCTCAGCCTTGCGACCGCCGGGCCATGACGTCATCCGGCACCGCTGCTCCACGTCGCAGGCCCTCTCTGGCCATCTCACCGGGTCCTGGGTCCCGCCGCTCTGCCTCCTGGCATCCTCCTGCCGACCTTCCTCTCCTCCTCTGCACCTGAGGCCCCGGCTGCGAACGCCGGGCCGTGCTCCTCCCCGTCTCCGCCTCCTGAGGCCTCAAGCCCGGTCTGGGCCTGGCCGTGGTTACCGCTCCTTCTCCCAGCTGCTCCGCACTCTGGTCACTCGCCTGGGGCCTGCCACTCGCCTTCCCCTTCTTGCCAGTGCCCATTGCAGGGCTCAATCTCTCCGGAGGCCTAGACCTCCTTGTAGGCCGCACACTGCTCCTGGAAGCTGATCCCCTGGAACCAGGATTCTCCACTGCTCCTCCGGTGCCTGCTTCACCTGCTGCTGCCAGGCTCTCTCTAATCCACACAGCTCCCTTCTCCTTGGCTACAGCCATTAATTCAGACAACAAGGCCTCCATTCTGGTAAGTCAAAGCTAAATTCAGCTTCCACCGTATTGCTCCTGATAAAAGTGTGCCTGCTACTTCCTGTATTATGATTATAACTTCTTACTCAGCCCAGCCCCTTGTCCTCTCATTCACCCCTTGTCCTCTTCCTATTGGGGTCATACAACCCTTCCTTCAAATTTATTCATACAGGGTTCTGCTTTCTTTCTTGCTATCTTAAAATTAACATTAAATTAAAGGGACATAAAAGTGCAAAAAGAAAATGCTTTGAAGCATTAGCATTTTTTATTGCAAAATTGCTTGCATATATTATTATTATTATTATCATTTATTTGTATAGCGCCGCCAAATTCCGTAGCGCTGGGTACAATGATAGGGGTATACAATGACAAAGATTTGTGATACAATACAAAACATAACAAGCCTAAACAAATCTAGCACATGAGGAAGAGGGTCCTGCTCCGGAGAGCTCACAGTCTATAGGTTTAGGGTGCAGAGACATAAGGTTGGGGTAGCTTGTTACATCGGTTGTATTTGCAGCAGTGAGTCAGGCAGTTCATGTACATGTATTAGCTTGGTTCAGATGCAGGATCGAGGAGAGATGGTAAGCCTCTCTGAATAGGTGGGTTTTCAAGGATTGATCGAAGAGGACGGGATGGGGAGTATTTCATGATGAGAGAGGAAATATAGTTGGGAGTTAGACTGTTGAGTGCTTTGTAGGTTAGGGCTAATACTTTAAATTGTATTCTGGAGTGTATATCTATGGCCTCAATCACTATCTATTAGCTATATATATATATATATATATATATATATATATATATATATATATATATATATACACATATATAGAGGCCATCTACAGTTGGCTGGACACACATTTACATATATATAGGTACATATACACATGTATATGTATTGACAATGACTATGTGATTTTCTGTACAGCTAAGGGGATATGCAGGAAATATCACATTTGGACCCCAGCATCTACAAATGGCATGTTTTGAATTTTTATTTTAATATTTGTTTAAAGTAAGTCATACTCGCACTGTTGTTACTGGCATCTTTTAAATCGTGTTTGAAAAGGGGGTCACAACTTTCATAGGAACCTATGGTAATTTGTTTCCATCTGCACCACTGCTAAACCATCTGAATATATATTTTATGTTGTCAGGATGGACAGACTGTGCAACATTATTCTATTACGTCCCCTTGAGCAATTTGGCCTACATAGTCAAATAAAGATTTATGGAGCATTGTTTAGTCTTAGCAAATTGTGTAAGGACGTTGTAATTGCCATTGCAGGATATCAATATATTTTTGTCTGAAATGCAAGTTTATAATGGCTTGTGTTAAATATGTAGGCACTTCGAATGGGTTACTGTTATCAAATAGATTCTTAAGGTTGAGCTTGATGAATTGTTCTCTTCTTTCAGACGTTTTCTGCTATGTTACTATATCACATGGTATCTAGATTGTCTTGAAACCTATCACACAAAAGAAGGAATTATCTTAATTACTTCCAGTAAAAAACACAATCTTGCACTTGTTTTATTTAGACAGCGATTTCTGAATTTCGGCTGGTATCATCAATATGTTTTTTCTAGTGATCACAATCCTAAAATGCTTTCTGTCATTAATACCCCACCAAGCTGCAAATTGTTAAGTCACAAACACAATACAAATCCTTTCTCTGCTTTCTTAATCTCCTGATTTAGAAACCCAAAAACCAAATGACCAGGATTAATGACAAACAAAATAGCAATGCCATAGGTTTAGCGATTACATCAGAGGTTTCCAGGGCCAGTATGGTGAATAATTCCTTTTAATAGTCAGTAGTGAGGCATACACAAAACTATACAGATATGTGTGTATGTCTTTTTAAGGGATTTAAACAGGGGAATTCTGTTTACAGGGGGCATGTGTGTTTGTTGAGTTATTAATTTAGCTAATTTTTATTAGTGTAAAAGTGCTTATAATTACATTTTTAAATGCAATTGATTGACCTTAATTATTAAACGGACATTAAACACTAAGGGCTAGATAACAAGTGGAGCACTAATTTGTTGCGAGCCCACAAACGGGCAAATTTGCCCATTTGTGGGCATGTGATAAATAACCAGCCATTACATGTCGTTGGTTATTACTGCCTCAAGCTCACGGTAGCAATTAGCGCTTGTAAAATTAACCAGAGATCAGATCTCTGGTTAATTTTATAAATGTCACCCAATTGCCCCCCAAAATCAAGTATAATATACCTTGTTAAAAAATAAAGAGAGTGGGGGGCGTGTCCGAACCACGTACTTGATAGGACGTATCTACTGCAGGCTCTAGAAGAATCCTCTTCAATCCATGATTTTAGAGAACCTAACAGCTAAAATACACATATATCTCAACGATTTATGGTTGCCAAACAAACGGTGGCTATATTTCTATCTTTGACAGCTGTTTCCATGACCCAAGAGCCACAGTTCGGAAGACTAAGACCTAAGGCGGTGGCCTATTAATTGGTAGTGACTCCCCCCCGGCTCCTCCGGGTTACCAGTGCTGGCAGCAGGTTTCTGCCTTACTGTTCTTTAAAACATCGCTAAGCAGAATAAATAATTTACAGCCAACAATCTTGTAAGGGTTCGGGTCCTTAAGTTGCCGCACACAAGACAGCTTTCAAGATGGCGACCGCATGGGAGATGAGCCTGGAGCAGGAGCTAGATCAGCGCTTTGCTAAATTGGAGAATCTACTCCTCAGAATCTATCATTGATCTCTCCCATTAGACCGTACTCAGAGCACCCTACCAACTATAAACAACATAACTATGGAAGAATCAACACGGATCCCTATAGCACACCCAAACAAAGATGGTGACTGGAGAGAAATAACGGCAGAGAGTGCACCTCAGCCCGCAGAAAACCTTCCGATACAGCTGCAGAAGAGGGAACTTCCCACAACAGTACAAGCCGACAGGCATATTCCTAGTAGCAAGGAGGCAGCCCTGAATGGCATCAATTTGCAGCCCGCACAGAAGGGCCCTGGCGTGGCTACAAGAATAGCATATACTCTTCGACTGTCCGGTAGGAGCATTCTTATCCCTCCAGATGCCGGTAAGTTGGCTCTGATCGGCTCGGACACACAGATAGACTCTGTCATTGACATTAAAGAGGTAATGCTGGCGCCAAAAACTTTCATTGTAAAAGCGCTGATGGCATTTGGTGACACTGGGACATATATAAATACCAAACCTAATCAGAAATGTCACGCAATGGGTAATATACACCAACTAATAGCCTGTGGGAATACTACCTTTGAACTAGAGACTGGGGAGATTTTATATGAGAAATCATGTCCCTCTTTGCACTTAAAGGAAAAGGCTGTGTATGGGAAAGACTGCATTATTCTATGGCCACGCAAACTGAGTAATCACAAAGGGATGCTGCCCATATTGCAAGTAGACTCAGGGGGCTGACAAAAAGCAAAAAGAGCTATAATAAAATTGTCTGTGTATCTCCCTTTTCATTGGAACTCACGCTAATGTTCCTAAGAAATTCTTTGTTGTTTTGAAATGTTGTGTTATGTTTATATAAGTATACTATAAGCTCCCCAAAATGTTTTTACGTTGTATATACTTCTAGCAAAACGGTGGTTGCCAACATACCATTGGTAGTCCAGCAAAAAGCCTATTCCCATAGTATACCCTGCAAGTAGAGACCTAATTTATAGCAGATGCTAACTTTTCGGGCACTAATATAATATCTAGGAGCACAAGACTGATATTTGTGTGACTGACGGTGAAGTGACTGTTGACACTTATTCACACTTTGCACCTTATAAACGGCAATCTAATGCACGGCACTTGTTTGGATTGTAGTTGCCTATGTAATGTAAAGGAATGCCCTGCTTCATAATAGCATATACACAACCCCATGCCTTATACAGCCCAGGGTCTCTGGGAGTATTAATCCCAAACTATCATTACCACCCTCATGGGATGTTGCTGGCCTTTACTCTGTGACCTTCGGCCGGGGTTATAGAGAGGGCAAAAGAGTTAACGTCTGGATTAACTACCCTTAGAGGATGTAAAGTATTGTTACGCCCCACATCTCCTAGGTAGTGCATTGAATGATGCTGGCCCGCTAGTATTTCCAAAAACACATTATATGTCAGGGAAAGGAATATCCACGTACACTCCATTTTTACTTACTAACAATCTCTTGCCATGTACTAACATTACTTGTGCGGAACACAATCTGTTTATATTTATGAGATGGCTCTTGACGGCTCAGACCTGATCTAGCCCTGTTTCTGTTTATTTCACAATGTTTTGTATCTAGTTTAAACAATCCCATTTTCTTTTGGAAACATATTCCTTAAAGGTCCAAGAGTGATCTAGAAACTTGTTACATGGGACAATAATGAGGACTGCTTCAGCAATATACTGTGATTGTACATGCACCAACATCTGTCATATTTTGGTTTTCCTCTTTTGTACTTGTTATTCATGTATGTATATTTCCTCAATAAAAAAATATTAAAAATAAATAAATAAAATAAATAAATAAAGAGAGTAGCTTTTTTTAAATAAAATATCTGCAAAAAGCAGTTATTTGGGGTTAAAAGTGGTGGGTGTGGGCTGACAGAAAAGTGCCTTTACATTGCGGTCTATGGAAACTGTGTGTTCTCAGTAAATATATATGTATATGCTTATATACATATATACTTATGTGTTAATATGTGTATATACACATATTAACACATACATATATATGAATATAATCATATACATACTGTATATATTTATATTTGCTGCCATCACTGCGCTAGGTTCTCATTCCGTGTCTTGCGGGATGAGAGCAAGGCTCGCATTGGAGTATATCGAAATGCGCACTGAGAATAACAAACATGTAGATGTAGATTAAATAAATACAAAGAGAAGTGCACTTACAGGAACGAACAACTGGCTCAGTACCATTGTTAGCCTGTGCTATGGCGATTTACCACCTGTGTGCAGCTTTTTAGCCCAGTAATGCTTTTCACAGAGTAGAACTTTTCAGTAGTATATCAGTCTGATCCCGCCTATTATGGTCAGTCCAGCGCCTAAATACCAGGCAATTCCTCTCTGAACAAGAAACACAGCAACCCCAGACGATCGTTTTGGCCTTCATTGGGCCTCGTCAGTGAGGTGTAGCCAAATTCCTCTAAGCACACCGAGCAAGGAGTCCACGTCTGGTTGCCTTTTTTCCCATAAAGAGACTAAATACATACAGGGAGAAGTATACTCACATGAATGAACAACTGGCTCAATACCATTGTTGCTTAGAGGAATGTGGCTGCACCTCATTGACAAGGCCGAAACGATTGTCTGGGGTTTTCATGTTCCTTGTTCAGAGGAGAATTGCCTGGTATTTTGGGGCTGGACTGACTTTACTTGGCGGGATCATACTGATATACTTCAAGAAAGTTTTCCTTTGTTAAAAGCACACTGGTCTAAAAGAGGCTGCTCATGGGTGGTAAATCACCATAGAACTAGCTGATGAACTGTTGTTTGTTCCTGGTAGAGCGCTTCTCTCTTTGTATGCAAATTAATATGACCTTGGGGAGGTCTCCCTAAGGGTGATGGGGGAAACCAGACGTGGACTCCTTGCCCAGTGTGCTTAGAGGAATGTGGCTGCACCTTACTGACGAGGCCTATAGGAGGCCGAAACGATCATCTGGGGTTTTCATGTTCCTTGTTCATAGGAGAATTGCCTGGTATTTCGGGGCTTGGCTGACCTTACTTGGCAGGATCAGATTGATATACTTCAGGAATGTTTTCCTTTGTTAAAAGCACACTGGTCTAAAAGAGACTGCTCCTTGGTGGTATATCACCATAGAAGTAGCTGATGAGCTGTTGTTCACTCCTGGTAGAGCGCTTCTCTCTTCGTATGCAAATTAATATGACCCTCGGGAGGTCTCCCTAAGGTTGATGGGGGAAACAAGACGTGGATTCCTTGCCCAGTGTGCTTAGAGGAATGTGGCTGCACCTCACTGGCGAGGCCTATAGGAGGCCGAAACGATCATCTGGGGTTTTCATGTTCCTTGTTCATAGGAGAATTGCCTGGTATTTTGGGGCTTGGCTGACCTTACTTGGCGGGATCAGACTGATATACTTCAAGAAAGTTTTCCTTTGTTAAAAGGACACTGGTCTAAAAGAGAATGCTCCTGGGTGGTAAATCGCCATAGAACTAGCTGATGAGCTGTTGTTCGTTCCTGGTAGAGCGCTTCTCTCTTTGTATGCAAATGAATATGACCTTGGGGAGGTCTCCCTAAGGGTGATGGGGGAAACCAGACGTGGACTCCTTGCCCAGTGTGCTTAGAGGAATGTGGCTGCACCTCACTGGCGAGGCCTATAGGAGGCCGAAACGATCATCTGGGGTTTTCATGTTCCTTGTTCATAGGAGAATTGCCTGGTATTTCGGGGCTTGGCTGACCTTACTTGGCGGGATCAGACTGATATACTTCAGGAGCATTTTCCTTTGTTAAAAGCACACTGGTCTAAAAGAGGCTGCTCCTGGGTGGTAAATCACCATAGAACTAGCTGATGAGCTGTGGTTCGCTCCTGGTAGAGCGCTTCTCTCTTTGTATGCAAATTAATATGACCCTCGGGAGGTCTCCCTAAGGGTGATGGGGTAAACAAGACGTGGATTCCTTGCCCAGTGTGTTTAGAAAAATGTGGCTGCACCTCACTGACGATGCCCATAGGAGGCCAAAACGGTCGTCTGGGTTTTCATGTTCCTTGTTCAGAGGAGAATTGCCTGGTATTTCGGGGCTGGACTGACCTTACTTGGCGGGATCATACTAATATACTTTAAGAAAGTTTTCCTTTGTTAAAAGCACACTGGTCTAAAAGAGGCTGCTCCTGGATGGTAAATCCCCCTAGAACTAGCTAATGAGCTGTTGTTCGTTCCTGGTAGAGCGCTTCTCTCTTTGTATGCAAATTAATATGACCTTCGGAAGGTCTCCCTAAGGGTGATGGGGGAAACAAGACGTGGATTCCTTGCCCAGTGGGCTTCGAAAAATTTGGCTGCACCTCACTGACGAGGCCCATAGAAGGCCGAAATGATCGTCTTGGTCAGAGGAGAATGGACTGGTATTTCGGGACTGGACTGACCTTACTTGATAGGATCAGACTGATATATTTCAGGAAAGTTTTCCTTTGTTAAAAGCACACTGGTCTAAAAGAGGCTGCTCCTGGGTGGTAAATCACCATAGAACTAGCTGATGAGCTGTTGTACGTTCCTGGTAGAGCGCTTCTCTCTTTGTATGCAAATTAATATGACCGTGGGTAGGTCTCCCTAAGGGTTATGGGGAAAACCAGGCGTGGACTCCTTGCCCAGTGTGCTTATAGGAATGTGACTGCACCTCACTGATGAGGCCCATAGGAGGCCAACACAATCGTCTGGGGTTTTCATGTTCCTTGTTCATAGGAGAATTGCCTGGTATTTCGGGGCTTGGCTGACCTTACTTGGCAGGATCAGATTGATATACTTCAGGAATGTTTTCCTTTGTTAAAAGCACACTGGTCTAAAAGAGACTGCTCCTTGGTGGTATATCACCATAGAAGTAGCTGATGAGCTGTTGTTCACTCCTGGTAGAGCGCTTCTCTCTTCGTATGCAAATTAATATGACCCTCGGGAGGTCTCCCTAAGGTTGATGGGGGAAACAAGACGTGGATTCCTTGCCCAGTGTGCTTAGAGGAATGTGGCTGCACCTCACTGGCGAGGCCTATAGGAGGCCGAAACGATCATCTGGGGTTTTCATGTTCCTTGTTCATAGGAGAATTGCCTGGTATTTTGGGGCTTGGCTGACCTTACTTGGCGGGATCAGACTGATATACTTCAAGAAAGTTTTCCTTTGTTAAAAGGACACTGGTCTAAAAGAGAATGCTCCTGGGTGGTAAATCGCCATAGAACTAGCTGATGAGCTGTTGTTCGTTCCTGGTAGAGCGCTTCTCTCTTTGTATGCAAATGAATATGACCTTGGGGAGGTCTCCCTAAGGGTGATGGGGGAAACCAGACGTGGACTCCTTGCCCAGTGTGCTTAGAGGAATGTGGCTGCACCTCACTGGCGAGGCCTATAGGAGGCCGAAACGATCATCTGGGGTTTTCATGTTCCTTGTTCATAGGAGAATTGCCTGGTATTTCGGGGCTTGGCTGACCTTACTTGGCGGGATCAGACTGATATACTTCAGGAGCATTTTCCTTTGTTAAAAGCACGCTGGTCTAAAAGAGGCTGCTCCTGGGTGGTAAATTACCATAGAGCTAGCTGATGAGCTGTGGTTCGCTCCTGGTAGAGCACTTCTCTCTTTGTATGCAAATGAATATGACCTTGGGGAGGTCTCCCTAAGGGTGATGGGGGAAACCAGACGTGGACTCCATGCCCAGTGTGCTTAGAGGAATGTGGCTGCACCTCACTGGCGAGGCCTATAGGAGGCCGAAACGATCATCTGGGGTTTTCATGTTCCTTGTTCATAGGAGAATTGCCTGGTATTTTGGGGCTGGGCTGACCTTACTTGGCGGGATCAGACTGATATACTTCAGGAGCATTTTCCTTTGTTAAAAGCACACTGGTCTAAAAGAGGCTGCTCCTGGGTGGTAAATCACCATAGAACTAGCTGATGAGCTGTGGTTCGCTCCTGGTAAAGCGCTTCTCTCTTTGTATGCAAATTAATATGACCCTCGGGAGGTCTCCCTAAGGGTGATGGGGGAAACAAGACGTGGATTCCTTGCCCAGTGTGTTTAGAAAAATGTGGCTGCACCTCACTGACGATGCCCATAGGAGGCCAAAACGGTCGTCTGGGTTTTCATGTTCCTTGTTCAGAGGAGAATTGCCTGGTATTTCGGGGCTGGACTGACCTTACTTGGCGGGATCATACTGATATACTTTAAGAAAGTTTTCCTTTGTTAAAAGCACACTGGTCTAAAAGAGGCTGCTCCTGGATGGTAAATCCCCCTAGAACTAGCTAATGAGCTGTTGTTCGTTCCTGGTAGAGCGCTTCTCTCTTTGTATGCAAATTAATATGACCTTCGGAAGGTCTCCCTAAGGGTGATGGGGGAAACAAGACGTGGATTCCTTGCCCAGTGGGCTTCGAAAAATTTGGCTGCACCTCACTGACGAGGCCCATAGAAGGCCGAAATGATCGTCTTGGTCAGAGGAGAATGGACTGGTATTTCGGGACTGGACTGACCTTACTTGATAGGATCAGACTGATATACTTCAGGAAAGTTTTCCTTTGTTAAAAGCACACTGGTCTAAAAGAGGCTGCTCCTGGGTGGTAAATCACCATAGAACTAGCTGATGAGCTGTTGTACGTTCCTGGTAGAGCGCTTCTCTCTTTGTATGCAAATTAATATGACCGTGGGTAGGTCTCCCTAAGGGTTATGGGGAAAACCAGGCGTGGACTCCTTGCCCAGTGTGCTTATAGGAATGTGACTGCACCTCACTGATGAGGCCCATAGGAGGCCAACACAATCGTCTGGGGTTTTCATGTTCCTTGTTCAGAGGAGAATTGCCTGGTATTTTGGGGCTGGACTGACCTTACTTGGCGGGATCAGACTGATATACTTCAAGAAAGCTTTCCTTTGTTAAAAGCACACTGATTTAAAAGAGGCTGCTCATGAGTGGTAAATCGCCATAGAACTAACTGTTGAGCTGTTGTACGTTCCTGGTAGAGCGCTTCTCTCTTTGTATGTATATGTAGATTAGTCTGAGAATAACAGGTAGATATATTTTTTAAAGTTTCATTATTCATTGTTTAAATAGTGGCAAACTAAGTGTAACTTTTAAAGTCTATAAAACAATGGGAGCTGCCATGTTGTAACTTAGGTTATGTTCTCTACTGTGGCAAATTAGGGACAGTGATAAATAGGTCACTAAAGTGTGCAGCCAATGGCTGTGTGGAATATAATAGTGTTCTGCACTTCCATTTCTATTACGAACTGGAAAGCTCACATTTTCAGAATGGAATTACAGGAAAGGGTTACAAAATAAATAATGAAAGTATATTGTAGAGTTTTTTTTATATATATATATATATATATATATACAATTTATCATTTTAGTTTACCATCTCAAAGTGTTTAATGTCCCTTTAATGTCTTCCAATATGGAAGGGATTATTTCAGTGTGTTTTTACCTGGCGCAAAATCGATTTTACATTCTCAAACTTTTTGGTGTATACTTAATAATAATTTGAAAAGTCCTTATAGCTGTGGAACTTGATAAGTGAAAATGGCTTTGAAAATGTATCATGAATTTGAATCGTGATCAGTAAAATAGGACTGACGTGTTGTTACCAAATTGATAATACAAAAAGTGCTTTGCATATACGATACAGAAGACAGATTGGACATTGAAAAAGTATTAAAAAACAGCAGCTAACACACGGATAAGGTGTAGTTTAGCATCCCAAATTCAGAAGGTACCACATTCCGCCGTGGGGGGATGTGGTATTTTTACAGTGTGTATTTTTACTGTGCAAATTACTTCAGAAAAATACACATTACCGTGGGAATTACTTCAGAAAGTTAATGTGAGGGGAGGGGGGGACCATGGAAAGATTCCCATTGGCGGTTGCGGCGCCCGGGGCAGGTATTGGAACAGATTGCTCTTTTCCAATATAGTTACCGGGGGCCGCAACCGCCACTGGAAACCTATCCATGGTCCCCTACCCCACGGTGGGATGTGCTACCTTATGAATTTGGGACGCTAAACTACACCTTTACCATTTTATTTATAATATTTCTTCCATTTAATATTTTTGTTATATTTTTTTATTTTTTTTTATTTTTGTTGTTTATATAAATTGTAATATTACAACCAAGTGCAATTTGCAACAAAAGGATAACATTGTACACTATTACCATTATTCTCTCATTTCAAATGTTTTCATACAATTATAGTTCACTTCAATATAAATGTTTCCCCTTCACCTGTTATTGTTTCTGTTTTGTAATTTTACAACAGTTTGAAGCCCCAGGTGAAGCTTTCCAAATATATTAACGTTATGCCTGGAGGACGCTGGAATCAGCTGGAGCCAGTGCAACTTGAGAATTCAATTTAAATAGCATTACATTTTGAGAAAATGCATCAGCAAAGGGTATTAATGATAAATGAAAGGGTTATACGGGAGATGGGATTGAACTAAAACCAAACTCATGTTTTAAAATAGACACAATTCTAAGATGTCATTCTCACAATAGCAGGATAAGATCTTTTATAACAAAGTTTCTTTTCTTTCTTTTTTTTGGTCCCAATTTTTATTTAAAGAAACTCACTTTATATTACTGCTCAACCAACAAACTTATTGCATTATTTTAGAGTATTGTTTCTTCATCTTGGCCCTTGGGATCCACAGGGGTATGGTATTCAGTGAGTTAAACTGGTTAATCACAGGTGACTTAAAGGGACATTTTAGGGGAATGTTCTTATTTCCTAGAGCATTTTATTATTATTATCATCATAAGCTAGATAGAGCATACAGTTTTAAAAAATACTTTTAAAGGGACGGTAAACACCAAGGGGCCGTATACCCCTGATTCAGCACGAGCCTCGCCGGAAACAGGAGTTAAGAAGCAGTGGTCTTAAGACTGTTGCTCCTTAACTCATAGCCTCCTCTGAGGCAGCAGACATCAATCCGCCGATCTCATACGATCGGGTTGATTGACACCCCCTGCTAGCGGCTGGTTAGCCGCAACTCTATCTGGGCGGGGGGGCATTGCACATGCTGTTCACCAGAACTGCTTGTGCAATGATAAATGCAGACAGCGTATGCTGTCAGCATTTATCGATGTCTAGCGGACATGATTTGCTAAAGCTTTCAACTAAGAACACCAAGAGATCAAAGCAAATTTGATGATAAAACTAAATTAGAAAGTTATTTCAAATAAATGCCTTATCTGAATCATGAAAGTTTAATTTGGTCTTTACTATCCCTTTAACTCTAAATCATGGATTCATTTTGAGCTGTATGGCCATTTAATTCTTCTAGATAAAGATGGCGCACTAACTTTAGCGTGGGCGCGATATTGCAATATCTGTGACAGTGCTAACTTGCACACATATTACAAGTTGAAAGTAAGTGCGTATCGTTGAGCACAATCTAAATTTGCCCTTGTTGGGTAGCACAACTAAAGACCTTATGTAAAGGGTTAGGGCTAAAAATAAATGTGCACCAAACACAGTGTAAATACATAAAATAAAATAAAGGTTTACACTCATATGTACACAATATAATGGTATATGGTATATGACAAGGTGTAGAATGGGAAGGGCTATATTGTATATATATATATGTGTGTCTAAATATGTGAATGAATGAATGTATGTATATATATATATATATATATATATATATATATATATACTGTATAGGTATATATAGTCATAGCCAACAATTTTGGCACCCTGCATTTCTGTCAGATAATGCACCACTTCGCCTAGAAAATTGTTGCATTTACAAATGTTTAGGCATCCTCGTGTTGATTTATTTTGTTTGTATTGGTATTACACAAAAATATGGAGAAAAACTCCCAAATCTGACACATTCCACTCAGAACTCCAAAAATTGACTGGACAAAATTATTGGCACCTGTATCAATTAACAGGTGCTGACAATATAGAAATCACACCGGCAACCAGTTAAAATGGTGACATTTTTCTCAACCTTTCTGTTGTGTGTCTCTGTGTGCTACACTGAGCATGGAGGAGAGAAAGAGCAGCAAATAATTGTCTGAGGATTTGAGAACAAAAATTGTGGAAAAGCATGGACTATCTTATCTATCTATCTATTGGGTACTTATAGAGTGCAAACTAATCACCCGTGAGGGTCTCAAGGCGCTAAGGGAAAGAGGATAGGGGATAGGAGAAGGGGGGGGCAGGAGATGGGCATTCAGTCGAAGAGCCAGGTTTTGAGGTCCTTTCTGAACTTTGTAAGGGAGGTGGATTGTCTGAGGTGAAGCGGGAGGGTGTTCCATGTCTTTGCAGCCATGTGGGAGAAGGATCTTCCACCCGCTGTGGATTTGCTGATGCGGGGGATGACTGCGAGTGCTTGGTTGGCCGATCGGAGTTGTCTGGCGGGGGTGTAGAAATTTACACGGTGGTTGAGGTATTCAGGTCCGATGTTGTGTAGGGCCTTGAACAAGTGGGTAAGGAGCTTGAAGGTGATTCTCTTGTTGATGGGGAGCCAGTGAAGGTTCCTTAGGTGTTCGGTGATGTGGCATTGGAGGGGGATGTCAAGGATGAGTCTGGCTGAGGCGTTTTGGATACGTTGGAGTCTCTTTTGGAGTTTGATGGTGGAGCCGGCATAGAGTGCATTGCCGTAGTCTAACCGGCTGCTGACGAGGGCGTGGGTGACTGTTTTCTTGGTTTCGGTAGGGATCCACTTGAAGATTTTTTCGTAGCAGGTGGAGAATATGGAAGCATGTTGAGGTGATGGCATTGATTTGTCGGTCCATGGAGAGTGAGGAGTCCAGGATGAAGCCTAGATTTCATGCATGGTCGGTTGGGGTTGGAGGGTGACCGAGGTCTGTGGGCCACCAGGAGTTGTCCCATGCCGATTTATTGGGTCAGAGGAGGAGGACTTTGGTTTTGTCTGTGTTCAGTTTGAGCCGGTTGTCCTTCATCCAGGCGGCGACTGCTGTCAGGCCTTCGTGGACGTTCTTTTTGGCGGTGGTGGTATCTCAGGTGAGTGAGATGATTAACTGGGTGTCGGCGGCGTAGGAGACGATGTTGGGGTCATGGCATCGGACGATGGCGGCAAGAGGGGCCATGTAGATGTTGAAGAGGGTGGGGCTCAGCGAAGAGCCTTGCGGTACACCGCAGTTGACTGGTGTGGGTTTGGAGGAGAAAGGCGGGAGTCTGACTTTCTGGGTCCTGCCCATGAGGAAGGAGGTGATCCTTTCCAGGGCTTTGCTGCGGATGCCGGCATCGTGTAGGCGGGTGTGGAGGGTGTTGTGGTCGACAGTGTCAAAAGCTGTTGAGAGGTCTAAGAGGATGAGGGCGGCAGTTTCTCCTCAGTCGAGCATGGTGCGGATGTCGTCTGTGGCAGCGAGGAGGGCGGTCTCGGTGCTGTGGTTGCTTCTGAAACTGAATTGGGAGTGTCCAGGATGTGATTGGCCTAAATGTGGTCAATAAGTTGCAAGTTGATGGACGTCTCCATGACTTTGGCCGGGAAGGGGAGTAGAGAGATGGGGCTGTAGTTATTCGGGTCTGTGGGGTCTGCCGAGGGTTTCTTCCGCAGGGGTTTCAGTTCTGCGTGCTTCCAGATATCCGGGAAGGTGCCGGTTTTGATGGAGCAGTTGATGGTGCGGCGGAATTCAGGGGCAATGATGTTGCTTGCTTTGTTGAATATGTGATAGGGGCATGGGTCCGAGGGTGCACCAGAGTGGATGGATTTCATCATTCTGAGGGTGTCATCTGTGGTGATGGGGCTCCAAATAGTCCGTGTGTGGTGAGGGGGGGCAAATTTGGGAGGGGTGTCGGGTGTAGGGGAGTGGGTCGTGGAAGTTGAGTTATGAGGCGTGAAACTGTCATAGATGTCGAGGATCTTATGGTGGAAGTGTGCAGCGAGGGTATTGCAGAGGTCCTGGGAGGGTGGTTGGTGGTGTCGCTGTTGGGTTTAGAGAATTCATTGATGACTGAGAACAACTCCTTGCTGTTTTGTGCATTAGAGTTGATTCTGTCTTGGATGGCTGTTTTTTTGGCGGTTTTTATGGGTTGGTGGTGGGCGGTGATTGCTTCCTTAAATCTTAAGGTTACAAGTCCATCTCCAGAGATCTTAATGTTCCTGTGTCCACTGTGAGCAACATTGTCAAGAAGTTTACAGCCCATGGGACTGTAGCTAATCTCCCTAAAAGGGATGAAAGAGAAAAATTAATCAAAGATTGCAGCTAAGGATTGTTCGAATGGTGGATAAAGAACCTCGATCAACTTCCAGACAAATTCAAGATGACCTTCAGGCACAGGGTACAAATATGTCAGCTTGCACTATATGTCGCCATCTAAATGAAAAGGACGCTATGGTAGGAGACCCAGGAGGACCCCACTGCTGACACAGAAACATAAAAAAGCCGGATTGGAGTTTGCCAAAATTTACCTGAGGAAGCCAAAATCCTTTTGGGAGAATGTGCTGTGGACAAACTAAACAAAATTCAGCTTTTTGGTAAAGCCCATTATTCCTCTGTTTACAGAATAAGAAATGAGGCTTTTAAAGAAAAGAATACAGTCCCTACAGTCAAACATGGTGGAGGTTCACTGATGTTTTGGGGTTACTTTGCTGCTTCAGGCACTGGATGTCTTGACTGTGTGCATGGCATTATGAAATCTGTGAACTACCAAAGAATTCTGTGGTGCAATGAACGGCCCAGTGTCAGAAAGTTTGGTCTCCGTCAGAGGTCACTGGTCTTACAGCAGGACAATGACCCAAAGTACATGTCAAAAAGCACTTAGAAATTGTTTAAGACAAAGCACTGGAGAGTACTGAACTGGCCAGCAATAAGTTCAGATCTCAATCCCATAGAGCACCTGTGGAGAGATCTCAAAACAGCAGTTGGGGTGTGATACCAAATATTAATTTGAGGGTGCCAATAATTTAATTCAGTCCATTTTTTGAGTTTTGCATGGAATGTATCATATTTGGCTTTTTTTATCCAATTTGTTTGTGTCATACCAATACAAACAAAAGAAATAAACATGAGAATGCATAAACATTTGTAATTGCAACAATTTTCTGGGCAAAGTGGTGCATTATCTGACAGAAATGCAGGGGTGCCAATATTTGTGGCCATGACTGTAGGTATACATGTGTATTTATGTATTTATATATGTATACACATGTATACACACACACACACACACATACATATATATATACTTTGAAGCCCTTTCCACCCAAATACTTAAAAAGCATTTTTATTGCATTTTAATATTTAATATGTGTTTGACTTTCTATTTACTGTAAATATTTTACATTCCAATGTTTTTCCAATGTTCCAATGTTGTTCATAGTATTATTAAATATATATTCCTATATATATATCTGTATACACCTATACCTGTATATATTCATATAGATATTTAGGTATATATATATATATATATATATATATATATTACAAATTATAATCATATATATATATATATATATTTAAAATAAAAAGAACATGTTCTTCTATTTATTAAAGAACATTTGAATGTAAAATATGAATAACTCATCAGGTTGAGCACACTTGGGCTAACATTGTGTTGGGTTAGTGCTCGAGCAATAAGTGTTAAAAAAATGTTTTGATGGCAAAGAAGATCCATTCTAAGATGACACTGAATTTGTTTGTTAGTTTTCAGTAAAATTTAGGGTATATTGTGGATTTTGGTGATTATATTGTGTAAAATTGCTTGCATTCATCCTGCTGTTCAATTTCACTATTGCCGATATGCATTTTATTGGGAAATAAGTGTAAAGCAGTGTCCCAGTTAACACATAGCAAACTGGAGTGTCAGAACTGCAAAGCAACTAACATGATATTCCTGGTTATCATATTTTTCTACAATATTGGCCAATCATGGTGAACCTTGAAGATCTTCTTTCATTACCTTTGTCCAGTATTATGCTATTAATTAATGGACCTCGCATTCGAACTGTCCTGGTACCTTGGTGTCAAGGTGATGGCCTCTCTAACAGCATGGAGCCCAAAGGCAGGGGTAGTGGGAAGCTGGGCAAATTGCATAGCAATAGACCAGAGGCTAAAATATTATCAACATTATTAGGTGACAGTTACACAGGCAGATAGAAAGTAATGTCCTGAAACAGATTATATTGGGAATCAGGTACAGACAAGTGTTAACTGGAGCAGACAGTACAAACCGATATAGCAGATGTCAGCTGGTATAAGCCATTCAGGTGTAAGTTGAGACAGAGAAGAGCCAAGTTCTAGAGTTCCCACTTTAGGGTTAAGGACAGGAGGGCCCCCATGGGGCCAAGTACAAAATTGCCCCCTTTAGAGTCAAGAAAGGCAGTGCCCACTTCTGGGCCAAGCAAGGGAGTGCCTGCTTCTGTGCCAAGCAATGGAGTGTATGTTTCTGGGCCAAGCAAGGGAGTGTATGCTTCTGGGCCAAGCAAGGGATAACAGGGTGCTGAATACTGGCTGCAAGCAGCAGGCAGAGGCAGAACTGATAGGAAAAACAAATATGCACAGCAAACAAAAAGGTACTAGAGCTGGGACATTGCAACAGAGGAAGTCAAAGCCAGGGCCAGCGCTTGTGTAAGGCATTATAGGCAGCTGCCTTAGGGCGCCACCAGCAGGGGGGCTCAGAAACAGTGCCTACTGCCGAGGTGGATCATCTCCCGCCTGAAGCGTGATGAGAGACAGTGAGACAGGGACCTATTAAAATGTTTTAAAATGTATTATCGCCTGGGGCTGGCTCGCTGCAACAGTGCAATTTACTTACTCCTACAGTAACAGACCTGACCTACATGATGATTGATTATCTGGCTAAAACAATGGCGCTTAATTGGCTGTCTTCCTGGCTATTGCTATAGTGTATGGGAATGTGGACGCATGTGTGGTAACACTGACAGTGGAGGCGGAGCTCACTTGAACAGCTGCGCTGCCTGCTGCTGTATGGCTTGCCTAACAGCCTGCTCTGACTGAGAGGGAAATTGTGCGGGAGGCCTAGCTCCACGTGACTGAGACTCACACTGCACCTCTCTATGAAAATGAGCCAGTTGAGAGATGAGTGATGATGCCCAATGTTCACCCAGTGAGATGGAGACGGCTGTTATGGCCAGACCGCAGACGAGTACTGAAGACTAAAGTAGAAATGGTGGTGCAGCGGGGGTCTCTGAGGGCAGCCGGGCAGGGCAGAAAATATGCACGGTCGGACGGTGCAGTGCTCGTGGGTGGGTGGTGACTTTGACAACTGTCAGTTGTGTTGTGGGGACCGGTGGAGGTGACAGCTGTCAGTCTGGACAGGGTGCGGCACTCTGTGCTAGTGGTAAGTAAGGATTTACTGTATGCAGGACTAATCAAACTGACAGCTAACCAGCTTAAGAGTTATGTGATCCTACTTTCTGCAGAATCACATAACCTTTTAGCTGGATAGCTGTCAGTTTGATCAAAGTGCTTTACTTCACCATTTAACATAATAGATCTAGCCCTCAATACAGATTTTTGATGCACACAAAAGTAGAAATAAAATTAAAAAGGAGAAATACTTTTAACGTTTTTTAAAATAAAGTTATAATTACAATAACTTGTTGGTTTTATAAAAGCCCACCCTTCCCCTGTGTATATCTGTACATTTTTGCATGGTTCTATGTGTGTTATACATACATAAACACACATACATACATACACGCATACATACACACACACATACTCACACACATACATACACACACATACATACACATACATACACATACACAAACAACAGAATTTATGCTTACCTGATAAATTACTTTCTCCAACGGTGTGTCCGGTCCACGGCGTCATCCATTACTTGTGGGAAATGTTCTCCCCCACAGGGAAAGGCAAGGAGAGCACACAGCAAGAGCTGTCCATATAGCTCCCCCTCTGGCTCCGCCCCCCAGTCATTCGACCGACGGTTAGGAGAAAAAGGAGAAACTATAGGGTGCCGTGGTGACTGTAGTGTATAAAGAAAAATTTTTTCAACATGATTAAAAAAACCAGGGCGGGCCGTGGACCGGACACACCGTTGGAGAAAGTAATTTATCAGGTAAGCATAAATTCTGTTTTCTCCAACATTCGTGTGTCCGGTCCACGGCATCATCCATTACTTGTGGGAACCAATACCAAAGCTTTAGGACACGGATGAAGGGAGGGAGCAAATCAGGTTACCTAAACAGAAGGCACCACGGCTTGCAAAACCTTTCTCCCAAAAACAGCCTCCGAAGAAGCAAAAATATCAAATTTGTAGAATTTGGCAAAAGTGTGCAGAGAAAACCAAGTCGCTGCCTTACATATCTGGTCAACAGAAGCCTTTTTCTTATAGGCCCATGTGGAAGCCACAGCCCTAGTAGAGTGAGCTGTGATACGGTCAGGAGGCTGCCGTCCGGCAGTCTCATAAGCCAAGCGGATAATGCTTTTCAGCCAGAAAGAGAGAGAGGTAGCAGTAGCTTTTTGACCTCTCCTCTTACCAGAGTAAACGACAAACAAGGATGAGGTTTGTCTAAAATCTTTTGTTGCTTCTAAATAGAACTTTAAAGCACGAACAACATCTAAATTGTGTAATAAACGTTCCTTCTTTGAAACTGGATTCGGACACAAAGAAGGAACAGCTATTTCCTGGTTGATGTTCTCGTTGGAAACAACTTTTGGAAGAAAACCAGGCTTAGTACGCAAAACAACCTTATCTGAATGGAACACCAGATAGGGTGGATCACACTGCAAAGCAGATAATTCAGAAACTCTTCTAGCAGAAGAAATAGCAACCAAAAACAGAACTTTCCAAGATAGTAACTTAATATCTATGGAATGTAAAGGTTCAAACGGAACCCCTTGAAGAACTGAAAGAACTAAATTTAGACTCCAAGGAGGAGTCATGGGTCTGTAAACAGGCTTGATTCTAACCAAAGCCTGAACAAAAGCTTGTACATCTGGCAAAGCTGCCAGTCGTTTGTGCAACAAGACGGATAATGCAGAAATCTGTCCTTTTAGAGAACTAGCTGACAATCCTTTATCCAAACCTTCTTGGAGAAAGGAGAGAATCTTTGGAATTTTAATCTTACTCCAGGAGAATCCTTTGGATTCACACCAACAGATATATTTTTTCCATATTTTATGGTAAATCCTTCTAGTCACAGGTTTTCTGGCTTGGACCAGAGTATCAATCACAGAATTTGAAAACCCACGCTTGGATAAAATCAAGCGTTCAATTTCCAAGCAGTCAGCTGCAGAGAAACTAGATTGGGATGTTCGAATGGACCTTGTACTAGAAGGTCCTGTCTCAAAGGTAGCTTCCATGGTGGAGCCGATGACATATTCACCAGGTCTGCATACCAAGTCCTGCGTGGCCACGCAGGAGCTATCAGAATCACCGAGGCCTTCTCCTGTTTGATCCTGGCTATGAGCCTGGGGAGGAGAGGAAACGGTGGAAACACATATGCTAGGTTGAACGACCAAGGCGCCACTAATGCATCCACTAGAGTCGCCTTGGGATCCCTGGATCTGGACCCGTAGCAAGGAATCTTGAAGTTCTGACGGGACGCCATTAGATCCATGTCTGGAATGCCCCATAATTGGGTTAACTGAGCAAAGACCTCCGGATGGAGTTTCCACTCCCCCGGATGGAAAGTCTGACGACTCAAATAGTCCGCCTCCCAGTTGTCTACTCCTGGGATGTGAATAGCAGATAGATGGCAGGAGTGATTCTCTGCTCATTGGATTATCTTGGTTACTTCCTTCATCGCTAGGGAACTCTTTGTTCCCCCCTGATGATTGATGTACGCAACAGTCGTTATGTTGTCCGACTGAAATCTTATGAACCTGGCTTCCGCTAGCTGAGGCCAAGCCAGGAGCGCATTGAATATAGCTCTTAGTTCCAAAATGTTTATCGGGAGAAGCGACTCTTCCTGCGACCATAGGCCCTGAGCTTTCAGAGAGTCCCAGACCGCGCCCCACCCCAAGAGGCTGGCGTCGGTCGTGACGATGACCCACTCCGGTCTGTGGAAACTCATTCCCTGAGACAGGTGATCCTGGGTCAACCACCAGAGAAGTGAGTCCCTGGTTACCTGGTCTACTTGAATTTGGGGAGACAAGTCTGTATAGTCCCCATTCCACTGATTGAGCATGCACAGCTGTAATGGTCTTAGATGAATTCGAGCAAAAGGAACCACATCCATTGCTGCGACCATTAGTCCTATTACTTCCATGCATTGAGCTATGGAGGGTTGAGGAATAGAGTGAAGAACTCGACAAGCTTTTAGAAGCTTTGTCTTTCTGACGTCTGTGAGAAAGATCTTCATTTCCACAGAATCTATTATTGTTCCCAGAAAAGGAACCCTTGTGGACGGTGACAGTGAACTTTTTTCTATGTTCACTTTCCACCCGTGAGATCTGAGAAAAGCCAACACAATGTCTGTATGTGCCCTCGCTTTGGAAAGAGACGACGCTTGGATTAGGATGTCGTCTAGATAAGGTGCTACAGCTATGCCCCTCTGTCTTAGGACCGCTAGAAGGGACCCTAGCACCTTTGTGAAAATTCTGGGAGCGGTGGCTAAACCGAATGGAAGAGCCACAAACTGGTAATGTTTGTCCAGAAAGGCGAACCTCAGGAACTGATGATGAGATTTGTGGATTGGGATATGCAGATATGCATCCTTCAGATCCACGGTAGTCAAAAATTGACCCTGCTGGATTGTTGGTAAGATTGTCCGAATGGTTTCCATCTTGAAGCAAGGGAACTCTGAGGAACTTGTTTAATATCTTTAAATCCAGAATTGGCCTGAAAGTTCCCTCTTTTTTGGGAACCACAAACAGGTTTGAGTAAAACCCTAGACCTTGTTCCCCGGTGGGGACTGGGTTTATCACTCCCATCTTTGATAGGTCTCTTACACAATGTAAGAATGCCTGTTTCTTTATCTGGTCTGAAGATAAGCGAGACAGGTGGAACCTTCCCTTTGGAGGAAGTCCCTTGAATTCTAACAGGTATCCCTTGGAAACTATCTCTAGTGCCCAGGGATCCAGAACATCTCTTGCCCAAGCCTGAGCGAAGAGAGATAGTCTGCCCCCTACCAGATCCGGTCCCGGATCGGGGGCTACCCCTTCATGCTGTCTTGGTAGCAGCAGCAGGTTTCTTGGTTTGTTTACCCTTGTTCCAGCCTTGCATGGGCTTCCAAGCGGGTTTGGGCTGGGCCGCGTTACCTTCTTGTCTAGCGGCAGTGGAGTTATTAGCCGGTCCGTTCCTGAAATTGCGAAAGGAGCGAAAATTAGACTTGTTCTTAGCCTTAAAAGGCCTATCCTGTGGGAGGGCATGGCCCTTACCCCCAGTGATGTCTGAAATAATTTCCTTCAATTCCGGCCCATAAAGGGTCTTACCCTTGAAAGGAATATTCAGTAACTTAGTCTTGGACGACACGTCTGCCGACCAGGATTTTAGCCAAAGCGCCCTCCACGCTACTATAGCAAAACCTGAGTTTTTCGCCGCCAATTTCGTTATTTGAAAGGCGGCATCCAATATAAAGGAATTAGCTAACTTTAATGCGTGAATTCTGTCCATGACTTCTTCATAGGAAGTCTCTTTCTGAAGCGACCTTTCTAGTTCTTCGAACCAAAAGGACACCGCTGAAGTGACAGTAATAACACACGTAGCTGGTTGAAGGATGAACCCTTGCTGAACAAAAATCTTTTTAAGCAATCCTTCCAATTTTTTATCCATAGGATCTTTGAAAGCGCAGCTGTCCTCTATAGGAATAGTTGTGCGCTTCGCTAGTGTTGAAACAGCTCCCTCAACCTTCGGGACCGTTTGCCATGCGTCCCTTCTAGGGTCTACTATGGGAAACATTTTCTTAAATATAGGAGGTGGGGCAAAGGGTACACCTGGCTTCTCCCACTCCTTTTCCACTATGTTCGCTACCCTCTTAGGTATTGGAAAAGCGTCGTCGTGCACTGGGACCTCTAAAAATTTGTCCAATTTGCACAACTTCTCTGGTACTACCATGGAATCACAGTCATCCAGAGTAGCTAATACCTCCTTAAGCAAAGCGTGGAGATGTTCTAGCTTAAACTTAAATGCCACTAGATCAGGTTCTGCCTGTTGAGAAATTTTTCCTGAGTCTGAAATTTCACCCTCAGACAGCCCTTCCCTCACAGCCAATTCCGATTGATGTGAGGGTAAAATAGATAAGGCATCGTCAGCGTCTGATTGTTCATCCTTTTTATCTGTATTTAAAACTGAACAATCACGCTTTCTCTGAAAAACTGGCAGTTTGGATAAAAGATTTGCTATAGAATTATCCACTACTGCTGATAATTGTTGCATAGAAATAAGCACTGGCGCGCTAGGTGTCGCCTGCGCGGGCAAAGCTGGTGTAGACACAGAAGGAGAGGATGTAGAGCTATCCCCACTACCTTCATTAGATAAATCATCTTGGGCAACATTATGAAAAATAACAGAGCTGTCCTGATTTTGTTTGGACGCTATGGCGCAATTATTACAAATACTCGAAGGGGGAACCACATTTGTCTCTATACACACAGAACATAGGTTATCTGATGGAACAGACATGTTAAACAGATTTAGGCAGGCAAACAATGCAATAAAAACGATTTTAAACAAAAACGTTACTGTCTCTTTAAATAATAAAATGACACATTTATTTCTGAATGTTCAAAAAACTATGAAGGCAATATCCGATTTTTCTGAAATTTGGACCCCAGTGTCTTAATGCTTAGAAAGTATTGCACAGCAAATATGGAGACTCTAGCTCTTAAAACAAGCAAACCGGAGCTAATTGTTGGATTTAACCGTTTTTACACACCACAATCCCAGCTACAGCCTTGCTGCAGCTTTTTACCTTCCTTAGGGGTCACCATTCACAGAAAAAAGCCTTTTGGAGTCACTTTCTGAACCACAGGACCCTCTCACATGAATCTGCATGCACTGCCTTGAAATTCAACTGCACAGCTGAAGTGCCAAAATGAGGCTTCCTCCCTCAGCACACTAGAGTGAAGGGGCCTTCCTGACTAGATTTAGGTGTCTAAAACAAGCCAGATCAATAAAAAACGTTCCCAAGTGTATGTGAGCTTATAAAATATTTCAAATGGTATAATATTGTAATAAAAACCAATCGATTTAGCCCCTAACAGTGTCTACCAGCATAAAAAACAAAAAGGGGAAGCCTGTTATCTTTTTTGCTGAGGTGAAAGAAAAATGGCTTACCGTTCCCCTGAGGGGAAAAATGACTGTCATCTAGCATTAGCCTGTGTTGTTAGAAGGAGACTAGTCATACCTGAAGCAGATGAGTCTGCAAACTGTTACCCCCAACTGAAGTTCTCTTGTTTCAACAGTCCTGCGTGGTAACAGTAATGGATTTTAGTTACTTGTGCTAAAATCATAGCCCTCTTAAACAGAAATCTTCATCACTTTTCTGTTATAGAGTAAATAGTACAAGCCAGCACTATTTTAAAATAACAAACTCTTGATAGAAGAATAAAAAACTACAACTAACACCACAAACTCCTCGCCATCCCCGTGGTAGATGCTACTTGTTCAGAGCGGCAAGGAGAATGACTGGGGGGCGGAGCCAGAGGGGGAGCTATATAGACAGCTCTTGCTGTGTGCTCTCCTTGCCTTTCCCTGTGGGGGAGAACATTTCCCACAAGTAATGGATGACGCCGTGGACCGGACACACCAATGTTGGAGAAATACACACATTCATACACACACATATACACACACACACACACACATTCATACACACAGATACATACATACACACACACACACACATATACACACATACATACACACACACATACATGCATATACTGACACACACATACACACACATATACATACACAAATACACACACATACATACACATACACACTCACACACGAATGTACCCACTCACACACACATACACATACAGACACACACACAAATACACACACACACACATACACTATTCACACACATGCACCAGTACCCACACACTTACATACAAACACATTCACAGATAGACAGACATATGCACATGCAAACACACAAATACATATTCTACTCACACACTGGCCCACCCAAATGGGAAATTATTTTCTTTATAATTATAGGGGGGGGGGGGCAGCAAAATGTATACTCGCCTGTGTAGCCAAAAATCCTAGCACCGGCCCCGTTCAAAGCTAAAGCATTATCCGTGCCAAATGCAGAGACAAGGTCAGGTCTGACCAAGATTCAAAGGTAGGCATCAAGTATCAATTCTAAAATAGAGGCAAGGCCACAGCCAGGAAATCCAGCATAGAACAAACAGGAACCAGTACACAAATACAGGAAAGAAGACACCAAAGCTAGTGCAAGGAGTAAAATCCTAGGCTGCTATATATATATATATATATATAAGATAATATTCTGCCACAAATTCCTACAAGAAACATTCCTTAAAGGGACAGTAAACCGTTACATCTATTTTCCCTTAACTTAAATTATAGCTTCTGTTAAATCTATAAATCTAACTATGCAGAGCAAAGCACAGTGGAAGCATTTAAAAATGTATTTTATACTTACCCAAAAACGCATTTTCTGTCCGCCTACAAATACGAACATTTTTTTTAATACTTACCATCGTTGCCCCTGCAGCCAACAGCGGAGTGAACGTCTGTCTTCTACAATTTTGACAGTGCACGTTCCCTGTCGATGTGTGCATGCACATTACAGTCGTATACACAGAATCTCAATGCTTCATCGTGCATTGAGATTCTGTGTATCTGAATGAGCGGTGAGTCACTCCTATTGACGAACAAGCAACTTCAATACTGTGATTAAAAAGAAAACTATATTGTATTCTCTTTATGGAAAAAAAATATTTATTAACCACTACATAGGCTTACAAGTTATTGAGAAGGAAAAATATGGCTGTGTGATTCTGTGAGATAATATATTTTACATCAATTCATAAACAAATTGTCTCATACAGCTATGTGAAATATATTTTAATGCAAAATATTTAAAGTATAATTTAACAATAATGGTATAAAATATTTATATATTGAAAAGTTTCTTATATTACTTTTAATAGGGGTGATAGATGTACTCAGGGAAAGGAAATAATGAACATTCAGGAATAAAAAAATATTTCTAAATATATATCTGTTTAAAATAATCGACTTCTTGGGGGTTATAAGTTACTCGATAACTGTGTTCCAATTTGTAGCATATAAGCAGTGAATCACAATGCGGTTAGCATCAGGATCCACTGCTTATATTGTAAAGTTGAGTGGTTCAACTGCGCCTATGCAAATGATGTGTAAATGCGTGCTCCACACTAACACAATTATAGTTGTTGAGGGTTAACAATTACAGTCCCTTTAAGTAGCACAACTAGACCATTCTAGACTCTGAACCTGGATACTTCTTTTTCAATGCCAGGCAGAGCACAGTAAGGGAAGTCACCAGTGGTATCCATGCATGCAGTTTGCATTTTGGCAAGAATAAAGCTTATGGGATCCTAAAATGTAGCTTATGGGTTCCTGACACTAGGTGACCTCTGGTATAGGTTGTGCCTTTTTAAAAAAAAAATCTCTAAAGCTAAGAAAAACCAAGGAAATAAAAGCAGTTCTGCATATTTTATATTGCTTGGCCTTTATTCTTTGAAAAAGTTTTTTTTTGTTTTTTTTTATCATTTTTATTAGAAGCAAAGAATGGAAGACGATTTGATACCAAATTACCAATATAACAAAGCACATAGTAAACAGCATTATGTATAATCCATTTTAGCAATTTACTTTATATAATAGAAAACATATTGACACATTTTTTACTCTATTGCCCTGCAAATATTTTATTTCTAAATACTGCACATTTGGTTTGGCAAAACAAAACAAAAACCTCATAAACTGTTCAGATGACACATTACTGGGCAAAGCCCCTTTATACATTATACATGAAATGCACTAAAAAGGAAATTAATTTTGCACATAAGCAATTAACATTTTTGCATAGTTAATTTTTAGACTAATATTTTACATCTGCGCTTTCATTTCAATAAATGTGGATCGAATATCATGAATTTCAAAACATCCTTTTCCCATTTTAATGCGGAAATATGTGATTTTCAAAATAAATTATCATATTTTTCGTTTACAATAAGTGCAGAAAACATTTTTTTTTCTTTCTTTCTTTTTCTTTTTTTTGTGATAGAACAAAATCTTAATTACAATTATTCTGCTCTTTAGCAAACGCATTTTATCACATTTGCATAATCCTAATAGATTTGGATGTAACTCAGTAAATATTGCAAAGCAAATGCTATCGATGAGAATACAATGAAAATTATGTTAGCAACTTTTATATCTATTTATTTGTGCTTTTTAAATATTAAAGTGAGTAAATGCTAAAAAGGATTGATGCCAAAAAATCAAGTTTTAGAATAAATTTAATTTTTTTTTTTAAAATTTTAACTTCTTTGTTAACTTCAGTGAAAGTTTTCACAATTAAATATTGATGTGCTCTGTTCTAAGCCAAATTGGTCACAGCTGGCTCCATATAATTCCTTGGTTTGTATAACAAGAATCTTAAAGTCTAGATAATTGCATCTTCCCTATAGTACACCTGAGGCAAAGCGCTTCTTCAACACAGTCAATAAACTTTCCAATCACCGTGCAGAAATAACGCAAGAAAATGGCAACTGCTGGGGCTTCTTAGGAAGCAAGGAAAACAATCACTGATGCATGAATGTATGGCATTAGCTCAACAGTTTGCATGCTGGAGTTTGTCTGGGGTAGCCGTGACCTTGTCACATTGAGTTAATGACATATATATTTGCCCACCCAGTGGTTTATTATTGCTGGCCTAACAGCATTTCACAGACTATGTCTTGACAGATCATTTAATGCTAAATCACATTTTCACTTACTTATTACGCTGAGATTTAGGGGCATATTTACCCAGCTTCGTATGAACAGAAGTTTTAAAGAAGTTATGAAGCAGCAGTGTAAAGACCGCTGCTCCATAACTTGTCCGCCTGCTGTGAGGTGGTGGAAAGAAATCAACCCGATCGAATATGATCGGGTTGATTGACACCCCCTGCTAGCGGCTGATTGGCCGTGAATCTGCAGGGGGCGGCATTGCACCCGCTGTTCACAAGAACTGCTGGTGCAATGATAAATGCTGACAGCATATGCTGTCGGCATTTATTGATGGGCAGCGATGTGCAGCGGACATGATACGCTACTTCGTATCAGGTCTGCTTGCACATTGTTAAATATGCCCATTAAGCTCCAATCTTGACCACTGTACAGATTACAATTGTTTTTTTCCCCTGCAGTTCAACATGAAGTTTTATTTTGGAATAACTGTCACTGATGAACTCTGTCACTGTCTATAATTGGCAACAGTGATTAAGTAAAAGGCTCTTTCATATATGAATGGCAAATATTTAATATGCATGTAATTTCTGTAGTTTATGATACACTAAGGGCCAAATTACGAGTGGAGTGGAGTGGAGTGCAATATTTGAGCGCTACTCATTAATACCATCGCGCTTAAATGTGCGCTTGTATTACAAGTACAGCACAATGCCAATGCAACCTCGTGTTCACATTGCTGCAAGCCAAGCTCTCAAAAGAGCACACTTCCATAGGCTCCAATGGGAGCCTTGTTTTTATGCCGGCAACCACAGCAAATAACCTAACGCAGTGCAGGTGGAAATTTGCGTAGGGTTGAGTAACAATAAATAAATATATATGTATATGCATATATACATATATATTTATGTGTTTATATGTGTATATACACATATAAACACATTGATAAATATTTACAGTATATAAGCATATACATATATATTTTTAGAGAAAACACAGTCCCCCATTGAACTCTCTGTAAAGGAACTTTAGGTGCCGTTTTTTTTTTTCAAACACCCCACATCCCCTCACTTTAACCCCTTATAACTGCTTCTTGCAATTTTTTTTTTTTTTAAAAAAAAGATGCTCATATTTATTAAGAAGTGTCCTATTTATTTTGGACGGGGGAGGAGGGATCCCTACACTACAGAAATGTAAAAAATGAAGGGCGAGATTACGAGTTATATGCAAGCAAAAAGGGGTTTATCATGGGTGTTTGCATGGGTCGGCTTTAGCACTCGAATTACAAGTTGAAAGTAAATGCCAATGCATGAGCGTAATCGTGATTTACGCTAGAATGATTATCGCGGCCTCAGAGCTCTGGTTAACTGTTTTGCAAAACAAAGAAGTGTCTCAAAACACAAATACAAAAATACAGTTGCACTCATAATAATCTGATTAAAAATATTGAAAAAAATATTGCAGAAAAAAGTTATAAAGGCTCAAACATATGAGGTCTCACGTGTTAGAAAAAAGGCAGGCAAAGGGCTTTAACATAGAGATGCATACATATACATGTCTAAAGATGGATATGTATATATATGTATAAAAATCGAAAGAGAGAGAACAGCACTCCAAGAGATAGAACAAGAGCCAGAATAACTTCCTTGTCTGTTAATTTTTATTGTAACTCCTCAGGGTGCACGTTCTTTTTGCACACTATGCCCCTTCACAGAGAAAAATTATCCTGTAGTATATCAGTCTGACCCTGCCCAATGACAGTCCAGCGCCGAAATACCAGGCAATTCCTCTCTGAACAAGGGAAGCAACAAACCCAGACAATCGTTTTCGGCCTCCTATGGGCCTGGTCAGTGAGGTGCAGTTGTATCTCTCTAAGGGCAGGTGTGCATGGAGTCCAAGTCTGGTTTCCCCATTACTCTTAGGGTGACCCAAGAGCATTTACATAAAAATCGAAAGAGAGAGAACAGAACTCCATGAGACAGAACAAGAGCCACAATAACTTCCATGCCTGTTCATTTCATATATATATATATATATATATATATATTTATATGTATGTATGTATGTACGGTATATATATATATATATATATATATATATATATATATATATATATATGTTTATATGTATGTATTCATGTACGGTATATATATATATATGTTTATATGTATGTACTGTATATATATATATATTTATATGTATGTATGTATGTACGGTATATATATATATATATATATATATATGTTTATATGTATGTATGTATGTACGGTATATATATATATATATATATATGTTTATATGTATGTATGTACGGTATATATATATATATATATATATATATATATATATATATATATATATATTTATATGTATGTATGTACGGTATATATATATATATATATACATATATGTTTATATGTATGTATGTACGGTATATATATATATATATATATATATATATATATATGTTTATATGTATGTACGGTATATATATATATATATGTTTATATGTATGTATGTATGTACAGTATATATATATATATATATATACATATATATATACATACATATATATATACATATATATATGTTTATATGTATGTACGGTATATATATATATATATATATATATATACATACATATATATATATATATATATACATATATATATATATGTTTATATGTATGTACGGTATATATATATATATATATATATATATATACATATATATACATATATATATATATATATATATATATGTTTATATGTATGTATGTATGTATGTACAGTATATATATATATATATATATATATATATATATATATATATATATATATATGTTTATATGTATGTATGTACGGTATATATATATATTTATTTATTTATAAAATATTTTACCAGGATATATATATATATTGGGGATGGGTGAATGTGTTTATATTCAAATTTGAATGTTAGAAAGAATGTTATTGTAGAAATAGAAAAGAACGGATATTTTCTTAAAAATCTATAATCGAATGCTATTTACAGTTTTCAAAAGACACTTTCTAATTCAATTGTTTATAATTAAATCAAATGTACACATTCAAAATGTCGAATTTAACATTTGATTTAACAAAACTATTCAGATGTTCAATAGTTCATGTGGTAGGGAATTTTGTAAATTGATACATAATAGATACAAATATATCAATTTGAATCTTTCTATTTTGAATATTGCATAATTAGAATATTACATTTAAAGAGAACATTAGAAATAATATTACAAATATATAAATTCAAATTTTTGGAATTAGAATATTGCATAATTTGAATATTACGTTTAAAGAAAGCATTAGAAATAATATTACAAATAAATAAATTAAAAAAATTTAAATTCAAATATTGCCTAATTTGAATATTACGTTTAAAGAAAGCATTAGAAATACTATTACAAATATATAAATTCGAATTTTCCAAATTATTAGAAATTTTGAATAGAATATTACAAAAAAATTAGAAATACTCACATTAAACGTATGTTAAAATGCTGTACAAACATTCGAAAGTTGAAACAAATGAAGAAATGTGTTAAAATTAGTATAGTTTCAGTTTTCGAATGTTGCAAAGCATTCACCCATCCCATATATAATTTTGTCTGTCTGAGGACGAGCTGTTTAAGCTCAAAAACGTTCACAGAATAAAGGTGAATAATTTAAACAAGTCCTTTGGAGTGCGCTTCCTTCTGCAAACATTATATATAATTATATGTATATATATATATATATATATACACACAACAGAGGGGTTTTTTGGTTACGCACACCACAAAAGGACTGTTTAAACTTAACTCACATATTGTGGGAGTGCTACCAAAGTGACCAAAATAACTACAAAACAACAAAAGATATTTTGGTGCACATCCAACCACTTAAGTCCACTCTTTCATGGCATATTAGTATATTTTTCTGTCTGCCAAATATACTTTCATAGCTTCTAATAAGATTGGGATAAACATCTCGCAATAATATGAGCTTATATTTGTGCTGCAAAAACAAATATACTTCTATCTGCTAAATATATTTACATAGTACAAATAAAATTGAGATTAACATCTTGCAATAGTATTGACTTATATTTATGCTGCAAAAATTGTTTTGCTATTTAAAAAATGCCTTTAAATGAAATGGGATCTTAGTCACACAATATGATCATATTCTGCTAAGCCAGTCACCACTTACAAGGTGTCCCATATTAGACTGGTCCTACACTAACCAGTTTCCACACTGCAGCAAGTCATGTCTACACAGTGTGAAGCTTTCTAGCTTATTGAGTATATTTATCAGGAACACACCTGGGCTGGGTGGCGTGCAGTAACCAAAGGGGAGGGATTTGGTCAGCTCCCTATTTAAGAAATACAACAGAGGGGTTTTTTGGTTACGCACACCACAAAAGGACTGTTTAAACTTAACTCACATATTGTGGGAGTGCTACCAAAGTGACCAAAATAACTACAAAACAACAAAAGATATTTTGGTGCACATCCAACCACTTAAGTCCACTCTTTCATGGCATATTAGTATATGCTTCTGTCTGCCAAATATACTTTCATAGCTTCTAATAAGATTGGGATAAACATCTCGCAATAATATGAGCTTATATTTGTGCTGCAAAAACAAATATACTTCTATCTGCTAAATATATTTACATAGTTCAAATAAAATTGAGATTAACATCTTGTAATAGTATTGACTTATATTTATGCTGCAAATTTTTTTTTGCTATTTAAAAAATGCCTTTAAATGAAATGGGATCTTAGTCACACAATATGATCATATTCTGCTAAGCCAGTCTACCACTTACAAGGTGTCCCACATCAGACCGGTCCTATACTAACCAGTTTCCACACTGCAGCAAGTCATGTCTACACAGTGTGAAGCTTTCTAGCTTATTGAGTATATTTATCAGGAACACACCTGGGCTGGGTGGCGTGCAGTAACCAAAGGGGAGGGATTTGGTCAGCTCCCTATTTAAGAAATACAACAGAGGGGTTTTTTGGTTACGCACACCACAAAAGGACTGTTTAAACTTAACTCACATATTGTGGGAGTGCTACCAAAGTGACCAAAATAACTACAAAACAACAAAAAGATATTTTGGTGCACATCCAACCACTTAAGTCCACTCTTTCATGGCATATTAGTATATGCTTCTGTCTGCCAAATATACTTTCATAGCTTCTAATAAGATTGGGATAAACATCTCGCAATAATATGAGCTTATATTTGTGCTGCAAAAACAAATATACTTCTATCTGCTAAATATATTTACATAGTTCAAATAAAATTGAGATTAACATCTTGCAAAAAACCAAAAAAACCCTCTGTTGTATTTCTTAAATAGGGAGCTGACCAAATCCCTCCCCTTTGGTTACTGCACGCCACCCAGCCCAGGTGTGTTCCTGATAAATATACTCAATAAGCTAGAAAGCTTCACACTGTGTAGACATGACTTGCTGCAGTGTGGAAACTGGTTAGTATAGGACCGGTCTGATGTGGGACACCTTGTAAGTGGTAGACTGGCTTAGCAGAATATGATCATATTGTGTGACTAAGATCCCATTTCATTTAAAGGCATTTTTTAAATAGCAAAAAAAAATTTGCAGCATAAATATAAGTCAATACTATTGCAAGATGTTAATCTCAATTTTATTTGAACTATGTAAATATATTTAGCAGATAGAAGTATATTTGTTTTTGCAGCACAAATATAAGCTCATATTATTGCGAGATGTTTATCCCAATCTTATTAGAAGCTATGAAAGTATATTTGGCAGACAGAAGCATATACTAATATGCCATGAAAGAGTGGACTTAAGTGGTTGGATGTGCACCAAAATATCTTTTGTTGTTTTATATATATATATATATATATATATATATATATATATATATATATATATATATATATATATATATATATATATATATATATATATATATATATATACATAGAGTATGTATATATATACAATTATGGCCAAAAATACTGGCACCATATCTGTCAGATAATGCACCACTTCACCCAGAAAATTGTTGTAATTACAAATGTTTAGACATTCTCATGTTTATTTCTTTTGTTTGTATTGGTATGACACAAAAAAGTGGAGAAAAAATAGCCAAATTTGACACATTGCACACAAAACTCCAAAAATGGACTTTGTGACGCTCCTGTAATTTGTAATTAAACTATTCTGTATCAATTAACTGGTGCTGACAATATAGGAATCGAACTGGCAACCAGTTAAAATGGTGGAAAATTGACTCAACCTTTCTGTTGTGTGTCTCTTTGTGCCACACTGATCATGGAAAAGAGAAAAAGTAGCAAAGAATTGTCTGAGGATTTGAGAACAAAAATTGTGGAAAAGCATGGACAATCTCAAGGTTACAAGTCCATCTACAGAGATCTTAATGTTCCTGTATCCACTGTGTGCGACATTGTCAAGAAGTTTACAGCCCATGGCACTGTAGCTAATCTCCCTGGACGTGGACGAAAGAGAAAAATTGATCAAAGATTAAAACTAAGGATTTTTTGAATGGTAGACAATGAACCTCAATCAACTTCCAGACAAATTAAAGCTCACCATCAGGCACAGGGTACAAATGTGTTGAAACAGAAACATAAAAAAGACAGTTTGGAGTCAATGTGCTGTGGACAGACGAAACCAAATTACAGCTTTTTGGTAAAGCCCATCATTCTACTGTTTTTAGAAAAAGAAATGAGGCTTTTAAAGAAAAGTATACAGTCCCTACAGTCAAATATGGTGCATGTTCACTGATGTTTTGGGGTTGCTTTGCTGCTTCAGGCACTGGATGTCTTGACTATGTGCATGGCATTAGGAAATCTGAAGACCACTAAAGAATTCTGTGGTGCAATGTAGGGCCCAGTGTCAGAAAGTTGGGTCTCCATCAGAGGTCATGGGTCTTACAACAGGACAATGACTCAAACACACCTCAAAAAGCAGCCAGAAATGGTTTAAGATAAAGCACTGGAGAGTACTGAACTGGCCAGCAATGAATCCAGATCTCAATCCCATAGAGCACATGTGGAGAGGTCTCATAACCTTTCCAATCTGAGAGACCTGGAGCAGTTGTTAAAAGAAGAGTGGTCCAAAATTTCAGAAGAGAGGTATAAGAAACTCAATGATGTTTACAGGGAGCAATTGATTTCAGTTATTTATTCCAAGGGGTGTGCTGCCAAATATTAAATTGAGGGTGCCAATAATTTTGTCCAGTCCATTTTGGAGTTTTAATGTGTCAGATTTGGCTTTTTTCTCCACTTTTTTGTGTCAAATAAACATCAGAATGCCTAAACATTTGTAATTGCAACAATTTTCTGGGCAAAGTGGTGCATTATCTGACAGAAATCCAGGGGTGCCAATATTTTTGGCAATGACTGTATATGTTTATATGGATGCATTTATATGTACAGTATATATGTATTTACAGACACATTATATATATATATATATATATATATGTGCATTGGAGAACATTTGCAGTTAAGTAGATGAAAACATGAAAAAGCATATTTATGCAATATTCGTATTTAATAAAGTGTTATACTGTGCATTTACTGTAAATATTTCACATTCCAATGTTCTGCTCTAAGCAGAATATGTTGTATGTATTTATAAATAGATATTCCAATATACCGTATTGTTCCGCATATAGACCACACCTGAATATAGGCCGCACCCTTAAAGTTTGGTGCCATTTTAAAGAAATTAAATTTTAAAGAAAATACACACATTAATAGAACAGTAATAGAACAGGGAGATCCTTTCCCACTTTCCCAAGAGTATAGAATAAAACAAAGGATAGATGCTGCACTCCTTAGTATGGTACCTAATTTCAAATGTGAAAAAAAACTTTATTCAGGCATTAAAGTTATAATGGCTAAATAAAGGCTTTTTCACATTTGAAATTACCATACTAAGGAGTTCAGAATCTTTCCTTTGTTTTATTTTAACAGACCAGTATTAAAACTACAATTTTTTATTTACCCTAATAGTACAGTATTTTTATCATTATTTATGATGTGAGGGGGGAAAAAAAAACAGTCTCTTACCAATATCGGAGGCAAAACTGACTAATATGGGACATCCCGTGCTCTGCCCACTTCTTCCCTACCCACACTACAATACCCATAAGGCCTCCTCTCCTCTCCTTTTAAGGACCTCCTTCTTAACATCCTTAGTTACCATACCTTACCATACCTTGCATACTGCCTTTCTGCACATTCCTATAATAACCCTATAATCATCCTCCTTGTACCGGTACTTGTATCAACTACGGACTGCATGCCTTTCCATTCAGCACACAGCTCCTACTATGATGACATCATCATCTACAGCCACATCTGCCGCTCCGTCCCTGCTAAATTCTTCTTTCACAGGCGTTGCAGTCTGCAGGGACGGAGCGGCAGATGTGGCTGTAGATGATGATGTCATCACAGTAGGAGCTGTGTGCTGAATGGAAAGGCATGCAGTCCGTAGTTGATGGCAAAGAAATAATCAGTCTATAATTTTAATGGTAGGTTTATTTGAACAGTGAGAGACAGAATAACAACAAAAAATGCAGAAAAACGCATTTCAAAAAAGTATTAATTGATTTGCATTTTAATAAATGAAATAAGTATTTTACCCATTTGCAAAACAGGACTTAGTACTTGATGGCAAAACCCTTGTTGGCAATCACAGAGGTCTCTTGTAGTTGGCCACCAGGTTTGCATACATCTCAGGAGGGATTTTGTCCCACTCCTCTTTGCAGATCCTCTCCAAGTCATTAAGGTTTTCGAGGCTGATGTTTGGCAACTCAAACCTTAAGCTCCCTCCACAGATTTTCACAGGCTAGGCTACTCCAGGACCTTAATGTGCTTCTTCTTGAGCCACTCCTTTTTTGCCTTGGCCATGTGTTTTTGGTCATTGTCATGCTGAAATACCCATCCATTACCCATTTTCAATGCCCTGGCTGAGGGAAGGAGGTTCTCACCCACGTTTTGACGATACATGACCCCGTCCATTGTCCCTTTGATGCGGTGAAGTTGTCCTATCCCAGCAGAAAAACACCCCCAAAGCATAATGTTTCTACCTCCATGTTTGATTGTGGCGATGGTGTTCTTGGGGTCATAGGCAGCATTCCTCCTCCTCTAAACACGGTGAGTTGAGTTGATGCCAAAGAGCTTGATTTTGGTCTAATCTGACCACCACACTTTTACCCAGTTCTCCTCTGAATCATTCAAATGTTCATTGGCAAGCTTCAGACGGGCCTATACATGTGCTTTCTTGAACATGGGGACCTTGCGGGTGCTGCAGGATTTCAGTCTTTCATGGCGTTGTGTGTTACCAATTGTTTTCTTGGTGATTATGGTCCCAGCTGCCTTGAGATCATTGACAAGATCCTCCCATGTAGTTCTGGGCTAATTCCTCACCATTCTCAAGATCAATGAAAACCCACGAAGTGAGATCTTGCATGGAGCCCAAGGCCAAGGGAGGCTGACATTTATTTTGTGTTTCTTCCATTTGCATATAATCGCACCAACTGTTGTCACCTTCTCACCACCTGTGTAGGTCTACAATCTTATCCCTGACATCCTTGGACAGCTCTTTGGTCTTGGCCATGGTGGAGAGTTTGGAATCTGATTGATTGCTTTTGTGGGCCGGTTTCTTTTATACAGGCCACAATATGAGATTAGTAGCACTCCCTTTAAGAGAGTGCTCTTAATCTCAGCTTGTTACCTGTATGAAAGACACCTGGGAGCCAGAAATCTTGCTAACTGATAAGGGATCAAATACTTATTTCACTCATTAAAATGCAATTCAATTTATAACTTTTTTGAAATGCGTTTTTCTGGATTTTTTTGTTGTTATTCTGTCTCTCACTGTTCAAATAAACCTACCATTAAAGGGACACTGAACCAAAATTTTTTTTTTCCCGTGATTCAGATAGAGCATGACATTTTAAGCAACTTTCTAATTTACTCCAATTATAAAATTTTCTTCATTCTCTTGGTATCTTTATTTAAAATGCAAGAATGTAAGTTTAGATGCCGGCCCATTTTTGGTGAACAACCTGGGTTGTTCTTGCTGATTGGTGGATTAATTAATCCACCAATATAAAAGTGCTGTCCAGAATGCTGAACAAAAAAAAATGCTTAGATGCCTTCTTTTTTAAATAAAGATAGCAAGAGAATGAAGAAAAATTGATAATAGGAGTAAATTAGAAAGTTGCTTAGAATTACATGCTCTATCTGAATCACAATATTTGGGTTCAGTGTCCCTTTAAAATTATACACTGATCATTTCTTTGTCAGTGGGCAAATGTATAAAATTAGCAGGGGATGTATGTATATATATATATATATATATATATACAAGCCCAAAGTTTTCAGCAAAAAGAGCAAAATAGCGGTAAAAACATAAACTTTATTCAAGTGTAGTCACACTCATTAAAACATGGGGGTATCAGCATAAAAATAGAACAAAAAACAAAAATCAAACATGAGAACAAATAGCTGACATGTTTCGGCACACAGCCGTAATCATAGCTAATGGGCACACCTGTGTTAGACATTTAGTACCCTTCTCTAAATTCTCATTGGTTGCAATAAAATCATGTTGAAAATTGTCACTCCTCCTTATTATTTATTAATAACTTACAATACAATCTTGATTAAGTCTAATAGGATAGAACTCTTAACTGGAGGAACATAATTCTAACAAAATTGCGTCTATTACATTTGATATAAATTCAAACTTAAACACTTAGCCAGACTAACGTTACAATAAGAATGAATGATAACTAGATGGATAGCAGCAGTTCTAATATCTTGTATATTAATAATAAAAAACCTTAGTAGATAGTAGAAAAAGTTGTAACCATACAATTCCTTCATTAAAGATATATTAAAAAAAAAAAAAACTTATTGCATCCAAATGTGTAGATAAAGAATGTATGAAAATTCCATGAAAAAAGTGTAAAGTGTTTTTGAAACACCAAATACAGCAATGAATCCGGACTTGGTATGTAGTTAATGAATCAACAAATAAGATCAAATGTATTCATTCAGGATTATCCTGTCTTTGTTTAAGTATATACCACACCAAATCCACATTCCTTACAGTAACACAAATTAAGAAAGATTGGAAGAAATCTATTTCCAATAGTTAATTAAGTCAAACTCAGAGTTCAAACCTGAGGGGACTCTGGTGCCCAATCTAAATATCCAGAACATCTCCCTCTTGCCCAGCAATTTATCTCTGTCCCCTCCCCTAGGGGGGGTAGCCACCCTTTCAATAGCCTGCCAGCGAAAAGTGGTCAAAGTCTTATTGTGCCTTTTAGCAAAGTGCTGGACAAGAGGGGTTGTTGCTGTTCCTGAACTGATCGTGGATAAATGATTCCTAATTCTCGTGTTGGCATCATTTGAGGTTAGTCCTACATACTGTAGGGAACACTCTATACATGTTATTAAATAAATAACATAAGTAGTGGTACAGTTGAGACATGTATCAATCTTAAATGTTTCTCCTGTACTAGTCGAATGGAAGCTGTCAGAAAATATTGCGTATTCACAAGGTCTGCATTTACGTTTACCACACTTATATAGCCCTTTGTGTTGTATCCACGAGCTCTCAGACTTTCTATTAGATTTCGGTAAACAAGAAGGGGACAGAATGTTACCCAAAGTTCTACATTTCCTATATGAACATTTTAGGCCTCTGTCCACACACTCTACTAGACCATCGTCTGCTGCCAACATTTTAAAGTGTTTTTTCACTATTCTACAAATATCTCTGTATTGGGCGCTGTACTCAGTGACAAAATAAGACTCTCTCTTTTTCACTGGGTTGATGTTATCTGTTCTCTTTCTTGTATTGAGCAATTTCTTCCTATCTATCCTGGCTACCTGCCCCTGTGCTTTATCCAGGATAGTATCTGCATAGCCTCTCTCTTTGAGTCTTTTTCTCAAATCCTCACTTTGCATGCTAAAAGCTCCATCCTCCGTACAATTTCTCTTTAACCTTATAAATTGTCCCTTAGCCACTGAAAAGGGTACATGTGGAGGATGGCAACTCCTAGCATGCAAAAGTGTGTTGCGTGTTATTGGCTTGCGATATGTGTCACATACTATGCGCCCAATTCCAGTACCAGTCAAAGTCAAGTCTAAGAAGCAAGTGCTCTCTTTGTGATGTTCGAAGGTAAAGTTCAAACCCACATCATTATTATTGATCACGGAAATGAAATTGTTCAACTCATCTTCCGTACCCTTCCAAATAAGAAGCAGGTCATCTATGTATCTCCTGTAAAACACAATCTGATCTTTAAATGCATTCTTATCCCCAAAGATGTGGGACAGCTCCCACCAACCCATATACAGGTTGGCGAAAGATGGTGCAAACTTGGCACCCATTGCTGTCCCACACCTCTGGAGATAGAATAGTCCTTCAAACTTGAAGTAATTGTGTGTCAGGAGATACATAGTGACTCTTCGTACGTAATCCTTTAATTCATCAGAAAAATTGGTAAAATTGTGCAGAAAATATGTTATAGCTTCAAGCCCTTTCTCATGTGGTATGGAAGAGTACAGTGATGTGACATCAATTGTCACCCAACTGTACTCTCCCTCCACCCACTTCTCTCCTTCCAAGAGATTAATGACATGTTTAGTGTCTCTTAAATAACTTTGTAATCTGAGAACTAATGGATTCAGAATAGAGTCCAACCACTCTGATAAATGCTCTGATACAGAACCTATACCGCTCACAATCGGGCGGCCTTTAACGTCATCAATACTCTTGTGCACCTTGGGAAGATGATGGAAGATGGGCACAACGGGACATGTTACATATAGATAATCCCTCGTGGATTCATTAATGTGCCCATCCTCCAAACCATCATCCAAAATGGTCTTTAGAGTAGCTTGGTACATCTGTGTAGGGTCACCTGGTAATGGAACATAATTGTCAGTATTCTGTAATTGGCGTAAGGCCTCTTTAACATAATCAGTCCTGTCAAGAACGACTATTGAACCACCCTTATCTGCCTTGCGTATTGTAATATCATCCATTCTTTTCAATTCATTTAACGCCCTTTTTGCATTGCGTGATAGGTTATCATTAGAAACAGCCGTTTCTTTTAGACTCAAAAGATCATTTTCCACCCTTCTGTAAAAGGTCTCTAATATTGTACCCCTATAATGTATAGGGTAAAAGTCAGATGAGGGTTTAAACCCACTGAACTCATTTACAAAATGCTGGTCCTGATCAATATGACCTTCAATAGACAAAGCATTAAGGGTGGTAATGTCACAAGCATCCTTAAAAGAGGTACAGTTAACTTCGCATACTTCAGGTATCCCAACTCCAACCCTAGTTTCCTCCTCCAATGGTGATTCCCTAAAAAATTTCTGTAAAGTTAAGTTCCTTATCAATTTATTTAGATCTAACATAGTCTCAAAAACATTAAACATATTAGTAGGTGCAAAGTTGAGACCCAGGCTCAGCACATTAAGATGTTCTTTAGTGAGTATTCTAGATGAAAGGTTTATTACATTGTTTATTTGTATTTCGTGTTGGTCCTGTTCCCTCTTACTGGGTACCTTATTTGCTCGTGACCTATACCTGTTTTTTCTGATGCTATGTGAAAAACCTTATCAAATTCTGCTTTATCTTGGTTTGCCTGACCAGATTGTTTAGCATGTTGACTCATCACATATTTAGAGCCTTTGCTGCTAGCTGCTGCTTGTGGCACTATCGCCTTCTGTCTCGCTCCCTGATCATCATTATATATAACTACTTGTGAGTCTGGAGTCTGAAAATTAACACTATGATGTATACTGGGCTTTAAGATACCAGTCTGTGTGCTCTGACCCTGATTACTTTCTTCTTGTTGTTTTAATACTTCTGAACTCTTATTGCTTTCAGAATGGGGTACAGGTGTAAGTGTATTACTTGGAGACCTATTATGTCTATTGCTACTCCTATTCCTACTCCTGGATCTACCCCTATTCTGCGATCTCCTTGTGTTTGTTCTATCTGTCTTGTTCCAAACATAAACATTCTTATTGTCGAAATCTGTTTTATCTCTCACATATTTTGTGTGCTTTAAATTCAAGACAGAAGTTTTAATCTCAGTAAGAGATGTTTTCAAAATATTATCAAACTTAGGGAAATCTATCTCATTTTTTCTGCTATTCATTTCAATTTGCAGTACCCCAATTTCCTCTCTTACTGTTGTTAGCAATTTAACTTTATATGATATCAAATGTAACATTAATCGAACTGAACACTCAGTGAGAATACTATTCCAGGTTTCAATAAATTCCTCATCTTGAACTTCAAAGGTTGGAAACTTATTGAGCCTAAGTCCTCTTGGTATCATATTTAATTTCAGGTATCTTTCAAAAGTCCAAATATCATATTGCAATTTCATTTCCTTAATGAGCAGTTTCTCCATTTCATCAAATAAGCAACTCAAGTTGTAATCCATAATATTCGTGGAAAAAATTCTGTCCAAATCCATACATTCTCTATCAGTCACTGGCATAAGTGAATAAAAATTTAAATTCTCTGTACCCTCCATGTTGGAAGTGCTCATGGACAAATTAGATAAATGAGGATATGAAAAAACTGTGCTTTATCAGGTATGCACAGATAATTAAACAAAATAAAGAAAGTGGTTTTCAATCCTCCTTTAATAATAAGTATATGTCCAAAGATAGTCTTATCCTTTAATAACCCCACATGGCTATTGCCCTAAGACTTCATTTGAGAGGCAACAACAGTCTCATCTGAAACAATTAGATCAATCAAGGAGCATAATCTCTGTTGTGAGTAAATGTCGGTGTGGGTCTAATGCACAATCTTCCTTAAAATGTGTCTTACTCATGCAAGAAACCGCTATGCGGCTACCCACTTACCGACCTCACCGGATATTTCCTCGATGGGTGATTGCTCTTGGCGTCCTGGAAGTTGTTATCCACCGCTATGTCCGTCTTTTTACTTCAGCATTAGAGCAGCCCTCTGTACTTCCAATGCCAATCCGATATCCACGCACTGGAAACAGCGTGGATACGTGTAGATGCGTGTGTAACGTACCACGTGTACGTACTCGTCCAATCAGATTGGAGAGAATCCGGGACACCTTTCTTGAATGAAAATAAGCCTCAATAGGGAAGTCTAGCTGTCCAAGCCAAACTGGGGTGTAAATAGAGCACTTAATACCGCTATTGCACAACTGCTGACCTGAAAAGTTCACGAATCCACAAGCCCAAAGTTTTCAGCAAAAAGAGCAAAATAGCGGTAAAAACATAAACTTTATTCAAGTGTAGTCACACTCATTAAAACATGGGGGTATCAGCATAAAAATAGAACAAAAAACAAAAATCAAACATGAGAACAAATAGCTGACATGTTTCGGCACACAGCCGTAATCATAGCTAATGGGCACACCTGTGTTAGACATTTAGTACCCTTCTCTAAATTCTCATTGGTTGCAATAAAATCATGTTGAAAATTGTCACTCCTCCTTATTATTTATTAATAACTTACAATACAATCTTGATTAAGTCTAATAGGATAGAACTCTTAACTGGAGGAACATAATTCTAACAAAATTGCGTCTATTACATTTGATATAAATTCAAACTTAACCCCTTAAGGACCAGCAACATACCCTGTATGTCGCTGGCCTTTTTTTGGGACTTGATTGTTTTATAGCGCGGTCTTGCCACCAGCGTTGAGACTGCTCTATTCCACAAAGCCTGCTGGGGGGAGGGAATTAATAGCGTGTTCTTGCTAGACTTGTGCTATTATGTCCTGAAAAAACCCTTAACGACCAGTGGCATATAGGGTACATTGTGGTCATTAAGGGGTTAAACACTTAGCCAGACTAACGTTACAATAAGAATGAATGATAACTAGATGGATAGCAGCAGTTCTAATATCTTGTATATTAATAATAAAAAACCTTAGTAGATAGTAGAAAAAGTTGTAACCATACAATTCCTTCATTAAAGATATATTAAAAAAAAAAAAAACTTATTGCATCCAAATGTGTAGATAAAGAATGTATGAAAATTCCATGAAAAAAGTGTAAAGTGTTTTTGAAACACCAAATACAGCAATGAATCCGGACTTGGTATGTAGTTAATGAATCAACAAATAAGATCAAATGTATTCATTCAGGATTATCCTGTCTTTGTTTAAGTATATACCACACCAAATCCACATTCCTTACAGTAACACAAATTAAGAAAGATTGGAAGAAATCTATTTCCAATAGTTAATTAAGTCAAACTCAGAGTTCAAACCTGAGGGGACTCTGGTGCCCAATCTAAATATCCAGAACATCTCCCTCTTGCCCAGCAATTTATCTCTGTCCCCTCCCCTAGGGGGGGTAGCCACCCTTTCAATAGCCTGCCAGCGAAAAGTGGTCAAAGTCTTATTGTGCCTTTTAGCAAAGTGCTGGACAAGAGGGGTTGTTGCTGTTCCTGAACTGATCGTGGATAAATGATTCCTAATTCTCGTGTTGGCATCATTTGAGGTTAGTCCTACATACTGTAGGGAACACTCTATACATGTTATTAAATAAATAACATAAGTAGTGGTACAGTTGAGACATGTATCAATCTTAAATGTTTCTCCTGTACTAGTCGAATGGAAGCTGTCAGAAAATATTGCGTATTCACAAGGTCTGCATTTACGTTTACCACACTTATATAGCCCTTTGTGTTGTATCCACGAGCTCTCAGACTTTCTATTAGATTTCGGTAAACAAGAAGGGGACAGAATGTTACCCAAAGTTCTACATTTCCTATATGAACATTTTAGGCCTCTGTCCACACACTCTACTAGACCATCGTCTGCTGCCAACATTTTAAAGTGTTTTTTCACTATTCTACAAATATCTCTGTATTGGGCGCTGTACTCAGTGACAAAATAAGACTCTCTCTTTTTCACTGGGTTGATGTTATCTGTTCTCTTTCTTGTATTGAGCAATTTCTTCCTATCTATCCTGGCTACCTGCCCCTGTGCTTTATCCAGGATAGTATCTGCATAGCCTCTCTCTTTGAGTCTTTTTCTCAAATCCTCACTTTGCATGCTAAAAGCTCCATCCTCCGTACAATTTCTCTTTAACCTTATAAATTGTCCCTTAGCCACTGAAAAGGGTACATGTGGAGGATGGCAACTCCTAGCATGCAAAAGTGTGTTGCGTGTTATTGGCTTGCGATATGTGTCACATACTATGCGCCCAATTCCAGTACCAGTCAAAGTCAAGTCTAAGAAGCAAGTGCTCTCTTTGTGATGTTCGAAGGTAAAGTTCAAACCCACATCATTATTATTGATCACGGAAATGAAATTGTTCAACTCATCTTCCGTACCCTTCCAAATAAGAAGCAGGTCATCTATGTATCTCCTGTAAAACACAATCTGATCTTTAAATGCATTCTTATCCCCAAAGATGTGGGACAGCTCCCACCAACCCATATAATCCACCAATATAAAAGTGCTGTCCAGAATGCTGAACAAAAAAAAATGCTTAGATGCCTTCTTTTTTAAATAAAGATAGCAAGAGAATGAAGAAAAATTGATAATAGGAGTAAATTAGAAAGTTGCTTAGAATTACATGCTCTATCTGAATCACAATATTTGGGTTCAGTGTCCCTTTAAAATTATACACTGATCATTTCTTTGTCAGTGGGCAAATGTATAAAATTAGCAGGGGATGTATGTATATATATATATATATATATATATATATATATATATAGAGAGAGAGAGAGAGAGAGAGAGATACACACATTGTAACAAAATACCATTAGATATATATAGAAATATTTATTTATGAATAAATAGAACATATTCTTCTATGTGAAGAACATTGGAATGTGAAATATTAAAGGGGCAGTCGACTCCAGAATTGTTATTGTTTAAAAAGATAGATAATCCCTTTATTACCCATTCCTCAGTTTTGCATAACAAACTAAGTCATATTAATATACTTTTTACCTCTGTGATTACCTTGTATTTAAAAAACTCTGCAGACTGCCCCTTATTTCAGTTCTTTTAACAGACTTACATTTTAGCCAATCAGTGCTGATTCCTAGGTAACTCCATGGAAGTGAGTACACTGTTATCTATATGGCACACATTAACTAGCGCTGTCTAGCTGTAAAAAGTTGTCAAAATGCACTGAGATAAGAGGCAGCTTTCAAGTGCTTAGAAATGCGCAAATTAGCCTACCTAGGTTTTGCTTTCGACAAAGAATACCAAGAGAACAAAGCAAATTTGATGATAAAAGTAAATTGGAAAGTTTATTAAACTTGCATACCCTATCTGAATTATTAAAGTTTAATTTTGACAAGACTGTCCCTTTAATATTTCCATGTCGTTTTTGCTCGCGAGTAGGGTGTTATGTTTTTTCCACTTTTTTTACTCCATTGACTTCTATAGGGGAATACGTTAACGTGTGAGCTATATGCTAAGTTCGACTTTTTGCGTGCATCGGGTTAGCGATCATGCAATAACAGTTACTTTAAAATCGTAATAAAAGCACTAACCCATGCGCGCAAAAAGCTTACTTTTAGCGGAGTTACCGTGCGAGCGAGAGTGTTTAATTCTGCTCCACTTGTAATCTGGCCCTAAATATTTAATAAAAAGTAATAAAAGCCCTAAACTGCATGCTACCTAAGATGGTGGTGACCAGTGCGGGAGAGCTGTGTGGAAGAGATCAGCGGGTGGGAGGTGTCAGATGGGAGGGTAATCCCTACACTAGAGCAATTATTAACCATACCAGCTACTGATTAACCCTATTCACTGCCAGGAATTTCAGAAGTGTGGCGCGGAGCTTCAATTAAAAGCTTCTAATTGCCAGAGACTAATGGCAAAGCAATGCATGTCTGATGTTTCTGAACAAATGGGATCACAGAAAAGCTTCTACAAGCATTTGCCTTATGATTGCAGTAGTTGTGCGTAAATAATTTCAGTGAGAAATCCAAAGTTTGCAAAAAAAGCTGACAATTTAGTTTTTTTATATGATCGTATTTGGCAGCCAAATAGTGGCATTAAATATACCAAAATGTACCTAGATCAATACCTTGGGTTGTCTACTTTAAAAATGTATATAGGTTTTATAGGTAAATAAAAAAAGGCTCTATTTTTGTTTAAACAGAGTGATAGCAAAAATGCAAAACATTCTCCAGGACTTTGGGCAAGTTTTTCTCTGAAATTCCTGGTGGCGAAAGGGTTAAGTTTGTCCATGAATTCACAGTGAAAAGCTGCAGATAAATTCAGTTCAAGACAAAATAAAATGACTAATCTGCCACAGTCACAAATTACTAAAATAATGGTAAATTTATCAAGAAGCTTCACATTAAAATATATAAAAACTGGTCCCTAAAGTTAAACAAGAATAGGAAAAGTTTGAAAACAAAAAACAAAACATGTAAGATGTCACATGATGAAACAGAGTTACAAACATCATTTTGATACTTTGGCTATTGAAAGAAATCTAACATTTTCTAGATTCAATGAAACCTGTTAGTTTACAATTCTGCTATAACTGCAACATTCAAAACATTATGATATTATGGTACAAATATATACTGTATACAGGTGGCCCTCGTTTTACAACGGTTCAATTTACACCGTTTCAGAATAACAACCTTTTTTTCCATGTGACTGCTATTTAAAAGCATTGAGAAGCAGTGCATTTATTAAGATAATCAGTAGGTGGAGCTGTCCGCTTGTGTTGCAGCAAAGCCAAGAAAGCTGAAATTAATCAGTTTAATCAGACCTGAGCTATCAAGCAGATTTTAAAGGAACAAGATCTTCCTGTCTATAAATCAGTCCAGATTGGAATGCATAGAAAGAACTGTTTGCAGAAAAATGCCAGTGAAGTCTGTATTATGTGATTATTTTATTAGGTTTATAATGCTGTTTAGCAAATGTTTTTGTTCATTTAACTTAGTTTAATTATATATTCAGTGTTGTGTGATTATTTTATTAGGTTTATAATGCTGTTTAGCATTTAAAGTCTTCATTTTAAAGCTTTAAAAATAATGTATTAGGTGTTACTTATGACAATTTTGAGAGGGGCCTGGAACCTACCTCCCTCACTTCCCATTGACTTTCATTATAAACTGGGTTTCAATTTACAACGGTTTCAATTTACAACCATTACTTCTGGAACCTAACCCCGGCGTAAACTGAGGGCTACCTGTATACATTTTTTTTTAAATATATCTATTTGTCATGCTACAGTCAAAGTGCCTTGAAGGGTTGAGGAAGGTATCACATATCACAATAAATACGGTACCATGCAAATGTGAAAAAAATACTACAGATTTAGAATGCTGTAAAATATTTGGAATTAAGGTTATAATTAGGATAAGGTTTTGAATGATTAAAGGGACTTTGTGATTCGGACAAATTATAATTTTTTTTTAAACGTTTCCAATTTACTCATATTTTCAAACTTGCTTAGTTCTAGTTCCCATGATATTCTGTGTTAAAGAGATACCTAGGTAGGCATCTGAAGCACTACTTGCCAAACTGCTGCCATATAGTGCCCCTGAAATGAGCAGGCTCCTAAGCTTACATCCCTGCTTTTTTTTACCAAGAGAAAACAAAATGTGATAATAGAAGTATATTATAAAGTTCTTTAAAATTGCATGCTCTATCTGAATCATGAAAGAAATAGGTAGAACACTAGAAAGCTGACATTTTAATATGCAATCCATTGTAGAAGTATATTAGTATCTTAATCCTAAAAGGATATTAAAGTATTTTTTATACATGCATAGTATATTTTAGTGATTAAGCAGTGCACTGCAAAAGATCTGCATACAAAATAAAAAGCATTAGTTTGCCAGCTTTTGAAAGATGAATTGTTTTTCTGTATATTTATCTTATTTCCTTGCTGTGGTCAAATAAATGCATATGTAATTGTGCTCCTGCAATCATCAAGAAATCACTGGGTAGACTGTTGCAGGATCCTGATTGGGAACTATGCAGATAAGCCTCTTTGTGGGAAATTGGAAAAAAATATGGAATATCAGGCAAAATAAATATGTATAATGATAAATATTCTAGAAAGTTAAATGTTGAATTAATGTAATTTTCCTACAAGAAAGGAAAATTAGAAATATCAGAAAAATAGTTTATTTCTGGGTTAGGGTCATATTACAAGTGGTGCACTGTTTAGATTACTGCAAATTTGTTTGCACAAACTCATGGTAATTTATGCTCCCATATTTGCTATGGGCGGTGTCGAGTGGAAATGTCCACTCGTATTGCAAATTGGAAGTATATTCTGTTGCTTGAACGCAATTGTGCTTAACGCACAAACTTCTTATGCACTAAACTACGCCATTAACCCCATAAACTGCCACACCTCCACATCACAAACTACACATCTACACTATTAACCCTAAACAGTCACAACCCCAACACAAACTATGCCTCTTCACTATTAACACCTAAACTGCCACACCCTGCATCGCAAACTACTCCACTACTCTATTAACCCCTAAACCACCACACCCCCACATTGCAAAGTACCCCACTACTCTTTTCACCCCTAAACCACCACAACCCCCACCGCAAAATATCTACTAATATATAAACCCCTAAACCCCCTAGCCTAACAATCCCCCCCAAAAAAAGCTTACCTGTAAAAAAACTAACCTAACAGTACCTTTTAAAAATAAAAAAACCTAACCTTACCTTAAAAATAAAAATTCACACTAAACCACAGCAATAGCCCTTAAAAGGGCCTATTGTATGGCATTGCCTTAAAGTGATTTGGCTCTTTTTCAATTAAAAAAACCCCAACACCAATCTACAAGTAATCCCCAAACCCCCAAAAAAATTCATATAGGCTGTTATTCAATTTCAAATTAAAATCAGCCAACAGAAAAAGTGGGGTTTTAGAATAGGAACAGTTTTTTTATATTTGTTAATTTTTTTCTGTAATGGTAGGTTTTTTATTTTCTGTAATGGTAGTTTTTCCCCCCTGTAATGTAAGTTATGTTTTTTTTTTTTTGGAGGTACAGTTATGTTGAAAAGATTTTTATTCAAGGTTTTGCATATACATTAAACAATGGTCTTACAATCCAACATCTATAGGTCACTAACGGCTAGATTTGGAGTTTGGCGGTAGATGGGTTGCTAACGCCACGCGTGTTTTATGTCTAACGCACAGCATTGTTTGACTCCGGTATTTAGAGTTCAAAAAAGACCATCTAACGATGCTCCTAACGCGTGTATGTCACACACGGAATCCTGCCCGCGTTAGACAGTCTCCCATAGAGATCAATGGAAAAGCAAAAAAAACACTTTTTTCACCTAACACTCGATCTTGCGAGAAATACGCACAGCTCGGTCATATGACGCATACCACATCATGCACAACAATAACACGCCGCAAATGTCACAACAACAATCACTCAACAAAGCACACAAGCATTACACATTCACAAGCGGGGGGATTTGTAATAAAATTTAATACGGGGAATACGCATATACTTTAAGATGCGGAAATTCGCTAAATAACAACAAGGAATAAAAAATATATACATACACTAGAAAAATAATCGCATTCAATATCACTATATATTAGGACAAACATACATATACAACCATTCACTAATAACACACCATCGCAAATTCACATTTAAACATAATACTATTGGACAATGTTAGAGAAAACGACCACTATGACATCATCGCATTCTACACATTCCACAAATACTAACTCCAAATGAGCATGCGCAAATTCACACAACTAATACACATTGCACTAATATTAATTGCTAATAAAGCACACCTGAACACAATTTACAACGGAAATTGGTACATCATTAAACATTTACACAGGGTATATAATCACCACACAAGCATGGCTACTTTGACTGTGTTGCTGGTGGGTCTTTGGAGATTGGAGGTTTAAGATTAGAGAGTTTGTGCATTATTGTGAGTGAGTTAGTGTTAGCGTGAGAGAGTCAGTTGTTAGTGTTATCGTGAGTGAGTTAGTGGGAGTGGGAGAGAGTCAGTTAGTGGGAGCGTGAGTGAGTTAGTGGTAGTGGGAGTTGTTAGTGAGAGTTAGTGGTAGTGTGAGTCAGTTAGTGGGAGCGTGAGTTAGTGGGAGTGTGAGTTAGTGAGAATTAGTAGTAGTGTGAGTTAGTGAGAATTAGTAGTAGTGTGAGTTAGCGAGCGAGTGATTTTTCTGTACACTTAACACATTTACACGCAAACACATTCAATACATACACTTATCAATAACACTACATACACTCCATACCCCATACCCTCTCATACTACACTCCATACCCCATTCCCTGTAGTCCCATTCCCTTTCATCCCATTTACTCTTATCCCATACCCCATACCCATCCCATACCCATCCCCTAGTTACATTTAGTTTACATATCCTCCTTTTAGTCTTCTTCTTCTTTTGGTTTATTTAAATACTCCTTACCCTCTTTGTTTTTTTAGATCCCTCTCACACTTTCAGCACTTTTTTTGTCTTTTTAGTTCTTTATTTTGACCCCCTTTCATTTCATCACACTCACTTTTTGTTTGATTATTTGGGGTTTAGTTTAGGGAACAGATGGAGGGCAGGCAGGGGAGAGGTAGAGGGGGAGAAGAGGGAGGGGGAGAGGAACAGGACAGGAAGGGGGGCAGGAAGGGGGGCAGGAAGCGGGGGTGGAAGCGGTGGGTGGACCCAGCCACTTGTTCATCTTGAACCAAGTGGCTGGGCCCAGTGGCGGACAGAGTAGGGCTTCACAGTCCGGGAAACAGAGGGCATCATCACAGGGGAAGGCCAAGGCGACTAGGGAGGCGAGGTTTTCGATGGAGGAGAAGGAGGCCCTCATAGAGGCCTATATGGCCTGGTATAGGAGGCTGCAGCACCAGAAGACCACCCCGACTGAGAAGAGGAGGCTCTGGAATGAGATAAGGAATGCAGTCAATGCAGTGGGTGGCCGGAACAGAGATATGGACTCTATAAAACATCGCTACCGGGACTGTAAGATGGATCTCAAGAAAAAGTTAAGCCTGGAGGCCCGACATTCCGCAGGAACCGGTGGCGGCCCTGCCCTGCAAATCGAGTACTGCCGATGGGAGGAAATGTTGCGGCCCAGCATCTCCGAGGTGGATGTAGTCGGTATCGGAGGAATTGATACCGGGAACCTGACATTCTCATCTGACGGTAAGCTCATTGAAGAATAAATTCACATACGAATGTATTTCAAGGGACACTATACGCAAACCTTTACTTTCATGATTGAGGTAGAGAATACAATTTGACAAAACATTCAAATGTACTTATATTACCTAATTTGAACCATTCTTGAGATATATTTTAATGAAGAAATAGCCATGCACACAGTGAACCAATCACAGGAGGCAGCTATATTCAGCTAACAATCAGCATCTAAGCATATTTAGATATGCTTTTCAGCAAAAAATATCCAGAGAATGAAGCTAATTAGATAAGAAAAGTACATTAGAAAGTTGATTATAAATGTATGCTTCTAAATCATGAAAGATAAAACATTGGGTTTCATGTCCCTTTAAGGATCAGATTAATGCTATAACGTTGTCTCACAATTACTTTGCGGTTACATCAGTATCTAGGCTATAGGTTAGGTGTGCATTTAAACAGACTGAAAACAAACGCTAAAACATTCAGATTGAACAGAGATATCACAAACACGGTTTAGAAAATGCGGAAATCGTATTGATTGTTAGATTTCAAAGTGGATTAATGATTCTGCATTTGTAATTGTATTGTAAGCTAAGTCGTTTAAAGCTTCATTTGGAAATATGCTAATATATACAATTTTTATTTTTTAAAATATACAGAGTCTGGGGAGGAGGCAGCACAACAAATACAGCCTCCTCCATCTCCCCGGGATGAGAGTGGTGGGGAGGAATTTCCACTTCGGAGGGAAGAGGCCCCCCGTGACAAAGAGGGCACGGAAGCAGATGAAGAGGCCCCGGAAGCAGAGGAGGAGGCCGCGGAACCAGAGGCCCCTCAAGGACCCGCACACCGCCGTGCACGGGCACCCCGCCGTGCACGGGTACCCCGCCAAGCACAACAAGAGGAAATAGCGGAGGTGCGGGTTCTACTGGACTACATAGACCAGATGTATAACTCCCGGATACAAAATATCGAAGGCCGAACTCGAATTCTTGATAGACAAAACCAAATAATTGAAGGACAAAACCAAATAATAAACATACTTAATAGAATAGAACAAGGGCAAAACAGAATCATTAATCTACACCAAGAGATGTTTAATTTTTTCCGGGAGGCGCATGCTGGTCTGCCTCCTGTTCCGCCTCCTGCTGCTGGGCCTCCTGCTGCTGGGCCTCCTGCTGCTGGGCCATCTTCTCCTGCCGGCCCATCTTCTCCTGCCGGGCCATCTTCTCCTGCCGGGACATCTCCTCCTGCCGGGACATCTTCTCCTCTTCAGCCATCTTCTCCTCCTCAGCCATCTTCTCCTCCTCACCTTGGTCATCCCAGTACTCTTCCTTCCACTCTTCCCACAACATCTCCAAGGAGAACTCATCAGAGTCGGCAGTTGCCCCTCCCAGAGCCTCAGCCCCGTGGGAAGAGGGGAAGGAAGAGGAAGTAAGTATTTGTTTTCATGTTTAATTTTTTTTTATTTAATGTGTAATGGATAGGTATGTGATGATGTGGTTTTCATACACTTGTGGACCACACTCTGTATATAATCTACTTCTATGGGACCGGGTCCATGGAGGCAGATTGTTTGCAGAGTGTGGGTTATAAGTGTGTGAAAACCACATCATCACATACCTATCCTTGTTCATGATATTGATTGGTTTCTGTGATGTGATGTCCAAACTGTTTCCCGAATCGCAAACAAAATTACCATTACAATTATCCATGATGGCATATTACTGTTTGAATGCCAATAACACAGCTTAAAGGGACAGTCAGAAAATTATTGATTACAAAGAAAACACTGTATTACGCATTATCAAGTTGGAAACAACAAAACATGGAGAAATACGTGTGACTTATGTGCTTACCCTTGTATCTATGACTATGAAAAATGACCACTTATTTGTTGTTCTGACATAACAACATTTTAGATATCAATGATCAATACATGGTAAATAATATGCTGTATGAGCACAAGGTTTTACATATACAAATGCTATCCAAATGCCCTCTAGTGGTCAAATTGTATAATGATTACATGCACTCTTCAAGCTCGAAGAAATGAGCACACGAACCTCATAGGTTTAGCTAGCAAATTAAAATAAACACAGACAAATGATTAATTGGTGAGAAACATTTGATATCATTGATATTACAAAATTGACTTTTAGAATAATGCAAAACATTATTTGTTTTCTAAAATGTCCCTTTAACAAAATTACATATGCTAACATATATTTGAAGATTGTTGGTATATCTACATGTACTTGTTCAAACAATAAATATTGAAATCAGATTTATATTGACGTGTTAAATAAAGTCTATTTTCTTAAAGAGACATTATTGTGTTAATTTATTTTTAGAAAGACATTTGTTTTAACAATGAATATGGTTTAAAGTCCTTTTAGGAGTGGGGGGTGAAAATATGCTAACAATAATATATTTGGAGATTAACCAATGTGGAACTCATACATGATACAAAAATAAACATTTGCATTAAAGGGACAGTATACTATATTTTTAACAGAACTGTATGTAATAGACACTACTAGAAACAACAAGATTAACATATACTGATATCAATATTACAAAGCTTTAAACACTTTCAAACCAAATCGGGTTAGCTCTATTGAAAATATAGATGAACCCCCATTACAAACGTAAAACAAGACAATACACCATCATACACAAAACAGGAGAAAGCTGGAGATGGTACTCACATGAAACTTAGAGGCTTGGCGAGGAGTCTGAAAATTACTTACATTTTATTTGAACAGAAGCAAAATGAAACCTGTATTTGTTAAACAATGGACTATCTAACTAGAGAACAAATTAAAAGATTTGATTTATAATGTGAGTGTCTAATGAACCTTTAATAAAATATACAACGAAATTACATTTAGAAGAAGTTGGCATCATATATTTAGCATATGATAAAGATAAATGCATATTGATTACTTTATTCTAACACAATAGCGCATATTTATTAATTAGATATCTTTAACATTAAACACAACAGTCATTTTTCAGAAAAAGGAACATATTGTTGACAAACATATTAAACAACATGGACTATAGAGATTTGCACTTGCCTCGAAATATCATATGCATGAAAACATTTTGCTTTCGTTCGTTTATTCAACCAGACATCCAGCAAAAGAGAATGTGGTGGTCAGCTACGGGTCAACAATGTAACATGATGCAAAAAATCCATATTCGCAAGGTTTTTAAAATTGGCTTCATTCACAAACGTGTTTAACGTGCACAAACAAATATTGCGGGACTACGTAATACAATCAGACGTTTTTTTACCTTTGCATGTGACGTCTTAATTAACATGGCGCTTCCTTGACCACGTAAGAACGCCATCCAATAAAAGGAACATTCTTGATCACGTAAGAACGCCAAAAAAAAAAAGGCGCATCCTTGATCGCGTCAAAACGCCATCCAATAAAAGGCACATTCTTGATCACGTAAGAACGTCAGTCAATACAAGGAATCATTGGACAGCCTGGCAGGTGACGTCTTAAGCAACATGGCGCATCCGAGATCGCTGAAAAACCGCAGCCAATACAAGGACTCAGTTGACAGCTTGGCATATCACTAAGAAACGTATTTATATTTTAGGAACTAGTATGTGTCTAGATTGCTATCTAGGAATGTCACGAAATCATGAATCATCTTTTCGGACTTGACTGTCCCTTGAACTATAGCTATGGTGTATATCTTTAACATTTAAAAGATACACATGAGAAATACATATGCCATTGATGTTTTAAGATATGTTTAGATTGTTTTGGAATAACAATAATGACACATGTATTGATTAAACGTGTCATTTATTCAAGTTTAAATATGGTCAGCCTACCTATAGCCATATATGGGAGGAGAAGTATTTTGTTAACATATTTGTTAAAAAATATTCATCATCTAAAATATTTGCATTACACACAGAGATTTATTTGGTTACACTTTTACAATAAGATAGAATTGAAAATGAAATACATGTGCTGTCAACATTACAATAAGATTGTTTATTAATAAGATTATATGTCCTTGTTCATGTAAAAAGGACAAAAACGCTTTAGAAATGGAAATACATTCATTAACAATTGTGCTCACCATCACTTAAAGGGACATTATTTTGTTTTTAAAAAGAGGATACACATAGACAATACTATTTCAATAAAATGAACACTTTACAGGGATTATATCATTGTATCAATCCTCAGATCATTTGTTAAAGGTGCATCAATTCATGCAGAGTTTCTAAATACACACATGGATGTGAAAATTGAAATATACATATATACACAAATAACAATCTATATATACATATATAAAAGAATTACTATGCTAATCATAATCATGCAATGATAAAGCTTTGAGAAAAATATATAAAGACAAATAATAAGATTACATTGGAGATGTTAATCTTAAAGTCATTTACAATTGTCTTACATATATGATTTTTGAAAAACCATTATTTTTGGTAGGTCCCTTTAAGGATCAACCAGATAAACTAGAGCTTTCAATCAATAAAATGAAGAATGAGGACAAAGAATCGTGCAATGACATGTCTTTTATTAGTATGTAAGAAAACATCAACAACGTTTATAAATAATCTTGTAAAAATAAGGAATATTTGAGCCATATGACAAGGTAACAGAGTGCATCACAGTCCATGAAGAGAGTTGCCAAGGGCCAGCATAGCCCCATTGGAGACATATGACAAGGTAACACAGTGCATCACAGTCCATGAAGAGAGTTGCCAAGGGCCAGCATAGCCCCATTGGAGACATATGACAAAGTAACACAGTGCATCACAGTCCATGAAGAGAGTTGCCAAGGGCCAGCATAGCCCCATTGGAGACATATGACAAGGTAACACAGTGCATCACAGTCCATGAAGAGAGTTGCCAAGGGCCAGCATAGCCCCATTGGAGACATATGACAAGGTAACACAGTGCATCACAGTCCATGAAGAGAGTTGCCAAGGGCCAGCATAGCCCCATTGGAGACATATGACAAGGTAACACAGTGCATCACAGTCCATGAAGAGAGTTGCCAAGGGCCAGCATAGCCCCATTGGAGACATATGACAGGGTAACAGAGTGCATCACAGTCCATGAAGAGAGTTGCCAAGGGCCAGCATAGCCCCATTGTAGATATATGACAAGGTAACAGAGTGCATCACAGTCCATGAAGAGAGTTGCCAAGGGCCAGCATAGCCCCATTGGAGACATATGACAAGGTAACACAGTGCATCACAGTCCATGAAGAGAGTTGCCAAGGGCCAGCATAGCCCCATTGGAGACATATGACAAGGTAACACAGTGCATCACAGTCCATGAAGAGAGTTGCCAAGGGCCAGCATAGCCCCATTGGAGACATATGACAAGGTAACAGAGTGCATCACAGTCCATGAAGAGAGTTGCCAAGGGCCAGCATAGCCCCATTGTAGATATATGACAAGGTAACAGAGTGCATCACAGTCCATGAAGAGAGTTGCCAAGGGCCAGCATAAACCCATTGGAGACATATGACAAGGTAACACAGTGCATCACAGTCCATGAAGAGAGTTGCCAAGGGCCAGCATAGCCCCATTGGAGACATATGACAAGGTAACACAGTGCATCACAGTCCATGAAGAGAGTTGCCAAGGGCCAGCATAGCCCCATTGGAGACATATGACAAGGTAACACAGTGCATCACAGTCCATGAAGAGAGTTGCCAAGGGCCAGCATAGCCCCATTGGAGACATATGACAAGGTAACAGAGTGCATCACAGTCCATGAAGAGAGTTGCCAAGGGCCAGCATAGCCCCATTGGAGACATATGACAAGGTAACAGAGTGCATCACAGTCCATGAAGAGAGTTGCCAAGGGCCAGCATAGCCCCATTGGAGACATATGACAAGGTAAAAGAGTGCAACAGGCACAACAATAAACATAAAAAAGGCCAAATGGCAACCATAAAAACAAACATCAACATGTGGACGGAGGATTCTTATCAGCGCCCTTGGAGCATCTCCAGATCCTCCACTTACTGGTCATCCCCTTCATCGTCCTGTGCCTGTCCAGCTACAGATTCAAGCATAGAGTTCCACCGCCTCATCTGACATAGAGTCATATGCTGAACCTGTAGCTGGGCCTGCATGGTGTCGGCCATCCCTCTCAGGACAGCTGCGTTCCTCAACACGGCCTGCTCTACGCGTGCTAGACCTTCTAGCGTGAGCCATGTTGAGTCACAGCCTAAAATAAAGAAAAAACAAATATTAATGATAATTACACAACAGACAAAATAAAAAGCAAAGATACATTGTCATCATAAAGACAAATCATTCTTTAAATTAATTTGTTGACATTGATTATTTACACATGAAATACGTTATTCAGACAGACCTAAACCATTAAATGGACATTTTAATCCAACATGTTGTCCCCTTTAATTTTTTTTTGATCATCCACTTTTACAGCTTGAGTGTCTAAAATCTTGTAAAAGGATTTACATTGTACTTACATTAGCAATTTAAAGATTTTTGTTATACTGTGGTAGGCACACCTATCCTTAAACATTTTGGCGTTGAGGACAAGCTGTGTAAACATAGCAACCAGAAGAAATTACATTCCCACTGGGTTATACAAGAGATAATGTATGAACATTTGTACATACATTGTTGGATCCAAATAGTGGTGATTGGTATATGTAGTGATATCAAATTAAAGGGACAGTAAACCTAAATATTTTAGTTACTGATTCAGATAGAGCATGAAATTAAAAAGAATTATTAATTTACTTGTATTCTTTAAATTTTAGAATTCTCTAGCTATATTTTAAATGCAAGAATGTAAGTTTATAGGGCAGGCCATTTTTGGTTATCAACTTTGGTTGTCCCTGCTGATTGATGGATACATTCATCCAACAATAAAGAAATGATGTCCATATTTTATTGGAATAAAAAACAATATAGGCATTTCTTTGTTTCAATAAAGATAGCAAGAGAATGAAGAATAATTGATAAGAGTAGTAAATTATAAATTTGATTAACATTGCATGCTCTATTTGAATCACAATTGAAAAATTTTCATTCAGTGTACCTTTAAGTATCTTATAATGTTGATTTTGAATGATACTTACAGCTGTGCCTGGGAAGGACAATCCGACACCCAGGACAATGAAGGTTGAGACCGGGGGGAGGGATGGGATTGGGTTGTGGAGGGATGGGATTGGGTTGTGGAGGGATGGGATTGGGTTGGGGAAGGATGGGATTGGGAGGGATGGGCTGCTGCTCTGGGGTAGCCCGTACAGCTGGGGAGTGGTGAGTTGGGGGCTGGGCAGCTGGGGTAGCTGTACGGGCCAAAAGACGGGGAGAGCGGCGAAGAGGGACGAAGGGGCGTTTTTTGGGAGGGATAGGACAGGACAAATGGGAAGGGCCGGGAGGGGCAGGGGGCTGGGCAGGGGGCTGGGCAGGGGACTGGGCAGGGGGCTGGGCTGGGGACTGGGCAGGGGGCTGGGCAGGGGGCTGGGCAGGGGGCTGGGCAGGGGACTGGGCAGGGGGCTGGGCAGGGGACTGGGCAGGGGGCTGGGCAGGGGACTGGGCAGTGGAGGAACAATGATGACCAGAAGCGGAGGATCCATCTGAAATAAATATAATAAATATATTAACATCTCATACATCATGAAATCAAATCAACGCATTTCAACTTGAATATGTTTGCAATATACTTAGAAATTTGTTTGAATTTCTAAACAATGATGACATGAGGATATGGTATGCATATAGGCACTCAGATGAATAGCAATGACTGTCTGTACAATTCTAAAATTATTATTGTGGTTTGGCCTAGAATATGCATGTGACATCATGATGGCATGAATTTCAAATCCAAATATTTAAACAAATCCAAGCATATCTTCATGATGCCTGATATATAAAGGGGGCAGTAGTGTATTTGAACAGACAAATAATATTCCTTTTTAAAGTGCAAAAGCTGTAGACTTTGAATGTCTTCAATAAAATGATTTCCAATAAAGCAACATGTTGGAAACATGTTAGATATATTTCACATACCATCAGACTTCAAGGGAGTCTCTTCCTCCTCCGTCCCACATGTTAAATCAATCTCTGTAAAACATAACATGTTGTGTACACGTTAAGATCAGATATTATAACATATGTTACTGTTGCTCAAAGACACGCATCAATGTTGCATTAAAGATATACACACCCAAAGTTATGATTTACATCATTTTGATGGAGCATACAAATGACATTAGATTTGTTATTCTCAATGATTCATATTTTCGATGTATTGTTTGTATTAATTTTAAAATCATAAAAGCATAGTACATAGAACATTTAAGATTTCTCATGTGTGTATCACTTGATGACTGTTGTCAAAAATTAACATGGAAACAAACATATGCTATACATCTTCTGAATAACAAAGGTGTAGACTAAGAAATTTTTAATTCTTAATCTTTCAATATTCAAATAAAATGAATATATAATCAGAGGAGTAAATTATATGTTTGTTTCAAATGTTATGCTTCATCAGAATCATGCTCATAATATTGATTACCAATACACCTTCAATGACATATAAATGAGTCAATGGACTTACCAGAAGACCGCAAATGTGGCTCTGTGTCAGTGCTGGATTCCTCAGGGCTCCCCACACCAACTCTCTCTATGAATGATATAGATATATATTAGTGAACACATTTGGGATATCACTAAATCACATCTGTATCAATTTATAAGAATAATCAACTTGAAAATGGGAAGAATAGAGCAGTCATTATAAAAAAAAATGCTTGATTGAATCAAGGGGATTCTGTAAAAAATGATGTATTGAACATATGTTTAATTTCTGACTATATTAGACATCAAACTCATCTCATACAATGCTATTGCATATCTAAATATACCCATTGATCAATGTTCTTAAAAGAATACACACAAACCACATTTTGAATAACAGCTGTTGACAAATATAAACAAAGACATGTGGCACATCGAGCCATTTGTGCAATGTACAGTAATCTTGTTTAGGATACAACACATATTGATCACAATACCAAACCAAATTGATTAGTACAAATATGTAATCATGGTGCTGTTAGAGTATGCTTATATCTATAAAGTAACTCCAACAGTGAATATGTGAATTATATATCAATATTGTCTAATCCAAAGAATGTAAGGATTAATGAATCTATTGTTTATTAAAGGGACACTGACATGATTTATTTCAATCATTGATTTCACTGTTCAAAATGTTCCAAATGATTTAACATTGACTCCTATTATAATTTTAATGTTGCTACATTTTAATCTTAAAGGCAGATAAGCAATATTGGATTCAATAAATATTGTTTGTTGAAGGTATCCACCAATCATCAATAAAAACCCAGGTTGGTCAACCAAAATTGAGCTGCAGATAAACGTACATTCTTGATTTTAAAATACATTTAGCAATAGAATATTTCACATATGATTATAGTATTATATTTAAATGTTGCTTAATATTGCATGCTCTATCTGAATGACAACATTAATAATTTTAGCTCAATGTCCTTTTAATATAAAAATAGATTGATTTGACAATGTTGGTGTTAATGAATTCTCTACTCCATATGTTGATGTAATGAATGGGATTGAGCATGCAATTCCAATCTAATATGTTATTTAAGGATATCCTAAGAATTATTTAATTTTCATCTATTAAAGGGACATGAAGCTCTAAATGTGTAATTGTATACTTTTTTAAACTATGTACTACTGTTATCTGAACACATGATTTTAACTTTTGTAAATATGCCAATTTATGCATAGAAAAACAGCCGGATAATACCAGTAATGCATTGTTTAACCTAAACCAAAATCCATTTTTTTTTTTAAGAACAAAAACAATAGACTGAACCAATGTAGCTCATAAAATGTTTAAACAAAACAATAAAATCACGTTTAAAAATAATTCTATGTAAAATTTAGTTGGCATGTCCCTTAAATGACGTGATCAATTTCAAAAATGGAATCTATATTTTTAAAATCTAAAAATATGCAAAATTGTGTGTATTTTTTAAAAATGTATACAAATAAGATTAAGCAATACACAAGGGAAGAATATAAATTGGACATTCAAAGAATCTTACATTAAAATTAAGACATCCAGAATAGATGGGATATCTTAAATTCCAAACAAAATCAGAGTAGTCTTACAATGTAATCCTATTTTTTGGTTTTATTTATTCTTATTTGCAAAATGTTTTAAAATCCATTTTGCAGATACATATAAATATTGAACAATGTGGATTTAGTATGTAATGTTCTGTCCATGTTTCTAAGACAAATGTCAATTAAAATGAGACATACCATACTGTGACAAGCCCTGCCTTGAGGATCCAGCACCAACATCCAGATCTGTAATATATTAAATGAGGATTGGATATCATTAATACAAATCATGCCATGTTTTAAATCTTTACATTATTAGCAAATCAATTTAAAAATATTAATCCTTTGGTAGTCCCATGAGTTAATTGTTTCCTCAATTCAATTCATGATAAATATATCCTGTACTCTTATTTTCAATCAGTTGTGTTGTTTACTGTAGCTTAAATTATTTTTTGGTGTTATTTCATTCTCATCAATTGATGGGCATATGTTATAATTTATTTGGATTCTTCTTTTTTTATTATGTATAATATTGAAAATAAGAATACTGTATTCTTCACATATATAATAATTCACATTTCATTTTGACCAACATGTGTAAAGCAATGCCACTTACAGCAAACCCATGTTAACGTGTATGCGAAATTCCATTTTCGCGATCATTGCGCAATGATTCCAAGCGGAATTACGCATCCGTCATTTGACCAACATGTATAAAGCAATGCCACTTACAGCAAACCCATGTTAACGTGTATGCGAAATTCCATTTTTGCGATCATTGCGCAATGATTCCAAGCGGAATTACGCATCCGTCATTTGACCAACATGTATAAAGCAATGCCACTTACAGCAAACCCATGTTAACGTGTATGCGAAATTCCATTTTCGCGATCATTGCGCAATGATTCAAAGCGGAATTACGCATCCGTCATTTGACCAACATGTATAAAGCAATGCCACTTACAGCTAACCCATGTTAACGTGTATGCGCTATTCCATTTTCGCTCTGTGACGCATATTCTGTAGAGCGCAAGAAACATCATTCCTATTTCATGTGTCACTAATATAAAATCAGATATCTAAACATCATATGTAGTGTATGTTGTGAGATCTGTATAGGTTTAGTATCTGACTATATACACATTTTTTAAAAAAAAATCAAATATTAAGATATTATATGAAGTTGGATAATTAAGTGGTTCAGATTCTCCATCATCTCCTCCCAGGCCACCGGACGGAGAAGCAGCTGCCCTGGCCCCTGCATCAGGACTTTCAGATCCCGCAGCTGGGAGGGAAGAAGAGGAGGCCGAGGATGGCGAGGATCTAAATCTTTTGGGGACCCGGAGATTGAGGAGCTCGCATAAAGTCACCTCATAAGGGAGTAGGTAGAGTTTCCGCGGGGCCTCTCTTTTGCCCCCTCTTTTACGGGCTTGTACCCAGTCCCTTATGAGGTTGACTTTTTTTGTTAAGCGCAACCTCATATCTCCAAATCTCCTCATGATTTGATCCTGGCTCCTCTGGACGTCACACACCAATCTAACCGCATTGGTGATAGACTCCCAGAGGGCCTTCTTAACATGCGCATCTGTCAACCTCCTCTTGTTCCCAAACAGCTGGGGATAAAAGTCCTTGACGGCGTGGACCAGTGCAGCGCTCTCCTCCTTGGTGAACCTGGGAGCTGACATGCCTGCTGGGTTGTCTAAGAAATCCCGGTATATTATAATATATACTGCCTGCAGGCATTAGGGAACTGACAAAGATGGCAACGTGTAATGGACTTTTATATGGTGAAGTAAACATGAGATGCACCATGGGACAAGTTATCTGTACATCTGATTGGATAAAAGTTTGAAATATTGTTAGAATGTCTGTGAGACCATCCTGACTCAAGTTGTGTTTGTGTGATGAACTCTGATTGGCCGTTCCTTAATGTTTCATATCTTAGTAACTTCCTTACACATACCTCCTGGTGGTGCTGTGACTTCATTTTTCATGTAGACTTATTTGTAACTCATGGGCCTGTCATGCGGATATGTGTGACGCAGATTTAATATCCGTGATCCGTTAAATATTAATGATTAAATTCTCTTTAAAATCTAATACTGTCACATTATTAAATGTTGTAGACATTTCTCGGTTTAATAAAGGTCTGTTTCTTTAATACAAATACACATTTAATATTGTATGTCTTTATTGTTCATAAAATCCATTTCTTGACTTATTGTGAAGTATTGACATTGCTCTATTAAATGTATTTATAATGCACATTGATTGTGTGCTATTGCGTGACATTAGACTCTAATGTTTAAAGATGCTAATCTGGTGTTTCAAGATGCGTTTCCCACACAATATTTCTGAATGTTCAAATTCAGGTTATAATGTCAGTAACTTGGATAATCTGTTTATAAATGTTAAACTACAGGTTTGTTTGTTATTAGTAAATAAACCTCAAGCTTGTATTTTTCTGAAGTGCTCATATATGTTATTGTGCAATGGCGTCTTTATTTTTAAATAGACATTACAAACAAACAATTGTATCAAATGATCTGTAGAGATAGAAAATTGTTTAGACTTTAAAATGTAAATCAATTTATCTTAGTATTTAGATATCCTCAACAGAAGAAATTTAAATGCACATGGTTGAGCCAATCACATAAGGCATCTCTGTGCATCCAACAATCTTCATCTACTGAGCCTATCTCGATATGCTTTTCAAGCAAAGTATGTCAAGATAAGAAGAGAAGTAAATACACTCTTTAAATCTCTTAAAGGGACACTGTCCAAACAAATTTAGCGTTCGTGATTCAGATTGAGCAGGAAATGTTAAACAACTTTATAATTTAATCCGATTCTCAAATGTTAAGAATTATCTTGTTATCTTTCTTTGCAAATCAATAATGATATTTTAGATTACGGACAATTGTTTCAAAAAACCTGGGTTGTCCTTGATGATTGTTGGATAAATTAATCCAAAAAAAAAAACCAAGTTCTGTCCAGAGTACTGAAGCAAATAAATGATCTATTTAATGCCTTATTTTTAAAGTAATGATAGCAACATCACAAGGAGCATTCATAATATGAGACAATTTTTAAAGTTGCTTAAAATAGAATACTCATTCAGAATGTATAAATCATTAATTTTTTAACTGTCTCCCTTTAAGTATATTTTGAGTTCATGTCCCTTTAAATAAACATTTCACAATAATGCTTAAAATATCAGAAACCTAGGCACCTTCCTTTTTCTAAATTAGTATAACATATGAGTAAAGCAAATTTAGATTAACTTCTGGATTGTTTTACACACTGACTGAAATATATATTGTAAAGGAGGTATTTCGGAGTCTTCAGCTTAGAGGGACATTAAGCTATATGTTATGTATGCATTTTGGATAAGATTATAATATTTGAACAACTTAATATGTTTTGGTATTCAATCATTAGATTGTAATTATATATATTCTTGGATTAAATACATATCTACATAGGCTATTTTGATGCTGATTGTTGGTTGCACATAGATGCCTTATGTAATTGACTAAGATATGTGCATTGATGTATTTTTTTAAAAGTATATTTAAAGACTGAATGTAATTCTATAGTACTTTCTAAATATGTTTAAATTCTTTTATGAATTATTGAAAAATCAATACACAATATACGTTGTGAATGTCCCTTTAAGGACCAAAACATTTGGAATGTTGATTTAACATTGTCAAAATAAACTAAAGGGGAATGAAAATTATATATAGATATGTGATGTCTAACCCAAGAGGTAAGATTTTAAAAACTACATAATATTAATAACTATAGTTAAATGACTCCACTAGAAAATAAAATCGATTAACCTGGCATCCAATAACTAGCTTGTGAAAAATATCAAGTTAAATGACCTACCATTTATAAATGTAAAAATTAAAATAATTTAGAAAATAATGTTTTGAGATACCTAAGGAAGATACAAGATCTTATAAAATTAATTTTACATTCAACAACACTGTCACTTTAATGTAATTGAACCACTTCCCCTTCTTAAAAGTGAAAACAAATAATTTATGACAAATTTTGACTACATATCCGAAATTATTTTAACATCTAAGAATTTCCAAAGAAAAGCATCGATGGATCTCACTCCCCAATTAATGTTAAAAAAGATAGTTTAATGTAATATTCTCGGAATCAGTGGATTTTCTAAAATTAATGCATTATTTGATCTTATGCATGTGCTTGTCAAATAGACAACTACCAGTCATGGGAGTCAAATTGTTTTTTATTGACAGATTATATGGATATTTATTATAATCTGTTCAAAAGAGTGTATTTAATAATAAAATGTTTATTATTACCATTTAAAAAATTAAAAGTTTCTGAAACAAAAACAAAAAAATATTCCTGGAAGTCATCAGATGACAATCTGAAATTAAAAAACAAAATTTTAACAAAGTTAATACACACGTTGTCAAATATTCATAAAATACATTTACAATCATCTTGTGCCTATGCACTAACTTTGTTCAACATTTTTTCAAGATATTTATTAATTAAATTTAAAAAAAAAAAAAAAAAACCATACACCATTATATTGTGTAATAAAAAATAAATTTAAATATCTGAATTTCTAATTATACATAATAATGTATATCACATTTCAATAATATATATGTATGCTGAACATAAATATCATATTTCATGTCCATTCAAATACCTCTATATCAACTATAATATGTATTCCTTTTTCTGATTGTGATCCCTAAATATCTCATGATGAAATAAGTATGACTAATGTATGTAAGCTACTAATATTCAACATTCTTCCTGTGATTCTTAACTAGCATGCATTGGTACACCAACCTGGATAATGCATGGTCTTTGAAAGTCAATTCAGGGGTAAACAGTTGATCTTCAATAGGTGTCTTATTCATCATTTCAAAAATAGAGGACTGTGAAATACCATCTAAAAAAGTAAAATCATCTAAGTGTCTGATTGTGATCCCTAAATATCTAATTAAGAACTAAATATGACTAATGTGTGTAAGCTACTAATATTCAACATTCTTCCTGTGATTCTTAACTAGCATGCATTGGTACACCAACCTGGATAATGCATGGTCTTTGAAAGTCAATTCAGGGGTAAACAGTTGATCTTCAATAGGTGTCTTATTCATCATTTCAAAAATAGAGGACTGTGAAATACCATCTAAAAAAGTAAAATCATCTAAGTGTCTGATTGTGATCCCTAAATATCTAATTAAGAACTAAATATGACTAATGTATGTAAGCTACTAATATTCAACATTCTTCCTGTGATTCTTAACTAGCATGCATTGGTACACCAACCTGGATAATGCATGGTCTTTGAAAGTCAATTCAGGGGTAAACAGTTGATCTTCAATAGGTGTCTTATTCATCAGTTCATAAAATAGAGGACTGTGAAACACCATCTAAAAAAGTAAAATCATCTAAGTGTCTGATTGTGATCCCTAAATATCTAATTAAGAACTAAATATGACTAATGTATGTAAGCTACCAATAATCAACATTCTTCCTGTGATTCTTAACTAGCATGCATTGGTACACCAACCTGGATAATGCATGGTCTTTGAATTCAATTCAGGGGTAAACAGTTGATCTTCAATAGGTGTCTTATTCATCATTTCAAAAATAGAGGACTGTGAAATACCATCTAAAAAAGTAAAATCATCCAGGTGTCTGATTGTGATCCCTAAATATCTCATTAAGAACTAAATATGACTAATGTATGTAAGCTACCAATAATCAACATTCTTCCTGTGATTCTTAACTAGCATGCATTGGTACACCAACCTGGATAATGCATGGTCTTTGAAAGTCAATTCAGGGGTAAACAGTTGATCTTCAATAGGTGTCTTATTCATCAGTTCATAAAATAGAGGACTGTGAAATACCATCTAAAAATTAGAAAATCATCTAAGTGTCTCCAATAGGATGCCTCCACAGCCTTATTCTATCAAATAGTTGGGACTTACCATGTGAACATGTCTTTGTATGGTTTTCAAGGTCAGCAGATTGGAAAGATAATGCCAGACATGATCCCATTGGTATACTTCAATTTCAATCTTGGCTTTTTCCACTGTCAGTCTGGGCAATCTTCACTGTCAGGCTTCTAATTCTTCCCTTTCAGTCTTTAGATTAAGTCAGCTCCCTAATGGCAGAAAAAGTTTAATAAAAATTACTACAAGTGTGTGAATAAGTTCTGTACCCCTCTCCCACCCCCCATTTCAGAATAAATTTCTGTCACTAGCTTACTAAGCGTGTGTAGCATCTTGTGTTATGTTCTATCAAGTGTGAAGATGAGTCATATTGAGCAGAACAAACCTCTAATGTGTGACATTGAACCATAGTCATGCTAGAGGATCCCTTTCTGAGTATTTACATTTTAAGTAATGTGTAAACTAAATACTAGTTTAGAAAATGTATGCCATATGATGCATTTGTGTACAATTCATGCCAGCAACAGTCCATAAATTTATACTTACCATCTGATGTCCTCTTTAAAAACCAGGTGGCAAAGACTCGCTACAGGACCCAATGCCCAGAGCATCACCTATGTTAATAAATGAAACACATTTTTAGCATTTGATGAACAATCCTAACATGTTTGCACAATTCTCTACTTGTCATTTCCCTAGAGTTCACATCTATTGACAATACTCCAGTCTAACTTCTATTCTTTACCGTCTAAAGTTGCGGTTGATGATGTCTGCTCTGACATTGAGCCCCTCGTCCCGGAATGGCCCCTCTAGAACAGGATCATCCTCCTCATCTCTGAGGAGGTTTCGGTCCGCCGGGACGGCCTGCAGCATCCCAGCCCGCTGTGCAATATTATGCAGGACGCTACAGGCTACAACGATCTTAGCCACCTTCTTTGGGTTGTACTGGAGGGCTCCTCCCGACCTGTCCAGGCACCTGAACCTCATCTTCAGGAGCCCGAACATCCGTTCAACCACCGCCCTGGTTCTCTTATGAGCCCTATTGTAGCGCTCCTCAGACACATCAGTCGGGCTACGCAAGGGGGTAATGAGCCAAGGCCGGCTCATGTACCCAGAATCACCTATAAATTATGAACAGAACATAATTCTAACAGAATCCTCAAAATAGTATTTGGAGTCCAATAAAAAGTTTTGTACACGATAATCCAGTAACAAATGTTTATTTTAAAATAAAAAAATCTAGTTCAATATTATTCTCTATCTTCCCATTTCATCTAAGACATGCTACATATGCGTATTTCTCCTAAATCAAGCCTTGTGTAAAATGCAAACTACATGGTTACATTGCATTCTCTATCTGAGCATTTAAGGTAAGACATGCTACATATCTGCATTGAACTAAAAGACATTAGCGGAAAGAGACAATGACATGGTTAAATTGCATTAGCTAATATCTTCCCATTTCAGCTAAGACATGCTACATATGCATATTTCTCCTAAACCAAACCTTGTGTAAAATGCTAACTACATGGTTACATTGCATTCTCTATCTGAGCATTTAAGGTAAGACATGCTACATATCTGCATTGAACTAAAAGACATTAGCGTAAAGAGACAATGACATGGTTAAATTGCATTAGCTAATATCTTCCCATTTCAGCTAAGACATGCTACATATGCATATTTCTCCTAAACCAAACCTTGTGTAAAATGCTAACTACATGGTTACATTGCATTCTCTATCTGAGCATTTAAGGTAAGACATGCTACATATCTGCATTGAACTAAAAGTAGACATTAGCGGGGGAAAAAAAATGGTTAAATTGCATCCTATAGCTGAACATTACGCTAACATTTTAAAACTACAGTGGCAATTGTCAAACTAATTAACCATGTTGTGCACAAATACTCACCAACGAGATAACCAGGGGGCATTTGTCTTTCCTCAAACGGTCTCCACAGGGACGACAGAGAGAGGATGCGGGCATCATGACTAGCCACTCCAAAATTCGCACACACATGCATAATCCTCATCCGTGCGTCACAAACATACTGCACGTTGAGGCTATGAAAATGTTTGCGATTTCTGAAGGGCAAGTCATCAATTGGAGCACGCAGCGCAATGTGGGTACAATCAATGGCTCCCAAGACATTGGGAAATTCAGCAATATCAAAGAATTCCCGCTTCAGGCGCCTCCAATCACCATCATTCTGTGGGAATCCTATGTATTGCTTACTGATACGTACCATGGCGTCCAGAAAGTTATCAAACACCACAGAGAATGTACCTTGAGCCAGGCCATGCATGTACAGTTCTCCGGATTGAAAACTCCCGGAGGCTAGGACGTATAGACAGCTTAGCATCTTACTCATGGCGGGAACAGCAGTCCTTATTCTTATACGTGGCTCCAAATGAGGTTTAAGAAGATCGTAAAGGCCAATGAGCTGTTCGCGATCGAGCCGATACTTATCATAAACCTCAAAGTCGCTCATGTTTTCCAAGGTGGGTCTCACCCTGTAGACAGGAGGACCTCCAACCAGACGACCCCTTCGTCTCAGTCTGAGCCGCCGAGGCTGCCTGATTCGACCAACAGCTAGTTCGCCAATAGCAGCACCAGCAGCGTCTACCATGTCATCGTCATCCATCTTTCAAAACAGCGTAACAAGGTATGCACTTGATCTGATGTGGATCACAAGTGATGCTTTGGCCATGTTGTTTGGGGGATTTATAGTACAATTAGTCCAATGGTAGTGAGTTTGTAATGATTGCTAATTGTATTCACTTGTTTGTATGTGAGCGGCGCGAATGCTTTCACAGTGGGCGTTTTTTTGTTGTTTGCTGAAATGTTGTTTTCCAACAATGAATCTCAATGTGAAAGTGTCAAATATCACACATACAGTGCATGTTTGTAATGTTTGATCATATGCGTAATCAATATTTCTTAAACACGATCTTATAGTAACAAGCACACGTCCAGGCTAACATGAATGAAAGTGCATAGTTGTGTATAATGTGCATCGAATGTGATCGATCAATGTTGCTGCAACATTGTTTGTAAACGATAAAGTAACATCTGCCATCTGTAGTATTGTATATATAAGTGATTGCCTAGCTGTCAATATTGTATGCGTCCCTTTAAAATCGCAATAATAATTCAGAACTTCCCGTCTGCCATCTGTAGTATTGTATATATAAGTGATTGCCGAGCAGTCAATATTGTATGCGTCCCTTTCAAATCGCAATAATAATTCAGAACTTCCCGTCTGCCATCTGTAGTATTATATATATAAGTGATTGCCGAGCAGTCAATATTGTATGCGTCCCATTAAAATGGCACTAATACTGAATAACTTCCGTCTGCCATCTGTAGTATTGTATATATAAGTGATTGCCGAGCTGTCAATATTGTATGCGTCCCTTTCAAATCGCAATAAGAATTCAGAACTTCCCGTCTGCCATCTGTAGTATTGTATATATAAGTGATTGCAGAGCTGTCAATATTGTATGCGTCCCTTTAAAATCTCACTAATGCTGAATAACTTCCGGCTGTCATCTGTAGTATTATATATATAAGTGATTGCCGAGATGTCAATATTGTATGCGTCCCTTTCAAATCGCACTAATACTGAATAACTTCCGGCTGTCATCTGTAGTATTGTGTATATAAGTGATTGCCGAGCTGTCAATATTGTATGCGTCCCTTTCAAATCGCACTAATGCTGAATAACTTCCGGCTGTCATCTGTAGTATTATATATATAAGTGATTTGCGATCTGACAACATTTATTAATTGTCCCATTCAAACCTCCCTAATAATGCTGTTCCAAACTGTTCTTTACGTATATGTTGTATTGTAGTATTGAGTGTTAAAGTTCCGAAAGGGGTGGTACAGTTGTGAATCTGTGATGTGTATGGTTGAATCTTCTAATGACGTCATGATATTATTAACCTGCCTATGTAGTTCTGAAATCCTCATTGTGTTGTTGTATTGTACTACATTGTTATTGTGTGCTGAATAAAATCTAAATGTGTGCTTTGTGGTTGCGTGATGGGTGATGCGTGTTATGTACATGTACGTATATATTGTGATTGTGTCCCACATATGCTGACTTCTATATAGCGGTCTGGCATTGTTGTTCCTTCCCATAAAGTGACATCTGTAATCTGGTGTAATGATGTTCTTGTTGTACGTAATTCCTAATGGTTTCTGGTGATGGAATCATGATGTTAAAAGTACAGTAAAATCCATATGTTCTGTTTTGTGATTCCTAGAGAGAATGTAATGTGTTTTTCCCCCATCATTTGAATGCACATGTATGAGTGAATGTTAAAAGTAATGTATGTGCATCCATGACTGATCATGTGTTAAGCCTATGTAGATATGCTGTTGCTGCAAGCATATGAGTTGAATAACTGAAATGCAATAATAAAGGTAAATGAGAATTGTTTCCCATTGTGTAGTGTTTGTGAATCCTGAAAAGTTGACATTATTTTTGTGTCCGTTTAAATGTAATATTTTTTTAAATAAAAGTTTGTTACTAGTGATGTTGATTTGTAGTTGATGTAATATAAAAGTCTGAAACAATTTAATGGTGTTGTGAATATTCAATAAGTAAAATCCATAAATCCACCATAGGGAAATAGTCATTTCTTGATCTATTTATCATAGCTGGGTCTAACGCATAAAATCAGATATTTTCTAGCGCTGGTATTTTGAGTTTTTCTGTCTACGCTATTTGCGTGCGTTAGGGAAATGTGGGTTTCGCGTGCACGAGCACGTCTTCCCAATAGAAGTCAATGGAGGCTCTAAAAATTGGTAATTTTTTTTTTCTAAGACTGGTTTTCCTCGTAAAGTGAGTGACGTCATGAGCTTGTGTGAAAAAGTAACTAAATCGTGTTCTTTTTGTAATAAATAAATATTTTTTGTATGTCATGTGGTGTATATTGTTTGTATGCATCGATGAGTGTATATTTGTGATAATGTTATTAGTTAGATGTAGGTATATGAGGGTCTTTTCCTGTGTGTCAATGTAAGTCAATGGAAAAATGGATTTGTGTTGTTTTTTTTCTAACACCCGAGATCTCGCAACTTTGATCCTTTGTATTTTGATGAAAAATTAATAAATCTTAAAAATAAATATAGTGTAGTGTTTGTATGAGTGTAAGTGTACTTTGTGTAATATTTGTTTTGTGATTCGTGAATGTTTATTTTGTCGGTATATGTTTACTACTGGGTCTGAGGTGTCGGTAGAAATTTGAGCGTTGGGTGATTTTTGAGTGTCGGTAAATGAACTCTAAATACTGGAGTCCGTAAGAAACCAGCGTTAGGGGCCTCTAACGCTGGTTTTCACGGCTAACGCCAAACTCCAAATCTAGGCCTTAGTAAATAATAAGTTCACTCCAATGAAATACATTATATCATAAGGGTACATAATTCTCTCAAAACTATTGGTGAGTATGACATAGCTATTCCATTTGTTCTTCGCTTGGCCTAGTCCGCTCCTGCCCCCCCTCCTCCTCGAAGCCTCATGATAATGGATAAAAGGCTCCCATTGTAGAAGAAAGGCCTCTTTATCATCTAGATATTCAGCCGTGGCACTTGCTTTATCAAAGTGATATACAATTTTTTGTTTTATCATTTCAAAACTAGGGGGGATTCCCTTCCAAAATTTGGCTGTGCCCAGTCTGACTATTGTGCAGATCCACCTAACTAATTTATTATTGTGTTTAGAGAGTCCTGGGATCGGGAAGTGAAGCAATGCCTGTTCCATTGTTAACGCTATTATTTTTTGGAAAATCTCACTTATAAGGGCCGAAGTGTGATCCCATATTTCCTTAATATATCTACACTCCCACCACATGTGTGGGTATGTCCTAAGTTCTCCACACCCTCTATAACATAGTTTGGTTAGAGGGTCTCCCCAGCCACCTGATCTAGTAGGGAATAAGTACCATCTGAAGGCTACCTTAATGAAGTTTTCCTTAAGGGTCGCGTTTTGTGAGAAAGATAATCCACCGGCAAGATTCTCCGTCCAAGTTTTGACGGACCAAGTTTTTCCAGTATCATGTTCCCATTTTAACATAATGGGAGGTTTGCTATCTTGCGGGAGACTGTTGAATATAGTGTATAAGATGGATATTGCTCCTTTGATATGGTAATCAGCTAAGCAAAGCCTTTCTAGTGTGGTGCTTATAGGAGCACTCTCATCCCCCATGACCTGTTGTGCTCTAGATATTAATTGTAGGTAGTGGTACCATAAATTTTTATCCTCACTTTCTAAGGCTTGATATTGTTCGTAAGATATCATTCTGCCCTCTTTATATATGTCTGCTATTTTATAAAGCCCTTTGTTAATCCATTTCTGCCGTGTGCTTTTGTCAATATAAGAAGTTTTTGTTATCAAGGGTGTAATCTTCGACCTCTTGTTAAGTAGGGCAAATTTGGAGTTTAATGTTTTCCATATTTGTAAAGTATGCTGAATTGCAATGTATTCACATTTTTTGTGGGTAACATTATTAGGAGTCCACAGTAGATTAGATAATGGTGAAGTGTTCATAATGTTGAATTCAATTTTGACCCACTGTGGGATATTATTAGGTTTAAACCAATGTAAGGTTTGGGCCATACGGGCCGAATAATAATATGGGATTAGGTTTGGGAGACCCACGCCCCCCTCCTTTTTAGTAGAGCACACAAGTTTTTTTTATTGATTCTAGCTCTTTTTCCCTGCCATACAAACTTTACAATATCTTTTTGGAGTTTGTATAGATCTGAAAGTGGAAGTGTTATGGGTAAGGAACGAAACAAATATAACAATTTGGGCAACAAGGACATCTTGGTAGATATAAGCCTTCCATATAAGGATATTTTGAGTTTCATCCACTTTGTTATGAGGGCTCTAACGTATTTAAGCATGGGAAGGTAGTTTATTTGATATAGGGAATGTATATTATTAGATAGATTGATCCTTAGGTATTTAATGGACTTCTTAGGCCATCTAAATGAGAAGTTTAATTCCATTAACTTTTTGACATCATTCGGCATCCGAACTCCAAGTGCCTCACATTTCTCTTCGTTTATTTTATAGCCTGAGATGGACCCAAAATGTTGTATTATTTTATATATTGGCGGGAGGGAAAGTAATGGTTTGGTTAGTGTCAGGATCACGTCATCGGCAAACAGGGAGATCTTATGTTCTGTTTGACCTACTTTAATCCCTGAGATATCCTGATTGTCTCTAATTTTAATTGCCAGCGGTTCTATGCTCAAAGCAAATAAGAGCAGGGATAGTGGACATCCATGCCTGGTACCATTATTAACGTGTATGGTTTTGGATTGATACCCCGACAGTTTAACATAGGCTGTAGGGGATGAGTATAATGATTTGATTGCATCACATAAAGGCCCTGTAATGCCCACTCTTTCTAGTACTGCAAACATAAAGTCCCAGTTGATTCTGTCAAACGCCTTCTCTTCGTCCAAAGAAAGGAACAGAGAAGGCGCTCCTCTCACAGTGGCTATATTGATCAAATCTATAATTTTTCACATGTTATCTGGGGCCTCTCTTTGTGAAATAAACCCCACTTGATCTGGGTGAATTAGTTTAATAAGGAGGGGATTTAGGCGGTTTGCTAAAATTTTGGTTAATAGTTTGATATCCTGATTAATTAAGGAAATGGGCCTGTAATGTTGGCAGTGTTGTTTGTTTTTCCCAGGTTTTGGAATCACTGTGATTCTAGCCATCAACATTTCCTTGGGAACTTCCTTACCCTGCATCATAGCGTTAAATACCTGGACTAATTGCGGTACCAGTATAGGATGTAATATTTTATAAAAAAGGCCAGGGTAGCCGTCGGGACCTGGTGCTTTAGACCCTTTAAGATTTTTTATGCTTAAATTTATTTCCTCTTGAGTTATAGGATTGTTTAAGGATTCAAGTTATTCTGCTGTTATGTTTGGTAATACACTGCTTCCGAGAAAGGACACTAAGTCTGAGGCCTTGTCTCTACCTTTAATAGTTGTTAGTATATTGTACAGTTTATTTTAATAGTCTGCAAATAAGTTTGCTATGTCTTGAGGGTCATTAGTGATGTTATCAGGGGTCTGTATTTGTGGAACTGTTGTAGTCTTTACAATTTCTTTTAGTTTATTAGCCAACATTCAGTCCGGCTTATTGCCATAAATGTAGTACTGGGTGTCAACTATCCTTTGCGATCTAACCGCCTCCTTATTTAAAAGCGTGTCTAATTCTGCATTTTTCGCTTTAAGCGGGGTGGCTAAAGTACGCGAGGGGTTGTGTACAAGTTGTGTTCGTAGCTGGCTCGTCTCCTCTTTTAGCTTTGTTAATTTAGCCTCCCTAAGCTTATTTTGTTTGCTAGATTCAGCCATGAGTAGTCCTCGTATATAGGCTTTCAGTGCTCCCCATTCAAGGGCAGGGTTATGTATGGAGTTAGTATTAATTTCGATAAATTCCGAAATTTGTTGTTTTCACTTATCCAATATTGGGCCTTCCCTAAGTAAGGATGCGTTTAGAGTCTAAGATTTAGTCCTTCGTGGGTTAATCAGCCCTGCCAGACTGTTTTCCAGTATAGCGTGGTCCGACCAGGAGCAATTTATAATTGAAGCTTTGGGTACTAGGATTTGACTCAGCAATATATAATCTATTCTAGAATGTGACGTATGCATAGGAGAATAGTAAGTGTAGTGGTGAACACCTTGGTTAAGTGAGCGCCAGCTATCTATCAAATTATGATCTATGGAGAAGTCATGCAAAATTCTGCTAGGTTTTGTGAGTGGATTAGTATGTGTGGTCCCCTGTGTGGATCTGTCAATATTATCATTCATTGTAATGTTAAAGTCGCCTCCCACTATAGTTTTATACCGTTTCCACAGTGTTAAATGTTTGCTTAGTTTAGAGATGAAATTAGCTTGTTGCTCGTTGGGCCCATATACGTTAACTAACAGAACTGGAATGTTTTGTATCGAACCCTGTATTATTATATATCTACCTTCTCTATCACTTATTACAGAGTCTTCATGAAAATTCAGAGAGGAGTGAAGTAACACTGAAACTCCACATTTCTTTTTCGGGCCTATAGCGTGATATTGTGTGGGATATGCCCTATCCCAATATTTTGGCGTGTGTGAAGATGTAAAATGTGTTTCCTGTAACATCACTATCTGGGCCTTTAATGCTTTATATTCTAAAATCGCCTTTTTCCTCTTAACATCAGAGTTAAGACCTCTGACGTTGTGTGATATTATTTTTATAGACATGATGTGTCTGGCGAAAAAACTTTTCTAGTAAGGTACCTGCGAACATTTGGGGGTAGGACCGGGGTCTCACTGGTCCGGGGGGGGAGGCTTCGCAGACCAGGCCAATCTCAGCTTCTGCAAACGAGTTGTATGCCATGCCTTTATAATGATTAAAGAAAAAGCTTAGCTCAGCATACATCATTTGTACATGCAATACATGGAAAAAAAAAAATTGTAAACCGCTTCATTAGCCATATGGAGTGACCCAAAAAACAGTGACCAAAGAAAAGAAAAAAAGAAAATAATGATGAACATTGGAAATGCTAACATTAGTGTGATCTAAACGATAAGTCGTACGACACAATCACCTGAGATAATACATAGCATGAACAAAATTTAAGGGTAATGGGTACGGGAGGTAAGGGAATATTAGGAAGGTAGAAAGGGGAAGGGGTAAGGTAGATCCCGAGATCATTCATAGCAATTTTATATTACTATTCAAGTTGGGCAATGTCTCCCCTTACTTATGGGCTTTAACTTGTAAACATGGTGATCCAGGGATGGCCATAATGCCCAAACATATCAGTATGGATCTTCAAACAATAGATTGTCAAAGAGAGGATTGTACCTCCCCATAACGAAATATGTTTAAAGGCTTTAACTTGTGAACAAGGTAACCTGAAAATAACCATAACACTTAAACAAATTAATACTGAACTTCAGACAGTAGATTGTCAATGTAGGGGCATTGCCCCCTCAAGTTGGGGTAATCCATTATTCACATGGACTAGTCCCGAAACAATTTAAGCACATTACCAAGTCTTGCTTTCAGATTGTTGGGTCAGCGGCTTCATTTTGGGAGTCACCCCCAATACCGTTGTTGGGGTTGGTCTTCTGTTTCTTAGCTTTTCCAATCCTCCTGACCAGAATCCACTCTTTTTGAAAGGATTTCCTAGGTGGTGCAGAGCTCACAGGAGTAGTTGGAATGTCGTCTTGAATTTGCAAGCGATCTAGAAGAGCCTTCCCTTCTTCCAGGGTGGAACAGTAATAATTGCCATTCTCGTATGTGAAGACTAATTTGAAGGGAAAGTTCCATCTGTATTTTATGTGTTCTTTAGTAAGTGCTGCAGTAATAGGTATCATGTCTCTCCTTTTCCGAAGTGTGATTGGGGCGAGGTCGGTGAAAATTTGTATGTTTTGCCCTTCAAATTCTATGCACTTTTTTTTCTCTGGCTGCTTTCATTATTCTCTCTTTTACATGGTAGTAGTGCAATTTGAGAATGATATCCCTGTTGGAGTTTTGTTGTGGTCTTGTGAGGGCCCTATGGACCCTGTCCATCAGTAAGGTGGTTGGTTCAATGTCTGGGACCAATTGTATAAATAACTCAGTAATGGTTTCTTCTAGATTTTTATAAGTCTCTGAAAGATTACAAATTCGTAAATTAGATCTGCGAGATCTGTTTTCTAGATCCTCAATCTGCTCTTCAAGTCTGCTTATATAGGTCAAATTGTCTTGAATTGACCCTCTGAGTATAGGGATTTCCTCGGTCACACTGTCCAGTTTTTCTTCTAATTCAGCAGTCCTCCCACCTATTTCTCTAAGGTCTTGTTTTATCTCAGAGAGAGACAATTTGAATTCTTCCTGGAACAGTGATTTAATTTGGGATAAGAGTTCTTTATTGGGCTCATCTGTACCAACAGTGCCAGGGGTCTCAGTGCTTTGTGCCGATGGGCTAGTTGCAATAGGCGAGTTACATTTGTCTGGCCCCTTTTGTTTTGATTGGGATCTCGATAAACATTCTTTAACTGTTTGGGATTTATTTTTCATCTTGAAATGCTGGGTATATATTATGTTCTGTGTGAATCCACTAGGAAAGGATAGCCTTAGCGTGCAATATTCCTTGTTCTCAAATGCTCTCAGGATCTATAAAAAGTATTTAATGGTGTTTGTTCATGTCTGCTGTTACCCACTCCTAGAAGGGTTCATATAGATCAGGTATTGTGTCCCTTGAGTCCCTCATCCGTATAACATTATGCTTGTGAGGGAGAGTTATAGAGATTATTATAGAGTCTCTCTTGTCTGATGACCTGCAGACCCCAAATTGTTCTCTCCTGACGTTCCCAAGCTGTCGCTATAAAGCTCTACAACCCAGGTAGAGATCTTAGTCTGGGGGGGTCTGGTAAGGAGACTATCTGTCAATGACCGGACTTGTGCTCACATTTAAGAAAGAGAGTAGGGAGCAAAATGATCAAATCTGCGTATCCCTGCTAAGGTACAGGGAACAGTCAAAAAATGGCGCCTTTTCCCGCCTTCAGATCTATTACTAATGCTGGACCCTTTATATATATCAGGTATAATTTGTACAGATATCCGTGAGAACTGTCTCACCAAGTGGCTTATGTCTCTTTAAATGCTGTTGCCACTAGCTGTGTATCAACAACCTTGTGCCGAATTGTCCAGTTAAATGTGCGCTTATTGTAGGCCCTAATATATGCGCGGTCTCACCTCTGACTTTTTCTCAGCTGTTCTGTTCTGCACCTAGTCCGTGGCGCTGTCTGATTTCAGAGGTCGGGTCCCTGATGTCTTTGCTGGTTGCCTCTGCAGTCACCGGAGCGGAGCCCCGACCCTCCGGTCACTGTGTCTCATTATAGGGGCCTCAATTGTGCTGCGATCAGCTAGGAAAAGGGAGTTCCCTTGAATTTTGCCGAAGTCCGGTGCCTTTATTAACACTTGCTAAGGATGCAGGCAGTATTAATGTAACTTTTCTGCTGCTTTTTTAGTATTTTCAAATCGCCAGATAAACTTTTAAAAGCAAAGTATACGGAGCTCAGTCTAAACACGTCTTCCTTTCACCATGGGTAGCTCCTCCCCGAGTTATGTATTTTTTTTAAAGGTAAGGTTAGGTTTTTTATTTTTAAAGGTAGGGTTAAAGTTTTTATTTTTAAAGGTTAGGTTTTTTTATTTTTAAAGTTTTTTATTTTTTTATTTTTTAGAGGTACTGTGGGCTAGGTGGTTGGTGTTAATCATGTAGTGGGGACTTTGCGGTGGGCTATTCGGTGGATTAAGGGTTAATAGTATAGTCTGGACTTTGCGGTGGGCTATGTAGCAGGTTAGGGGTATTAGAGTAGGGGCTTATGGTGATTCCGTTTAGTGTGGCGCGTTAGGGGTTAATAGTGTAGTGGAGACTTTGTGGTGGGCTATGCAGCGACGGTTAAGGGTTAATATTATAGTGGGGACTGTGCGGTGGGCTATGTGGTGGTTTAGAAGTTAATAGTGTAGTGGGGTCTTTGCGTGGACTATGCGGCAGGTTAGGGGGTATTAAAGTAGAGGGTTTATGTTGATTCGGTTTAGTGTGCAGGTATTGGTGTTATTTTTTCACTTTTCTCTATCCATTAAAAACTATGGGAGAGTACGTTAACGTGGTCGCAATATTCTAACTTTGCTCTTTGTGCACATCAGGTGAGCGTGCGAGTGAAAAAATGAACTTGTAATACGTGCGCAAAGAGCAGAAGTTGAGCAAAGTTAGCGTGCAAGCTCTACTCGTAATCTAGCCCTTAGTTACTCTGTATAGTTAATCTAATACATTCTTTAATGAACATTATACCTATAAAAGCATATAGCTAGAAAAGAAATCTGAAATAAATGCATAAATAATGTTTTATGTTCTTTGTTAAGTGCATGGTATTGTATATTTTTCCTACTTTCACTCCAAAATATACAAAAGGGAGAATTTGATGCCCAAGGGTGGAACCAAGTTTGGCCTAATATGTGATGGACAGGTATATTGGTTTTTCCAATGTCATATTAGGATCTTGTACAGTTTGAATTATAAATGACACGTCACATTATTGCTGATGTTTCATTTTACTGTCGTCATTTCTATATGTAGATTTTAAAATATTAAGCATAAAACATATCAGCTTCTAGATATATTAATAACTTAATAAAAGCAGCTCTTTGATTCTATTTCTGGCAATAAAATTGTTATACATATAGATAAATATTAAATACTAAATACAATTGATTAATGCGTGTTTAATAAGAAAAATATATATAATTCAGTTTACAATCCAATTTCTTGGTACTTTTCAATAGATTTTTATGACCATTTTTTCACTTATCATTTGACAGCTAAAAGGACTAGATAAAATGCCAATTTGGCCATTTTAACTTGTTTCAAGTAGCCCAACACATTTTGGAATGGAACAGAGGTTTTACCCATGGTCAAAACAGACTGAAAATAATTGACAACCCCATATTAGAAGAACTTATAAAAAATATGGGGTAGATTTATTGAGCATCTCTTCATCTCTCTTGTAAAGTCCATCCATACTAGGCATTCCTGTAATTTACATTATTATTTGTATTAATAAGCCACATCTTGTACATGAAACAAGAACTGCTATAGAACAGAAATTAATACTGAAACATCCAGAAAACCAGTTTGCCAAATACATTCTTAATTTGTCCATATTTAGTTAATACTCACATTTCTATAATATTAAAAGGACAGTAAACTCCAAAAATGTTATTGTTTAAAAAGACAGATAATCCCTTTATTACCCATTCCCCAGTTTTGCATAACCAACACTGTTTCACAACCTCTGTAATTACCTTGTATCTAAGCCTCTACAGACTGCCTCCTTATATCAGATCTTTTGATCTTTTGACAGAACTGCATTTCACGCAATTCATGCTGACTATTAAATAACTCCACAGGCGTGAGCACAATAACATCTATATGGCACACAAGCTAATGCCCTCTAGCTTCGAAAAGAGGCGGCATTCAAGTACTAAAAAATTAGCATATGAGCATAACTAGGTTTAGCTTTCAACTAAGAATACCAAGAGAACAAAGCAAATTTGATGATAAAAGTAAATTGGAAAGTTGTTTAAAATTGCATGTCCTATCTGAATCATGAAAGTTTAATTTGGAAACTGTCCTTTTAAGTTACAGTTATTTCATTTTTTTAAATCAAGAATTTTTCTTGGCAATCACATGAACACAATCAAGATCTTATTATTTGGCATTAGATGTTCTTTGTTGGTGTTCTATATGGATGGTACAGTTTTTTTGGTTTTAAGAAGACCAAAAATTTTATTTTTTATCTTTCTAAAGTATCTTGTGTCTGATCTGGTGTCACTTATAGAAATCTTGTAATGTTGTAGAATTCATGATATGCCTTCCAAAAAAAATAATGAATTAATACTATTCACATTAGAGTAGACATTTTTAAAAGAGGGTATTTGGATTTTTTTTACATTTCTTTTTTATAGTTTTGTGGTAATGCCGTTATCCTACATAGTAAAATCCATTCTATATAGTGTGAATATAACTTATGACAAGGTTGATATTAATTGCCCACACAGTTTTTTCTTATTCTAAGACAAAATTTCTCAAAAAAACCCATGCTTTCTACTCAGTCAAATAAAAGTCTAATAAGCGCCTTTACATTACTATCCGTACCAATGACACATACCACACTCATGTCCACTATACCCATCATGCCCCTGTTCAAATGGCTTAAGGGATTAAATGCCATATACTCATCTGTGGGAAGCATTAATAATAACTTAACTATTTACATAATAATGTTTAACTGTAACCTTATTTCTAATGTAGAAATAAAAACACAACAACTTCATGGTTATAAAACCCACAGGTCCCGTTTATTGTGGCAACACAAGGAACCAAACGACCAGCAAAAATAAACATGGACCAGGGGGGCAGCAATCAGGTGCTAGCTAATGCGTAGTAACCCATGCTAACAAGATGGGCAGTACCAGGGATGCAGGAGAGGAAGCAGAGCGTAGCTCGAAACTGTAATGGCTTAGGGAGTTCTCGTTTCGAATCACACAGGAAGGGAACACCCCAGACGCGCAACTGAGGACTTAACCCCTGGCCAGAAATTGCCGTTACTCTACCTTGATCACATCCTGCCCCCGGACACTGTCCACCCGCCAGCCCAGGGTGCTAACTCACCACTCCAGACCATTAGGACCAGGGTCAACAAGGTGCAAACCACATTGAACACCTGAGGAGCTGAAACATAATGTCCTTGGAATTGTAGAAATAGGCTGGCTAGCCCTTATCATGACTCGGATTCCCTAACACTACAGGGACCACCATAGTTATAAATCCCTCTAATGATTGCAACCTAAAATAATAAAAACGGAGGGATAGAGTGGGGAAAACTTCAAAGAAACAAGCAGAAAGAGAATTTGGACTTCCTGCACAGATCTTAAAAAGGTAAGCTAAACCCCTCCTCTCTAACTGCAACATTGTTTCACACACATACAGGAACACTCCCACTCCTCTGTCTTGGCCTTAACCCTTATGTGCATTCCATGCAATTTGCCTTACATTTCCTTAAGGGATTAAATGTCTGTGGGAAGCATTAATAATAACTTAACTATTTACATAATAACGTTTAATGTAAACTGTAACCTTATTTCTATCATAGAAATAAAAACACAACAACTTCTTGGTTATAAAACTTGCAGGTCACGTTTATTGTGGCAACACAAGGAACCAAACGACCAGCAAAAATAAACATGGACCAGGAGGGCGGCAATCAGGTACTAGCTAATGCGTAGTAACCCATGCTAACAAGATGGGCAGTACCAGGGATGCAGGAGAGGAAGCAGAGCGTAGCTCGAAACTGTAATGGCTTAGGGAGTTCTCGTTTCGAATCACACAGGAAGGGAACACCCCAGACGCGCAACTGAGGACTTAACCCCTGGCCAGAAATTGCCGTTACTCTACCTTGATCACATCCTGCCCCCGGACACTGTCCACCCGCCAGCCCAGGGTGCTAACTCACCACTCCAGACCATTAGGATCAGGGTCAACAAGGTGCAAACCACATTGAACACCTGAGGAGCTGAAACATAATGTCCTTGGAATTGTAGAAATAGGCTGGCTAGCCCTTATCATGCCTCGGATTCCCTAACACTACAGGGACCACCATAGTTATAAATCCCTCTAATGATTGCCACCTAAAATAATAAAAAGGGAGGGATAGAGTGGGGAAAACTTCAAAGAAACAAGCAGAAAGAGAATTTGGACTTCCTGCACAGGTCTTAAAAAGGTAAGCCAAACCCCTCCTCTCTAACTGCAACATTGTTTCACACACATACAGGAACACTCCCACTCCTCTGTCTTGGCCTTAACCCTTATGTGCATTCCATGCAATTTGACTTACATTTCCTTAAGGGATTAAATGTCTGTGGGAAGCATTAATAATAACTTAACTATTTACATAATAACGTTTAATGTAAACTGTAACCTTATTTCTATCGTAGAAATAAAAACACAACAACTTCTTGGTTATAAAACTTGCAGGTCACGTTTATTGTGTCAACACAAGAAACCAAACGACCAGCACAAATAAACATGGACCAGGAGGGCGGCAATCAGGTACTAGCTAATGCGTAGTAACTCATGCTAGCAAGATGGGCAGTAACAGGGATGCAGAAGAGGATCAGAGCGTAGCTGTAATGGCTTAGGGAGTTCTTGACTTCTAATCACACAGGAAGGAACACCCCAGACGGGCGTCTGAGGACTTCATCCCTGGCCAGAAATCACTCTACCTTGATCACATCCTGCCCCCGGACACTGTCCACCGCCACTAGATCGTCCACATTTTCAGGGCAACTCTCGCCACCACCCAAACTCACACAAATAGGAGTAGGGACTGTCTCAAATCCTCAATAAACAGGTCCATGCCATGGTCAGAAAGATGCACCCGTCACCTCGGTAGAGGCTCCGGTCAGCTGCCGTAATGTTTCTGTGCTCCCCAACAAAGCCCCTAAGCTCGAACATTAATTTCCTCACATCCCTGTTGAGCTTATTCCTGACCTGGAAAGCAGCCCTGTGGTTGGCCATATGCCGCCATGTCAATCTGGGGATAATAGTGGACCATCCCATTCTCACACAAGGCATCCAAGCTTTGAATGTGTGCAGGTCAGACTAGATCACCACACTCAAATCCCGTCTGGGAATTGAACCAAGATTGCTACCTCCCAAACTGAGGATCAAGACGTGGGGTTTCTCCCAATGTTTCATGGAATCCTCCAGCAATCCAGGCAAACCTGCCCTGCAGAGGCCTCTCCTCCATAGCCCCCTAATCACCACCCTAGATGAAGAAAAGCCCAGCTGCAGTCCTCCAGGTTGCGTTGAAGCTCTAATGGCTGCCCAGTGCACGAACGAGTGCCCCACTATTCAGACACGAAGCAGACATCTGCTAGGCCCTGCAAAAGAAAAAAGTGTTAACTCCACACCACAACAAACATAAACACACCATACTAACTTAGCAGTAGGATAAAAGGGGTCTCACATATAACTGATACCTTTTGGATTTCCATCTCCCCAGTGCTTTTATATGGTCAGCTGACCAGCCTAAAACCTCTGCTGTTGTAGAAGCCCCAACCCTAAAGGAATTAGGGTTTAACCCATCGTATTAGGATTTAACCCATCCTTTTCAGCAGTCCATACAAGGACCCTACAGAATTGAAATCTCGTGGGAGGGGTACCATCCTGGTGAATTATAAACCTATGAGACCCCACTGGATGCACGTCCGAGATAACCATGCACCCTTACTTTCCTGATCCACTTTGGATCTGGGTATAAATAACAATACCCCATTTTCGGCGAATCTCACATGTTCAAACAATACCTCTCCAACTTTTTCCATCTTTGACTGTGGTACTAATTCTCCCACTCTATGGGCCCTGTGAAATGCCATGGCAAATGCTGCAGAAAAGAGCTGCACCTCATAGTCTGAGGAAAAGACATCAGGTAGAACCTGGAGTAAAAGGAGTAACCTATCAGCGGTTATGGGTTCCCGAATGTCCGGTTGTCATATCTCCGGCCCTGTAGAATTTGGCAAACCAAAACACTTCTTTGAAGAGTCCGTCAGGGTAAACAACTTACAGAAGAAGGATACTGCTGCTAATCTCGCTGTTACTGCCCCCTTTCTTACCTGTCGACTTCTAAGCTCCCAGAGCCATCGCCAACAACCATTCTTACTCACCTGCGCAGGATAAAAATCCCTGAACCTCACAGAAGAAAACCCATTCTTCCCAATACCTCATGTATGATTTCCAAGTGGAGGGTGCCAGGGAAGCCTTCAGTAGCGGTATCAGTGATTTCCAGGACAGGGAACACCATGAGTCGCGGCGTTAGGTGCAACCTTCCTAAAATTATCACATTGAAAACAGGAAAACGTATCAGCTATGATATTAGAAACCCCCGGGACATGCCTTGCCTGAAACTCAATGTTCCGCTTAAGGCACCCCAAGACCAGAATCTGAAGATATCTTACCACTGCTGAGGATGATAAGGAGAGTCTATTTATGGCAAAGAACACACTCATATTGTCTGCCTAAAAAACAACTGATCTGTCCTTTAGTTTGTCACCCTATATCTCCAGAGCTACCAATATGGGGAAGAGCTCCAGGAGGCAAAGGTTCCTGGTAAGCCCTTTAACAGTCCATTCCACCGGCCATGGCTCTGCACTTCATTTACTGTTTAAGTAAGCTCTGAGTTTTGCGCCAGATGCAAACCCCATTGAAATCCCTCAAAAACTGATCCCAGGTCTGGAGATCATCCCTCATGTCTCTGTTAACCATGATCCTTGCCTTCAAGGAAGTCACCCCTGGCAACAAGCACTCCATTCTTTTTAGAAAAATTCTCCCCATAGGGATAACTCGCCCCATGAAGTTGAGCAGACCCAAAAAGGATTGCAGCTCTTTACACGTACAGAAAACAGAAGAAGCAATTCTTCTAACCTCCGCTAGCATCTTCTGAACTTTATCAGCCGGGACTCTGCATTTCTCTGCCACGGAGTCAATTTCTATCCCTAAGAATGTAAGACATGTACAGGGGCCTTCAGTTTTATCTTCTGCCAGGGGAACACCAAATTTATTCATCAGAATTCTCATGGTGTGCAGGAGCAGCTCACATTCCCTGGAACCCTGTCTACCTACCAATAAAAGTCATCTAAATAATGAGCAATTCGGTCCTCCACTGCTACCTCGGCCACAGCCCAATGCAAGAAGGTGCTGAAGGCCTCAAAGTAAGCGCAGGAGATCGAACACCCCATGGGGAGACAACGATCCAATGAAAAAACAACGCATTAAGTAAAAAGAAGTTGGGTGAATAGGCAATAAACGGAAGGCTGATTCCACATCTAACTTTGCCAGCAAGGCACCTCATCCCACCTTCCGCACCACCATTAGTGCATCATCAAACAACTGATAGTGCACCGTGCTCAGTTGAGCCGGAATGGCATCATTCACTGACTTACCCTTGTGGTAGGAAAGGTGTTGAATCATCCTAAATTTCCCTGGGTCCTTCTTTGGTACGACCCCCAATGGTAAAATAACGAACTCTGGTATTGGTTTTTCCTTAATGGGGCCTGCCATACGACCCAGTGAAACTTCCTTACCCAACTTCAGTGCATCAGGGAACTGGTATGCAGATTTCAAATTCCTGCACGTTGTGTTTCCTTTAACCTTACCCTGAAAGGAATGATGAAGCCCTCCTGACGGCCATCCCTCAGCAAGGCTGCCGTATCCTTATCAGGGTACAAAGCGAGCCATGGCCTAATTGCGGCCACCCTCAGCGGAGTGGCCGCCCTTACCAGCAGCAGTACCTTTTGGTCCTGCCCTCTCCTACTTCTCAAATTTTTTAACGCAATCTGCACCTGAGTGAGGCCCCCACAGTTGCAGCATGCGTGCCAAAAGGAACACACAGTTCCCAGTGCGCAATGCTTGTCCTGGAATTTCCAACACACCCCAGCTGGACACCTACTAAATCTGTTGGCAGAATGTACCTGCGATGTACCAGTTGGAGGAGCAAAAGTCCCAGGGACCTTTCCCGGACCCAGCCGGGCCCAGAGCTGCATCTCCATGCATCCAAAATCCAGGAGAGGATTACCTACCATTTTCCTGCAAAATTCCTTATCATAATCACGCCAGGTTCCTTTGCGATAATTTTCTGCAATAATTTCCATGTTTTCCATATATTTCAATATGGCCGAACACTGATCAGGTCTCTTCTACAAAAAGAAGAGAAGAGTATATCCTGAAACATCTCCGCCACTCCTGGAATTTGTCCGGGCGCTGGAATTTTTTCGGCCCAGTCCCATCTTCAACTCTCTTCTTTTGCCTCAAGGTTTCCACAGAGAGTTTGAAGATATTAACGTACTTCCCATCCTGAATGCGCCTGACCGTCTATCACCATGGAATGCCACCCAGTCTGGTTCTGGGTTGGGATGCCCTAGCTGACCTCTCAGAGGTAACAGGTTCTGATGTCCTTTGCAACCCCTTCCTAGCAGCCTCTTTATCCTCTGCCAACCACACATATGTTTATGCTCTTTGGCATTTAGACCAAACTCCTTATCGTTCTCCGAACCAGAGTCATCCGAAGATGACATGAAACCCCTAAACCCCACCGAAACTGAGGAGTCACTGGTTTGTGACCCTGTCCTTGTCGGTATTGCCACCACACCCGAAGTCGATGGACGCTCATCCTCCAACACAATGGAATCAGCACCATTCTCCATTCCTCTCTCCAGGCCACTCCCTGATTCTCCAATTGTCACCATATAGCTATCCTGAAAACAGAATGCAAGAGAGGAGTACCACGCAGGAAAGGTTCAGCTCTCCCCTTCCGTCTATTCAAACTCTGCTCTCCCCCTCCTTCGAGCACTCTGGGCATGCATGGACGCTTGCCTCATCTCTCTCTCAAATGCATACTCTGTTCCTCCCCTGAAAAATCTTCAATCTCATCACTAAAGTGTACTATTTTAGGGGCTTGGGGTGGAGTCTTCCTATGACTTCTGGTTGGTGCCCTTTCCATATCTAGACTATGGAATTGTGATGAGTGACCCTGCCTAGCTGCTGATCTAGTGACCACTTTCCTAGCTGTGGCCTGACCTGCTACAGCACCCTGAGGCCTAGTGTCCCTATCCGCGTACTCAATCGCATCCATACTGCCATCATCCATACCAAAAGTCATGCCTGTGGAACCTGAGTCCACATTATCACCCTCATTCCTGCTCATACTAGGCTTGTTAGGTGCCTCCGCACCTGTATTGCAGCCTGCTGCGGCCTTTGCCCCCGAACGGTCACTCGCGCCTTTATTCTCCCCTGTTTGCCTGTTTCCTGAACCCATTCCGGTTCCGGATTGCCCCATAGTAGCTCCACTGCTCCCTTTTTTAACAGCATTAGGCCCCTTTGTTACCTGCACGCCTACCGCTCCTTGAGGCCTACCCCCTGGAGCTAAAGTTCCCCCATGCTGCACTCCTTTCTTACCTACAGAGCCGCGCAGGGAACTCAATGCGCTCCTCTTCACAGCCGGCATTGAATGGCGATACTGGAAGTGACATCACCGGAAGTACCGCCACTGGAGGGCCTGAGACCGGAGGTCGACGCAGAGAAGGCTGAAGCCACCGGAAGAGCACATGGACCATCAAAAGCTGGATCCTGTACTGCATGGGACCCGCCCGGAGCCCCGGACACTGCAGACGCCAGCATTTGGAAGAGGGACACTGCCGCCACAATGGATTCGTTGGACAAAGCCATTGAAGGCCCAGGTAAGGCCCCGGCGCTCCCACTATGCCCACCACCGATAGAAGGGAATTGAATTGGCCAAGGGGAACCAGGAAAGGTATGGGAGGGACCGGCGACCGCATCACCCCAAAACTGGGAAGGCCCAGTCTGAGCCATAGGGCCCAATAACTCAGACGCCACATCTGAGAGGCCTAAATTCCCTTGCGGCCCCCAGCCACCCAACAGATCAACGGCCTCCAACAAGGCCTGGTTTTCAGGTGTAGAAATTTGAGGAATAGTTGTGGAGCTTCCCCCCTCACTAAGCCCAACCTGGGAAGGGACATAGGTAGGATTTAGTAAAGGGTATGACCCACCACATGAGGTGAAGGTGCGATCCATTCCTCAGCTTCTGCTTTACTTTCCTCCACAACTTCTCTTTCTGCAGATTCCTCTGGGGCCTCCATGAATCGTTTTGGAGGTCCTTAAACTCTCTTTGAATGCTTCATGTGAAATCTTCAAAGAAACAAGCAGAAAGAGGATTTGGACTTCATGCACAGGTCTTAAAAAGGTAAGCCAAACCCCTCCTCTCTAACTGCAACAATGTTTCTCACACACACACGCACACACAAGAACACTCCTACTCCTCCGTCTTATGTGCATTCCAGGAAATTTGCCTTACATTTCCTTTATTAGTCATAAACACGTTACTATGGATTTAGAACCCAAGAGGTTAATTTAACGTCACTTAGTATTAACATTAAATACTGTGCAAAATAATTAATCAAAATACCTCTGTTTTTGTGTGGTTATTGTTAGAAAATGTGTTCATAGGGTTTAAATGGCCAGAGCAATAGGGGATTGTGATAATTTGAAAACTATTTTGACCAGTGTCCATTGAAGTTTTCAGGACTTGTTTGTCATTGATCACGTATTTGCTGTATTTTTTATTTTTTATTGTTATACTGTTTTTTGACTTTTTAAACAACTAAAAAGTTTTTATGATTTTACACTACTGCTGGTTGTATGAAATATTTTCTAAGTAGAAGAAATAAACGCTAAGGAGCGCTAAGGAGCGCCAAAGTAGGCAGAGATAGTGTATTTAATAAACAATGTTATTACAATGATAAAAGTTAATCTTAGCAATGTTATTAAAACAATACAATGCTAAAATACATACAATATTATAAAACATACAATGCTAAAATTCATGGATCCATGATAATAAGAAATAAAACATATGATAATAATACACTAATGATAAAACCAAGGTGATGTGGTTCAGACACTGATAGCAGTATTAATGTAAAAACAGATGAACAAATATGAATATTAAAAAGAAGGGAGGTTGGTATGAATACAATGGATAGTTAGTCCATGGATATAAACAATATGCAAACCCTGAAATGGTGATAAGAAATTGTTGAGATAGAAAATTTGGATAAAAATCGTGTTCTTCTGTGAAAAATGTGTAAAAATGTGTAAAAATGTTATTTACAGGGAAACAGGAAATGAATATTTGAGGAAACCGTTGGATATTTATCGATTTTTTCGTCACTATTATCTTGCACATACTACTTTTTGGAATACATCACCACATTATTAAGGAACTATTCATTAATCATTTATTTCTACGTGACTTGGATAATATCAGACTTTTGGATTATATTGGTGTTTTTCATCACTTGAATATTTTTTGGACCACCACTTTATTCATTCTTTTCACATTTTTGTATTTTGTATTTTTAAATCCTCATATTTTTACATTTTATCTTTTTATCTTTTTGTATTTTTTTTTATATATTTTTGTATTTTTATATATTTTTGTATTTTTATATATTTTTGTATTTTTATATATTTTTGTATTTTTACACATTTTTCACAGAACCACACAATTTTTATCCAAATGTTCTATCTCAACAATTTCTTATCACCATTTCAGGGTTTGTATATTGTTTATATCCATGGACTAACTATCCATTGTATTCATACCAACTTCCCTTCTTTTTAATATTCATATTTGTTCATCTGTTTTTACATTAATACTGCTATCAGTGTCTGAACCACATCACCTTGGTTTTATCATTAGTGTATTATTATCATATGTTTTATTTCTTATTATCATGGATCAATGAATTTTAGCATTGTATGTTTTATAGTATTGTATGTATTTTAGCATTGTATTGTTTTAATAACATTGCTAAGATTAACTTTTATCATTGTAATAACATTGTTTATTAAATACACTATCTCTGCCTACTTTGGCGCTCCTTAGCATTTATTTCTTCTACTTATCCTCCCTTAGGGTCAGCTAAGGACCCTTAGTCTTAAGGAGCCGCAGATAGCTATTCAAGTCTAGCGCTGATAGATACATTAATTTCTTTGAAATATTTTCTAATACAATATCAAAGTGTTTCATGGCCCATTAACAAGGCACTTCGCTGTATATGTTTAAAATAGAGCACTATAATGTAAATACAATGATGATTAAGCACCTAAACCAAGGTCCAAAGAGTAGAGGACATGGCAGAAGAGTAACCAGTATCCAGTCCAGAAGGTATTTTCAGTCCAGACATAGTTAAGAAGGTCCTAGACAGATACCAGTTAAAAAAGTTATTTGAAAAAAGAATATAGTTTCTGGCCACTTTGAATTGGCCAACAAACTCCACCCACTGATGACATCACGATCTAAGCTGCATATGGTGTCCAATCACAAAAGCCTCACTAGTTGGATTCAGGGCTAGATTATGGTTGGAGCTTTAACTTCTCTATAGGTTAAAGCAAGCAAAAAGTTAACTAGAGTATATTGCGTTTGCGATATCATATTCACCCCATTTAATTCAATGGAGCAGCGATGTTAAAAAAACATAACACCTATACCTGCATGTTAACCCCCTACTCTAATAACCCCTAAATGGCCACATCCCCCTACTCTTTAAACCCTGCTACACTATTAACCCCCTAAACCATCATTACCCCATCACAATAACCCCTATTCAATTGCAATGGGGTAGTAGCGGTTTAAGGATTAAGCAGAGTAGGGGTTTTTTTGCGGTGGGGGTAGTGGAAAGTTAGGGGTTAATAGAGTAGGTGGTTACTGCTGTGGTGATAGTGGTGGTTTAGGGGTTAATAGTATAGCGGGTTTTTGTGATGTAGGTAGTTGCAGTTTAGAGGTTAATAGAGTAGGTTGTAATTGTGGTGGGGGTAGTGATGGTTCAGGGGTTAATAGTGTAGGAGATTTTTGCAGTGAGTGGTGGCGGGCTTTAAAGAGTAGGAGGTTAGGGCGAATTAGGGGTTGTTATAGTAGGGGGTTAATAGCAATGGGGGTAATGGCAATTAAGGGGTTAATAGTAATGGGGGTATGGCAGTTTAGGGGTTAATTGTGTAGGTGGTGGATAGTATAGGTCTTTATTAGTTTTTTTTTGTGTGTTTCATGCAATTTTTTTCTTAGCCCAAGCAGTTTACGCGAGCTTTGAAGTCACGTAAAAAGTTTAAGTGCAAAATGCGATTGCGTTCGGGCGATCACATTTACTTTCAACTTGTAATACGAGCACACTTTATCGCTCGATGGGGCCTATAGAAAGTATAGGGACTGCAAATTATGGCAATTTCGCACAAAGAGAGAACTTGCGTTACCGGTAATTTACGATGCTACATTTGTAATACGGAGTCCAGCGCAAAAATCTTGCAATCTTGTGATCGTGTTCTCACTTTTCACGAAAATGATTGGGCTTAACTTGTAATCTAGCCCTAATATGGGTAGCTCTCCATATTACAATGCTGCACAGATGAAACAATCTAATTATAAAAGCTCAGTAAAGTAATTGTGAAACTAGGTAGATGAAACAAAAGGTACTGTAAGGCAAGAATAAAGAGTTGCAGAATACAACTCAGAAAGCTAAGAATGACAGCAAACAAGATTTCAAGCGGGAAGATATATAATTGTAACAGTGTGTAATATATAGAGAGTCTAGAACAGGGGTCAGCAACCTTCGGCTCCCAGATGTTTTGTAACTACATTTCCCATGATGCTCAGATAGCCTAAAGAGTGTCTCAGCATCGTGGGAAATGTAGTTCCAAAACATCTGGGAGCCGAAGGTTGCTGACCCCTGGTCTAGAAGAACAACAGGGTCTTAACAAGGAAAATCAGGTAGTGAGAAGCTAAACTGTAACAGTTATCAAAAAGAGGCATAAACTTATATTTGTCATCTAAAGACAGGTCAGGAAGTAATAAACAGGCCTTCAGCAAGATAGAACAAAGCTGTTACTGAAGTTAGGCCAGAGCAGCAGAGTCCAACAGATTTATTTAGATATAGGCAGAATTGCGATCCAAAAGCAGCAGAAGGTCATACATAGAGGACAGTCAGCACACAAAAAGACTTGCTGAATAAGGGTCAGATTATGAGTGGCACGCTAACAGTTATGCACAAGTGAAAAGGGGTTTATAGCAGCTGTTTGTGTGCGTCGGCTTTAGCGCTCGTATTACAAGTTGAAAGTAAACACAAACGTACGAGCGCATTCGCTTTTTATGCTAGAATGACTTCCACATACTCTGAGCTCTGGTTAACATTTTCGCAAAACAAAAAAGTCTCACAAAACAAAGCAAAAATACATTACAAAAGTACAGTTACACTCATAATAATACAATCTAATAAAAATAATTAAACAAATATTGCACAAAAAAAGTTATAAGGGCTCAAAGATATGAGATCTCAGGCGTTAGAAACAAAAAGGCAGGCACTATGTATATGTATGTATGTATATCTATAAATATATATATATATATATATATATATATATATATATATATATATATACAGTGTTTATATGTGTATTATAACCACATAAAAAATGTACACATATATAGATATGTATGTGTGTGTGTGTGTATATATTTTTATATATATATATATATATATATATATATATATATATATATATATATATATATATATATATATATATATATATACATACAGGGAGTGCAGAATTATTAGGCAAGTTGTATTTTTGAGGATTAATTTTATTATTGAACAACAACCATGTTCTCAATGAACCCAAAAAACTCATTAATATTAAAGCTGAATATTTTTGGAAGTAGTTTTTAGTTTGTTTTTAGTTTTAGCTATTTTAGGGGGATATCTGTGTGTGCAGGTGACTATTACTGTGCATAATTATTAGGCAACTTAACAAAAAACAAATATATACCCATTTCAATTATTTATTTTTACCAGTGAAACCAATATAACATCTCAACATTCACAAATATACATTTCTGACATTCAAAAACAAAACAAAAACAAATCAGTGACCAATATAGCCACCTTTCTTTGCAAGGACACTCAAAAGCCTGCCATCCATGGATTCTGTCAGTGTTTTGATCTGTTCACCATCAACATTGCGTGCAGCAGCAACCACAGCCTCCCAGACACTGTTCAGAGAGGTGTACTGTTTTCCCTCCTTGTAAATCTCACATTTGATGATGGACCACAGGTTCTCAATGGGGTTCAGATCAGGTGAACAAGGAGGCCATGTCATTAGATTTTCTTCTTTTATACCCTTTCTTGCCAGCCACGCTGTGGAGTACTTGGACGCGTGTGATGGAGCATTGTCCTGCATGAAAATCATGTTTTTTTGAAGGATGCAGACTTCTTCCTGTACCACTGCTTGAAGAAGGTGTCTTCCAGAAACTGGCAGTAGGACTGGGAGTTGAGCTTGACTCCATCCTCAACCCGAAAAGGCCCCACAAGCTCATCTTTGATGATACCAGCCCAAACCAGTACTCCACCTCCACCTTGCTGGCATCTGAGTCGGACTGGAGCTCTCTGCCCTTTACCAATCCAGCCACGGGCCCATCCATCTGGCCCATCAAGACTCACTCTCATTTCATCAGTCCATAAAACCTTAGAAAAATCAGTCTTGAGATATTTCTTGGCCCAGTCTTGACGTTTCAGCTTGTGTGTCTTGTTCAGTGGTGGTCGTCTTTCAGCCTTTCTTACCTTGGCCATGTCTCTGAGTATTGCACACCAGCTTTTGGGCACTCCAGTGATGTTGCAGCTCTGAAATATGGCCAAACTGGTGGCAAGTGGCATCTTGGCAGCTGCACGCTTGACTTTTCTCAGTTCATGGGCAGTTATTTTGCGCCTTGGTTTTTCCACACGCTTCTTGCGACCCTGTTGACTATTTTGAATGAAACGCTTGATTGTTCGATGATCACGCTTCAGAAGCTTTGCAATTTTAAGAGTGCTGCATCCCTCTGCAAGATATCTCACTATTTTTTACTTTTCTGAGCCTGTCAAGTCCTTCTTTTGACCCATTTTGCCAAAGGAAAGGAAGTTGCCTAATAATTATGCACACCTGATATAGGGTGTTGATGTCATTAGACCACACCCCTTCTCATTACAGAGATGCACATCACCTAATATTCTTAATTGGTAGTAGGCTTTCGAGCCTATACAGCTTGGAGTAAGACAACATGCATAAAGAGGATGATGTGGTCAAAATACTCATTTGCCTAATAATTCTGCACTCCCTGTATATATATATATATATATATATATATATATATATATATATATATATATATATATATATATACTATAATCACAAGGTAGCCGAAAGGCAGCCAAAAGAATCCCGCAGGTGGATTCTTTCACCAACCTGCTATTTTCGGAATCCATCTGGATGCAGCGTAGGCAAACCCGAAGCCTTAAAAAAGAAAAAAAGCATGCAACCGCACGTAAATATCGAAAAAACACGTAACCGCCCGCAAGAAATAAATAAAAAAACACGTAATCGCCCACATAAAGTATATAAAAAAACCTACCCACCTGCACAAAGTATAACAAAAAAAATCCTAACCTCCCGCACAAAGTATTAACAAACACCTGAACTGCAAACCCCCACATTGCAAAATAATAATTAACCCTAATTCCCAAATCACATAATTAAAATATTAACCCCTTAACCGCCAACCCTTCATATTGCAATAAACATAATTAACCTATTAACCCATAAACCGCCAAACCCCCACATCCGCAATAAACCTAATTAACCCATTAACCCCTAAACCGCCAAACCCCCACATCACAATAAACCTAATTAACCTATTAACTCCTAAATCGCCAACCCCCCACAATGCAAATAACTAATTTAATTCCTAAGCCCCCTAACCTAGTACCCCCTAAATTAACCCCAATACTAAGTTACACTTAAATAAAATCTAACATTAAATTACAAAAAAATAATCTAAAATTACAAAAAATAAAAAAACTATAAAATTACAGAAAAAAATAAACAAAATTATCAAAAATAAATAAAATTAAACCTAATCCCTATGAAAATAAAAAAGCTCCCCAAAAATAAAAACACCCCCTAAACTAAACTTTTGTTATCAGCTCTTTTCCAGCCCATTAAATCCCTAATCTTAAAAATAAAAAAATAATTTTAAAAATTCTAACACTAAGCCCCAAATAGGTACTCACCATTCCTAAAGTCCGGCGGAGAAGGTCTTCTTCCAGACAGCTCCATCAACTTCTATCTTCATCCGGAGTGAAGGCGGCGCGGAGTGGAGGTGCGGAGCTGGCTTCCCCGATGCGTGGATCATCAGCGGCGGTCCTCAATGGTGGTGGTCCTCGGCGCCGTGGAGGCTCCTCTTCATGTGATTGTCCGTCGCCCACTGAATATTGAATGCAAGGTACCCCATATTTATTGGGGTACCTTGCATTCCTTTTGGCTGACATTTTGAAATCAGCCAATAGGATGAGAACTACTGAAATCTTATTGGCTGATTTGAACAGCCAATATTTTTTTCTGTAATTTTACTTTTTTTTTATTTTTTGCAATTTTAGCTTTGGGGGTTGTAGTTTTTTTTTTTAAATAGACTGCCTCTGCTCAGTTTTATCGCCTAATGTATATATATAAGTGTATTGGAGAACTTTGCTGTCAAGTAGATGAAAACATGAAAAAACATATTTATATATATTTGATAAAGGTTTAAACTATGTATTTACTCTAAATATTTCACATTCCAATGTTCTGCACATAGCAAAGTATGTTCTATGTATTTAATAAATAGACATTCCTATATATATATATATATATATATATATATATCTGTATATATCTATACATATATAATCATGTATATACTGTATATAGGTATAGATATATATTGTACCAAATATGAATAAATAGAACATATGAAGAACTTTGGAATGTGAAATATTCATATTTTCATGTCGGGTAAGCACCCTTTTTTTTCTAAATTGATTTATGTGGGGGAATACGTTAATTTGTGCATGATATTCGAAGATCAGCTTTTTACACACATCCATGTAGCGAAAAAACTTTTTACTTTCAGGTTGTAACACGAACACTACCTGATACACGCAAAAAGCTTACTTCTAGCAGAGTTAGCATTCGAGCAGGAGCATTAAATACTGTTCCACTTGTAATCTGGCCCTAAATGGGCTCAGGGAAGTGTTAGAGAGCAATTTTAAAAATGAATGCCAAGAAACACTTGTGTAATCGCAGCACAAAGCTAGAACCTAGCAATGATTGCAACTGGACAGAAACAGTTTGTAGTTTAAAGACCAATTCCTACACTTACTTTACTGTGTTGCTGACTTGTGTTTGCCCTTTAGATATGATCCATGGTCACATGGCCAGGCTCTTAACCATAGATATGTGTGATCATTTACAAAACTATATTAGAAACTTAAGGGTCGATAACAATCTAGTGGCTTCAGAAAATATTTTTTTTTTTCCTATCGGATGAATTTGGAGCTGAGTTTCTGGAGTGGATATTGTATCTTTTGTTAAAGACCCATCGCCGTGAACAGGTTTTCAACCAAAATGCTACTGAAAAGTAATTTTGGAGTATAAAATGCTTGTTTTCTAAATAGAAACTGGGAGGTCTTCCAAATCTGACACTAACAATAGCCTATTCACACCTCTTAAGGTTAAAACAAAACTCTATTCATGGAATTACTTTGTTCACTTGAAAAGGACAAAACTTATTCACATGTATGACATCACAAGAAAACCTCAACGCTCTAGATAAATGTCATATGTGTCTTGGCAAGATAGACACCCCTCTATAGGCATTTCCGGACAACAGCATTTAAAAATGGTGAGATTTAATATTTCATATTTCATATCTGATTGTATTTTTCACTCGCACTGGGGTGATTAGCACAAACAGTATAGGCTTTATTAAAATCAGGTTTTTACAGGAGATTGCATATTCTTGGCTTTCAGAGTTAACTATTGCAATCCATTTCCATCCGCTCCTTGCTGCTTAATATCTTTCTAAGAGACTTTTAAATGAGATCACACAATCAGGAACAGATTTTTATAGGGGCTGAGCCTCCAAACTCATTTACAACAGTGCAAATTGTTGACTTTGTAATCTGGAATGCACAATCGTGATTATGTTCAATAATATATGCACTGTTGTAAAAGAATTTGTACTTGCATGCATGGAGGCTCATCCACTATTAAAAGCCATTTATGATTGAGCAACATCATTTCAGGGTCTCCAGTGGCCATTTAAGAGTGTTTAACATATGTGCAATGTAAAATACTGTTTGGATACAGCCATGAAAAAATCCAACAGGTGGCCGAAAGTTCTTCCAAGGACTTATCAATTGCCTTGAAGTGCCAAATTCAACATGCGAAAACTGGAAACAAAAGTAGTTAAAAAGTGAGCCGAACACGTTTTGAGATCACGAGCATTTATTCAGCTCCATAGTCTAGATAGGGCTTTTTTCTAGTGTCCGAATCCAGATTGCGAGAATCAGGCAAAACCATGATGTTGTGATCACGGCAAATTGAAAAGTGGCCAAAAAATGCTGCTCCGGATAGATTGTGATTAGTTTTTTCCTTTTTTCTTCTTCTTCTGTCTAACTCAGGTTCGCGATCTAGAACCTGGTTAGTTTAAAAAAAAATAACAAAAAAAAAATAGCCCAGCTTTTTGAGCTTCATTTATGGATGTTATCATTTTTATTTATTGTCGTGAAGGTTTGGTGATTTATCTGCCTTGTGTAATTCTTTTTGCTTTGATGTTTTTGCTGACATTGTATATGCATATTTACTTGATGGTTCTGAGTGACTTAAAATGTTTTGTTTAAGTATCTTGGGCTATGCATAATAAATATATATTTTTTTTAAAAAAGATTGTGATTGAGACCTTATTTAGTAGGTCATACCATAGAGCTGATTCATTAAAGTTAAAATAGCTCCATCAATTAGTTATGCAGGATAACATAGGAATTAAACTAACTTACTTTGATTTATTTGTTTTCTTAGTGCAACTAGGCCAGTGATCAAAGCAAAATAGTTAAATTGTTGCATACGTCTCACAAGGAATGAACAGCAAATTATATTTTTCCCACTTAGTTGTAGTCGATTTCATCATAGCTAATGAGCCATAGATTAATTAGTGCTTATGCATGTGCAAAATATTGGAACTAATATGATGCTGTATATCTAGAAATAATTATGTATGCAAATATATTACATCACAGTATAAATAATTATAAAAAATAAATAATCATTGTTACTCATATCCTAAATTTTCCTTCGCAATTGCTTTATTATATTGCAGTTTTGCCCTGCAACTCTCTTTGGCGGTATTAACTTTGACTGACATAACAGATATTTAATAAAAAAGCAATAAAGCTGACATCAATATTTTACATGCAGCTAATCATTTTTTTAATATTGTGTAATATAGTTCAAATTTACAACATCAGTTCAACATTGTGTCATTAAATATTGAAAAAGTGAATAGAAAGTTAGCTGAATTTAAAAAGTTACACTTACAATAATTTCAAACGAAATCAATGTGTGTCGTATATCTCATAGAATGTGATCTTAAAGGGACATGAAATTCAAAATTGTTCTTAGTTTAGATAGAGCATACAATTGTAAACAACTTTCCAATTTACTGCAAGTATCTAATTTGCTTTTTTCTCTTTGTATTCTTTGTTGAAAAAGCAGCAAAGCACTATTGGATCAGGATATTTGGATATTGGGACCACTCTAAGTCCCTCTCCCCATAGATTTCCATGATGCACGCTAAATAATGCCTTTTCTTTTTATCTCTTGCACGCTCTAACCCGAAGGTGCGTTAGGAATACTTCAGATTCCTATGTTCTTCACTTTGAACAAATTAATCTTTTTATTTTAAAATATATATTTTTGTAAAACATTTATCTATACCTATAAATCTATATGACTATATTTATATCTATACAGTATATATTTATATTTTATATATAGATATGCTGTATATATAAAATTATATATTTAAAAAAAATATTCTAAGTGAAGAACATAGGAATGTCTAGTAAAAATAACATTGAAACTTAAAAAAATATGAATCAGATTTCAAGGTATTTGACAGGAGAATGATTTAAAATTGAAAGCAATAACTTTCAACTTACAATATCAGTGCTATTTAGTGCGGTCACAATATCCATTGAAAGTAAATGGTGCGCTAGAGTGATGGCAACCGTGCTAAACCTTCTCTGGTAAATCTTATTTATCATGGACTTGTAATATCAAGTTCCAGCAATATTGCTTATTGCATCCCACGTGGTCATTTGCACGCCACCCTATGTTTTTTGTGATTGGCTGATGGCTGTCACATGACACAGGAGAGGAAAAATGGAATGATTATTTTTATTATTCCTTTGTTGCTTACGCAATTCTACTGTTTGTAATGGTCCTTTAAGTAACTTGAAAAATAGCCAGTTGAAGGCACATTATGTTTCGGGGGGCAAGCACCTTTTTATAATTGTAGTTAATGTGTTTAAATGTTGGTATAATGTTTAATAAATTTGGGGTGCAGCCTTTACAACCCATCTCTGTTTCTGTGTGTTAACTTAATAGTAGGCATGTGCATTCGGTGTATTCATAAGGAAATGGAAGCTGAAGACATTAAGATTGCATTGACATTCGTCTATTTTCGGATTTCTTATTGTGAAAGTGCAACACAGTAAGATCTTAGTGTGTTGCACTTTCACAAGAGGAAATCTGACTCAAAAAATAGCCAAATACCACTGCCTACTTAACAAGTAAGTGCCAGATTACGAGTAGAGCGCAAAATTGCACTTTCACAAGCACAATATTTGCACTCCACTCAGTAATACTGGCACACACAAATTTTCGCTGGTATTACAACTAAAGCGCAATGCGAACACAACCTTGTGTTCACATTGCCTGGAAGCTTTGCGCTAATGAGAGTGTGCTTCCATAGACTCCAATGGGAGCCTCATTCTGATGCCATCATACATGGCACAGAACCTAGCGCAGTGAAGGGGTAAGTCGCACAGCGATAGGCAGCAAATTATATATATATATATATATATATATATATATAAATGTATATGTATATATATATATATATATATATATATATATACACAGTATATGTATATAGTATACATGCACATATTAAAACAATTTATATGTATATAAGCATATACAAATATGTTTCTAGAAATAACACAGTCCCCATAGACTGCAATGTAAAGGCACTTTTCACCCCACAACCACTCAATTTAAGCCCTCATAACAGCTTCTTGCAGTTATTTTTTTTTTTTTTTTAATTGCTACATTTTTTTTAAACACACCACTTTTTATTTTGGGGCAATTGGTGCACATTATTAAAATTACCAGATATCTGATTATTTTCGTAGCGCTAATTGCTACCGCAAGCTCGTGGTAGCATTAACCAGCCACTTGTAACAATAAATTAGCGCTCTACTTGTAATCTTGCACTAAATGTTTTATGTGGGGTCAAATAACATTTAACGAAGCAAACACTCAGCCAGATTACGAGTTTTGCATTATGAGCGGCTCGGTAATAACTTACAAGTTATTTCCACCGCTCACCTTTAATAGCGCTGCTATTACAGGTTTGCAAAAACCCTGCATTATCGGGCAATATGGCAGCTTTGAGCTCCATACCGCACACAAATACCAGCGCTGCTTTGAGCTGGTTTTACGTGCTCATGCACGATTTCCCCATAGACATCAGGGGGGAGAGCCGGCTAAAAGAAAAGCCTAACACCTGCAATAAAGGAGCGTAAAGCTCTGTAACGCAGCCCCATTGATTCCTATGGGGAAAGAAAATTTATGTTTACACCTAACACCCTAACATAAACCCTGAGTCTAAACACCCCTAATCTGCTGCCCCTGATATCGCCGACACCTACATAACACTTATTAACCCCTAATCTGCCACCCCCAATGTCGCCGCCACCTACATAAATGTATTAACCCCTATTCTGCTGTCCCCAACGTAGCCGCCACCACTATACTAAAGTTATTAACCCCTAAAGCTCTGGCCTCCCACATCATTAACACTAAATAAATATATTAACCCCTAAACCTAACCCTAAGTCTAACCCTAACACCCCTAACTTTAATATAATTAAAATAAATCTAAATAAAAATTAATATCACTAACTAAATAATTCCTATTTAAAAATAAATACTTACCTATAAAATAAACCCTAAACTAGCTACAATATAACTAATAGTTATATTGTAGCTAGCTTAGGTTTTATTTTTATTTCACAGGTAAGTTTGTATTTATTTTAACTAGGTAGACTAGTTAGTAAATAGTTATTAACTATTATTAACTATTTACTAGCTACCTAGTTAAAATAAATACAAGCTTACCTGTAAAATAAAACCTAACCTGTCTTACACTAACACCTAACATTACACCAAAATTAAATAAATTACATTAATTTAATACAATTAACTAAATTACAAAAAACCCCCCACTAAATTACACAAAATAAAAAAGAAATTATCAAATATTTAAACTAATTACACCTAATCTAATAGCCCTATCAAAATAAAAAGCCCTCCCCCCCAAAATAAAAAAACCCTAGCCTAAACTAAACTGCCAATAGCCCTTAAAAGGGCCTTTTGCGGGGCATTGCCCCAAAGAAAGCAGCTCTTTTACCTGTAAAAAAATACAAACAACCCCCCAATAGTAAAACACACCACCCACACAACCAAACCCCCCAAATAAAATCCTATCCAAAAAACCTAAGCTCCCCATTGACCTTTTAAGGGCATTTGGATGGACATTGCCTTTAAAAGGGCATTTAGCTCTTTTTTGTTGCCCAAACCCCTAATCTAAAAATAAAACCCACCCAATAAACCCTTAATAAAACCTAACACTATCCCCCGAAGATCCACTTACAATTTTTAAAGACCGGACATCCATCCTCATCAAGCAGGGAGAAGTCTTCATCCAAGCGGGCAGAAGTCCTCAACGAAGCCGGGAGTAGTCTTCATCCAAGCAGCAAGAAGTCGTCCTCCAGGCGGGCAGAAGTCCTAATCCAGACGTCATCTTCTATCTTCATCATTTTTTTTTATCAAACATCATATTTAATTTAATTTTTATTGTTAAAAGCTAGATAATCCCTTTATTACCCATTCCCCAGTTTTGCATAACATGGTTATATTAATACACTTTTACCTCTGTAATTACCTTGTATCTAAGCCTTTGCATACTGCCCCCTTATCTCAGTCATTTTGACAGACTTGCATTTTAGCCAATCAGTGCCCCCTCATAAGTAACTCCACGAGCCCGAGCACAATTTTATCTATATGGCACACATGAACTAACAACTTTTAGCTGTGAAAAACTGTTAAATGCATTCAGATAAGAGGTGGCCTTCAAGGGCCAAGAAATTAGCCTACCTAGGTTTAGCTTTCAACTGAGAATACCAAGAGAACAAAGCAAATTTGATGATAAAAGTAAATTGCAGAATTGTTTAAAATGACATGTCCTATCTGAATCATGAAAAGTTTATCTTTGACTAGACTGTCCCTTGAAAGTAAATACTTGGAAATCCAATAATACCCTTACATGTTGAAGAGAAATAAGAGGAAATAATGGCAATTTTTACAAGATATGTTTTTTATGGACTAAAATCTGTGGCTTTTCCATACATGACAAGTGATAGGGGTCTTTATGTTCTATTCAGTGCTAAGTACTGCATATTTCCATCTCTGCAGGATACCCTTAGAGAAAATACAAATTTTGGCTGTCTGACAATCTTCACATGCCATTCAATCATCAGCTAATTGTGAGGTGTCTGCAGATCTGCATGCATAAAACAACAAGATAGCAATATCCTGTGGTATCCACATAAAAGATTCATCTCATTTCTCTCAATAGAAATCCTTTTAGAGATCAAGAACTTGAATCAAAAAGTAAATGTCCCAAATTCTATTAGAATTTTATACTTTTCAATGTAACTTTTCTTTTTATTAAAATAGCTGGATCACAGGGAAGCACCAGAAAATACAAATTCATTTCTAGAGAGTTACATTTATATGCCCACAGTTATATATTTCATGCACTGAATTAAAAGGACAGTTACCTCCACATTTTTTATTGTTTAAAAAGATAGATAATCCCTTTATCACCCATTCCCCAGTTTTGCACAGCCAATATGGTTATATTAATATACTTTTTACCTCTGTGATTACCTTGTATGTAAGCCTCTTTGACAGCCCCCTGATCACATGGCTATTTATTTATTATCTATTGACTTGCATTTAAGCCAATTAGTGCAGTGTCATGCACAACTCCATGGGAGTGAGCACAATGTTATCTATATGGCCCACATGAACTAACAGTCTCCTGTTGTGAAAAGCTAATAAAAACGCATGTGATAAGAGGCTGCCTGTTGTGGCTTAAAAACAGGCAGAAATGTAGAGGTTTAAATGTTATAAAGTATATTAATATAACAATGTTGGTTGTGCAAAGCTGGGGAATGGGTAGTAAAGGCGTTATCTATCTTTTTAAACAAAAACAATTTTAGTGTTGATTGTCCCTTTAAGTGCATAAAAGGGGCATAAAAATACTTTAAGAAAATGCTCGAATGTGTAGCAGAATTTTATTATTGCACTGTTGTTTGCCTGCAATTGCAATGTTCTTAAAGGAACACTCAGGTTAAATAAAATTTTCATGATTCAGATACAGCATGTAATTTTAAACAACTTTCCAATTTACTTCCATTAAAAAAATACTTTATACTTACAATTTTTGAGTCACCAGATCCTACTGAGCATGTGCAAGAATTCACAGACTATATGTATATGCATTTGTGATTGGCTGATTGCTATCACATGGTACAAGGGGAGTGGAAATATACATAACTTTGAAATGTGTTATAAATATATCTACTACTCATTTGAAGTTCAGACTAAGTGCTATAGCATTGTCTTGTTATCTTGCATTTGTTGATTATGCAAATCTAATGTGTTGACTGGTCCTTAAAACACAAATGCCTAGATTCCACTACTGTTGTAAACCGTGTAAACAGGTGGCCTTTTGTTTTTTGTTATCACCAGTTTATAGAGTTTAAAACAGCAATGGAAATTAGGCCATAGTTAAAGTTAGATACAGAGTAGCAATGCTCTACTGGGAGTTAGCTGTCAGCTGAACACATCTGGGGAGCCAATGACAAGAGGCATATGTGTGTAGCCACCAATCACCAGCTACTCCTGAGCCTACCTTTGTATGCTTTTCAACAAAGAATACCAAGAGCACAAAGTACATTTCATAACAGAGATTGAAAAGCCTCTTAAAGTTGCATGCTATGTCTGAAGCATTATAATTTTGACTTTCATGTCCCTTTAAAGAAATAATAAAACAAACATTATTACATCTAAAAGATAATCTTGTAAAATGTATTCCAGTAACTTTTTTATGTGCGAGTCCTTATTAGCCAGTAAACAACTTTTCTTTAAGCTACGTAATTGCAGTCTGTGCTGTGTATTTGGGCTAGTAATATACTAGTACAGGTAGCCCCATTCCTGTAAAAAATAATAGTAATACAAATAAATCTACTTATAAAATGTAAGTCTATGGGAAATCAATAAGTTACGTTCCAGGCCTCTCACAAAATTGATATCAATTATATAATTTTATATTAAAAGCTCTGAAATGCATGTTAAATTATGTGAGACAATCTTTTAGCCTTATAAGTGTGTGCACTCTAAATAAAAAACTTTAAAAAAATGTAAGATATATATATACAGTTGCTGTATTGCCACTTTAAAGGGACACACATGAAAAATACATACAGTCCTGGTCAAAAGTTTTGAGAATGACACAAATATTAATTTTCACAAAGTCTGCTGCTTCAGTGTTTTTAGATCTTTTTGTCAGATAATACTATGGTATACTGAAGTATAATTACAAGCATTTTGTAAGTGTCAAAGGCAATTACATTAAGTTTATGCAAAGAGTCAATATTTGCAGTAAAAGACAGGGGTGTCTGGAACACGGTCAGACCATCGGTTTGTGCATGCAAACGAGCCACTTATCAAAAATACATTCTGCTGCTAAAGAAACTCAGAGTGCCATAGCATAACGGCGGATCAGGCCGTGGATAATGTAGAAGAAAAAACTGAAGCAGGCACTGCAGGGTAGACAAAATAGTTAAATATAGCTTTATTAGGACGGTTTAAAACAAACAGGGTTCCCAGGCAGTGGGCAGACACATAGACAGGATCAGTCTTACGCGTTTCGCGCCCCCTAGTGGCGCTTATTCATAGACTAGTGAGGGATAGTAAAGGCAACCTGTTTATACCACAGGTACAAATAAATGTAACCCCTATTGCTCCAACTTAATATATAAAAACATGTCAAATGATAATTAATAACAACAACAATAAAAATGTAATTGCATAGAAGAGATGTAATAATATCCTTAATTTGCAAATATTGTTACAAGTATCTATAAGTAAACTAATAGAATAGCTGTAAATTACAAATAAAACCTCTAGGGAGCTCAGGAAAAGAGTGGGGGAACATGTTAGGGATGTGAAAAACTATGTAAAAGAATCACTCAAGTCACTTTAATAGTATGCATTTCACAAATGTAGCCAATCTATTGGTTCAAATCATAGACTTAGCGAGAGTCCCCATAAGAGGTGGAAATAAAAACAAAGTCCTTGATAAAAAAGAACTGTTTTGGATTTTAAAACTAAAAAACAGAATCCCATTAGGTATGAATAGGGAATTCGATATCAGCTATTTTATTGACAACTGAGGTTTGTCTAGTTTCGTTTTTTGGCTTTCTGAATTTTAGACCCTACACTTTTTCATCTTCATTTTGAAGTCTGTATGCATACTCATTATTGGACATTTTATATTGCGTATGCAGTATTATGTATTGGGCTCTTTAACATGGTGTGGTAATTTTGCATACCTTGTCCCTCTTTCTCAAATGGTTTCATAGGCCAGCTTTATAATTAAGCCTGGCACTTGGCACAATTTCATTCAGCAATTTGGCAACTGTAGTGTTTATAACTGTGCTTTATAACTGTGCCATATGCTTATTTATATAGTTGGGTTTTGTAGCTCCACAATACAAGCTATCTTCCCTGGCCATACACTAATGCATCTTTGCAATCACTTAACTCCCTTAATAATCGCTTATCCCTACAATAGTTTCAATGTATATAGATTTTTAATTTGTAATTTACAGCTATTCTATTAGTTTACTTATAGATACTTGTAACAATATCTTCAAATTAAGGATATTATTACACCTCTTCTATGCAATTATATTTTTATTGTTGTTATTATTAATTATCCTTTGACATGTTTTTATATATTAAGTTGGAGCAATAGGGGTTCAATTTATTTGTACCTCTGGTATAAATAGGTTGCCTTTACTATCCCTCACTAGTCTATGAATAAGCGCCACTAGGGGGTGCGAAACGCATAAGACTGACCCAGTCTATGTGTCTGCCCTCTGCCTGGGAACCCTGTTTGTTTTAAACCGTCCTAATAAAGCTATATTTTACTATTTTGCCTAACCTGCAGTGCCTGCTTCCATTTTTTCTTCTTCAATATTTGCAGTGTTGACCCTTTGTTTTCAAGACCTCTGCAATTCGCCCTGGCATGCTGTCAGTCAACTTCTGGGCCACATCCTGACTGATGGCAGCCCATTCTTGCATAATCAATGCTTGGAGTTTGTCAGAATTTGTGGGGGGAGGGTTTTGTTCACCTGCCTCTTGAGGATTGACCACAAGTTCTCAATGGGATTAAGGTCTGTTGAGTTTCCTGGCCATGGACCCAAAATTTCAATGTTTTGTTCCCCAAGCCACATAGTTATTACTTTTGCCTTATGGCAAGGTGCTCCATCATGCTGGTAAAGACATTGTTTGTCACAAAACTGTTCTTGGATGGTTGGGAGAAGTTGCTCATGTAGGATGTTTTTGTACCATTCTTTATTCATGGTTGTGTTCTTAGGCAAAATTGTGAGTGAGCCCACTCCCTTGGCTGCGAAGCAACCCCACACATGAATGGTCTCAGGATGCTTTACTGTTGGCATGACACAGGACTGATGGTAGAGCTTACCTTTTCTTCTCCGGACAAGGTTTTTACGGATGCCCTAAACAATCGGAAAGAGGATTCATCAGAGAAAATAACTTTACATCAGTCCTCAGCAGTCCAATCCCTGTACCATTTGCAGAATATCAGTCTGTCCCTGATGTGTTTCCTGGAGAGAAGTGGCTTCTTTGCTGCCCTTCTTGACACCAGGCCATCCTCCAAAAGTCTTTGCTTCACTGTGCGTGCAGACGCACTGACACCTGCCTGCTGCCATTCCTGAGCAAGCTCTGCACTGGTGGGGCCCTGATCCACAGCTGAATCAACTTTAGGAGACGGTCCTGGCACTTGCTGTATTTTCTTGGGTGCCCTGAAGCCTTCTTCACAACAATTGAACCTCTCTCCTTGAAGTTCTTGATGATCCAATAAATGGTTGATTTAGGTGCAATCTTAGTAGAAGCAATATCCTTGACCGTGAATCCCTTTTTGTGCAAAGCAATGATGACTGCACGTGTTTCCTTGCAGGTAACCATGGTTAACAGAGGAAGAACAATGATACCAAACACCACCCTCCTTTTAAAGCTTCCAGTCTGTTATTCTAACTCAATCAGCATGACAGAGTGGTCTCCGGCCTTGTCCTCGTCAACACTGACTCCTGTGTTAAGGAGAGAATCACTGACATGATGTCAGCTGGTCCTTTTGTGGCAGGGCTGAAATGCAGTGGAAAAGTTAATTTTCATGGCAAAGGGGGACTTTGCAATTAATTGCAATTGATCTGATCACCCTTCCTAACATTCTGGAGTATATGCAAATTGCCATCATAAAAACTGAGGCAGCAGACTTTGTGAAAATTAATATTTGTGTCATTCTCAAAACTTTCGGCCAGGACTGTATATATAATAGAGCATTATTAAGACATTTCTTTAAACAGACATATGCATTTTTCATAAGTGTCCTCCCCTAAAGCGGCAATATGGCAAGCCTTAATATATACCAAAACACTAAGGGGCCGATTTATCAAGGCCCGAATGGCCCCTGATGCCCCTGTTTCCGCGCGAGCCTTCAGGCTCGCCGGAAACAGCAGTTATGAAGCAGCGGTCTTAAAGCGCTGCTCCTTAACTGGTCTGCTGCCTCTGAGGCTGCGGACATCAATCCGCCTGACCCTATACGATCAGGCTGATTGACACCCCCTGCTAGTGGCCAATCTGAGAAATTTGGGCTTGCTGCCTGGTTAGCAAGATTCAACGCTAATGGAACATAAAACAGTGGAACTCCATCCCACTGTATTGAGATCCCCTTTGATTAAAGAATCCTACCTTATCCATAAGCAGGTATCTAATCTAAGACAGGTACAGGACTTTTAACTCTCCCTCTCCCCTACCTGTGACCAAAAACGAAAAGAAATCAAAAACAGGAGGATGCAAAAATCTGCTGCATTAAGCTGAGCAAGCCTGTCTCTTTCAACTATGTCCTGGATTTTGGCAAGTATTTCACTCACCCTTTAACTGAAGACACTCTGGCGGTGTAAGGAGCTGCGCTACTCGGCGCACCTGGAAGAATTACCTGTTCCCTTGTTTCATTTGCTCTCTGAAGGTCTTGAGTGGGCCCGTGCGGCTGGATCCCTCCTCCCCCACCGTTGCTGCGTGGGAGGAGGCGAGCGTGGCGGGAGGCCGGTCCTGCTGTGCGGACGAACGAGCCCTGACGTACCTCCAGGAGAGTTCTTGGCGAGTAGCCAACAGCCGGGTTCTCCTTCCCCACCTGTGCTGCGAGGAAGGAGGGAGACTCACTGAGGATTTCTGTTGTTGGGCTCCTGAAGTGCTGGGATAACGCCGTGCTATAGGAGGGTGAGTGACACAGAGGAGCACCTCTGACTGTTTGTTTTTTAAAAAAATGCCTGCATGTAAACAGCTTTAAAAAGGGACATAAGTATTGGAGAAAGAAGAAAAAATTAAAATCTTTTTTTTGGTTGGTAAATTTGACTGAGCGGCTTGAAATAGGCACTTTAGCACTAAAGCAGAGTCACAAACTCAAGTCTGAACAGCTGCCTGGTGAGGGGAGTGGGGGAGGAGAGGAGATTAAAAGTTTGGACTGCAAATAAAGAAGTTAAGCTGTACATGCTGCTGATTAAACTGAAACTTTGTGTGGAAAGAAAGGGAAACAAAGAAGGATAAAGAGAAAAATTGGTCCTGGGCACCATGCTGTGAATAAATGTTTTTTCTCTACTGGAAGGGACCTGCATATTAAAATCCCCCCTTACATCCTGAGAAGGACAAAACTATTGGATCTAATTATTTTTTTTTTCTAATTGCTTTGTGATTGACTTACTAATGATTATTGGTCTGATCCTTTTCCCTTTCCTAGCATAGGGGAAGGTGAAGAAAAAGAAAAATCTTTTTCAAGTCACTGAAAAAGCTACTGAAAAATAACTGCCTTCCCCACAGTATCTAAACTAATAGAGATATTATTTTCAGTAATTATTATCTGTTATGATTTTTTCTATATAGTTTTTTAGGGCTGTTTTGTTTCTGTGTTGTTGTTTCTTAAGCCTGGACAAAATAGGGTGGTAAACAGAGAAGAGGGATTATCAAATTGTGAAGTTTAATATTAAATTTTCTACATACGTTTATAGAGGATAGAATAATAAGAGAGGGAAAAGGTAAAAGAAGCTCTGTATTTGGCTTGGTGTGCTGGTGTTCCCATAATTGATAAATCAAGCCACTTTAAACTTTCTAAGGAAAAGGAAACATTAAGTTCTGTCTGATTATCTACTTCCTCTGTTCTATGGGCCTTAGCTTTTTGTGCTTGTTAACTATTACTAAGGTATTGAGCTAAGAAGGTAACACCAGCAGAAAGTAATAACTGGCATTAACATATTACCATGTTGTTTTAAGCATTGTATTATACTGAAAAACATAAAAAGACTTATCAAGTTTGAGAGTGACATTAACCCCTGCAGAAGTGACCTTGTGATAATCCTAATCACTTATTGCTCTAGCATCTAGAAATACTATATATTTATCTATAAGCTAATAAGCTTCACTGAATATAGAAGTAGAAGTTGAGAGTTTTTGACGTTGCCATCTTATATTAAGGACATTTAGGCCTGAGGTTACTGTTATAACCAATAGAATTAACGCTATCAGGCACCACTATAGAGTAATCAACTGTCTTTACTTAGTGGCTCTCCCTCCTACCGTTATTCACTTAGTGCTATCTTTATACATGATTTGGTGAACAAGTCTAATCCACTATTTGGTTTTCGGAAAAAAAAAAAAAAAAAAAAGAGAGATATACAACCCTCCCCTTCACACCCTTGCACATTGTCCCCTCACCCCTTGCCCTCACTTCCCTTCCCCCTATTGATGCACTTGGAGAACTCTCCCTAACAAGGCCTATTGATTTAATCACAAGATTCTACGGCACATGGATAAATTCCTTCACTCACACTCCCGGACTCCTTCACCAGTCATGGCAACCAAGCAGAGAGACAGGAAGACAAAGGTCACTGCTGAAGTATCCTCTGAATTACCTATCTCTGCAGCTCCTACCCCGCCTATAAATGAATTGACTAAAATACAGGCTCTAGTAGCTAGTATCTCTGAGGCACTAACCCCTAAATTTGATGCTTTAAGGTCTGAGATTAAACAGGATTTAAATTTACTTAGACAGGAGATAAGACTATTTTCAAATAGATTAGACGAAGTCGAACAGAGAGTATCTGACCTGGAGGATCTTGTTTCAGTTCAAGGGTCTAATCTTGAATCTAACAATATAATCATTGCTAAAATGCAGAACAAAATTGAAGACCTGGAAAATCGCTCTAGGCAAAATAATATTCGTATCATTGGGGTACCTGAAGGGGGCCAAACGGAAGATTTAAGTAAATTTATTCCTGAGGTGTTAGCTCAGCTACTCAAAATTTCTCCCAATCATCCTCAAATAGTAGTTGAGAGGATACATAGAATAGGGAGACGAATAATGGACAGGCAGGAAGATAGCAGGCCCTGACCTATTATAGCGAAGTTACTTAACTTTCAAGATAAGGTCACAATACTTCAGTATTTTCGGAAAAACCAGCCCATAACCTATAAGGAAAATAGAATTCTTCTATTCCAGGATTATTCAGTTGAAACGGCCACTAAGAGAAGGAATTTGGCTCCAATTTGTACAAAATTTATCCATCAAGGCTATCAGGCCTTAATTATATATCCTTCCAAACTAAAAATTTATGCAAAAGGTAAAACTTATTTATTTGATAATTCACACGAGGCAGAAAAACTGTTGCAGCAACTGAATAGTCAGGAGTAGTAAAAGTTATCATGGATAAGGTAGCAAATACAGACAAAAAATGTGGCTAGAACGGACAGATTTTCTTTTTGTCTGTTCTCTCCCCTTCTCCCTCCAACTTTTTTTTTTTTTTTCTCCCTCTCTCTTCTCCCCTTTTCATATTTTATTTTTTACCTTCTGTGCCCCTTTTTCCCCTCCTTTTTCGCTCTCGCCCCCCTCCTCAGGTGAATGACTAACCAAGTGGCTAACTTTAAGGTAGTTTCCTGGAATGTGGGGGGGGATATCAACACCCATTAAAAGGAAAACGATTTTAACCCATGTAAGACGGCTCGAGTCTGACATAGTTTTCTTACAGGAAACACATCTAACCCTGGAGGAAACTCTGAAACTTAAACAAGGATGGGTAAAAGAAATCTATGCCTCATCAGGCACAGGTCGGAGAAGGGGGGTGGCCATATTGATGGGGAAAAGGCTTAAAGCAGACACTCTCCAGATTTTACCTGATCCAGAGGGGAGATATATCTTTTTAAAGATTAAAATTGACAAGACAATTTTTTCACTCTGTAATATTTATGCACCTAATACTATTGATTCAGAATTCTGGAATCAACTACAAGCCAGGATTCTCTCTTTCAGGGAAGGATATTTAATTCTCGGAGGGGACTTTAATATGGCCCCCCATTGTCCTTTGGACAGGTTAAGGGAGAAAGAGAAATTTAAAAAAAATAAGAAAGATAATTTAGAATCTAAACTGCTGACTAAAATCAGGCAAAACTTGAACATTAGAGACATATGGAGGATTCAGAATCCTGACGTTAGGGAATTCACGTGCCTTTCCAAAGCACATAAGACTATGTCAAGAATAGATCTTTTCCTTATTGACGAAAGGCTGTGCACAGCCAAAATAAGAGCAAAGATATTACCTATCTTTCTCTCTGATCATGGACCAATCTCCCTGAATTTCCAACTGACAGGCCCTAGAACAGGCTCTTCGCGTTTCCACTTTCCCTCCTTCCTAGCATCAGATACAAAATTCAAAGTTCAGATGAAGATTAAATTTAAAGATTATATTCAGTGCAACAGAGAATATTGGGACCGCCCCCTGATTTTTTGGGAGACAGCCAAAGCAGTTATGAGGGGTGAAATCATTGCCTATAATGCAATGATAAATAAAAAATTAAGATCAAGAGAAAGAGAGCTAAATAATGCAGTAATTAACTCATATAATCGTCTCCTCTTGACAAGAAATTCGGTTAACTGGGCAAGTTATCTTCGGGCGAAAAACGATAAAGACACTTTTTCTATCTATAGAGAAACTCAGTCAGAGTTAAAATTACAATCTAAACTATACAGATATGGAAACAAATCTGGTAAATTACTTGCTAATTTGGTCAAAAACGAAAAAAAGCCATCACTTATTGAAAAACTTCTTGTAGATGGGAAGCTCCTTACGGAGAACACAGAGATACATAAGGAACTGGTTAAATATTATCAAGATATATATGCCTCTAAAATATATGATTTAACACAGGCAGAGGAGTTCTGGAGTAAAATTAGCTGTCCCAAGATATCTGTAGAATTAATAGAGACTCTTAATGCCCCGATAAGAGTAGAAGAAATAGAGAAGATGATCTCTGAATCCGCTATCAATAAAGCTGCAGGCCCGGATGGGTTACCAAGCGAATTCTATAAGATCCTTTCCTCAGAAATCGCGCCTCATCTTAGTAATGTATATAATGCTATGTATATTAAAGGAGAATTGCCGAAAGCTTTTTCTGCCTCCTTCACAACACTTATTCCTAAAAGTGGAAAGGATCCAGTTCAAAGGGAATTTTACAGACCAATAGCCTTATTAAACGTCGACTATAAGGTTTTCATGTCAATCTTGGCTAAAAGGCTACAAAAGATATTACCGAATATTATAAATAAAGACCAAGCAGGTTTTCTAAATTCACGGAATTCTTCAGCAAAAATCAGAGAGGTTCTAGTGGTAACAGAATATTTTTATAACATGGGGAGGAAGGAGAGGGGAGAGGGGGAACAAACTCCTGACCTGGCCATTGTGTCAATCGATGCTGAGAAGGCATTCGATTCGATACAACATGACCATCTTTTTACTTCATTGGGACAGTTTGGGTTTGGAGGAAACTTCCTCAAATTCGTTATGAATCTGTATAACTCTCTTTTAACAAGCTTAATTGTGAATAACACTGTCTCTTCACAAATTGTGCTTAACAGAGGAACTAGGCAGGGTTGCCCCCTCTCTCCTCTCCTTTTTAACCTATGTATTGAACCATTAGCCATCAGGATTAGGTCACAGCTGGAAGGGGTGGCGATAGGTAGACAGGAGATGAAACTAGCCCTATACGCAGATGACATCCTTGTCTATCTGTCAAACACTAGGGTTAATATACCTAAGCTGCTGGGAATCACTAACCAATTTGGACTATTCTCTGGTTATAAAATAAACGTGATGAAATCAGAGCTGTACTGGCTTAGAAAAAATAAAGACTCCTTGGTGAATAGTCCTTTTAGAATAGTTAATGAGTCATTTAAGTATTTAGGCATAGTAATACCTACTAATCCACGGGATCTATATAATTTTAATATTTCTCCAATTATGACCACAATTAAAAATAAACTTAGACTCTGGGAAAATCTACCTCTTTCTATTTCAGGACGGATAGCCTTGTTTAAAATGGTTCTTCTCCCCAAACTATTATATGTATTACAGAACACAGCATTAATACTTTATGATAGGGATATTCGAGGGCTAAACAGCTGGCTCAGAAGCTTCATCTGGCAGAAGAGAAAACCCAGGATAGCCCTGAGCAAACTAAGACATGCTAAAATATTTGCTGGTTTTGCATTACCTGATATACGGCTTTACAATTTTGCTTTCTTAGCACGAATTGCAGCAGATTGGATCTTCTGTAATAACTATGTTTTAAACAATGCATTGGAGGATAGTGTTTGTGACCCATACCTTCCATGTGCACTGCTGCATTGTGACTTAAAAGGTTTGCCATCTAAAATTAAGGAGAACAAAATGATTTTTAATCCTCTAAAGGCCTGGTGGAAGATAGGGAAGCTTCTTTCTATCAACTGCAAGGTTTCAAAATATCTCCCTGTTCTGGGTAACCCATTATTTCAAGCAGGACTGGATTCTGCAATTTTTAAGAAATGGCAAATGGTGGGACTGAACACAATGATCCAATTCATTGATAAAGAAAAAAAATGTGTTAGAACTTTTGAAGAAATTAAAAATAGCTTCAACCTCTCTAATAAGGAGTTCTTTGCGTTTTTGCAAGTAAGGCACTATGCATTAGAGCTAACGAGGGAGGGAGAGTGGCAATGGGATTTGGGAGATCTAGAGGATTGGCTCACGTTAGTTAAGAAGGGACGTATGTCCATCTCTTATTGCTACTACCTCTTAGGAGCAAACAGAGCAAGTCATACTTTAGAGAAAATTGCTCAAGATTGGAGACTAATTTTGGCCCAGGATTATATTGACCATAAATTTATACAAAAATCTATTCATAAAGTGGCAATGGCTACTCTTTCAGCAACATGTAGAGAGGCTCATCTTAAGTTATTACATAAATTTCACTATACTCCGGAAAAAGGCTATAAGCTCCAGAACATGAATTTTTTTAAATGTCCTAAGTGCTCCTTAATTGCGGCAGATCTCTTACATATGATAGTTAACTGTCCCCTGATTAGGCAATTTTGGCGAAAACTAGAATTCTGGATCAATACTACTCTCAGGATCTCCCCTCTGGAGATATCGGCAAGCTTAATTATATTTTGCTGTGATAATCAGATAGAACAACAATCAAATGAAAAAATAATAAGTGTCTCTATAATGGCAGCTAGGTACTTAATATTTAAAAAATGGAAGACGAGAGAAATCCCTAGTGTGGTGGAAATAAAAAATTTCCTCAAAAAACAATGCATATTAGAACAACGTGACACGGATATTAATAATGATTCTGACATCAGAATTTTTTTTAGTAAATGGGCACCATTTATTAAATCCCTCCCGGCCACAGAGATAGACTATATTGTATTTCCCTTCCAAAACACAGAGCTAGTACAACTGGGGTTATGGTAAATGGATAGGAATCGAAGGTTTTGGGGGGGACACGAATGTGGAAATTCCCTTTCCCCCCTCTCCCCCTCTTTTTTTTTTTTCTCTCCCCCCTTTTTTTTTTTTTTTTTTTCTCCCTCTCTCTCTCTCTTGGTGGAAGTATTGAGAAGTAACAGATATGAGTCTGGACTGCAATAATAATAATATAAAATTGAACTGAGGTCGATCAACTAAGAAAAATTATCTTGAGCATACTAATTCTTAATTAACTTGAAGGTAATTTAGGAGTATTATTGGTTATAAAAAGCATAAACAATAGATTGGTTTGATTTGTTGACTCTACGCATAAAGTATATAAGGGAAATAGTGCTGTTTTTCCCTGTTAAAATTTTTCTTTTTTTTTTTCTTTTTTTTTTTCTTCCCTCTCCTTTGTTATTGTTTTTTGTTTAAGGAATTATAGAAATAATATAATTCAATAGGAAACTCTAGAGATGAAGGATTGTTAGAATGATCCTTACGGTTGTTTGTTGTTTTTTTTTTTCATTGTTTATGTAACCTTCTCTGTTTCCTGAAAACTGCTTAAAAATGTATAAACATGTTGAAATATAATAAAAATGAAATTTAAAAAAAAAAAAATTTTTTATTATCTATCTGAAACATGAAAGAAAAAAATTGGATTTCATGTCCCTTTAAGGATAATATTATAAAGAAAATTATAAAATGTAATGTGTGAAATACCGGTATTGTGAAATAATTAGAGGTTGTCTCCTAGTGGGTAATTTTCAGATCTTCATTTATATTTTAAAAGGTTTTTAAAGAGTCTCTTTTGCTTTACTTTGTACTGTTTGTACTTATCCTGATTGATTATTTTTATCCACATTGATCCCTCCTTCCCAATAATCTGGGGACAACAATAAGCTCAGGAAAATTGGAAAACATTGAGGAAGTATATCTATTGTATGTTTCTACAGAACATATATTTAAAGGACATGAAACCCAATTTTTTTTCATTCATGATACAGATACATAATACAATTTTAAACAACTTTCCAATGTACTTCTATTATATCATTTGCTTCATTCTCTTGGTAACTTTTGTTAAAAAGCAGACATGCAGTACTTGGAACTAGCTGAACACACTGGGTGAGCCAATAACATGAGGCATATATGTGCAGCCACAAATCAGCAGCTCCTGAGCCTGCCTAGGTATTCTTTTAAACAAAGGATACCAAGAGAACAAAGCAAATTGGAGAATAGAAATAAAATAGAAAGTTGTTTAAAATCCCACACTCTATAATATGAATAATGAAAGAAAAAAAGTGTTTCATGTCCCTTTAAGTACGTTTGAATTAAAGGAAAAGAAAGGTCAAAATTGAAATGTGCATGAATTTAATTTAATTGTAAATAGAAGCATTTTTGCAATATATTTCCTTTAGTAAAAATGCTTCTAGTAAAAGGTAGTAGTGTTTTACGCACATGCCATATATGTAACGATCAGAGAACTGGTGCTGGTGTGTATTGATTATGTGAATACTTAAACAAATTCCTTTACGCGTTTCACATGAATACAGCCTTCATCAGAGGAAAAGTTAGATCTGATGAAGATGGCTGTATTTCTTCAAAATGCGTAAGGAATTTGTTTTTAAGACTGACATTCATTTCTGCATTAGAATTTTTAGAATACTTTCTCCATAGGAACTAACTCTGCACTGCAATACTCATATAGAGTTTATTGGCTTATAAAACTTGACACACATCTGTTTCCTCATTACATTGAGGTCTGTGAATGTGACTGCATTGTATGTAAACATATGGATGAGGCTTTACTATAATTTTCTTACACTGGCCTCTAGTTATCAACGTGTCTACTTACCTGCCATCGCCGGCCCCAATACGCCCGCCTAAGCTCGCCTACCATCGCCGCCGCGGACCTGAATAGGTTCGCCAAAGTTATCAATAAAGCTGTCAAAAAGCCGCGCACCAAGTACGGGCGATGAGCAGCGGACTGTGATAGTTATCACTCATCCGATCTCGCTGCTCTTCGGCTTTTTCACAGCTTTATTGCTAGCCTGTCACTAAGCACTTACACTAAACTACACTGTTCTACCCCCTATACCGGCGCCCCTGGAGCCCCCCGCAACTAAATAAAGTTATTAACCCCTAAACCGCCGCTCCTAGACCCCGCCACAACTATAATAAATGTATTAACCCCTAAACCGCCGCTCCCGGAGCCCACCGCCACCTACATTATACCTAGTAACCCCTATCCTGCCTCCCCTATACCGCCGCCACCTATAATAAATTTATTAACCCCTATCCTGCCGATCCCGGACCCCACCGCAACTAAATAAATTGTTTAACTCCTAAACCGCCGCTCCCGGACCCCGCCGCCACCTATATTAAACTTATTAACCCCTAATCTGCCCCCCCTACACCGTCGCCACCTATAATAAATTTATTAACCCCTATCCTGCCCCCCTACACCGTCGCCACCTATAATAAATTTATTAACCCCTATCCTGCCCCCCCCTACACCACCGCCACTATAATAAAATTATTAACCCCTAAACCTAAATCTAACCCTAACCCTAGCACCCCCCTAACTTAAATATTAATTAAATACATCAAAATATTATAACTCTTATTAACTAAATTAATCCTATTTAAAACTAAATACTTACCTTTAAAATAAACCCTAATATAGCTACAATATAAATAATAATTATATTGTAGCTATCTTAGGATTTATTTTTATTTTACAGGCAAATTTCAATTTATTTTAACTAGGTACAATAGCTATTAAATAGTTATTAACTATTTAATAGCTACCTAGTTAAAAAAAAGACAAATTTACCTGTAAAATAAAAACTAAACTAAGTTACAATTACACCTAACACTACACTATCATTAACTAAATTATTCCTATTTAAAACTACATACTAACCTGTAAAATAAACCATAAGATAGCTACAATGTAATTAATAATTACATTGTAGCTATTTTAGGATTTATATTTATTTTACAGGTAACTTTGTATTTATTTTAGCTAGTTAGAATAGTTATTAAATAGTTATTAACTATTTAATAACTACCTAGCTAAAAGAAATACAAAATTACCTGTAAAATAAATCCTAACCTAAGTTACAATTAAACCTAACACTACACTATCATTAAATTAATTAAATAAATTAGCTACAAATAACTACAATTAAATACAATTAAATAAACTAACTAAAGTACAAAAAATAAAAAAAATAAGTTACAAAAAAAAAAGTTACAAACATTTAAAAAATATTACAACAATTTTAAGCTATTTACACCTAATCTAAGCCCCCTAATAAAATAACAAATCCCCCCAAAATAAAAAAATGCCCTACCCTATTCTAAATTACGAAAGTTAACAGCTCTATTACCTTACCAGCCCTTAAAAGGGCCTTTTGCGGGGCATGCCCCAAAGTATTCAGCTCTTTTGCCTGTAAAAAAAAAATTCAACCCCCCCAACATTAAAACCCACCACGCACACACCCCTACTCTAATCCAAACCCCCCTTAAATAAACCTAACACTACCCCCCTGAAGATCATCCTACCTTTAGCCGTCTTCAGCCAGCCGACCACCGATGAAACAGAAGAGGACATCCTCAGCGGCCGAAGTCATCATCCAAGGGGCGCTGAAGAAGTCTTCCATCCGATTGAAGGCATCATCCAAGGGGCGCTAAAGCGGTCTTCCATCCGATTGAAGTCTTCATCCAGCGGCGTCTTCAATCTTCATCCATCCGGAGTGGAGCGGAGCCATCTTCAGACGAGCCGACGCAGAGCCATCTTCTTCCACCGACGACGTCCCGATGAATGACGGTTCCTTTAAGTGACGTCATCCAAGATGGCGTCCCTCGAATTCCGATTGGCTGATAGGATTCTATCAGCCAATCGGAATTAAGGTAGGAAAAATCTGATTGGCTGATTGAATCAGCCAATCAGATCGAGCTTGCATTCTATTGGCTGATCGGAACTTCAATCTGATTGGCTGATTCAATCAGCCAATCAGATTTTTCCTACCTTAATTCCGATTGGCTGATAGAATCCTATCAGCCAATCGGAATTCGAGGGACGCCATCTTGGATGACATCACTTAAAGGAACCTTCATTCGTCGGGAAGTCGTTGGTGGAAGAAGATGGCTCCGCGTCGGCTAGTCTGAAGATGGCTCCGCTCCACTCCAGATGGATGAAGATTGAAGACGCCGCCTGGATGAAGACTTCAATCGGATGGATGACCTCTTCAGCGCCCCTTGGATGATGACTTCAATCGGATGGAAGACTTCTTCAGCGCTCCTTGGATGATGACTTCAATCGGCTGGAAGACTTCTTCAGCGCCCCTTGGATGATGACTTCAATCGGATGGAAGACTTCTTCAGCGCCCCTTGGATGATGACTTCGGCTGCTGCGGATGTCCTCTTCTGTTCCATCGGTGGTCGGCTGGCTGAAGACGGCTAAAGGTAGGATGATCTTCAGGGGGTAGTGTTAGGTTTATTTAAGGGGGGTTTGGGTTAGAGTAGGGGTATGTGGGTGGTGGGTTTTAATGTTGGGGGGTTGTATTTTTTTTTTTACAGGCAAAAGAGCTGAATACTTTGGGGCATGCCCCGCAAAAGGCCCTTTTAAGGGCTTGTAAGGTAATAGAGCTGTTAACTTTCGTAATTTAGAATAGGGTAGGGCATTTTTTTATTTTGGGGGGCTTTGTTATTTTATTAGGGGGCTTAGATTAGGTGTAAGTAGCTTAAAATTGTTGTAATATTTTTTAAATGTTTGTAACTTTTTTTTTTTTTTGTAACTTAGTTTTTTTTTATTTTTTGTACTTTAGTTAGTTTATTTAATTGTATCTAGGTAGCTATTAAATAGTTAATAACTATTTAATAGCTATTGTACCTAGTTAAAATAAATTGAAATTTGCCTGTAAAATAAAAATAAATCCTAAAATAGCTACAATATAACTATTAGTTAGATTGTAGCTATATTAGGGTTTATTTTATAGGTAAGTATTTAGTTTTAAATAGGATTAATTTAGTTAATAAGAATAATATTTATTTAGATGTATTTAATTAATATTTAAGTTAGGTGGGTGTTAGGGTTAGACTTAGGTTTAGGGGTTAATAATTTTATTATAGTTGCGGCGGGGTCCGGGAGCGGCGGTTTAGGGGTTAATAAGGTTATTAGAGTGGCGGTGGGCTCCGGGAGCGGTGGTTTAGGGGGTAATACATTTATTTAGTTGTGGCGGTGTAGGGGGGGACAGATTAGGGGTGTTTAGACTCGGGGTACATGTTAGGGTGTTAGGTGCAGACATCTCCCATAGGAATCAATGGGATATCGGGCAGCAGCGAACATGAACTTTCGCTATGGTCAGACTCCCATTGATTCCTATGGGATCCGCCGCCTCCAGGGCGGCGGATTGAAAAGCAGGTACGCTGGGCCGTAAAAGTGCCGAGCGTACCTGCTAGTCATTTGATAACTAGCAAAAGTAGTCAGATTGTGCCGAACTTGTGTTCGGAACATCTGGAGTGACGTAAGAATCGATCTGTGTCGGACTGTGTCCGGCGGATTGAAGCTTACATCACTATATTCTACTTTTGCCGGGCAGCAGGGCTTGATAACTAAGGCGAATCAGCCTCGCCACAAATACGCTGTGGAATTAAAGCGTATTTGAGGTTGACGGCTTGATAACTAGGGGCCACTGTGTCCAGTACAATTTTGGAGTTTTCAATTCAACATCAAGTAACATCACTTCAGAAGAAGTAACTGCCATATAATTTACAGGCACGAAGGAGGAAAAAGAGGCACACAAACGGAAGGGGAGATTTCTCACTTACATGCCACACTTACCTCAAACGGATTGAGGTAAGAATGCGTAAGTAGAAAACCCACAAGGGAACACGTGGTTAATACAAATATCATCTATGGTTGTGCTTTGATTTGAATTGACTATATTGAGTTTTACAAGGAACTAAGTCTGTTGCACTACCACTCAACTCTTTTTAATTTTATATATATATATATATATATATATATATATATATATATATATATATATATATATATATAATATACATATATATATATATACACAGTATATATACTGTATGTAAACAGTAAATTATTGTATTGATGTGTAATAAACAGTATATTCTTGTATTGATGTGTGTATGAGGTATATTTATTAAAGTGCCGATGGACATGATACAATGTAGCGTATCATGTCCGCCACACATCGATAAATGCCGACAGCATACACTGTCGGCATTTATCATTGCACCAGCAGTTCTTGTGAACTGCTGATGCAATACCACCCCCCTGCAGATTCGTGGCCAATCGGCCACTAGCAGGGGGTGTCAATCAACCCGATCGTATTCAATCGGGTTGATTTCTGTCCGCCGCCTCAGAGCAGACAAGTTATGGAGCAGCGGTCTTTAGAAGGCTTGCGCGAAAACAGGGGCATCAAGCTCCATACAGAGCTTGATAAATCAGCCCCTATGTGTGTGTGTTGTGTGTATATATATATATATATATATATATATATATATAAATAAACAGTATAGTTTTTGTATTGATATATATATATACATATATATACACATATATATATATATATATATATATATATATATATATATACTGTATATATATATATATATATATATATATATATATACATATACACATACATACAGTATGTATATATTTTTGTATTCATATGTTTGTGTATATATCTTACATGAATCTGCTTTTATTTTATTCAGGCTACAAATATGTTAGCATAACTGTTTTATTTCTGCCAGTGTGGCAAATCAGCTAACACAATAGTTTACAGAATACTGGCAAATATGGTTTTCAAGAACGATCTCTATATATCTGCTTTCAAAGCACTTTATTGACATGCTTTGTATAAAGGCAGAGGGATTTTTTTGTGCTTTATGTCACAATTTTTGTTGAGTGTACAAAAAGTCTTCATTGTTCATTTTATCATTACATTTACATTTCTTGTTACTGAATAAATATTCCTTGCTTAGATCCAGATTTTTGCTGTCTAATGCAGTTTTCCATAATTCATTTTCTTCACTTTCAATGTAATGTGATGTTATATCTTACTATTATATTTTTCAACATGAGTGTCCAGATTTAACTTGGCTTAAGATACCTTTCAAATCCTGGCATGTATCAGAAATCTGTTACAAATGCTGGATGAAAGGCTTTCTATATTTAAATTAAAAACTGAGATTTCTCCAAAATTATATCCTTCTCTTTGTGATAAGCGTATTGAAAACATCAAAAACAGAGCTCTTAGGTAGTTATTACGTTGAAAAATAATCAGCCAACACAAAATGGAAAGTTTCTATTATTTTTTATCTTTCATGGAATTAATTCTACATCCCTGCCTGCAAGATTTTAGTGTGATGCATTTAACAGAAAATAGAAATGTAAACCAAGCATTGAATTGTTTTCTTTTTTCACTATTTTGATGGCAAACACAGTGTAACCTTGTGTAATCAGGGGTAAAATAATTCGCCAGATCCATTTGTGATTTATTTGAGCTGAACTTGTTGAGTTGCATTTTCTTCAAGATTTAATGAATAGCTTGAAAGCAAATGGAATACATCCTGACTTGACAAAGTGGATAATATTTGCTATGTTTACAATAGAAATGAGTTTTCAAAAAAAACATGACTGACCATCTTTAGATGTTAGCTCATGTTAAAATTCAAAGGCACGATCTTGCTTAAGATGTGAAATTTAAGCATTTATGTTAGTCTAAATAAACAGCAGTAACGGAAACTCCCCCAAAGAATAACCATTCTACACTAAAATAAATTCTAAGGGGGGTACTAGGGTAATGCTGGAGTGTACTTTGTACCCTTATCCATTCCTGAAGCCCCCCGAACTTTCAAAAGTGCCAGCTATGATGAATTTGCAAGGAAGCCCCTTTTGCATTGGATAATTAATCTTTTTTTGTCAATAATGATAGTTTGGACTGAATTAGCATTTTTTTATTGTAGCAGATGTAGACCCAGAAATGACCGTATGCACTGAATCAAGAATTTGTTATTAATGGGACTGTATACACCAATTTTCATATAACGGCATGCACTATAGAAATGACTATAAAGAAGAATATGCACAAATGCTGATCTAAAAATCCAGTATAAAACCTTTTAAAAACTTACTCAGAAGCTCCCAGTTGATAAGGTTAGGCTGGCACACCCACCTAAAAGGGCTGAGAAAGCAGGAAGGGCAGACCCCCCCCCCCCCCTCAATTGCATATGAAAAGACCCATTACACAAACAGGAGCAAGCAGGAATCTGTAGACTTCAGTCTACATCTGATACTTTGGGGGGACACAAGAATGAAAATACAAGGCCTTAGCCTGGAATATCATAAAGGGTTAAGGGCCTTACTGAGTGAGATGACTGGAGGGGCAAGTCTATTGCAAAAGAGTGGGGGTGGTTTGCTCACCAGTATAAGAAGAGAGGTCATCTAGGCCTTGCCTCTTCTTGTTTCTTGCACTGTGGAGTTTTACCCTCCCTCTATATATGGTCAGCACTCAGTATTTACTGCTTTCACTAGGGTAAGCTCCCACAGGGTTAGTCGACTTAGATGAGGTAAGTCTGGAATTCTTATAGGCTAGATTACGAGTAGTGTGTTAGGGTAAAAAAGCAGCGTTAAGAGGTCCTAACGCTGCTTTTTTTACGCCCGCTGGTATTACGAGTCTTGCAGGTTTAGGGGCACCGCACACTTCTTTGGCCTTACCGCAAAACGACTTATGTAAACTTCGTAAAGTCTTTTTTCTATTGGATTTTCATAGCGCCAGTATTACGAGTCTGTCCTGGGAGGCCAAAAAGTGAGCGGTACACCCTACCCTGTCAAGATCCCTAACGCATTTAAAAGTCAGTAGTTAAGAGTTTTATGGTACAACGCCATAACATAAAACGCATAACTAAAGTGCTAAAAAGTACACTAACACCCATAAACTACCTATTAACCCCTAAACCGAGGCCCTACCGCATCACAATCACTATAATAAAAAATGTAACCCCTAATCTGCCGCTCCAGACACCGCCACCACCTACATTATATTTATGAACCCCTAATCTGCCTCGCCCAACATCGCCGACACCTACATTATATTTATTAACCCCTAATCTGCCGCCCCCAATGTCGCCGCAACCAACCTACACTTTTTAACCCCTAATCTGCCGCCCCCAACGTCGCCGCCACTATAATAAACATATTAACCCCTAAACCGCCGCACTCCCGCCTCACAAACATTAGTTAAATCTTATTTACCCCTAACCTGCTGGCCCTAACATCGCCGCCACCTACCTACATTTATTAACCCCTAATCTGCCGCCCCCAATGTCGCCGCCACTATATTAAAGTTATTAACCCCTAAACCTAAGTCTAACCCTAAACCTAACACCCACTAACTTAAATATAATTTAAATAAATCTAAATAAATATGCCTATCATTAACTAAATTATTCCTATTTAAGATAGCTACAATATAACTAATAATTACATTGTAGCTAGCTTAGGGTTTATTTTTATTTTATAGGCAAGTTTGTATTTATTTTAACTAGGTAGAATAGTTATTAAATAGTTATTAACTATTTAATAACTACCAAGTGAAAATAAAGACAAATTTACCTGTGAAATAAAACCTAACCTAAGTTACACTAACACCTAACACTACAATATAATTAAATAAATTAACTAAATTAAATACAATTACCTAAATTAAATTAAATTAGCTAAAGTACAAAAAAACAAACACTAAATTACAGAAAATAATAAACAAATTACAGATATTTAAACTAATTACACCTAATCTAATAGCCCTATTAAAATAACCCCCCCAAAATACCCCCCCCATAGCCTAAACTAAACTACCAATATCCCTTAAAAGGGACTTTTGCGGGGCATTGCCCCAAAGTAATCAGCTCTTTTACCTGTAAAAAAAAAAAAAGTTCCAATCAGCCAATAGAATGCGAGCTCAATCCTATTGGCTGATTGGATCAGCCAATAGGATTGAACTTCAATCCTATTGGCTGATTGCATCAGCCAATATGATTTTTTCTACCTTAATTCTGATTGGCTGAAAGAATTCTATCAGCCAATCGGAATCTAAGGGACGTCATCTTGGATGACGTCACTTAAAGGTACCTTCATTCAGTAAGAAGACTCCTGATGAAGAGGATGCTCCGCATTGGATGTCTTGAAGATGGACACGCTCCGCACCGGATGGATGAAGATAGAAGATGCCGTCTGGATGAAGACTTCTGCCCGTCTGGAGGACCACTTCGCCTGGCTTGGATGAAGACTTCTCCCGGCTTCGTTGAGGACTTCGGCCCGGCTGATTACTTTGGGGCAATGCCCCGCAAAAGGCCCTTTTAAGGGCTATTGGTAGTTCAGTTTAGGCTAGGATTTTTTTTATTTTGGGGGGACTTTTTTATTTTTTTTTGTACTTTAGCTAATTTAATTTAGGTAATTGTATTTAATTTAGTTATTTAATTTAATTATATTGTAGTGTTAGGTGTTAGTGTAATTTAGGTTAAATAAATAAATATTCCTATCATTAACTAAATTATTCCTATTTAAAACTAAATACTTCCCTATAAAATAAACCCTAAGCTAGCTACAATATAACTAATAGTTACATTGTAGCTAGCTTAGGGTTTATTTTGATTTTACAGGTAAATTTGTCTTTATTTTAACTAGGTAGTTATTAAATAGTCAATAACTATTTAATAACTATTTTACCTAGTTAAAATAAATACAAACTTGCCTGTAAAATAAAAATAAACCCTAAAATAGCTACAATGTAACTATTAGTTATATTGTAGCTATCTTAGGGTTTATTTTATAGGGAAGTATTTAGTTTTAAATAGGAATAATTTAGTTAATGATAGGAATATTTATTTATTTAACCTAAATTACACTAACACCTAACACTACAATATAATTAAATTAAATAACTAAATTAAATACAATTACCTAGGGGTTAATAATATTTAACTAATGTTTGCGAGGCGGGAGTGCGGTGGTTTAGGGGTTAATATGTTTATTATAGTGGCGGCGACGTTGGGGGCAGCAGGTTAGGGGTTAAAAAGTGTAGATAGGTTGTGGTGACATTGGGGGCGGCAGATTAGGGGTTAATAAATATAATGTAGGTGTCGGCGATGTTGGGCGAGGCAGATTAGGGGTTCATAACTATAATGTAGGTGGCGGCGGTGTCCGGAGCGGCAGATTAGGGGTTAATAATATAATGTAGGTGTCGGCGATGTCGGGGGCAGCAGATTAGGGGTTGATAAGTGTAAGATTAGGGGTGTTTAGACTCGGGGTTCATGTTAAGGTGTAGACATAACTTTTATTTCCCCATAGGAATCAATGGGACTGCGTTACTGAGTTTTACGCTGCTTTTTTGCAGGTGTTAGACTTTTTCTCAGCCGACTCTCCCCGTTGATTCCTATGGGGAAATTGTGCACAAGCACGTACAACCAGCTCACCGCTGACTTAAGCAGCACTGGTATTGTAGTGTGCGGTAATAAGCAAAATTTTGTTCAACGCTAACTTCTTGTCTTTTAACGACGAGTTTCTGAAAACTCGTAATACCAGCGCCGCATGTAAGTGAGCGGTGAGGGAAAACTGCTCGTTAGCACCGCATAGCCTCTAACGCAAAACTCGTAATCTAGGTGAATGTTTGCACTCTCCCACATAGTCATGCTGAATAACTAGACTTGGGTCCTTAAGATAAGGAGTAGTTGCTTACATCCTTGCTAGGCTGCTGGTTTAGGACCTGGTTATAGACACAGAGAGGGAGAATGACTGCCATTGAGGAGGGATCGACATGCTCAGGTGCATGCCTGTGGGTGCTCCTCTGCCAAAGTGGTGGGCCGAAGAGCTTAGTGAATGTCCCTGTCTTCAGTGGAACAGTAATTTGACTCTGCCAATGTAAACAGCTTATCATGGATTTTAGTATTAGAACCTGATTGTCACCATCTCTGGTAACCACTATGGTTAAAAAGTTACTTTGATGTTAAAGCCGTTTAATAAAATTGACTTGTGCAGTCTTTACCCAACTCACTGGTGTCAGTGTGTTATTTGATGTAAATAAAGAAAAGAAGTGTATTGGTCGGTGCATTTAATTCAGAATAAGCACTAAATATTATGGGCCCTTTAAACCCTTATGGCAGTTTGCATGGAATCAAAAGTTTGTGCTGAATTAAAGGGGTATGAAACCCAATTTTTTTCTTTCATGATTCAGGTAGAGCATATAATTTTAAGCAACTTTATAATTTTCTCCTATTATAATTTTTTCTTTGTTCTCTTGGTATCTTTATTTGAAAAATAGGAATGTAAGCTTAGGAGCCGGCCCATTTTTAGTTCAGCACCTGGTTAGCGCTTGCTGATTGGTGGCTAAATGTAGCACCAATCAGCAAGCACTACCCAGATGCTGAACCAAAAATAGGCTGGCTCCTAAGCTTACATTCCTGCTTTTCAAATATAGATACCAAGAGAACGAAGCAAAATTGATAATAGGAATTAACAAAAGTTGCTTAAAGTTGCATGCTCTATTTGAATCACGAAAGAAAAAATGTGGGTTTGATATCTCTTTAAGTATAAACACAGGAATATCAGCTTGCTCTGAATAAGGAGTTTGTTGAGAAACAACGCTGTCACTATAGGAATGGCAGTTTCCACTAAGTTAGGAACTTGTACTGAAGCAGGCATAGACAAAGGAATGGCAGTTTGCACCATGTATGGAGTTTGTATTGAATCAGGTCTAAACAGAAATAACAGTTTGCACTGGAAGAGGCGTTAACACTGGAAGGAACAACATTCAGACAGCACACTCACTCCAACAAATGAAAAAGCCACTGTATAGTTAAAAGTACAGATAGCCTCCCATGTCAAAAAATACATTAAAGGTATTCTTAAATTGACGGGATAGAGCATGGAATCTTAAACAACTTTCCACCTTACTTCTTTTATCAACTTTGCTTTTTTCTCTTGGTATCCTTTATTAAGTAGTAACCCTAGAGGAGCTCAGGAGTGTGCACGTGTCTCTAGCCATCTTACAGCAGTGTTTGCAACATTGTTTATAGCAATGTTATACATAGATACAAATACTGATGCCAAAGAATGATAAAGATACGTGCACACTATCTATTTGTCTACCTATGTGTGTGTATAGGCAAACTTTTTAGGGCTAGATTATAAGTGGAGCGCAATTGCTTGCGCCATATTAATAAGGGTTATATCTCAAGGGTTTGCGTTTATCGGGCTTACCACTGGTATTAAAAGTTGAAAGTAAACACTATCTCACTGCTCCAATTTGTTCTCCAAAACAATGTTATTTTGTTTGGAAAAGGAGAGTATATCAGGAGCGCTACAGCTAAAGGTGCTAGGAAATAAGACTATATAAATGAAAATGGCATAGACATTTAGCGTATCTTAAAAACTAGCATAAATTTAATGCACAGAAAAGAATACACAATTATGAATAAAAACGGACGTCTCCGTGAGTAAAAATCCTTAAGTTGCCGCCATATGATAATTATAATAGCAGAGAGAGTTTGTAGTACAAATAAATGACAGTCTGGTGTACACTTACAGTCTCCTTAATGGGTGTTGGTTTGCTAGCAAACAGGGGCTTACCCCAAACTTTCCACTCGATGTCCTCCGTGAACTGGTTACAGCCGTTAGCGTGATGACACCGCTAATGTGGGCGCTGTCTCAGATAGGCTCTTCTGATTGGTCCAAACTCGGACCCGGTCAGCAACAGACAGGGGCTTACCCCGAACTTTCTACTTGGTGTCCTCCGTGAGTTGGTTAAAAGCCTTTAGCGTGATGACAACGTTAATGTGGGCGCTCTCTCAGATTGGCTTTTCTTATTGGTCCAAACTCGGACCCGGTCAGCAGCAGTAGTGGTGACTATTACAACTAAAGTGTAGCAATTGTCCGATGAGTAATACCTGCTCTTAGTGCTAACTAGCACGCAGGTACAAAATAAAGATGAAAACAAGCTTGGTTATCCGATGAAAAGTTCAGAGAGTTAGTTGCAAGTCTTTCCAATCACTAATTATTATAGCGATATTGCACAATCCTCAATGAACACTGTGGTAGCTCCAGCTACAAATAGTAATCTCAGTAGTAGTTGCAGCACATCGACGCGTTTCCCCCTCTACAGGGCTTTCTCAAGATGATTAGACTGCAACAGGTATGTCTTTATTTGAAGGTGTAGTTTGCTTCTCATTGGTTGTGAAACACCTGGGAGTGTTATCCAAGGCGGTCTTAGTATTTAAGGTGGTATTGGCAAGTGACCATATAACTTAGGTAGCTTCATATCTATCATCACTTATATAGTTGTAAGGTGGTTTCTATTACTAGATTTCACAGAACTTCCTTAAAAGTGATATTAAAAATTGATATTTTGAAATTGATACTTAAAATTAGTGTATCTATTTCTGAATCACTTATGTTAAAAGTTATTTGCTTAAAAGAAATAAATGCTTAAAAATAATTAAAACTAATTAAAAATAATAATCATGTTAAGAATCTAAATTGATATTGTGTATGTCATATAGTAAAATACAGAATGTGCATTACATAATAATGTTTAGTCAAATAAAAATGGAGAGATGTCTAATTCCGAATTTAGACCAGCAGGGAACAGGGTGTTACGTCTGTAAATCAGTTCTGCCTCTTTTATTTTCAGAAATTTTTCTATATTACCCCCGCCCCCTCCAATTTTGTTTCACATGCAAAATCCCCCAATATTTTAGATCTTTAGTGTTGCCCTTGTGTACAGTTTTAAAGTGCCTATATAGATTAGTGTCTGTCACTCCCTTTTCAATACATAATAAATGTTCTCTTATCCTATATTTGATCATACGCTTGGTCTCTCCAAAATAAAATAAATTACATGTGCATTTAAGAATGTAAATTACCCCCTTCGTGGTGCATCTAATGCATTCCTTGATAGTGATTTCTTCTCCTGATTTTGGAATGATAATAGTTTTCCTTTTGTCACTATATTTACATGCCTTGCATGAATAGCAAGGGAAGAAGCCTGATATTTTCCCCCCTTGTAGATCTTTTTGTGTGAAATTTGATTTCTGATTTATCTCGCGTGAACTAGGCGCAAGTATTGTTTTAAAATTTTTTGTTTTTTTAAAAATCAATCTCGGCTTATGGGGGAGTGCATCTCCTAATATAGGGTCAGCTTTTAAGATAGCCCAGTGTTTATTCAGAATCCTTCTTACAATGCCATGATCTACATTATATTCCGTTATAAATGGAACATTAATTAAATTTGAATTCTCTTTGGTTGTCTTTTGTTTGTATGAGAGGAGGTTCTTTCTATCAGTATTTCTTGCTCTTATTACGGCCCTATTGACAACTTCCTCATCATATCCTCTATCTCTGAATTTCTCAATTAGGGACTCTATTTGGTATTCAAAGTCCGAGAGTCTAGAACAATTTTTTCTCACCCTCAGACTTTGGCCCACAGGGATGTTGTCCTTCCATTGCTGGAGATGACAACTTTTGGAATGAATAAAACTGTTAGAGTTAACCTCTTTAAAATGTGTTCTTGTTTCTATATTTTTATTGATGGCCATAATTTCTAAGTCTAGAAAAATAGCCTTATCTTTACTGTGGTTAAAAGTAAATTTAAATTTAATAGAGTCCCTAATTGAGAAATTCAGAGATAGAGGATATGATGAGGAAGTTGTCAATAGGGCCGTAATAAGAGCAAGAAATACTGATAGAAAGAACCTCTTCTCATACAAACAAAAGACAACCAAAGAGAATTCAAATTTAATTGATGTTCCATTTATAACGGAATATAATGTAGATCATGGCATTGTAAGAAGGATTCTGAATAAACACTGGGCTATCTTAAAAGCTGACCCTATATTAGGAGATGCACTCCCCCATAAGCCGAGATTGATTTTTAAAAAAACAAAAATTTTTAAAACAATACTTGCGCCTAGTTCACGCGAGATAAATCAGAAATCAAATTTCACACAAAAAGATCTACAAGGGGGGAAAATATCAGGCTTCTTCCCTTGCTATTCATGCAAGGCATGTAAATATAGTGACAAAAGGAAAACTATTATCATTCCAAAATCAGGAGAAGAAATCACTATCAAGGAATGCATTAGATGCACCACGAAGGGGGTAATTTACATTCTTAAATGCACATGTAATTTATTTTATTTTGGAGAGACCAAGCGTATGATCAAAGATAGGATAAGAGAACATTTATTATGTATTGAAAAGGGAGTGACAGACACTAATCTATATAGGCACTTTAAAACTGTACACAAGGGCAACACTAAAGATCTAAAATATTGGGGGATTTTGCATGTGAAACAAAATTAAAAATAAAAGAGGCAGAACTGATTTACAGACATAACACCCTGTTCCCTGCTGGTCTAAATTCGGAATTAGACATCTCTCCATTTTTATTTGACTAAACATTATTATGTAATGCACATTCTGTATTTTACTATATGACATACACAATATCAATTTAGATTCTTAACATGATTATTATTTTTAATTAGTTTTAATTATTTTTAAGCATTTATTTCTTTTTAGCAAATAACTTTTAACATAAGTGATTCAGAAATAGATACACTAATTTTAAGTATCAATTTCAAAATATCAATTTTTAATATCACTTTTAAGGAAGTTCTGTGAAATCTAGTAATAGAAACCACCTTACAACTATATAAGTGATGATAGATATGAAGCTACCTAAGTTATATGGTCACTTGCCAATACCACCTTAAATACTAAGACCGCCTTGGATAACACTCCCAGGTGTTTCACAACCAATGAGAAGCAAACTACACCTTCAAATAAAGACATACCTGTTGCAGTCTAATCATCTTGAGAAAGCCCTGTAGAGGGGGAAACGCGTCGATGTGCTGCAACTACTACTGAGATTACTATTTGTAGCTGGAGCTACCACAGTGTTCATTGAGGATTGTGCAATATCGCTATAATAATTAGTGATTGGAAAGACTTGCAACTAACTCTCTGAACTTTTCATCGGATAACCAAGCTTGTTTTCATCTTTATTTTGTACCTGCGTGCTAGTTAGCACTAAGAGCAGGTATTACTCATCGGACAATTGCTACACTTTAGTTGTAATAGTCACCACTACTGCTGCTGACCGGTTCCGAGTTTGGACCAATAAGAAAAGCCAATCTGAGACAGCGCCCACATTAACGTTGTCATCACGCTTAAGGCTTTTAACCAACTCACGGAGGACACCAAGTAGAAAGTTCGGGGTAAGCCCCTGTCTGTTGCTGACCGGGTCCGAGTTTGGACCAATCAGAAGAGCCTATCTGAGACAGCGCCCACATTAGCGGTGTCATCACGCTAACGGCTGTAACCAGTTCACGGAGGACATCGAGTGGAAAGTTTGGGGTAAGCCCCTGTTTGCTAGCAAACCAACACCCATTAAGGAGACTGTAAGTGTACACCAGACTGTCATTTATTTGTACTACGAACTCTCTCTGCTATTATAATTATCATATGGCGGCAACTTAAGGATTTTTACTCACGGAGACGTCCGTTTTTATTCATAATTGTGTATTCTTTTCTGTGCATTAAATTTATGCTAGTTTTTAAGATACGCTAAATGTCTATGCCATTTTCATTTATATAGTCTTATTTCCTAGCACATTTAGCTGTAGCGCTCCTGATATACTCTCCTTTTCTGATTTTCTTATTACCTATTTTTGGGAACACATAGGTTTCTTCAGGAGTTTGGTGTTTCTCACCCTGCGCTCATTGGTTTAATAATATTTGTTATTTTGTTTGACAGTAATTTGTTTAAACAAAAAAGAGGCACAGCAATTGAGCCAGTATGTGCCCCCACATATGCTTGCCTCCACTTAGGAGCTTGGGAAATGGAAATCTTTGAACAATTTAGGAATGTTTTGTGAGGAATACGTGTCCGTATGGATAAGATATATGGACGATATCCTCTTGCTGTGGGATGGTCCCCTTAGTGGCTTAAAATAATTTGTTGGGAAATTGAACAATAACAACAAACACATTCTTCTAACCTATGAGGTGAATGAAAAAGAGCTACCGTCTCTAGATGTTCTCATTAGTAAAGAAGGTAACAGCATTGTGACTGAGAACTATAGAAAAGAGACAACCACTAATAGCATCTTGTATGCAACTAGCAGTCACCCTACCCATCTAAAGAAAGGGATCCCCTATGGCCAATTCCTTAGGCTTAAAAGGAATTGTTTATCCAATGCCAAATATGAAAAACATGCAGCCTTAATGAAATCAAGATTCATCAATAGAGGCTACTCTATAAAATGCATTGAAGGTGCCATGTCCAAGGTAAACAAAATGAGAAGGGATGAGACACTGTATAAGAAAATGATAATTCCCTATCTAATGATAAAATAAGATTCATATCAACTTACAACAGTCAGTGGGAACCAATCAGAATGATTATGCAAAGACATTGGTATCTCCTAACTTTTGAAGAGAAAATCAAAGAGAAGGTAGGCCCTTTTCCTCTTATGGTAGCCCAAAAAGCTCCACATTTAAAAGACAAACTGGTTAAAAGTATGTACAAGAAGAGTCGTTTTAGGCTGATTGGTCAAGGAAAGATAGGGGTGGTAAAGGAAACTATCCATGTGGGCAATGTGTCTATTGTCCATTATGGAAAAATCTAAAAAATTCTCTGCAGGAGGAGATAGGGAGTTTGGCGTTCAATACTTTTTTAATTGCAATTCTGTAGGGGTAGTATACCTACTTCATTGCTCATGCCCCAGATTCTATGTGGGAAAAATGAAAAGGGTCTTGAATGATCGAATCCAAGAACACAGAGATGACATTGTGAACAGCAGAGACACCTCAATAGCTAGACACTTTGCCACATATCACCAATCTAATACCTCTTCCCTAAAAATGATGGCAATAGATGAGGGAATCACAAATGGCAGAGAAGGAAATAATGATATTGTTCTCCTGCAGAAGGAGACTTGCTAGATTTTCACTTAAAAACTAGGTGCCCTAGAGGATTAAATGAGAAATTTGAATTTGCCTCTTTCTTATAAAAAAGGGCTTATTTGAGCATATGAGGGGTAGTTATCAACGCGTCTACCTCAAATACGCTGGAATTCCGCAGCGTATTTGAGGCAAGGCTGATTCGCCTTAGTTATCAAGCCCTAGATACCGGCAAAAGTAGAATTTTGTGACGTAAGCTTCGATCCGCCGGACTCAGTCCGACACAGATCGATTCTTACGTCACTCCAGATCTTCCGCACACAAGTGCGGCACAATCTGACTACTTTTGCTAGTTATCAAAAAACTAGCAGGTACGCTCGGCACTTTTCCGGCCCAGCGTACCTGGTTTTCAAACCGCCGCCCTGGAGGCGGCGGGTCCCATAGGAATCGATGGGAGTCTGACTATAGCGAAAGTTCATGTTCGCTGCTGCCAGACATCCATTCATTCCTATGGGAGCTGTCTACACCTAACACCCTAACATGTACCCCGAGTCTAAACACCCCTAATCTGCCCCCCCCTAAACCGCCGCTCCCGGACCCCGCCGCAACTATAATAAACTTATTACCCCCTAAACCGCCGCTCCCGGAGCCCACCGCCACGCTAATAAACTGATGAACCCCTAAACTGCCGCTCCCTGTCCCCGCCGCAACTATAATATATGTATTAACCCCTAAACCGCCGCTCCCGGACCCCGCCGCCACCTACATTATACCTAGTAACCCCTATCCTGCCCCCCCTATCCCGCCGCAACCTATAATAAATTTATTAACCCCTATCCTGCTAATCCCGGACCCTGCCGCAACTAAATAAATAGTTTAACCCCTAAACCACTGTTCCCGGACCCCACCGCAACCTATATTAAAGTTATTAACCCCTAATCTGCCCCCCCTACACCGTCGCCACCTATAATAAATTTATTAACCCCTATCCTGGCCCCCCCTACACCGCCGCCACTGTAATAAAATTATTAACCCCTAAACCTAAGTCTAACACTAACCCTAACACCCCCTAACTTAAATATTAATTAAATACATCTAAATAAATGTAACTCTTATTAACTAAATGAATCCTATTTAAAACTAAATACTTACCTGTAAAATAAACCCTAAGATAGCTACAATGTAATTAATAATTACATTGTAGCTATTTTAGGATTTATATTTATTTTACAAGTAACTTTGTATTTATTTTAGCTAGTTAGAATAGTTATTAAATAGTTATTAACTATTTAATAACTACCTAGCTAAAAGAAATACAAAATTACCTGTAAAATAAATCCTAACCTAAGTTACAATTAAACCTAACACTACACTATCATTAAATTAATTAAATTAATTTCCTACAAATAACTACAATGAAATACAATTAAATAAACTAACTAAAGTACAAAAAATAAAAAAGCTAAGTTACAAAAAATAAAAAAAATAAGTTACAAGCATTTTAAAAATATTACAACAATTTTAAGCTACTTACACCTAATCTAAGCCCCCTAATAAAATAACAAAGCCCCCCAAAATAAAAATATTCCCTACCCTATTCTACATTAAAAAGTAAACAGCTCTTTGCCTTACCAGCCCTTAAAAGGGCCTTTTGCGGGGCATGCCCCAAATAAAACAGCTCTTTTGCCTGTAAAATAAAAATACAACCCCCCCAACATTAAAACCCACCACCCACATACCCCTAATCTAACCCAAACCCCTCTTAAATAAACCTAACACTACCCCCCTGAAGATCATCCTACCTTGAGTCGTCTTCAGCCAGCCGACCACCGATGGAACCGAAGAGGAGATCCAGAGCGGCAGAAGTCATCATCCAAGGGGTGCTGAAGAAGTCTTCCATCCAATGAAGTCATCATCCAGGCGGCGCTGAAGAGGTCTTCCATCCGATAGAAGTCTTCATCCAGGCGGCGTCTTCAATCTTCATCCATCCGGAGCGGAGCGGAGCCATCTTCAGACGAGCTGACGCGGAGCCATCCTCTTCTTCCCGACGACTAACGACGAATGAAGGTTCCTTTAAGGGACGTCATCCAAGATGGCGTCCCTTCAATTCCGATTGGCTGATAGGATTCTATCAGCCAATTGGAATTAAGGTAGGAAAAATCTGATTGGCTGATTGAATCAGCCAATCAGATTGAAGTTCAATCCGATTAGCTGATCCAATCAGCCAATCAGACTGAGCTCGCATTCTATTGGCTGATCGGAACAGCCAATAGAATGCAAGCTCAATCTGATTGGCTGATTGGATCAGCCAATCGGATTGAACTTCAATCTGATTGGCTGATTCAATCAGCCAATCAGATTTTCCTACCTTAATTCCGATTGGCTGATAGAATCCTATCAGCCAATCGGAATTGAAGGGACGCCATCTTGGATGACGTCCCTTAAAGGAACCTTCATTCATCGTTAGTCGTCGGGAAGAAGAGGATGGCTCCGCGTCGGCTCGTCTGAAGATGGCTCCGCTCCGCTCCAGATGGATGAAGATTGAAGACGCCGCCTGGATGAAGACTTCTTTTGGATGGAAGACCTCTTCAGCGCTGCCTGGATGATGACTTCATCGGATGGAAGACTTCTTCAGCGCCCCTTGGATGATGACTTCTGCTGCTCTGGATCTCCTCTTCGGTTCCATCGGTGGTCGGCTGGCTGAAGACGACTCAAGGTAGGATGATCTTCAGGGGGGTAGTGTTAGGTTTATTTAAGGGGGGTTTGGGTTAGATTAGGGGTATGTGGGTGGTGGGTTTTAATGTTGGGGGGGTTGTATTTTTATTTTACAGGCAAAAGAGCTGTTTTATTTGGGGCATGCCCCGCAAAAGGCCCTCTTAAGGGCTGGTATGGCAAAAGAGCTGTTTACTTTTTAATGTAGAATAGGGTAGGGAATTTTTTTATTTTGGGGGGGCTTTGTTATTTTATTAGGGGGCTTAGATTAGGTGTAAGTAGCTTAAAATTGTTGTAATATTTTTTAAATGTTTGTAACTTATTTTTTTATTTTTTGTAACTTAGCTTTTTTTATTTTTTGTACTTTAGTTAGTTTATTTAATTGTATTTAATTGTAGTTATTTGTAGGTAATTTATTTAATTAATTTAGTGATAGTGTAGTGTTAGGTTTAATTGTAACTTAGGTTAGGATTTATTTTACAGGTAATTTTGTATTTCTTTTAGCTAGGTAGTTATTAAATAGTTAATAACTATTTAATAACTATTCTAACTAGCTAAAATAAATACAAAGTTACCTGTAAAATAAATATAAATCCTAAAATAGCTACAATGTAATTATTAATTACATTGTAGCTATCTTAGGCCTAGATTTAGAGTTCGGCGGTAGCCGTCAAAACCAGCGTTAGAGGCTCCTAACGCTGGTTTTGGGCGCCCGCTGGTATTTGGAGTCAGTGATTAAAGGGTCTAACGCTCACTTTACAGCCGCGACTTTTCCATACCGCAGATCCCCCTACGCCATTTGCGTAGCCTATCTTTTCAATGGGATCTTTCTAACGCTGGTATTTAGAGTCGTTTCTGCAGTGAGCGTTAGAGCTCTAACGACAAGATTCCAGCCGCCTGAAAAAAGCAGGAGTTAAGAGCTTTCTGGCTAACGCCGGTTTATAAAGCTCTTAACTACTGTACCCTAAAGTACACTAACACCCATAAACTACCTATGTACCCCTAAACTGAGGTCCCCCCACATCGCCGCCACTCGATTAAAATTTTTAACCCCTAATCTGCCGACCGCCACCTACGTTATACTTATGTACCCCTAATCTGCTGCCCCTAACCCCGCCGACCCCTATATTATATTTATTAACCCCTAACTTGCCCCCCACAACGTCGCCGCAAGCTACTTAAAATAATTAACCCCTAATCTTCCGACCGCAAATCGCCGCCACCTACGTTATCGCTATGTACCCCTAATCTGCTGCCCCTAACATCGCCGACCCCTATGTTATATTTATTAACCCCTAATCTGCCCCCCACAACGTCGCCGACACCTGCCTACACTTATTAACCCCTAATCTGCCGAGCGGACCTGAGCGCTACTATAATAAAGTTATTAACCCCTAATCCGCCTCACTAACCCTATCATAAATAGTATTAACCCCTAATCTGCCCTCCCTAACATCGCCGACACCTACCTTCAATTATTAACCCCTAATCTGCCGACCGGAGCTCACCGCTATTCTAATAAATGTATTAACCCCTAAAGCTAAGTCTAACCCTAACACTAACACCCCCCTAAGTTAAATATAATTTTTATCTAACGAAATAAATTAACTCTTATTAAATAAATGATTCCTATTTAAAGCTAAATACTTACCTGTAAAATAAATCCTAATATAGCTACAATATAAATTACATTTATATTATAGCTATTTTAGGATTAATATTTATTTTACAGGCAACTTTGTAATTATTTTAACCAGGTACAATAGCTATTAAATAGTTAAGAACTATTTAATAGTTACCTAGTTAAAATAATAACAAATTTACCTGTAAAATAAATCCTAACCTAAGATATAATTAAACCTAACACTACCCTATCAATAAAATAATTAAATAAACTACCTACAATTACGTACAATTAACCTAACACTACACTATCAATAAATTAATTAAACACAATTGCTACAAATAAATACAATTAAATAAACTATCTAAAGTACAAAAAATAAAAAAGAACTAAGTTACAGAAAATAAAAAAATATTTACAAACATAAGAAAAATATTACAACAATTTTAAACTAATTACACCTACTCTAAGCCCCCTAATAAAATAACAAAGACCCCCAAAATAAAAAATTCCCTACCCTATTCTAAAATACAAAAATTACAAGCTCTTTTACCTTACCAGCCCTGAACAGGGCCCTTTGCGGGGCATGCCCCAAGAATTTCAGCTCTTTTGCCTGTAAAAAAAAACATACAATACCCCCCCCCCCAACATTACAACCCACCACCCACATACCCCTAATCTAACCCAAACCCCCTTAAATAAACCTAACACTAATCCCCTGAAGATCTTCCTACCTTGTCTTCACCATCCAGGTATCACCGATCCGTCCTGGCTCCAAGATCTTCATCCAACCCAAGCGGGGGTTGGCGATCCATAATCCGGTGCTCCAAAGTCTTCCTCCTATCCGGCAAGAAGAGGACATCCGGACCGGCAAACATCTTCTCCAAGCGGCATCTTCTATGTTCTTCCATCCGATGACGACCGGCTCCATCTTGAAGACCTCCAGCGCGGATCCATCCTCTTCTTCCGACGACTAGACGACGAATGACGGTTCCTTTAAGGGACGTCATCCAAGATGGCGTCCCTCGAATTCCGATTGGATGATAGGATTCTATCAGCCAATCGGAATTAAGGTAGGAATTTTCGGATTGGCTGATGGAATCAGCCAATCAGAATCAAGTTCAATCCGATTGGCTGATCCAATCAGCCAATCAGATTGAGCTCGCATTCTATTGGCTGTTCCGATCAGCCAATAGAATGCGAGCTCAATCTGATTGGCTGATTGGATCAGCCAATCGGATTGAACTTGATTCTGATTGGCTGATTCCATCAGCCAATCAGAATATTCCTACCTTAATTCCGATTGGCTGATAGAATCCTATCAGCCAATCGGAATTCGAGGGACGCCATCTTGGATGACGTCCCTTAAAGGAACCGTCATTCGTCGTCTAGTCGTCGGAAGAAGAGGATGGATCCGCGCTGGAGGTCTTCAAGATGGAGCCGGTCGTCATCGGATGGAAGAACATAGAAGATGCCGCTTGGAGAAGATGTTTGCCGGTCCGGATGTCCTCTTCTTGCCGGATAGGAGGAAGACTTTGGAGCACCGGATTATGGATCGCCAACCCCCGCTTGGGTTGGATGAAGATCTTGGAGCCAGGACGGATCGGTGATACCTGGATGGTGAAGACAAGGTAGGAAGATCTTCAGGGGATTAGTGTTAGGTTTATTTAAGGGGGTTTGGGTTAGATTAGGGGTATGTGGGTGGTGGGTTGTAATGTTGGGGGGGGGGTATTGTATGTTTTTTTTTACAGGCAAAAGAGCTGAAATTCTTGGGGCATGCCCCGCAAAAGGCCCTGTTCAGGGCTGGTAAGGTAAAAGAGCTTGTAATTTTTGTATTTTAGAATAGGGTAGGGAATTTTTTATTTTGGGGGTCTTTGTTATTTTATTAGGGGGCTTAGAGTAGGTGTAATTAGTTTAAAATTGTTGTAATATTTTTCTTATGTTTGTAAATATTTTTTTATTTTCTGTAACTTAGTTCTTTTTTATTTTTTGTACTTTAGATAGTTTATTTAATTGTATTTATTTGTAGCAATTGTGTTTAATTAATTTATTGATAGTGTAGTGTTAGGTTAATTGTAGATAATTGTAGGTAGTTTTTTTAATTATTTTATTGATAGGGTAGTGTTAGGTTTAATTATATCTTAGGTTAGGATTTATTTTACAGGTAAATTTGTTATTATTTTAACTAGGTAACTATTAAATAGTTCTTAACTATTTAATAGCTATTGTACCTGGTTAAAATAATTACAAAGTTGCCTGTAAAATAAATATTAATCCTAAAATAGCTATAATATAAATGTAATTTATATTGTAGCTATATTAGGATTTATTTTACAGGTAAGTATTTAGCTTTAAATAGGAATCATTTATTTAATAAGAGTTAATTTATTTCGTTAGATAAAAATTATATTTAACTTAGGGGGGTGTTAGTGTTAGGGTTAGACTTAGCTTTAGGGGTTAATACATTTATTAGAATAGCGGTGAGCTCCGGTCGGCAGATTAGGGGTTAATAATTGAAGGTAGGTGTCGGCGATGTTAGGGAGGGCAGATTAGGGGTTAATACTATTTATGATAGGGTTAGTGAGGCGGATTAGGGGTTAATAACTTTATTATAGTAGCGCTCAGGTCCGCTCGGCAGATTAGGGGTTAATAAGTGTAGGTAGGTGTCGGCGACGTTGTGGGGGGCAGATTAGGGGTTAATAAATATAACATAGGGGTCGGCGATGTTAGGGCAGCAGATTAGGGGTACATAGGGATAACGTAGGTGGCGGCGGTTTACGGAGCGGCAGATTAGGGGTTAAAAGTGTAATGCAGGGGTCAGCGATAGCGGGGGCGGCAGATTAGGGGTTAATAAGTGTAAGGCTAGGGGTGTTTAGACTCGGGGTACATGTTAGGGTGTTAGGTGCAGACGTAGGAAGTGTTTCCCCATAGCAAACAATGGGGCTGCGTTAGGAGCTGAACGCTGCTTTTTTGCAGGTGTTAGGTTTTTTTTCAGCTCAAACAGCCCCATTGTTTCCTATGGGAGAATCGTGCACGAGCACGTTTTTGAGGCCGGCCGCGTCCGTAAGCAACTCTGGTATCGAGAGTTGCATTTGCGGTAAAAATGCTCTACGCTCCTTTTTTGGAGCCTAACGCAGCATTTGTTTGAACTCTCGATACCAGAGTTAAATTTATGGTGCGGCCAGAAAAAAACCCGCGGAGCGTTAACAGCCCTTTTACCGCCAAACTCCAAATCTAGCCGTTAGGGTTTATTTTACAGGTAAGTATTTAGTTTTAAATAGGATTCATTTAGTTAATAAGAGTTAATTTTTTTTAGATGTATTTAATTAATATTTAAGTTAGGGGGGTGTTAGGGTTAGTGTTAGACTTAGGTTTAGGGGTTAATAATTTTATTACAGTGGCGGCGGTGTAGGGGGGGCCAGGATAGGGGTTAATAAATTTATTATAGGTGGCGACGGTGTAGGGGGGCAGATTAGGGGTTAATAAGTTTAATATAGGTTGCGGTGGGGTCCGGGAGCGGCGGTTTAGGGGTTAATACATTTATAAGAGTTGCGGCGGGGTCTAGGAGCGGCGGTTTAGGGGTTAGTAACTTTATTTAGTTGCGGGGGGCTCCGGCATAGGGGGTAGAACAGTGTAGTTAGTGTGGGTGCTTAGTGACAGCTTGTCAATAAAGCTGTAAAAAAGCCGAAGAGCAGCGAGATCGGATGAGTGATAACTATCACAGTCCGCTGCTCATCGCCCCGTACTTGGTGTACGTCTTTTTGACAGCTTTTTTGATAACTTAGGCGAACGTATTCAGGTCCGCGGCGGCGATGGTAGGCGAGCTTAGGCGGGCGTATTGGACCGGCGAAGGTAGGTAAAGTAGACGGCTTGATAACTACCCCTCTAAATGTCATCTACCAAATTTAAGTATCAGAATAAGGTAAAACATCCCCTTAGTATGTAAAGGTTCTATGTATCTATTTTGATGTATATACTGATGAGTGTTGGTGAATTGTGAAAACTAGCCTGACCAAACACAAAAAAGGCTTACTCTGCGCAGAGTGTAACATTTGCCAAAATACCCAGAAAAACGACTCATTTGGATTATTCCGCTTTTAAAAGGACTCTCATTGGCCTGCTTAACACACGTGATGGAACACGGAAGCACTAACTAACGAGGAGTCGCATAGGAAATCGCTGTGGCTGTGAAGAAAGCCTGTTAAGGTGAGACTGATCTTCTATTATAGCGGACACTTTTCACTTAATACACTGCCCTCCACCTGCTAAAAGTAGGAGTCCGGGTATACTAAAGAATACAATGCCCCGGAACTGTATTGGAGGAAGAGTTAAGGTGTTTTGTAAGGTGGAATAGAAAACGTTTAACAGCATTTGCCCCAAAAAGGACTTTTGTACACAGAGACATATCATATATTATACCTAAGCTTTAGAGAATTGGGTACAAACTCTGAGAAAAGCTGTTTTTTTTAAACATATGTTTATGAGTGCTATTTTTAAAGCCCCTGTTTGTAGGAGCACATGGGGGAGAAACGTGCGTTGGCAAACTCCTAACCATTGCTGTACATTTTGCTATTTGAGCAACCATACACCAGCCATGTTCACTTAAAATATGCTGGTAAAAGAGAGATACATTTTCATGCTATATGCCTTAAAATTTCTGTCTGAATCAGTAAAGGATAGTCTTTAAAATGCAACAAAAGTAAAATCTTTGGAATAGGTGAAGCAAGGTGAAACATAAAAGTCAAGACTTTGCAATCTTTTACTTGTTGGCTGTTATTGAGAAGGAGGAATGTATTTTCCGTGAATGTGAGGCAAGATGGTGGTTAACAGTCAAAATTCTAAACTTCTTCTAAAAGTCAAACTTCTCTAAACTTCTTTCACTCACATCCTCCTTCGGTCTCTCACAATCCACCCTATTCCCGACTCACCTTGATGGACACTCCATTGACCTGGTATTTTCCTACCTCTGCTCTATATCTGACACCACCTATTGTCCTTTTCCCATTTCTGATTATCACCTGGTCACCTATAATATTAATGCTAAACCCACTTCTCCATCCCGCTGCCTGTACCTGAAGAAATACACATGCTGTGGATCTGCTCCAGTTTTCAAAAATCATTCAAAATCTGATCTTGCTACAGCACACTATAACAAAACTCTCTCCTCTGCATTAGACACACTTGCCCCTCCACAGCTGTGCAAAATGCCACACCATCAGTTACAGCCCTGGCATGCTCAGCAAACACGCTGTTTGCAAAATGCTGCCGTACTGCTGAGCGTGTGTGGAGGAAAACTCACTCTGAACCTGATTTCATACACTATAAGTTTATTCTTCGTTCATACACTTCTGCCCTTCAATTAGCCAAGCAAACCTACTTCTCTTCTCTCATATCTACTCTTTCCTCAAACCATAAACGACTCTTCTCCACTTTTAACTCTCTCCTCTACCCACCTGCTCCACCACCCCCATCTGTCTTTAGTGCTCAAGATCGGATAGTACATGTTTAAACAAAACACGTACTATCCAAAGCAACATCCCAACACCAATCTGCAATATTCCAACAACAGGCCCAATTACTCCCTCTGCCATCCTCTGTATCTTCCATCCAGCCACTGAGAATGAAGTTTCTTCCTTACTATCTTCCTCACACCTTCCCATCTAATTCCCTCCCTGTCTTCCACCCGAACTCCTGCTCTTACCCACATCTTCAACCTATCTCTCTCTACCGGATCATTCCCATCTTCTTTCAAACACGCAAAAGTCACTCCCATACTCAAAAAACCCTCCCTCGACCCTAATTCTCCTGAAAACCCCATATCACTACTTCCACTAACATCAAAACTCCTTGAAAAACTAGTTTAAAATTGCCTAACCCACTTCCTGTCTGCCAACTCCTTGCTTGACCCACTGCAATCCGGATTCCGCCCAAAACACTCAACTGAGACTGCCCTTACCAAGGTTACAAATGATCTTCTCTCTGCTAAAAATATTGGCCACTACTCTATACTCATCTTACTTGACCTCTCAGCTGCCTTCAACACAGCTGACCACCCCCTCCTCCTACAGACCCTTAGCTCTTTTGGCCTCTGTGACACTGCTCTTTCCTGGATTCACTCCTATCTTTCTCACAGGTCTTTTTCTGTGTCATTTGCCAGCGACTCCTCCTCTCCTATGCCTCTGTCTGTTGGAGTACCTCAAGGATCTGTTCTGGGTCCTCTACTCTTCTCCATCTATACTTCTTCGCTGGGTAAACTTATCAACAGTTATGGCTTCAAACATCACCTCTATGCTGATGACACCCAGATCTACCTCTCCACCCCTGCTCTCTCTCCCTCTGTCCTTTCTCATGTCAGCGACTGATTATCTGGTATTTCTTCCTGGATGGCCTCTCACCACCTAAAGATTAACATGTCCAAGACTGAGCTCCTTCTTATCCCCCCCCCTCAAGATCTACGCCGGCTTCTGACTTCTCTATCCCTGTTGACGGCATCACCATTTCTCCATCGCCCCAAGTCCGCTGCCTCAGAGTCACACTTGACTCAAATCTATCCTTCGTCCCCCATATCCAATCGCTTTGTATAGTTGTGACTTCTTAAGGCTGTGACACACTGCAAGTGGAGCGGCGCACAGCGTGTAGATGCAGCTGTGTGCACTCAGTGTGTCCTGCCTTTTCATCTCTGAGCACTCTGCTGCATCAGCAGGGCTGGATTTACATGTCAGGTGCCTGTAGGCACAAAAACATGAAGCGCCCCCCCACACCCCCCACACCCCCAATAAAAAGTGGAAAAAAATTAGGACTTTTTTTTATTATTGTTTAGGACAACTAAAAATAAATATTAGATGTAAAATTACATTTTCCCTTTTATGAAGATACACAAATACATACACCAATTGCAATATTTGTTGTAATGGAAGCTACACCAAAAATCAATATTCACTTAACTCAAATGGCCATACAATTTTTATAATTTTTTGTATAAAAAAAACAAATAATGTAAAACTTTTAATGCAAAATATTCTAAAGAAAACCCTATTTAAAGGGACATAAAATGTGACAGTTTGCTAGGACATTTTATTATTGCACTAGTGCTTGCACAGAAGTGTGTTAGCCTCTTGCAAAAGAGTTAAACACATAGTCAATGTCAGTTCTGAGACAGCAATACACATCTGTGCAGACCCAGATGGGCTCATAGGACATGTTTAAAATATAAAAAATATAAATATAAAATGTAGGTCTTTTTTCCACTACATGAAAATAATCTTGTGAACTCTGATATTTTTGGTACAAATACACACAGATGTTAATTTTATTTTGTTCTGAAATATAAATATAATATGATGTTGCTCTCAAAGGAAAACATGTAATGTTGTAGATTATATGTAATCCAGGGGTACACAAATGTGTTTAAAATTAGAAATTCAATTTACCACAAAACACAAACATACCACACTTACTTGATAAAAGAACAGATTAACAATTTTTAATGTGATGTGTGTGTATGTATATGTATATGTATATATATATATATATATATATATATATATATATATATATATATATATATATATACACACACACATACATATATATATATATATATATACATACATACATCGAAATACATACAAACAAATATGATATGTGAGTGGTTTACACACATACACATTTTGCAGCCTTACAGTCTACAAACTTTGTTGTTAAAGTGCCCTAAAGGCTGTAAATCACAATCGGCAACTTGTAATAAAGAGCAGAGCAGCTAGTCCCACATAACCTCCTCACCTCCAAGGCCTTTATAGAACAAAAACATTCATCCTGAAGCAGAATTTAACCCCCTGGCTATCAAAATGCACTACAGCACATAACAAGTGAATACACTGCAACCCTTTCTGGTAGCCAAGGGGTTAAAGTGCGCTGCTTGTTATGTTGTCATTCTAGGCAGCATTAGAAGCATTGTACAGTCCTAACCTGTTGTTCTGAAGCTTTCATTCCTTCAACAAAAAGTGTCTGCTACACATCAGCATGGAGCTTGGCTGTGTGAGGCAACAGAAGTACATAAAATAAAAGTGAAACTAAACATGCCTGGCGAAAATAGGAGGGGTTTAGTTTTAATCTTTGCCCCTCTCTCCTTCATGGCTCCCTCAACTGCTGTAACATATTCCCAATGAAACACTCGACTCTGTAAGCACCTGGTAGCACAATTCTTACTAAAATTATTATTATTTTTTTATTACTGACAGGCAGGCACCCCTCACTGCAAGGCGCCTGTAGGCACATGCCTACTGTGCCTAATGGGAAATCCGGCCCTGTGCGTCAGGTCACGTAGCTGAGTGCTCAGAGATGAAATATCTGAACTTCAGAAGCAGCTACTTCGCCTCGCACCGCATCGCTTGCAGTGTGTCACAGCCTTTAGGAGCAACCATCCTGGAACTCAGTCAATCAAATCAACGCGTTTCAGCTGACACAGCCTTTCTCAAGATAGTGATACATATGTTTCAAGTTGGAAAACTTTGATTGGCATATCTGCATACACTTGTTTTTCATGGTATAGTGTATAATGCTTTAGTACTTCTGTGCTTAGGCTATGTGATTTTATTGTATTGGTTTATGTCTGCTGGCCAGATGTACTGTATGTACACAGGTTTTTATATGCGGTTATGTGTATATGTTTCACACACAATGCATCCTTTTGTATCAATTTAATAAATTTGTTTACAAGAGTGATGTATCCCCTCGCTTTTATACAGGATTTCTCTAAACCATGTTTGCATATATATATATATATATTTTTAGTTACGTAAAGAACATTGACATATGAAATATTCATATTTTCATGTTGAGTTTGCACTAATGAGAATATGTTATGGTGTTTGCGCAAGAGTGGGGTGTTTTTTCCCCAATTTTTTTCCCCCCATTAACTTCTATGAGGGGGGATACTTGAACGTGAACACAATATTCTAAATTTGGATTTTTGCGCTAGTCCGGTTACCGCTAGAGCAAAAACAGTTTACTTTCAACCTGTGAAGCGAATCCTATTTCTACCACGCACATAAAGCTAAAAAAAATTATATCACTTGCATGCAACAGTTAGTGTGCCACTTGTAATCTAGACCATTACCTATTGTGCATAGAGTCCATTAGAACTCTGCAAGTAATTGCATGCATCAGTGTTTGTGAGAAGATTATTATTATTTATAACAAAGGTATAAAATGTATGTGTTAATCAGTCAATTCATTATACAAAAAAATAAATGAATTGATGTCTCATTATAGCTGACATATTTCCATGAGGATAGTTGACAGGTAACAAACGTTCCTTATTGTCAAGATTTATGTTCTGTTCATTAATCATCTTTATGGGAAGCGAGAACTACCTACAAGCTTATTCTATTTATATTAATTTGTTAATAACAGGAGGTTTCTTTTGTATCTAATGTGCAATCACTTTCGGCCAGATTACGAGTTTTGCGTTAGAGGCTATGCGGTGCTAACGAGCAGTTTTCTCTCACCGCTCACTTACCTGCAGCGCTGGTATTACGGGTTTTTACAAACCCGGCGTTAAAAGGCAAGAAGTGAGCGTTGAGCAAAATTGTACTCCTTACCGCACTTCAATACCAGCGCTGCTTAAGTCAGCGGTGAGCTGGTCGTACGTGCTCGTGCACGATTTCCCCATAGGAATCAACGGGGAGAGCCGGCTGAGAAAAAGTCTAACACCTGCAAAAAAGCAGCGTAAAACTCTGTAACGCAGCCCCATTGATTCCTATGGGGAAATAAAATTTATGTTTACACCCTTACAAGAACCCCGAATCTAAACACCTCTAATCTTACACTTATTAACCCCTAATCTGCCGCCCCCGACATCGCCAACATCTACATTATATTTATTAACCCCTAATCTGCCGCCCCCAATGTCGCCGCAACCTACCTACACTTATTAACCCCTAATCTGCCTAATTGTTTTTAATTTAGTAAATTTATTTAATTATAGTGTAGTGTTAGGTGTTAGTGTAACTTAGGTTAGGTTTTATTTTACAGGTCAATTTGTATTTATTTTGGCTAGGTAGTTATTAAATAGTTAATAACTATTTAATAACTATTCTACCTAGTTAAAATAAATACAAACTTGCCTGTAAAATAAAAATAAACCCTAAGCTAGATACAATGTAACTATTAGTTATATTGTAGCTAGCTTAGGGTTTATTTTATAGGTAAATATTTAGTTTTAAATAGGAATAATTTGGTTAATGATAGTAATTTGTATTTAGATTTATTTAAATTATATTTAAGTTAGGGGGTGTTAGGGTTAGGGTTAGACTTAGTAGCAGCGAAATTGGGGGCGACAGATTAGGGGTTAATACAACTAATGAAGGTGTCAGCGATGTTTGGGGCAGCAGATTAGGGGTTACTAAGTATAAAGTAGGTGGCTGCGATGTCCGGAGCGGCAGATTAGGGGTTTATAAGTATAATGTAGGTGGTGGCGATGTTAGTGGCGGCAGATTAGGGGTTAATAATATTTAACTAGTGTTTGCGAGGCGGGAGTGTAGCGGTTTAGGGGTTAATATGTTTATTATAGTTGCACCGATGTCCGGAGCGGCAGATTAGGGGTTAAAAAATTATTTTAGTGTTTGCGATGTGGGAGGGCCTCGGTTTAGGGGTTAATAGGTAGTTTATGGGTGTTAGTGTACTTTTTAGCACTTTAGTTATGAGTTTTATGCTACAGCGTTGTAGTGTAAAACTCATAACTACTGATTTTAGAATGCGTTACTGATCTTGGAGGTAGAGGGTGTACTGCTCACTTTTTGGCCTCCCAGGACAGACTCGTAATACCAGCGCTATGGAAGTCCCATAGAAAAAAGGGTTTACAAAGTTTATGTAAGTCGTTTTGCTGTAAGGCCAAAGAAGTGTGCGGTGCCCCTAAACCTGCAAGACTCATAATAGCAGCAGTAGTGAAAAAGCAGCGTTAGGACCTGTTAACGCTGCTTTTTTAGCCTAACGCACAACTCGTAATCTAGCCGTTTGTCTGCAAAGCTAATAGTGTCCATTACCTTGTAATAATAAAAAACCTCTGCAAGTTTAATACTTTCTAGAGTATATACAATTTGTATCAATAAAAACGCAAGCATAGAAAGTTAAAGAGAAAATATTTTTAAATAAGTGTAGTGAAAAAAACTTTGTAGCATACTTTAAATATAGTTCCCTCTTCCTGTAATTTCATTCTGAAAGTTTTGAGCTTTCCAATTATGAAAATTTGAAGTACATACTACAAACACAAGCAAATAAAAACAGATATGTCCAAACAGAAAGACAAAATGTATATGTGGCACACTACCACTTCCTTATAAAACAAAATAAATTATTACAATAATATAATTCACATAGAAATTGAGTTTTTGTAATCACCCAAGATAATACTCTCAATATGAATTGGGTGGAATAAAAACATGGGTCTCTAATGTCAGAGTTCTTTTAGAAAAAATGTTGTAGTCTCCATTAAGTACTTTGTGCACATGTTCCTTCTTTGTATTCTACTGGTGTGTTGGAAAGTTAGGTGACTTGGGAGCGCTAAAAGGATAAGCCAAAGTGTTACATATATAGACAGAGAATATTAATGTATCAAATTGCTCTGACTGATCAAAGTGAACAAGTGTAGAAGATAAACCGCAAATGTTATTTGATCAGTTAAGAAACAATATAAGAACAGTATATGTTCAGACTAAAATGAGTATAAATATAATAATAAATAATAAGTAAACTATAGATATAATACTAATAAATCCCAGGATGATTGAAGGTGCTGGTTACATGTAAGTCATACAATGATTTAATAAATAGATACATAAAACGCTAAAACATCATAAAACACACTATTTGGTCGACCTACTAAAATAATACAATAATACTACAATAATACAATGCACTGTGTATATATATATATATATATGTTTATCAATGCCTCGAAAGATGTAAACTATAAACAACAGTATTATCAAGTAAATAAAAGACAACAACACTATTTTAGGAATAATGAATACTACCAACAACCAGAAGATAGACAGTCAGGTTATCAATATCCTAAACGTCCGGAAGGGTTTAGCCAATATAGTTTAGATAAAAGAGAATACAATAGAGGTCCATCTCAGAATGGGAATCAAAATTGGAGAGGAAGCAGATACTCAAACAATAGTTGGAGAAATACCCAAAATACATCAAGAAAAGATTTTAATAAATGGCAGACACCAAAATTGTATTATAATCAGAATCCCAAAAGTAATATGCATTTCAGTTCCCCAAAGGTAATTCCTACTCACAATTGATTTCAACCTCTAACTTTCCCAGAGAATAATAAAAGAGAAAATCAATATATAGTAAATGAAGAACCCAAACAGGGTCCAAGTGGATTGGGGACCCGACAGGCACATTTTTTAGAGCGAGATCAAAATTGGGGAGATGGAAATCCAAACCATCACCAACAAAATCAAAGAAAAAGAAGGGCCTCCGAAAACGGGGAGGAAGAGGGAGCGGATTACAGAAATCCCAAAACAAAAAGATTCTAGTAGAGAAGGATAAAAATAGTATTTTTAACCTTAGTGATATCCAATAAACTGGCAAACAAAAATAAGTTTTAGATAAGGGGTTGTCCTTTGCACCATCACAAAGAGTCAATAAGTTTAATGCATTTATAGATGCGCATAAATTCGTAAGCAACCTCACAGTTAAGAAATGGTTTCTAAGAGACCCTTGCGAAAGAAACAATTAGGTGACACTAGATAGTACATCCTCTTTTAAATACACAAATCTAAGAGAAAAATCTCGATTCTACCCAAAATATATAAAGGGAGGACCTTTAGAGACTTTTGAGATGCTGATTACAAATGATATACAAAATCTAAATTTGGATAAATGTATAAAAAAACATCCAAATATAACAAAAGCACAATTATCTGATATAAAAGAACTTGAGGATAATAATATGGTGGTGGTTAAGCCTGCAGATAAGGGGGGGTTATAGTTTTGATGAATAAAGATGACTATCTTAAAATGTGTAACCAACTATTAGACGATAAAGAAACGTATAAGATTTTAACAAAAGATCTGACTGGCGATTTTCTAAGGCCTAGATTTAGAGTTTGGCGTTAGCCGTGAAAACCAGCGTTAGAGGCTCCTAACGCTGGTTTTAGGCTACCTCCGGTATTTGGAGTCACTAAAAAAAGGGTCTAACGCTCACTTTTCAGCCGCAACTTTTCCATACCACAGATCCCCTTACGTCAATTGCGTATCCTATCTTTTCAATGGGATCTTTCTAACTCCGGTATTTAGAGTCGTGTCTGAAGTGAGCGTTAGACATCTAACGACAAAACTCCAGCCGCAGGAAAAAAGTCAGTAGTTAAGAGCTTTCTGGGCTAACGCCGGTTCATAAAGCTCTTAACTACTGTACTCTAAAGTACACTAACACCCATAAACTACCTATGTACCCCTAAACCGAGGTCCCCCCACATCGCTGCAACTCAATAAAATTTTTTTAACCCCTAATCTGCCGACCGCCAACTACGTTATCCTTATGTACCTCTAATCTGCTGCCCCTAACACCGCCGACCCCTATATTATATTTATTAACCCCTAATCTGCCCCCCTCAACGTCGCCTCCACCTGCCTACACTTATTAACCCCTAATCTGCCGAGCGGACCGCACCGCTACTATAATAAAGTTATTAACCCCTAATCCGCCTCACTAACCCTATAATAAATAGAAATGGAGCCGGTCGTCATCGGATGAAGATAGAAGATGCCGCTTGGATCAAGATGGTTGCCGGTCCGGATCGCCTCTTCTTCCCGGATAGGATGAAGACTTTGGAGCCTCTTCTGGACCTCTTCAGCCACCGGATGATGGATCGCCAGCCCCCGCTTGGGTTGGATGAAGATTTTGGAGCCAGGACGGATCGGTGATACCTGGTGAGGTGAAGACAAGGTAGGATGATCTTCAGGGGCTTAGTGTTAGGTTTATTTAAGGGGCATACAAATAGAGAAGCGCTCTACCAGGAACGAACAACAGCTCAGTGGCTTGTTCTATGGCGATTTACCACCCGGAAGCAGCCTCTTTTAGACCAGTGTGCTTTTCACAGAAGAAAACTTTCCTGAAATATATCAGTCTGATCCCGCCAAGTAAGGTCAGTCCAGCCCCGAAATACCAGGCAATTCTCCTCTGAACAAGGAACATGACAACCCCAGACGATCGTTTCGGCCTCCTATGGGCCTCGTCAGTGAGGTGCAGCCACATTCCTCTAAGCACACTGGGCAAGGAGTCCACGTCTGGTTTCCCCCATCACCCATAGGGAGACTTCCCCAGGGTCATAATAATTTGCATACAAAGAGAGAAGCGCTCTACCAGGAATGAACAACAGCTCAGTGGCTTGTTCTATGGCAATTTACCACCCGGAAGCAGCCTCTTTTAGACCAGTTTGCTTTTCACAGAAGAAAACTTTCCTGAAGTATATCAGTCTGATCCCGCCAAGTAAGGTCAGTCCAGCCCCGAAATACCAGGCAATTCTACTCTGAACAAGGAACATGACAACCCCAGACGATCGTTTCGGCCTCCTATGGGCCTCGTCAGTGAGGTGCAGCCACATTCCTCTAAGCACACTGGGCAAGGAGTCCACGTCTGGTTTCCCCCATCACCCATAGGGAGACTTCCCCAGGGTCATAATAATTTGCATACAAACAGAGAAGCGCTCTACCAGGAACGAACAACAGCTCAGTGGCTTGTTCTATGGCGATTTACCACCCGGAAGCAGCCTCTTTTAGACCAGTGTGCTTTTCACAGAAGAAAACTTTCCTGAAGTATATCAGTCTGATCCCGCCAAGTAAGGTCAGTCCAGCCCCGAAATACCAGGCAATTCTCCTCTGAACAAGGAACATGACAACCCCAGACGATCGTTTCGGCCTCCTATGGGCCTCGTCAGTGAGGTGCAGCCACATTCCTCTAAGCACACTGGGCAAGGAGTCCACGTCTGGTTTCCCCCATCACCCATAGGGAGACTTCCCCAGGGTCATAATAATTTGCATACAAAGAGAGAAGCGCTCTACCAGGAACGAACAACAGCTCAGTGGCTTGTTCTATGGCGATTTATTTAAGGGGGGTTTGGGTTAGATTAGGGGTATGTGGGTGGTGGGTTGTAATGTTGGGGGGGGGTATGTATGTTTTTTTTTACAGGCAAAAGAGCTGAACTTCTTGGGGCATGCCCTGCAAAGGGCCCTGTTAAGGGCTGGTAAGGTAAAAGAGCTTTGAACTTTAGTAATTTAGAATAGGGTAGGGCATTTTTTATTTTGGGGGTCTTTGTTATTTTATTAGGGGGCTTAGAGTAGGTGTAATTAGTTTAAAATTGTTGTAATATTTTTCTTATGTTTGTAAATATTTTTTTATTTTTTGTAACTTAGTTCTTTTTTATTTTTTGTACTTTAGTTAGTTTATTTCATTGTAGTTATTTGTAGATATTGTATTTAATTAATGTATTGATAGTGTAGTGTTAGGTTTAATTGTAGGTAATTATAGGTATTTTATTTAATTAATTTAATGATAGTATAGTGTTAGGTTTAATTGTAACTTAGGTTAGGATTTATTTTACAGGTAATTTTGTAATTATTTTAACTTGGTAGCTATTAAATAGTTCTTAACTATTTAATAGCTATTGTACCTGGTTAAAATAATAACAAAGTTGCCTGTAAAATAAATATTAATCCTAAAATAGCTACAATGTAATTATAATTTATATTGTAGCTATATTAGGATTTATTTTACAGGTAAGTATTTAGCTTTAAATAGGAATAATTTATTTAATAAGAGTTAATTAATTTCGTTAGATTAAAATTATATTTAATTCAGGGGGGTGTTAGTGTTAGGGTTAGACTTAGCTTTAGGGGTTAATACATTTATTAGAATAGCGGTGAGCTCCGGTCGGCATATTAGGGCTTAATAATTGAAGTTAGGTGTCGGCGATGTTAGGGAGGGCAGATTAGGGGTTAATACTATTTATTATAGGGTTAGTGAGGCGGATTAGGGGTTAATAACTTTATTATAGTAGCGCTCAGGTCCGCTCGGCAGATTAGGGGTTAATAAGTTTAGGCAGGTGGAGGCGACGTTGTGGGGGGCAGATTAGGGGTTAATTAATATAATATAGGGGTCGGCGATGTTAGGGCAGCAGATTAGGGGTACATAGGGATAATGTAAGTAGCGGCGGTTTACGGAGCGGCAGATTAGGGGTTAATAATAATATGCAGGGGTCAGCGATAGCGGGGGCGGCAGATTAGGGGTTAATAAGTGTAAGGTTAGGGGTGTTTAGACTCGGGGTACATGTTAGGGTGTTAGGTGCAGACGTAGGAAGTGTTTCCGCATAGCAAACAATGGGGCTGCGTTAGGAGCTGAACGCGGCTTTTTTGCAGGTGTTAGGTTTTTTTCAGCTCAAACAGCCCCATTGTTTTCTATGGGGGAATCGTGCACGAGCACGTTTTTTGAGGCTGGCCGCTTGCGTAAGCAACTCTGGTATCGAGAGTTGAAGCTGCGTTAAATATGCTCTACGCTCCTTTTTTGGAGCCTAACGCAGCCTTTATGTGGACTCTCAATACCAGAGTTATTTTTATGGTGCGGCCAGAAAAAAGCCGGCGTTAGATTTTCGGGTCGTTACCGACAAAACTCCATATCTAGCCGTTAATGAATTAATGAATCTTATTGATAGAGCCAAAGTACTTGGTATTTTGAATGATAAGGAAACTGGTTATCTAATCCCCATTAATCCCAGAATCCCTCTTTTATACTTTCTACCAAAAATCCAAAAGAGTGTGTCAAATCCTCCTGGGAGACCGATAGTCTCCAGGATTGATTCTATTACTGCAAATTTATCTGAATATATTGATCTATTTTTACAAGATTATATAAAAACCCTGCCCTCGTATCTGAAGGACTCCACTGATGTCCTTCGGATTCTAGGGAATGTACAGTGGGGAGACAATTTTCTGTTAGTCATGTGCTATGTTTCTGCATTTTATACATGCATTAAACATGATTTTGGGATTGAAGCCATTAAGTTCTATCTTAATAAAGATCCTAAATTGTTGAATGAGCAAAAGTTTTTATAATTGAAAGCATCAATTTCATTTTGTCTCATAATTATTTTAATTTTAATGGAAAATTTTATCTGCAACAATGTGGTACAGCAATGGGGACCAGATTTGCCCCCAGTTATGCTAATCTTTTTATTGGTCTGTGGGAATTTAATTTTCCTCGACTCAAGTGACTTGGGGGCAAATCTAGTCTCCTACAAATGCTATATCGATGATATTTTAATTATTTGGAGAGGTACAAAAGAAGAACTGGAATGGTTCTTCTCCAGAAATCTAAAATTTACCTATGAAATAAATAATAATAGTATTAATTTGTTGGACCTTCAAATAGATGTTGTAGATGCTAAAAATTAAGACTAAAACATTTTTCAAACCAGTTGATGCCAATGGGTATATCCACGCAGAAAGCTGCCATTTAGATAAATGGAAAAAGAACATTCCAAAAAGTCAATTTATGCGCATTAGGAAAAATTGCATGACTGACTCAGATTTCATTGATATAAATAAGTGATGAGAGACAGCTCCTTTTCAAACAGGGGCACAGGAAAGGGTTAGCCAAACCCCAATATCAATTTCAAAAAGGTAATTTTCCAGCCTCCAGTAGATTTTTAAAAGACCTTTATTAGTTTCTTACAGGGTCCATTGTAACAACAACGACGTTTCGAACCTATACCAGGTTCTTAATCATGTTTAAGATGATTAAGAACCTGGTATAGGTTCGAAACGTCGTTGTTGTTACAATGGACCCTGTAAGAAACTAATAAAGGTCTTTTAAAAATCTACTGGAGGCTGGAAAATTACCTTTTCAGATTTCATTGAGCAATCAGATGTTTTAGTAAATAAAATTTTAAATAAGGGATATAAGTTAGACTTAATAGAATCAAGAGATAAAGCTTTGGAATTAAATAAAGTAGATTTATTTGCTCAAAAGAAGAAAAAAACTATTACAGAATCGAACAATATGGTTGAATTAAAGATTCCATTTATAACCCAATATAATGAGGATAATAAGAGGTTGGAAAAAATTCTAAAGAAACATTGGTATATTCTTAAATCAGACGATATGTTGGGTCCACTCATTCCTCAATATCCGACTATAGTATACAGAAAATGTAGAAATCTTAAAACTCATCTAGCTCCTACTGACTTGAAAAGGGGAGGTCATTACATAAGTAAAGATAGGGATTTGAGAGGGAATAAAATTGCGTGTTTTTTTCCATGTCTCAGCTGTAAGGCCTGTAAACATTCAAAGAAATGTAGAATATTCAAATCAGGAGTAACAAAAAAGGATTTCAAAATAAATGATGTTTTGAGATGTACAGATTATAATGTAGTTTATCTTCTTGAATGTTTATGTGAGACCCAATATGTAGGAGAGTTGACAAGGCCTGTCAAGGATAGAATAAGAGAGCATATCAACTCAATTGAGAATATGGATTTGGATAGAAATAAGGAACTCCCCATTCCCAAACATTTTAAGAAGTGCAATTATGGCAATACTAAGCATTTAACTTACACTGTAATAGACAAAGTGAAACCCAATTGGAGAGGCTGTAATGTCCAAAAAGAGCTTCTAAAATTAGAAGCAAAGTGGATTTTTGATTTAAAACCCCTAACACCATATGGTCTGAATTTGGAATTCAATTTGGGATGTTTCCTATGACTTAATTTATAAAAAATGATAAAATATTAATTTTTATGAAAGATAATGTAGTCTTAGCCTTTAGCTTCGTTCTATGCTTTTAAAAGATTAAAATAGAAAGAAAAAATTAGGGTCTTTCAGGGAATGTCTAATATACTGGTCTTACATTAAGGTTTATAATACAATTATTTACTGACTGCATTATACTGTATATATAAATAAATATATTTTATATTTATCCATCTTGTGTACATTGAAGGTGCTGGAATGTTTGTTGTAAATAAGATTAATTTATTGCACATTTATTAGATGTTCATGTTTATTATGTTTATTATACTTATAGTATTTATATTAATATGAAGTATTTTATTTTCATGTTTATCTTATGTTGTAATAATTTTATTCTGTAATTATCACTTTTTTAAGCACATATGAAATATAACAGCACTACCAATTTATATAGTTTTTTTATGCTGTTATAGTAGGGCCTTTATTCATCCAATAGGATTAATAGGTTAGATATAAAGGGAGCATGTAGCCATGCCCCATTATGAGCTTGAAAAATAAAGTAATTTGAAACACGTTGCTCATTCTCGCTTCTGTAGTGAAACACACCTGTTATTCTGCTGATTTTAGAATTTGGCAAATAAACTCCAATAGTGGTGCAATAATATTGCCGAAGGCAGACCTGAGGGCTTTCTGATTTGTTGATTACGATCAGAACCAACGGAGACATTATCTGCAGCCACTGAGATTCCGCCTAATCTTTTTATATTATTTTGCATATTAATATACACCTGTCAGGGTGGTACGTAGGATAGAGGCTTGTTGGATAGATACCACACACGGAGTCCGTTGTTTGGGAACTTGCCATACAGTGAAACTGGAGTGATCTTTATCGGACGCCGACACAAGCAGTTTTAACTGTGAGTACGGATATTGTTTCTTATCCACGCTACCCTATGCTGCACTAAAGGGAACTCCCCTTCTCTATAGGTGGAACTACACTCGATACACATATTGATATTGAAATACTTTTATGTCATCATATGATTATCATTTAAGTATCGATCCCTTTTTTATTCACAGTGCTTTGTATACACAGTACATTGTATTATTGTAGTATTATTGTATTATTTTAGTAGGTCGATCTAATAGTGTGTTTTATGATGTTTTAGTGTTTTATGTAATTATTAAATCATTGTATGACTTAATGTAACCAGCACCTTCAATCATCCTGGGATTTATTAGTATTTTATCTATAGTTTACTTATTATTTATTATTATATTTATACTTATTTTAGTCTGAACATATACTGTTCTTATATTGTTTCTTAACTGATCAAATAACATTTGCGGTTTATCTTCTACACTTGTTCACTTTGATCAGTCAGAGCAATTTGATACATTTATATTCTCTGTCTATATATGTTACACTTTGGCTTATCCTTTTAGCGCTCCCTAGTCACCTAATTTTCCATTACTGTTTTTTTATAGGGCTTTTGGAGAGATCCCTATTTTCTAGTTGGAGTATGTTGTAACTATTTTTGGCGCTGGTCACACCCCTTACTTTTTATTCTACTGGTGTGAACATACTGAACTCCGCATATACAATATTTGATATATATATCATCTAAGATGAACTACACTTACAAAAATGCAAATATTAAAACCTGACGTGTGAATTTGGCAGCTCCGTTAGCTCTTTTTGGAGCCAAGTTTCTTACCGTGAAAGTGCAACACACTAAGATCTGTGCAAATCCAGATCTTAGTGTGTTGAACTTTCACAAGAATAAATCCTGCTCTGTAAAAAGATGAAGTCCTCAAGCGTCCACCTTCTTCAGCATTCAGAATCCACACATATAATTGAAACATTCCCTAGTTGTAAACAACTGAAATGTTTCATCTTCTGATGTAATATATGTGCATGCACATATTGTATACTTTTGTATACTCATTTTAAAGAGAAATAATTTTTGGGTCAGTCCATCTCAAGTGTTCCAATAATTGTAAAGTTGGTTGCTTAACCATTTTTTATTTTCCTAATTGTTTTGAGTGCTAACCTCTTTGTATTGGTATTGCAAAACCACCATTTATTTTTGTTTGTTTTTTTAAATAGAAATTTGTATTAAATTTCAAGTAAAACCGTATTTGGCAATAATAATACAAGTACAAAGGAGTTTATTACAGGAAAAATAGGTAAATCACAAGATTTTACAATAGCTAAGGTTGCAAATAACACAAATTAGTCTTAAAAAGAACTCCTCTTACAAAGAATGAGAATGAATACTTATCCTGTGTAAATATATAAAAGTTATCTTCTCAGCCAATGACAATCGAAATAGAATGTGCAGTAACGCAGAGGGGAATTTGTAGAAAGAAGAAAAAAAAGAGAGGAGGGAAGCCCAGAGATCAGGTCCAAAGGTCTATTGTATCCCAAGGTTCCCAAATATAGTACAATAATTTGGTTTGTAATATAGATCTATGAAAATGTTCTTCCATACGCTTTAGATATTTTACTAGATCTAGGATACCTTTCCAGTGCAGGGAAGTGTGTTTTTTGCAATGGAGAGTTTTGTGGCCATCAATATACATATAATGTATAATATATATATATATATATATATATATATATATATATATAATTTCAAGTAATAGATCCGCACTCGCTGGACTTTCAAAAAACAATAGTTTATTGTGTACAGTGACATTTCGGGGAGCAAACTGTCCTCTTCATCAGACCAAACTGATTTGGTCTGATGAAGGGGACAGTTTGCTCCCAGAAACATCACTGTACACAAAAAAACTATTGTTTTTTTAAAGTCCAGCGAGTGCGGATCTATTACTTGGATTTGGATATTGCTGCTCCTGACACCCTGGCTCGTATCTTAAGAGGTGAGAGTGCAAATTCCTATGAACTTTCATATATATATATATATATATCCAGGAAAAAAAGCAGGCACTCTCCAGTATTTGCAAAAAAGGATAACTTTTAATCCACAATAGCGTGACGTTTCATAGTTTCACCTCCGTCCTCAGACTTAACAATGATAGTGACCATAAATACATCTTTATATACACATAATATTATCATTACTTACCCAATCACCAAGACACTGTGCAAACATTTGCAGCAAATACAGGCGCATTGCTTGCGTCATTACAGAGCACCGTAAGTTGCCATAGTAACCTGCTGAGTCAAGTAAACAACATTAGTGGTAAGTTATTTTAGAACTTCTAACAAGTAAACTAAAACTGCAGCCTAGCTAAAGGCAAAGCAGACGGTTAACTTAAAATCAACAGTACATATCAACAACGTCAGCAGAGCAAAGCAAATATGCAATCGTAATGTATTGTAGGTGCTCGCTAAATAGAAAAACCATAACATTATAATACATTAGAAAATACAAATGTAAATACAAATAACTACATCTAGTGGCTACTGTATCAAAGATTAAATGACTATAAAACAGCAATTGCAGAAGTACATTTAACACAGGGGATAATATAAACAAAGGCTATCTATATTGATAATATACGGCAGTTATAATATATTCTAATCCTACACTAGTAGCTCTGGTATAACAGACCATTGACTATGTAGCAAAATATATCTATGAATTTACATAAAACTATGTCATTCTATTTTTACATAAAACTATGCCATTCTATTTTTGCATTCAGACCCTTAGGGCTTAAGGTTTCGAGCTCAAATGTCCACCTTGCTTCTCTTTGCAGGAGTATTTTATTCCGATCTCCTCCTCTTTGCATTGGCGGTACATGGTCAATTATGGTGTAGCGCATATCTGCTACACCATGGCCACTTTCCAAAAAATGTCTTGCCACAGGTTGATCAGTTTCTTTGTTCTTTATCGTGGTGCGTATTGCACTTTTATGAATGGCCATCCTTGTCCTTAGGTCGTTGCTTGTTTTACCAACATAAAACAAACTACACGGACAATATAACAGGTACACAATATACTTCGTAGAGCACGTCATCCTATGTTTATGAGTGTATTTCTTTTTGTTTCTGGGATAGTTGAAGAACTTTCCTGTTTGTAACCCATTGCAAGTAGTGCATCTGCTGCATTTGTAACAGCCTGGTTTACTTCCATCTAGCCAGGTTTTTGAGCTATAACAGTGTATAGGGTCTGTCTTTTGTAGTATGTCCTTAAGTGATTTACCCTTTTTAAAACCCACTCTAGGGGGATCCATATTTTTTAAGGGGAGTGTATCGTCTGAACACAATATTTCACAGTTCTTTTTGAGTATGGAAGCAAATTAATTCTTGTCTGCTGCATATATAGTGGTCATAGTCATTTTTTCTTTGTGATTCTTGTCTGTAGCTTTCTTTTCAGCCGTACTTTCTTTAATGGAAGATATATTTTCTTGTAACATTTTGTTATGGTAGCCCCTCTTAAAGGGCCATTATACACTCATTTTTTCTTTGCATAAATGTTTTGTAAATGATCTATTTATAAATTCCATAAAGTTTTTTTTTTTTTTTTAAATGTATAATTTTGCTTATTTTTAAATATCATTGCTCTGATTTTCAGACTCCTAACCAAGCCCCAAAGTTTTATTTGAATACCGTCAGCTACCTTCTCCAGCTTGCTCCTGTTTGTGTAAAGGGTCTTTTCATATGCAAAAGAGGGGGGGGGGGAGTGTCTTATTTCCCACTTGCATTGGGCTTTCCATCTGCCTTTTCAACAGAGCTAAACTGAAAGCTTCTAAGTACGTTTTTAAACCATTTTATACTGGATTTTTATATCAGTATCTGTGCATCGTTTTCTTTTTAATGAAAAGATTTCTCATTTCCTCTGTTTGAATCTCTGCCTGTTCTTTATCCGTGTTATTCCTCTTCACCCTGTAGAGTTGGGATTTTGGTAAAGCTTTTTTCAATGCCGGGGGATGGCAGATTGAAGCATCAAGGAGCATCAAGGAGTGAGTTTTTGTCCGTAGGCTTTCTTAAAAGGGTAATGGCCAATCTGTCACCGTCCTTGAATAGTCTAAGATCAAGGAAATCTATTTCTGTCCGGCTGTGGTTCATTTTAAATTTTAGTGTAGTATGTTCACTATTTAGCTCTTCAAACCATCTCTGTAGTTCTTCTTCGCTTCCTCTCCAGATGACCAGTAGATCATCTATGCATCTTTTAAAATACAGGATCTCTGGTCTTTAGAAGCAGTCTGTCCCGTTTTTTTCAAACTCTGACACAAATAGATTAGCACCATACACCCTTCCACGGAGAACAGTCTTGACAAAGGTCCCTGTGAGGACTGAAACGTTGACTGAATTAATGAATTATCAATAAAATGTATGTGAACTAAGCCCTGAGTTTGCCTCTTCTCTACACGAAAGTTTATATATATATATATATATATATATATATATATATATATATATATATATATATATGTGCAAAAAGTCCAGCACTCACTATACCATAATGCTTCAGGGTGCATCCCACTCAGTTATCATTTAAAAGGCCAAAGAGAGCACTCGCCGTTATTTTCGTGTGAAACAAAAGTAAACAGAAAATGAACACTTTTGTTTGACACAAAAATAACGGTGAGTGCTCTCTTTGGCCTTTATATATATATATATATATATATATATATTTATATATATATATATATATATATATATATATATATATATATATATAATAATTTTTGGATTTTTTTTTAAGATTGAGGTGAATAGGGCCACCTTGGAGGGTAAGGTTTTTACCAGTTCTAAAAGCAGGCATAGTTTCTTTCATAAAGATGGTAAGAATCCCTGATCCATTACTCCTGGGAACTATACTCCTGAGCACTAGGAGGAGGCAAAAATCCCAAAACTCCAAAAGCCCTTAGAAATCTTTCCCACCTTACTGTAAACTAGTCTTGTCTTTACCTTCGCAGGAGGAAGGTGAAGAAGGGAGGTGTTTGTGAGAAGGGTTCTCGAAACGATTTAAGGCCCAGTTTCCCTTTAAGAGAGCTAATGTTTAGACAGAGGGAAGTCTTTGGAGTTTGGGTAGCAGCACAAAATCACCCTATGGGAGTTAGTTACAGGCCTGCCGGGGACCGATCCCTAGCCTCCTCCAGTTGGTTCAATGTTATACTCCACATATTTAGATCCTCTGCTGTCATGTGTACAGCACTGGATTGCTACCTAATGGAAGCAGATCTTTTCTGCGTATGGTAAGTCCAGTAGTGTGGGTTCCTATAAGAAAAGTGTGGGGATTGTTGTTTGGAACCTGCTTGGCTTGTAGGCTATTAGTAGGTACTCACTTATGGGTATATCATAACCTGGGGACCATTATGCCAGGCATTGTATTTGGCATGGGTATACAAGTACCTTAATTCACCCTATGTAGGCTTTGAGGTGTGTTAAGTATTTTTTATTATTATTATTAGTGTGTGTCGGTTTTTGTGCTTGTTCCTTGTTAGTGCCCGTCATTTTTCTTTGTGCAGCGTTTTTTGTTTTGGACTTTTCCTTTTTAGCATACGTGACTTATGCACACGTCGGCATTTGTTTTGCTCCCTTGCTGTTAGCATACGTCAGCTTAAATGCGCCTTTATTTCTATGCTTGTTGTGTGCGCAGTAGTAGGTGCGCTATTTACGTCTATGTGTTGTTTTTTTTAGTGCCCTTCTTTTTTCTTGCGCTTAGTCCCTTTGTGAGCAGTGGTATCTTCAGTCGGATGTCACATTAGCGTTCTACCAGTGCTATATGGATAATTAACGCTCATTAAGCTTGCTTAAGCCTCTGTTGAGGGGGTAAGAGTGGCTTTATTTTGGTTTAAGGTTATTTTTCTTACCCTGCCTTTATTGTTATGTTTAAATCATTGTTTGTCTTTTGATTTATCACATTACCTGCCTGTTAATATTTTTATTATGGGGCATACTGATTCTGTTCCCTCTTCTGTTAATACTCAGAAGCTAGATCCTCTGAACACTTTCTTACTAAAATTAGGGTTTTTTTTTGCAAGCTGGTTGACATAATCCCCCTGCTCAGCTTCAAAAATCCTGTACAGATGATCTTATGAATTCTAATCAGTCCAATACTACTCTTACTTTTAATGGTATCTGCTCTCCCTCTGTTTGTTATACATAGGGGAGTTCTTCAGATTTTGCTCCAGGATTTAAAGATTTTGTATGCTCTACTATATCTGAGATGTTGGAGGCTATGCCCCCCTCCAAGTAAGCGTAAAAAGGAGGTCCCTCAACTTCTTTATCTGATTTGAGTAAGTCTAAGTCTGTTAAGCTAAATCTTTCAGGTCCTTGTTCTTCTGATTTATCCTCTGAGGGTAAAGTGTTTTCAGATGATTAGGAGTCAGTCTCTGATCAAGAATCTGAATCTTACTCTTTTTTATTTAAGCTTGAACTTTCATTCTCTTTTAAGAGTTATACTCTTTAGGGGTTCAGGATTCTAAAGTCTCTGAGAAAAAGTCTGTTAAACAGCTGAATTTAATTTTTAAACCCTCTGTTAAGTCACCTGAAGTATTTCCGGTTCCTAATGCTATTGCTGAGATTATTTCTAAAGGTCCTAGCCTGTTATCCTTTTAAACCTGCTCAAAGATTTAAAAGGATGTTTCCTTTGTCTGTTTGTATTTTAGAGCTTTGGGAAACTATTGTTAAGGTAGATGGGACTATTTCTACTTTGGTCAAATATACTACAGTGACTTCTGAATACTTCTGAATTACATCCGTTCCAGGATGAGAAAAATCAGTCATAGCATGATACTGTATACTTCTATTACTGTGATATAAAGAACTATTCACACTTTTCAGGAGCTAAATCTATTTTTTTATATCTCTGTCTGAAGGATAATTAGAGAAGTTTTGATAGGGATAAGGAACTGGCAAAACTAGAAATTAAAAAGAAATTAAATAGATTTTTGAATTAAATACCCTAGTACCTTTTGGACTTAATGTTGACATGCAATTTTTTAAGTTAATTATGTGTTTCATTGAGAGAAAAGGTAAGAGTATGTATAGATACGTAGATATTATGAGTTGATTCAGAAGCTCTTATTTTGTAGAAATAATACATAGAGACTGTGGGGTTAATTTATCAAAGCTTCGATTGAGAATACACTGTATTTCTGCGTCACATTAAATGCAAAATAGATACATCAAAGTTAACAATGTATCAACATAGTAACATAGTAAAATGTAGGCCAATTCTTGTAACATAAAATCTGGCGAGATTAGTTCAATGCAAATCAATGCTCACGTTATTTGAGCATACTACTGGTAATTTGCCTTCACACACGACTATTCAACCCAATTAAAATTTATGAAACATTCAACTGGTACACTCGCGTCTCGATTGACACAGCAAACCTGATTTTCATTTTAATTTTTTGAGCATGCAAATGCCATAGGAATCAAAGGGATGTTACTATACTATAAAAGGGTGTGTCTACCAACACAGAAAGATTTAGTTATATGCTGTTTGTCCTCTCAAACAGTCATTAACGATTAACATGATTAATGTCTTTACATTTGCAATACTCCTTCAATCAAAAATTAATACATACACACAAAAGTAAATTTATGTGAGATTTGTTGTTTCTACTTGTAAAAATAGTTTATTTCAAGGACACAACAAGTTAACCAACTCTATATTACATTAAAGAACTGTTTTTATTCATGGACAGGAAAGAAATATTGTAAGTAAAATGACGTACAGAATAAAACTGTATGAAAACACAAGTCACGTGATAAACAGTCATGGGGGTCAAACACAATTCTGGGTAGATTACTTGATAAATAGTGAAATCCGTGCCATCGTTGCTTCATATTTATCAACAGTAAGATGTTCTTCACATCATACTTGATGCACATGAGTTTGACAGTTTTTTGATAAATAAGGACATTGAATGAAGATTCGTGTCAGCGATGTACAGCAAGCATATTTAACACAGTGAATGCGGTCAAGTAGACACATTGATAAATTGACCCCTGTGCCTTTTAATTAAGGATTTTTTTTGCAATATATGAAGAGGATCTTTGAGCAATTAACTTATTTTCATAATACCACCTTAAAATGATTTTGTGTATCTATTGGTTGAGAGACATACAAATAGTAAACGAGGAGGAATGCTCACTAATCAACCTTGAGAAAGCCACGGGAGCGTGGTAAAACGTACGTTGGGTTTAGTGCAGTCAGTGACATCACAGTGATGAGTGGACACCATAGGAGGATTGGCGTTCTTGCAAAGCAAGAGTTACACTGTAACAATCTGCTGCCATCCTCTCTCTTATTTTGAACAACTTAACATTTACATCAATTGATACCCCAAGTGGCAATATATCCAGACCTATATTTTAAGATTTTAATGTTTTATAATATTGTTAAGAAATTTTATGGAAATACCAGTTCCGGAAAAGTTTTGGCTTTTCCTTGTAGCCTATATCGGGTATGCGTACAAATTTGGAGCTTAGGTTTAGCTCCGGAAAATGTGAGTAGTTGTATATATCACAGTAATAGAAGTATACAGTATCACGCTATGTTTTCTTTTTCTATTTGAGTAGTGACCATCCAAAAATGGAAAAGAATACACAAGTTACTGTGGAAATCTGAGCCTGACAGCTTGATCTTCAGGGCTTGTTTTACTTGAGCTTTTGGTAGTTCAAGTCTGCGTGAGTACACATTTGTATATAATGCTATAATTTGATTTGATTATGCTACATTATTGCACTGTTATATGTTTCTCTTTTTTTGAGTTTATCACATCACCAGGATTAAAAGAAAATCAAGAAATACCACATATACTTTTATCACATTTATTTTTGTTCTATTTTTTAGTGTGGGATTGTTTGTTACATTATTGAACTAGCAGTTCTGACGAGGGAGGGCATTATAATTTATCTCATGGTCCGTGGCTTCTAAATCTAGACTTATGTCTAGATTTGGGTCTGGTCTGGGTGAAATTATTTCTACGGTGACTGGGGGGAAGGAGCCTTTCTCCCTCAGGATAAGAAGTCTAAGGGTAAATCTAGGGCTTCTAACTGTTGTGTGTAAATCCTTAGTCAGTCCCTTCTCCTTCTGTAGTTCTTTGTATGGAAGTTTTAGGTCTGATGATAGCAGCATCAGTTGCTATTCTTTTTGCTGGGTTTCACATGAGGCATCTTCAGCTTTTTATACTTCATTAGTGGTGCAGGGATTACACTCAGTTGGCTCAGAAGATTTTTTGGATGATAAAACGAGTCATTCCCTTTCCTGGTGGATCAATCATTGGTCCATTGTTCTGGGGGCATTCTTTGTCTTTCTAAATTGGACTGTGATCTTGACAAATGCAAGTGTTTCAAGTTGGGGTGCATTCTGGGGGTCCCAGTTGGTTACTTCAGGAGGCAAAGTTGCCCATAACTATTCTGGAACTCAGTGCAATTTGTTATTGCCGTTCATTTCTGGCCTCTCTTGAAAAGAGAGACTTATCTGTGTTTCTAGTCAGACAATTTAAAAGCAGTGACTTACATCAATCACCAAGGGGTACACATAGTTCACTAGTTATAATGGATGTTTCATGAATTTTGACGTGGGTAGAAAGCACATTCAGTATAATTTCTGCAGTACATATTCCAGGGGTGAGCAATTGGGAAGCAGACTTTCTCAGTTGCCAGTCCCTTCATCCAGGGGAATGATCTCTTCATCTGGAAATCTTCAGTCAGATGGAGTTTGTGGATGCTTTAGTAGCTCCTTGGTTGTTTCATCTGGCCAACATTTTTCCACCTCTTGTTCTGTTTCAAGAGTGACAGCCAGGATTAAGCAGCGGGTGTGATCAGTAATCCTGATTGCTCCAGCTAGGCCTTGCAGGCATTGTTTGCGGATCTGGTGCATATGTCCAGTTATACTTCATGGCTTCTTCCTCTGAGCAACGACCTTCTGTCTCAAGGTCCATTTTTTAATCAGGATCTCAAGTCTCTAAACTTGATGGCTTGGAGATTGAAAGTTTAGTTTTAAGGTAGATACATTTTTCTGATTCTGTCACTGAAACTTTGGTTCAGGCCCGTAAACCTGTGTCAAGGAAAATGTATCACAATATTTGGAAGGCTTTTATTTCCTGGTGTGTGGAATTCCTAGAATTCTTCAATTTCTTCAGAATGGTTTGGATAAGGGTTCTTTAAAGGGACAGATCTCTTTCTGTTTTATTTGATTGTTACGTTTCCAGAAATTCAGAATTTTATCCAGGCTTTAGCTAGGTCTTGCTGGTTCCTCATTTTGAGTTTATGTATAGTTTGGATTTTCAGCTTTTGTCCTGTCTTTTTTCTTTTAGCTATTTCTTCTGCTAGAGTTTCTAATTTCTCTGCTATTTGTTCTGGGCCTACTTATCTTGTTTTTCATCTGGATAAGGCAGTTTTGAGAATTGAGGTTTTTTTTGTTTAAGGTGGTTTCTTCTGATAACTTCAATCATAAGATTTTTTTTTTGTCCTAATCCAAATAATTCTAAGAAGAGGTTTTTCCATACTTTGGATATGGTAAATGATGTGCAGGCTACTAAGGATTTTAGATAGTCTTCTTCTATTTTTGTTCATTTTCTGGTTCCAGAAATGGTCAGAAGGCTACTGCCATTTTGTTAGCATCTTGGGTAATGCTGATTCATGATTCATGATTCATAACTTAAAGGCAGGTCAGTCTCCTCCTAAATGGATTACTGCCCATTCTATCATATCAGTTGCTACTCCATGGGACTTTAAAAATGAGGCCTATGTTAAACAAATTTGCAAGGCAGCTACTTGATCTACCTTACAAACTTTTTCTAAATTCTACCATTTTGATGTTTATGTTTCTTCTGAAACAGCTTTTGGTAGGAAAGTCATTCATGCAGTTATTTCTGGGCATTAATTATTTATATATATATATATATATATATATATATATATATATATATATATATATATATATATATATTATGTATAGGTTAATTGAAATAGTATAATAATACAACTGCATACTAAAAGTGCATGCATGCTGACCAATACCCTCCCATAACTGCCTCATATATTTACATGCACATGGTAAGATGCTCACTCATGGGTATCACCAAATGTTGACCTTTACAGTCACTTGCTTTCCGGAGGCTACCTGGGAACTGTCTACTCCTGGCCAAAATTTCAATTTACCTCCCCCCGCCCCAGTATGTTTTCCCCCTCCCCTAGGTGATGCAGGATATAGGTGCTGGACCTGGCTACACACACCCACAATCCTAGTCCAGTGGAGAGAGCCTATAATAAAACCCACTGGAAGTGCCGAACCATGACTGAGTGCACCCTAGTGATAGCCTTTTTGCTGAAGTGCCACTGGACATTGTTGTGTAGGAGAAGTCAGAACAGCTTAATTGGTCTGGGAAGATTCCAGAGAGCACCCAGCATTGAGAAAACATGTGAGTACTTCCAAGGTGCATTGACACCTTCAAGTATTGATGTTACCTGTATCCTTCATAGTATCATATCAATGATAGATTCATGGGTCCCAATGTGAAAGGGCTAATAATAATTTTGATATTTAATCTTAAAAATTTTACATGCATATATCAGCAACTTTTAAATATATAAACATCCTTTTAAACGCCCTCTGTTGATACTACAAATGAGCAGTGTTCCCACAGCAAGGGAACAGTTAATAATGGAATAACACCTTGCAGTCTGCATTGTGTAGTGTTTTCTAATTGCTCCCTGCTGTTTCCCTGCTGGGCTGCTAACAAAACTGGCCTTAGAGAGAACACTGCATATGAGCATTGTTTATTTATTCCCATAACCTCAATTACACAGAATTCTGAAGCCAAAGCAACCTACATATCTATCCCTATTTAGTTTCAAATGCTAACAAGTGCAAAATATAAATGCATACAGAAAGAGAAACGCTCTACCAGGAACAAACAACAGCTCAGTAGCTTGTTCTATGGTGTGTTACCACCTAGAAGCAGTCTCGTTTAGCCCAAGTGCGAAATATATGATGACTGTGGCTAGCTACTATTTTCTAATTGATTGTTTCCATAGAAACTTTAGTCAAAAATCATTGAGTTCTTGAAACTGCCTTATCCTGACAGGAAACAGGAGCATCACAAAAAAGGGTAGACAATCAGAAAGACCCCTGGCAGAAGAGATTGTTAAAAGAAAACAGTACATCCACGCTAAAAGACGAATATCTAAGCCATGCGTATGCTCAAAAGGAAGAGTTTGCAAAACCGTTAAAACCTAAATAAGGTCCCAAAGAGGAGAAATTGACTTGATCGCCTGACTTGTCCTGACTAGAGGAACAAAAGTCTGACAGAAACTTTCGAAATGTTGTTATGAAATAAAACCGAAAGGTGGCCTTGCAAAGAACTGACAAATAAGTCTTATCTAAACCATCTTGGAAATTTGAAATAATGTCAGGAAAACCATGTTTATCACACCAGGGAATAATGATCATCCAAATGTTGTGATAAGTATAATAAATTAAGATAGCCACCAATGTCTTTATTTTACTGTGAAAACATGTAAAAACAGTAAATAAAATGTTTGGAAACAATTAACTGGGAACTTGTAGAATAAAGCCCCAGACATATAAGACAGACAACCTTGGGCAATGAGTATTAAAGGGAAAACCTTGTGTAATAATAGTAAATAATAATGCACTGCATAAAATTCTAGCCCGGTATAATAAATAATAAACATATATTGTAAATATTTTACAAAGTAATCGCAATGTGAATGCGCGCTCGTGTTTGCATTGCTTGGAAGCATTGCGCTCACGAGAGCGCACTTCCATAGGTTCCTATGGGAGCTTTGTTCTGATGTCGTCACAGACGGCATCAGAACCTCATGCAGCGAAGGGGGTAAGTAGCGCAGAGATGGGCAGCATTTTTAAATATATATTTATATATTTATATGAATATAAATATATGTATGTGTTAATATGTGTCTGCCTCTCCTCCTGAAACACCTGCCTCCCACGACCACTGAAGACACAATCACCTGGCCTCCAGCTGTGTCCATGGCAGTCTTCAACTGGGCCTATATATATATATATATATATATATATATATATATATATCATGAGTAGACCAGATGGGCGGCCTCAGGAATGTAATCCTGAATAAAAGACAGGGAAATTCAGCACTCTTTTATTAGAAAACAGCTCATCTCACATAATTAAGTGAGGTGACAAGATTTGGACGGGTAATGACGTTCCCCCCTCCACTCCAAGAAAGGCACACACAGACTTTAGTTTGTAAATTAATAAGTTTTTATATCAGTGATTTATAATAAAATACAAAAACCTAATGAAAATTAATAAAGCAGAACTGAAAATAAACAAATCAAAATAAACCTGACCGGTCAGGGGTACATGCTAAGTGATAAGTGAAGCGTCAACAATATAATATTAAGTGGACCATATTCAAGGTCTAGACCCAGGTTAGCCCTGTCATGAGCTCCGCTCGTAAGCGTGTAAATAGGAGCTAAATCTTAAATAGAAACATGTCAGGGTTTCAACAAGGCCGAAATGTTAAATAATGGTATCACATTTCAAGCCTGGATAGAGGATATATAAGTGTTCAAGCTTTGTTAAATATACAGCGTTTCAAGCTTATACCTCATAAGTCCACTACAGTCTGACTACACCCAGCTGCACACAGCACCCCTGTAAGGGGGAATAACACTGGGCAGGTTTACCAAGGGGATCTAAGCAGACTGTAAAGTAGATCAAATGGATATGTACAGCGTGTTATGCAGACATAGAATATAACACATTAATAGCCACTCTTGATTTGAGAAATATGTATGGCACTGCTTGGGTCCTGCCGTAGACTGTAAAGCAAGCGTGTAGGGAGTCATGCAGGTTAAGGGTTAAGGCAGCTGCTATAGTTAGAGTAAATTCATCAAGCAGTCAGATAGGTTAGTGCAAATCAGAACCTTGCAAGTCCCATACAATCACTGTAAAAGCTCCCAAGTGTCAGAGGTACTCAGCATGTATAACACTTCAGATAAAGGTAATGCAACTGCCGTCATTTATGCAAAATACCATCGGCAACTTCAACCGAGATTGACAGTTATTGTTTGGCAAGGAGGACTTATGTCCGCATACTCTTTATCCAAGACAAAGTCTGGCAGAATAAGTATCACCATTTTTTGACAACAGTTCTTATACGACCTGTTTGTGTGTAATCCTCAATTCCTTCAACACCAGGTAGATTCAGTATAGGCCAACGCTATACATAGAGACAGCGCGGCGTCTTTGCACGAGAATTCAGTTGACACCAGCACAAGCACGTATCATGTGACCGGCCAGGACAGCCAATGCCTACGCGCGTTTCACCCGCTCATCTTCACTTCAGACTGGGCTTCGTCAGGGCGGTATTCTGGTTGCGTCAATGCGTCCTCCTTTATAGTAATCTCAAGTTCGCCTCTGCTGGTGGGTGAAATTATTGCATATCATACCCAAGCAGCTCTGCCAGTAAGGATTTCCAGGCCACTTGGGAAATACTTGAAAATATAGTTGTAGATCAATTATCTAGAAACAATTTAACTGAAATATCAACAATATTACTTAAACCAATATAACCAGATACAATGTGTACTCAGCCTATTAAGATCTGTATATCATACTTTATACACATACCTATGTATCTGATTCGCATTCAGCAGGTTTTTAAAAAAAAATAATAAGAAAATTATAAAATACTTATAACAAAAACATATATAGTCTCCAATGTTTGTCATTTACAACTGGCCTATCATAATATTACAGGAAACAAGCCATATCAAGTTTGTCATTAAGTCCCTGAGGAATCTGGGTCTCAAGAATTGAGATCCACCTACATTCCTTACGGAGGAGGACCTTGTCGTTGTCCCCTCCTCTTCCATTCATGATGCCCCTATCAATGCCTATAAACCTTAGAGAATCAGGATCACAAGTATGAACATGTTCAAAGTGTTTTGCTACATTGCTTTTTGGGTTTTTGTTTTTGATATCGTCCCGGTGTTCAGTAATTCTATCCTTTATGGCTCTTCTTGTTTTCCCTACATAGAAGAGGGGACAGCTACAGGCAAGAAGGTATATCACACCTTCAGTGTTACAATTTACAAAATATTTAAGTTTGTAAGTTTTACCTGTGTTAGTGCTAAATTCTTTAGTTTTAAGCATGTATTTACATGCTATACATTTGCCACAAGGAGAGTTTCCTACAGATCTATGCCTAGTAAGCCAATCCAATTGTTTAGGTTGTGATATATATTGGCTTCTTACTAGTTTGTCTTTAAGGTTGGGTGCCCTCCTGGCAGTAATATTGGGGAAGTCACCCACTTCCTGGGAAACACTAGGATCACTAGTGAGCACCTGCCAGTTTTTTGCAAGGATATTCCTCAGGGTATGCCAGTGACAATTATAGTCTGTAATTAGTCGTATTTTTGTGTCTTTTTTCTTTGTTTGGGGTGAGAGAAGTTTGTCTCTGTCTTCATGCATTGCATGATAGAATGCTCTTTTTACCACTCTTTTAGAGTATCCTCGATCTAAAAATCTCATTTCCATCTCAAGAGCATGTTTTATATACTTCTCTTTTGTTGAGCAATTCCTTCGCAGCCTGATGAATTGCCCTTTCAGGATTCCCTTTTTCAAGTGATTGGGGTGATGGCTTGATGCCAGAAGTAGACTATTTGTCGCAGTGTCATTGCTATAATTTTCAGTCAACAGCGTCCCTCCTTCAATCCTTATTTTTATGTCTAGAAATGATATTTCTTCCCTGCTATATTGCAGGGTCAGGGAGATGTTTCTGTCATTGTCATTAAGGATCTCAATAAATTCTTTGAGTGTTTGCTCTGAGCCTTCCCATACTAGGAAGATATCGTCCACATATCTTAACCATATGTGGACATTTTCCTCAAAGATGGGATTCTGAAAAACCTCATCCATCTCCCAGTTGCCCAGGTGAAGGCACGCATAGGTCGGGGCGCATGTGGCATCCATCGCTGTGCCGCGCAATTGCTTATAAATTTTGTTGTCAAACATAAATACATTATTCGTTAGAACAAATGTAAGCAATCTTATCACAAAGTCAGTATGTTTTTGGACGTGAACACCTCTGGTCATGAGGAAATGTTTACATGCTTCAATTACTACCTTCAACATCCAGACATACAAAGAACGCTTCCTGAGGTACTGATAACCTATCTGTCTTCCTAAGGAAATCAGAGGTATCCAGGACGAAGGAGGGCATTGTCTCCAAAAAAGGTCATAGAAAGTAATCAATATAGTTCCCCAAGTTCTCAGTAAGGCTGCCAATGCCCGCAATTATAGGCCGGCCGGGTGAAGACTCACTAAAAATAGTGAATACATTTGAATCTAACTCTAACTTTACAAAACTTAATGAAGAGATCAAAGAGCAATTAGCAAGGCTACAAACTGAGATAAAACTCAGGAAGGGAAGGAAGTTCTCTAGAGACAATGAGGACTATAAAAACAGCAAAGTTTATAGCTACCAGTCTGTAAGAGGTACTTATGATTCTGGTACAGATGGCTCAGATGCAGAAGTGGAACAAAATAAAACTAATCCAGCCAAAAATCAGTCTTTTTTAGGGGAAGGAGGAGAGGAGGTAGGAAGAGAAGGAGGGGGAATAAATATAAACTCTGGAGAGAGGAGATATCCCTCCAGACAACGCCACCAACGGGGCTACAATCAAACCCAAGGGGGCTACAGTCAGAACAGACCCCGAAGATTTCGGGGGCGCAGGGGCTATTAAAGCAAGACAATGAAGATCTATAGGTAATTAATCTTTCCTCTTTCAGACTAAATTCCTCACACATTGCAGTCTTGAAGAGAGGACTCTCCTTCTGCCCTACTAACAACTTAGATAAATTTAACTTTCTGAAAGACCTGCATTTATTTGCGAGACGCATTGTACTCTCACAAGTAATGAAAAGTAAGAGCAGACATTTAATTGAGGATGTTGCACTAACACAGAAGGATAGAGAAGCCTGTGCTGATCTTCAAAGCCTCCTTGCTGACTCAGAAGGAAGTGACTATATTCCATCACAGAGAGACATTCTAGAGACAAGTGAAACTGTCTCTTCTAACTTCAAAGCAAAATCTAAATACATGCCTCAGCTGTCAATGGTTCCTGCTGTGAATCTCTTCATAAGGCAGGTAGAGAAAGATATAGCTAACCTTTCTATGGTTAGTTTGGTGGATGATAACCTAAGTAGCTCAGAGAGGAAAGCATTAGATGAGCTAGCCAATGCCAAAGGCGTGATAATGAAAGCAGCGGATAAAGGAGGAAACCTCGTCCTTTGGGACGAAAAAATGTATGTTCTTGAAGTGAAAAGACAGCTCCTAGATAGAAGCCAGTACCAATGTCTCTCGTTTAACCCCACCTCATCTCTCCAGTTCTCTTTGTTTAACATTTTAAAGGAAGCAAAAGAGGACAAAATAATTACAGCCTCCGAATTCAAGTATCTCTACATAGAACATCCGGTTTTGCCTGTGTTCTATTGTATCCCCAAAATACATAAGAATTCGGCTAATCCACCTGGCCGGCCTATAATTGCGGGCATTGGCAGCCTTACTGAGAACTTGGGGAACTATATTGATTACTTTCTATGACCTTTTTTGGAGACAATGCCCTCCTTCGTCCTGGATACCTCTGATTTCCTTAGGAAGACAGATAGGTTATCAGTACCTCAGGAAGCGTTCTTGGTATGTCTGGATGTTGAAGGGCTCTATTCTTCAATTCCTCACAAGATAGGAATTGAAGCATGTAAACATTTCCTCATGACCAGAGGTGTTCACGTCCAAAAACATACTGACTTTGTGATAAGATTGCTTACATTTGTTCTAACGAATAATGTATTTATGTTTGACAACAAAATTTATAAGCAATTGCGCGGCACAGCGATGGGTGCCACATGCGCCCCGACCTATGCGTGCCTTCACCTGGGCAACTGGGAGATGGATGAGGTATTTCAGAATCCCATCTTTGAGGAAAATGTCCACATATGGTTAAGATATGTGGACGATATCTTCCTAGTATGGGAAGGCCCAGAGCAAACACTCAAAGAATTTATTGAGATCCTGAATGACAATGACAGAAACATCTCCCTGACCCTGCAATATAGCAGGGAAGAAATATCATTTCTAGACATAAAAATAAGGATTGAAGGAGGGACACTGTTGACTGAAAATTATAGCAAAGACACTGCGACAAATAGTCTACTTCTGGCATCAAGCCATCACCCCAATCACTTGAAAAAGGGAATCCTGAAAGGACAATTCATCAGGCTGCGAAGGAATTGCTCAACAAAAGAGAAGTATATAAAACATGCTCTTGAGATAGAAAAGAGATTTTTAGATCGAGGATACTCTAAAAGAGTGGTAAAAAGAGCATTCTATCATGCAATGCATGAAGATAGAGACAAACTTCTCTCACCCCAAACAAAGAAAAAAGACACAAAAATACGACTAATTACAGACTATAATTGTCACTGGCATACCCTGAGGAATATCCTTGCAAAAAACTGGCAGGTGCTCACTAGTGATCCTAGTGTTTCCCAGGAAGTGGGTGACTTCCCCAATATTACTGCCAGGAGGGCACCCAACCTTAAAGACAAACTAGTAAGAAGCCAATATATATCACAACCTAAACAATTGGATTGGCTTACTAGGCATAGATCTGCAGGAAACTCTCCTTGTGGCAAATGTGTAGCATGTAAATACATGCTTAAAACTAAAGAATTTAGCACTAACACAGGTAAAACTTACAAACTTAAATATTTTGTAAATTGTAACACTGAAGGTGTGATATACCTTCTTGCCTGTAGCTGTCCCCTCTTCTATGTAGGGAAAACAAGAAGAGCCATAAAGGATAGAATTACTGAACACCGGGACGATATCAAAAACAAAAACCCAAAAAGCAATGTAGCAAAACACTTTGAACATGTCCATACTTGTGATCCTGATTCTCTAAGGTTTATAGGCATTGATAGGGGCATCATGAATGGAAGAGGAGGGGACAACGACAAGGTCCTCCTCCGTAAGGAATGTAGGTGGATCTCAATTCTTGAGACCCAGATTCCTCAGGGACTTAATGACAAACTTGATATGGCTTGTTTCCTGTAATATTATGATAGGCCAGTTGTAAATGACAAACATTGGCGACTATATATGTTTTTGGTATAAGTATTTTATAATTTTCTTATTTTTTTTTTATTTTTTTTTAAAAACCTGGTGAATGCGAATCAGATACATAGGTATGTGTATAAAGTATGATATACAGATCTTAATAGGCTGAGTACACATTGTATCTGGTTATATTGGTTTAATTATTGTTGATATTTCAGTTAAATTGTTTCTAGATAATTGATCTACAACTATATTTTCAAGTATTTCCCAAGTGGCCTGGAAATCCTTACTGGCAGAGCTGCTTGGGTATGATATGCAATAATTTCACCCACCAGCAGAGGCGAACTTGAGATTACTATAAAGGAGGACGCATTGACGCAACCAGAATACCGCCCTGACGAAGCCCGGTCTGAAGTGAAGACGAGCGGGTGAAACGCGCGTAGGCATTGGCTGTCCTGGCCGGTCACATGATACGTGCTTGTGCTGCTGTCAACTGAATTCTCGTGCAAAGACGCCGCGCGGTCTCTATGTATAGCGTTGGCCTATACTGAATCTACCTGGTGTTGAAGGAATTGAGGATTACACACAAACAGGTCGTATAAGAACTGTTGTCAAAAAACGGTGATACTTATTCTGCCAGCCTTTGTCTTGGATAAAGAGTATGCGGACATAAGACCTCCTTGCCAAACAATAACTGTGAATCTCGGTTGAAGTTGCCGATGGTATTTTGCATAAATGACGGCAGTTGCATTACCTTTATCTGAAGTGTTATACATGCTGAGTACCTCTGACACTTGGGAGCTTTTACAGTGATTGTATGGGACTTGAAAGGTTCTGATTTGCACTAACCTATCTGACTGCTTGATGAACTTACTCTAACAATAGCAGCTGCCTTAACCCTTAACCTGCATGACTCCCTACACGCTTGCTTTACAGTCTACGGCAGGACCCAAGCAGTGCCATACATATTTCTCAAATCAAGAGTGGCTATTAATGTGTTATATTCTATGTCTGCATAACACGCTATACATATTCATTTGATCTACTTTACAGTCTGCTTAGATCCCCTTGGTAAACCTGCCCGGTGTTATTCCCCCTTACAGGGGTGCTGTGTGCAGCTGGGTGTAGTCAGACTGTAGTGGACTTATGAGGTATAAGCTTGAAACGCTGTATATTTAACAAAGCTTGAACACTTATATATCCTCTATACAGGCTTGAAATGTGATACCATTATTTAACATTTCGGCCTTGTTGAAACCCTGACATGTTTCTATTTAAGATTTAGCTCCTATTTACACGCTTACGAGCGGAGCTCATGACAGGGCTAACCTGGGTCTAGACCTTGAATATGGTCCACTTAATATTATATTGTTGACGCTTCACTTATCACTTAGCATGTACCCCTGACCGGTCAGGTTTATTTTGATTTGTTTATTTTCAGTTCTGCTTTATTAATTTCCATTAGGTTTTTGTATTTTATTATAAATCACTGATATAAAAACTTATTAATTTACAAACTAAAGTCTGTGTGTGCCTTTCTTGGAGTGGAGGGGGGAACGTCATTACCCGTCCAAATCTTGTCACCTCACTTAATTATGTGAGACGAGCTGTTTTCTAATAAAAGAGTGCTGAATTTCCCTGTCTTTTATTCAGGATTACATTCCTGAGGCCGCCTCTCTGGTCTACTCATGCTACAATTTTTCAAGGGTCTGCACCACTAAATCTTTAACTTAATTGAGGCTATTTTGCCTATACATTAATAGTGTTTTATACTATTATTCAGCTCAAAATATTTCCATATATGCAATTGCGTCCCCTTCACATTATTGTATGTATCTTTAGGTTATACCTTTTCTACTTGGGCCTAGGCCCATTCCAAGGTCTCAGTGTTGGGTGACCCCATAGCATCTATATACTACAAGAAAGTTTGGTTGTGGGTTTGACGCATTCACCCCACTCCAACAAGGTTCACGGCAGTCTGATAGTTGCTGGCTGATCACATACAATGGCATTCACACTTTCTGATGCAAACTGGGAGGCTGAGCTTACAGCCTCTCTATCCATGTCTAACCTTGAAGAAAATCAGGACACAAATAATGCACCAGTTAATGTGTATGGGGCATTTAAAAATTATAAGAAACTTCTTGTGAAACAAGTCAAACTAAGGGCTGAAACCTCTAGTTTAGAGAATTATATTAAAATGAAGATTATACCGAGGGGTTTACGCCTGAGATTAGATCCAGGCACCAACCTAAGAGAAGATGAAGGGGGAGATGAGTTTTTAGAGGACTGGAATGCCAGTCTTTCTGAATGCTCCATAATTCTGATGAACAAGATGGTAAATCTCAATAAAGAAAGGCTAGAGAAAACCATCACTCAAGCAGAAGACTCACTAAAAATAGTGAATACATTTGAATATAACTCTAACTTTACAAAACTTAATGAAGAGATCAAAGAGCAATTAGCAAGGCTACAAACTGAGATAAAACTCAGGAAGGGAAGGAAGTTCTCTAGAGACAATGATGACTATAAAAACAGCAAAGTTTATAGCTACCAGTCTGTAAGAGGTACTTATGATTCTGGTACAGATGGCTCAGATGCAGAAGTGGAACAAAATAAAACTAATCCAGCCAAAAATCAGTCTTTTTTAGGGGAAGGAGGAGAGGAGGTAGGAAGAGAAGGAGGGGGAATAAATATAAACTCTGGAGAGAGGAGATATCCCTCCACACAACGCCACCAACGGGGCTACAATCAGACCCAAGGGGGCTACAGTCAGAACAGACCCCGAAGATTTTGGGGGCGCAGGGGCTATTAAAGCAAGACAATGAAGATCTACAGGTAATTAATCTTTCCTCTTTCAGACTAAATTCCTCACACATTGCAGTCTTGAAGAGAGGACTCTCCTTCTGCCCTACTAACAACTTAGATAAATTTAACTTTCTGAAAGACCTGCATTTATTTGCGAGACGCATTGTACTCTCACAAGTAATGAAAAGTAAGAGCAGACATTTAATTGAGGATGTTGCACTAACACAGAAGGATAGAGAAGCCTGTGCTGATCTTCAAAGCCTCCTTGCTGACTCAGAAGGAAGTGACTATATTCCATCACAGAGAGACATTCTAGAGACAAGTGAAACTGTCTCTTCTAACTTCAAAGCAAAATCTAAATACATGCCTCAGCTGTCAATGGTTCCTGCTGTGAATCTCTTCATAAGGCAGGTAGAGAAAGATATAGCTAACCTTTCTATGGTTAGTTTGGTGGATGATAACCTAAGTAACTCAGAGAGGAAAGCATTAGATGAGCTAGCCAACACCAAAGGCGTGATAATTAAAGCAGCGGATAAAGGAGGAAACCTCGTCCTTTGGGACGAAAAAATGTATGTTCTTGAAGTGAAAAGACAGCTCCTAGATAGAAGCCAGTACCAATGTCTCTCGTTTAACCCCACCTCATCTCTCCAGTTCTCTTTGTTTAACATTTTAAAGGAAGCAAAAGAGGACAAAATAATTACAGCCTCCGAATTCAAGTATCTCTACATAGAACATCCGGTTTTGCCTGTGTTCTATTGTATCCCCAAAATACATAAGAATTTGGCTAATCCATCTGGCCGGCCTATAATTGAGGGCATTGGCAGCCTTACTGAGAACTTGGGGAACTATATTGATTACTTTCTACAACCTTTTTTGGAGACAATGCCCTCCTTCGTCCTGGATACCTCTGATTTCCTTAGGAAGACAGATAGGTTATCAGTACCTCAGGAAGCGTTCTTGGTATGTCTGGATGTTGAAGGGCTCTATTCTTCAATTCCTCACAAGATAGGAATTGAAGCATGTAAACATTTCCTCATGACCAGAGGTGTTCACGTCCAAAAACATACTGACTTTGTTATAAGATTGCTTACATTTGTTCTAACGAATAATGTATTTATGTTTGACAACAAAATTTATAAGCAATTGCGCGGCACAGCGATGGGTGCCACATGCGCCCCGACCTATGCGTGCCTTCACCTGGGCAACTGGGAGATGGATGAGGTATTTCAGAATCCCATCTTTGAGGAAAATGTCCACATATGGTTAAGATATGTGGACGATATCTTCCTAGTATGGGAAGGCTCAGAGCAAACACTCAAAGAATTTATTGAGATCCTGAATGACAATGACAGAAACATCTCCCTGACCCTGCAATATAGCAGGGAAGAAATATCGTTTCTAGACATAAAAATAAGGATTGAAGGAGGGACACTGTTGACTGAAAATTATCGCAAAGACACTGCGACAAATAGTCTACTTCTGGCATCAAGCCATCACCCCAATCACTTGAAAAAGGGAATCCCGAAAGGGCAATTCCTCAGGCTGCGAAGGAATTGCTCAACAAAAGATAAGTATATAAAACATGCTCTTGAGATGGAAAAGAGATTTTTAGATCGAGGATACTCTAAAAGAGTGGTAAAAAGAGCATTCTATCATGCAATGCATGAAGACAGAGACAAACTTCTCTCACCCCAAACAAAGAAAAAAGACACAAAAATACGACTAATTACAGACTATAATTGTCACTGGCATACCCTGAGGAATATCCTTGCAAAAAACTGGCAGGTGCTCACTAGTGATCCTAGTGTTTCCCAGGAAGTGGGTGACTTCCCCAATATTACTGCCAGGAGGGCACCCAACCTTAAAGACAAACTAGTAAGAAGCCAATATATATCACAACCTAAACAATTGGATTGGCTTACTAGGCATAGATCTTTAGGAAACTCTCCTTGTGGCAAATGTATAGCATGTAAATACATGCTTAAAACTAAAGAATTTAGCACTAACACAGGTAGAACTTACAAACTTAAATATTTTGTAAATTGTAACACTGAAGGTGTGATATACCTTCTTGCCTGTAGCTGTCCCCTCTTCTATGTAGGGAAAACAAGAAGAGCCATAAAGGATAGAATTACTGAACACCGGGACGATATCAAAAACAAAAACCCAAAAAGCAATGTAGCAAAACACTTTGAACATGTCCATACTTGTGATCCTGATTCTCTAAGGTTTATAGGCATTGATAGGGGCATCATGAATGGAAGAGGAGGGGACAATGACAAGGTCCTCCTCCGTAAGGAATGTAGGTGGATCTCAATTCTTGAGACCCAGATTCCTCAGGGACTTAATGACAAACTTGATATGGCTTGTTTCCTGTAATATTATGATAGGCCAGTTGTAAATGACAAACATTGGAGACTATATATGTTTTTGTTATAAGTATTTTATAATTTTCTTATTTATTTTTTTTTTTTTTAAAAACCTGCTGAATGCGAATCAGATACATAGGTATGTGTATAAAGTATGATATACAGATCTTAATAGGCTGAGTACACATTGTATCTGGTTATATTGGTTTAAGTAATATTGTTGATATTTCAGTTAAATTGTTTCTAGATAATTGATCTACAACTATATTTTCAAGTATTTCCCAAGTGGCCTGGAAATCCTTACTGGCAGAGCTGCTTGGGTATGATATGCAATAATTTCACCCACCAGCAGAGGCGAACTTGAGATTACTATAAAGGAGGACGCATTGACGCAACCAGAATACCGCCCTGACGAAGCTCGGTCTGAAGTGAAGACGAGCGGGTGAAACACGCGTAGGCATTGGCTGTCCTGGCCGGTCACATGATACGTGCTTGTGCTGCTGTCAACTGAATTCTCGTGCAAAGACGCCGCGCTGTCTCTATGTATAGCGTTGGCCTATACTGAATCTACCTGGTGTTGAAGGAATTGAGGATTACACACAAACAGGTCGTATAAGAACTGTTGTCAAAAAACGGTGATACTTATTCTGCCAGCCTTTGTCTTGGATAAAGAGTATGCGGACATAAGACCTCCTTGCCAAAAAATAACTGTCAATCTCGGTTGAAGTTGCCGATGGTATTTTGCATAAATGACGGCAGTTGCATTACCTTTATCTGAAGTGTTATACATGCTGAGTACCTCTGACACTTTTTACAGTGATTGTATGGGACTTGCAAGGTTCTGATTTGCACTAACCTATCTGACTGCTTGATGAACTTACTCTAACAATAGTAGCTGCCTTAACCCTTAACCTGCATGACTCCTTACACGCTTGCTTTACAGTCTACGGCAGGACCCAAGCAGTGCCATACATATTTCTCAAATCAAGAGTGGCTATTAATGTGTTATATTCTATGTCTGCATAACACGCTGTACATATCCATTTGATCTACTTTACAGTCTGCTTAGATCCCCTTGGTAAACCTGCCCAGTGTTATTCCCCCTTACAGGGGTGCTGTGTGCAGCTGGGTGTAGTCAGACTGTAGTGGACTTATGAGGTATAAGCTTGAAACGCTGTATATTTAACAAAGCTTGAACACTTATATATCCTCTATCCAGGCTTGAAATGTGATACCATTATTTAACATTTCGGCCTTGTTGAAACCCTGACATGTTTCTATTTAAGATTTAGCTCCTATTTACACGCTTACGAGCGGAGCTCATGACAGGGCTAACCTGGGTCTAGACCTTGAATATGGTCCACTTAATATTATATTGTTGACGCTTCACTTATCACTTAGCATGTACCCCTGACCGGTCAGGTTTATTTTGATTTGTTTATTTTCAGTTCTGCTTTATTAATTTTCATTAGGTTTTTGTATTTTATTATAAATCACTGATATAAAAACTTATTAATTTACAAACTAAAGTCTGTGTGTGCCTTTCTTGGAGTGGAGGGGGGAACGTCATTACCCGTCCAAATCTTGTCACCTCACTTAATTATGTGAGACGAGCTGTTTTCTAATAAAAGAGTGCTGAATTTCCCTGTCTTTTATTCAGGATTACATTCCTGAGGCCGCCTCTCTGGTCTACTCATGCTACAATTTTTCTCTTTAAGCCTGGCCACAGCCGTCACCTCCTGCAGCAGCTCCCCCATGTAAGTATCCTGCACATACTAGACCACCAGGCAGATGAGACACAACAGCTAGACAACCCCCGCTTTTCACACTGTTAGCTCCAGATTAAAAAAGATCAGGCACGTCTGTGTCTCTTATTATAACACCTTCTCAATGCCAACCCTGTTTCCCTAAGCTTGACCCCTTAAATTCCCTCCAAGTGGGGTCTCATACAGAGTTATTCCTATCTGTCTGTCTGTCTATTTATCTATATGTCTGTCTATCTCTGTCTATCTGTATTTAAACCTTTGGCTTGATTTTGTTATACTGTTTTTTTTTCTTCTTTCTTTTAAATGTATTCATTGTTTTGCTTTATACACAATCCCTCACACACACTCAGAGGCCTACTTATCAAGCCGTCAACTGTGCGGCATTCGACTGCACCAATACGCTCCCCTGACATCGCCTAACCTTATTAGCCTCTGATGAAGCGCATGTACGCATGCGCGAAACGCGTCAGGTGTCTATCTGTACCTGCACCTGTCATTTGGCCATTCGGCTGAATAAAAGATATTAACATCAAGTTTGCTGTCTCCGGGTCTCCTCCTTCATTCCCCCTGGTGGGACTTACCTTCTTCATTATCCAGCAGATGGGATACCGCTTGTTGGAGCCCTCTGACTTCACCCGACCTCTCAGCGGAGCCATTTTCACACCTGACCCAGGATTTTCGTCATCAAGCGCTGACTTGCAGCGCACGTCCTGACGTCAGAGAGGGATTACGGCGTGCCACGCGGACCAAGGCATTACCTACAGACGCGACTGGAGGGGTTTGTACCAAGCCACGACCATCTGTGGAAGTTGTCTTTGCAGTCCTGCTTACGGAACGATCCGGCACACTGCTTTCACTGGCTAAACAGTACTTTGGCTGATCTTTACACACCCGCTGGCATTGAGGATACTAGCTAAGTATTTTCCTTTCAGTTACCCCTACAGTGTTTTTGAAGATACTTTTCCTAATACTACTTCTTCTGTGACTTTCACAGGAACATAAGTTATCATAGTCACTAACACACCGGAACACATTGGATACTATTCCTCTACTACATAAGTCTGTGTTTTACCGGACATTAAATAACTAACTTGTTTCACAGTATTACATATTGGGCAATACTTCTTTACCCTAATATACTCTCTTCCACTGGAACGGGTTAATGGATTTCTCCAAAGGAACATTCTATTAAGTGGCATTATCTAAACACCATACTTTAGATTTGCCTATACTATTTTTGAATACACAATTGTTTATGAGAAAGGAAAACAATACCTGCTAGTTATTGTACTACTATCCTTGCATTTTTGTATAACCTTTTGATTTTTTTTCCCATTTAGTAGCGCATTGGGTCAAACTTGTATATATATATATATTCATATAAAACGTAAATTATATCTTTAGCAATACTACTTGCACATTTCTTTGACATTAGTGCATTTTCCATAATGGCCACCAGCAATTTACCCACAGGGGTTATAGATGAAAACAAACGCAAACGCATTATGGAAACTGCACTAAAAGGTGAAGTCCAGATAACTAGTTTAGTCAAGGGGGACGATATCACCAACATCTTTTCTAAGTTAGAACAACTGAGATTTAAGGAAACCAATTTGTGGTGGGATATTGAATTCTTGGAATTGTATATATCAGAAAACAAAGTACCTAGGGGATTACGTATGAAAAAATTCCCATCATTTGCACTAAACAATATAAAATTTATGGAGGAATGGAATACTAATTTGACTAATTGTTCAATAATATTGATGAAACAATTATTAAATCATAAAAAAGAAGAGAGAGATTTGGTTTTAACTGAAATCAACAATAGTATGATTTCCTTGAAACCTTTTCAAGATACCCAGAAACATTCAGATTACACCAGACAGCTTAATGAAACAATAGACCAATTAGACACTACTCTATCTGATAGGAAAGTACAAAAATACCAAAGAGATGTCAAGGATTATGAACTTGACATAGTGTATTCCTGGCAAAAACACAAACCTACAAGATCTAATTGGTCAACCAATAAAAAGAACAAGTCTAAAAACAAGAATAAAAATAAAAATAAACATACACAGGGAGATAAGAACAAACATGACACTAACAAACATGTAACTTTTTCTAGCATAGACACAGATCATTATGACAGCAGTGAACAAATAACGGACGATGAACAAACACCTAGTATATCTGAGTTTAAGATATTAAATCCAACATCAAATACTAATAGAAGGGAACTTAAATCACTGGTAAAACAAGCACACCAGACTAGCACTCCTAAAAAGAGCGATACTACTGTAGAACCTGAAAATTCAGAACCGACTTATCGTTACCCCAGCAGGGTCAGAAAAAATGTAAAGAAATATCAGTTATTAATCTCTCTGAATACCCTCTGTCCAACACTGAAATAGATCTATTAAACAAGGGCCTGTCATATGCACCAGTACACAATTTTGACTTAGTCAACACTCTAATTGATATAAATAAATTTGTAAGAAAGATAGTTTTGAAACAGCATTTTCAACATGCACATATAACACAGACTACAACTGACACCAACACTCATAGTATGTCTACACTTATTCAGGATCCTGTATCCAACACTCAACCCTTATCTGTAGGATTAAAATTTACAGATTTGTTAGATTTAACTAATCTTGTCACTTTGGAACAAGATTCGCTTAGACACATTGATGCTTTAACTAATAAATGCACCAATTTCCTTTATAAAAGCACTTCTCACTTCTATCCAATACATTCAAGACACCACTTATTGGACACATATCAGAGAGTTGTAGAGAGGGAACTCACAGATCTATATAGATCAGTTGATCACAATCCTCTAAATATTAATCCAGATAACATCACTAAAACACAGAGAAAAGCAGTGATCAAACTTCAGAAAAATGAAAATATTGTTATAGTCCAAGCGGACAAAGGAGGGGCAGTAGTACTACTAAATAAACATGATTATGTGGAAGAAATAAATTCTCAACTCAGTGATAGCCAATTGTACACCAAATTGCGTTTCAATCCCACTAATTCTATTAAACATAAATTAACACACTTGTTAGATTTTGCAGTTGAACATCACTATATGGACAAAGAACTGGCAGACTATTTATTTGTGCACGAGCCAACCACCCCTTATTTTAGGATTGTACCCAAAATACATAAAGGCTTGGAAAAACCTCCTGGCCGGCCCATAGTGGCCAGCACTGGGTCCCTTTGCGAAAGATTGGGTGATTGGCTCGATCACATACTTCAACCTACTATGCTGGCTCTCCCAGGATATATACGGGATAGCGCACACTTAATCACACAACTCAAAGATATTAATTGGAAAGACACATACACATGGACCACCATTGATGTCGCTGCCCTATATTCCAACATTCCTCATATGTTGGGCCTTAGAGCAGTGGATGCCATGTTACACCGTCACTCTAATTATGATGATGAATTCATATCCTTCATTGTTCAAATTACTGAATTCTTACTTCAAAATAATTTCTTTGTATACCAAGGAGATTATTATTTACAAAAATGTGGCACAGCGATGGGGGCAAAATTTGCCCCCGCCTATGCCAACATCTATATGGGGTGGCTGGAATTAAACCGCATTTTTTCCAGTTCTTTTCCTTTTGCTACCAATGTCATCATGTATGGTCGTTTCATCGATGACATTATAATCATTTGGAATAGCCATGATGGACAACCAGTGGATATATTCATAGATTATATGAATCATAATAATTACAATTCGACCTTTACAGCAAATAAAAATGAAACTAAAATTGATTTTTTGGACCTCAGCATAGAGAGTAGAGGTGACAAAATCTTCACAAGTACCTACAGAAAACCATTGGCACGCAACACGATACTGCATGCTGATTCTTGTCATCACTCTCATCTAAAGAGAGGTATTCCAAAGGCGCAATATTTACGATTGCGCTGTAATTGTACAGAATTAAACCAATATCACACACAAGCACATGAGTTGACAGCTCGACTAGTGGATAGGGGTTATCAGAAGCACCTACTAACATGCATCCAAGAACAAGTAGGGAAGATAAACAGACAGGATCTACTTATAACTAATTCCAAGAGAAGGAGTACTGAATTTAATCGAACTAGTACAAATAGCAACATGCTATTCATTACCCAATTTAGTAAACAATACCAACAGATTTGTAGAATAGTAAAAAAGAACTTGACTATCCTAAAAGGTGATGAAACATTATTGAACATCCTTACAACGGGTGTGAGGTGTGTAGCTAGAAAAGCTCCGACTTTAGGTGACATCACAAGGAAAAACTTTGCAGGAAAACCCACTAGTAATATAAACTGGCTAAGCCTCAGACCTGGCTGTTTTAAATGTGGGCATGTCCCCTGCAAAGGCTGTACTTGCATTACAGTTACCAACATATTCTCTTCAAATATCACCAAACAAACCTTTCAAATAAGAGACAGGATAGATTGTAATTCCTTATTTGTGATCTATTTAATTAATTGCCTATCCTGCGCGAGTCAATATGTAGGTATTACGACCCGTCCATTAAAGGACAGGATTCGAGAACATTTACGTTCTTTAGATGAGAAAGAACCAAAAACCCCTGTTGCTAAGCATTTTAGAATTCATGGCATAGGCCCCAAATACTTTTCATTTACCCCCGAAGATCCACTTACAGTTTCTGAAGACCCGACATCCATCCTCAACGAAGCGGCAGAAGTCCTCATCGAAGCCGGCAGAAGTCTTCATCCAAGCGGGCCGACGTCTTCATCCAACCCGGCAGAAGTCTTCATCCAGACGGCATCTTCTATCTTCATCCATCCGGCATGGAGAGGCTCCATCTTCAAGACATCCGGCGTGGAGCATCCTCTTCAATCGACGTCTTCTTCAAAGGTTCCTTTAAATGACGTCATCCAAAATGGCGTCCCTTAGATTCCGATTGGCTGATAGAATTCTATCAGCCAATCGGAATTAAGGTTGAAAAAATCCTATTGGCTGTTGCAATCAGCCAATAGGATTGAGATTTCATCCTATTGGCTGATCCAATCAGTCAATAGAATGCAAGCTCCATCCTATTGGCTGATTGGATCTGCCGGCTTCGATGAGGCCTTCTGCTGCTTCGTTGAGGATGGATGTCGGGTCTTCAGAAACTGTATGTGGATCTTCTGGGGTTAGTGTTAGTTTTTTTTTTAAGGGTTTATTGGGTGGGTTTTAATTTTAGATTAGGGTTTGGGCAAAGAAAAAGAGCTAAATGCCCTTTTAAGGGCAATGCAATACAAATGCCCTTTTCAGGGCAATGGGTAGCTTAGGTTTTTTAGATTAGATTTTTAATTGGGGGGTTGGTTTTGTGGGTGGTGGGTTTTACTGTTGGGGGGGTGTTTGTATTTTTTTTACAGCTAAAAGAGCTGATTTCTTTGGGGCAATGCCCCGTAAAAGGCCCTTTTAAGGGCCATTGGTAGTTTATTGTAGGCTAGGGTTTTTTTTATTTGGGGGGGGGGGCTTTTTTATTTTCATAGGGCTCTTAGATTAGGTGTAATTAGTTTAAATATTTGATAATTTATTTTTTATTTTGTGTAACTTAGTGTTTATTTTTTTTGTAACTTAGGCCTAGATTTAGAGTTTGGCATTAGCCGTGAAAACCAGCGTTAGAGGCTCCTAACGCTGGTTTTAGGCTACCGCCGGTATTTGGAGTCACTCAAAATAGGGTCTAACGCTCACTTTTCAGCCGCGACTTTTCCATACCGCAGATCCCCTTACGTCAATTGCGTATCCTATCTTTTCAATGGGATCTTTCTAACTCCGGTATTTAGAGTCGTGTCTGAAGTGAGCGTTAGACATCTAACGACAAAACTCCAGCCGCAGGAAAAAAGTCAGTAGTTAAGAGCTTTCTGGGCTAACGCCGGTTTATAAAGCTCTTAACTACTGTACTCTAAAGTACACTAACACCCATAAACTACCTATGTACCCCTAAACCGAGGTCCCCCCACATCGCCGACACTCAAATAAATTTTTTTAACCCCTAATCTGCCGACCACCACCTACGTTATCCTTATGTACCCCTAATCTGCTGCCCCTAACACCGCCGACCCCTATATTATATTTATTAACCCCTAATCTGCCCCCCACAACGTCGCCTCCACCTGCCTACACTTATTAACCCCTAATCTGCCAACTGCAAAGCGCCGCCACCTACGTTATCCTTATGTACCCCTAATCTGCTGCCCCTAACACCGCCGACCGCTATATTATATTAATTAACCCCTAATCTGCCCCCCACAACGTCGCCTCCAACTGCCTACACTTATTAACCCCTAATCTGCCGAGCGGACCTGAGCGCTACTATAATAAAGTTATTAACCCCTAATCCGCCTCACTAACCCTATAATAAATAGTATTAACCCCTAATCTGCCCTCCCTAACATCGCCGACACCTAACTTCAATTATTAACCCCTAATCTGCCGACCGGAGCTCACCGCTATTCTAATAAATGGATTAACCCCTAAAGCTAAGTCTAACCCTAACACTAACACCCCCCTAAGTTAAATATAATTTAAATCTAACGAAATTAATTAACTCTTATTAAATAAATTATTCCTATTTAAAGCTAAATACTTACCTGTAAAATAAATCCTAATATAGCTACAATATAAATTATAATTATATTGTAGCTATTTTTAGGATTAATATTTATTTTACAGGTAACTTTGTAATTATTTTAACCAGGTACAATAGCTATTAAATAGTTAAGAACTATTTAATAGCTAAAATAGTTAAAATAATTACAAATTTACCTGTAAAAGAAATCCTAACCTAAGTTACAATTAAAACTAACACTATACTATCAATAAATTAATTCAATAAAATACCTACAATTACCTACAATTAACCTAACACTACACTATCAATAAATTAATTAAATAAACTACCTACAATTAACCTAACACTACACTATCAATAAATTAATTAAATAAACTACCTACAATTAACCTAACACTACACTATCAATAAATTAATTAAATACAATTCCTACAAATAAATACAAATAAATAAACTTGCTAAAGTACACAAAATAAAAAAGAACTAAGTTACAAAAAATAAAAAAATATCTACAAACATAAGAAAAATATTACAACAATTTTAAACTAATTACACCTACTCTAAGCCCCCTAATAAAACAACAAAGCCCCCCAAAATAAAAAATGCCCTACCCTATTCTAAATTACTAAAGTTAAAAGCTCTTTTACCTTACCAGCCCTGAACAGGGCCCTTTGCGGGGCATGCCCCAAGAAGTTCAGCTCTTTTGCCTGTAAAAAAAAAACATACAATACCCCCCCCCCCAACATTACAACCCACCACCCACATACCCCTAATCTAACCCAAACCCCCCTTAAATAAACCTAACACTAAGCCCCTGAAGATCATCCTACCTTGTCTTCACCTTACCAGGTATCACCGATCCGTCCTGGCTCCAAAATCTTCATTCAACCCAAGCGGGGGTTGGCGATCCATCATCCGGTGCCTGAAGAGGTCCAGAAGAGGCTCCAAAGTCTTCATCCTATCCGGGAAGAAGAGGCGATCCGGACCGGCAACCATCTTGATCCAAGAGGCATCTTCTATCTTCATCCGATGACGACCGGCTCCATCCTGAAGACCTCCACCGCGGACCCATCTTCTTCCGGCGACGTCCAACTGCAGAATGACGGCTCCTTTAAGGGACGTCATCCAAGATGGCGTCCCTCGACTTCCAATTGGCTGATAGGATTCTATCAGCCAATCGGAATTAAGGTAGGAATATTCTGATTGGCTGATGGAATCAGCCAATCAGAATCAAGTTCAATCCGATTGGCTGATCCAATCAGCCAATCAGATTGAGCTTGCATTCTATTGGCTGTTCCGATCAGCCAATAGAATGCGAGCTCAATTAGGGGGCTTAGAGTAGGTGTAATTAGTTTAAAATTGTTGTAATATTTTTCTTATGTTTGTAGATATTTTTTTATTTTTTGTAACTTAGTTCTTTTTTATTTTTTGTACTTTAGCAAGTTTATTTATTTGTATTTATTTGTAGGAATTGTATTTAATTAATTTATTGATAGTGTAGTGTTAGGTTAATTGTAGGTAGTTTATGTAATTAATTTATTGATAGTGTAGTGTTAGGTTAATTGTAGGTAATTGTAGGTATTTTATTTAATTAATTTATTGATAGTATAGTGTTAGTTTTAATTGTAACTTAGGTTAGGATTTATTTTACAGGTAAATTTGTAATTATTTTAACTATTTTAGCTATTAAATAGTTCTTAACTATTTAATAGCTATTGTACCTGGTTAAAATAAATACAAAGTTACCTGTAAAATAAATATTAATCCTAAAATAGCTACAATATAATTATAATTTATATTGTAGCTATATTAGGATTTATTTTACAGGTAAGTATTTAGCTTTAAATAGGAATAATTTATTTAATAAGAGTTAATTTATTTAGTTAGATTTAAATTATATTTAACTTAGGGGGGTGTTAGTGTTAGGGTTAGATTTAGCTTTAGGGGTTAATCCATTTATTAGAATAGCGGTGAGCTCCAGTCGGCAGATTAGGGGTTAATAATTGAAGTTAGGTGTCGGCGATGTTAGGGAGGGCAGATTAGGGGTTAATACTATTTAATATAGGGTTAGTGAGGCGGATTAGGGGTTAATAACTTTATTATAGTAGCGCTCAGGTCCGGTCGGCAGATTAGGGGTTAATTATTGTAGGTAGGTGGAGGCGACGTTGTGGGGGGCAGATTAGGGGTTAATAAATATAATATAGGGGTCGGCGATGTTAGGGAACCAGATTAGGGGTACATAGGGATAATGTAAGTAGCGGCGGTTTACGGAGCGGCAGATTAGGGGTTAAAAATAATATGCAGGGGTCAGAGATAGTGGGGGCGGCAGATTAGGGGTTAATAAGTGTAAGGTTAGGGGTGTTTAGACTCGGGGTACATGTTAGAGTGTTAAGTGCAGACGTAGGAAGGGTTACCGCATAGCAAACAATGGGGCTGCGTTAGGAGCTGAACGCGGCTTTTTTGCAGGTGTTAGGTTTTTTTTCAGCTCAAACAGCCCCATTGTTTCCTATGAGAGAATCGTGCACGAGCACGTTTTTGAGGCTGGCCGCGTCCGTAAGCAACTCTGGTATCGAGAGTTGAAGCTGCATTAAAAATGCTCTACGCTCCTTTTTTGGAGTCTAATGCAGCCTTTATGTGGACTCTCGATACCAGAGTTATTTTTATGGTGCGGCCAGAAAAAAGCCGGCGTTAGTTTTTCGGGTCGTTACCGACAAAACTCCAAATCTAGGCCTTAGTGTTTGTTATTTTGTGTAACTTTGTGTTTGTTATTTTGTGTAACTTAGTTGTTAGTTTTTGGTAACTTTATACATTTTAATAGTAGATTTAAATTATTTGAGTAGGGCTAGGTTTTTAACTATATAATATATTTAATTTAATTTGTAGTTTAATGTAATTTTAGTATAACAGTTAGGGTAGGTTAATTATTAGTTTAATATAGTTTAATGTAATTATAACAGTTAGGGTAGATTAATTATTAGTTTAATATAGTTTAATGTAATTTTAGTATAACAGTTAGAGTAGATTAATTGTTAGTTTAATATAGTTTAATGTAATTTTAGTATAATAGTTAGGGTAGATTAATTATTAGTTTAATATAGTTTAATGTAATTTTAGTATAACAGTTAGGGTAGATTAATTGTTAGTTTAATATAGTTTAATGTAATTTTAGTATAATAGTTAGGGTAGATTAATTATTAGTTTAATATAGTTTAATTTAATTCTAAAGGTAAGTTTTAATTTATTATAAGATAGGGATGAGTTAATATTTAATATAAAGTTAGCGGGTTGTTAGGTTTAGGGGTTAATAGCTTAATTTAGTTTATGGCGATGTGGGTGGCTGGCGGTTTAGGGGTTAAGAGGTTTAGTAAGTGGTACTGATGTGGGAGGCCAGGGGTTTAGGGGTTAATAACTTTATTTATTTGCGGTGGGCTTGGGGAGCGGCAGGATAGGGGTTAATACTTTTATGTAGGTGGTGGCAATGTCAGGGCGGCAGATTAGAGGTGTTTAGACTCGGGGGTTATGTTAGGGTGTTAGGTGTAAACATAAATTTTATTCTCCCATAGGAATCAGTGGGATATCGGGCAGCAGCGAACATGAGCTTTCGCTGCTTTCAGACTGCCATTGATTCCTATGGCATCCGCCGCCTCCAGGGCGGTGGATTGAAAACCAGGTATGCTGGGCCGGAATAGTGGTGAGCGTACCTGGTAGATATTTGATAACTAGCAAAAGTAGTCAGATAGTGCTGAATTTGTAATCAGAACATCTGTAATGACGTAAGCATCCATCTGTGTCGGACTGAGACCGGCAGATCGTATGTTACGTCACAGATTTCAACTTTTGCCGGTCTGTAGGCTTTGATAAATATTTAAGGGGAATCAGGCACTCCACAATTACGCTGCGGAATTCCAGTGTATTTGCGGTTGACGGCTTGATAAATAGGCCTCATACAGTTTTTTTTTAAATGATGGTTATAAAATTCAACAAGTTGTAAGTTGCTGAAACTAGAGAAAAAATAAAGAAAATGATTTACTCCCCTAGGTTAACTAAGAATGGAACGGTTCATCCAGACTCTTACAATTCATTTTATACTATGTAGCTATTCACTCATCTCTTTCTTCTGTGTTCAAGCTACATTGAATAATATGACATTTAATGAGGATGGAGAGACTGGACAGATTGTTGAAGTCCTAGTGAATTTATAGGCATCTGGATTTGGAAGAATACCTACACTTCACATATACAGCTTAAATCTCTGTCAAATTATTTTAATTCTTTCTATGTGTAACACTCCAGGGATGAGGAATTTCTGATTAAGGTCATTGATGCGGTCTGATAAATTCTTGCTGCAATTTACTAAAGTCACAGTACATGAAATAATATTTTGTTATAGCCCATTGGGACCCTGAAATACTATGTCTACGTATAGCTGCAATTTATCATATACAGTTGAATGCAATGTAATATAACGTGGGCTTAAAAAAAAATAAGATCTAAAGGGAGGATTACAATAGATTACTAAATTAAAATTAGATATTATCTGTATAGGTTCACGTTTCAAATTATAAGTTACCAAAATTATTTGTCAGTGTTCCATTAACCAATTATGTTTCAGGGCTAAACTAAATTTTTATTCTACTAAGATAGTGAAAATTGATTCAACATTCTTGTATGCATCCGTTAAAGAAACATTAAAGGAATAGTCAAGTCAAAATTAAACTTCCATGATTCAGATAAAGCACCAATTTTAAGCAACTTTCTAATTTACTCCTAGGGGAATATTTATCAATGTGCGAGCGGACATGATACGAAGCAGCATATCATGTCCGCTGCACATCGCTGCATATCGTTATACGCTGTCAGCATTTATCATTGCACAAGCAGTTCTTGTGAACTGCTGGTGCAATGCCACCCCCTGCAGATTTGCGGCCAATCGGCCTCTAGCAGGGGTTGTCAATCAGCCCAATCGTATTTGATCAGAGCAGGCGGCCAAGTTATGTAGCAGCGGTCTTTAGAACTTCTGTTTCCGGCGAGTCAAACAAGGAGCGGAGCTTGATAAATATGCCCCCTATTATCAATTTATCTTCGTTTATCTTGGTTTCTTTATTTAAAAAAGCAAGAATGTAAGCATAGGAGCCGGCCCATTTTTGGTTTAGCACCTGGGTAGCACTTTCTGATTGGTGTCTAGCCACCAATCAGCAAGCGCTACCCAGGTGTTGAACAAAAAAAGCTTACATTCAAATAAAGATAGCAAGAGAACCAAGAAAAATTGATAATAGGAGTAAATTAGAAAGTTGCTTAAAATTGCATGCTCTATCTGAATCATGCAAGTTTAATTTTGACTAGACTATCCATTTAAATACTTTGATATTCTAATATAAAACTCAGTTATATGTAATGAAATATTTGCAATATTCTTTTATTAGGCATTTTGTTTCCTTTTCCTGTAATTTAATTCTGGAAGTTGCAGACTTGACACTGCTATATTCCTCACAGTCATTGGCTGCGTTAGTTAGGCATCATCTAGAGTATTGTGTGTAGTTCTGGATGCTATTTCTCCAGAAGGTTTTAAATAAAGTGGTTTCTGTTCATAGGAAAACTACTAAAATGGTGCATAGTCCAAAAAAATTAAATAAAAAAGATGATACTTTCAAATATACTAAGACAGTGTTTCTCAACTCCAGTCCTCAAGTATCCCTAACAGGCCAGATTTTCATGATATCTTAGCTAGAGCATAGGTGAAATAATTAGCTGATGGGTGAGAGCAGGTTAGTAACCATAGTTACTCTGCAAATATAACACAGACAGAAGGCTCCTCCTAGGGCAATTCTGTTATTCTTTCTAATTTATGCACAGAAAAAACTTGATATTCAATAATACTCATAAACGTTGCAGCACTAGTATGTGCTATATAGAGCAGGCTTAGATCTCACAGTGTCCCAGCACACTGACCAATGGTGTAGGGTGATATAACCCCATGCTTACTCCTAATGCAAGATGAAGATAAACGCTCATGATTCACAGTGAGTACATTTTAATTTTTGTAATTGAAAACAAATAAAATGAAAACCCTTTTCTGCACATTTTTGCTACGTGTTTCTCAGCTTAACAAGCTATTTCCTCAGGTGCCTGTCATACACCTAGAAGCACACGTGTTTAAATATCCTACATCCAATCGGTTTATGACTTCGACTCACACCTTCTTAAGGGATGTGTCTAGTTACTTAGGTTACAGTGTTTACAAGGCATAACTAACATGTCTATGTTACACAATAGTCTAAGGCCCCTATTTATCAAAGGTCTTGCGGACCTGATCCGACAGTGCGGATCAGGTCCGCAAGACCTCGCTAAATGCGGAGAGCAATACGCTCTCCGCATTTAACATTGCACCAGCAGCTCACAAGAGCTGCTGGTGTAACGCCGCCCCCTGCTGACTCGCCTGCTCGTGCACGATTTCCCCATAGGAATCAACGGGGAGAGCCGGCTGAAAAAAAGTCTAACACCTGCAAAAAAGCAGCGTAAAACTCCCTAACGCAGCCCCATTGATTCCTATGGGGAAAATACATTTATGTCTACACCTAACACCCTAACATGAACCCCGAGTCTAAACACCCCTAATCTTACATTTATTAACCCCTAATCTGCCGCCCCCGACATCGCTGACACCTACATTATATTATTAACCCCTAATCTGCCGCTCCGGACACCGCCGCCACTTACATTATACTTATGAACCCCTAATCTGCTGCCCCCAACATCGCTGACACCTACATTATATTTATTAACCCCTAATCTGCCACCCCCAATGTCGCCGCCACCAACCTACACTTATTAACCCCTAATCTGCCGCCCCCAACGCCGCCACCACTATAATGTAACTATTAGTTATTTTGTAGCTAGCTTAGGGTTTTTTTTTTTACAGGTAAGTATTTAGTTTTAAATAAGAATAATTTAGTTAATGATAGTAATATTTATTTAGATTTATTTAAATTATATTTAAGTTAGGGGGTGTTAGGTTTAGGGTTAGACTTAGGTTTAGGGGTTAATAACTTTATTTTAGTGGCTGCGACGTTGGGGGCGGCAGATTAGGGGTTAATAAATGTAGGTAGGTGGCGGCGATGTTAGGGCCGGCAGATTAGGGGTTAATAATATTTAACTAATGTTTGCGACGCAGTTTAGAGTGCGGCGGTTTAGAGGTTAATATGTTTATTATAGTGGCTGCGACGTTGGGGGCGGCAGATTAGGGGTTAATAAGTGTAGGTAGGTGGCGGCGACATTGGGGGCGGCAGATTAAGGGTTAATAAATATAATGTAGGTGTTGGCGATGTTGGGGTCAGCAGATTAGGGGTTCATATATATAATGTAGGTGGCGGTGGTGTCCGGAGCGGCAGATTAGGGGTTAACAATTTTATTTTAGTATTTACGATGCGGGAGGGCCTTGGTTTAGGGGTTAATAGGTAGTTTATAAGTGTTAGTGTACTTTTTAGCACTTTAGTTATGAGTTTTATGTTACGGCATTGTACCATAAAACTCTTAACTACGGACTTTTAAATGCGTTAGGACTCTTGACAGGGTAGGGTGCACCGCTCACTTTTTGGCCTCCCAGGACAGACTCGTAATACCGGCACTATGGAAGTCACATAGAAAAAAGACTTTACAAAGTTTATGTAAGTCGTTTTGTGGTAAGGCCAAAGTAGTGTGCGGTGACCCTAAACCTTCAAGACTCGGAATACCAGTGGGCGTAAAAAAGCAGCGTTAGGACCTCTTAACGCTGCTTTTTTACCCTAACGCACAACTCGTAATCTAGCCGATAGAGAGTATATAGTCAGTCTGCACATAACTTTGATAGTTAATATGTTTTTTTACACTGTAATGCTTGATGGAATCCATTATTATTTATTATTGTTGCTGGAGGATGTCAGTTTAGATGACATCACTAGCAAACCCCCCTTGAGAGCCACCTAGGTAATTTCCATTTATCAATTGAAGTGGGTTAGTAGGTAAATACATAGGGGTCTATTTATTAATGTCCGAACGGACATGATCTGCTATAGCAAACCATGTCCGCCGCACATCGATAAATGCCGACAGCATACGCTGTAACCTATGTAACTAGACACACCCCTTAATATGGTGTGAGTTGAAGTCAGTTTGAGACTCCTAACCAAGCCCCACAGTTTTAAATGTATACTGATGTCTACAGACTCCAGCTTGCTCCTGTTTGTGTAATGGGTATTTTCATATGCAGTGGAGGGGGTCTGCTCTTCCTGCTTTTCCAGCCCCTTTCACTGGGTGTCCCAGCCTAAACTCATCATCAGTGGTAAACTGGGAGCTTCTAAGTAAGTTTTAAAAGGTTTTATACTGAATTTTTATATCAGTATCTTTGCATATTCTTCTTTATAGTAGTGACTATTACATGCAGTTATATGAAAATTGGTGTGAACATTCCCTTTAAGGCTTTGATTTAATTGGACAAGCAGGGATATGTAGTAAAAATTGATGACCTCCCCCAGCATTACCACACTGTATCCTTGATAAGAATCTTTGTATTAACCTTTGTTAGCAACAACATTTTAAAGGTCTAGAACCACCCTAGTACACAGGTGAAACAACATTTCTATTAACAACGTAAATAATAGCAAACATGTGTAATGTAATTCAAGATTGAGCAACATAATCTGACACATAACTATTTAACTGCAAAACACAGACTCCTAATCTTGAGAGGGGATTTGATAATTACTCATTGACTTCCATTTCACTTACATTAAAGAAAAAAATGTGATAATAAACTGAGCACTTGAGAGTCTTAAAAGTCAATAAGAACCTTTTAAAGGTCTTTGATGTTGCAAGTGAGAAACCACCACAATTCTACAATAATGATAGTTTCCAGCAAACATAAGTATCCCGTGAAGTCAACCTCAAACAAGAGAAAAAGAAACTACTAGTGCAACATTGTTTAAACATTAGCAAAAACACCTTAGCTCTTAGTGAAAGACACTCATATGGCCATGGGCTAGCTGTATACAATTCACTCTGGTAAAAAAGCAGGAACTGGAGATTAAAAATATTTTATAATACAATGCAATGATTAAAAGTTACTTAGGGCGATATTACACCATTTGCAACACATACAGCAGGTAGCTGAAAGTGTTTGTGGTTTAAGAACCGAATGCAGAGCGGTTAGTTACTGTTTGTTGTTGCGGTGATCACGTGATGTCCCTTCCCTGTGACGTAACTGATGTTTTACCTTGGCGGATCTTTGAGAAAGCGCAAACACTAAGGGCTAAATTACAAGTGGATCGTTAAATATTGCTTGCGTGCAGGTAATATTAGGGCTCTACTTTGTAATACAAGCACACGATTATGTGCGTTGGTATTAAAAGTAAATCACTAAAGTAAATGCTAGGAAGAACTGTGCTCGCAAAACCGCGCTTCCATAGGCTCCTATGGGAGCCTCATTCTGATGCCGTCAGAGACAGATAATTAGTACTTTTGCTCAGCGTTAACTCTGCTAGACCAAGGCTTTTTGTGCGCTTTGGGATGCACTCGTATTACAAGTTGAAAGTAAAGAGATTTTTCAGTTCAGAATATGTCCTTTTTATTCTTAAATACATATTTCTATGTATATATATATATATATATCTTTAAATACCTATATCTATATGTCTATTCCTATAGAAAAGTACACTATTTTATAGGTGAACATTGGAATTTAAAATATGCATTTTGTGCATCAGGTTTTGCAATTAGATTTAAAGGCATTGTGGTTAGCTCACATGGAAACATAATCATTCTAAAGGGACACTAAACCCCAAAAAAATATTTTAAGGTTCAGATAAAGCATGAAATTTTCTAATTTACTCCAATTGTCAATTGTTCTTCATTCTCTTGCTATCTTTATTTAAAAAGCAGTGATGCATAGGAGCAGGACCATTTTTGGTTGAGAACCGGGGTTATGCTTGCTTATTGGTGGGTAAATGTAAGCCTCCAATAAGCAAGCGCTATCCATGGTGCTGAACCTAAAATGGGCTGGCTGCTAAGATTTACATTCCTGCTTTTAAAAAAAGATAGCAAGAGAATGAAGACAAATTGATAATAGGAGTAAATTAGAAAGTTGCTTAAGACTTCATGCTCTATCTGAATCATGAAAGAAAAAAAATTGGGTTCAGTGTCCCTTTAACGACCAAGGACGTGCGAGGCACGTCCTCAATAGGATGTCATTTAATGACCAAAGATGTGCCTGGCATATCCTCTGGGGTTTGAAGCTCTGGAAGCGATCCTGATCGCTTCCAGCAGCCTTTAAGGTATTGCAGTGATGCCTCGATATTGAGGCATCACTGCAATACCTTTTATGGCACACCGATGCAGAGAGAGCCACTCTGTGTCCCTCTCTTCATTGGCCAGCGATGGTGCCGATTGTTGGTGGGTGGGAGTAGCTGCAGAGAGGTGGGTGGGCGGCCCATCACTGGCAATCTTCTGGCCAGCAGTGGTAAACTATTGTCGGGTGCATGCAGGAGCACCCGCAATCTTCTACTTTTAAATTTTGAAGTTGTGGGAGAGCGTGGTGGGTGGTGGTTGTGGGTGGGAAAGGAGAGGGGAAATCATTTTTGAAAATAGGTCAGGGAGGGGGAGGGGGTAGGGTTTGGAGGGAGGCATCTACACTACAGGAAAAATAGTGGTTGATTAAAAAAAAAAAAACACATTAAAATGAAAAGTGGGTACTGGCAGCCAATCGGATTGACCTCACATTCTATTGGCTGATCGGAACAGAGTAGGGGTATGTGGGTAGTGGGTTGTAATGTTGGGGGGGTATTGTATTTTTATTTACAAGTAAAAGAGCTTATTACTTTGGGGCAATGCCTCGCAAAAAGCCCTTTTAAGGGCTGGTAAAAGAGCTGATTACTTTGTAATTTAGGATAGGGTAGGGCATTTTATTATTTTGGGGGGCTTTTTTATTTTATTAGGGGGCTTAGATTAGGTGTAATTAGTTTAAACTTCTTGTCATTGTTTTTATTTTCTGTAATTTAGTGTTTGTTTGTTTTATGTATTATAGTTTAGTTTATTTAATTGTATTTTAGTTTAGATAATTGTAGGTAATTTATTTAATTAATTTATTGATAGAGTAGTGTTAGCTGTATTTGTAATTTAGGTTAAAATTTATTTTACAGGTAATTTTGTAATTATTTTAACTAGGTAGCTATTAAATAGTTAATAACTATTTAATAGCTATTGTACCTAGTTAAAATAAATACAAAGTTGCCTGTAAAATAAATATAAATCCTAAAATAGCTACAATGTAACTATTAGTTATATTGTAGCTATATTAAGGTTTATTTTATAGGTAAGTATTTAGTTTTAAATAGGAATAATTTATTTAATGATAGTAAATTTATTTTGTTTAATATAAATTATATTTAAGTTAGGGGGGTGTTAGGGTTAGGGTTAGACTTAGGTTTAGGGGTTAATAACTTTATTATAGTAGCGGCGACGTTGGGGGCAGGAGTTTAGGGGTTAATAATTGTAGGTAGGTGGCGGCGATGTTAGGGAGGGCATATTAGGGGTTAAAAAATTTTATTATAGTGTTTGCGAGGCGGGAGTGTGGCGGTTTAGAGGTTAATAAATTTATTATAGTGGCGGCGAGGTCCGGTCGGCAGATTAGGGGTTAATAAGTGTAAGTAGGTGGTGGCGATGTTGGGGGGGGCAGATTAGGGGTTAATAAATATAATATAGGTGTCGGCAATGTTAGGGACAGCAGATTAGGGGTTCATAGCTATAATGTAGGTTGCGGCGTTGTCTGGAGCGGAAGATTAGGGGTTAATAATATAATGTAGATGTCAGCAATAGCGGGGGTAGCAGATTAGGGGTTAATAAGTGTAAGGTTAGGGGTGTTTAGACTCAGGGTTCATGTTAGGGTGTTAGGTGTAGACTTTGAGAGTGTTTCCCCATAGGAAACAATGGGGCTGCGCTAGGAGCCGAACGCTGCTTTTTTTTGCAGGTGTTAGGTTTTTTACAGCCAGCTCAGCCCCATTGTTTCCTATGGGGATATCATGCACGAGCACGTTTTTCCAGCTTACCGCTACCGTAAGCAACGCTGGTATTGCGGGTTGAAGTGGAGCTAAATTATGCTCAACGCTCCCTTTTCTGAGGCTAACGCAGCCATTCAGACAACTCGTAATACCAGCGCTGTCTTAAGGGTGCGCTGGAAAAAAAGGCTCGTAAGCACCGCGGGTCTTTACCGACAAAACTCGTAATCTAGGCGTTAGGTTTTTTATTTTGGGGGATTGGTTGGGTGGGGGGTTACTGTTAGGGGGAATTTGTAATTTTTAGGTAAAAGAGCTGTTTAACTTAAGGCAATGCCCTACAAAAGGCCTTTTTAAGGGCTATTGGTAGTTTATTGTCAGGTTAGGGGGTGTTTTTTATTTTGGGGGTCTTTTTTGTTTTTATAGGGCTATTATATTAGGTGTCATTTTTATTATTTTGGATAATTTTGTTTATTATTTTTCGTAATTTTAGCGTTTGTTTTTATTTGGTAATGTTAGATAATTTTTTATTTTTTCGTAGTGTTAGGTTTATTTAAATTTGTAAAAAAAAAATTCATAGTGTTATTTTAATCTTGTAATTTTAGTTTTTTTATTTGTAGTTTATTTTATTTTATTAAAATATTTATGTTAGGTTATTTTTTTAATTTTTTTATTGAGGAAAAAGTAAATGCATATTACAGGACAAATTGAGAAAACAAATATTCAAGGAATATCTGAGTAGGTTTGTACATTAATATTAACAGTCCTCAATTTCTTAAAAAAACATGAGCATTATGTTTCAAAAAGAAACCTGACATATATATTAGATTAAAGGGATAATAATTTGTAATACGGGAGACCTGCCATTCTACGCGCAATGGCCAATTTTTCAACTGTATAGCCGTACCGCACCTTGCCGCAAAACTTGTAATTTTGCCCAGTGTTATTATGAGTGTAACTGTACTTTTAAATGTATTTTTTATGTTTTTTGTGCCACTTTTTTGTCTTGAGTAACAGTTAACCAGAGCCCTGAAATCGCGCTAACCGACGCATGTTAAATTCAATTGCACTCAAGCGAATGCGTTTACGTTTAACTTGTAATTTACAAAGAGCCGCGGTATACCCCTTATTGCTTGTGCGCAACAGTTTGTGCTTCACACGTAATCTAGCTCTTAATTAGGTATTATTCCAATTGATGAAAAGTGTCTAAAGCATTCCAAACAATTTTACTATTCACTATTATTAACTTGCACCATGTTTTTTTTTAATACTCCAGAACCAGTGGCTGAAACCTAATTTTGACATAGCGAATCTCATTATTTTATGAAGAAAGCAGTCCATCTGGGGCATAACATCAGTCAAAGAAAGAAAGAAGGTAGCAGTCTACATTGAAAGAAAAACTTTCAATGTGCGCAATGAGCCGCGACAAACCTCTTATTTCTTGCAACCCACAGTTAGCGCTCCACTCATAATCTAGCCCTATATAAAGAGTGACAATGACATATCATAAAAGCATAAAAACCCAAAACATGTCCTCAGTACTTTGTCATTCTTATTTTTTTTTACAAAAGCATAAACTGTGATGTATTTTAAAATGGCATCTTTCACAATTTGACAAAAAAGAACTAATGTACTTTTTAGACTCTTGAAAAGGAATGCCAAACTCTTAAAAATGTTGCCATTAAACTCAATAATTTATATAATGCATCATGCATAAGTAAAATGTTCATATTTAATAAATAAAAAAAAACACTTGGTTCAGGTTAATGTAATGTCTGTGGGGCCTATCTATCAACGGATGGAGCTTGAAGACATCACCACAAATCAACCCGATCGAGTATGATCTGGTTGATTGTCAACCCCCTGCTAGCGGCCGATTGGCCGCGAATCTGCAGAGGGGGCGTTGCACCAGCAGCTCACAAGTGCTGCTGATGCAATGCTGAATATGGAGAGCGCATTGCTCTCCGCATTCAACAAGGTCTGTCGGACCTGATCCGATCAGCGGATCATGTCGGACTGGCCTTTAATACAGTAAATATGCCCCTGTGACTTTAGTCAGCAGCAGTATTAATTGGTGATATAACTGCTGTTTCATGACATCAAGACATTTCATAAATATGCAGAAAGTTTTTTTTTTAAATCAAGTATTTGTTCTTGGGGATGATAAATATTAATAAAAATAAAATTTGCAGAATTATGAGATGTCTTGATGGCTTTAATAAACAGTTGTATTAACAGTTAATGTAGCAACTGAATGAATTCACCAAGTCACTTTTAAAAGTATGCGGGACACTATATTTTCAAGCATTATAGAAAATGTATGGGAAAATTCATTGGTGTCAGTGGGTTAGGGGAGTCAGCCATTGTTATCTTTCCCAAACAGTCTCTGAGCTGAGCTGACTAAACAACCCCTCCGTTAGATGCTTCACAGCAGGAGTGGAACACGCTGCTTTAGGAGCCCTAGGAACTGACCTGACCATAAGTTTTGCAGGAGAAGGAAATATACCTAGCCCCGCTTCTCTTCCTTCACTGACACTCTGAAGTCATTGGCAGGAGGAGCCCTGCCCGGGACTTGTAGTGCTTGTCAGCAGGAAGACACTCAGGCAGCAGATCACACACATACATCTATGACTCAAACTATGGGGCAAACCTGGTGTTCTATGGGCGGTACATCGATGACCTGATTATTTTATGGAATGGTGAGGTCTCCCTAGCAGAATCTTTCATACAACATCTTAATACCAACAGTATGGGACTCACCTTCCTTAGTTCTATAGAAATTGAATCTGTAGTCTTTTTGGATCTGCATTTAACATTATCCAAAGATGGTAAGATTGAATCCAAAAATCATTTTAAAAACGTAGACTGTAATAGCTACTTAGAATTTTCTAGCAACCATTACCTACCTTGGAAGAGAAATGTCCCCTACGGACAGTTTAAAAGATTAAGACGGAATTGTAATAATATTCATGATTTTAATATGCAAAGTCAAACACTTATTGAAAGATTTACAGAAAAAGGATATCCAAGAGAGCTAATAGAGAGAAGCTATACAAGAGCTAAAACTGATAATAGGGATAATTATTTTCAAAAGAAACCAATAAATGATAAAAATAAAGAAAATCTAAATTCAAATAAAAGTAATTCTAGCATGTTCATAACACAATATAATACCAATCACAAATTAATTAATACTATAATCAAAAAACATTGGGGTATATTGATGAGAGATCCAATACTTAGTAGGAATTTAGAAGAGAAACCTAAATGTGTATTTAGACGGGCACCCACACTTAAGAACTTATTAGCCCCTAGTAAGGTTGTAACTAATGTTAAAAATACCAATACTAACAACTTGGCACTTAGGAAGATCCAAGGATCCTTGACAAATATCAGAAAGAAAGTAAATAGCAACAAAAAGAGAGGGATTTTTAAATGTAAATACAAGAGTTGCAGAATGTGTAAATCTATCGAAATAGGAACTACTAATTTTACATCTTATACCACAGGAATTAGTTTTTCCATACAGGATCACGTGACATGTGCATCCTCTTATGTGGTATATCTTCTGTCATGCAAATTATGTACAATTCAGTACGTAGGGCACACCTGCCGAATAGTTAGAACCAGATGGAATGAACACTATAGAAATATGAAAAACAAAATAAAAAACCATAGTGTCCCCAAACATTGTCATTCCGTACACCAGGGTAATTTGAACATTTTTTATATTCTACCTATAGAATATATTCCCCCTTCTAGTCTATACAATAGGTATAATAGACTGTGCCAACGCGAGACTTTCTGGATTTACCAATTGGGAACATTACATCCCAATGGTTTAAATATGAACATGGATTTGGTAGCTTTTGACACACACTAAATATTTCACAAGTTATTGAAAGAGAGCACTATATTATTAAGTTAAGCACAATTTAGTGTATATAAACTGTTCTATTAATTCAGGGACACACTTGGTTTCAAACACTTGCACATTATGTGTACAATTAAACACATAAAAAATTATTGTCACGGAGCACTTTATATATGAATTTAATTTTTATTATTTAAGTCCATTGATAGCACCATAATGGTATATAGTGTTAAAGGCCCAGCATTAGTGCCCAAACAAATAGGTGCACGCTGTAGGGACCCTGCAATAGTCCCTTGTAGAATCCAAAGAAGCAGAAAAACAGCAGCACCTTGTAAATGCAAAAAATCTTCCTTTATTGGTTTAACATCATGGCAGACAAGAGATACTTCTCTTGTCTGCCATGATGTTAAACCAATAAAGGAAGATTTTTTGCATTTACAAGGTGCTGCTGTTTTTCTGCTTCTTTAGCCCCATAATGGTACCATTACTGGTTTATTATATTAGTAATAGAATAGAATTTTATAATTTTATCAGTCAATCACTCACATGAATTAATAATAAAAAATAACACATGCAAAGAGATGCATTCTGATTTTATTTTCATACATATAATTAGATCACAATACAAAAGTGAAATAATATATTCATTAATTTAATGATGTTTATATTTCTTTATTTTTTATTTTTGTTCTGTCACGTCTGTGTCCATCCTAATAGAAACCAAATTCGATACATATAGAAAGAGTAATATAATTAATAAAATGAAGTGACTAATCTGTGATATACAGTCCGAACACAATTTTTTTGCCAGATATAAAGTATATACCCGATAATTAGGTTTATCGCTAAAATAGAGGTCACCATTGGTCTCTAAAATTCAATATCCAATCGATTTTAGGTAACCATAGAACACCGTGATTATAGCGGGTTAGGTTGCCAACTTTGATTTTGATGAATTGAGAGACGATACGTCATATCTGAATTGTCCTCAGCAACCAGATACGTCACTCCTGGTTACCCCAATAGGAAATCATCACGAGTATACACCCACTGAGACGCAACCTTAGTAAAATCATTAGGTAACAGCTCATGAAAGCCAGATATACTAGTAAGTAACTAAAGTTTGTTAGAGCACAACAATGCACAATAATAATAGTTTTATATACACATATTTTTAACCTGAGAATACTTGAAAGAAACTTTCGAGAGAATAAAATATAAATTTCGATAGTGTGGCTATTCTCTAAATTGAGATATATAGTGTCTACGAATACATAATCATTAAATAGTGTAAGGATTAATGTGCACAATTTAAAAAAAAATGAGATTTGAGTAACTGAATAGATACGATATTGATAGAGGTTTTCAAATGAATGTTAATATTATTACCAATGTTGTTTGTTAGCTTTACAATCGCTATGACAGTTTTTGACTTGTTTTGGCTCATATTGCATATAGCGGTTGTGGACAAATGTTCACAAGGAATGTTGCCAGAGGCGACAAGATTAGATATTGTTTATAAGAAAAATGTTATTATTGGTTATATACTGATATATGCTGTATTGACATGAATGTGTTCGCAAACACCTGTTAGTCATGTGACTTATTAAGAGAGATTAGGGCGTGTATGCTAAACAGTTTTTTATTGGTTAGTATAGAGTATATTAAGTAGCAAATGTTGTATAGTTTTATTCAGCCTGATGAAACAGTACATGATACTGAGAAACGCGTTGCTGTGTTTTTAATGTGTTTAAATAAACACTTTTAATATATACAATTTGCTACTTTGTTTCTCTTTGGATACTCTTAATTGAAGTCACTTTTTATAACTGCTGGAGGCGGAACGGTGCCTTCCTGACTACATAGCCTATTTGGTGAACACCATCTTTTGGCTTCTGGGAGTCTTTGCCTAAGAGGAGAGTTTACCGGACAACTCTGAGGTTCCGGTTTGCCTAGCTAGCACCACATCTTGGTGCTTTTATACACGTGAGTGCATTTGAGCTAAAATTTATATTCTGACACATTATACAGAATTATGCTATGTGGCGCCTTCTCTATTTCCTTATAGATTAACTCGTTGTGGATGGCCTTATACATCGAGGAGAGCTGCCTTACACCTTTTTAACTTTAGGAAAACTTTGGATTTTATTTGGACTCTATTATTATTATTATTATTTTTTTTTTTTTTTGTCTATTTGGACGTTCTGATTCACAGTTTGTATGTTTTAAGCTATTTTTACATATTTGTATGTTTATGCCCAAGTGATATTATTCCTAAGAAATATATGTATTAAGAACTTTGAAACCATCTATAATCTTGATATTATTATTACATCTAGATAGCGCCCCTATTTTATATATCACTGTATAATCCTTTTTAGGGTATACACACATATATATATATATATATATATATATATATATATATATACAGCAGATCACATAGCAGCTGCTGTTTCAGCCCATCCTGTTAAACGTGTAAAACCAGGCACAATATTCTAAACCTAGACTGGTGGCAAACCTAGCTGCTCCTGCAGCTTCAGGATCCCACTTCCTCCCACTCAGCTCTGATTTAAAGATATTGAGGCCCATTTATCAAGCTCCGTATGGAGCTTGTGGGCCGTGTTTACTCGCCAGAAACAGCAGTTATGAAGCAGCGGTCTAAAGACCGCTGCTCCATAACCCTGTCCGCCTGCTCTGAGGAGGCGGACAGGAATCGCCACAATTCAACCTAATCGAGTATGATCGGGTTGATTGACACCTCCCTGCTGGCGGCCAATTGGCCACAAATCTGCAGGGGGCGGCGTTGCACTAGCAGCTCTTGTGAGCTGCTGGTGCAATGCTGAATATGGAGAGGGTATTGCTCTCCACATGTAATGTCCCTTTAACTGGGCTCCACCCCTTTAGCCTTTATAACTTCACTTCCCCTTGTACACATTGCTTGATTATTTTGTGTACTCTGAGTTCCTCTCTGGCTACTCAGTCACTTTGTCTCAAGTCCTTATTTTTGTTACAATTGATATTCCTTTGATTCCTATACTGGAACCTTTGTGGCTATTTGTACCCTTAGCCCTCTTCACTTCATTGTGCTTTTCAACTACACCTTGCTCCACTGTCTGCGGACTATTGTTGGTATGAGGATCCGGATCTACCTTACTGGCATATCCCTCCGCTCATTTCCACGCTGAGGATCACACGCTGCATACTGCTCACGCAGCTCTCACCTGCACGCTCTGCTGCTCTGTTTGCTATTTCATCTCCGGAATGACCGCATCTACTTGGATACCACCTACCTGGGTTTTGTCACGCAAGTACTTTAGCTCATGTTTGGAGTATACTTGTCTCTCTCAGTGTGTTTCATATTTATCTGCTAATCCACTAACTGCATTAAGCTGCTTCCTTCAACTGTGTCTGCTTGCCTGCCTGTGTCTCACTTAACTTGCTTGTACTCCACCCTGAGACTATACTTAACATTTAACTGCAGCTTGCAAGCATTAACCTGTTACTCTCCAGTGTTGAATATACTTGGAAGAACTCTGCTCTCTGACATAACTTTACTTATAATCAGTTTCTACCATTTATATATATATTCAAACAGTTATATATATATATATATATATTCCATTGCTGGTTCTTTTCTGTATTAACTGCTGTTGATTTAATTACACCAACTTTTGGTGTTCAGTCATTCAGCTACACTTAATCTGTTTGCCAGTTTTAAGTAATTATAAACAGATTATTACATAATAATCAAGCCTAACATACAAACCAGCAAGTATGGAACCACAAGCTGTCAAAAAAGAATTAGACACATTAAATCATAAGGTGGAATACCTTGCCAGAGCTCTCACAGATTTACAAACTGAAAATACCACCTTAAGGAATGTTGTTAAAGAATTGACAGTTACTAGATCCCCAGAACCACCAGAACCTCAGATTAATCCCCCAACTCTTTTCTCAGGGAAAAGGAGTGATTTCAAGGATTTTAAAAATGCTTGTTTACTGTTTTATACAATGAAACTAAAGACCTATTGTACTGAAAAAATTAAAGTTTGCACTACAATCTCATATCTCACAGGTGAGCCAAGGTCCTGGGCGAATCGATTTTTTGAGTCTAATAACCCAATTTTGGATTCCTTAGATCAGTTTTTTGCAGCTATGAGTGCTCTGTATGAGGATTCTAACACCCAAATACAGGCTGAAACTAAACTAAGAGCTCTTAAACAGGGTAAAAGGCCTGTGGAAGATTTTATAACTGAATTTCAGATGTGGGCTACTGACTCACTCTGGAATGATATAACGTTAAAAAATCAATTTAGACTGGGTTTAAATGAAGCTTTAAAAGATGAGATATCTAGAGTGGAGATGCCTGATACTTTACATGGGTTAATAAAACTAGCAACTTGACCGCAGAATAAGAGAAAGACGTATAGAAAGATACACATCAGAGACTCCACTCAAAAGATTACCTGTGACACCTACAGAAAAATCACTTAATTCTCAGACTCCTATGGAAATAGGAGTCATTAAAGGTCCCTTAACTTCTGAGGAAAAGACTAGACGACGCATAGCTAACCTCTGTTTGTACTGTGCTAGTAGAGACCATGCAGTATCATCCTGTCCTAGTTTACAACGACAGAAAAAGGGTAAGCTACTGAATCTCAAATCTTCTAACTCACACATAAGACAAAAATCATTGACACTCTCTCTCTCTTTACAGTGGGACCGACAGCAAATCAAGACTGAGGCTATAGTAGATTCTGGGGCTTCTGATTGCTTTATAGATGCTACATATGTAGAGCTCAATAAAATACCCTGTGTAACTAAGCAGAATCCTGTGTTTATAAGAGTAATTGATGGTTCACGTATACATAAAGGTCCTATTACCCGACACACAGTACCTCTTTTAATTTCTACATCTGATGGGCACACAGAATCTATCAGTTTTGACATAATCCCAACTGCTCTACATACAGTAATATTAGGCTATACTTGGTTATTGAAACACAACCCCAGTATCGATTGGGTAAATCCCACTATCACTTTTAATTCCTCTTATTGTAATTCAACTTGTTTCCCTCATCAGATTTGGAGCTCCAATAATACAGAAATTCCTATTCACTATCAAGACTTACTTGATGTATTTGATTTAAAGGAGGCTGAGGTACTACCACCTCATAGGTCTTTTGATTGCCCTATAGATTTACTCCCAGGGGCTAGGGTACCTTTTGGGAGAGTTTATCCACTTTCACAGAAAGAGTTACAGTATTTACGTGAGTACCTTGATGATAATATCCGAAAGGGATTCATAGTACCCTCTACATCTCCCGCAGCTGCAGGGTTGTTTTTTGTTACTAATAAAGATAAAACCTTAAGACCTATCATTGATTACAGAGCCCTTAATGCTGTTACAGTGAAGAACCGATATCCTTTACCACTCATCCCCGAACTCCTTGAACGCCTTAATGGTGCTAACATTTTTACGAAGCTTGACTTAAAAGGTGCCTATAATCTGATACGGATCAAGGATGGGGATGAGTGGAAAACAGCATTCAGAACCAGATATGGTCTTTTTGAATATTGAGTGATGCCTTTTGGGCTCTGTAACGCTCCTGCCACCTTCCAGCATTTTATTAACGAGATATTCAGAGATTTAACAGATGTATGCGTCATAATCTATCTGGACGACATACTGATATATTCTAAAACAGTTGTTGAACACATTAAACACGTGAGATGGGTTTTAACACGTTTACGTGAACACAGACTTTTTGCAAAAGCTGAAAAGTGTCAATTCCATGTACAAAGAATAAAATTTCTAGGTTACATCATAACACCTGACAAAGTTGAAATGGACCCTGAGAAGGTATTAGCTATTGTGAATTGGCCTAGACCCACTACTTTAAGGTCTCTCCAACAATTTTTGGGTTTTACCAATTTTTATCGTAAGTTTATTCAGAACTTTTCTATGAAAGTAAAGCCACTTACATCACTAACAAAGAAAAATATAAGATTTCAATGGTCTCCAGAAGCAGAACATTCATTTAATTATTTGAAGAACTGCTTCACCACCGCTCCTATACTGTACTATGTTTACCAGACCATGCATGCCAATTTGTTGTGGAGGTAGACGCCTCTGACACTGGCATAGGAGCAGTCTTATCTCAGAGAATCAGTGACAAACATAATACCCATCCTGTAGCTTATTATTCGAGAACCTTATTACCAGCTGAAACCCATTACTCTGTTGGTGATAAAGAGCTGTTAGCGATAAAGTGTGCCTTAGAAGTCTGGAGACATATTTTAGAGGGAGTTGATAAACCATTTTTAATATTTACTGACCACAAAAATCTTCAATACTTAAAACAAAATAAAACTCTATCATCCCGCCAAGTAAGATGGTCCTTGTTTCTTGATAGATTTGATTTTCAAATAACTTACAGACCGGGTAGACTTAACAGTAAGGCAGATGCTTTATCCCGACAATATGACGATAAACCACTAGCAGACTGTTGTTCACAAATCATACCCAGTCACAAAATTATAGCAGCTTTGAGTACTTTAGAGCTTGACATTCTTTCAGCTTTAACAACTGATAATATACCCACACATACTGAGTTGATAAAAGAACCAACCGGTTTATATACTTTTCATAATAGATTATATGTTCCTCAGACTCTTAGGCAGAGACTCCTTAACCATTTCCATGATATCCCAATATCTGGTCATCAAGGGATCTTTAAGACGAAAGAACTCTTACAACGAGATTTCTGGTGGCCTCACATGGGGGAAACTATTCAGAAATATATAACTACTTGTGATGTTTGCGCAAGGTATAAAACAGAGAAAAAGAAACCAATTGGTTATCTTACTCCTCTATCTATTCCTGAGGTCCCTTGGAGTGTTATTTCTATGGATTTTATTGTTGAGCTACCTAGCTCTCAGAACCACAATACCATCATGGTGGTTGTTGACCATCTGACTAAGTTAGCTCATTTTGTAGCTATGAAATCTTTACCTACTGCCACCGAAACAGCTGACGCTTTCCTAAAGCATATTGTGAGGTTACATGGTTTACCACAATCCATTATCACAGACCGTGGGTCTCAGTTCACTTCCAATTTCTGGAAAGACCTCTGTAAATCACTCTCCATTCATCCGAGGTTATCAACCTCCTATCATCCCCAGACAAACGGTCTTACTGAGAGGGTCAATGGTATACTGGAACAATACCTTAGATGCTATGTTACACATCTGCAGGATGATTGGGTTGATCACTTTCCATTAGCCGAATATTCATATAACAATTCAGTTTCTAGTTCCACTAAGATGACACCATTTTATGCCACCTATGGATATCATCCACAATCTCTTAGACTCACCCAAACCAGCATCAATACTCCTTCCGTTACTACTTATCTTACTAATCTACAAAATAGTTTGAAATTGTTGAAAGAACATCTACAGAAGGCTAAGTCTGATCAGCAATATTATTACAATGCTACTCATAGGCCGAGTCCTGACTACAAGTTGGGTGATCAGGTTTGGCTTTCCACGAAGCATCTGAAACTCTCAATACCATCCAGAAAGCTGGGCAATCAATTTGTTGGACCCTTTCCAATCTCACGTATTCTCAATCCCTCAACTGTTGTTTTGAAACTTCCATCTACTAATGGTTTGCATCCATCATTCCATGTTTCACTTTTGAAACCCTACAGGACTAGCAATGAGTTCACCCGTGGGAAGATTCCTCCACCTCCTGTTATTCTGGACGATCATGAGGAATACGAAGTTGAGTGTATACTCGACTCGAGGATATTGCGCAGGAGATTGCAGTATCTGGTCCGTTGGAAGGGCTATGGTGTGGAGGAGGATTCTTGGGTTCCTCATTCTCAGGTGCATGCCCCTCTGAGGGTGACTGCGTTCCACAAGCGCTATCCCCATAAGCCATTTTTGGCATCCCCGGAGTTGATGCCTTGAGGGGGGGGGGATCTGTAATGTCCCTTTAACTGGGCTCCACCCCTTTAGCCTTTATAACTTCCCCTTGTACACATTGCTTGATTATTTTGTGTACTCTTGAGTTCCTCTCTGGCTACTCAGTAACTTTGTCTCAAGTCCTTATTTTTGTTACAATTGATATTCCTTTGATTCCTATACTGGAACCTTTGTGGCTATTTGTACCCTTAGCCCTCTTCACTTCATTGTGCTTTTCAACTACACCTTGCTCCACTGTCTGCGGACTATTGTTGGTATGAGGATCCGGATCTACCTTACTGGCATATCCCTCCGCTCATTTCCACGCTGAGGATCACACGCTGCATACTGCTCACGCAGCTCTCACCTGCACGCTCTGCTGCTCTGTTTGCTATTTCATCTCCGGAATGACCGCATCTGCTTGGATACCACCTACCTGGGTTTTGTCACGCAAGTACTTTAGCTCATGTTTGGAGTATACTTGTCTCTCTCAGTTTGTTTCATATTTATCTGCTAATCCACTAACTGCATTAAGCTGCTTCCTTCAACTGTGTCTGCTTGCCTGCCTGTGTCTCACTTAACTTGCTTGTACTCCACCCTGAGACTATACTTAACATTTAACTGCAGCTTGCAAGCATTAACCTGTTACTCTCCAGTGTTGAATATACTTGGAAGAACTCTGCTCTCTGACATAACTTTACTTATAATCAGTTTCTACCATTTATATATATATTCAAACAGTTATATATATATATATATATATTCCATTGCTGGTTCTTTTCTGTATTAACTGCTGTTGATTTAATTACCAATTGTTCAGGTTCATAACTTTTGGTGTTCAGTCATTCAGCTACACTTAATCTGTTTGCCAGTTTTAAGTAATTATAAACAGATTATTACACCACATTCAGCGAGGTCTTGTGGTCCTGATCCGCACTGTTGGATCAGGTCCGCAAGACCTTTAATAAATAGGCCTTATTATCTGCCTTACTTTAATCCAAACAATTTAGAATCAGCACATCACCTCATAGAAGTGGCAGTATATAAACTCAAAGTATTGATGCAACACCTTCCAGGCTTCCCTCAATAAACCCAGTACGTATTCTCAAAGCAAAGTAAAGAAGGTGGCTCCTTTCAATAAAAGCAAACCTTTATTAGACCGGGCAAGGTTTTGGGGCTCCTGCCCCTTTTCTCAAGCTCGAGAAAGGGCAGAACCCCCAGAACATCTCTCGTTATAATAAAGGTTTACTTTTATTGAAGTGTGCCACTTTCTCTACTTTGCTTTGAGATTGCCTTACTTTTGGGAATCCTGCCCCTTTCTGAAGCTCGAGCTTGAGAAAAGGGCAGGAGTCCGGAAACATTGCTCGTTTAAATAAAGGTTTGCTTTTTTTGAAGTGTGACACCTTTTCTACTTTGTTTTGAGATTGCCTTACTTTAAGTCACTAATGGTGCCCTGGGTCTGTAAGTGTCTGGGTCCCCCTGGGCCACCGGGCCTCTTACTGGACTCAGCATTTTCACTCCCTGACCCCCGCGACTCTGTATACTTCTGAAATCTAGAAGAACACTACTGGTTTATATTACAAGGAAGTAGTGACAACTTATCTCATCTTCTAAAATGTAATTTTAACAGTTCTCACACTATAAACACTGAAACTGATTAATTGCAATATTTTAGTCACAAAAATGTTTTGCCTTTGTAACCAGGTTAAAACGAGACGAATATCTGGGTTTCGTTAATGAATGTTCATCTGTTACGAAACAAGTGCATGTGTCTAGTTTTTTTATTCTGTTGCTTGTATAAAGTATTATCCACTGTTTCCAGCTTGCCTTTTGTTTCAAGTCTGGAGGCTCTTGCTGTGTATTACGCAATGTATGTGGCTTTAAAACATATTGTGTATGTCCTACAATCACCCAGATGTTTATAACCACCTCTCTTGTGGTCTCATTCTATTTTTATTTATTGCAATAACAGATTTTTTTTTTATATGTTTTCATTGTTTTCATATTAAGCCCCCAGCATTTCGTTGATGGTGTGGTTCCTTGCTTATTGCAATTGAAAACCTTGCAAGAGCTAGAAGAATTAAAGGGACATAATATATAAAATGTTTAATATACATAGTATAAAAAAATAATACAATGCATTTTCATTGTTTATTTTGTGTAAATTATATCTGAAAACTGTCGGTTTTCCAATACAGAGAACCCAAAGTGCACAATTCAGACTTCACAAGCTTAAAGTGATAGTAAATCCTAGCATTTCAAAAATGCTAGAATTTATCAGTGCTATAAATAAAATTGGCCTTCAATCATGAAGTTTATACAAATGTATGAAACCAGTACCTATTTTTGATTGCAGCATTATTCTTAAGCTAAGCACCTCCAGTCACGCAAGGCAAAACTAATTTTCTTTCATGTAATTGGCAAGAGTCCATGAGCTAGTGACGTATGGGATATACAATCCTACCAGGAGGGGCAAAGTTTCCCAAACCTCAAAATGCCTATAAATACACCCCTCACCACACCCACAATTCAGTTTTACAAACTTTGCCTCCTATGGAGGTGGTGAAGTAAGTTTGTGCTAAGATTTCTACGTTGATATGCGCTTCTCAGCATTTTGAAGCCTGATTCCTCTCAGAGTGCAGTGAATGTCAGAGGGATGTGAAGGGAGTATCGCCTATTGAATACAATGGTCATCCTAACAGGGATCTATTTCATAGGTTCTCTGTTATCGGTCGTAGAGATTCATCTCCTACCTCCCTTTTCAGATCGACGATATACTCTTATATACCATTACCTCTACTGATTCTCGTTTCAGTACTGGTTTGGCTATCTGCTATATTTGGATGAGTGTCTTTTGGTAAGTATGTTTCATTTATTTAAGACACTCTCAGCTATGGTTTGGCACTTTGTATATAAAGTTCTAAATATATGTTTATACTTATATTTGCCATGATTCAGGTTTATCAGTATATTTCCTTTTTTGCAGACTGTCAGTTTCATATTTGGGAAATGCAATTAAAAAAAAAAAAAAAATTTACCTGAGGTTTTCAAATTGATTATTTTTTCTAAATTGCGGGCTGTATTAGGCTTGCATGAGTGCAAAATGCTATAATTTATTGCGTCATTCTTGGCGCGAGACTTTTTTGGCGCGAGAATTACGTGTTTATGCAAATTCTTCATTTCCATCGTCTTAGTTGATGCCGAGTCTTTTCACAAGGTTGCGTCATCTATGACGCTCATGTTTGTTGCAGACTTTTTTGGCGCCAAAAAATATTTTTAGTTGTGGGCGTCATACTTGGCGCCAAACTGTTTGTCATTATTTAAGACTTCATTTCCTTTTGCCTCTGGTCATTTTTTTCTTTGTCAGAGGCCTATTCTGTTTGCATTTTTTCCCATTCCTGAAACTGTCATATAAGGAAATAGATAATTTTGCTTTATATGTTGTTTTTTCTCTTACATATTGCAAGGTGTCTCAATCTGATCCTGTTTCAGAATCTACTACTGGAATCTTGCTGCCTGATATCGGTTCTACCAAAGCTAAGTGCATTTGTTGTAAACTTGTAGTAACTGTTCCTCCGGCTGTAGTTTGTAATAGTTATCATGATAAACTTTTACATGCAGAGAATATTTCCATCAGTAGTGTTGCATTACCTGTTGCTGGTCCATCAACATCTAATGTTCAGGATATTCCTGTCAATTTGAGAGAATTTATTTCTGATTCCATTCAGAAGGCTTTGTCTGCCATTCCGCCTTCTAATAAATGTAAAAGGTCTTTTAAAACTTCTCATACAGTTGATGAATTTTCAAATGACAGACAACATACTGATTTATCTATCTCTGATGAGGATCTGTCTGATTCAGAGGATCCTGCCTCAGATATTGAAACAACAAATCTTCGTATTTATTTAAAAGGGAGTATATTCGTTTTTTATTTAAGGAAGTGTTGATTGCATTAGATATAGAGGAGTCTAGTCCTCTTGATACTAAAACTAGTAAATGTTTAAATTTGGTTTATAAACCTCATGTTGTTGTTCCAGAGGTTTTTCCAGTTCCTGATGCTATTTCAGATATGATTTCAAAGGAATGGAATAGACTGGGTACTTCTTTTACTCCTTCAAGGTTTAAAAAATTGTATCCTTTGCCTACTGATAGATTGGAGTTTTGGGAAAAGATTCCCAAAGTTGATGGGGCCATCTCTACTCTTGCTAAGCGTACTACTATTCCTACGGAAGACAGTACTTCTTTTAAAGATCCTTTAGATAGGAAACTTGAATCCTATCTAAGGAAGGCTTATTTATGTTCAGGTCATCTTTTTAGGCCTGCTATTTCTTTGGCTGATGTTGCAGCTGCTTCAACTTTTTGGTTGGAAACTTTAGCGCAACAAGTATCAAACCATAATATGTATAGCATTGTTAAGTTAATTCAACATGCTAATAATTTTGTTTGTGATGCAATTTTTGATATCATTAGATATATGTCTTTAGATATTTTAGCTAGAAGTTCTTTATGGCTTAAATCTTGGAATGCTGATATGACTTCTAAATCGACCTTGCTATCTCTTTCTTTCCAAGGTAATAAATTATTTGGTTCTCAGTTGGATTCTATCATTTCAACTGTTACTGGGGGGAAGGGGGCTTTTTTACCTCAGGATAAAAAATCTAAGGGTAAATTTAAAGCTTCTAATCGTTTTCGTTCCTTTCGACAGAATAAGGAACAGAAATCTAATCCTTCCCCTATTGGAAGCCTTCCTCAGTCTGGAAAAAATCCAAGCCATTTAAGAGATCTAAACCAGCCTCCAAGTCCGCATTAAGGTGCGGCCCTCATTCCAGCTCAGCTGGTAGGGGGCAGACTAAAATTTTTCAAGGATGTTTGGATAAATACAGTCCAAAATCATTGGATTCAGAGCATTGTCTCTCAGGGGTACAGAATAGGTTTCAGAGTAAGACCGCCTGTAAGACGTTTTTTCTCTCACGCATTCCAGTGAACCCCGAGAAAGCACAGGCTTTCCTGAAGTGTGTTTCAGACCTAGAGTCTTCTGGAGTAATCGTGCCGGTTCCTTTTCAGGAACAGGGTCTAGGGTTTTATTCAAATCTGTTCATTGTCCCAAAGAAGAAAATTCATTCAGACCAGTTCTGGATCTAAAAATCTTGAATCGTTATGTAAGAATACCAACATTCAAAATGGTGACTATAAGGACTATTCTGCCTTTTGTTCAGCAAGGGCATTATATGTCCACAATAGACTTACAGGATGCATATCTTCATATTCCGATTCATCCAGATCACTATTAGTTCCTGATATTCTCTTTTGTAGACAAGCATTACCAATTTGTTGCTCTTCCTTTTGGCCTAGCAACAGCTCCAAGGATCTTTACAAAGGTTCTCGTGCCCTTCTCTCTGTAATCAGAGAGCGGGGTATTGCAGTGTTTCCTTATTTGGATGATATCTTGGTACTTGCTCAGTCTTTACGTTCTGCAGAATCTCACACGAATCCACTAGTGTTGTTTCTTCAAAGACATGGTTGGAGGATCAATTTACCAAAAAGTTCTTTGATTCCTCAGACAAGGGTAACCTTTTTAGGTTTCCAGATAGATTCAGTATCCATGACTTTGTCTCTAACAGACAAGAGATGTTTGAAGTTGGTTGCAGCCTGTCGGAACCTTCAGTCTCAGTCATTCCCTTCAGTAGCTATGTGCATGGAGGTTTAGGTCTCATGACTGCAGCATTGGACGCGCTCCCCTTTGCTTGTTATCACATGAGACCTCTTCAGCTTTGTATGCTGAAACAATGATGCAGGGATTATACAAGGATATCACAGTTAATATCCTTAAATCCCAATGTTCGACTATCTCTGACTTGGTGGTTAGATAACCATCGTATAGTTCAAGGGGCCTCTTTTGTTCGTCCAACCTGGACCGTGATCACAACAGATGTGAGTCTTTCAGGTTGGGGAGCTGTTTGGGGATCTCTGACAGCACAAGGGGTTTGGAAATCTCAAGAGGCGAGATTACCAATCAATATTTTGGAACTCTGTGTGATTTTCAGGGCTCTTCAGATTTGTCCTCTCTTGAAGAGAGAACCGTTCATTTGTTTTCAGACATACAGTATTACAACTGTGGCATATGTCAATCATCAGGGTGGGACTCACAGTCCCCAAGCTATGAAAGAAGTATCTCGGATACTTGCCTGGGCGGAGTCCAGCTCCTGTCTAATTTCTACGGTCCATATCCCAGGTATAGACAATTGGGAAGTGGATTATCTCAGTCGTCAGACTTTACATCAGGGAGAGTGGTCTCTTCACTCAGATGTGTTTTTTCAAATTGTTCAGATGTGGGGGTTTGCAGAAATAGATCTGATGGCATCTCATCTAAACAAGAAACTTCCCAGGTACCTGTCCAGGTCCAGGGATCCTCAGGTGGAAGAAGTGGATGCATTGACACTTCCTTGGAGTTATCAACCTGCCTATATTTTTCCGACTCTAGTTCTTCTCCCAAGAGTGATTTCCAAAATCATCATGGCGGAATCGTTTGTGCTGCGGATGGCTCCAGCATGGCCACACAGGTTTTGGTATGCGGATCTTGTTCGGATGTCCAGTTGCCAACCTTGGCCACTTCCGTTAAGACCAGACCTTCTATCTCAAGGTCCGTTTTTCCATCAGGATCTCAAATCATTAAATTTGAAGGTATGGAAATTGAACGCTTAGTGCTTAGTCATAGAGGTTTCTCTGACTCAGTAATTAAATCTATGTTGCAGGCTCGTAAATCTGTTTCTAGAAAGATTTATTATCGAGTTTGGAAGACCTACATTTTACAGTTTCTTCAGGATGGTTTGGATAAGGGTTTGTCTGCAAGTTCTTTGAAAGGACAAATTTCTGCTCTTTCTGTCTTATTCCACAGAAAAATTGCTAAACTTCCTGATATTCATTGTTTTGTTCAGGCGTTGGTCCATATCAAGCCTGTCATTAAATCAATCTCTCCTCCCTGGAGTCTTAATTTGGTTTAAAAGGCTTTACAGTCTCCTCCGTTTGAGCCTATGCATTCTTTGGGCATTAAATTGCTTTGTTGGAAAGTGTTGTTTCTTTTGGCCATCTCTTCTGCTAGAAGAGTTTCTGAATTATCAGCTCTTTCTTTTGAGTCTCCTTTTCTGATTTTTCATCAGGATAAGGCGGTTTTGCGGACTTCATTTAAATTCCTACCTAAAGTTGTGAATTCCAACAATATTAATAGAGAAATTGTTGTCCCTTCCTTGTGTCCTAATCCTAAGAATTCTTTGGAAAGATCCTTACATTCTTTGGATGTGGTGAGAGCTTTGAAATATTATGTTGAAGCTACTAAAGGTTTCAGGAAGACTTCTAGTCTATTTGTTATCTTTTCTGGTTCTAGGAAAGGTCAGAAGGCTTCTGCTGTTTCCTTGGCTTCATGGTTACAGCTTTTGATTCATAATGCTTATTTGGAGTCGGGTAAATCCCCACCTCAGAGGATTACGGCTCATTCTACTAGGTCTGTTTCCACTTCCTGGGCTTTTAAGAATGAAGCTTCAGTTGATCAGATTTGCAAAGCAGCAACTTGGTCTTCTTTGCATACATTTACTAAATTCTACCATTTTGATGTTTTTTCTTCTTCAGAAGCAGTTTTTGGTAGAAAAGTTATTCAGGCAGCTGTTTCAGTTTGATTCTTCTGCTTATAATTTCATTTTTTTTCTTTTTCTTTATAAGTTTAAAACTTATGATTTGGGTTGTGGATCAATTTTTTCAAGCGGAATTGGCTGTCTTTATTTTATCCCTCCCTCTCTAGTGACTCTTGAGTGGAGTTCCACATCTTGGGTATTTGCTATCCCATACATCACTAGCTCATGGACTCTTGCCAATTACATGAAAGAAAACATAATTTATGTAAGAATTTACCTGATAAATTAATTTCTTTCATATTGGCAAGAGTCCATGAGGCCCACCCTTTTTATGGTGGTTATGATTTTTTTGTATAAAGCACAATTATTCCAATTCCTTTGTTGATGATTTTTTACTCCTTTCTTTATCACCTCACTACTTGGCTATTCGTTAAACTGAATTGTGGGTGTGGTGGGGGGTGTATTTATAGCCATTTTGAGGTTTGGGAAACTTTGCCCCTCCTGGTAGGATTGTATATCCCATACGTCACTAGCTCATGGACTCTTGCCAATATGAAAGAAATTAATTTATCAGGTAAATTCTTACACAAATAATGTTTTTTTTAGTGAGTTCATATTTCTGCCTCTTAGCCAATAGCCATGCTAGCCATATGACACTGAAGCATGGCTATTGGCTAAGAGTTTTGGGCGTCTGAAGGTGCTTAGTTTAGGAATAACATTGCAACTAAATATAGGTACTTGTTTCCTACATTTATTCAAACTTAATCAGTGATGGTCCCTTTTATTTATAGCACTGATACATCCTAGGGTTTTACTATCACTTTAACCCTTCCCCATAGCTAATTGACCTCAGCAATCATCAAAATCATCAAAACTGTATAACAATGTAAGTGACAGTGGCTAGCAGTGTCTAATGCAGTAACAAGCCCTGAATGGCTCCTCTAAATAAACCAATTGGTGGTAGAGTTTGTCTATGGAAAAACTATTGTAGCAAAGAAGGTGTTAATGTATTAACAAAATCCCACATACCTAGAATGTTGATTTACTGCAAGACTTCAGAAAAAAAATTGTATTTAAAAGAGCTTTTCTGCATAAAAAAAGAATAGGAAAAGCTGTTAAACTGAAACTTGCAGGAAATGCATGCTTGTGCGTTAACAGGCACCCAGATATTAACTGCTCAGACACATACTGCCATCCCCAGCTCCGGGCAGGGCAAAGCAGGCGCCTGGAGACATGCTATACAGCGCAAAATCATTTTATTTCTGTGCCAAGGAAAAACATTATTTAACAAAATAGAACCCATCTTCAGGAAAGTGCAATTTTGGTCTTGTTCCTGACTCCTCCGTGGAGGTTTGCTGTGCCGAGTTTCCATCTACCCCATTGGCTCCTCTGCTGGGTCGACTCTGATGCTGTCTGCCGAGTGACGTCTGCTGTAGCGTATCGAGCTTGCGCTTGTCTGACGGCGACTTTTGGTTCCGTCCTGCTTGTCTGGGTACACAGTTGTACCGCCGCTCTTGTGAGTAACACTCTGTGGGGGGGGGGGTCCGCTGCTACTGCTCTCCTTTGTTGCCTAAGACGATACTTGTCCCATGAGGCGCCTCTTCTATCTGTCTTCCACAGGTTCCCGAAAGTATTAGGAACTCTTTTTTTTTTTTTTTTTGTTTAAATGATTTTTATTGAAAATCGGTACATTGAAAATGAAAATGAACAAGATATATCAGGAACTCTTTTTATGTATCAGGGGCTTTGTTGCTTTGTGTGAGACATGTCATTGGTTATCAGTTGACTTGTAATTTAGACTTTTATAGGAAAAATTTAGGTTGGTTAAATTTGTGACTCAGTGTTTGATCCACAGCTGGATGTAAGCCTTCAGCAGTTTTATTGGACATGTATAATAGTTGTATATATCCACTGTTTGTTTTAGTGCAAAGCAGCATTAGTTTAATATAGTTCAGTATTTAAAAAAAAGGCTTTAACCCCTTATGGACCACAGCACTTTTCCATTTTCTGACTGTTTGGGACCAGGGCTATTTTTACATTTCTGCAGTGTTTGTGTTTAGCTGTAATTTCCCTCCTACTCATTTACTGTACCCACACATATTATATACCGTTTTTCTCGCCATAAAATGGACTTTCTAAAGATACCATTATTTTCATCATATCTTATAATTTACTGTAAAAACAATTCTAAAATATGATGAAAAAATGAAAAAAAAAACACTTTTTCTAACCTTGACCCCTAAAATCTGTTACGCATCTACAACCACCAAAAAACTCCCATGTTAAATAGTTTCTAAATTTTGTCCTGAGTTTAGAAATGTTTACAAGTTATAGGGCAATAAATACAAGTAACACTTTGCTATTTCCAAACCATTTTTTTTTCAAAATTAGCAATAGTTATGTTGTAACACTGATATCTGTCAGGAATCCCTGAATATCCCTTGACATGTATATATTTTTATTTGGTAGACAACCCAAAGTATTGATTTAGGCCCATTTCGGTCTATTTCATGCCACCATTTCACCGCCAAATGCGCTCAAATAAAAAATATTGTTCACTTTTTCACAAACTTTAGGTTTTTCACTGAAATTATTTACAAACACCTTTTGCAATTATGGCACAAATGTTTGTTAATGCTTCTCTGGGATCCCTTTTGTTCAGAAGTAGCAGACTTATATGACTTTGGCATTGCTTTTTGGTAATTAGAAGTCCGTTAAATGCCGCTGCGCAACACATGTATTATGCCCAGCAGTGAATTGGTTAATTAGGGAACTTGTAGGGAGCTTGTAGGGTTAATTTTAGCTTTCGTGTAGTGTAGTAGACAACCCAAAGTATTGATCTAGGCCCATTTTGTTATATTTCATGCCACCATTTCCCTGCCAAATGCGATCAAATAAAAAAAAAATCATAACATTTTTCACAATTTTAGGCTTCTCACTGAAATTATTTACAAACAGCTTGTGCAATTATGGCACAAATGGTTGTAAAAGCTTCTCTGTGATCCCCTTTGTTCAGAAATAGCAGACATAAATGGCTTTGGCGTTGCTTTTTGGTAATTAGAGGGCCCCTAAATGCTGTTGCGCACCACAATTGTATTATGCACAGCATTGAAGGGGGTAATTAGATATCTTGTAGGGTTAATTTTAGCTTTAGTGTAGAGATCAGCCTCCCAACTGACACATCCCACCTCATGAACCCTCCCTGACCCCCCTCAAACAGCTCTCTTCCCTCCCCCACCTCACAATTGTCACCACAATCTTAAGTACTGACAGAAAGTCTGCCAGTACTAAAAAAAAAAAAGCATTTTAAAAATTGTTTTAATGTTTTTTCCCCCCTAATTGATTCTGCAGTGTTAGATCCCCTCTTAGCCCCCAACCTCCCTGATCCCCCCACACAGCTCTTTAACCCTCCCCCCTCTACCTATTTTCCACAATCTTGGGTACTGGCAGCTGTCTGCCAGTACCCAGTTTGCCCCCAAAAATTTGTATTTCTTTTTATCACAAACACATTTTCTGTAGTTTAGATGGCCCCCCTCGATATCTTGCTTCTGCCGACTAAGCCGCAACTATCCAGTACCGGATTGTGAAACTAACACATCGATAGGCCGCCACCCGCCTCCCAGCTGCTGCTCCCACCCACCAACGATCAGCGCCATCAATACCCGATGCAGAGAGGGCAACAGAGTGGCTCTCTCTGCATCTGTGTCCTAAACAAGGTATTACAGTGATGCATCAATACAGAGGCATCACTGCGACACCTTGAAAGCGGTTGGAAGCAATCAGGAATGCTTCCACCGCTTGGAACTCTTGAATATGTACAGGGTACACCCTTGGTCACTAACTGACATTTTTTGTAAGACATACCCTATACGTCCTTGGTCCTTAAGGGATTAAAGGGATATTCTACATCAAAATGTTTTTTGTTTAAAAAGATAGATAATCCCTTTATTACCAATTCACCAGTTTTGCATAACCAACATGGTTATAATAATACACCTTTTTCTGCTATGATTACCTTGCAGCTAAGCCTCTGCAGACTGCCCCCTTATTTCAGATCTTTTGACAGACTTGCATTTTAGTCAATCAGTGCTGTCTCATAAGTAACTCCATGGGAGTGAGCACAATGTTACCTATATGACACACATGAACTAGCAGTGACTAACTGTGGAAAAACTCTCAAAATGCATTTAGTTAAGAGGGGATCTTCCAGGGCTTAGAAAATTAGCATATAAGCCTACCTAGGTTAAGCTTTTAACAAAGAATACCAGGAGAACAAAGCAAATTTGATGATAAATTAATTTGGAAAGATGTTTAAAATTGCATGCCCGATCTGAATCAAGAAAGTTTAATTTTGCCTAGACTGTCCCTTTAACTTTATGAAATGGACTGAAATGCACAACCAGTGATTAGTGATAAGCTGTTCCAACAACCACGGTTCGGGAATTGCATATTTTGTCACTAATTGCTTCAGTATTAATGACGACTGCCAAGTGTGTTTAAAGGAACCTGGTTGTAGTTGAAAAATTGCATGAGTGGAACTGTATATATTTAACCCAAACCAAGGGAATAAACAGATAGGTAATTGGAATACTTTCTATCTAGGTACTGTGGATTGTTTTACTTTTGAACAGAACCTTACAGTGTGGAAGGTTTGATATTGTTGCAACTTGTATAAGGATTGATACAAGTTGATTTTGTTTCTCAAGATAATTTGATACTTATACATGAGCTGACCCTACTGAAGCTCACCAGGCCCTTATAAAAGTTCAAGTTAGCCAAGCACCATCTAGCCACAACCCAACCACTCCCTGTCCAGCTTTGCCCAACTCCTCACCCAGCAACTCCCCAATGTGACTCTGCCTTATGCGCACCATGACTTCCCCCTGGGACTCACTGACTATGCCACATGCAGCTCCATTCTAGATAGTCTCTGGGGGGTGTTGGGAGGTATGATATTGAGGAGCATAACTTGGTCGTCTAGAAGACTTAAAGTGAATGTAAAGTCAACTATAGCTGTTAACGCCATATTGTCAATCAATACAAATTAGTGGGACTTTAATTCATCGTTTTTCTTTTTTTGTAATTATAAAAGTTAATAAATACCTTTTTCTCTTCATTTTCGTACCGCTCTTCCTCCACCCGCCATATTGTCCCTCTCCTTGATAATGATTGACAACAATTGTTAATACTGTTCCCCCCCCAGGGGGATTCAACCCCCTTTTTGAAATGTCATGCGCTTTTTCTGTGCATGCAGGTTCAGACGCACATGCTCTATAGCAAACAATTGCCAATTAAGGATTAAACATCGATCAAACGCTTGCAAGTAAGTATCGTCTTCAACTGACATGGTATCTGCCGTTTGCGAATATTCCAATGGGCATATATTTATACAAAGAGCATCTCCAGAGTTAAAAAGATCCACGGGTGCACGCTTCAGACATACTTATAGAGCAGATGGGACCACTCTATATGTCACCCTGAGAAGAACACGGAAGTGCCGGGTGGGAGGAGTAAGATCGAAATCGGAACAAAGTTACGGCTAGATTTAGAGTTCTGCGGCCAAAGGGGTGCGTTAGCTGCGCTGGCTTTTTTTCTCCCGCACCTTTTAAATACCGCTGGTATTTAGAGTTCACAGAAGGGCTGCGTTAGGCTCCAAAAAGGGAGCGGAGAGCATATTTATCGCCACTGCAACTCTAGATACCAGCGTTGCTTACGGACGCGGCCAGCTTAAAAAACGTGCTCGTGCACGATTCCCCCATAGGAAACAATGGGGCTGTTTGAGCTGAAAAAAAACCTAACACCTGCAAAAAAGCAGCATTCAGCTCCTAACGCAGCTACATTGTTTCCTATGGGGAAACACTTCCTAAGTTTGCACCTAACACCCTAACATGAACCCCGAGTCTAAACACCCCTAACCTTACACTTATTAACCCCTAATCTGCCGCCCCCGCTATTGCTGACCCCTGCATATTATTATTAACCCCTAATCTGCCACTCCGTACACCGCCGCCAGCTACGTTATCCCTATGTACCCCTAATCTGCTGCCCCTAACACCGCCGACCCCTATATTATATTTATTAACCCCTAATCTGCCGCCCCCAACGTCGCCTCCACCTACCTACAATAATTAACCCCTAATCTGCCGACCGGAGCTCACCACTACTATAATAAATGTATTAACCCCTAATCCGCCTCACTCCCGCCTCAATAACCCTATAATAAATAGTATTAACCCCTAATCTGCTCTCCCTAACATCGCCGACACCTAACTTCAAGTATTAACCCCTAATCTGCCGACCGGAGCTCACCGCTACTCTACTAAATTATTTAACCCCTAAAGCTAAGTCTAACCCTAACCCTAACACCCCCCTAAGTTAAATATAATTTTTATCTAACAAAATAAATTAATTCTTATTAAATAAATTATTCCTATTTAAATCTAAATACTTACTTGTAAAATAAACCCTAATATAGCTACAATATAAATTATAATTATATTGTAGCTATTTTAGGATTAATATTTATTTTACAGGCAACTTTGTAATTATTTTAACCAGGTACAATAGCTATTAAATAGTTAATAACTATTTAATAGTTACCTAGTTAAAATAATTACAAAATTACCTGTAAAATAAATCCTAACCTAAGTTACAATTAAACCTAACACTACACTATCAATAAATAAATTAAATAAAATACCTACAATTATCTACAATTAAACCTAACACTACACTATCAATAAATTAATTAAATACAATACCTACAAATAAATACAATGAAATAAACTAACTAAAGTACACAAAATAAAAAAGAACTAAGTTACAAAAATTAAAAAAATATTTACAAACATTAGAAAAATATTACAACAATGTTAAACTAATTACACCTACTCTAAGCCCCCTAATAAAATAACAAAGCCCCCCAAAATAAATAAAAAATGCCCTACCCTATTCTAAAATTAAAATAGAAAAGCTCTTTTACCTTACCAGCCCTGAAAAGGGCCCTTTGCGGGGCATGCCCCAAAGAATTCAGCTCTTTTGCCTGTAAAAAAATAACCATACAATACCCCCCCCCCAACATTACAACCCACCACCCACATACCCCTAATCTAACCCAAACCCCCCTTAAATAAACCTAACACTAAGCCCCTGAAGATCTCCCTACCTTGTCTTCACCTCACCAGGTTCAGCGATCGGTCCAGAAGAGGGTCCGAAGTCTTGATCCAAGCAGCGGCTGAAGAACTCCATCATCGGGCTGAAGTCGGAAGTCCATCATCGGGATGAAGTCTTCTATCAAGCGGCATCTTCAATCTTCTTTCTTCCGGAGCGGAGCAGAGCCATCTTCTTCCCAGCCGACGCGGATCCATCCTCTACAACCGACGCCTACTCGCCGAATGACGGTTCCTTTAAATGACTTCATCCAAGATGGCGTCCCTCGAATTCCGATTGGCTGATAGGATTCTATCAGCCAATCGGAATTAAGGTAGGAATATTCTGATTGGCTGATGGAATCAGCCAATCAGATTCAAGTTCAATCCGATTGGCTGATCCAATCAGGCAATCAGATTGAGCTCGCATTCTATTGGCTGTTCCGATCAGCCAATAGAATGCGAGCTCAATCTGATTGGCTGATTGGATCAGCCAATCGGATTGAACTTGAATCTGATTGGCTGATTCCATCAGCCAATCAGAATATTCCTACCTTAATTCCGATTGGCTGATAGAATCCTATCAGCCAATCGGAATTCGAGGGACGCCATCTTGGATGACGTCATTTAAAGGAACCGTCATTCGGCGAGTAGGCGTCGGTTGAAGAGGATGGATCCGCGTTGGCTGGGAAGAAGATGACTCCGCTCCGGAAGAAAGAAAATTGAAGATGCCGCTTGATAGAAGACTTCATCCCGATGATGGACTACCGACTTCAGCCCGATGATGGAGTTCTTCAGCCGCCGCTTGGATCAAGACTTCGGACCCTCTTCTGGACGGATCGCTGAACCCGGTGAGGTGAAGACAAGGTAGGGAGATCTTTAGGGGCTTAGTGTTAGGTTTATTTAAGGGGGGTTTGGGTTAGATTAGGGGTATGTGGGTAGTGGGTTGTAATGTTGGGGGGGTATTGTATGTTTTTTTTTTACAGGCAAAAGAGCTGAATTCTTTGGGGCATGCCCTGCAAAGGGCCCTTTTCAAGGCTGGTAAGGTAAAAGAGCTTTTCTATTTTAATTTTAGAATAGGGTAGGGCATTTTTTTATTTTGGGGGGCTTTGTTATTTTATTAGGGGGCTTAGAGTAGGTGTAATTAGTTTAAAATTGTTGTAATATTTTTCTAAAGTTTGTAAATATTTTTTTACTATTTGTAACTTAGTTCTTTTTTATTTTTTGTACTTTAGTTAGTTTATTTCATTGTAGGTTTAATTGTAACTTAGGTTAGGATTTATTTTACAGGTAATTTTGTAATTATTTTAACTAGGTAACTATTAAATAGTTATTAACTATTTAATAGCTATTGTACCTGGTTAAAATAATTACAAAGTTGCCTGTAAAATATATATTAATCCTAAAATAGCTACAATATAATTATAATTTATATTGTAGCTATATTAGGGTTTATTTTACAAGTAAGTATTTAGATTTAAATAGGAATAATTTATTTAATAAGAGTTAATTTATTTCGTTAGATAAAAATTATATTTAACTTAGGGGGGTGTTAGGGTTAGGGTTAGACTTAGCTTTAGGGGTTAAAAAATTTAGTAGAGTAGCGGTGAGCTCCGGTCGGCAGATTAGGGGTTAATACTTGAAGTTAGGTGTCGGCGATGTTAGGGAGAGCAGATTAGGGGTTAATACTATTTATTATAGGGTTATTGAGGCGGGAGTGAGGCGGATTAGGGGTTAATACATTTATTATAGTAGCTCCGGTCGGCAGATTAGGGGTTAATTATTGTAGGTAGGTGGAGGCGCCGTTGGGGGCGGCATATTAGGGGTTAATAAATATAATATAGGGGTCGGCGGTGTTAGGGGCAGCAGATTAGGGGTACATAGGGATAACGTAGGTGGCCGCGGTGTACGGAGCGGCAGATTAGGGGTTAAAAATTTTTAATAGAGTGGCGGCGATGTGGGGGGACCTCGGTTTAGGGGTACATAGGTAGTTTATGGGTGTTAGTGTACTTTAGAGCACAGTAGTTTAGAGCTTTATAAACCGGCGTTAGCCCAGAAAGCTCTTAACTACTGACTTTTTTCTGCGGCTGGAGTTTTGTCGTTAGATTTCTAAAGCTCACTTCAGCCAAGACTCTAAATACCAGCGTTAGAAAGATCCCATTGAAAAGATAGGATACGCAAATGGCGTAGGGGGATCTGCGATATGGAAAAGTCGCGGCTGCAAAGTGAGCGTTAGACCCTTTCCTGACTGACTCCAAATACCAGTGGGCGGTAAAAACCAGCGTTAGGACCCTCTAATGCTGGTTTTGACGGCTACTGCCCAACTCTAAATCTAGGCCTTAGTGATTAAATATATAATAAATAGTAATTAAAAAAATAAATAAATGAGCTATTTGAATACATATATTTAATACAAGAATTAGGAGGCTTCATCTGTTCGAAAATTGACATTCACTTTAAATATTGTGTTGGAAGAGGAGTGTAGTGTTCTGTCGGCTTTTTGTTTTGTGCATTGTAGAGAAAAGAACACGGCTATATTTGGAAACACTACATTTACATAAAAGTATATATTTATATATTTCCTTTCATCTATTTTCTCATTAAACTATAGAAGTACAGACATTGCAAAATGCACATTTAAGTGACCCAATGTAAGTATAAATCTTAGCAACGTAAATATATTATGCCAGCAAGCTGCAAACACAGTCTTCATTTCTAGCAACCTCATAGAACAGGATAAGAGATGAAAGGAAACAAAGAAAACAACAATTTTGCATTGTAAGGAGAATTATAACAATTTTATGTGCTTTATGCCATTACAGGGGCTACTCAACCTTTCATTTTAAATGGAATTGAGTGTAAATGCAGATATGATAAACTGTTGAAAGAAAGTGGCACAAATTAATACATAAGAGAAATACAAATATTTAACATGTTGCATTAAAGGGACAGTCAAGTCCAAAATAAACTTTCATGTTTCAAATACGGCATGTAATTTTAAACAACTTTCCAATTTACTTTTATCACCAATTTTGCTTTCTTCTCTTGGTATTCTTAATTGAAAGCTAAACCTAGGAGGTTCATATGCTAATTTCTTAGACCTTGAAGGCCGCCTCTAATCTAAATGCATTTTTTCACCACTAGAGGGCATTAGTTCACGTGTTTCATATAGATAACATTGAGCTCATGCACAGGAATTTACCATGGAAACAGCTCTGATTGGCTAAAATGCAAGTCTGTCAAAAGAACTGAAGTAAGGGGGCAGTCTGCTGAGGCTTAGATACAAGGTAATTACAGAGATAAAACGTGTATAATTATAACTGTGTTGGTTATGAAAAACTGGGGAATTGGTAATTAAGGGATTATCTATCTTTTAAAACAACAAAAATTCTGGTGTTGACTGTCCCTTTAAAGGGGCACAACACTAAATTAATTTCATACACCTCCCTCTGACAATAGGTGCTGCTATTTTGGAACCTATATTTCTTTTGATGTATCTGAAGGAGGGTTGCTACAAATGTGGAAACATGGCAGCAATGGAATGCACCTAAAACAAACATAAATACTTTAGAGACCATCTTGGATTCATTTGATGATCATCAGACTACTTTAGAAGTCATTTGCACATTATCAGGCTGGTAAAGTTATCAGCTAGGGTAGTGAAAGACAGAATCTGCCGCAAATCTGCAGGAGGTGGCATTGCACAAACAATTCACTTGAACTGCTTGTGCAATGTTAAATGCCGACAGTGTATGCTGTCGGCATTCAGCGATGTCTGGCGGACATGATCCGCTACAGCGGATCATGTCCCCCAGATACTTGATAAATCGGCCCCTGTATCTGAATCATGACAGAAAATATTTCATATCCCTTGAATACTATGCTTATAAAGGGCTACATTACGAGTGGAGCGCAAATGTTTGCACCCAATCGATAAAGGGTATACCGCTAGTGTTGTATTATGAGTTGAAAGTAAACACAATCGCGCGAGCACAATTGCAATTTACCTAGAACCATTACCGCAACTTCACAGCTATGGTTAACTGTTTCACGAAACATAAAAGTTGCACAAACACATCAAAAAATACATTACAAAGTAAAGTTACACCATCTAATAAAAATTATTATAAAAAAAATATTGCACACAAAAGTTATAAAGGCTCAAAGATATGAGCTCTCAGGTGTTAGATAAAAAAGGTAGGCAAAGGGCTTTACCATAGAGATACATACATATACATGACTTTATCTATATATATATTGTATAATCGGCGGCCACGATTGGTCATATTACCTGGCCAATCGTGGTCCCGCGATCAAGAAACACTGGTGGTGAACAGTGTAAAACAACACAAAACATCCATCAGAATAATTATTTATATCTTTATCGGTACAGAGAACACCTGTATATAAATGTTCTAAAAAATTCAGAAAAATATTCAGAAGAATAATAATCCTAGCCACAAAACGTCAACTTGTTGGTGTGAGTGAGACCGCGATCTGTCACCCTGAGCGAAAATCACCCTGATAGTATACGACTAAGTACGGTGATCAAGGTTACACACACAGCAATGAAAGTGAGGTATCGGAAAGACTACAGCTGAAAGCAGCTATGTGGGACCCAGTCAGGTAACAGCCTCAAACGGAGGCAACAAAAATATATGTATGGAACCTAATAGGTATGTACCCAATCGTCCCATGTAACCATAGCAACCGACAACAATAGCCTAGATAGAGCAGGAGAGCCAGTCATAATACCCAAAAAAGCGCACAGTGACAGTTAGGGTAGATATATATATATATATATATATATATGTACATATGTATTTACACATATATGTATATACACATATAAACATATAAATACATATACACATATATAGACAAATATATAATTGCATTGGTGCCCTTTGCTGTCAAGTAGATGAAAACATGTAAAAGCATATTTGTGCAATATTCATATTTAATAAAGACTTTAACTATGTATTTACTGTAAATATTTCATATTCCAATGCTCTGCACATAGCAGTGTGTGTGTGTGTGTATTTATCTATACCTATGTATAGTTTTATATATATATATATATATATATATATATATATATACATACAGTATATATATATATATATATATATATACACATACATACAGTATATATATATATATATATATATATATACAGAGAGAAGAGCACTCGCAGGAACGGTCATGCCAGTGCCAAAATACCAGGCAATTCTTCTCTGAACAAGCAACCCCAGACGATCGTTTCGGCCTTCATTCTAAGCACACTGAGCAAGGAGTCCACCTCTGGTTGCCCCTTTTTCCTATAGGGAGACTAAATACATACAGAGAGAAGTGCACTCACAGGAACGAACAACTGGCTCAATACCATTGTTATCCTGTTCTATGGTGATTTACCACCTGGGTGCAGCTTTTTAGCCCAGTAATGCTTTTCACAGAGTAGAAATTTCCTGTAGTATATCAGTCTGATCCCGCCTATTACGGTCAATCCAGCACCGAAATAACAGACAATTCTTCTCTGAACAAGGAACACAGCAACCCCAGATGATCGTTTCGGCCTTCATTGGGCCTCGTCAGTGAGGTGTAGCCATATTCCTCTAAGCACACTGAGCAAGGAGTCCACATCTGGTTGAACCTTTTTCCCATAGGAAGACTAAATAAATACAGAGAGAAGTGCACTCAGAGGAACGGACAACTGGCTCAATACCATTGTTAGCCAGTTCTATGGTGATTTACCACCTGGGTGCAACCAGACATGGACTCCTTGCTCAGTGTGCTTAGAAGAATACTGCTACACCTCACTGACGAGGCCCAATGAAGGCCGAAACGATCACCTGGGGTTGCTGTGTTCCTTGTTCAGAGAGGAATTGCCTGGTATTTCGGCGCTGGACTGACCATAATAGGCGTGCTCAGACTGATATACTACAGGAAAGTTCTTCTCTGTGAAAAGCAGAGAAGAGCTAAAAGAAGTTGCACCCAGGTGGTAAATCGCCATAGAACAGGCTAACAATGGTATTGAGCTGGTTGTTTGTTCCTGTGGGTGCACTTCTCTCTGTGTGTATATATATATATATATATATATATATATATATATCAAAGAAGAAATTAAGGATTCCAGGCGTCCAAAGGGGGATGTAAAAAATCCAAGCTTTATTCAAACTTTGCCAAGGTTAAAACCCTGAGTAATAGAGTATCCAGATAAAAACAAACAAACACAGCCTAACATGTTTCGGCCAATCTGGACGTAATCATAGACATATCCCTCCTTCTTAGACGGTGTACTTTTTTTAGGGCAATTCTCCGCCCCCATTAAAACAATAAATTTAAATTTAACCATTACACTACTAATGAAGAATTTCTGAATAACTTATAATATACCATATATATATATATATATATATATATATATATATATATATATATGTAGATACATATGTATAGGCTACTAATCTTCAGAGGTGAACAAAAATTGTTTTGCAAAAGAGTACACACATGAGTAATTTTAAAACAAACAATTAATTACTCAATATAGCTACTTATACAATTGCTGATGAATGCTCTGCAGATATGCTCAACAGATACTCTACGGATACTCTATGGGGCCTATCTATCAAGCTCCGAACGGAGCTTGACGGCCCGCTGCTCCATAACCCTTTCAACCTGCTCTGAGCAGGCGGACATGAATCGCCGGAATTCAACCCGATTGAGTACGATCGGGTTGATTGAAAACCCCCTGCTGGTGGCCCATTGGCCGTGAGTCTGCAGGGGGCGGCGTTGCACCAGCAGCTGTTTTGAGCTGCTGGTGCAATGCTGAATACGGAGATCGTATTGCTCTCCGCATTCAGCGATGACTTGCGGACCTGATCCGCACTGTCGGATCAGGTCCGCAAGACATTTGTTAAATTGGCCTCTATGTGTAGTTTGTAGTATGTATATTTTAGTATGTACTTTTAAAATACTCATTGAAACAACACTCATACCATTTTGTGAATGTACTCTAGTTAGAGACAGGGCTTAATGATTTGTATCCCAATAGAATGAGTTTAACATGTAGATGTAACACGCTCAAAGGTTACTATAGTACATATATTACATGTGATATATAGCACTCCCTATTTATTAACAGTGGAAGTTTTCATTCCCAATAATTTATCACATCGAATTGTGAATTAAACCCTCCTGGAACTAATGTTTTTAATTTATGGATCCAGTAGACTTCCTGTCTCTCAAATATTTTCTGTTTACTACCACCTCTTCGTGGTGTACGTACTGCTTCAATCGCATTCCACTTAAATGTGTCAACATTCTTATTGTGTATATCAATGAAATGTCTTGAGAGTGCTGAACAATGTATGTCGTTCCTTAATCCTTGTACGTATGTCGCTAGTGGTTAATCCAACATACTGTTGTTTATGCTCTGAGCATTCAGCCAAATAAATTACAAATGTAGAAGAACATTTTACACAGCCTCTAGTAGTAAATGTTTCATTAGTTACATAGGATCTGAAACCATCTCCTTGTTTCAAATAGACACATGACTTACAACGAGATTTACCACATTTATAAGTACCCACAACTTCCAACCATGAGTTGCGGGTACTTAGGTCAGGAAGCATGCTTGGTGAAAGCATATTACCAATTTTCAAATTTCTACACTATATGAAGTCACAACCATTTTCCACTACATGCTTCAAGGTATCATCTCCATACAATATGGGCATGCATTTTTTAATAATGTTGCAGATTTCTGAAAATTGATTTGAATATTTTGTAACAAATTTAAGACCCTTGCGTTCCGGTCTCTGTTTACCCTCACCAAGCATTTGCTCTTTATCCAAAGATGCCACCTCTTTTGATAGTTTTTAAATCATATTCTCATTATAGCCTCTCTCTCCAAAGCGTACCATCAAATCTTTAGATTCCCTAGCAAAATCTGAGTCAAGGCTACAATTTCTTCTAGCTCTAAGGAGCTGCCCCTTCACAATACCTTTGTACACATGTTGTGGATGGTTGCTATGTGCATGTAGGAGGAAATTACCTGCAAATGGTTTACGGTGCAATGAGGTGTTAACTTTTTTAGTTGCTTCATCAAAGGTCAACAGAAGGTCCAAAATTATGACAACTATGGGTGAATTCAATACCTTTATCATTTGTATAAAGGTATTCTACAAAATATTGTGTTGTCACTTTATCCCCATGCCAAATAAACAAAAGATTGTCAATGAATCTGCTGTAAAAACAAATGTGGTTAATGAAGGGGTTCTCATCCGCAAAGACGTGGAACAGCTCCCACCAACCCATGAATAGGTTGGCGTATGAGGGCGCAAATTTGGCCCGCTGTTCCAAGCTTTGCAGAAAGAAAACCCCCTCAAACATAAAATAATTATGGCTCAAGAGGAACTTAACCACTTTAATCAAATAACATTTGAAAACCTCACTCAAGTCTGTGTCATTGTCAAAAAAAGAATTTAGTGGCTTCAAGCCCCTTATCATGTGGAATTGCTGAATATAGGGTTATATATATACTCCAATGAAATAACTTGCACCCGGTTTCTTCAATAAGGATGTTATCACTTTATTCACTTATTGTGGTACACTTCACACTCCAAAACATCCAACGTTTCGAACCTCCACCTGGGACCTTTAGCCTTTATCAAGGATATCCAGGTGGAGGACCGAAACGTTGGATGTTTTTGGGTGTGAAGTGTACCACAATATGTGAATAAAGTGGTAACATCCTTATTGAAGAAACCGGTGCAAGTTATTTCTTTGGAGTGTGTTTGGAGACTCTGCACAGGCCATTGTTACCTTACAGGGAGTGCTAAGATTGTGTAAGATTATATATATATGTATGTATATATATATATATATATATATATATATATATATATATATATATATATAGAGAGAGAGAGAGAGAGAGAGAGAGAGAGAGAGAGATTGCACCAAAAAACATCAGATATATGAAGAAATATTTATTTATGAATAAATAGAACATATTCTGCTATGTTTGAAATATTCATACTTTCATGTCAGGTTAGTGCACATGAGAATATGTGATCGTGTTTGCCCGAGAGTGGGGTGTTAGTTTTTTTTTCACTTTTACTTTCTCCATCAACCTCTATGAGGGAATACGTGAACGGGCATGTGATATTCTAACTTTGGATTTTTGCACTAGTCGAGTACCCGCTAGAGCGAAAACAGTTTACTTTCATCTCTGGCACAACCTGATGAGCACAAGCATCTTACTTCTAGCGCAATTAATGCTCAAGCGAGAGCGTTATTTGTGCTTCACTCGTAATTTAGCTCAAAATGTATTTAATGTTTATTGTCCCTTTAGAGGAACTTGAAAGTATTTTTTTGTTTTTTGTTTTAATTAGTTTAGTCTATGCACCAAGATCTGAAGAGTTACAAGACAGATGCCACTACTGGTTGTGGATGTGACCATGGGCATCTGCAGAAATTTTTCTAGGGGGGGCAAACCAAAATCAAAATTAATATTATCTAAAAAAGTGATTTAAAATGCCCCTCCAGTGGTCCTATAGCACCTCTGTAAGCCACAAACTCACATTAGATCAGACATATGGCCCTTTAGCCCTCAGCTAGCCTCATTCCAAATATCAGGCTCCTGTCCTACAGCACAATCTCTATATCCACATCAGATTGACCCCACATAACCCTGCAGCTGTTTGTAACTCTTATACCTTTAGAATTCAGATCAGACTTAAAATACTGGTACACACACACACACACATACATATACTTACACAGATACTTACACACATATATAATTACACACACACATATACTTACACACATAATTACACACACACACTTATCAACACATAATTACACACACATATACTTACACACATAATTACACATACATATACTTACACCCCACATCTACAATTACACACACACACACACACACATATACTCAAACACACATATGCTTACTGTCAGGGTTTTTTCATTTTACTCACCACTTTTCCTGACAATGGTGCATTGTGGGGGATGCTGCTCATTTCCTGCACATCCTTTTATGGCCAGACTGGTGTGCATCATCCATGTGAGACAGGATGCAGTCTCAGAATTGTGATGTCATCACTTGTTATTTAAAGGGCCTCTGTTCAGTATGCTTTGCCTTTGCGTTGTCTCAGACCTGTTTGTGAGAGTTCCTGTGTATTACCTGGCTGCCTGACGTCCTTCCTGGTTCCTGATTCCTGGCTTGTTCCTGACTCTGCTGCTTTCCTTGTTCCTGATTCCGGCTCGTCTGACTATTCGCTTTGGCTCCTGACTCGGCTCGTCTGACTACCAGCTCTGGTTTTGACTCCTGGCTTGTTATTTGACTTGTGGACTTTTTATTATTTTTTGCTATTAATAAAGGTGTAATTATTTTTGCACTTCTTGTCTCAGTCTGATTCCTGGCACCCTGACATTACGCAAAGGCCATGAATCCTGATGGTGCTAATAATCCACCTTTATCTGCCATCATTTCTAGGATGGATGAACAGGATTACCGCTTGGATCAATTTGCACTATCCCTGCAAACCCTGCTGACTCGCACTGCACATTTGGACCAAAGTGTCACGCAAGTTATGGCTGCTCCTGTTTCCGCTGCTGCACCTATGCCTACCAGGAGCATGTCCGGTTCTGCACCTCTACCTCAGCGATATGGAGGCGATCCTATTCAGTGCAGAGGGTTTTTGAACCAGGTGGGCATTTACTTTAAGATGTTACCTCAGGCGTTTCCCCCTGACAGAGCTAAGGTGGGATTTCTCATCTCGTTACTCTCTGACACAGCTCATGCCTGGGCTAATCCCTTGTGGGAGACTAATAAACCTGTGATTTCAAATTACCCTGAATTTGTGGCCTCCTTTCGAAGGGTATTTGATGTTCCAACTCGCTCCTCCTCTGCTGCTAAATGACTCATGTCCATTCAGCAAGGTTCAAGATCTGTTGCTCAGTATGCTATTGAGTTCCGTACGCTTGCCGCAGAGGTAGGTTGGAACAATGAAGCCCTTGTTGCCGCCTTCTTTAATGGGCTCTCTGATGCGATTAAAGATGAAGTTGCTGCCAGTGATTTACCAGAGGATCTCGAGGCATTGGTGTCTTTTTTATCCTAATTGACATCAGACTCAGAGAGAGGCCCTCTTTCAAGGAGTGCTTGAGGAAGCCTCCTGTTCCGTTGTCTCCTACGTGTTCGTTCCCACCCATGCCTCCCTCTCCTCCCATACCTCCTGGTCCCGAGTCACCAGGTACTGCTGAGCCGATGCAGCTGGGATTCACGCATCTCTCTGCGGTGGAGAGGGCCTTTAGGAGGAGGGAGGGGCTCTGCCTCCATTGTGGGTTACAGGGCCACCTTTTGAAGTCTTGTCCTACACGGCCGGGAAACGCTCACACCTAAGGTCCTGTTGGGGGCAGACCTTGGGTGGTTTATCCTCGTCCCCGGAACCGCTTAAGGAGAAACCTTTGGTCACGGTTGTCCTTTCCTGGGTGGACTCCTCCATAGTCACTCAGGCTCTTGTTGACTCCAGTGCTGTGGGCTATTTCATTGACAGTGCTTTTGTATCAAAGCACTCCATTCCTGTTTTGCCTTGGTCCGTTCCACTTGCTATTGAGGCCATTGATGGCAGGCCCCTTCAGCCCGCACTCGTTACTCACGAAACTGCTCCATTGTCCATGGCTGTTGGGGCTATCCATTTTGAAACCCTCCTGATCCAAGTGATAAACTCTCCGCATTTTCCGGTTGTTCTGGGTTATCCCTGGCTCCAAAAGCACAATCCCAGTCTCGACTGGAGCAGGTCCGAAATTTTGTCAGTCCCCGCAATGTATTTCCACTTGTCTTCGGAAACCAGTTAAAGTCTTGTGCACTTCTTCGGTATCTCAATTGCCAGCGGAGTACTGAGAGTTCCTAGACGTGTTTGACAAGGTGCGTGCCGGTACGTTGCCTCCTCACCGGTCTTACGATTTGGCCATTTACCTGCAACCCGGAGCCATTCCTCCTCGGGGCTGGGTGTACCCTCTATCTGTTGCAGAGAATTGTGCTATGGAGGAGTATGTTGCCGATGCTCTGTCGCGGGGGATCATCCGCAAATTCTGCTCTCCTGCAGGGGCTGGCTTCTTCTTTGTGAAGAAAAAGGGTGGCGAGTTAAGACCTTGCATTGATTATAGGGGTCTTAATCGTCTTACCATTAAGAATGCTTACCCTATTCCACTTATTACGGAACTCTTTGACCGCCTCAAGGGAGCTACAGTCTTTACTAAACTTGATTTGAGAGGAGCGTACAATCTTGTTAGGATAAAGGAGGGCCACGAATGGAAAACAGCATTTAACACCAGGAGCGGGCATTATGAGTATCTTGTAATGCCCTTTGGCCTATTTAATGCTACTGCTGTTTTTCAGGAATTTGTTATTGATGTCCTACGAGATATGTTGCAACAGTGTGTTGTGGTGTACTTAGACGACATCCTCATACACTCACCCACACTTGAGGCTCATCGTTCTGATGTTACACGGGTTCTTCAGAGATTACGTGAGAACGGCCTGTTTTGTAAAATCGAGAAATATGAGTTCCATCAGACTCAAATAACCTTCCTAGGTTATGTTATCTCCGTTGCAGGGTTCTCCATGGATCCTGACAAGTTATCTGCAGTTCTGCAGTGGCCTCGCCCAGTTGGTCTTCGGTCTATTCAACGTTTTTTGGGGTTCGTCAATTACTATAGAAAGTTTATTAAAAACTTTTCTTCCTTAGTCAAACCTATCACAGACATGACCCGTAAAGAGAATGATCCACTCCATTGGTCGCCTACTGCCATTAAGGCCTTTGATAGTCTTAAGACTGCCTTTGGTGCCGCTCCAGTTCTGGCTCATCCTAAAACTGTCCTGCCTTTCGTTCTTGAGGTTGATGCGTCTGAGACTGGAGTAGGTGCCCTCTTGTCTCAACGTCCTACGCCTGACGGTTCCTTGCATCTGTGTGGTTTCTTCTCTAAGAAATTGTCTCCAGTGGATTGCAATTATGAAATTGGAGACAGGGAATTACTGGCCATAATTTTGGCACTTAAGGAATGGAGGCATCTTCTCGAGGGTACTAGCGTGCCAGTACTAATTCTTACTGACCACAAGAATTTAACTTATCTATCTGAAGCAAAACATTTGTCGCCCCGACAGGCCACATGGGTGCTATTTTTGTCTTGGTTTAATTATGTGGTCTCCTACCGGCCTGGTAGTAAGAATGTTAGGGCTGATGCCCTCTCTTGACAATTTTCGCCTTTGTCCAAGGAGGAGTCTGTACCTACTCCTGTTATACCTCCTGACCATATTTTGGCTACCATACATACTAATTTGACTTCTCCCTTGGGGGAGGAGATCCTGGCTGCACAAACCAATGCACCTCCTGAGAAACCTAGTGGTAAGTGTTTTGTTTCTGAGAATCTTCGAATTAAACTTTTGCACACTTACCACTATCCTAAAGCCGCAGGACACCCAGGCAAGAACCAAATGATTTGGTCTGTCACTCGACAATTCTGGTGGCCAGGTCTTCGTTCTGATGTTGCTGTGTATGTTGCCTCCTGCTCAGTTTGTGCACTGAATAAGATTCCTCGACGTCTTCCTGTGGGTCTTCTTCAAACTATTGCTAATGGTGAGCGTCCTTGGACACATCTTTCCATGGACTTCATTGTCGAGCTCCCTGTTTCCAATGGCAATACTGTTATCCTTATAATGGTTGACCGTTTTTCTAAAATGTCACATTGCATTCCCTTGATGAAGCTGCCTACCGCTCAGGAGCTTGCTTCAATTTTTGCCCAGGAGGTCTTCCGTTTACATGGGTTACCCAAGGAGATAGTGTCGGACCGGGATAGCCAGTTTGTCTCCAGATTTTGGTGCTCCTTTTGTGCTCAAATGGGGATCCAGCTTTCCTTCTCCTCAGCATATCACCCTCAATCCAATGGGGCTGCAGAACGGTCTAATCAAGCTCTGGAACAGTTCCTCTATTGCTATGTCTCAGATCACCATAATAATTGGTCTGAACTGTTACCTTGGGCAGAGTTTGCTCGTAATAGTGCTATTAATGCTTCCTCCAAGTTATCCCCGTTCATGGCGAATTATGGGTTTCAACCATCCTTGTTGCTCGATTCATTCATGTCTCAGGGTATTCCGGCTTTGGAGGAGCATCTCTGGCAACTACGTTCCACGTGGGTGCAGATTCAGGATTGCCTTCATCGTTCTATGCAGCGCCAAAAGTTCCAGGCTGATCGTAGGCGTCTGCCCGCACCTTCCTACCAGGTTGGTGAGAGAGATTGGCTGTCCTCCCGCAACTTGAACCTTCATTTGCCTTCCAATAAATTGGCTCCCCGTTATGTTGGTCCTTTTCGAATACTCAGACGGGATAATCTTGTGGCCTACGCTCTTGACCTTCCTCCTGCTATGCGCATCTCCAATGTTTTTCATGTCTCCCTCTTGAAACCATTGGTTTGTAATCGGTTTACCACTGTGTTGCCTCGTCCCCATCCTATCTTTGTTGACAACCATGAGGAGTATGAGGTCAGCAGCATTATTGACTCTCGTATTGTAACGATTAATTCTTCCCCTAAATTTGAGAGAAATAGTGGAAGATAAGGACCTCAGCTGCAGGTTAATTTTTTATGTGTTGGATGGGTGATGGAGAGCACTTCCCACATAGGTAAATTGGAATGTGGTAACTGTGGTGTCTCTACAATCCCCTTTCAGATACTATACGGTAATGCTGCTTTCACATCTGAGATGGGAGAATATTATTTCTTTGCACAGGGTGAAAAACAGTTTAACCGGTAATTGAGTAAATGGTGATGATAACAAAGAATAAGGTATGGAAGCCCTAAAGTACTTGCAAGTAAATTAATTAATATATATGTATCGTAGTATTACCTTACTAAGCTAGGAGAAATCTCTTTGTCAATTATCTGGTTAAATATTATGTTACAAACAGTTGGTAATTTAGTCACATCTAGTATCCAGTAATAACCGTTAAAGAACATATGTAGAATGATTCCCCAAGATACATATATTATTTCAGCTGAGCTCCAGTATGATTTCTAAATATAACTCTGTTATGTCGCTTACCGGTAAGGACGAGTTTAGTAAGTGGGATAAAGTCCAGTTGAATTTAGTAGAGTTGTCTGCTGCGAGATGCGGCTAACAGGTATGCTCAGAGACAATGTCGAGTGCACTTCCGGTGGCGTGTGACGTCACACGATAGTTGCTGGGAGCAGTAGTTTCAGAGAGATTCCGAATCTAAGAATGGCTTGAAGCTTGAGTGCAGTTGCTTAGAGTAGGCGGCACAAATACCAAGCAATTAGATAAGGGTAAGTTCATCCTTTATAGGAAGTTGGAAGTAGGTGTGTCGATATAGGTGCAAGAGCAAAGGGAACAAACGATACTAAAAGAACAAGACCATTCATAAAAATATGACACGTATGTTCAGGGGCCGTGTACAGTATTTGGTTCACTGGAGGGGCTACGGTCCGGAGGAGCGTTCTTGGGTTCCCTCCTCTGATGTTCATGCTCCAGCCCTCCTCCGTGCCTTCCATGCCCGTTTCCCCAATAAGCCTTTTGTCCTCCCACGGGAGGGGTCGTTGAGGGTAGGGTACTGTCAGGGTTTTTTCACTGTTGTGTTTGCCATGTGCTGCTGGCAGCCATTTTACTCACCACTCTTCCTGACTATGGTGCATTGTGGGGGATGCTGCTCTTTTCCTGCACTTCCTTTTATGGCCAGACTGGTGTGCATCATCCATGTGCATGACAGGATGCAGTCTCAGAATTGTGATGTCATCACTTGTTATTTAAAGGGCCTCTGTTCAGTATGCTTTGCCTTTGCCTTGTCTGAGACCTGTTTGTGAGAGTTCTTGTGTATTACCTGGCTGCCTGACGTGCTTCCTGGTTCCTGATCCCTGTCTTGTTCCTTACTCTGCTGTTCTCCTTGTTCCTGATTCCGGCTTGTCTGACTATTCGCTTTGGCTCCTGACTCGGCTCGTCTGACTACCAGCTCTGGTTTTGACTCCTGGCTTGTTATTTGACTTGTGGACTTTTTATTATTTTTTGCTTTTAATAAAGGTGTGATTTTTTTTGCACTTCTCGTCTCAGACTGATTCCTGGCACCCCGACACTTACACAAACATAATTTCACACACACACATACACATATACTCAAACACACATATGCTTATACATATTATTACACAAACATAATTACAAAGACATATCTTCTATTAGAATCACATCAGATTGTTTCTAGTAATTGCAAGTATGTATTTGAGTGTCCGTCTAATCTAAGCATTGTGTCTGATGTGATTCTAATAGAAGATATACGGTATGCTGATGGACATTCTCCAATGAGATTAGAGGACATTAGAGTATTTAAAGCAGTCCTTAGTGTAGGTCACGATATTCCATGTCGATACACCCCTTGATAAAGTCTGCCTGTGAGCAGAAGAAACGCGTAGGGTTATAAGTACCTACCAACAATCATAAGGAATGCTAATTCCAGTGCAAAGTTTGCTACTTTTTAGCCATAGTAGGAAGTGAGACTCCAGGTGCTGCTGGTCGGCGTCCGAGGTGATGCCGTTAGGAACTGCTACAGGCTGACTCCATCAAGCCAGTGGGCTAAGTACTTACTTTACACTGACATCTTGTAAGTGTGCAATTTTATGTGTTGTTGAATTTGTGAATAAACGCTGCTGTGAATCGCGGATGCGCTGTGTTCATCTTTTTCACTTTACACTGAACAAACTAGAAGAATTTTTCATCAGAAAATAAGAAAGTCTTCATTAGTGATTTAAAGATTTTTTTTAAAAAAATTATGTTATATGCAAGCATCTGAGCAAACACAGTCAAAATATGAATATACACCAAACCCAAAACTCTGAATATACAGTATTTGTTAAAAAAATAAAAAATGGAGCTTAACTTTTTTTGTTTAGGAGACTTGTGTTTATATATGTTTGTATAAAAAAACACATATATTTACAAAGACAAGTAACATGGGTCAGTGCAACTTCAACTGAAGTCATAACTTTAAACATTAACTGGTGGCGGCATTCGAGGCCTAGCAAAATATTGGCTCCATATGACTAGAGGTCGGGCCAGGTGTTGTTGGCATTGAAAGGTTGAAAGGGGAAGCCCCAAAATGAGGCTCCGCACTATTCCATCTATGAGGCACAAAAGTCCTAAAGGATCTTCAGCCAGCAGCACTGCGGGGCGGGGTACCCCCAAGGCATGACCTGGGGACGTCCCCCCGCCCATTAGCCCAACTGTCACCCCTACAGACTCTGCCCTCAGATATTTATGGCCACGACCTCCCACCTTTAGGAGATATATCATTATCTTAGCTTCTACCTATAAGGCACTGGAAAGAAAAAGTCCTGCAACAATTTTTTCCAGAATGCATCAATATTAAGTGCTAAGGCTTTACAACGATTAGGCCCATTAACCCTATCCCTGCCTTTAGCCTAAGGGACCAGCAACCTCTAGGGAGGCCATCTGCCTGAATGACGCCACTAACTTCGGAAACAAACATTTACCATGGGGAGGAAGGGATGGGAAACTCTCTGCTGAAAATCCCAGGAAGAAGAGGCTGGATCCTTCTAGAACTAGCCTTATAACTGTCAGAGCCCTCCCCTCAATTTGCAACAATGTTGCCATCACATACATAACCAGGGATTTTCACTACCTATAGATTGCACAGGCCCTTAATTACGTTTCAGGAGACTTTGCTAACTTACATTCCAATTCTGGAGCAGGAGCAGGGAATGGGATCCATCACTGAGAGCAGCATGGCTGGCTGGGTGCAATCTGATCCCTTGCTCACACGGATCAGACGGCTGAGTGCTGACTGCAGAGGCACAGTGGAACATCACATCTGAGCTGATCAGATGCAGAGAGAGCAACTTTGAATTTGCCGAGCCACCTGGAAGGGGATTTTGTGCTCCAGAATGCACTGCACTGAGGAAGAGATTCAAAGTTGCTTTGCCGGTCTGCAAGCTGATCAGTGGTGATTGCTTTATGTTTGTTCTGAAAATTATCACACTGATCTGCAGGGACACAAGAGGAGGCAGTAAAAATCCAGGAGGGGCAGTTGCCCCCGTCTGCCCCTGCCTGCGGACGCTCATGGATGTGACAAATGACGGGTACAAATTATTATGAACTCTGCATTTTTTTATTTGTGTGTTTTTACAAGATATTCTTTTTTTTTTACACCTTTTATTGATTCTAGGGGGCCGAATTATTAAGCTCCGAATGGAGCTTGATGCCACAGTAGTTATGAAGCAGCAGTCTAAAGACTGCTGCTCCATAACTTGTCAGCTGCCTCTTAGGCTGCGGTCTTCAATCCTCCCGATCCTATATGATCAGGCTAATTGACACCCCATGGAAGCGGCCGATTGGCCGCAAATCTTCAGGGGGCGACATTGCACAAGCAGTTCACCAGAACTGCTTGTGCAATGATAAATGCAGACAGCGTATGCACATTTATCGATGTGCGTTGGACATGATACGCTACATCGTATCATGTCCGTCCTCACTTTAGTAAATCGGCCCCTAGACTTTTGTGTAACACCACATTGAGTCTCTGCTAGATCTAAAAGCACAGAGTAATTACTTTTTTCTTTTTCACATTTATTTATATGCAGACAGCAGATTGACATATTCATAAAGGAAGATTATATGATAAAATAATAATCCTTATTTTAGCAGGATTGATAAAAATACCATTTATTAATGTGTTACTTTGCGGGTCTTAGTAACAACAAATGACTTTGAAATGTCACATATATTACATTAGCATTGTATCAAGACTTTTTACTGCTTTACTATAATTTTAGGCTGAAATACATAAAACCCCAGGATTTAATTCCTACATGTACTATACCATTAGAATAAAAATCTGTAATTTGTTACTGGCTGGCGTGAATGCAACTGAACTTACTTTCTCACTTACAAAGTATAATAGCATTAATCAAGCTGAGGACATGAGTAAAATAGCAAGATTACAAAAAAGGTAACTAGTAGTGCTTAAAATGAGTTATATTATATATTAAAGCTAACTTGCAACTGACAATCAATAAGAATTGAAGCTTTATTTAATATGGTTAATAGCAGTGTTTATGAACTAGCTGAATGTGAACAATCAATCATATTTTGCCCACTCCAGGATTCTGTATGTGGATTGTAAAGTGCAGATGAACACACTGGCCCCACAAGGATTATATAGAGCTGACGGAAAGGTCAGGCAATGAAATGGACAGAATCTGCTGTAAAAGGTTACTTGAGCAAAGACAGTCGAATCACACAAGATATTTAATTTGTTAAATCCTGTAAAGACTTTATTATCTAGCAAGATCACATTTTTCTGATCTCATTGTGCTCTTTAATCGGATTAAAACAAAACTTGCAAGATTGATACATTGCATTCTCTATCTTTAATTTGAAACTGTTCAAATGTGATCAGCAGAAATAACTTTAAAAAGTTAAATATTTCAATTAAAATTTGTTTAGCACAAAAAACAGATAAGATATGAATCACATGATGCATTTCATCTCCCTTTCCCATGCTCCAATATGCTATAATAATTGACAATTTTTTAAGATTTTTTTTTGCTTTGTTGCACCATTTTACAGTATTTTTTTGTATAATAAATCGTAATATATTTAATGGTTAAAGGGACACTGAACCCAATTTTTTTCTTTCGAGAAAAGCATAACATTTTAAGCAACTTCCTAATTTACTCCTATTATCAAATTTTCTTCATTCTCTTCGTATCTTTATTTGAAATGCAAGAATGCAAGTTTAGATGCCGGCCCATTTTTGGTGAACAACCTGGGTTGTTCTTGCTGATTGGTGGATAAATTCATCCACCAATAAAAAAGTGCTGTCCAGAGTTCTGATCCAAGAACAAAGAAAAAATGATAATAGGAGTAAATTAGAAAGTTGCTTTAAATTGCATGCTCTGTCTGAATCACGAAAGAAAAAAAATTTGGGTTCAGTGTCCTTTTAATTACTGCATCTTAGAGAGTTATAAGTTGTATTTATCTTGATTTAAAGATTGTAATAGAAAGGTTTATTATAATTTAAAAAAAAATTGCATTTGAGCTTTTAAAATTATAAACATATATGGCCAGATTATGAGTTGCACGTTAACAGTTACGTGCATGCTAAATGGGGTTTATCGTGGGTCTTTGAGTTTACCGCTCTTATTACAAGTTGAAAGTAAATGCGAATGTGTGAGCGCAATTGTGATTTATCCTAAAATGATTACCGCGTCCCCTGAGCTTTGGTTAACTGTTTTGCAAAACAAAAAAGTGTTGCAAAACACATCAAAAATACATTACAAAGTAGAGTTAAACTCATAATAACACTATCTAATAAAAAATATTAAAAAAAATATTGTACAAAAAGTTATAAAGGCTGAAATATATAAGGTCTCAGGTATTAGAAAAAAGGCTTTAAATAGAGATACATACATAAACATATCTAAATATATATACGTGTGTGTACATATGTATTTATGTATTTATATGAGTATATATGTATTTACAGACATATATACACATATAATCACATAGATACTGTACGAATGTATACATATACTGTATAAACTTATATATAAGTGCATTGGAGCCCTTTGCAGTTAAGTAAATAAAATCATGTAAAATCATATTTATGCAATATTCATATTTAATGAAGTGTTATACTGTGTATGTGCTGTAAATATTTCACATTCCAATAAACTTCACAAAGGGGAATATGTTCTTCTTTTAAAAAGATATTCCTATATATATCTGTATATTTCTATATATATATATATTGTACCAAAATACCATTATATATATATATATACTGTATATATATATATATATATATGTATATATATATATATATATATATATATTTATATTTATGAATAAATAGAACATATTCTGCTATGTGAAGAACATTGGAATGTAAAATATTCAAAATATTCGAGTTAGCGCACTTGAGAATATGCAAATGGATTTGCGCGCGAGTATGGTGTTATTTTTTTGCTTCATTGACGTCTATGGAGGAATACTTTATCGCACACGCGATATTCTAACTTTTTACGTGTTCGGGTTAGCGCACAAACAAAAAAACTGTTTACTTTTAACTTGTAATAAGAGCACTACCGACTTGTGAAAAAACGTACTTGTAGCGAAGTTAGCGTTCGAGCATGAGCTTTAAATATCGCTCCACTTGTAATCTGGACCTTTATTTGATGCATTTTGCTGCAAATATTTTTATGACAGCTACATTAAATAGTTATAAGAGACCATTATAGAGACCATGAACCTTAAGGAAAAAATAATTTAAAATCACATCTCCTAACTAATGGGATAAATAAGTAAAGGTATCCTATAATATAAAAGGCCAAGTGTGTTTGTCCGAAGCTGTGATGCGCAGTAGAGACTGCGCACGAGGACAAACACACCTGGCCTTCTACATACTGACCTCCTGGCATCTGGACTGGGTGTGAGACGCAGGCAGAGCCGGGCATGACGCAGACAGGGCTGGGTGGGGATGGGTATGCAGTGGGCGGGGACGGGCGGGGCCGTAAGAGAGCTCAAAAGAGGGGTGATAGAGAGAGAGCAAAAGAGAGGGAGAGAGCCAGCAAAAGAGAGAGGAGAGAGAGAGCAAAAAAGAGGAGAGGAGAGAGAGAGAGAGAGAGAGAGAGAGAGAGAGAGAGAAAAAGAGGGGGGATATAGAGAGCAAAAGAGAGGGAAGCAGATAAAACAAAAGAGTGGGGGAGAGAGAGAGCAAAAAAAGGGGGAGAGCGCAAAAGAGAGGGGGGAGAGAGCAAAAGAGAGGGAGAGAGAACAAAAGAAAGTGAGAGAGACAGCAAAAGAGAGGGGGAGAGAGAGAGCAAAAGAGAGGGGGAAAGCGCAAAAGAGGGGGAGAGAGCAAAAGAGAGGGGATGAGAGAGTGCAAAAGAGAGAGAGCAAAAGAGAGGGGGGAGAGAGAGAAAACAAAAGAGAGGGGAGAGAGAGCAAAAGAGAGGGGAGAGCAAAAGAGAGGGAGAGAGACAGCAAAAGAGAGGGGGGAGAGCGCAAAAGAGGGGAGAGAGAGAGCATGCAAAAGAGAGGGATGAAAGAGTTGGGGGAGAGAGAGAGCAAAAGAGAGGGGAGAGAGAGCAAAAGAGAGGGGGAGAGAGCCAAAGAGAAGGGGGAGAGCGCAAAAGAGAGGGGAGAGAGACAGCGCAAGAGGGGGGAAAGAGGGGGGAAAGAGGGAGAGCAAAAGAGAGGGGGAGAGAGCATAAGAGAGGAGGGAGAGAGAGCAAAATAGAGGGGAGAGAGAGCAAAAGAAAAGAGAGAGACAGCAAAAGAAAGGGGGAGAAATGGGGAAAAGAGAGGAGAGAGAGAGCAAAAGAGAGGGGGAGAGACAGCAAAAGAGATGGGGAGAGAGAGCAAAAGAGAGGGGAGAGAGAGAGCACAAAAGAGAGCAAAAGAGAGGGGGAGAGAGAGAGCAAAAGAGAATGGGGAGGGAGTGCAAAAGAGTGGGAGAGAGAGAGCAACAGAGAGGGGGAGAGAGAGCAAAAGAGAGGGGGATAGAGAGAGAGCAAGGGGTGGAAACGCTGTACTGCAAAAAATGGCCCGTGTACACGGGTTTTAGGACTAGTTAATTATATTGCAGTAATAGTCATATACAAACTAAACAAAACTAACGCACAATTAAACCAAAACCAACATCAAAAGTAGTATAAGGGCTAAATCCTTTATTTACAATGTGTGCATAATGCTTTATGCTACTTTTATTGTTAGTTTTGTTTTGTTTGTGTAGTTATTCACTGTTTAAATGATTGTTCTAGTTTCTATTCCTTTCTTATGGTCGCTGCTTCTTAACATGTCTGAAACCTCAGAGGTTGTGGATGTCAGACAACCCACACTGATTTGTCAACCAACTGTACAAGAGCAGGGACAGGGCTTCACAAGCATTTGCTTGTGCTATTGTAATTTCTGGCAGTAAATGCTGCACAAGAGGCCCCCAAGGTCTCTTTCTAAGAACATTGCTATATGGGAGTTAAAGATACATTTCTACTAAACCAAGGGTTGTGTTCATGTATAAAAAATCCTTATAGCCAAACTGCTTTATACAGACACATTTATAGTTTTGCTTGGTATTTTTACACAATTATTGCAATAGTTTGATTGTACAATTCAATCTCATAGCACTTACAGTTGTCATTATATTTTCTTTTATTCAGAAATAGATTTGCTAACTGTTTTATTACACATTGTATTATTGTGTTAAAGCATATAATTGCTATTGCTAATTGCATATTAGAAACGTGCATTCATTTTCGGACAAATGCACATTCGTCATGAAACTGGGATTTTCGTTTCATTTTGATGAAACAAATATCCAATGAATGCACAAACGAAACATTTGTTTTATCCAAAACAGATGTAAATGTTTAACGAAAATTCATTATTCATTTCATTTAAAACCAAAAGAATATTGAATAGTGCAGCCACAGAATATTCAAGGAAACAAATTTCCCTGAGTATTCGGAACTAAATTTTTATCCAAAACAAAATGTTCTGGGCTGCACATGTCTATTACATATTAGTATAGTTTGCTTTATTATTGATTCACTGCTGTCAGTAAACTGCATTTTCACTTATAATTTATCTTTTCCTTATTAAGAGTTTGGTAAGACTTTTATCCAGAGTGCTATATGTAATTCCTTTTACTATACCATTATTTCTATTCTTGTGGGAACCATTATCACTACAGCAGAGATTAGATGCACTCAATAGTGACTAATTTATAGCTGTCAACAACTGGCTAACCAAAAGCAATCTTGTTTAGATGTTGGAGCCAAATGTGCAGAAGAGTAGTCAAAGTTAACCCCAAGGTCAGGAACCAGAAGCGGCAAAAGCAAAAGGAACCAAATGACAAAGCAAAGGGAGCAGGCAAATGGCTAATCCACTAAACAGTTCCAAGAGGCAATAACCATACTATCAATCCAGGATAATCAGCAAAACCGAGGAGCAGGCAGGTAGCAGAGGCCAAATAACATGCCCAGCTCAAACCAGGGTAGACAGAGGAGAAACAGGAACGTTATGACTGAATAACCAGACACAGAATGAAGCCATCACCGGCCTTCTAACACTTCCTGTGTAGCGTTCTGTGCTAATTCTGCCACAAGGCTACTTCCCACATTGACACTTCAAATAGTGCTATCCTTAGTGCAGGGCCATAATTAATGCCAGGATGGACATCCACCATACCAACTTTAGCGCACCAAGACTCTAAAGTAGCACTACCCTCAAACTTTTCAGACATCAGGCGAATAGCCCAGCTTACAGTATTGACCACACTAAATTCTTCTTAGTGTGTCTTAAAGGGCTCCCGCATAAGTTCATCGGGACCTGACACTGTCCCTAATTAGCCTGATCACAAAAGGAAGACTAGGTTACAACAAGGCAGTGCATATTAATTTATGGAGACAAAAAATTTACACCAATTTATTTAATATTTAAACAAATAATACCATTTTAATAATACATATGTCTGGAGAACTGTTGCTTTAAATCTATCTATATAATATATTTACTGTATAATGCACCTTTAAGATAAATATTGTGGTTTTGTATTTGTGTACTTATATGATAGAATATGCAATGGGTCTTATGGGAAGGGGAAAAAGCCGTTCAGCAAGCAGCTATTGTGCTAAATCTTCTGTTTCTGCTAGAGCAGCCAAGATTTAACAAGGCTGTATGTATTTGAAAATCTTAGTGGAGGTAATCTTGGTGATAAATGATATGTTATACAACTCTTTCACCCAGAGCACGCATTTCGCTCTCATACTAAAGCAATTTGCAGCCTCCAACTTGTAATTTTAACCTAAAAATCTCACTCAAAGTCGGATAAAGTGTAGTTGTTGATTCAAGGAACACGGAAATCAAAAATTACACTTTCATGATACAGACAAAGCATACAATTTAAAACAAATCTTATTTACTTCTAGCATACTGAAATAAGCTAAAGAGAATGCACTGTATGGCAGTTGTGGTTCCAACAATGGACTAGATCCACAGATGCTTGCTGTTTGCTTAGGAGTCTCATTCAGGAAAGTTCATGTTTGAAAATTTCCAGCCTGTTGCCAGTGGATGTTCTTGCCATTAAAGGGACACTAAACCCAAATGTTTTCTTTTATGATTCAGATAGAGTATGCAATTTTAAACAACTTTCTAATTTACTCCTATTATCAATTTTTATTTGTTCTCTTGCTATCTTTATTTAAAAAAAAAGCATGAATGTAAAGCTTAGATGCTGGCCTATTTTAGGTTCAGCACTGTGGATAGAGCTTGCTTATTGATGTATACATTTAGCCACCAATCAGCAAGTGCTACCCAGGTCTGAACCAAAAATGGGCCGGGTAAATGAGATTAATTGTTGCATATTCACATGTCTGTTTTGCTGTGGTGAAGTATTGTTGCCGGATAGAATAGAGTTTGTCCTATAATCCTGCAATCGGCAACGAGATATTAACTGTGAATATTCCAGTGTGTTCTTGATGCGTGGTCCAAATTTTTCACCAAAGCCTCAGTTCAGCACGTGGATTTTAAATAGAAGCAATTGCCCTTATAAAGTAGCGTGTCTTGTGAAAGTATCTCCTTGTTTCAAAGCTGAGAAGGTTGTTTGCTTATTCTTTAACTGTTTTAGCGTATTTGGACTGTTTTATAGAGGGTGCATTTTTTAAGTTTATATTTATTTGTTTAGTAATTTTTTGAAGGCTCTTTCATGGTGCTGGTATCCTTGCCTGTGCATCTCTATTTATCAAGATGTGAATGGTTTCAAGAAAAACACGTCTCCCTCTATTATAAAGCAGCAGAACTCGCTGTGACGAGGGTAAAAAGCTTTATGCATTCTGCAATTTTGAGAGGCAAAGTTGCTGCAAGTTTCTTAACAGCAGGTTTTATTTAATCTAGTCCAATTTTTTATAACAATTTTATACAGACAATCCTCAAGATGTGCACGCTCCTGGTGCTATTGAGGTATGCTCTCATGCAAAGGAGCTAATATTCATAAAAAAAAAAAAAGATACCAAATAGGTGAAGATAATGAAAATATCCTTATGACTTCCATTTCACGTTTAACTGTAATTAGAAGAGCGCAACAATATATCCAGCTGAAGGATACATATATTAAAAGCATCAGACTGTTTGCACTATTTACAGTGAGCTAGATTACGAGTTTTGCGTTATGGTTTTAATGCTGAAAAAAATGGCCATTTCAGTGTAAAAACAGTAACGCAGCCATTACGAATTGTGTCGGTATAGCTATACCGCAAGCATTGTAGCCTGCAACGCAACGTCAATCCCGCACTCAATAAAAATGACGTTTTTGTGTGGGATTTCCATAGCACCAGTAATACAGGTTGTGCAGTGAAGCTAAAATGCTTGCGTTACAGTCTATACCGACACAATCTATTCCGCCATCTGAGAGCAGTAGTTATGGATTTTGTGTAACAAAAATGTTTCAAAAAACTCATAACTAAAGTGTTACAAAAGTACACTAATACCCATAAACTACTTATTAACCCCTAAACCAAGGTCCTCCCGCATCGCAAACACTATTTTAATTTTATTAACCCCTAATCTGCCTCCCGCCAACATCCCTGCCACTATAATAAAGTTATTAACCCCTATTCCGCCGCTCCCAAACACCACCGCCACTAACTACACATATTAACCACTAAACCGCCAGCCCCCCACATCGCCACTACTAAATAAAGAAAAAAAAAACTAAACCGCCAGCACCCTCACATCACCAATAATAAATTAAACTATTAACCCCTAAACCTATCACTTCCTAATTTTATATTAAAAATACAATATCCTTATCTTAAAATAAATAAAAACTTACCTGTGAAATAAAAAAAAAACTAAGTTTAAACTAACAATTAACCTAACATAACTATTATACTAAACTATTATACCAAAATTAAAATAACTACCAATATAAAATTAAATTACACATTAAAAAAAAGCTAACACTACTAAAAAAAGTTAAGACTAAAATTACAAAACATAAAAAACTACTAAATCAGCTCTTTTACCTGGAAAAAATATAAAGATGCCCCAACAGTAAAACCCACCACCCAACCAACCCCCCAAAATAAAAAACCTAACTGACAAAATCCTAAGCTACCCATTGACCAGAAAAGGGAATTTGTATGGGCATTGCCCTTAAAAGGGCATTCAGCTCTTTAAAAAAAAGCCCAAGCCCTAATCTAAATAAAAACCCACCTAAAAATCATCCAGACGGCATCTTCTATCTTCATCCAGGCGGCATCTTCTATTTTTATCCCGGCGGTGTCTTCTATCTTCATCCAGGCTGCGCGGAGCGGATCCATCCTTGTAGACATCCCGCGCGGAGTGTCCTCTTCATATGTCGCCTCCATAAACTGAATCTTCAATGCTTTTCAAAATAGCGTCCCTTGCATTCCTATTGGCTGATTTAATTCTTGAAATTCAAATCAGCCAGTAGGATGAAAGCTAATAAAATTCTATTGGCTATTTAAATCGGCCAATAGAATTTTGTTTGTTATTTTTCGTAATGTAGTGTTTGTTATTTTTCGTAATTTAGTATTTTTTATTCTTTGTAATTTTAGACTTAAATTTTTTTAGTAGTGTTAGTTTTTTTTTTAATGTGTAATTTAGTTTTTTTAATTGGTAGTTATTAAAATTTAAAATTTTTAGTATAATAGTTTAGTATAATAGTTATGTTAGGTTAATTGTTAGTTTAAACTTAGGTTGTTTTAATTTCACAGGTAAGTTTTTATTTATTTTAAGATAGGGATATTGTAATTTTAATATAAAGTAAGGCGTTGATAGGTTTAGGGGTTAATAGTTTAATTTATTACTGGTGATGTGGGGGGTCTGGAGGTTTAGGAGTTAATAGGTTTATTTAGTGGTGGTGATGTGGGAGGCCAGAGGTTTAGGGGTTAATAACTTTATTATAGTGGTGGCGATCTCAGGGAGAGGTGGAATAGGGGTTAACAACTTTTATTAGTGGTGGCGATGTCTGGAGCGGCAGATTAGGGGTTAATAACTTTATTTCAGTGCCGGCTATGTCGGGGGCGGCAGATTAGGGGTGTTTAGACTTGGGGTTTATGTTAGGGTGTTAGGTTTAAACGTAACTTTTTTTCCCCCATAGACATCAATGGGGTTGCTTTACGGTAATCGCCATTCCGCACTTCAGGTGTTAGGTTTTTTTAACACCTTCTTCCCATTGATCTCTATGGGGGAAAGTGTGCACGAGCACATAAACTCAGCCCTTGGCTTTTGTGCGGTATGGAACTTATCGCCACCATATGCACGCACAAGGAGACTTTTCTGAAACGTGTAATCGCAGCGCTATGGAGAGTGAAATAATGCAACTTTTTTTTGCCTTTGTTTCGCACCCTCTATAGCACAAAACTTGTAATCTAGTGAGCGGTAATTCTGATAGTACCTATACTAAAGAAAATGAATAATGGTGTTTATATACATAACTGTTCCAGAATGATCCCCCTACAAATTCTATTTCCTTTATATGTATTAAACCCCTTCTTTAATAAACATAAATCTTAAGGATTTATTAAGGAGTTTGCTAATTTACTGAGGACAATATTGCAATAACTAATTTTCCTGTAATCTTAAAGGGGCACTAAACCCACAATCTTTCTTTCATGATTCAGATAGAGAATACAAATTTAAAAAACATTACAATTTACTTCTATTATTTATTTTGCTTCATTTTTTAGATATCTTTATTTGAAGAAAAAGCAATGCACATGGGTGAGCCAATCACATGAGGCTTCTATGTGCAGCAACCAATCAGCAGCTACTGAGCATATCTAGATATGCTTTTCAGCAAAGAATATAAAGAGAATAAAACAAATTAGATAATAGAAGTAAATTAGAAAGATGTTTAAAAATGCATTCTCTTTCTAAATCATGAATGAAAAAATGTTGGTTTCATGTCCCTTTAACTGCAACAAACACACCATATAGGAAGACAAGCAAATGCTACATACTGTGGAATAGATTACAGTTGCCAACGTTACATATCAGTGCAAAAAGAAAATATTCTCATGTGTTATGGCATTATATTATCGCATTGTTTTCTGCATATAACTATGGGGTTGATTCCAATCTTTCTGATGTTCTCTTGCTATCTGAAAAAATGGTATTGTCCATTTTTCTGTCTTATCTAAATTATAACAATCTTCCAGAGTCAAACACATCTGAGCTTAAAGGGACAATCTAGTCAAAATTAAACTTTTATGATTCAGATAGGGCATACAATTATAAACAGCTTTCCAATTTACTTTTATCACCAAATTTGCTTTGTTCTCTTGGTATTCTTTGTTGAAAGCTAAACCTAGGTAGGCTCATATGCTAATTTCAAAGCCCTTGAAGGCCGCCTCTTATCTCAGTGCATTTTGTCAGTTTTTTACTGATAGACAGCGCTAGTTCATGTGTCTCATATAGATAACATTGTGCTCAATCTTGTGGAGTGACTTATGAGTCAGCACTGAAATGCTAAAATGCAAGTCTGTCAAAAAACTGAGATAAGGGGGCAGTCTGCAGAGGGTCAGATACAAGGTAATCACAGAGGTACGAAGTTTATTAATATATATATATATATATATATATACACACACATTAATATAGTTGGTTATGCAGAACTTGGGAATGGGTAATAAAGGAATTATCTATCTATTAAACAATAAAAATTCTGGAGTATACTGTCCCTTTAATAACTGAGAAGATATTCAATTTACCCACAATGGCACCTGTAATGACTGTTAATGGCTGTTGATCAACAAACACTGTAACCCATACAAAGATAACACAGCACAAGGATGCGTTAAGATAATGCACCCTGCACTTTTGATTGCACTATGGTAGTCCGCTTGTAATCTAGTACAAAATTTTGTATTATTCAGTACAATCTGTAAACTGCAGAGGATTCCCAGAAGCCAAGTCACCAAATTATATATAGATTTTTTTAAATGCAGTACAGGAGGCCAAACCCAAGAGTGTCCATAATGGCTTTATTAAAGGGATATTACATTTCTGGTAACAACTACAAAAGAATAGTAACTACTTATTTTTATTTAATCATGTTCCTGCAGATTGTTTCAAATCCATTCTCCTGTTTTAATAGGTTAAAGTACCAGATACTGAAGCTCCGCCTCTTTCTACTGGGGGCCGCCATCTTGGAGCTCAGGTATTCTCCCAGCCTGTGACATAAGCTGTGCACACTCACAGATCTGTGATATTGCCTATTTATTTACACCTATAATGTGCTTCAGGATAGGGTGCAGGATACAAAGCAGGAGCTGTACATTTTTGCTGTGGCTGCATTGCTCTATATTATTGTTAAGTGCTTTTTAAAATATATTTTGTGTAACTAAAACTGTGTAAAAATGTAAAGCTCACATGATGCATCATGCACACTAACCTGAAGTACATTATGCAGCTGTAAAAAAGGGGGGTATTATCATTTGCCAGAGAGTGTGCACAGCTTCTGTCACGGACTGTGAGAATACCTGAGCTGCAAGATGGCAACCCTCAGTACAAATGGGCGGAGCTTCAGTATCTGGCACCTTTAAGCTATTAAAACAGGATAACTGATTTGTAAAGATCTGCAGGAAGAGGATGAAATGCAATAACATAGTGAGTAGTTACTATTCATTTGTAGTTGTGCCCAGCAGTTTAATGTCCCTTTAAGGACTGTAAATTACTATTTCATTAATAGGAATCATTCACTGTAATAAATCCTTCTTTTTAAGCTTGGAATGAGCTATTTAAATTTGTGAATAGCTTCTAAAGCTTTGTCTTCTTTTATACAATATTTAACCTTAAATCTAAATTATTTTTATATTTTCTCTGTGAATTTCTCACAGTCCTTCTAGCTTATCTGCTTATATGTAGAATACATCATGCCACCTAGTGGCTAGAATTGAGAACCAGAATTGAACTTCAGTCTTGTGCTTCAAATCACTTTTACTTGGCTGCTGTAATAGAAATGTCTCACTATTCTTTAAATCCAGGAGAAGGATTTTTAGTTATTATTAACTCTTGCATTTTATAATATCAGTCAACTAGTATCTTATTCATAATAGGATTTGTTTTCCCATAGTTTTAAAAAAATGTATTGGGTGTTTACTTATCACTCAAGTCAGCACACTAGCAGTTAATTATAACAGCATATACATTCAGGACTAGCAATATGCTACTGGGAGAAAGCTGTTTACTGGTGGTTACAGACATGTCTCTTGTCACTGGCTCATCAGATATGTTCAGCTAGCTCCCAGTTGCGCAATGCTACTAAGAACCATTTTTTATATTCACAATTTGTTATATGGGCCCCCTTTATTGTCATTATTGGTGTCACAATCATTTTTATGTTCTTCAAGGTTGGCACCAGGTTTCTTCAGCTTCAGCCAATAATAATGCTGTTGTGGTTTGTTAGGTATTTGTGTCATCATGATGGAAAATATGCTCATTTTTGTGCTACTTATGGCTCAGTTATGCCCTTTTAGATGTCCATGTATTGGTGTCTTGTTATTAGTTACCTGAGTTTACTTACAGTATCTGTTTAACAATTACTGACCCTGCCTGAATTTGACCAGCCTGTCTGCTAATTACCTATTTTTGCACTGTCACCAGTCTCCTGCCTGTTTAACCTGCCTGTGCCTGCTGATTTGGACTGATTCTCTGATACCTTCCACTATATGGAATATGCAATAGTATAACACAATAGTAATATTAGATTACATACAACGTGATATGATATTGTAAATTGGTAATATGCATTTGTGGAAAAAGAACAAGAGAAAAGTAAACAATGTGCAAATATTATGCCTAATATTCTATACACCTCCAAAATGATAAATGAGGTCACTTTTGGACCTCCTCTCTAAATATAAGTTATTGGCGGTTGATACCAACAAAGGAGACCACTTTTGGATCTCGACAGAAAAACCTAATTTTCTATTTTTACTGGTAGGTTATACAAACTTACAAAATATAGTAATATGTACAATGAGACAAAAAGCAGGTAATACATAATAGCGTGTATGAGCCCACTATAGTCATGTGTATTATATGTCTTTGAGGCACGTGAGTTGCAGACCCAACATTAACATAGATTGCTTCCAACATGTACATACATGAATCTTTAAACCAATATAACAAGCGGTGATATGCAAAATAAGTAACTCAGATAAGCTCGCTATGAATATTGAAACATAGCATATAGGGTCCAATTTAACATTGTGCGAGCGGACATGATCCGATATTGCGGATCATGTCCGCTGCACATCGACAAATGCCGACAGCATACGCTCTCTGCATTTATCATTGCACCAGCCCGCTGCTCCATAACCTGTCCACCTGCTCTGAGGCAGCAGACAGAAATCAACCTGATAGAATACGATTGGGTTGATTGACACCCCCTGCTAGTGACTGGGGGCTGCATTGCACTAGCAGTTCACCAGATAAATGCCGAGAGCGTATGCTGTCAGCAGTTATCGATGTGCAGCGGACATGATCCGCAATATCGGATCATGTCTGCTCGCACATTAATAAATAGGCCCCATTATATAGAAAGCATCAAATCTGTAATAAATTTGTGTTGTCGCAGATTTTTAATCTGTTGGGATCTAAAATTGCTAATCTGATATCACTTCACAAAGTTAAGACATATGATTAATGTATAGTTTTATGAATCAGAGCAGATAACAAATATTTGGGTTTTTTGTCCCTAAAAGTGTAGAGATCATAGGGCATTTTTTCTTCAAAAAAATATATCTTATTTTCCTTTTTTAAAAGAACCACTGTGCCTTTTTGTAGATACCTTCCTACAGTTCTCATTTAAAAATCTCTACAATTACACACAAGTCAATACTTTGTTTTTTTAGGTACATTGAGAATTTTATATGGAGAACACATAAAGATTTGTAACAATTCATGTATCTTTATGTATTCTCCATGCAGGACAAGGGGCTGATGTCCTGGATTCATTTTGGACTATTACTCTAATTACAATCCTGAGACACTTTTTATTTTAACTGCACAACCAAACCCCTTCTTAAAAGGGCCAAAAAAACAAAACAAATTCATGATTCAGACACAACATACAATTTCCAATTTAATTCTGTTATTAAATGTGCTTAATTATCTTGGTATTCTTTGTGGAAAGAGTAGCAATGCACTACTGGGAGCTAGCTGAACATATTGGGTGAGCCAATGGCAAGAGGCACATATATACAGCCACCAATCAGCAGCTAGCTCCAAGTAGTGCACTGCTGCTCCTGAGCCTACCTAGTTATGCTTTTCAACAAATGATATTAAAAAGAACAAAGTAATTGGACAAGAAAAGTAAATTGGGAAGTTGTTTAAAAATGCATATTCTGTGTCATTAACTTTTAATCTTGGCTTTACTGTCCCTTTAAATAGATAGAAAAATAAAAATATTTCTAGTTAAAGCAATAGTCTAGTCAAAATTACACTTTCATGATTCAGATAGAGCAGCAATTTTAAACAACATTCCAATTTATTTCCATTAACAAAATGTGCACAGTTTTTTTTTTTGTAATTTACGCTTTGAGTTTCCAGCTCCTACTGAGCATGTGCAAGAATTAACAGGATATACTTATGTGCATTTGGGCTGATGGCTGTCACATGGTACAGGGGGAGTGGAAATAGACGTAACTGAAATTTGTCAGAAAAAAATCTACTAATCATTTAAAGTTCAGACTAAGTGCTATTGCATTGTCTTTTATCATGTATTTGTTGTCTACTGTATTTACTGGTCCTTTAAGCAACTTTCAAATTTACTCCGATTATTAATTTATCTTCATTCTCTTGCTATCTTTATTTGAAAAAATATGAATGTAATCATAGGAGCCGGTCACTTTTTGTTCAGACCCTGGGTAGCGCTTGCTGATTGGTGTCTAAATGTAGCTACCAATCAGCAAGCGCTACCAAAATGGGCTGGCTCCTCAGCTTGCATTCAAATACAGATAGCAAAAGAACAAAGAAAAAATGATGATATTAGTAAATTAGAAAGTTGCTTAAAATTGCATACTCTATCCGAATCATGAAAGTTTAATTTTGACTAGACTATTCTTTTAATCAGATTTTGACAGAGATGAGAAAATGATTAAAAAAACAGATATATTTTTGTTTTGTCCTCATAAGATTTTATCAGTTTATATTAAACAAATATAGCCATGACTTGAAATCATTAAACTTTTCAACTCTTCAATAGTTTTTTTGGTACTTAAAGAATCAATAACTTGTAATGGTTCTTTTAAGACAACCTTTTTGAGCTGTGCAATGTCTTGTTTTTATTGTTTAACTATGTTACTTAAAATTACAACTACTGCATAAATCCAGGTGAAAAAGCATTTGGCAAAGGTGAAAAAGTGTACTTACATTTGCTGTAATAACTTTGATGAGTAGCTAAGGTACCAACTAAATATTACTTGCATTTAATAAAATACAAATAAAAAGTTAAAAACTTCCTTGACCATTCAGAGAAACATATTTTGATTCTTTGGCTTTGTCACTGTGTAAACATATTTTACTTTTTTAATATGATGCTGTGCTACCAGGGCATTGCTCTGCTGTTACTGAGCCAATAACGTTAGTTATGAATAACAGGTGGGTAGCAAAAGTCAGAATAAATATCTGTATATAGCAGGACATATTTTCAACTTCAATGCTGTATAACTTTCAGCTTCCTATTATTGTGAACATAACTCAGTCTGTATTTATTTATTTTGTTTTAAAGGGACAGTAAACACCAGAATTTTTGTTGTTTAAAAATGTAGATAATCCCTTTATTACCCATTCCCCAATTTTGCATAACCAACACTGTTATAATAATATACTTTTTACCTCTGTGGTTACCTTGTATCTATGCCTCTGCAAACTGCCCCCTTATTTCAGTTCTTTTGACAGACATGCATTTTTAGCCAATCAGTGCTTGCTCTTAGGAGCTTCACGTGCCGGAGCTCAATGTTATCTATATGAAACACATGAACTAACGCCCTCTAGTGGTGAAAAACTGTCAAAATGCTTTCTGATTAGAGGCAGTCTTCAAGGTCTAAAATTAGCACATGAACCTCCTGGATTTAGCTTTCAACTAAGAATACCAAGAGAACAAAGCAAAATTGGTAATAAAAGTAAATTGGAAAGTTGTTTAAAATTACATGCCCTATTTAAATCATAAAAGATTTTTTGTGACTTTACTGTCCCTTTAAAGGGACATAAAACCCAAATGTTTTCTTTCATGATTCAGATAGAACAAACAATTCTAAATAACTTTCCATTGTACTTCTATTATCACATTATTCCTCGTGTCCTTTGTTGAAAATCAGAAAGGTAAGTTTAGGAGCGTGCACGTGTCTACAGCACTATATGGCAGCCGTTTTGCAACAATTTTATACAATAGCAAGAGCACTAGATGGCAGCACTATCTCCTGTCATGTGGTGCCCTAGACATGTGCACGCTACCTATCTAGATATCTCTTCAACAAAGAATGACATGAGAACAAAGCAAATTTGATCATAGAAGTAAATTGGAACATATTTTAAAAGTATATTCTCTATCTGAATCATGAAAGAGAAATTATGGGTTTCATGTCCCTTTAACCAACGTAATTTGCTTCTATTATGAAATTTGCCCTCTTGAAGAGGATACCTAGGTAGGTAACGTACACGTGTACAAAGCACTGTATGGCACGCACAAGTATACTTGCACACCTCTTACCATATAATATTCCAGACATGTGCATGTTCCTTAACCTATCTACCTGCTACTACAAAGTAACTTTTATATTAGAAATAAATTGGAAATATTTTTTACATTTTACAGTCTACCTAAATCATGAAAGAAAAATGTAGGGTTTGTATCCCTGTACAGCACAGAATTATATGTATCACATTATGTTTACGTTACAACATCAATTATAGAATCAATATCTTGTCCCAAGATATACATCAAATGCGTTTTGTAGATTTATGTAAAAGTGTACTTTTGCCATTTTGTGCACATTTCTGAATTAGCTCCTTAAAATACAGTCTGCTAAACTCACCAACATGTCTTTTTGGCCTTTCCAGGTTTGCTGGCTTCAAAAGCATCTCCATACTCACACTTTCCCATGTTTCAGATAACGGTTGCAGATACAATAAGGGCCAGATTATGAGTGAAGTGCAAGTTAACGCTCCCACTCGCGCTAGACAGTTGCGCTCGTATTATTAGTTGAAAGTGAACTGTTTTTGCCAGAGCTCTAACTTGACAAGCGCAAAAATCCAAAATTAGAATATCGCTTGTGCATTCACGTATTCCCAATTGAAGTCAATGGAGATAAAAAAGTGGAAAAAAAACTAAAACCCCACTCTCACGCAAACACGATCATATATTCTCATTTGCACTAATCCAACATGAAAATATAAATATTTCATATTCATTCATAACAGAATATGTTCTATTTATTCATAAATACATATTTCTATATATATATGATTTTTTTTTGTGTATAATATATATCTATACCTAGAGTATATACAGTCATAGCCAAAAATATTTCCGTCAGATAATGCACCACTTCGCCCAGAAAATTGTTGCAGTTGCAAATGTTTAGGCATTCTCATGTTTATTTCTTTTGTTTGTATTGGTATAACACAAAAAAAGTGGAGAAAAAAAAGCCAACTCTGACACATTCCACGCAAAACTCCAATAATGGACTGAAGAAAATGATTGGCACCTTCTCAAAATTGTAAGAAATAATTACATTCCAAGTTTGTGATGCTCCTGTAATTTGTAATTAAACTCACCTGTATTAATTAACAAGTGCTGAGAATATAGAAATCATACCGGCAACGGCAACCAGTTAAAATGATGAAAAATTGACTCAACCTTTCTGTTGTGTGTCTCTGTGTGCCACACTGAGCATGGAAAAGAGCAGCAAAGAATTGTCTGAGACTTTGAGAACAAAAATTGTGGAAAAGCATGGACAATATCAAGGTTACAAGTCCATCTCTAGAAATCTTAATGTTCCCGTGTCCACTTTGAGCAACATTATCAAGAAGTTTACAGCCCAAAATGGCATTAACAATCCTATGTTACTGAGGGACTTCCTGGGTGGAGCTAGCTTGGCGTGGAGAGCTAGCACGAGGCTCTATACGGAAGGGCAATATCGATTTCCCCAAGCTGCCCTGCTTCCTTGGCCGGTATCGATAGTACCTGGCCCGGATCTTTACTTGCAGCGCCGGAAGCCCTATATTGCAGTAGGACTCGTTTGCAGAGTCGCTACGCCTACGGGCATTCTGATACCAACCAAAAATCCCTAGTACCTGCTCCATTTGCCTGTCAAGAGAAGCACTCGATGAGCAGCAGTTCAGGACTGACCAACGAAACTAATTGGGGATGCTGACTATATGGATACAGTGAGACCGGGGGAAGCAGAGGTATCTGAGCTTGGCAATCCCTATCTACAATAGTTAAAGCACCCCTGACTGTCGGACAAGACAGTGGCTTCAAGCTTCAAATACCTGGATCATACAAGCCCTTCTCATGGCAGCGGAACCTTGAGGAAGGAGGTCGGAGAAAACCGGGACTCCCCACCTGTGGAGGTGAACTGCAAGTATCACGGAACTTTTCCGCTCTCCATTAAGCTATTCTGTAATGTGTCCCTAAAAAAACACTGTCCGTGGTATCGCTGCACTGAAGAGCAGGGGGAGCAGTGTATAAGCAGCACTTTAAAATGGATTAAATGTACCTTGAATCCGACAGGGCAGGAGTTATTTTGGGTGGAAAAACTGGCCCCACTGGGAATATAATAAGTTTAAATAAAAGGGGTGTTGTGTGCTTAAGTCTAAAAATCCCTATTATTTAAGTATAACCCAATAGATGCCCCCCCCCCACTGTAAAATTGACCTGTGACAAGTGACAAGGCTCTAGACACTTGAACCAAGAATATAACTGCCCTAAACTGGGCTCCCCGAATGTAGCCTAGCCTGACCAATTATCAGAAGTTTAAATCCTGAAAAATGCTGTGGCATGGTGTGCTTGCGGAACAATATACTGCCTAGCTACTACTCTCTGCACTAACCTGGCTACTAACTTTTGCTAGACTTATCCTGTGATGGACTATGGACAAAAACAAAAATAATGCTTCTTTCTACTATTGCCATTAACGTTATTCCTTATTTTACTCCCTTTAATTTGTTTGACTGCATATTGCTATACTCTCTGCTTGATCTGACGGCTAGAAACCATTTCTGAGCAGTTGACAGGGGGTAGACTGAATGGGGAGTTAATATTACTGCCCTTTTCAGTACCTAGATAGCCCTGGGGGCATTGGTCTATGTGACTAACTAAAGATAACAGTACTGGGTTAAAAAGAGCCAGGGCTGGCTAAAACGGCCTTCTCTTTGTTATTTTTCTTATTACCTGTGCTGGTTAGGCTGTAGAAGATCCTGATATATACTACCTAATATCTTCTAATGCTTAGTACTATATGTGCCCTGTTTGCCTGATTTTTTCTTCTCTGTATCATTGCTTTTTGGATTTGGAAAACTAAGTGACATGATTGTCACTTTATTAGAACTACACTAAGGATATTGTGCGCACGGCACATGCTTGCATAGCAATTCCACACACTTTTACACTTACACTTGAATCAGACATATAAATCACGCTCTGAGTCACATTTTTTTTAATGTTCCACAATGTGTATGATAGGCCTATGTAGTCTATTTGACTTTCCTTAACACTTTTTCACGTAACAATTTGGTGGTTAGAGACACTATTTTTGATTTTCTTCTTTTCTCACTATTGACCCCTTATGGAAAAATGTATCTCTCACTCCGAACCCAACTCACACATCATGCCACCCAAACCAAGAGAGAAGACATCTAAGTCTAATGATAATTATTTAGAGGCACATAACGAAACAGGTCTGGGTAACCTGGACAACATTTTGTTAATACAACAGATTTCAGCACTTGTAACCCCACAATTTGAGTCTTTAAGACAGGAAATGGTCACACTGACTAGTGAAGTTAAACAGTTCTCAACACGTATGAACGAACTTAAAACAAGAGTTTCAGATCTTGAAGATAGATCTCTAGCTATGGATCAAGTGATTAACTCCCAAGAGAGTAAACTAAACTCAATGCATCTGAAATTGAAAGAATTAGAGGATAGGTCTTGGCGTTACAACCTTAGGGTTGTTGGGTTACTTGAGACAGGGGAGTTTCAGGATTTAGTAAGTTTTGCTTCCACTAGACTACCTCAGCTAGTGAGAAGTAATACTGATAATATAAGGATACTGGTAGAAAGAGCACACAGAATGTGAATAGCATGAAGGAATCCTGATGGATCAATTAAACCAAGAGTGGTAGTCATTAGATTTTTGGATTTCCAGGATAAGTTCCATATATTGAGGCTTTACCGCAGGATTTCTCCGTTGAGACCCAGACTAAACGTAGGGAAATGGCACCATTCTGCTCTAAACTGATTAGGGCTAACTTCAAAGCAAGACTTGTTTACCCTGCTAAGATTATTGTGGATAGGGATGGTGAAACTACTACCTTTAGCAGAGTTGAGGAAATTCAGGCCTATTGTCAGAGTAATGGGGTTGAATAAGACTTTTATTTTAGAATGATTATATATTGATTAGTGCATCCAATGAGGAGGTTATTTTTGTTTTTTTTATTAATAGGACTCAATATCAGAGTGAACATATGCTATTTAATGTATAAAAGTGATGATGTTCATTTGTTTTTATTTCTTGTAAGGACTAGATATCCTTTGTTCAAATTTAAAACAATACTTTTGAAATATTGGCTTTGCCATATTAGGCTAACTCTCTCTTTTCTTGTTAGATGCATGTCGTACTTCTGGGGGGGGAAGGGTTTCGCCGCACCCCTTTCATAATTTTATTTTTATTTTTTCTTGTTCTCTCTCCAAGCAGTCTCACGTTTGTTTTGGAAATTGAATGGTTAAATTAAATTTAGTATCCTGGAATATAGAAGGGATCTCATCTCCTAGGAAAAGGAAGCTAATGATTAGACACCTTGGGGCTAAAAACCCAGATATAGCCTTTATTCAAGAGACACACCTAAAGCCCTCAGAGGCCGTCAAACTTAAATGCACGTGGGTGGGAGAGGTGGTGTTCACCCCCTATGATAAGACAAAAAGGGGTTTGGCTATACTGTTTCATAAGCGTCTGATCTACCATATAGTTTCAGTAGATAATGATTTAAATTGGAGATACCAAATTATAGAAGTAGATATAAATGGGAACACCTTTATATTTAGTAATATTTATGGCCAAATACAGTCGAGACAGAGTTTTGGGAGAGTATTAGTTTGAAATTGTTTCCATATATAGGGAGAGACATTGTGATGGTAGGTGACTACAATATGGCCTTCTCGCATATTCTAGATAGATCTAAAGTGATAAATACCACTAGGAAAGTCAGAGAATCAGGAATACTATGGAGGCTATGCCAGAAACTCGGACTCCAGGACATATGGCAAGCACAAAATCCAGATAGTAGAGAGTATACATGTGTCTCTGGGGTACATAAATCCTTTTCTAGAATAGACTTCTTTTTGGTTACTAAACATATGTTGAGGATGGGGATTAGGTCAAGTATTCAAGAAATAGTCGTATCAGACCATGCCATCATCACACCAGAGATTGGGCTAAAAGATCGCCTCTCAGCAAATAATGACAGGCTGTTTTTCCCACAGTACCTTGTCAATAACGCCCACTTTAAAGCATGGCTACAGAACAGATGGAGACAGTTTTATGAAGATAATGCCAAATATTGGGATAAACCATAGATATTCTGAGAAACTGCAAAGGCAGTATTTAGAGGGGAGATCAAAGCATACTTGGTTAGGCTTAAGACCATCAGGAGCAAAAGGGAAGAACAACTCTCCAATACCCTTAGAAATAATTATAGAAATTATATCAATGATCCCTCTATGACTCTATGGAACAAATATTAAGAAAGCAAAATAGCACGCAATATACATATGAAACAATACTCAATATTATAAGAACAAAAGCAAAAAGCTTTCTTTTCAGGGATACAAGGCACCTCGGCCAAATACTTGGCTAGAATCTCTAAAACTAGGCAGATGTAGAATTTTATTACATCACTAAAGCACAAAAACAATAGAATCCATGAGGTTTCAGAGATTAGGGAGGCTTTCCTTGAGTTTTTTCAGGAACTGTATTCACCAAGCCAGATTGATGGTGATAGTAAGGAACAGTTTTGGCAGAAGATTAATCTTCCCCAAATAGAAAAACCTGACCTTCAAAGGATAAGTGAGCCTATTACGATAACAGAGATCGTGGATACTATAAGAAAACTTAAATTGGGAAAGTCCCCGGGGCCAGACTCATTACCAGCTGAATTTTATAAGCTACTTATTGAGTTGATCCCCCCCAATCTATGCACATTATTTAATGATTATTTCATTAAAAATCAACCAAAGTCATCACACTTTGCCGCATCTAACATAGTATTGATCCTCAAGAAGGGTAAAGACCCAGAGTTACCTACATCATACAGACTCATATCCTTATTGAACTAGGATTATAAGATCCTTACTGCCATTATTGCGAATAGGCTGAAATCCTGCCTGGAACATATTATACATGAAGACCAATCAGGTTTTATGACAGGCAGGAACCCAGTAAAAAATAATTGGTACAATTGGTATTAGATATGTTTTGGAATAAAATGAAGGGTAAAAAGTCTCATGTTAAGCCAGATCTAGCCATTCTTACAGTGGATGCTGAAAAAGCATTTGATTCCATTATTTGGGACCACCTCGTGATATTTCTTTGAATGGTTCAGCTTAACCGGAGTTCTGCAACAATTTATACGACAGCTATATCAAGCACCCTTTTCAGCGATTATAGTTAATGGAGGTACCACAGATAGGTTTCCCTTAAAAAGAGGTATGAGACAAGGTTGTCCATTATACACATTACTTTTCAACCTAGCGCTTGAGCCACTAGCGATCTATTTGAGACAAGAATTACAAGGTATCCATATTGGTAGGCAAAAGCTAGTGCTGTCCCTTTTTGCAGATGACTTACTGCTTTTTCTGAGTAACACTGCAGACTCTGTCCTACGGGCGATACGTCTCTTTAACCTATTCAGCTCCTTTTCATGGTATAAAATTAATTACGAGAAATCCGAACTTTTATGGATATGTAAACCCTCAAACCCTATCTGACATCCCTTCCAGGAAACTGAACAGATCAGATATTTAGGGAACAGATTAGATATTTAGGGATTACCTTGACGTGCAACCCGAAGTCATGGTATGGATTAAATTTTGTGCATTGTATTAAAGGAATTGCAGAAAAATTACAGAGATGGTGTGATCTCCCACTATCAATGACTGCGCAGATAATGTTAATTAAGGTGATCCTGTTCCCCAAACTTCCCCTTCTCTTGAATAAAAAAGATATTATCTTCCTTAATAGGATTTTAACCAGTTTATATGGAAGGGAAGAGGCCATGTGTATCTCTTTTTAAATTAACCTTACCCAGAATATATGGTGGTATGGCTTGCCCAAACTTCTTTACTTTCTCCAGAACCTTCCCCTTCTCTTGTATAAAAAAGATATTATCTTCCTTAATAGGATTATTAACCAGTTTATCTGGAAGGGAAAGGGGCCACGTGTATCTCTTTTTAAATTAACCTTACCCAGAATATATGGTGGTATGGCTTGCCCAAATGCTAAATTCTACAACTATGCCGCCCTCTGTAAATATGCCTTAGATTTGATTTCAGAAAAAGAGTGGGTTACATTCTATGAAATGGAAGCTAGCCTGATATCGCCCTATGCATTACAAACAATTTTGCATTGTCCTGCTGCCAAACTCCCTGGTAATATATCCCAATTCTCTATATTTAAATACATTATACTTGCGTGGCAAAAAATATGTGTCGAGATTAAACTAAATTATCATAAATCAGAGTTTTGCCATTGATAGGTAATCCAGACTTTCCCCCTGGAGTGGGTATTTCTGTCTATTCATTATGGACTGGGAGGGGGTTAAAGTATGTATGCCAATTATGTGAAGACAAGGCCCTGATAATGAAGACTTTTTGGGATCTGTCACAAGAATATAATCTCCCAACAGCTCATTTTTATGCCTATCTCCAGGTTAGACACTGGATAGAAGATCTAAGACAAGAAACAGGGTTAGATTTAGATACACAAGAATTGGGGGTAGTGGTTAGAGACTACCACAAGGGGGTGGACACCATCTCTCTGACCTATAAGGCATTATTGAAATTCTCTGGAGAAAGTTATATTTTGGATATCAGGGCAAAGTGGAGCAGGGTAAGAGTTGACGTGCCTCCAATGTTCCAGGGCGCATTTAATTGCAGGCAATTCTTTGTCCCCCACAGAGTAGTTTTGCTCAGGGTTAGTGAGAGTTCTGGAATAATATGCTACTGGATGTAGTATAGGATTTTCTAAGCTTTGTTGAGAGAGTACAGCACCAATACCAGTGTTGGAAGCATCAACTTCCAGGGTGTATTGGTATTCTGGATGCGGTAGTTGTAGTATAGGGGCTGAAGAGAAATTATCCTTTAGTGATTGGAATGCTTCTTGAGCATCTTGATTCCAAAGGAATCTCTGTTTGCCGGTTAACTTGGTTAATGGTTTGACTATAGTGGAGAAGTTTTTTATGAATCTTCTGTAGACGTTTGCAAAACCTAAAAATCTTTGTAGAGATTTTACTGTTGACGGTTTTGTCTAGTTTAGTATAGCTGAAACTTTCTCTGGGTCCATACTTATTCCGTCGGGTGAAATTATATAACCTAAAAATTTTATTGTATTTACATGGAAACAACACTTCTCCATCTTGGCATAAAGCAGATGTTCACGCAATCTAGCAAGAACCCACCTTACATGTTTTATGTGGTCTGATAGATTACGGGAGTGAATTAAGATGTTGTCTAAATAAATGACCATGCACACATCCATAAGGTCTTTAAAAATATCATTTATAAAATATTGGAATGTGGCTGGTGCATTGGTTAGACCAAAAGGCATGACATTGTACTGAAATAACCCATAACGGGTTCTGAACGCTGTTTTCCATTCATCCCCACTCTTCATCCTAATAAGATTATAAGCACCTTTTAGGTCTAATTTGGTGAATATCTTGGCTTCACTCAGCCGTTCGAGAAGCTCTGGGATGAGAGGAAGGGGATATCTGTTCTTTATGGTTATGGAGTTGATAGCTCTATAGTCAATTATGGGTCTGCGTGTGCCGTCTTTGTTAGTGACAAAAAAGATGCCTGCTGCTGCTGCTGATGTACTAGGTGATATGAAAACCTTACGTAAGTTTTCATCTAAATATTCCCTCAGAAACTGTAATTCTTTTTGTGATAAAGGGAAGATTCTACCGAATGGCACCAGGTTTAGTGTCTATAGGGCAATCATACGGCCTATGCGGAGGTAAATTTTCAGCTTCTTTTATGTTAAAAACATTGGAAAACTCTATGTATTCCTGGGGTATTACAGGTTCAGAATAGTTAATCCCTATGTAGGGGAAACAAGTTGTTGAGCAATAGGGGGAATCGAAAGTGATATTATTCTGTAACAAATCTATTTTTGGGTTGTGTTTATGCAGCCATGGGTAACCCAAGATTAATGGATGTATAGATTCAGGGATGATATCATAGGTAATGTATTCTTTGTGACCTGTTGTAGTTGTAGTGAGAAGAGGAATGGTGTGCTGGGTTATAGGACCTTTTAGAAAATTGGAACCATTAGTGCATCTAGGGTTTCCGGAAGCTTTTCTATAGCCACAGCTGAAGTACTGGGTTTGTCGTACTGTGTTGGATAGTATTTCTTTGTATAGGGGTCTGGGTGTTGTTTTTCCTGCTTTCTTTCTCTATAGCGGCGATCCATTGAGATACAGATTTTTATTAGTGCATCTAGGGTTTCCGGAAGCTCTATGCGTGAGAGTTCATCTTTCAGATGTTCTGAAAGACCCAGTCTGAACTGATTCTTCAAGCTGACTATATTCCATTGCGAGTCCGTTGCCCAGAGCTGGAATTCAGCTATATAATCTTCTACCGCTCGTTTGCCCTGTTTCAGGGACCTTAAATTATGCTCAGCTGTGTTTTGCTTGTTAGTATCCTCATAGAGGGTCGACATAGCTGCGAAGAAATTCTCTAGGGAATCCAGAATTGGATCACCTGACTCAAAGAATCTATCCGCCCAGGCTCTGGGCTCCCCACTCAGGTATGAGATTGTTGTACAGACTTTAATACGTTCTGTACAGTATGTTTTAGGTTTCATATTGTACAGCAGTAAACACAAGTTTTTGAACTCACAATATTTTGAACGAACCCCTGAAAATGGCTGAGGAGGGTTAATATGGGGTTCTGGATGATCAATAGGCTTCTGGGTAAAGAATTATTCATTAGTCGTTTGAGTGTATTATTCTCAGTTTGTACTTCATTTAGGCCTTGTGCAAGTATCTCTACTTTCTGGTTAAGGGTGCTTATTTCATTGGCCATTTGTGTGGGATCCATTTGTTCATTTTTTTTAAAGGGCTTGATTATACTGCAATAACCCTAAGCTTCTGTTTTAGTAAATAAAGTATGTGTAGATAATCCTATTTAAACAGATCTCAATGGTGTGATGAGATTGTTACAATATAGGAGTAGCAGATTTAGTAACATTAGATAGGAAATGGTGTCACAAGTAAACAGTTTCCTTTACATGGATACCTTTAGGTTCAACTTAGCAGTTAGGGTTAATCCGGAGAATTGTTAATAATGAATAAGGAATAAACTTCTCTGAGAGTAACAGATATTCCTTATACACCCACAGTTACAATGAAAGTCTTGTTTGAAAGAATAATAATACAGAGCAAGTTTGCGAGCAGATATTAGGCGGAGGTAAAAAGTAGTTTGTGTACAATGTTAGTACAGGCTGAAGTTGCGTAGCACATACAGATTTAGTACAAGCGGAAATAACAGTAGCGGTACTTTAAGTCACACTTAAACAACAAATTTAAATACTTGCGCTTTCAGTCCTTTGTGCAGATGAAGTTTGAGTCCAGAGTTGTTTTGTCTGCGGTCATTCACTGAAGGAGCTGCGTCCTGTATGACTACACGTTGTTGTCTGCTGCCATACACTGAAGGAGCTGTCTTTGTGAACACACGCTGAGTCCGGCTGGGGGTGACGTCAGCGTGCTGTGTGCTCTGTCTGAGATCGGAAGCAGTTGGATACTGTGAACAAACAGATTACGATCTGTGATAATGGAAATAAGAGGTTAGAGTTTAGTATGATAACTGTGGAGCTTAGGTTTATTAGTGAAATCCGCTTAGGAGAAGGTATCTAAGTTTAGTACGAGAGACAGTCAGATACCAAACACATGCAATAATCAAGCAATTTGCTGAGGCTTAAGCCCCTCCTTAAATAGATGTTCCTAGGAGTTGAGGATCTTCCTCTTAAAGGGACAGCTGATATGACAGGCTCTGCCGCTGTGGAGAGATATCAACTGCTGTCTCTCCCTGCGAGGGGTTCTGCTGCTGGGGAGGGAGACTGACTGTCTCCACTCCCAGGAAGGGGTTCTGTTAAAGGGGAGGGAGGATGACTACCTCCACTCCCGGTGGATGGCTCTGCCGCTGGGGAGAGAAACTGACTGCCATCTCTCCCAGGACCTGGCTCTGCCGCTGGGGAGAGATATGACTGTCTCCTCTCACAGGAAGGGTGTCTGCTGCTGGGGAGGGAGACCGACTGTCTCTGCTCCCTAGAAGGGGTTCTGCCGCTGGGGAGAGATATTGACTGCCATCTCTCCCAGCAAGGGGTTCTGCCTCTGGGAAGAGATATTGATTACCATCTCTCCCTGCAAGGGGTTTTGCCATTGGGGAGGGAGACTGACTGTCTCTGCTCCCTTGAAGGGGTTCTGTTGGTGGGGAGAGAGGTCAATGACCTCCGCTCCCTGTTTCCCCGGAGCTGCTGCAGGTGCTGGGCAGAGGCCAGTGGCTCTCTGCCCTGTTGCCAGCGCTTCTGCTGGGGTGGCGCCCTGGTCCAAGATCATAAGTTTAGAACCAGGCTGCTGATCGGGATCTAGCAGCTCTAGGTAGCTCATTCCTTGTTGCCACTCCTTGGAGGCCAACCTCCATGAATTCCAGATTATTGTGGCTTGCTGCTGAACAAGATCTAGCAGTCCCTTGTATTCCTTTTCCAGTGCTCATTCCTGGGCAGCTAGTTACTCCAGATCGGCACATAGCTAGGGTACCACCGAGAGATCCAGCAGCCTCTCTCTGTACTTGCAAATTTCCTCCAGTCTCTGGTCCGTCTCGCACCCCGTTACCAGTCCGCTATCTCTCTCGTACCAGATTAGTTTATCCAATGTAGACAACCATTCCCTCTAAGGGTACTTCCATAGGCAGACAACCTGCCAGATATTCCGCTGGCGACGGTGCCTTACCTGGTTAGTAGGGAGGACTCTTCCATTACAGCCCAGGTCCTGTCGAAGAGCCTCTTGCCAGAGATCCTGGCAGACCATGTCCCTCTCTGCCAGAACGTCCTGTTCAGAATCAGGATCATCCATCAAGTCCAGTGCCTCTTGTATCCTCCAGTAGAACTCGGTCTCCATAGTTACCGGCTACTGTGGCACTTCTCCTCTGTCAGCAGGAATCATGTGGAAGAAGCAGATCCCACTGCTGCCACCAATGTGACAGATACCCCAGCTTCCCCGACTGGGTAGCTCCGCCAAAAGGGGTCCTGCTTCCTCCCTGCAGACTGCAGCTGTGTAGCTGGCAAGTGACCACAGCCTGTAGCCCACCCTGATACCTGGACTGCACCAGTATTCAGGGTCCCACCCTGTGGCAGACTCCACCTACCCCAACTAGGTAGCTCTGCCAGAGGGTCCTTCCTCTACCTGGAACCTGGAACAAGCCGCTATGTAGCGGAGAAAGTGATAATAGCAGGAGCACACCCAAATAACTAGACAAACTAGCATTCAGGTGAAACAAGAACTGATATTATTGGTAAAAACACACTCCTTTTATACACAAAGGGTCTTATCTCCCTCCCAAATACCCCGCCATTCCCTCCAGACAGGCTGGCGCCTCCATAGCAGCCACAGTCCCACAGAGCCCCAGAACCCAGAGGTGCTCTCGGTCCAAAGATGCCACAGTCCAAAAAGCAGCATGATTCGTTACTGGGGACCGGAGTCACAACCCGATAAAGATATGGGGAAGGGGTGTCCAAAACCCCCAGTTCCCAAAAGAACTCCCCTCCGGCAATCACCCCACCTCTTGTCCTCTCTAGGGGCTACCAATCCCTAAAAGAGCGGAGCTCTGAGGCAAAGGGCCACTGGAGTGACCAGGGGTAAAGTTAGCGGGTGTCCAGCGTGAAGCGGCTGACTGGGAGTTCCAGGAGCCCGGCTAGCCTGAGAGGGGTTAGGTGGGTATCCATTGTGGTGCGGCTGGCCAGAAGTTCCAGGAGCCCGGCCAGCCTAGAAAGGTTTTCCCGGTCAGAGATCAGCTCTTCTCTGATAAAGTTCACATTACAAAACAACAGGTCTGAGAGATCGGGGTTGCTCTCAGGAGCCCAAATCCGCTGAGAAACAGGAGGGAGTGAGGTAGTAGGGGGTAGGGGTTTAACCCTTGTGGCCCGACATCTGTGACAGTCTATATATGTGTACATATCTATGTGTTTATATTTAAATATCTGTAAATACATATATACACATATAATTACATAAATACATATGTACACATTTATAGACATACAGTATATATATACATATACATCTTTAGAGATATATATGTATGTGTCTCAATGTTAAATCCCTTTAACTGACTTTTTTTCTAACACCTGGGATATCATATCTTTGAGCCCTTATAACTTTTGTGTGCAATGTTTTTTTTTAAATATTTTTTATTCGATTGTGTTATTATGAGTGTAAGTTTACTTTGAAATGTATTTTTGATGTGTTTTGTACAACTTTTATGTTTTGCAAATGTCACGGTAATGATTCTAGTGTTAATTGTGGTTGCCCTCACGTGATTGTATTTACTTTCAACTTGTAATATGAGTGGTAAACCTGATGAGCGCAAACCCTCGCAATTTACCTATAATCCACTAGCGATATACCTGTAATCCACTCATAATTTAGCCCTAAATGGGGTGTACCTGAAGTAATGCGTTGTCTTAGTATGGATGAAGATGGTGTTGGGTGGTCCAGGGGTGGTTAAGGGCGTGAGCAGGGTTGACATATTGCTGCTTTAAGGAAGGACACTTAAGTAAAATACATGTCAAGGACCGTTTAAAGAAATGTTTGACTAATGAACCTTTACATATGCATTTTTCATGTTTTGCCCCTTAAAGTGGCAATATGGCAACCCTAGGCGTGACTGGACTGTCTTAGCTATGGCTAGGAAGGGATATTTTGTTCCACCTCTTCAGCATAAAAGGGGAGCAATCTGAAAATTAGAGGGAGGTCTCCATTGTTATAGGTGCTGCTTATTCTAAAGCTCACTTCCCGATTGCATACATCGTCTGCATAGAACAATATAGGAACTGGTGAAGTTGGGAGCTCTGGTAAGACCATTGAAGCTGGCTACAGATACCATTTACAGATTTCCAGGCAATATATGAAAGAGACAACAGTCAAACTGTGCTGCCAAAAACTGCAATTATTTATCAAACTATAACTTTTGTCTAAAAATTTAAATTTACAGTGGAGCATTATAAACTAATAGTTTTGTATAGTATATGTTATCCACTGAGCAAACATATTCTCAACTGATATGTTAATAAGCAATTATTTCAAATAGAAAATGGAGTCTGTGTAATAAATGCCATAGCCAGTGTTGTTTCTGATTATTGTGTAAGGTAATCATGAGTGTACTGCAGAGTTTATCATTTCACCAGATATGAGTGAGAAATGGGGTATCTAGGCAGCTGACCCTTGTCCTCAGATCTGTTTTTGTGATGTTAACTCCATGGTGCACTCAGATTTACATTTCTTGACATCTCGCTTGGCCTAAATGTAGGGTTGTCAACTTTTCTTTAAAAAAATAGGAAATACTAGAGAATCAACAGATTTCAAGTAGAAAATCTACAGATTATACTGTAGTTACTGGGAAAAAAACACATTCATTTTAAAATTGGGTACAGTTTGGTACAACTAAATTCTTCATACAAATCATCTTCATTCACACACTCTAGCTTAAAGGGACACTGTACCCAAAAAATTTCTTTCGTGATTCAGATTGAGCATGAAATTTTAAGCAACTTTCTAATTTACTCCTATTATCAAATTTTCTTCATTCTCTTGGTATCTTTATTTGAAATGCAAGAATGTAAGTTTAGATGCCGGCCCATTTATGGTGAACAACCTGGGTTGTCCTTGCTGATTGGTGCATAAAACCATCCACCAATAAAAAAGTGCTGTCCAGAGTACTGAAACCAAAAAAAAGCTTAGATGCCTTCTTTTTCAAATAATGATAGCAAGAGAATGAAGAAAATTTGATAATAGGAGTAAATTAGAAAGTTGCTTAAAATTGCATGCTCTTTCTGAATTACAAAAGAAAAAAATTGAGTACAGTGTCCCTTTAATACATTCAACACTTTCTGCAACTCTGTGAATTCTATTTCCCCTTTAAGGCACAGTGGGAATAAAGACATTAAAGGGACATGAAACTCAAAATGTTTCTTTCATGATTCAGATAGAAAATACAATTTAAAAAAAAAACCTTTCCAATTTACTTTTATTAACAATTTTGCTTTGTTCTCATGTTAGTCTTTGTTAAAGAGATACCTAGATAGGTAGCGTGCACATGTTTAGAACATTACATGACAGGAAATAGTGCTGCCATCTAGTGCTCTTGCTAATGTATAACATGGTTGCAAAACTGCTGCCATATAGTGTTGCAGACACATGCACACTCCTGAGCTTAAGCTTCTGCTTTTCAACAAATGATAACAAGAAAATTAAGAACATTTAATAATAGAAGTAAATTGGAAAGTTGATTAAAATTGTATGTTCTACCTCAGTCATGAAAGTTTTTTTTTAGGTTTTATGTCCCTTTAAACTGTCAGATACATAAACATTATTAAGTAAATAAGAGTACAGGAGTACAATATTAAAGGGATAGGAACGTCAAAATTAAACGTGCAGGATTCATATAGAGCATGTTATTGTAAGACACTTTTAAATTCACTTCAATTTTCAAATGTGCTTCGTTCTCTTAGTATCCCTTGTTGAAAAAGAAAACGCACATATCCTATACTAATGGGAGCTGCTGCTAATTGGTGCCTGTACACATGATTTGTCTCTTGTGATTGGCTGACTAGATGTGTTCCGCTAGCTGCCAGTAGTGCAATGCTGTTCCTTCAGCAATGGATAACAAGAGAAGGAAGCAAAATTGATAATAGAATTAAATTGGAAAGTTGTTTAAAATTGTATGTTCTATCTGAATCATAAATGAAAATTTTTGGGTTTACTATCCCTTTAAATGTTGAAAATGAGGAAAAAGATTCTAAGAGCAGATAAATAAGGGAGATTGCGGCAATATAGAAAAGGGCTCATCTGTCAAACACTAGATTGTGTTCAACTCTGCAAAGGGGCTAATTCACATCTCCCCACCCATTTGCTAGATTACAAGGGGCACAATAACGTTATGACAAGCAATATTAAAATATTGTGCCAACATTAATTTGCACGTGTATTAGAAGTTAAAAGTAAACACGACCACACTAGCGTAAACTATATTTGCGCTTGTCGGGTTAATGCGACTGAAGACCTTGCGTATAGGGTTAGGGTTGAAATTAAAGTTGCATTAAACACTACATACATACATTAAAATTAACAGTTACATTCATATATACACAATCTAATCAAAATTATTCACATAAATATTAAAGGGACATTAAACACCTTGAGATAGGAATATAAAATGATAAATTGTAGTTATAAAATAGCTCTGCAATATACTTTGATTATTTATTTTGTGTCCTTTTCCTGTAATTCCATTCTGAAATTGCAAGCTTTTCAGTTCCTGTTAGAAATGTGCAGAACACTTTTATATTCAACACTGCCATTGGCTACACACTCTAGTGACCTTTTTTTATAACTTTCCCTAATTGGCCACAGAAGAGAAGGTAACCTAAGTTACAATATGGCAGCTCCTATTGTTTTATAGACACTAAAACTTTACACCTAGTTTGTCAATATTTAAACAGCTAATTAAACTTTAAAAAAATATACATCTACAAACATGTTATTTTCAGACTTATCTTTTCTTTGGGTCTTTTGGGCATCATTTTATCTAGCATTTATTTAGTGTTTAATGTCCCTTTAAAAAAAAAAAGTTATAAGGGTTAAAAAGTATATGACACGGTATACATATGTATGAAAAATACATAGAACATTTTCCCCTATGTGAAGAACATTGGAATGTAAAATATTGACATATTTGTGCGGAAAGGACTCTAAAGACTACATACATATGCATATGTTTTTATATATATATATATATATATATATATATATATATGAACACATATTACTCATACAGTATATACATAAGTATATATTTTATTTGGAGCCCTTTCCACTTCAATACCTGAAAACATGAAAAATCATTTGTATTCAATTTTTATATTTTATGTGTTCTTCTGTGTTCTTCACATAGGGGAACATGTTCTATTTATTTTTAAATAGATATTCCTAAATATATCTGTATATACTCATACCTATAAATATGTATGTCAATCTGTTTTTTTTTTTTAAATGGGGCCCTTATTGTCTAACATTGGAATCAAATAACTGTTGTTATTAAATAGTGTACATTTTAAACCTTTCCTACCTGCAGAGTAACTGTTTTAACTGCCTGAATACATCAGCTTTTTTTTGTTGTTGCATGCATTAATTCATTGGGACAACTCATTTATCATATTTCTGACAAATGCAAAAAAATAGAGAAAATGCATTTATTTTAAAGGGACATGAAACCACTATTTTTTCTTTCATAATTCAGATAGAGAATATAATATTAAAACACTTTCCAATTTACCGCTATTATTTAATTTGCTTGATTCTTTTAGTATTCTTTGTTGAAGGAGCAGCAATGCACTACTGTGAAATACGTAGTATAACACATCAGGTGAGCCAATCACAAGAGGTATGCATGTGCAGTCACCAATCAGCAATTATCTCCTAGTAGTCCTCTGCTGCTTCATAAGACCACCTAAGTATGCTTTTTAACAAAGGATATAAAGGAGACAAAGCACATTAGATAATAGAAGTAAATTAGAAAGTTAAGATCACATGCTCTATCTAAATCATGAAAGTAAAATTTTGGGTTTTAATTCTTCACCAATAAAAATTTGAAATTTAAAAAAAAAAAAAAAAAAAGCATAATTAAAAAAAGGTCCACAAAAAAAAAAAAAAAAATTTGGGTTTTATGTCCCTTTAACACTTGTCTTAAAACCCATCTAGTGTAGTGACAAAAAAGAACAAAACAACAAGGTATAATTGTGTATGCACGCCTGATACTGAGATACTAGCTGCTCATTGGCTGATAAATATAACTCCCAAACCTCTGTTAGTGAACAAATCTTCAACAAGAGATACATTTGCACACAAAGGTGGCTCTGTGGTCTCCCTGTTTAGACTGGTCCGCATCCAGGCAGTAGCCATGCAATCCCCCCCGTGGCCCTTACATGTGGCTGCCTGAAGCGGAGCAGCCTCCCTCTGCTTACACCGGTCCCCAGTTGATGTGCCCCTGCGGTGGTTCACAGGCAAATCCCCCAGTATCCCGGTAGGCCAATCCGACCCTGAAAAAATGTATGGTGTAACTTTGTTTTATTTTCCTTTAAATAATTAATTAATTAATTAATTAATGCATATTATTGTTTCAAAACATTGCAGCCAACACTGCTTCTGTTTACTGCTCAAGATACGGGCACACTCCCAAACCTATCTCAGTTCAATGTAGACATGTGCGATTCGTTTCGGATCGATTCGGAAATTCGGCCGAATTTCTTAAATTCGGAGATTTGGATCGATTTGAATTTCCGATTTGAAATAGTGCCGAATCTACAGAATAAATCCGAATTAGTTCGGATTTATTCGGTAGATTCGGATGGCCATGGATTACACTAGTATTGTACAGTATATTAGGTTATATCACTCTGCTATGGGTTACACCTTATATACAGTACATAATACTAGTCTAATACACAGCACATCCCACCTAACACATATCGAAATTTCGAATTTCCGAATCGAACTGAACCGAATCGAACCGAATCCAGCCGAATTTATTCGAATCCGAATGAATCCGAAACAAATTCATTTGAATTTTTCCGAATTCGAATCAATCCGAACCGAAATTAAAAAAAATCCGAATTGATCAGAAACAAATTTTTCGATCATGCACAAGTCTAGTTCAATGCACTGCAGCTAAGTTTCAACAAAAACTACCAAGATAAAGAGTTACATTTGATAATAGAGGTAAATTTGATTTTTTTATTGTATATTTGTATCACGAAAGTTTAATTTTGTCTTCAATGTCCCTTTAAAGCTTTGCAAAATAATTTTCTTGTGAAGATTTGAACGGAAATTCTTTAGGCATAAATGGTTTCTTACAAAGACTTGCTTAACTTGAAAGAAAAAAAACTAGAATTAATTCATTCAGCTTAGCTCTTCACACAGCTGAACTATTTAGTTTCAATAAAACTGGAAAAACAGGTATGAAAATTGTCATGATCTGATAGTGTGAAAAATATTGCATACAAATTGCTTTGCTTAGTCTTGGATTTATTAAAGTGTGGCAGTAATTTATGTACTGAAGACACAAACCCTGCAAATGAAAGCAAACATTGCTTGTATTCCATTACTCACAGATTTATTTTTATACTCCCACAGAAATGAGTTATTTGTTTTTGATGTGACCAATTCAGTTAGTTGCATTATCTTCGTAAAGTCTTTAATCTTTCCCACATCAGCTTAAAGAGACAGTCTAGTCAACAATAAACTTTCATGATTCAGATAGGGCATGTCATTTTAAACAACTTTACAATTTACTTTTATCATCAATTTTGCTTTGTTCTCTTGGTATTCTTAGTTGAAAGCTAAACCTAGATGGTTTATATGCAAATTTCTTAGCCCTTGAAGGCTGCCTCTTATCTGAATGCATTTTGACATTTTTCACAACTAGAGGGTGTTAGTTCATGTGTTTCATATGCATAACATTGTGCTCATGCACGTGGAGTTACCTAGAAGTCAGCACTGATTGGCTAAAAACAAAAGCCTGTCAAAAGAACTGAAATAAAGGGCCAGTCTGCAGAGGCTTAGATACAGGGTAATCACTGAGGTAAAAAGTATATTAATATAACCGTGTTATGTATGAGTGTACTTCACATGTACTTTGTAGTCTGGGATTAAATCCTGTTGTGGCGCATTCTTTTGTATCTAGAAGCCATAATTTGAATTTCCTACCAACCAAAAAAGTGGATTTTAGCCAAGCGGTGCCATTCCACACTTTGTATTGAATGAGTGTGCCATGTGTAATTAACATCTGCTAAAAGGGCTACTAATCTAGCTATACCCAGAACTGGGTTTTCCACAGCCTCATTATTTCTGAAGTGAGCTGTACAGGTATTTATCCAAAGAGAACTAGCCTGTTTAAGTGCTCGAAAAACTTCACAAAGATCCACTCTAACATCACTCCTTTGTATCCTGATAACAAACCACTGTCAACTCATCTCATTGGACAAACATAGGTCACGTGACCAGGACATTTGAAACAACGGTCCTCAGCGTTCAGTCGCCATTGCTGGTCTGCATCTAACTCCCAGAGGTCTTTCCCTACTGCAGCTAAGAGACTTATTCTTTGCAAAATATTACCCCTAAGTCATAACGGTTGTTTGTGTATATCCTGTACTCCTGTATATCACATTATTTGTTTCAACAAACATTTGATTTTAGCTTTTTAATACAATAACGAATATCACAGCATATATTATAGAAATTGTTTTATTTAGTTAGTCCTGATGCCGGTATCTCAAGTTTTATTATTCAGTTTTACCTTTTAGATCATATATAGCTACCTGTTAGTAGCTTTTGTAGTCAATAATGTACCTTGTATTAAGAATTTTTATTTAGTTATTCATTATTTCTGTGACAGGAACGCTTATCCTCATTTTGTTTTTCTTGCAGACATGTGCACACTACCTACATGGATATCACTTTAACAAAAATGACAACAACCTAAATTTGATAATAGAATTTAGTTGGAAACTTTTTTTAAATTGCAATCTCTATCTAAATGAAAGAAAAAGATTGGTTTTCGTGTCCCTTTAAATAGACGTAAAAGTAGAAAAAGTACTCGCTCTAATGTGTAAGAGCATTTGTTTTGCACTACTCTTGTATGTAACGGCGTGTTTAGTTCCTCTAAAGGCATTAAACACATATGCAAAAATAAAAAAAATAATGTTACAAACTGTGAATAATTTGCAAACAAAAGAACAACAATGTTCTAATATGATTAAATACAAAAAAATGTAAACTAAATTATACACAGTGCACAAAACAATATGAATTTAAGATCAACCCACAAATACATTTTCAAAGTAAGGTGAAATCTTGTTCTCAAAATAAGCAAAGATGAACCATTGTTGCGCAAAAATGTAGCAAACAATACTTCCTATGTAAGACAGACACAGAATACGCACACTTTTCTGAGCTACAAATAGCTCTATGTAAATAGCGTTCTCAGGAACATTTATTTAAAACCATGTAAGTTCTAAAAACAAACAGGATATATAAATCTCTTTACAAGGTTACAAAAACCGGTAACACTCTTTAGGTACTCCGCCCTCTCTTTCGAGTTTGCAACAAGCAAGCGATTAACCGCTAAACCGTATATATGCCAGCAGAGTTCCTGAGTGTCTCTAGTCTAACTGGATTGTTCCTTCAGCTGCATATCTCCTCCTCAATGCTCCAACGTACGTTTCATCGCATACAGCACCTTTTTTATGCTCTGTCTGAATCATGAAATAAACAATTTGCTTTCATGTCCCTTTAATTGATTGATATAATTGAATTAGACCAAAATGCTTTCAATACATTTACTTTGTTTATAGATACTTTGAATTACTGATTTATGCTATATATATATATATATATATATATATATATATATTTACAGTATTTATAGATAGATATACACAATGTGTGTGTGTACTGTGTGTCTATATATATATATATTTATATATATATACAGGCGTACGTCTGAGATTGGGGGTTTGGTTCCAGACCACTGCAATAAAGCGAATATAGCAATAAAGTGAGTCACACTAATTTTTATTTCCCATGGATATACAAGTTATATTTACACTATGCTGTAGTCTACTAAGTGTATTCATATCTAAAAAAAACAATGTACATATCTTAATTAAAAAAAATAATTTATTGCTAAAAAAGGCTAACCATCATCTGAGCCTTTAGTGAGTCATAGGGCTCCATTTACTATACAGCGAAAGCTGCTCTGGAGCTCTTGCGGGACAGGTTTGCATATGCGATGAATGTTTGCATATGCGGGGCAGGTTCGCAATGTAGGAAGCAGCAGTCATTAGACCACTGCTTCTTACACTCTATGCCACATATGAGGCGGCGAGGAGAAATCTCTGAGACATCGCTCGCTCTTGGTGATTGACAGTCCCTTATCTCACGCGATCCTGTTCATCCGCTGCCTGTATGTAGTGAAGGCGAGTGGACAACTTCTCGAGTTAAGAAGCTTGTCCGCTTGCCTTTTCATACATGTGGAAATAATCTTTTTGATGGTGGTGTGCATATATAGATGTGTATATAAGTGTATTGATGTGGTTTTATGTGATTTTATGTGTATACATGTTGGAAAAATGGCGCTGATAGACTTGCTTGACACAGAGTTGCCACAAACCTTAAATTTGTAAAAGGAGCAATATCTGTGATGCGCAATAAAGTGACACACAATAAAACGAGGTATGTCTATATATATATATATATATATATATATATATATATATATATATATATATATATATATACTGTATATATAATATAACAAAAAATTGCACTCGCTGGTCTTTTTTCAAAGAACTCTTTTACTGTGAAAAGTAGTAACGTTTCGGGGACAAAGTATCCCCTTCCTCAGACACAGTGTATAAACATTTCAATCAATTTATAGTGCATACATATCAAAACCCCACCCCCCAATTAGGACCAAAAAAAAACGCCAAATGGTAGTCATAGTAATCACCCTGTCACATAGTAAACAAAAAATGTGTATATCATTATACCAAAAATCTGTCTAAACTTGGTGAATAATAGTGACATGTTAGGAGTAACCAGAATTACACAGATATGGAACCTCAATGTAGGCATATGGGTGAAAGTATGGACTGTATTTAGTATAAAGGCCGGAATGCACAAATTAACAAAAAAGCAACAGTGTGCAGAGAATTGCAGAGCGTGTCTAACTTTGACCGCAGCTTACAAATAGTGTGCCTTCATAAACTAAAGAAACATATGCAGAGCGATGTAAAAATGTACTTTAAACCTGGTACTTAATCCACTTATTAAATCAGCTATGCAGGATTAGCTCCCAAATAATGTATCAATAAATAAAATAGATACTTGTAAATACTAACTTACTAGGCCGGACCATGACACGCCATATCAACACTCACACTGGGCTTAAAAATGGAGATACGTCACATGTATTTAGAGATCAGCATCTGCATTACTATGGTAACGCACCGTTCAGTGACGTAGTGTATTCACCAAGGAGTCCTGCCCAATCAAAAGGACAAGTTAGGTGGGAGGCTCCAACCAGCGATGTGCTATCATAGTAAAGCATAGCCTCTAGATCTATTGAAGAAAAACTGAGTTAATTCATCATATACATGTGTAGTACAATGTACAGTTAACAGGTTAAAAGAGCCCTGCTGCTAAAGACAACAGACCCTGACCGAAATAGGCACCTAAGATATAAATATGTGGTGGTATGGGGATATACTAATCCTGCCCAATAATAAACGCCCTGCATAATCCAGTGAAATTTAAACTCAATTTTGATGAGAGGGCAATTGAATTTCTTGATCTTCAAGAAAGGACTGAATCAATTGGGAACAGCCCTTTACTGCAAGCCAACGGTCAGAAACTCACTGTTACACGCAACTAGTAACCATCCAACAGCTTTACTGAGGGCTATTCCTAAAGCCCAGCTGATGCGTGTGGCAAGAAACAACAGTGATACGGATACGAAACAGTCCCAACTGGCTGAAATGCTTGTAAATTTGATCAGCAGGGCTACAATCCACAACTTATTGACCAGAGGAGAAGAATGGTTGATGACCCTGCAGCATATGTCCCAGATATTGATAATGACAACACGCAATCATTGACATTCACTACAGTATATGGTCCAACCATAAGTAATTTGGGTAAGAGTCTTAACCAACACTGGCACATTCTAAAAAGTGACTCTACCCTTCCATTTGATAAATGGCAGCATCCTAGGGTGGGCTATAAATGGAATAAGAATCTCAAGGACACCTTGATGATTACGGACCCCTTTCATTGCTATCCCAAGGCAAACTGGCTACAACTCAATAAGAAGAAGGGTTGTTACAGATGCGCAGGGTGTACTACATGTAGTGCCATGGTACCTGGTTCAACTTTTGGCCATTGACATACCAATAGGAGATTTACAATTCGGGACTTCATTACCTGCACCACCATACACATGGTAAACCTGTTTAAACTGTTGCTGCGGGAGGATTCTATGTTGGCAAAAATCTCTGCTGATGCCCCGAACTTGGTTTGCCAACCATAGATCAGCAATTAGGAATGCCTTAAAGAACAAGAAGAGTGACCAACCAGTGGCAAGACATTTTCTTGAGGCCGGCCACACGGTAAACGACCTAAGATTCATCCTGATTGATCATGTTCGCCCCCTGAGACGTGGAAGTGATTGGAACAAGATACTTTTACAACTGAAGCAAGATGAATCCCACCATCTTAATACGGTACAACCTAATGGATTGAACACGGTCATAGACTGGGCATTGCTTCTTATGATATCCATGACTGGTGTCTTGTTAATGAGGGTCCATGAGCTGACACACTATATGAGAGTCCCTATACATTAGTTGGAACTGCGGATACTGTCCCTTTTCGTTCTAGGTACATTAGGATGGGTAGCCACTGGTAGAATTGTGGCTATTTGGGATTCTTTTCCGAGGGTCCTCTGTCCGTTTATAGCACATTACAGTTCTTCAGACTTAATCTAGCCTAATTAGATGGCCCATACGTCCACCCCTATGTAAGGCTTGGATTTCCCTTTCTGGTCAGATTAATTTAAATGTACTTTTCCCAGTTTAGACATTATTTATTATTGGGTAATGATTAGTATATCCCCATACCACCACATATATATCTTAGGTGCCTATTTTGGTCAGGGTCTGTTGCCTTTAGCAGCAGGGCTCTTTTAGCCTGTTAACTGTACATTGTACTACACATGTATATGAATAATTATATGAATAATTAACTCCGTTTTTCTTCAATAGATCTAGAGGCTATGCTTTGGCAGGACTCCCTGGTGAATACACTATGCCACTGAACGGTGCGTTACCATAGTAACGCAGACGCCGATCTTTGAGTGGACCCTGAATATATATGACATATCTCCCCTTTGCGGCCCAGTGTGAGTGTTGATATGGCGTGTCATGGTCCGGCCTAGTAAGTTAGTATTTACAAGTATCTATTTTATTTATTGATACATTATTTGGGAGCTAATCCTGCATTTAAAGGGACATAATACTCATATGCTAAATCACTTGAAACTGATACAATATAACTGTAAAAAGCTGACAGGAAAATATCACCTGAGAATCTCTATGTAAAAAAGGAAGATATTTTGCCTCACAATTTCCTCAGCTCACCAGAGTAAGTTCTGTGTAAAATGCTGCAGGTAAAAAAAAAATAAAAAAATGAAGAAATGAGCAGCAGCCAATCAGCATCAACAGTGTTGAGGTCATGAACTCTTTTACTGTGATCTCATGAGATTTCACTTAACTCTCATGAGATTTCATAGTAAACTTCATTTACATGATTGGTGAAATAAGATGAGTGTGCACGAAAGCTCGCTCCTTCCGCTGTCCCAGGACAGACATACTGATTTGCTGCTTAGAAGTCCTTTACAATGGGAGGTGGCTACTGAGGAATTTTTGAGGTAAAATATCTTTCTTTTTTACATAGAGATGTTCAGGTGATATTTTCTAGTCAGCTTTTTACAGCTATACTGCATCACTTTCAAGTGTTTCAACATTTGGGTATCATGGCCCTTTAAAGTTTTAGAACATTTGCTTTTCGCTATGCAGAATTTAGATTTACTCCATAAAGTTTAAGCTGCTTCAGCCCACTTGCTGAAAAGATATTACATTTTACTTTATAGGTTTTTGTTCCATTCAGTAGTGTACAGCAGTAAATCTAATATAACAACTAAAAGCAAAACAAATAGAAAAGACAAACATATACAAGGATGCAAGCACACCTTTGAAGGCCTTTATTTCCCATCCGTAATTTTTTTTGTCTTTTTTTTCATCCTTATTTCACAGTGTATTATATTTTCCCATATTTTATTACATTGCTGGACTTGATAAGTCAGAGTGTAAAAACTATAAAGCAAAAATTCTTTGTTGTCAGCTCTCTGGCTACTTTATGCATTAACAGAATTTATTTGCTCTCGGTAGCATTATAATTCACATTACCTTCTGTCAGAAAAAAATATGAGGATAAATACATTCTAGATACTTTCTCTGTTTAATAGCATAATATATTCCTAGTTTTGTCGGTGAGCATTTTCACACTCTACTCCACAAGTTGGCAAAGAAATTTCTACCCATTTTTCTGAGTCTCTGCTTTAACAGTTCTTTTTTTATGGAAATTAGAAATGATTATTTATTTATAAAAATAAATAAAGCTTTTTTATATGGAAGTAAAGAGAGAGGAAAAAAAATGCATTCAGGTGCAGGAAATGAATCCCTTCTCAGACAATGGGGGAAAAATCTAATTTTAAGCAAGTTATATATTCGTGGTGTCACTGAAGAGGAAAAGCGTGTGGAGGATTAAGATAAACTGGGTACACTACATTTATATTTTATTAAACAGCAAATAAATAACTTAGATTAACACAAAGATACCCCAACTTGCTGAGAGCACGAATTTGTATTTAATGACTGTTTTACTAAAAAAGACATACAAATGAAAATAAATAAATAAAATAAAGTAAAACGTTTGAAAAAACACCCCTTAAACAAATGATAAATAATTTAATAGGGAATAGAGATAATTTAAAGGAACACTAACGTGTTATTGCACTATTGCTTGCATTCAAATTTGTTTAACACCTGCAATGCACTACTGTGACTTCACAGTGTCATCGTCTAAGCAGCTATTTTATCACCTTGGCTCACTGGCAATAACAAAGTAGTGCTAGTGACACTAAGGACACTTATTTGCATCTTCTTTATGTCTGCCAGGAACATACAGAACAGTGATTTGACTCTTTGTCAGTAACATCTGCAAAGTGGAAAGACTTCCGGTTGGGAGGAGCGTGAGACAAGACACGCGCGCTCTGAGCTCTGTGTACCGAGCTACAACTTGACATCTCCCCAGCTCATAGCTTCTGTTGGCGGTCTGATACCAGAAGAGCGCCCTGGAAGGAAAAGCTTTTGCGGAGCAGATAGGAGGTCCTATTTTCACCACCACGGTCCGATGGTACCGACAATAGCCATACTGTCCTGAGAGCCAAACACATCTGAGTCGGTCTCACAGGGGAGACACGTGACGTGCAGCAAGGCTAAAGCAGATACCATTAGGAGCTGATCCTCGGCTGAGAGCAGATTACAGCAGGGAGCTGGTGCTCCAGAAGAGCGCCGAAAGTCGGCAAAGCTGCAGGGAGCGACACGCTGCGGAGACTGAGGCGGGCTGGCTCGGGAGGTATCCTGAGCAGGCCGGTCCCTACGTTAACGGCAAGTGTGTTCCTGAGAAGCAACGGCTGATAGCTAAAGCTGGAGAAAGAGCTCCCGAGTGGAAAACTGCAAGTATAAGCCTGTGCACGGCGCATAACTTTCTATTTCTCTGTGCTATTTCTCTGTGCTAATGGGGTCAGAGGAGGTAGATTGATACCGGTATGAGAGAACTTGGAACTAACATGATAAATCTGCCTCGACAAAAGTTAAAGAGCCTGTTTTCTAAAAAGGGTTAAAAAAGCTTAAAGAAGCCACATTGAAAAAAGGGGAAAAAAAAAAAAAAAGACAATTATTTTTTTTGTTGTCCTCAAGTATCTTTAAGTAAGATGTATAGACTATAAGTGGAAAATAACCTGGGTACACATTGTTTGTGACAGAGCAACCTGCTAAGCTATTTGGCCTGTAAGGCATCACTGGTAGGCCCACATAAAAAGCTGGAGTGGTCGTGTTCATTTTTTGTTTGAAGACAAGTACTTGAGCTGGACATTTGTCTGTGGATATATCCACCAGAAGGATATTCTAACTATACCATTGATAAATTTTCTTTTTTTTTCAGGCAAATATGTAAATTTGAGCTAAGTGTCGCCTTTTCTTAAGGTTTACTATCCAAACCCAATTGCAATCTATATACAAGCAATGTTTTCACAAATGGCCAGGATATAATCTTGTTGAATATTGTGGGTTAAGGCATTGCTGAATTTTTATTTGGATAACTTACTGTATGAAATATGTATGAAACATAAATGTATACTCAAGAAAGTAGGTATATGTATAAATACACAGTGGAATGGTAAGGTAAAGGGGTAACATTGAAAGGTCTAGAAAGGTTTTTTGTACCCACAAACTTTCTAAAAGACACAAAAGCTTTTGTGAAAAGTTTCTATACACAAAGGTGTGAATACGTATGACTTAAGAGGCCACAAAGTAAAAGAGAGCTAAAAATTTATTGCACTTGCTGGGCCCAAAAAGTGTATAGCAACGGGCAATATTGAATAATTTAAAAACTAAGGGGGGTAGGACAAGAAGGTAGTTATGAAGGAGAGGGTAGAAGATTTCATATAACATTTAAGGTAAACGATCTAATTTTTGGTGGCTTTAGCGGAATACATTCTGCAGAATAATAGCTCCCTGAATATAGGAGTGAGTAAACTGTATACTAAAGGCGACAGAAATAAATAATAAAAGGCCTGAAATTTGAACAGAAATGATCAGAAGCTAGAGACTATAAGCCAACTGCAGGTATCTGAGGTTAAAAAGTAAAATTTCTTTGATAGTACTGAGGCGCTAGGGAAAAGAGATAAAAATATCACAGTCCTCTTAGAGGCACTTATCACGTTTTGACACTTTTTCTTTTTTTTTTTTTTCACTGTTTCCACACTTACACCTTTTTTTTTTTTTTTTTTTTTTTTTTTCACACGTATTTTGAAGCATAAATTGCTCCTCTGTTTTCTTTCTTTTTTTTTTTTTGTTGCTCTCTCCTCAACAGGGAGAAATAGTATTCAGCACGCTTGGAATTTTTCAAGCTTAAACACATAAAATTCACGAAAGTTCTGGGTGTATTTAAAACCCAGAAGCTAATGGAAAAATACGTAACTAATATCAAACCTAGGTCCCCAGCTATGGCACCAAGGAAAGACAAAAAACAAAATAAAACAGCACAAGAGGCAATGGTAGAAACAGCTTTAGAGTTACATCAGACAGGAGAGAGGGCTGTAGATACACAAATAACCAATAACCAGATAGTTGAGCTATTACTCCCCCAGTTAGAGGTGATCAAACAGGAATTGTCTGGCCTCACTATAGAGATCAGGCAATTCTCAAACAGGCTGACAGAAGTAGAAACGCGGGTCTCTGAGCTGGAGGATACATGTATCCACCAGGAGGAGATCACACCAAAGCATACAGACACTATAAAAACGTTACAGAATAAAGTAGAGGACTTAGAGGATAGGTCAAGAAGAAATAACGTGAGAGTGGTAGGCCTACCTGAAACAACTGAGTATAGTGATCTTTTGCAATTTGCCTCCGTGACACTCCCGAACATCTTAGGGATGACACCTCAAGGGGGACAAGTAGCGGTAGAGAGAGCACACCGCACCGGCCCCATAAGGGCGGGTACGGATATGAAAAACAGACCCAGAATGGTCATGATTCGCTACCTTAATTTTCAAGATAAGGTGTCAATCATGAGACAATACAGGAAATGTCATCCACTGTTAATAGAGGGTAAGCAGATATTAGTTTTCCAAGATTTTTCGGTAGATACTTCTACCAAGAGAAAAGAAATGTCCCCTTACTGTTCAGGGTTGATAAAGGCAGGAATAAAAGCCAATTTAAGATACCCTGCGAAAATAGTTGCTGAAGGGAAGGAAGGGCAGATAATGTTAAATTCCCTAGAAGAAGCAAAGCTATTTTGCACCAGAAATGAGATAAATCTCTAGTTCCTCTGGGCTATATACAACAGGATTAAATGAGACAGACATTATGGTTCTGATGGTTAAGAGAAGAGGCAGAACAGTATGGTTAGGGGTTTTTTTTAGATTGAGTGGGGCGGGCCCTTTTCCCTTTTCAATTTTTTTTTTTTTTTTTTTTTTTTTCCTTCTCTTCTCTCCACCTATGGGCACCGGGAATTTAGCTGGTTAGAAGTTAGGTGATATGGGAGAAAATTTGAAGTTTATTTCGTGGAATATTGGAGGTGTAACCTCCCCAATGAAACGCAAAGGCATTTTAAAAACTATTAAAAAATGTAATCCTGACATAATCTTGCTGCAGGAACTCCATTTAAGAGAAAACGAAATACCTAAACTTAAGACCAAATGGATAGCCGAGATTATAGCAACACCCTGTATAACAAGGAGATGTGGAGTCGCCATAATGATAAATAATAGGTTAACATACAATATAATAAAGTCAGAAGGAGACTCGGCAGGCAGATTTTTAATACTTCAAATAGAAATAGACTCCAAGAGATGGACAATTTGTAATATCTATGGCCCAAATAACTTTGACAAGGAATTCTGGAACAAACTTAAAGATAAATTAATTCCCTATTTAGATCAGAATTTAATCCTGGCGGGCGATTTCAATATGACCTTATATCCTGAAATAGATAGATTAAGACAAAAGAAAAGCTCTGGCAAATATAAAAGAGAGGCCAGCTTCTTCAGAGAATTCTGTAAAATATTAAGAGTCAAGGATATATGGAGAGCCCAACACCCAGATATGAGGGAATACTCTTGTGAGTCTAAAGCACACAAAAATTTTTTCTAGGATTGATTTGTTTCTAGTAGAAGAAAAAATGTTGAAAATGGATATAGAAACGGAAATTTTAGACTTTACTATTTCGGACCATGCAATTATATCACTTAAATTTATATTACATGCACCAGAACGGTCAAATATGAATACCTTTAGATTTCCTGGGTATATGATTAACAACATAGGTTTTCGTAATTGGCTGACACAAAGGTGGCAGGAATATGTTGAACTGAATCAAGGGTACAGACACAAACCAGAAATTTTCTGGGAAGCGGGCAAAGCCATATTAAGGGGGGAAATTAAACAATATATGGTCAGAAAGAAAAAGAAACAGATGGCTAGGGAGGTACAACTAGCGAATCAGCTTAAAAATGTATACAGAAAATATATCATAAACCCCAATAAGGCATCCTGGGATAATTATATAAGGGCCAAAGCAGAGAGAGAGTTGTTCCTAAATAATAAATGGGCAGTGGAAGATACTAAGAATAGGAATTACTGGCAAGGCCTCCAAGGAATATCAGCCAAACATCTGGCTAAAATGAGGGAGGTCAGGAAAAATAGGAATGTATGTACTCTGATAAAACATAAAAATAACACGTATACTAAAGCGTCGGAAATTCGGGACGCCTTTTATAAATACTATCAAAAACTATACTCACAAGGGGAAGTAGATACCCAGGTAAAAGAGAATTTCTGGAAAGAAATCACCTTAACAAAACTAGATAGAGAAAAAGCAACCCAATTAAATGTAGAAATAACTATAGAGGAAGTAAATATGGCTATTGAGGCAATGAAATCAGGGAAAGCACCAGGCCCTGATGGTATATCGGCTGAATTTTATAAGATATTGAAATTAGATGTGGCGGGAACTCTGTGTGATATTTTCAATTTATATTTCATTCATAACCAAAAGCAATCACCGTATTTTACGGATTCTATAGTGACCTTGATCCATAAAAAAGGCAAACCAAAAGAAGATATGGGTTCGTATAGACCCATATCGCTACTCAATAATGACTATAAGATTTTAATGTCCATTATTGCAGATAGGCTCAAGAAAGTAGTCGGCGAGATAATCCACCCAGACCAGACGGGATTTATGCCAGGGCGAAACGCTGCTAGAAACATTCGTAGAGTGCTATTAACAATTGATCATTACTATAACAAATTAAATAGAACAGAAAGTAACTGTAAATCAGATTTGGCATTAGTAACTATAGACGCGGAAAAGGCGTTTGACTCGATAATATGGGAGCACATGATGACCTCTTTAACCCAATTCGTTTTTTTTGGTAATTTAGTTAATATAATTGAATTAATATACAAAACGCCTAGATCACAAATCTGTGTAAATGGGGCACTCACTCCATATATAACACTCCAAAGGGGTACCAGACAAGGATGCCCGCTATCCCCAATACTTTTTAACATATCATTAGAGCCACTTGCAATCTATCTAAGAAAGGAAGTAAAGGGTATTAGTCTTGGCAAACAAAATACAGTCGTATCACTCTATGCAGATGATATTATTTTATTTTTAAGTGATTCAAAGACCAATATACCAAAAAGCTTGGAGATAATAAATTACTTTAGTAAATTTACGGGGTACAAGATCAATACCCAGAAATCAGAGATTTTGTGGATAAAAAAAAATAAAACAAGTTTTACCAATCATCCATTTAGAGAAGTGACTACGATAGAATATTTGGGAATTAAATTAGGAAACAATCCCCATAAGTGCTATACTCTGAACTATACGCAGTTTTTTCTAAATTTGGAGATGGAATTACAGAGATGGAAATTGTTGTTCCTCTCCCTTTCAGCTAAAATTATGCTTATCAAATCAATTTTTTTTCCACGCCTAATGTATTTATTACAGAATTTACCGCTGTTTATCTCTAAGCAGGATTTACTTAGGTTCAACAAGGCATGTACTAAGTTTTTTTGGGGTAAAGGGAGACCCAGAATATCGGTAGAGAGGTTAACTGTACCCAAAAAATATGGTGGTATGTCCCTCCCAAATTTAAGATATTATAATTGGACCACCATGGTGAAATATGCAATAGACTGGCTAACAGAATCTCAGTATATTACGTATTATGACATAGAGTCGGAGCTAATTGCCCCTTTTAATTTGAAAGCCACGTTGCACCATACATATGGGAAATTGCCCGGTAATATTAAACAGTTGTTGACAATTTCAAATATAATATTGGCGTGGCAAAAGTACTGTAAAGTACTGGGGATAGACCATAGAATCTCACAATATCTACCCATAATTGGAACACCAGCATTCTCACCAGGCATGCACAATGCAGTATTCAAGGAATGGCAGAACAAGGGAATTATATACTGTTCGCAATTATTAATAGAAGGTACAAACAATATACAACTATTTAGCCAAGTTGCGGGTAAATACCAGCTCCCCTCAAAAAATTTCTTCGCGTTTCTACAAGCTAGAAGCTTTATTACAACGTTAATATCTGAGACAAATCCTGAATGGAGGTTAAGAGAACTAGAGGCAGGTTTCAAACTATACAAGGCGGGCTGTCGAGCAGTTTCTTATTGGTATGAAGCGATATTTATAAAATTGGGTGACAACTATCTGACAGGAATAAGAGATAAACTCAAAAAATATTTTCCAAATATACAGGAAGAAGAGATACAGAAGAGTATAGCTGTAGTTGCAGAGTCCACATCAATAGTCAGTTGGAGGGAAGCCCATTGGAAAATTTTGAATAATTACTATTTTACTCCAGACAGAATTAATAAATGGGCAGCTGAGGGCTCTAGTCTGGGCTGCTATAAATGTAATGCGGAAAGGGCGGACCTTTAACATTGTTTTTGGTTATGTCCCAAGATCAGGCAATTCTGGGGAAAAATTAACTATTGGCTGAATAAATATATTCAAACACGTTTGGAATTCAATTCAGAGGTAGTTTTCTTATTATGCCAAGAACAGAGACGGGCAGGAGGTAAACAATTAATTAATACCTCCATTATGGCAGCTCGAAATTTAATTTTAAGAAAATGGAAACTTAAAAAAGCGCCAAAGATGGTGGAGTTTACAAAGCTGATAAAAATACAAATGACAGCAGAATTATATGATGAGAAACTAGCTTTGGAACATAACCTCAGAAAATATTTTAATAAATGGCTCAAAATAATCGTAGAATGGCCAATTGAGATACAAAAACAACATATAGCCCCGTTAAGAAACTCACTAGCTTTCCAGACGCTGATATGTGAAGAGAGGATACCTTACCAGTGGGGTGAAGTTAGAGATAGGATGACGTAGTCCCGGTGCTCAGGGGGGAGAGGGAGAGAAGGATTATTCCCCCCCCTTTTTTTTTTTTGGGGTTGTAACAAGGTAAACATGAGTGTAAAAGAATTCTAAGTTGTATGTTTATAATCCAGCATTTTGTATAAATTAGCTTGTTTATGACTATGAAATACTAACAAGGTAATAAGTGATGAGTATCACTATATATTCTTTTTTTTTTTTTTTTTTTACCCAGGGTGTGTGATAGGGTCTTAGACGAGTGTAAAAGAGTTTTAAGATTTATGTGTAAAACCCAGCATTGTATATATTTCAGTTTGAATATAACCATGAAATGTTAACAAGGCAACAAGCAATGAGCCTCATCATGTATTTATTGTTATGTGAATGATGATTAGGAGCCCTGCGAGGCGAAAATTGAGAAATTTGGTTGTTCTCATATATTTTTTGTTGTATTTTGATGGATAAAATAAAGTAATAAAAAAAAAAAAAAAAAAAAAAAACATCTGCAAAGTGGTTAATTAACCCCTCTGTGTCAGTAAGAAACAGAACAAACCGTTTTACCCTTTTTTTTCCAGTAGCAAATAAATCCATGTATCAGTATAAGCAAATATTTAAATTATTTGTATCAGTATCCCCATAGTACCAGGAACACACAGAGCAGTGGGTTTCTGCAGGTAGTTTTACATACCTGCTATTATTCTTTGCTTATTTAATTCCAGGCTTCCCTCAGGCTGCGGCCAATTAAAATAATACATGGACTCTCACCACCATAAATAAAAGTAATGCTTACATGAAAAATTAATTTCGTTTTCTTCCATAAGGTGGTGAGAGTCCAAGAGCCATTACACCGGGAATCCAATATTTAAGCTGTGGAGTCGATGAGAAAATGGGTGGGAGAAGTGAAAGGGATTTGGAACCCAACATTTTTGTTTAATGATGCAATTTAAAATAACATTTTAATTTTCTTCCATTATCAATTTTTCTTCATTCTCTTGGAGGCCTATTTAACAAAGCGTCAACTGAAAATACACTGGAATTCCGCATCCTAATTGTCGCGAGATTGATCCGCTGTAGTTATCAAAGAGTCAAGGTAGGCAAATGTTGAAATTTGTGACGTAACATACGATCCCGCAATCTCTATCCAGCGCACATCGATGCGAGTTCTAAACCCGTGGAATTCGAGCGAATTCATGTTCATTCACCCTCCTATTCGACATTATTTGAAGCTCTCACGAAGTTATCAACATTTCTACAGTTACGCTTGTGTCTTTTCTGACTCAGCGTACCTGGTTTTCAATCCGCCACCCTTCAGGTCACGGATGCCATAGAACTCAATGGGAGTCAAAAAACACAGAAATCTTATGTTCGATGCTGCAAGAGAATGAAGTATATTACATAATAAAAGTAAATTAGAAACTTTATTACAATTGTATACCCTTTCAAAATCAAACAATATTATTGCTCCACATTTGGTGCACTAGTAGATATAGGGATAAAAATGAAAAATACATGACTACTGATGGATTATGCTACAACTTTGTCTCTCATTACAAAGCAAGGGGACAATATTTCTACATATTTGGTGCAAAGTTTTGCCCCAAACTTGTTGCACTAATATATATAGAGATAAAAATTAAATAAATACACAACATAATATAGCAAACTTCCTTTTTATTTTTTTGTAAAATCTATGTGCACCATGTTTAAGCCATGTAATACAAGTCCCGCTCTCCACTTTGCGCCATATTTGACACAACACTTTTTGCACCAATTTTGACGCAAACTCCTAAATAACCCACACACAAGTGAATTTTTCCACAACTTTCGATTGGAATATGCATAATCACATGATTTATGACACCAGCCAATCTGATTCAAATACACATTATAAACTATCACTAACAAATCAAATTGCTCGATACTGTCATTGATTACTCATCAGAACTTGTAAGTGCCATTTGTTACAATGTGTATTATAATTTGAAAGTATGTATATGTGAAATAAGTATTAAAGATAAACATTAAAGGGACACTGAACCCAAATTTTTTTCTTTTGTGATTCAGATAGAGCATGCAATTTTAAGCAACTTTCTAATTTACTCCTATGCCCCTATTTAAGAAAGGTCTTGCTCTCCATATTCAGCATTGCACCAGCAGCTCACAAGAGCTGCTTTTGCAACACCGCCCCCTGCAGCCAGCAGGGGGTGTCAATCAACCCGATCGTACTCGATCGGGTTGATTTCTCGCGATTCCTGTCTGCCTGCTCAGAGCAGGCGGACAGGGTTATGGAGCAGCGGTCTTTAGACCAGAAACACGGGCCCCCAAGCTCCCTATGGAGTTTATTAAATGGGCCCCCTAGTATCAAATTTTATTTATTCTCTTGGTATCTTTATTTGAAATGCAAGAATGTAAGTTTAGATGCCGGTCCAATTTTGGCGAACAACCTGGGTTGTCCTTGCTGATTGGTGGATACATTTATCCACCAATAAAAAGTGCTGTCCAGAGTCTGAAACAAAAAAAACTTAGATGCCTTCTTTTTCAAATAAAGATAGCAAGAGAACAAAGAACAATTGATAATAGGAGTACATTAGAAAGTTGCTTAAAATTGCATGCTCTATCTGAATCACAAAAGACAAAATTTAGGTTCAGTGTCCCTTTAATGCTGACATTAGGACACCCAGTGTAATATTTTAGACAAGGATTTTAAAATTCGGATTGATGTTTGATTCAATAGAATATTAAGATGATAGCTCAAAGGGATAGCCCACCTAACATTAAACTGTCATAAATCAGATACAGTAGAAATTAAAATCACCTCTTAACTGTCATGCTATTTTCAGTGTATTTCTTCCTTCTCTTGAATTTCTTTTTCATTAAGAAATGTCATCTTATATGCCAGCCCATTTTATAACACCTGTGAAGGGGTGTTTTTAAAAATAGATTGCAATCAGGAGGGGTTAGACAGGTGCAGAGAGAATCCTGGCCCAGCTCTTAAAGGGACAGGAAACCCCAAAATATTCTTTCATGATTTGGATAGAACATAAGATTTTAAACAACTTTCCAATTTACTTCTATTATCAAATTTGCTTCATTCTCTTGTTATTCTTTGCTGAAGGAACAGCATTGCACTACTGAGAGCTAGCTGAGCACATCTATTTAGCCAATCACAAGAGACACATGTGTGCAGGCACCAATTAGCAGCTAGCTCCAACTAGTGCAACTTAATTTTTTACTTTCCTATCCCTTTAAAATATCAATAGATTGAAAATAAATACAAATGATACTCTGATTACATGTTATATTCACAATTATCCCTACTCAGAATAATAATACATTTACAATATATATATATATATATATAGTGGTATAAATAGACATAGTCATATGACAGATAACATTGTTTAGAACAAAAAAAGGAACTTAGGGGCATGTTAATATGTTTGCAAAATATTTCTGACATAACACACACACACACACACACATATATATATATATATATATATATATATATATATATATATATATATATATATAATATGGGTGTGTATATACATACTAACATATGTATCTCCAATATTAAAAATAATTCTAATAATTCACTCTCCACTTTGCACCAAATATGTCGCTACTTGCTATATTCGCAATTAGTCCTGCTCAGAAAAAGAATACATTTACACTATATACAATAATGTGCTAAAGAGAAATGTGCTTGTTCGTGGACAGTAATGAAATGGTATAAATAAAGTTGGGAAAAACCTGAATAGCCGCGACATCAATGACTGTTACTTAACACCAGTCTGATGCTCTTCGCACCGTACTTGATGCGCGTGTTTTTGACAGCTTTTTTGATAAATAAGGGGATCATATTCAGATCCGCGGCCACGATGTTTGGCGATGTTTAGCCAATCACAAGAGACACATGTGTGCAGGCACCAATTAGCAGCTAGCTCCAACTAGTGCAACTTAATTTTTTACTTTCCTATCCCTTTAAAATATCAATAGATTGAAAATAAATACAAATGATACTCTGATTACATGTTATATTCACAATTATCCCTACTCAGAATAATAATACATTTACAATATATATATATATATATATATATATATATATATATATATATATATATATATATATATATATAGTGGTATAAATAGACATAGACATATGACAGATAACATTGTTTAGAACAAAAAAAGGAACTTAGGGGCATGTTAATATGTTTGCAAAAGATTTCTGACATAACACACACACACACACACATATATATACAGGGAGTGCAGAATTATTAGGCAAATGAGTATTTTGACCACATCATCCTCTTTATGCATGTTGTCTTACTCCAAGCTGTATAGGCTCGAAAGCCTACTACCAATTAAGCATATTAGGTGATGTGCATCTCTGTAATAAGAAGGGGTGTGGTCTAATGACATCAACACCCTATATCAGGTGTGCATAATTATTAGGCAACTTCCTTTCCTTTGGCAAAATGGGTCAAAAGAACAGGCTCAGAAAAGTCAAAAATAGTGAGATATCTTGCAGAGGGATGCAGCACTCTTAAAATTGCAAAGCTTCTGAAGCGTGATCATCGAACAATCAAGCGTTTCATTCAAAATAGTCAACAGGGTCGCAAGAAGCGTGTGGAAAAACCAAGGCGCAAAATAACTGCCCATGAACTGAGAAAAGTCAAGCGTGCAGCTGCCAAGATGCCACTTGCCACCAGTTTGGCCATATTTCAGAGCTGCAACATCACTGGAGTGCCCAAAAGCACAAGGTGTGCAATACTCAGAGACATGGCCAAGGTAAGAAAGGCTGAAAGACGACCACCACTGAACAAGACACACAAGCTGAAACGTCAAGACTGGGCCAAGAAATATCTCAAGACTGATTTTTCTAAGGTTTTATGGACTGATGAAATGAGAGTGAGTCTTGATGGGCCAGATGGATGGGCCCGTGGCTGGATTGGTAAAGGGCAGAGAGCTCCAGTCCGACTCAGACGCCAGCAAGGTGGAGGTGGAGTACTGGTTTGGGCTGGTATCATCAAAGATGAGCTTGTGGGGCCTTTTTGGGTTGAGGATGGAGTCAAGCTCAACTCCCAGTCCTATTGCCAGTTTCTGGAAGACACCCTTCTTCAAGCAGTGGTACAGGAAGAAGTCTGCATCCTTCAAGAAAAACATGATTTTCATGCAGGACAATGCTCCATCACATGCGTCCAAGTACTCCACAGCGTGGCTGGCAAGAAAGGGTATAAAAGAAGAAAATCTAATGACATGGCCTCCTTGTTCACCTAATCTGAACCCCATTGAGAACCTGTGGTCTATCATCAAATGTGAGATTTACAAGGAGGGAAAACAGTACACCTCTCTGAACAGTGTCTGGGAGGCTGTGGTTGCTGCTGCACACAATGTTGATGGTGAACAGATCAAAACACTGACAGAATCCATGGATGGCAGGCTTTTGAGTGTCCTTGCAAAGAAAGGTGGCTATATGGGTCACTGATTTGTTTTTGTTTTGTTTTTGAATGTCAGAAATTTATATTTGTGAATGTTGAGATGTTATATTGGTTTCACTGGTAAAAATAAATAATTGAAATGGGTATATATTTGTTTTTTGTTAAGTTGCCTAATAATTATGCACAGTAATAGTCACCTGCACACACAGATATCCCCCTAAAATAGCTAAAACTAAAAACAAACTAAAAACTACTTCCAAAAAATATTCAGCTTTGATATTAATGAGTTTTTTGGGTTCATTGAGAACATGGTTGTTGTTCAATAATAAAATTAATCCTCAAAAATACAACTTGCCTAATAAATCTGCACTCCCTGTATATATATATATATATATTATATATATATATATAATATGGGTGTGTATATACATACTAAAATATGTATCTCCAATATTAAAAAGAATTCTAATAATTCACTCTCCACTTTGCACCAAATATGTCGCTACTTGCTATATTCGCAATTAGTCCTGCTCAGAAAAAGAATACATTTACACTATATACAATAATGTGCTAAAGAGAAATGTGCTTGTTCGTGGACAGTAATGAAATGGTATAAATAAAGTTGGGAAAAACCTGAATAGCCGCGACATCAATGACTGTTAGTTAACACCAGTCTGATGCTCTTCGCACCATACTTGATGCGCGTGTTTTTGACAGCTTTTTTGATAAATAAGGGGATCATATTCAGATCCGCGGCCACGATGTTTGGCGATGTTTGGCAAGCGTATTGACGCCCCTGAATGCAACATAGTTAACGCTTTGATAAATATCCCCCTTGGTATCTTTAAAAGCAAATATGTAAGCTCCGGAGCCAGCCCATTTCTGGAGTACTATATGGAAGCAGTTTTGCGAGAATGTTTTCCAATTACAACAGTACAAGATGGCAGCGCTATTCCTTGCCATGAAGTGCCTTCCTAGGTACCTCGTCAACAAAGAATATCATGGAATCTAAGCAAATTCGATAACAGAAGTAAATTTGAAACTTTTTTTTTAACATGGTATGCTCTGTCGGAATAGCAAAAGAACATTTTTGGGTTTCATATCCCTTTAAGGTAGGGAGATATTTATCAGACACTGCAGTCTGTAGGACTTTCCTGCCTCATGAAAATCAAAAATATTAAAATGGTAAAATATTAAAGAAAGCATAAAAGACCAGCTTGCTGCTTTGCAAATCTGTTCTACAGAAACTTCATTATTAAAAACCCAAGAAGTGGTAACTAATCTGGAAGAATGTGCTAGAAAGAGTTTTAGGGAGAGACTTACCCACCTTCAGCTGAGCTTAATGGCTAGATTACGAGTTTTGCGTTATGAGTGAAAAAGCCTCATAACGCTGCTTTTTCACTACCGCTGCTATTACGAGTCTTGTAGGTATAGGTGTACCGCACACCTTTTTGGCCGTCACGCAAAGTAACTTCCACACTTTTTAAAAAGTCCTTTTTCAATGGGACTTCCACAGCGCCGGTATTACGAGTTTGTCTGTCCGGCCAAAAAGTGAGCGGTACAGCCAATAACTACAAGATCCGTACCGTAAACTGAATGTCAGTAGTTATGAGTTTTATGCTACAAAGCTGTAACATAAAACTCATAACTAAAGTGTTACAAAGTACACTAACACCCATAAACTACCTATTAACCCCTAAACCGAGGCCCTCCTGCATCGTAAACACTAAAATAAAATTATTAACCCCTAATCTGCCACTCCGGACATTGCCGCCACTATAATAAACATATTAACCCGTAAACCGCCGCACTCCCACATCGTAAACACTAGATAAATATTATTAACCCCTAATCTGCTGCCCCCAATGTCGCCGCCACTACACTAAAGTTAGTAACCCCTAAACCTCTGGCCTCCCACATCACTAACACTAAATAAATATATTAACCCCTAAACCTAAGTCTAACCCTAACACCCCTAACAAAATATAATTAAAATAAATCTAAATAAAAATTACTATCATTAACTAAATAATTCCTCTTTAAAACTAAATACTTACTTATAAAATAAACCCTAAGCTAGCTACAATATAACTAATAGTTACATTGTAGCTAGCTTAGGTTTTATTTTTATTTCCCTGCTAAGTTTGTATTTATTTTAACTAGGTAGACTAGTTAGTAAATAGTTATTAACTATTTACTAACTATCTAGTTAAAATAAATACAAATGTACCTGTAAAATAAAACCTAACCTGTCTTACGCTAACATCTAACATAACACTAAAATTAAATAAATTACATTAATTAAATACAATTAACTAATTTACAAAAAAAAATAAACACTAAATTACACAAAATAAAAAAGAAATGATCAAATATTTAAACTAATTACACCTAATCTAATAGCCCTATAAACATTTTTTTTATAAAAAATAAAATAAAAACCCTAGCCTAAACTAAACTGCAAATAGCCCTTAAAAGGGCCTTTTGTGGGGCATTGCCCCAAGGAAATCAGCTCTTTTACCTGTAAAAAAAATACAAACAACCCCCAACAGTAAAGCTCACCACCCACACAACCAAACCCCCCAAATAAAATCCTATCTAAAAAACCTAAGCTTCCCATTGCCCTGAAAAGGGCATTTGGATGGGCATTGCCCTTAAAAGGACATTTAGCTCTTTTTCGTTCCCCGAACCCCTAATCTAAAAATAAAACCCACCCAATAAACCCTTAATAAAACCTAACACTAACACACAAAGATCCAAGCAGCAAGAAGTCTTCACCCAGACGGCATCTTCTATCTTCATCCTTCCGACACGGAGCGGCTCCATCTTCAAGACATCCGGCGTGGAGCATCCTCTTCTTTCAAATCCTCTTGAAGAATGAAGGTTCCTTTAAATGACATCATCCAGAATCCAGAATTCTATAAGCCAATCGTAATTAAAGGGTAAAAAATCCTATTGGCTGATGCAATCAGCCAATAGGATTGAGCTTCAATCCTATTGGCTAATCCAATCAGCAAATAGGATTGAGCTCACATTCTATTGGCTGTTTCAATCAGCAAATAGAATGCAAGCTAAATCTTATTGGCTGATTGGATCAGCCAATAGGATTTTTTACCCTTTAATTCCGATTGGCTGATAGAATTTTATCTGCCAATTGGAATTCAATGGACGCCATCTTGGATGACGTCATTTAAAGGAACCTTCATTTTTCAAGAGGATTCGAAAGAAGAGGATGCTCTGCGCTGGATGTCTTGAAGATGGAGCCGCTCCGCGTCGGAAGGATGAAGATAGAAGATGCCGTCTGGATGAAGACTTCTGCCCGCCTGGAGGATGACTTCTTGTCGCTTGGATGAAGACTTCTCCCGGCTTTGTTGAGGACTTCTGCCCGCTTGGATGAAGACTTCTCCCGGTTTGAGGAGGCTGGATGTCCGGTCTTCAAAAATTGTAAGTGGATCTTCGGGGGTTAGTGTTAGGTTTTATTAAGGGTTTATTGGGTGGGTTTTATTTTTAGATTAGGGGTTTGGGCAACGAAAAAGAGCTAAATGCCCTTTTAAGGGCAATGCCCATCCAAATGCCCTTTTCAGGGCAATGGGGAGCTTAGGTTTTTTTTAGATAGGATTTTATTTGGGGGGTTTGGTTGTGTGGGTGGTGGGTTTTACTGTTGTGGGGGTGTTTGTATTTTTTTTTACAGGTAAAAGAGCTGATTTCTTTGGGGCAATGCCCCGCAAAAGGCCCTTTTAAGGGCTATTGGCAGTTTAGTTTAAGCTAGGGTTTTTTTATTTTGGGGGGGCTTTTTTTATTTTGATAGGGCTATTAGATTAGGTGTAATTAGTTTAAATATTTGATAATTTCTTTTTTATTTTGTGTAATTTAGTGTTTATTTTTTTTTGTAATTTAGTTAATTGTATTTAATTAATGTAATTTATTTAATTTTAGTGTAATGTTAGGTGTTAGTGTAAGACAGGTTAGAGTTTATTTTACAGGTAACTTTTTATTTATTTTAACTAGGTAGTTAGTAAATAGTTAATAACTATTTACTAATTAGTCTACGTAGTTAAAATAAATACAAACTTAGCTGTGAAATAAAAATAAAACCTAAGCTAGCTACTATGTAACTATTAGTAATATGGTAGCTAGCTTAGGGTTTATTTTATAAGTAAGTATTTAGTTTTAAATAGGAATTATTTAGTTAATGATAGTAATTTTTATTTAGATTTATTTTAATTATATTAAAGTTAGGGTTAGACTTAGGTTTAGGGGTTAATATATTTATTTAGTGTTAGTGATGTGGGAGGCCAGAGGTTTAGTAGGGGTTAATAACTTTAGTATAGTGTTGGCGGCGACGTTGGGGGCGGCAGATTAGGGGTTAATAAATTTATGTAGGTGGCGGCGACATTGGGGTGGCAGATTAGGGGTTAATAAGTGTAGGTAGGTGGCGGCAATGTCGTGGGCAGCATATTAGGGGTTAATAAGTGTAATGTAGGTGTCGGCGATGTCGGGGGCGGCAGATTAGGGGTGTTTAGACTCGGGTTTATTTTAGGGTGTTAGGTGTAAACATAAATTTTCTTTTCCCATAGGAATCAATAGGGCTGCGTTACAGAGCTTTACGCTCCTTTATTGCAGGTGTTAGGCTTTTTTTTAACCAGCTCTCCCCATTGATGGCCATGGGGAAATCGTGCACAAGCACATAAAACCAGCTCAAAGCAGTGCTGGTATTTGTGTGCGGTATGGAGCTCAACGCGTCCATATTGCCTGCTAACGTCGTGTTTTTGCAAACCTGTAATAGCAGCGTTATTAAAGGTGAGCGGTGGAAATAACTTGCAAGTTATTATTGAGCCGCTCATAACGCAAAACTCGTAATCTGGCGGTAATTTATTTAAGATAAGCTAACAACTGTTGGTTTTTGAATCATAATGTGTACCATAAAGAAGAATACATAAACTAGAGCATTGTCTAAAGAAATTTGTCGGCTAGATTACGAATCTTGCGTTAGGGTAAAAAAGCAGCGTTAAGAGGTCCTAACGCTGCTTTTTTACGCCCGCTGCTATTACGAGTCTTGCAGGTTTAGGGTCACCCCACACTTCTTGGGCCTTACCGCAAAACGACTTACGTAAACTTCGTAAAGTCTTTTTTTCTATGGGACTTCCATAGTGCTGATATTACGAGTCTGTCTTGGGAGGCCAAAAAGTGAGCAGTACACCCTACCCCGTCAAGAGTCCTAACGCATTTAAAAGTCAGTAGTTATGAGTTTTATGGTACATCGCCATAGCATAAAACTCATAAATAAAGTGCTAAAAAATACACTAACACCCATAAACTACCTATTAACCCCTAAACCGAGGCCCTCCCGCATCGCAAATACTAAAATAAAAATTTTAACCCCTAATCTGCCGCTCCGGACACCGCCGCCACCTACATTATATGTATGAACCCCTAATCTGCTGACCCCAATATCAACGACACCTACATTATATTTATTAACCCCTAATCTGCCACCCCCAATGTCGCTGCCACCTACCTACACATATTAATCCCTAATCTGTCGCCCCCAACATCGCCACCACTACATTAAATTTATTAACCCCTAAATCTAAGCCTTATCTTAACACCCCCTGAATTAAATATAATTAAAATAAATATAGAGAAAAATTACTATCATTAGCTAAATAATTCCTATTTAAAACAAAATACCTATAAAATAAACCCTAAGCTAGCTACAATATAACTAATAGTTACATTGTATCTAGCTTAGGGTTTATTTTTATTTTACAGGCAAGTTTGTATTTATTTTAACTAGGTAGAATAGTTACTAAATAGTTATTAACTATTTAATAACTACCTAGCTAAAATAAATACAAATTTACCTGTAAAATAAAACCTAACCTAAGTTACACTAACACCTAACACTACACTATAATTAAATAAATTATCTAAATTAAATACAATTACCTAAATTAAAAAACAAAACAAAAAAAACCTAGCCTAAACTAAACTACCAATAGCCCTTAAAAGAGCCTTTTGCGGGGCATTGCCCCAAAGTAATCAGCTCTTTTACCTGTAAAGAAAAATACAAACAACCCCCCCAACAGTAAAACCCTCCACCCACACAACCATCCCCCCAAATAAAATACTAGCTAAAAAACCTAAGCTCCCCATTGCCCTGAAAAGGGCATTTGGATGGGCATTGCCCTTAAAAGGGCAGTTAGTTCTTTTGCCGCCCAAACCCTAATCTAAAAAATAAAACCCACCCAATACACCTTTAAAAAAACCTAACACTAACCCCCTGAAGATTGACTTACCGGGAGACATCTTCATCCAAGCCGGGTGAAGTGGTCCTCCAGACGGGCAGAAGTCTTCATCCAAGCCGGGCAGAAGTGGTCCTCCAGACGGGCAGAAGTCTTCATCCAGACGGCATCTTCTATCTTCATCCATCCAGTGCGGAGTGGGTCCATCTTCAAGACATCCGGCGCAGAGCATCCTCTTCATCCGACGACTAAAACAGAATGAAGGTACCTTTAAGTGACGTCATCCAAGATGGCGTCCCTTAGATTCTCATTGGCTGATAGAATTCTATCAGCCAATCGGAATTAAGGTAGAAAAAATCCTATTGGCTGATTCAATCAGCCTTTAGGATTGAACTCGCATTCTATTGGCTGATTGGAACAGAAATGGGGAGCTTAGGTTTTTTTAGCTAGTATTTTATTTGGGGGGTTGGTTGTGTAGGTGGTGGGTTTTACTGTTGGGGGGTTGCTTGTAATTTTTTTTACAGGTAAAAGAGATGATTACTTTGGGGCAATGCCCCGCAAAATGCCCTTTTAAAGGCTATTGGTAGTTTAGTTTAGGCTAGGGTTTTTTTTTTATTTTGGGGGGCTTTTTTAATTTTAATAGGGCTATTAGATTAGGTGTAATTAGTTTAAAGTTCTGTAATTTGTTTATTATTTTCTGTAATTTAGTGTTTGTTTTTTTTGTACTTTAGCTAATTTAATTTAATTTATTTAATTGTATTTAATGTAGGGAATTTATTTAATTGTAGCGTTAGGTGTTTGTGTAACTTAGGTTAGGTTTTATTTTACAGGTAAATTTGTCTTTATTTTAGCTAGGTAGTTATTAAATAGTTAATAACTATTTAATAACTATTCTACCTAGTTAAAATAAATACAAACTTGCCTGTAAAATAAAAATAAATCCTAAGCTGGCTACAATGTAACTATTAGTTATATTGTAGCTATCTTAGGGTTTATTTTACAGGTAAGTATTTAGTTTTAAATAGGAATAATTTAGTTAATGATAGGAATATTTATTTAGATTTATTCAAATTATATTTAAGTTAGGGGGTGTTAGGTTTAGGGTTAGACTTAGGGTTAGTGGTTAATAAGTTTAATATAGTGGCGGCGACGTTGGGGGCAGCAGATTAGGGGTTAATAAGTGTAGGTAGGTAACGGCGACATTGGGGGCGGCATATTAGGGGTTAATAAATATAATGTAGGTGTCGGCGATGTTGGGGGCAGCAGATTAGGGGTTCATTAGTATAATGTAGGTGGTGGCGGTGTCCGGAGCGGCAGATTAGGGGTTAATAATATAATGTAGGTGTCAGCGATGTCGGGGTGGCAGATTAGGGTTAATAAGTGTAAGATTAGGGGTGTTTAGACTCGGGGTTCATGTTAGGGTGTTAGGTCACGGGTGTAGACAAAACTTTTATTTCCCCATAGGAATCAATGGGGCTTCGTTAAGGAGTTGTATGCTGCTTTTTTGCAGGTGTTAGAATTTTTTTCAGCCGGCTCTCCCCGTTGATTCCTATGGTGAAATCGTGCACAAGCACGTTACACCAGCTCTCCGCTGACTTAAGCAGCTCTGGTATTGCAGTGCGGCAATGAGCAAAATTTTGCTCATCGCTCACTTCTTGTCTTTTAACGACGGGTTTCTGAAAACTCGTAATACCAGCGCTGCATGTAAGTGAGCAGTGAGACAAAACTGCTCATTAGCACCGCACAGCCTCTAACGCAAAACTCGTAATCTAGGTGTGTGTCTTTTAAAAAGACTAAATTATGTAAAAAAAATTCTCCTTCGAATTCCTTTGGGTTAGGACAAGAAGAAGGAACTACAGTCTATCAATCTATTGATTCATATTTTCAGTAGATAATATGTCAGGATGAAAAATTTATTGAGCTCAAAAATCTTATCTTGAAGAAAAATAATAGAAGGAACTGTATATCTAAATCATACATATAATCAAAACTAAATTTTGGATTTAAAGAGGAGAAATCAGTTTAACTACAAGTCTGATTCTTCCTGAAAAGAAGACTGAGCTCTAGATTATGTTCCCGCTCGCACATTAACTTTGCTAGGCTGAGGATTTTTGCGCATGTCGAGTTGTGCTCGTATTTCAAGTTGCCATTAAAAAGTTGGTGCTCAAGCAAAACACAACGCGCGCTAATAAAATATTGCAACCTCGATAACTTCTCCCCTTTTTTTCAAACATGTTATACCATCTTTCTTTGAGCCCTTATAACTTTTTACAAAAAATTAAAAAATTAACGGCTAGATTTTGAGTTTTGCGGTAACAGGGGTGCGTTGCTAACTTGCACATTATTCTCACCGGTCACTTTCCTACAGCGCTGGTATTACAGGTTTTTAAAAACCCGACATTAACAGGCAATAAGTGAGCATAGAGCAAAATTGAGCTCCATACCACACTCCAATACCAGCGCTGCTTAAGTCAGCGGTGAGCTGGTTGTACGTGCTCGTGCACGATTTCCCCATAGACATCAATGGGGAGAGCCGCTGAAAAAAAGTCTAACACCTGCAAAAAAGCAGCGTAAAGCTCCTTAACGCAGCCCCATTGATTCCTATGGGGAAACACATTTTATATTCACACCTAACACCCTAACATGAACCCCGAGTCTAAACACCCCTAATCTTACACTTATTAACCCCTAATCTGCCGCACCCGACATCGCCGACACCTACATTATATTTGTTAACCCCAAATCTGCCGCTCCGGACATCCCCAACACCTACATTATACTTAAGAACCCCTAATCTGTTGCCCCCAACATCGCTGACACCTACATTATATTTATTAACCCCTAATCTCCTGCCCCAATGTAGCCGCAACCTACGTACACTTATTAACCCCTAATCTGCCGCCCCCAACATTGCAGCCACTAGAATATACATATTAACCCCTAAACTACCATACTCCCGCATCACAAACACTAGTTAAATATTATTAATCCCTAATCTGCCACCCCTAACATCGCTGACACTTACCTACATTTATTAACCCCTAATCTGCCACCCCCAACGTCGCTGGCACTATATTAAATTTATTAACCCCTAAATCTAAGCCTAACCCTAACACCCCCTAAATTAAATATATTTAAAATAAATATAAAGAAAAATTACTATCATTAACTAAATAATTCCTATTTAAAACTAAATACTTACCTATAAAATAAACCCTAAGCTAGCTACAATATAACTAATAGTTACATTGTATCTAGCTTAGGGTTTATTTTTATTTCACAGGCAAGTTTGTATTTATTTTAACTAGGTAGAATAGTTACTAAATAGTTATTAACTATTTAATAACTACCTAGCTAAAATAAATACAAATTGACCTGTAAAATAAAACCTAACCTAAGTTACTATAACACCTAACACTACACTACAATTAAATAAATTCCCTAAATTAAATACAATTAACTAAATTAAATAAAATTAGCTAAATTACAACAATAAAAGCACACTAAATTACAGAAAATAAAAAACAAATTCCAAGATCTTTAAACTAATTACACCTAATCTAATAGCTCTATCAAAATAAAAAAGCCCACCCAAAATAAAAAAAACCCTAGCCTAAACAAAACTACCAATAGCCCTTAAAAGGGCCTTTTGTGGGGCATTGCCCCAAAGAAATTAGCTCTTTTACCTGTAATTTTTTTTTACAAACAACCCCCCTAAAACCCACCACCCACACATCCAACCCCCCAAATAAAACCCTAACTAAAAAAAACTTAAGCTCCCCATTGCCCTGAAAAGGGCATTTGGATGGGCATTGCCCTTAAAAGGGCATTTAGCTCTATTGTGGCCCAAAGCCCTAACCTAAAAAAAAAACCCTCCCAATACACCCTTAAAAAATCCTAACACTAACCCCCGAAGATTCCCTTACCGGGAGAAGTCTTCATCCAGGCGGCAAGATGTCCTCAACTAAGCCAGCAGAAGTGGTCCTCAAGACGGGCAGAAGTGGTCCTCCAGATGGGCAGAAGTCTTCATCCAGACGGCATCTTCTATCTTCATCCATCCGACGCAGAGCGGTTCTATCTTCAAGACATCCGGCGCGGAGCATCCTCTTCCAACGACGTCTTCTTGCTGAATGAAGGTACCTTTAAATGATGTCATCCAAGATGGCGTACCTTAGATTCTGATTGGCTCAAAGAATTCTATCAGCCAATTTTTTTTTATTTTAATAGCGCTATTAAATTAGGTGTAATTAGTTTAAAGATCTGTAATTAGTTTCTTATTTTCTGTAATTTAGTGGGGGTTTTTTTTTGTAATTTTGCTAATTTAATTAAATTTATTTAATTGTATTTAATTTAGGTAATTTATTTAATTGTAGTGTAGTGTTAGGTGTTAGTGTAACTTAGGTTAGGTTTTATTTTACAGGTAAATTTGTATTTATTTTAGCTAAGTAGTTATTAAATAGTTAATAACTATTTAGTAACTATTCTGCCTAGTTAAAATAAATACAAACTTGCCTGTAAAATAAAAATAAACCCTAAGCTAGTTACAATGTAACTATTAGTTATATTGTAGCTAGCTTAGGGTTTATTTTATAGGTAAGTATTTAGTTTTAAAAAGGAATAATGTAGTTAATGATAGTAATTTTATTTAGATTTATTTAAATTATATTTCAATTAGGGGATGCTAGGGTTAGGGTTAGACTTAGGTTTAGGGGTTAATAAATTTAATATAGTGGCGGTGACGCTGATGGTGGCAGATTAGGGGTTAATAAGTGTTGGTAGGTTGCGGCGACATTGGGGTTGGCAGATTAGGGGTTAATAAATATAATGTAGGTGTCGGCGATGATGAGGACAGCAGATTAGGGGTTAATAAGTGTAATGTAGGTGGTGGTGGTGTACGGAGCAGCAGATTAGTGGTTAATAAGTATAATGTAGGTGTCGGGTGCGGCAGATTAGGAGTTAATAAGTGTAAGATTAGGGGTGTTTAGACTCGGGGTTCATGTTTCTCAGCCGGCTCTCCCCATTGATGTCTATGGGGAAATCGTGCATGAGCACGTACGACCAGCTCACCGCTGACTTAAGCAGCGCTGATATTGGAGTGCTGTATGGAGCACAATTTTGCTCAACGCTCACTTCTTGCCTTTTAACGCCGGATTTGTAAAAACCTGTAATACCAGCGCTGCAGGAAAGTGAGCGGTGAGAGAAAACTGCACGTTAGCACCGCACAGCTCCTAACGCAAAACTTGTAATCTGGCTGAATATGTGTAACCAACAATCACCAGCTAGCTCCAAAGCTCCCAGTAATAATTGCTGCTCCTGAGCCTACCTAGATATGGTTTCCAGCAAATGATACCAAGACAAGCAAATAAATGTGACAATAGAAGTATATATAAAAGTCCCTTTAAATACTTAATACATCACACCCATATACAAAAAAAGATTTTAGAATTGTTAATTACTAGTGATTTAGAAAACTACACTAGAACCTAGTGAGTAGGTTTATCTTATCTCCTTTAATTGTGTTCGGTTAGAGCCAGATGCAACTCAATTTGTCAACTGCTCTATGCAATGACTTTGTAGTTTGTAGCTGGTTTATGTCATTTGTGATGTAACTATAGGATACAGAATTTCTGTTTTGGTCTCTCTATGGAGGGTATGATAAGCACACTGTTTACATGAGGCAAGGGGATATTAATTTCCATTTAAAGAAAAAAAAAAGGTGGAAAAAACACACCCAGTTTTATGTTGGCTCTTTAATAAAGGTTGAAGTATTTTAAGGTAGACTGGTTAATTCATCTTATAAAAATACTGTGTGCTTTCATTACCAATATATAAATAGAAAACTCACTAGTATATTTAATATCATGAACCGCTAAATTGGCAATGCCTATAGTTAAATCAACAATTAATCTTTGTAGAATTAAAATCAATAAGATATGTATAAAGAATGGTCCCACAAAAGTATTATTAAAGGTAGTTATTAAAAAGAAATCTGTCTGGAATCATGTGTAATATGTTGTTGTATACATATATTGTCCAGACACGTTAAAGTCAAAATCGGTTAAAAATTATACATCAAAATTTGATGTTAAATCGATATTAACCCTAATGACTTATTTCTATCTATGGACACTATATATATCTGAATATCCTATACATAATACATAGTGCTTTATTGTTTAAATAAATAATGTCCGGAAAAATTACAGTGTTATAGATAATTATAGTATAATAAATAAATATCATTCCAGTTATAATAATCATAAAGATGATAAAAAATTAATACGAATGATATACTAATAAAAATAAACCTAAAGGTGCAGATATTAGTCTAAAATAAAGGGATTGAGGTCTAATTCTGAGTTTAAACCTTGTGGATATAGTGTCTGTAACTCATAAATTAATTCTGCTTCTTTCCTCAATAATAAATGGTCATAGTCTCCTCCTTGCCAGGGTTTTTTTTTATATATGCCCCAGTATTTTATGTCCTTAATATTATTCTGATGTTTCACCCTAAAATGCTCATAGAGGTGAGTTTCTTGATCCCCTTTCTTGATTAGATTGAGTTGCTCTCTTATCCTAGTACGTTGGGTCCTAGAGGTCTCTCCTAAGTACTGCTTCCCACATGAACATTGGATTAGATATATAATCCCCTTATCACTACATCTGATCGTATCTTTGATCTTATATTCTTTACCTGTATTTGTGGACGAATACCCTCTGCATTTAGTGCTATGTTGGCAAGCTTTACAGCTATAACAGGGAAAATACCCGCACAATTTGTTCCCTAGTAGATCTCTATCATGTATTTGTTGTTGTGTTTTTTTTTCTTGAAATCACTAGGTGCAAGAATGCTTTTAATATTTGCAGCTTTCCTATAAATGATAGTACAGTATTCAGATATTAAATCTCCTATAATGGGGTCTGATTTAATCAAATGCCAATGTTTATTAAATATCTTTGTTAGATGTTTTTGATGACAATTATAGTTAGTTACAAATGGTACTTTTAAGACATCTTTGGTAGTGATTTCTGCTTTCTGTGTTTTGGCAAGAATCTCTTTTCTTTCTATATTTCTAACGTTGGTAATAGTTGTCTTAAGAGTCTCTGGATTATATCCTTTTTGTAAAAATCTACTTTCCAAGATCTCTACTTGGGAATCAAAGTCAGATAGTTTGGAACAATTACGCCTTATTCTAAGGAACTTTAGGAATGTTATCTATCCAACGTTTCAAATGACAACTATGTGTTGGAATATAATTATTTGCATCTATTGTTTTGAAATGATTTTTGGTATTTAGTTCCCCCTGTTCTATGAATATATCTAAATCAGGAAATGTTATCATCTGTTTACTCAAGGAATATGTGAATTTCAAATTTAGATCATTGCAATTCATGTCTTCAAAAAAAGATATCAAACTTTCTTCACTGCCTCTCCACACAATTATAATATCATCAATGTACCGTTTGAATAGCACAAGGCTTGCTCCCAGTCTATGCCCCTGGATAAAATGATATTCCTATTTACCCATAAATAGGTTAGCATAGCTGGGAGCAAACCTCGTGCCCATCCCGGTTCCTTGGACCTGCAAATATAGATTATCATTAAATGCAAATACATTATTGGTAAGAATAAATGTAATGCATTCCAAAATAAACTGATTATGTTTATATTGAGTGGTACTTTCACTTTTGAGAAACCAATCAATAGCAGCAATGCCTTTATCATGTTTTATGCTAGTGTAGAGAGAGCTGACATCGCTGGTGGCTAATATGTAATCTTCCTGCCATTCAAGATTTTCAAGTAAATTTAAAACTTCTGTGGTGTCTTTAAGATATGAAGGTAACTTTTGTACATAACCTTGCCATTGTGTTTCTACATATAAAGAGAGGTTGGAGCATATGGAGGATATTCCTGATATTATTGGGCATCCTGGTGGATCTACCAGATTCTTGTGGATTTTTGGCCAGAAATAAAACATAGCCATTTTTGGATGTTTTTGGTATATGAAATTAAATTCTTTGGTGTTAATTAAACTATCATCTTTCGCTCTCTTTAGAATACTGAGTAATTTTGTACTGGTATTTTTCATAGGATTTAGATTAAATTTTTTATATGTGTCTGTATCATTCAGGAGGCGGTTAGCTTCTGTTATATATTTCGCTGTATCCATAATGACCAACCCTCCGCCCTTATCGGCCGGTTTGATAGTGATATCCTTGTCTTTTTCAAGATGAACAAGGATATCCCTTTCTTTTTTTTGTCATATTATGTTTAATTTTACTGTTATCTTCAGTGTTCAATTTGGATACTTCTGATGAAACTAACCTTTCAAAAACTTCAATGTTACTTCCCTTGCTGTAACAAGGATAACATTTGGATTTTGGTTCTAGATTGGTGTATGTGATTTCATTTGGAGTGTCCCTTGTCATACAAACTTGTTTTTCCAGTGGGTTTTTGATAAAATGTCTTTTTAGGGTTAGTTGTCTGACAAATTGTTTAATGTGAATATGCGTTTAAAATTTGTTCATTTTTGTCGTTGGTGCAAAAGTAAGACCTAACTTTAAAACTTTATTTTCATCTTCTGAAAGTGTTTTCTGGCTAAGATTAAATATGCCTGTTTTCTCTATTTCCATTTCTTTTTGTATTGTGCGTTCCTTACTTACTACACGGAGCTGTACAGACACCTGTGCCTTGCCACACACGAATCGGCTAAACCTTTCATGGAATCAGGTAGGCACACAGAGGTGTAACAGCCCATGAGTGTAGTTCTTTAATGGGACTCTCCTTTAATGGACTTCCTATACTTGTGCATTATAATGCTGAAACACTATCGATAACCTGCTAATTCATACGTCTGTTTATACCCTGGTGGGCTAACAAGGGACACCTCCAGCAAACATTTTTTGCTATTAACACTACCTCAAGGTCGGATCCCTATTAAAGCTATAAGTGGAAATATTTCTTATTATTAAAAAGGGAAACCGGGGTGTACCCTGATTAAGGACTTCTAGTATGCTTGTAACAAGATATATATCTCAATAGTTTGGTTACATAGGTAACATTTAAGGTGGATATTATTGGCAATTATTTATAATTGTTTTATGTTTCCAATTTTATCTACATCACATTTAGATGACCAGTCATATGTGAGGATTTTTTTTAATACTGTTATTAATTTGGTGTACTAAATATTTATATTACTGATTAAATATTGTTTTTAGACATTGTTTGTCTTTGGATTATCACTCAGAGATTTACCGCTTAGCTGTTAGCGCACATATACATATTTCTTTTTAACTACATTTGTCCTTATGTTTTTCAGGCATTCCTGAAGTCCCTCACAATGTTTTACATTAACATATCTAATGGCAGTTTAATCCATGAATCAACCACCATTTCTGTAAAGATGTGCTTTGGTAAGCTACTACCCTTTAACATGAGATCATGACCCCTAGTTAAATAATTGAAGTAAATTAGATTTTTTTTTTAAACTGCATGCTCTACCTGAATCATGAAAGAAAAATGTAGTGTTACATGTACCTTTAAAATACTTAAGGGTGTGTATTATTTCACCTCTCGCTTACTTTTCTAAGATATATATATATATTTGTAAGTTTTATACCACGTACCATTTTAGAAGCCCCCCTTTAGTAGATTCCAGTTTGTTGATATCCTTCTGGAGATATGGGGGCCGATTTATCAAGCTCCGTTAGGAGCTTAAACAGAAGTTATGAAGCAACGGTCTAAAGACCGCTGCTCCATAATTTCTCCATCTGCTCTGAGGCTGCAGACAGAAATCGACCTGATCGAATACGATCGGGTTGTTTGACACCCCCTGCCGTGAATCTGAAGGGGGCGGAATTGCACCAGCAGTTTACAAGAACTGCTTGTGCAATGATAAATGCCAACAGCGTATGCTGTCGGCATTTATCGATGTGCAGCGGAAATGATATGCTACATTGTATCATGTCCACTCGCACTATGATAAATATACCCAATGGCCTCCAGAACTGAACACAATACTCAAGATGAGGCCTAACTAGTGATCTGTAAAGGGGCATAAGAACCTTACTTTTTCTGTTGCTAGTACCTCCTAACATTTACCTAGTGTATCCAGCAGGTGAGACTAGTGGACTTCTACTAAACTATTTCATTTACATGTATGCCAGGCAACTATGTTTAGTAAATAGATTTTCTTTAGGGGTTTAAAAAATATATTTATATAATTATTATTTATATATATATTCATATTTATAGGTACATTTTGATTGTAACACATTAGTATCAGCATCATTTTCTTTTTAATGACACAATGAGTCCAAGGATCATCTTAATTACTAATGGAATATTCACCTCCTGGTCAGCAGGAGGCGGCAAAGAGCACCACAGCAAAGCTGTTAAATAGCTCCTCCCTTCCCTCCCACCCCAGTCATTCTCTTTGCCTACGTTAGTGCTAGGAAGTGGTAAAGTTAGGTGTTAGAAAAGATTCTTCAATCAAGAGTTTATTATTTTTAAGGTAGTACAAGATTGTGCTGCTTTGTCCTAGGGTGTAGCCGTAGGCCATATCAGTCTCTTCAATAGAACAGTGGTGGCTTTAGAGCAATGGGAACTTGTGGGACATAATTCTCACTGCACCTCCCATAGATTGTATTCTGCCCTGTATGTGAAAGTCTGAGGGAGAATATACTCAGTACTCTTTGTTTCCACAGGCCAATGTGAGGGAGAGGACCTCACAAGTCAGATGAGCTGCCTTACTGCCGGGCAGATTTCTAAGCTAAGTTTTATTTTCTGGGGTACGTACACAGAAAAATTGGCACTATACATATATTCTTGGACACTAGATAACATTATCCCTAGAGGTGAGGATAAGTTGTTGGGCAGTTACTGCAGGCACTGGAGGACGTGGAGAAGTGGCTCTATGTTTATTTTTGGGGATTTCAAAGCATGATAAGTGTTATGCATGATTGGTGCATTTCCTCACTCCCAACAGCTTTATATTACTTTAGCAGCAGGCCGGGAGGTTTACCCTAGTTACGCATGACAGTGTTATGCATGACTGGTACATTTTCCCACTCGCAACGGCTTTATATTACTTAACTAGCCGACCGGTAGGTTTGTTTTCTTAAATCACCATGATGGGTGTTATTTCTCCCAACAGCTCCATTTTTACAATTTAGACGCCCGTTAGGTTTAGCTTGATATGCCCACGATGGGCGTAGTTAAGATACGCTCCATTATTTGCATGCCTTTTAGACAGAAAAGGAGCGATGGAGGTCTCCTCTGGTACTAATAGGTGCTTACTGTAGTCCGGATGCCTTTATTGCTGCGTTATATCATACAGCAGAGAGGCTTCTCACGCAGTACTAAAAAGTTTTTACAGTAGTCCGGATGCCTTCTCTGCTGCATTGTGTCATACAACAGAAAGACTTCTCACGCAGTACTAAAAAGTATTTATATTAGTCTGGATGCCTTCTCTGCTGCGTTATGTCATACAGCAGAGAGGCTTCTCACGCAGTACTAAAAAAGTATTTATATTAGTCTGGATGCCTACTATTTGTTAGTGTCCCATCCGATGGCATGCGGACTCCTCTGCAAGGTTTAGCTGAGGTCTGGGGATTCTGAATTATACGTTAAAGAATCATTCTTTGTGAAAATAAAGCAGTGTATTTATCATTAAAAGACACAGTACCATCCATTTTTAATAATCAAATTGTAAATTCAGATGGTCCAAGAGGCCCTTTGCCATATTTATTAGTATTTCCAATGTTAATGGAACAAAGTTAGGACTTTTCCTTTATCATTTAATGTCACAGTAATCTTGTTATGATATTCAATTTTATTTGATAAAATGTGGTTAAGGATGTTACTTACACATTATGTCTTGATACTAATGTGGAACGTCCAAAACCTTTCTGTTCCCCATGTATTAAGAGGATTTTACAATTCAGAGATAAACCCTTTTTCAGAGCCAACATTTTTTCGCATGCTGCAAGAAGCATTCTGACAATGTTCAATATTTTCCACAGCCTTCTCCTCAAGTGTCCTAAAAACATAGCGTCCATTCAACCAGTGCCCTGCGCTTCCTCCACGACTCCTCCTGGAGTTATCTTGCAAGACATTGCTTCCCTCTTGTGCTTTTCGGGTGCATTGTCGGCTTTTCCCATGCTGCAGGGAGAGCGCAAGAGGAACACTAATCATTCAGTGAGCGAGGTTTCTGTCACAGTAGTTGCCATCTCAGAGGTCCCCTCCCAGATACCTGAGGAAGGGGATACTTTGGTAGCATCTGAAGGTAAAATCTTAGATTCTGACAGTATGATCCCTCCCCCTGATATTGAAGTAGTATCTTCAGGTTTAAGCTAGTTCACCTCTGGCTATTAATTAAGGAGGTTTTAGCTACTCTGGAACGAAATCTCTGTTGTTGTTATTTTCCTGTGGTACCAGATTGAGCTTTTGAGAGCATTGCTAAGAAATAAGAGAGAACGGATATAACCCTTTTATCTACATTTCCTATATTGACATAGAGGTTCCCTTAGCGGACCTCTCAAGGAGTCTTGGCAGACAGTACACAAGGTGGAGGGACAATTTCCTCACTAGCCAGGAGACCTTCTATCCTTATAGAGGATAGTTGTTCCTTTTCAGGATCCCATGGATAATTGGGTAGTGGGTTTGCTTAAGATGGCATCCCAGGTTGGTATTGCTACTTTTGGCGACAGCATACTAGTTCATACGTTGTCTGGTTCTATTTGGACAGACACTTCCCTCGAAGAAATACAGAATATCTGGAGACAGATAGAAGAAAGGGGTCCTTTCACTAGGTAGGAGACCTCTCCTACCTGGGAGTGATAATTCCTGTTCAGATTCAGGAACAGGGTCTGAGATTTATTCCAATCTGTTTGTGGTTCCCAAAAAAGAGGCAACCTTCAGGCCAATTTTAAATTTCAAGAGTCTAAACAGTACCGTACTTCTAGATGGAAGCTATCGTTCCATTCTCCCTTTGATCCAAGAGGGTCAATTTAGGACAAGTTTAAAGGACAAGTCCCTAAGGTTTGCTTTTTTAGCAGACAATTTCAATTCGGTCTTTCAACAGCTCTCAGAATTTTCTCAGAGTTTCTGGGTTCGCTGTTGGGGTGCTTCGGTTATGAGGCATTACACTGGTGCCCTTTCTGGATGACATCCTGGTCCAAGAGCCATCCTTTTAATTAGCAAGGAAAGAGTTTCTTGGTTCCTAATTCAAGGGTATCGTTCTGGGGAACCATGATAGATTCCCTATCTATGTAGCTTTTTCTGACAGGAGTCAGGAAATCTAGGTCTTCAATATTTGTCTAGCCCTTCAGTCCGCTCCTCTGCCTTCAGTGGCTCAGTACATGGAGGTATCCGGGCTGATGGTAGCGGCATTGGACTTCATCCCATTTATTCGGTTCCATTTCAGACTTCGGCAATTTATCATGCTTCGACAATGGAATGGAGATGAGGCCGATTTGTCTCCTCAAAGATTTACTGGAGCAGGAGACAAGGGATTCTCTTGAATGGTGATTGTCTCGGGATCATCTTTCCCAGGGGACTTGCTTTCACAGACCATCTGGGGGGTTTGTGACAACAGACACAAGCCCTCTAAGTTGGGGAGCAGTGTGGGGCTCCATAAGGGCTGAGGGAGTTTGGACTCAGTCAGAGTCTGCTCTTACTATAAATATTTCGGATCTGAAAGCGATCTTCAATGCTCTTCTGGCTTGGCTCCAGTTAGCCTCAGTCCAGTTTATCAGGTTCCAGTCGGAACATAACTTCAGTGATTTACATCAACCATCAAGAGGGAATGAGGAGTTCCTTAGCGTTGACAGAGGTATCCAAGATAGTCCAGTGGGCGGAAGCCCACTCCTGCTGTCTGTCAACATTCCTTCTCCCACGGGTGAACTGGGAGACAGACTTCCTGAGCAGGCAGACTTTTCATCTGGGGGATTGGGCACTCCACCTGGAAGTGTTTTTCAGCCGGGTTCTAAAATGGGGTCAGCCGGAATTGGATCTCATGGTATCTCATCAGAATGCCAAGCTTCCGAGGTACGATTTGTGGTCCGGGGACCATCAGGCGGTTCTGATAGCCGCCTTGACGGTACCTTAGAACTTCAGTCTTGCATACCTATTTCCTCCGTTTGATTTTCTTCCTCGGGTTATTGTTCGAGTCATACAGAAGAGGTTCTCTGTGATTCTCATTGCACCGGCAGGACCTCGCAGGATTTGGTATGCAGATCTAGTGGACATGTCATCTCTTCCACCTTGGAGACTTCGGTTGAGGAAGGACCTTCTAATTCAAGGGCCTTTCCTTCACCTAATCTAGTTTCTCTGAAGCTGACTGTTGGGAGGATGAACGCTTTATTATCTAAGCAGGCCTTTCAGAATCGATCATAGAGACCATGATTCAGGCTTATAAGCCTGTAACTAAAAGGATTTCCATACGCTATGTCATAAATATCTCTAGGGGTGTGAATCCAAGGACTACTCATTAAGTAGAGTTAGGATTCCTAGGATTTTGCTTTTTCTCCAAGAGGATTTGGAGAAAAGATTATCAACAATTCTCCTAAAGGGTCAAATTTCTGTCTTATCTATTTTTTTTATTTTTTTTTAACAATATATTTATTGAGATTCAATAAGGATATACAAACATATATGTCCCTGAATGTTACATAAAAATAAACAAAAACACGAAAAACTATTGTTATTCATCCAATTATCACAAAGTATGGAGATCAGACAACAGCAAGGTAAGTACGTATAGTATATATCCTTCAAACTATATGCCTTCTAGGGAGAAAAATTATCGGGCCACTCTTGGACCTCAAATTGTCATAAAAGAAAATACGACAATATAGAAGGCAATCAAGATCAGGTAGAGACCACTTTTGGATCTCAAATTATGAATCAACAGTTTCTTATTTTTGTACTATAAAGCAAGCTCTTGTATCCGCTATAACTGTGAAAGGAAAATTGAATGGTAGATTAATAAGAGGATACTATGTCGCGTGAAATTATATGGAAGAATAGTAAATATATATAACAGGGATTGCTACAGGACTTATTTTCCTATGCTCACAACGTGAGCTCATTGGAGTATATGGGTGGGGGGAGGGAGGTAGGTGGTAAACTGGTCAAATATAAATGTTGAAGAGTTTGAATTACTAAAAACTAGATCCATGAAAGTAAGAATTTTGTATCCAATAAATGTATAAGTAATATATATCTCATCACCTTAAAACTTTGAGATAAATCACTAAAAGGAAATATGTAATGTCAATAGTAAGCGTTGCATTGGAATCTGAATCTAGACTTATACCATGGCTCACAGTTAGTGATAATGTAATGAGATATCCCGACTCTTTTAGGGTCTCCAGAATATATTAAAACCAATATGTAAGGTAGGTTATAGGGATAGAATACTAACCTTTGAGAGCTATACAGCGCAGGGACTTATATAAAAAATGGGAGATTCCTTATAAATGTAGTGTAGGTAGCTTTTATGGCGTAAACAGTATGATTTGTATAGTACTTTAGAAAGATAAAAGTTAAGAGCATGTTTCTACCTTTAATTAAATCATAGGCCTTAAGCCTATACCATATATCCCCTGTGTAGGGCTATATATATAGGGGGAGCCTGGTACAAAATTTCAGGAACTAAGCTTACGTGTGTTTAAACTAGATCTACCCAAAAATGGAGAAAGTAATTGTGATATCCCCTGGATAATATATACTTCACTATATATATCTCTCCATATGTTTGTATGTAGATCAGACCTCTCCTTATGGTCTGGATGCAATGAGACTACAGTTACATGCATTCCTGTCAATAAAAAATAACTTATGTAGACATGCCGCCTCAGCCACTGGAGGCATGCCCCTTGGTACAGGTCAGGGGTTTAAATGGGTGAGGGCATATAGAAAGACATGTTAGAAATATGTTACTGGGTAGATAGTTTTAAACAACTGCAAAGTAAGTAGGGTAATGGAGAGGAAGATGTAGTTATACACTCTAACACGCAACACTAACAACAATAGTGCAAAAAAGAGACCTCAGTAATATAGTAGGACAATAAGGCATTATAGGAGATATCATATGGTATACTGTAGTAAGGAGACAAAATTTGTCATCACCTCAATATCAATTACTCCTAAATGCACATATAGGACATTAGACTGCTTGAACAAAAAATTTCTTGACCTATCCTCTGACATATAATTGCAGTATAAATGACATTAGGCTCCTTTTTACTTATTGCTAGGCTCCATAACTTGAATCTGATAGCTCCAGTTAGATCAGGATGAAAAACTGAGTACCTATTATAAATTGCTAGCTAGCCAAACATAATTTAAAATGCTACTTAACATCTTTAATTTACAATATAACTGCAGAATAGCCTAATTACAGTCCATAGGCAGGAGCAGTATCACATTAGTCCACAAAGTCTCTGAAGGGGGCTTAGCATTTTAACCCACTCCATCTTTTCGGGCAGTGTGTTGTACCCACATTACAGTTAATACCTTCCATACCGCATGTCTGTCCTTTACGGGGAACACAACTATCGCTGAAGCCAGAACAAACCTCCCCACCGCATCATGACTTCTGTCCCAAGCTCCTATGTTGTCATGTCTTATCTATTTTGATACTCAAACACCTGGCAGTTGTTCCAGACGTACAATCTTTTTGTTAGGCCTTAGTCAGGATCAGGCCTGTGTTCAAGCCAGTTACTCCTCCATGCAGTCTTATCTTGTTTCTCAGGGTTCTTCAAGGGACTCCATTTGAGTCTATGCATTCCTTAGGGATTACCTTATTATCTTGGAAGGTTTTATTTCCTGATTGATATTTCTTCTGCTCGTAGAGTGTCAGAGCTTTCGACGTGGCGATTTGCCTCCCCTTATCTTGTTTTTCATTCTGATAAGGTAGCTTCTCGTTCTGACTTAGGTTTTCTTCCAAAAGTTGTTTTGAATCAGGACAATGTCGTTACTTCCTTGTGTCCTAATCTTACTTTTCAGAAAAAAGGACCAGGCACATTTTGGACGTGGTCTGTGCTTTAAAGTTTTCCTGCAGACGACTAAGGATTTCGTCGGTCATCTGTTTTGTTTGGAAGTTTTCTCAGGAAGATGTAGGAGACAGAAAGCTACGGCTACTTCTCTTTCTTTCTGGCGGAAGAGTATCATACGTTTTGCATATGAGACTGCTGGTCAGCAGCCTCCAGAGAGAGTTATAGCTCATTCCACGAGGACCGTTGCTTTCTCATGTGCATTCAAGAATGAAGCTTCTGTGGAACAGATTGGCAAAGATGTAACTTGGTCCTCTCTTCAAACTTTTTCAACGTTCTATAGATTTGACACTTTTGCCTCGGCTGAGGCCGCTTTTGTGTGAAAGGTTCTTCAAGCAGTGGTGCCTTCCATTTAGGTTCCCTGTCTTGTCCCTCCTGTATCATATGTGTATTCTAGTTTGGGTATTGAATCCCATTAGTAATTAAGATGATCCGTGGACTCATCGTGTCATTAAAAAGAAAAGAAAATGTATGCTTACCTGATAAATTTATTTCTTTTTTGACACGATGAGTCCACGGCCTGCCTTGTTTTTGTGAGACAGGTTGTTTTTTCTTTCTATCCTTAACTTCAGTCAAATGACTGGAGTGGGAGGGAAGGGAGGAGCTATTTAACATCTTTTCTGTGGTGCTCTTTGCTGCCTCCTGCTGACCAGGAGGTGAATATCCTATTAGTATTTAAGATGATCCGTGGACTCATTGTGTCAAAAAAGAAATAAATGTATCAGGTAAGCATAAATTTTCTTTTTAATTGTTCATATGAGTGTATTGAATATGTGTGTGTTTTATCTTTTAAATGTACTTTTGCAATGCTAGTTTTAAAGGGCATTTAACGCTTTACACCTAGGAGAATAAGATGTAAAATTGATTTTTAAGGCCGCATATGACAAACTAAAATCTTGAATTGTATGCAAATTATTATTTTTTTACCTCCCACAGACTTGAATGGGAGTGAAAAAAAACCTTCTTCAGCTAACAGTTTGGTGAGCACCAGATAAGAATACAACAGATGTGTGTACTTTAATGACTATCGGTCAGCTGAAAAAAATAACAAGTTTAAACTTTGCCTTAGTAGTCTAAGGCCCAGTTTCCATGGAGGTGGTAAAGTTTGGAAACTGGTGATAAAAACATTTAAGTCTATGGAGATTTTTTTTTATGTTACCACCATTTTCCAAAATGTACCACATCATTGGAAACTAGGCCTAAAAAGGTTACATCTCTCAGGATGACAAAACTAAACCAAAAGCACATGGCTTTTAAATATATTACTTTAAAACAACTTTATTGAAAAACATTTTTTTTGCATGCACTCTTCCATTTAACCTCTTAAATTCCACCCTTCCTGCTCTTCTTTAATATGCAAATTACTGAGAGTGAAAAATAATACAGTGGTGCAGAATTGGTTAAGCTTTTAATGCCGTTATGCCGTTCTATTCCATCATAATTACACTGGGCTTTAGAGCCGTTATGACGGAATAGAACGTCATAGCCAATGGCTGTCTTGAAGCCTACTGCGCTTGCAGGATTTGATCGCGGTCTGGAGGCCAGTCCTATGGTTATAATTGAAATAATTTAAATCTCGCGATCATGTGCACGATTGCATGATTTCAATTTGTCTACATTGGAACAGTTGTTTGTGCAGGAAAGGGTTAATCATTTCTGTTTTATTTTGAAAACACAAATTGCCAAATGTTTTATGGAAACCACATGCATTTACTTTAGAATGATTATTTATTTTTATTTATTTTTTTGATTATTTTGCTTACATCATTTCTGTGTTTGCTATGTAGAAAACAAAATACAATCTGAACTACATCTGTTATAAGACTTTGACTACATAACTAATGTATTGTTACTTATGATGCCTGAAAAACTAATTCAGTATTAAACATATTATACTCATGATCAGGGTTAACTGCCACTTAAGTCTGTGACAGGCAGTTAATGTCATGCAGAGCTTTAATATCCCAAAGCCCATATGTTATACATTGAGCAATTAAGTAACAGATGAGCACAAAGACTTGGACTGACAACTTTGAGCCGTGAGTTATGAACCTGGAACATTTCTATGGACTGAATGTTCTCACTAATGTCATGTTACAAAAGCAAAGCCCGCAGGATATGTTGTTAGAACAATCCCATATGTCTTGTTCATGCGTTTTCTTATTTGGCATGGTTCTTGCTAAAGGCCATAAAGGTTTCACGATTGTCACATGCTGTGTGTGAATGAGAAGAGCACCAGCTGTCAGAACACATAACATAAGGTTCCTCTGACAGGACACCTTTGCTAGATAGAGCTGTACGCAGCTGGGGATTTTTTCCTTCAGTCGCTCAAGCTGTCAATACAGACACTGATGTCTCACTAACAGTGTGACTGAGAGATGCTCTGCTTGCATGGATGAGACTTTGACACCTGTCTCTCTAGCGCTTTGTACAATCCATGGCAACCTTATACCCTCAAGAGCTAGAGTTTAGTGATCATCAAAAAACGTTCCCATGTTTGATACTCTGAAAACAATTATGTCTTAAAGATAACCATTTCAGTCCCAGGAGCCACATGGCATGCTGCATATATTATTGTGTCTCTCTATAAAGTAGGAATTAGGAATAATTTTTTGTTTTTTTATCTGAAACTTATAGGTTCTTGGTTACAACAGAAAAGTAGGTGGGATGAGTAATTTCCATATTTTTTTTTTAAATATTTTTATTGAGGTTAAAGTCAGGGTTTACAATCCACATGTGTCAGTAAGATCTATACATTGAAATCTTTTCTAGACAAATCATCAATAGACATTAAACAACATAGACAAAACTTGTTCAACTGACAATATTTAGAATCATAATACACATAGCTAGCCTGTTGTACTATAAACCCTCTCTATGGCGTATGAGGCCACTTTTGGACCTCTTAGTACTATCAAACACATAAAGCTACAGAGGGCTATCAAGGACTGTGTGAGACTACTCTTGAGTCTCATATGGAAACCTCTTTTTTTATTAAATAATATGTATTTCAACCATTAATCTTGTTTTCACAGTCTAGGTAAATTCAGGTGATCAGAAAAATAAAAACACTTTTTACAAAGATAGTAGTAGTAGTAGTATAATAGATCAGTTGTCATGCTGTCTATTCCATTTCAAAATAAACAATGTATTTGTCACACTTTAAAGTCTATCTATGATTTAAATAATTTAGGATCACCATATGAACACTTATTACAAATTACAATTTTAACACTGTAGGGTCTATCTATAATTGTAAATCTATTAGGATCACCGAAAAAATAAATGGTTGAGGAATGAGTAGGTTATTGATAAGGTTCTATAGGATATATTTTCCTTTGCTTACAAAGTAAGCTCAATGGTATAAGGGGGGGGGGGGGGGTAGGGATGGAGCCACCAAAAACTCAAAAGTTGGGGTTGTGGGGGTAGGATAAGAAAGATATAGTTGTCATATGCTGGGTTTGTATAGAAAATGTATAACATTGTGGGGAGAGTTAAGATCTATGTATCTAGTGTCGACCATACAATGTCCTCAGTAAGCTGTGTCTCCTCTCTGGGATTATGTCACCACTAAACCAATACAGTAAAGGGATATGTGTTGTATATTGTGTCTCCCCTCAGGGGTTGCTGTCACCACCGGACAGAGACGGAAAAGGGATATTGGATATGACCCACTCTCTCTCACAGAGTGGGAAAGGGTGAGGGGAGACTTCCCCCCCCTTTTTTTTGTATTATTAGAGTTTCTAAAAACACATCTTCCTATCCATCGCTGTAGGAGGGCATATGTGGTTAGAGAATCCTATGGAGACCAAAATAACAATGTTGAGTGAAAGTTAAGACAAAGTATATACAATATTTAAACATTTAATATTTTCTATTAATATCCACTATGAGCCTATTAGTTTAAATGCTTATACATGTAAAAACTTGACCCACAAAGCAGGATTAACCATTTTTATTGGGCAAAGGACTTGGAGCTAGGTCTAGTTCTGATCAGTACTGGACCGTTAGATAAATGGAAAAATCACTTAGTAATGTAACAGCAATATTATCTAGTCTATATAGGAATGTAAAAGAAGTTAGCTACTGCCGACTGTCCTACCTATTTTATTTACTAGAAAAATAAACAGGTAATCTAGAAGTAGTCCCCATTGCACCTTCTTGGATTTTGAGCATTGTCCCACATGTACTCGTTAGCAAATGAGTTTGTCCCTTGGGTGTGGGCCCTATACCCCGTGGCATCCAACATTAATATTTCAGTAATAGTACAGCGGTACCCTGTATGTAGATCCTCAAGGAAAGGCTTATAAATGTTAGAATAAAGTAGTATAAGATGTTCTTTGATGAACAATCAACTCTATGATAGCCTAAGCGTGTATGTCTGCAAAGTACAACGCAAACTTCTATAACTCATAGATGTATTCTAACTATATTCAAACAGTATTATAATCACATGTTTGTCTAAGTGACCCCTCCGTACACTATTCCCTTTGTATTATATTAATATAATAGGTTGTTGAGAAGATTGTGTTGAGGTTTATCTAGTAGTAAAGAATCGCATTACTAAACTTGTTTTGACATATCAGAGACTATAGAATGGGATATCTGAAAATATGCTTTTATACATGGGTCTGTATTGTCTTGCCAATGGTACAATAGCAAACAGCAGGCATAGTAGACATATGGGCGCAATGTAATGTTAACTCTACAACCAAACAGTAATACTTTAAATGTGCCATGAAAGGGAGATTGAGAGAGTGTGATAGTTAAGGGTTATGTACACCTTCTATGCAGGATTAGCGTTGACAGTCCCATGATAGGGATCTGCAGAATATTATAAGTAAACTTACAGTATAACAGAACATACCAATTCAAAATATAACTATCAAACAGTAGTGACAATTAGTATAACTCACATATTTACGATCGTCATATATTAACAAACTTAATTAACTGAAGGTGAGCTAAGGAGAATAAACATGCTGAATGAAATAAAGTATTGAAGTTCCTTTGTTCAGCCTACACCAGAACTGCGGGTCCCCATAAGTAGCAAGCTCCGGCCTAGCCGCTGGATCGAATTTAAGTTCTTGCAAACCAACTGAGGCAGCCTCAAGGATCAATGTTCCGCAGTGCCAAAATGACCTAGGTATCAGTTCTTCAATTCTTCCCCATATTTATGAGTAATCTTTGTGCAGGCCAGTGTCAAGGAACCGGGGCAGTATCCTCGTGGCTCCGCATGGCTCTGTTGGGTGGATCACTGATTCATCTTGCGTAGGTGTCAAGCCCAAAATGGATTCTTGTGCATTGGTAGTATGAGGCCATTCATATGCCCTATTGGTTTCTTTCATGGAAACTGGCATTTTGCTTTCAGATTCCATTGCGATCGGGGTCAGGTCCTGCAGAGTACTCCGTTTCTGTAAACATTGCTGGGCATCATCCTTGGACTCTCCGTTATATAAAGATGACACTGTCAGAGCTATTGTCTTCTCCAACTCCCTAAAATGGGTGCTGATTAGCTTCTGTATATTCTCCTCCCATCTATGGATCGAACCCATTATGTCGGTAGTATGGATTGTCAGTATGTCCATATTGCCCACAAGCTGCATCTAAGGCAAACAGTCCCTGCTGCCTCATGGTCATTTCAAACGGCTTAGGTTCTAGTAATTGTAGTCACAAATATTTAAAATCCCATCAAGTGAATCTTTAAAAAGTTTGCTTTACCGGTTCATGAATATAAGTCACACAGGTTGCTAGAATCTATTGATAAAACCTCTAAATCAGTTAGTTTTCCTGGAGCTCATCAGTAATTTCCATACTTATTACAAAAATATTATAGATATTTTTTCATCTTAAAGAGTAGGGACTTTAAAATGTATATCTTGTTTTTTAATACACGTTTCTCACCCAAGTAAGCCAATGCTTACTTGTCAGTCATGCAAAAGAGTGCCGCTCTTCAACGATAGTATCATGAGAATACTTGTTATTAGCTCACAATGGATACTGCTGCATTTATTTAAATTTCAATGAAAACAGTTTTTATTTACATTTTTTAGGGAAAATATTATCAACATGATGTTCTTTCTTATATATGATAAAAACATATGCATACAATTACCTCCATGTACAAAACGTGTGTGAAAAAGCTTCTCAACTTGAAAAGTTGTCTGCATGCCTTTACGGCATACGGGAAGCGGATCCTGTTTGTCTGCTGCCTGTATGTATCATTACACACTCAAGTGAGAATGTAATGCTGCCCCCTTCTGAGAGAAGGGCCTGTCAATAACCCAGAGCGAGTTTGGGTTGATTTCTCTCCTCTACTTCAGCGGTGGCAGAGATTGTAAGCTTCTTAGTGCGCGGGATGCAGGCTTGCATTTACGAACCTGCCCCAAAAAGGCTCTGGAGCAGCTTGCACAGCTTAGTATATGGAGCCCAATTTCTCTTTAATTTAATATGGTTTATCTCTTTTAGACATACAAGTTTAAAAAAATACATATACATTAGAACCTTGTAAAATGTTTATATAATCACTTGGGAATAGCTGTAATGAAGGTAACACTGACACCTGGGAGATATATGATATCTGTATACTAGGGCAATAAAATCACTGTGTCAGAACAGATGTTTCAATAACAGTAAACTAATATAAAATAACCTGTAATAAAACCTATTTCTGAGCCAAAAATAAATACCTGCTGGGATATTGGCAGTTTAAGTGATTGGCTCAGATAAAATGTGTTACCAGTGGGGATTTATAATTATAATGTTCACAAAACTATAAAAAAATAAACATTTACAATTGGAAGTATAACCCTTATATGACCATATTTTTAAGCGTCTTATTATTTTGCTAGCTGTTTTCATATGTGCCTAAGAATATAACTGCGCCTCTAAAATATCCATAGAGGAAAAATTTGACATTTGCGCATTCAGTGTATCGTTCATGTTATGATATGCTATTAAATTAATATATACGCATAAAAAAGACATTTCCTCTGTAATTGCAATTTTTTTTATTAATTTTACTTGAGAGAATCCTAGCTATAAATCACAGAAAAAAATGAGTTAAATATACAGATGAAATAGTTCAGACATGGGTATTTCAGCTTTTTCTGTCCCCAAATTGACCATAATCTAACCAAAAAAATTGCCCATGGTGCCATTTCTTAAAAAATAAAAATGATAAAAGGTCATTAAACATATATATATTTGAAATACATTTATGAATGTAACAGTAATGAAAGTGCAAGGTTTTTAACTGTAACACCTTAAGGGCTAAGTCATCCTGAGAGCAAGGCCAAGCCAGGCCAGAGTTTGAAAGATTGTTGCTTGTTTGGTGGGAGGGTTACCAACCTTATAAAAGCTTGGGCAGGAGATTCTTCTTCCTCTTTTCCTTTTGGTGAGGTGCAGGGAAGGGGGTGGGTGCAGGAAAGGGGGTGGGGCCTGGCAGTTACAGGAGATTTGTTGTGAGGAGCAGTGAATCTTTGATGTGGATTTTGCCCATTCACCCTGATTTCTTCTTTCACCCTGATTATTTTGTGGATAGATACCTGCCTATGGGGTGTTCCATTTTTTGTTCCTTCTTTGAGTCCTTTAGCATGTTTCTTCACTGGGCGCTAGTGTCTGTCAGTGGGAGTGATGCAGTGGCACACTATTTGGATGACTTCTTATTAGTCGGTCTGGTAGAGTCAGCCGAGTACGAGTGGCTTATGTTGTCCATGCGGTCTCTCATGATAAAGTTTGGGGTTCTTCTTGCCGAGGATAAAAAAGGAAGGTCCTTGTACTAGTTTGACTTACTTGGGAATTCAGATTGACACCGTGGCATTTATTTGATGTTACCGGAGGACAAGGTCGGGCGTTTGCTTGATGCTGTTTCTGCAGCTGTGTCAGCATCTTCTCTCTCACTGTGGGATCTACAGTCCTTGATGGGACAATTGTACTTCGCCTGCAGGATTATCCCTATGGGGAGAGTGTTTGATAGGAGGCTTGAGGATCCATTGAGGGGTGCGCATGGTTCAGGGCATGTGTGTAGAATAATTGACGAGATGATGGCAGACTTGAGTGTTTGGAAGTTGTTCCTAACAGAGTTTAATGGTGTTCTGCTGTGGAGGTCTGCTCTGCTGTTTAGTGAGTCACTGCATCTATTTACAGATGAGGTGGGATGGGGAGTTGAGTGAAGCTCCTTAGCCGCAGGAAAGGGTGAATCTGGGTTTTACCAGAAATATGACTCTTCTTGAGATATTTCCTTTCTTGGTGGCTGTAGTCTTATGGGGCGCCTGTTTGTGAATAGGTCCATGGTTTTCTGGGCTGATAACCTTAGTGTGTTTTATGCCATTAAGAGGTTATCTGCTTCCTCAATGCCAGTAGTTAGATGCTTGCGCTTGCTAGTGCTTAAGTGTCTGTGTCACAATATTCATTTTCAGGTGCATCATGTGCCTGGGGTTAATAGCAGATGCTTTGTCCAGATTTCAGTGGGAACCTTTCAGGAAGCTGGCCCCTAAGGCGGCTGTTAATAGTCTCCCGTGTCCCTCATATCTTTGGCAGATACCAGAAGGTGGGCCACTTTTTTACTCTTTTACCCCTAGTAAGCATCACTTACCCCAGTAACAGGAAAAGCATAACAGCATTTTTGGAAGGAGTGGGGATTGATGCCCTGCTGTCACAAAATCATGAGAAACAGGCACCTCCAAATCCCTACTCCTAATATTACTATTGTGCTAATTTATCTATTCATGTGCCTTGTGGGTGGTCTACCCTACATACCCCAATCCATACTGACATTTAATCATTTAAACTGGATAATTTGTATTGCAGGTATAATTTCCCTTGATTTAATATTTCTTCCCCATCCATGGGTGGGGCAGGTAGGACCTTTTATTAAACTATTACAGTTGGAACAGTGTGGTGGACTTAGATGGGCTCAAAGTTGTATATCAGTCAATCCAGTATGCTCCAGCACCAGGGAGCATATGTCTCTGTATTGTCTGAAAGGTGTGCAAGCTATTAGGGACCAGCACCACAGTCCCAAAGTCCAATAGTATCAAAAAGAAAATAGCAGCACCACCAAGAATAAAAGCAAAGAATTTATTGAGCCAACATATGGCTTGTTTCCATTGAGTCATTAAAAATGGAGCCGTAAGCTACCGAAGTTGCCGACAGCTATAAGTAATTTTTTAATTTTTTAGTACCAGTAGTAATGTCATAAACATAAAATTTTCCGTTCGCGAACGGCGAACGCAAATTTCCTCAAATGTTCGCGAACGGGCGAACCGGGCGAACCGCCATAGACTTCAATAGGCAGGCGAATTTTAAAACCCACAGGGACTCTTTCTGGCCACAATAGTGATGGAAAAGTTGTTTCAAGGGGACTAACACCTGGACTGTAGCATGCCGGAGGGGGATCCATGGCAAAACTCCAATGGAAAATTACATAGTTGATGCAGAGTCTTGTTTTAATCCATAAAGGGCATAAATCACCTAACATTCCTAATTTGGAATAACGTGCTTTAAAACATCAGGTATGATGTTGTATCGATCAGGTAGTGTAAGGGTTACGCCCGCTTCACAGTGACAGACCAAACTCCCCATTTAACGCACCACAAACAACCGCAAACAGTCCATTTGCACGACCGCAAACTCCCCATTTGCACAAGGTTGGATACCAAGCTAGCCATGTCCCGTTACTTGTCCTCACTGATGTCATTAAAGGTCTCTTCCTCCACCCAGCCACGTACAACACCAAGGGTCCCCGAAAGGTGACAGCAAGCCCCCAGGGAAGCCTGCTGTGTTTGGTCTTCCACCTCCTCAAAGCCACCTTCCTACTCTGACTCCTCTTCTTCAGACTCCTCTCTCTGCATTGCCTCTCTCTGCGTTATTATAAGGTGTGTTAAGTAGTACTATTCCTATCAGTTTAATCCCTGTTACATCCCCTATCAGGGGACGTGTATATGGCATCGATTTTAGGAACCGGGAGATGGAAAAAGATGCTTGGTCGGTCCTCCTACTTCAAATTTGGGGCACTGCGCATGCAATCTAATGTGCCACCAGATAGGAGTGGTGTGTTAAGTAGTACTATTCTTATAAGTTTAATCCCTGTTACATCCCCTATCAGGGGACGTGTATATGGCATTGATTTTAGGAACTGGGAGATGGAAAAAGATGCTTGGTCGGTCCTCCTACTTCAAATTTGGGGCACTGCGCGTGCAATCTAATGTGCCACCAGATAGGAGTGGTGTGTTAAGTAGTTCTATTCTTATCAGTTTAATCCCTGTTACGTCGCCTATCAGGGGACGTGTATATGGCATCGATTTTAGGAACCGGGAGATGGAAAAAGATGCTTGGTCGGTCCTCCTACTTCAAATTTGGGGCACTGCGCGTGCAATCTAATGTGCCACCAGATAGGAGTGGTGTGTTAAGTAGTTCTATTCTTATCAGTTTAATCCCTGTTACGTCCAATATCAGGGAAGGTCTATATGGCATTGATTTTAGGAACCGGGTGATGGAAAAAGATGCTTGGTCGGTCCTCCTACTTCAAATTTGGGGCACTGCGCCTGCAATCTAATGTGCCACAAGATAAGAGTGGTGTGTTAAGTAGTACTATTCTTATCAGTTTAATCCCTGTTACGTCCCCTATCAGGGGACGTGTATATGGCATTGATTTTAGGAACCGGGAGATGGAAAAAGATGCTTGGTCAGTCCTCCTACTTCAAATTTGGGGCACTGCGCGTGCAATCTAATGTGCCACCAGATAGGAGTGGTGTGTTAAGTAGTACTATTCTTATCAGTTTAATCCCTGTTACGTCCCCTATCAGGGGACGTGCATATGGCATTGATTTTAGGAACTGGGAGATGGAAAAAGATGCTTGGTCGGTCCTCCTACTTCAAATTTGGGGCACTGCGTGTGCAATCTAATGTGCCACCAGATAGGAGTGGTGTGTTAAGTAGTTCTATTCTTATCAGTTTAATCCCTGTCACGTCCCCTATCAGGGGACGTGTATATGGCATCGATTTTAGGAACCGGGAGATGGAAAAAGATGCTTGGTCAGTCCTCCTACTTCAAATTTGGGGCACTGCGCGTGCAATCTAATGTGCCACCAGATAGGAGTGGTGTGTTAAGTAGTTCTATTCTTATCAGTTTAATCCCTGTTACGTCCAATATCAGGGAAGGTCTATATGGCATTGATTTTAGGAACCGGGTGATGGAAAAAGATGCTTGGTCGGTCCTCCTACTTCAAATTTGGGGCACTGCGCCTGCAATCTAATGTGCCACAAGATAGGAGTGGTGTGTTAAGTAGTACTATTCTTATCAGTTTAATCCCTGTTACGTCCCCTATCAGGGGACGTGAATATGGCATCGATTTTAGGAACCGGGAGATGGAAAAAGATGCTTGGTCGGTCCTCCTACTTCAAATTTGGGGAACTGCACGTGCAATCTAATGTGCCACCACATAGGAGTGGTGTGTTAAGTAGTTCTATTCTTATCAGTTTAATCCCTGTTACGTCCCCTATCAGGGGACGTGTATATGGCATTGATTTTAGGAACTGGGAGATGGAAAAAGATGCTTGGTCGGTCCTCCTACTTCAAATTTGGGGCACTGCGCGCGCAATCTAATGTGCCACCAGATAGGAGTGGTGTGTTAAGTAGTTCTATTCTTATCAGTTTAATCCCTGTTACGTCCAATATCAGGGAAGGTCTATATGGCATTGATTTTAGGAACCGGGTGATGGAAAAAGATGCTTGGTCGGTCCTCCTACTTCAAATTTGGGGCACTGCGCCTGCAATCTAATGTGCCACAAGATAAGAGTGGTGTGTTAAGTAGTACTATTCTTATCAGTTTAATCCCTGTTACGTCCCCTATCAGGGGACGTGTATATGGCATTGATTTTAGGAACCGGGAGATGGAAAAAGATGCTTGGTCAGTCCTCCTACTTCAAATTTGGGGCACTGCGCGTGCAATCTAATGTGCCACCAGATAGGAGTGGTGTGTTAAGTAGTACTATTCTTATCAGTTTAATCCCTGTTACGTCCCCTATCAGGGGACGTGCATATGGCATTGATTTTAGGAACTGGGAGATGGAAAAAGATGCTTGGTCGGTCCTCCTACTTCAAATTTGGGGCACTGCGCGTGCAATCTAATGTGCCACCAGATAGGAGTGGTGTGTTAAGTAGTTCTATTCTTATCAGTTTAATCCCTGTCACGTCCCCTATCAGGGGACGTGTATATGGCATCGATTTTAGGAACCGGGAGATGGAAAAAGATGCTTGGTCAGTCCTCCTACTTCAAATTTGGGGCACTGCGCGTGCAATCTAATGTGCCACCAGATAGGAGTGGTGTGTTAAGTAGTTCTATTCTTATCAGTTTAATCCCTGTTACGTCCAATATCAGGGAAGGTCTATATGGCATTGATTTTAGGAACCGGGTGATGGAAAAAGATGCTTGGTCGGTCCTCCTACTTCAAATTTGGGGCACTGCGCCTGCAATCTAATGTGCCACAAGATAGGAGTGGTGTGTTAAGTAGTACTATTCTTATCAGTTTAATCCCTGTTACGTCCCCTATCAGGGGACGTGAATATGGCATCGATTTTAGGAACCGGGAGATGGAAAAAGATGCTTGGTCGGTCCTCCTACTTCAAATTTGGGGAACTGCACGTGCAATCTAATGTGCCACCACATAGGAGTGGTGTGTTAAGTAGTTCTATTCTTATCAGTTTAATCCCTGTTACGTCCCCTATCAGGGGACGTGTATATGGCATTGATTTTAGGAACTGGGAGATGGAAAAAGATGCTTGGTCGGTCCTCCTACTTCAAATTTGGGGCACTGCGCGCGCAATCTAATGTGCCACCAGATAGGAGTGGTGTGTTAAGTAGTTCTATTCTTATCAGTTTAATCCCTGTTACGTCCCCTATCAGGGGACGTGTATATGGCATCGATTTTAGGAACCGGGAGATGGAAAAAGATGATTGGTCAGTCCTCCTACTTCAAATTTGGGGCACTGCGCGTGCAATCTAATGTGCCACCAGATAGGAGTGGTGTGTTAAGTAGTACTATTCTTATCAGTTTAATCCCTGTTACGTCCCCTATCAGGGGACGTGTATATGGCATTGATTTTAGGAACTGGGAGATGGAAAAAGATGCTTGGTCGGTCCTCCTACTTCAAATTTGGGGCACTGCGCGCGCAATCTAATGTGCCACCAGATAGGAGTGGTGTGTTAAGTAGTTCTATTCTTATCAGTTTAATACCTGTTACGTCCACCTATCAGGGGACGTGTATATGGCATCGATTTTAGGAACCGGGAGATGGAAAAAGATGCTTGGTCGGTCCTCCTACTTCAAATTTGGGGAACTGCACGTGCAATCTAATGTGCCACCACATAGGAGTGGTGTGTTAAGTAGTTCTATTCTTATCAGTTTAATCCCTGTTACGTCCCCTATCAGGGGACGTGTATATGGCATCGATTTTAGGAACCGGGAGATGGAAAAAGATGCTTGGTCGGACCTCCTACATCAAATTTGGGGCACTGTGCATGCAATCTAATGTGCCACCAGATAGGAGTGGTGTGTTAAGTAGTTCTATTCTTATCAGTTTAATCCCTGTTACGTCCCCTATCAGGGGACGTGTATATGGCATCGATTTTAGGAACCGGGAGATGGAAAAAGATGCTTGGTCGGTCCTCCTACTTTTTAAATGTACACTACTGTTACACCAGATATGAGTTGCACTGGTGTGACACTGTGCCCTGGCAGGCAAACACTGAAACGCACACGTGTGAAGGAAACTGACTGCTATTATTTCACAGTCAAAAAAGTGTTTTTTTTTTTTAAATGTACACTACTGTTACAACAGATATGAGTTGCACTGGTGTGACACTGTGCCCTGGCAGGCAGGCAATGAAACGCACATGTGTGAAGGAAACTGACTGCTATTATTTCACAGTCAAAAAAGTGTTGTTTTTTTTTTAAATGTACACTACTGTTACAACAGATATGAGTGGTGGCACTGGTGTGACACTGTGCCCTGGCAGGCACTGAAACACACACGTGTGAAGGAAACTGACTGCTATTATTTCACAGTCAAAAAAGTGTTGTTTTTTTTAAATGTACACTACTGTTACAACAGATATGAGTTGCACTGGTGTGACACTGTGCCCTGGCAGGCAGGCACTGAAACGCACACCTGTGAAGGAAACTGACTGCTATTATTTCACAGTCAAAAAAGTGTTTGTTTTTTTAAATGTACACTACTGTTACACCAGATATGAGTTGCACTGGTGTGACACTGTGCCCTGGCAGGCAGGCACTGAAACGCACACGTGTGAAGGAAACTGACTGCTATTATTTCACAGTCAAAAAAGTGTTGTTTTTTTTAAATGTACACTATTGTTACAACTGATATGAGTGGTGGCACTGGTGTGACACTGTGCCCTGGCAGGCAGGCAGGCAGGCAGGCAGGCAGGCACTGAAACGCACTCGTGTGAAGGAAACTGACAGGGGACGTGTATATGGCATCGATTTTAGGAACCGGGAGATGGAAAAAGATGCTTGGTCAGTCCTCCTACTTCAAATTTGGGGCACTGCGCGTGCAATCTAATGTGCCACCAGATAGGAGTGGTGTGTTAAGTAGTTCTATTCTTATCAGTTTAATCCCTGTTACGTCCAATATCAGGGAAGGTCTATATGGCATTGATTTTAGGAACCGGGTGATGGAAAAAGATGCTTGGTCGGTCCTCCTACTTCAAATTTGGGGCACTGCGCCTGCAATCTAATGTGCCACAAGATAGGAGTGGTGTGTTAAGTAGTACTATTCTTCTCAGTTTAATCCCTGTTACGTCCCCTATCAGGGGACGTGAATATGGCATCGATTTTAGGAACCGGGAGATGGAAAAAGATGCTTGGTCGGTCCTCCTACTTCAAATTTGGGGAACTGCACGTGCAATCTAATGTGCCACCACATAGGAGTGGTGTGTTAAGTAGTTCTATTCTTATCAGTTTAATCCCTGTTACGTCCCCTATCAGGGGACGTGTATATGGCATTGATTTTAGGAACTGGGAGATGGAAAAAGATGCTTGGTCGGTCCTCCTACTTCAAATTTGGGGCACTGCGCGCGCAATCTAATGTGCCACCAGATAGGAGTGGTGTGTTAAGTAGTTCTATTCTTATCAGTTTAATCCCTGTTACGTCCCCTATCAGGGGACGTGTATATGGCATCGATTTTAGGAACCGGGAGATGGAAAAAGATGCTTGGTCGGTCCTCCTACTTCAAATTTGGGGCACTGCGCGTGCAATCTAATGTGCCACCAGATAGGAGTGGTGTGTTAAGTAGTTCTATTCTTATCAGTTTAATCCCTGTTACGTCCAATATCAGGGAAGGTCTATATGGCATTGATTTTAGGAACCGGGTGATGGAAAAAGATGCTTGGTCGGTCCTCCTACTTCAAATTTGGGGCACTGCGCCTGCAATCTAATGTGCCACAAGATAAGAGTGGTGTGTTAAGTAGTACTATTCTTATCAGTTTAATCCCTGTTACGTCCCCTATCAGGGGACGTGTATATGGCATTGATTTTAGGAACCGGGAGATGGAAAAAGATGCTTGGTCAGTCCTCCTACTTCAAATTTGGGGCACTGCGCGTGCAATCTAATGTGCCACCAGATAGGAGTGGTGTGTTAAGTAGTACTATTCTTATCAGTTTAATCCCTGTTACGTCCCCTATCAGGGGACGTGCATATGGCATTGATTTTAGGAACTGGGAGATGGAAAAAGATGCTTGGTCGGTCCTCCTACTTCAAATTTGGGGCACTGCGTGTGCAATCTAATGTGCCACCAGATAGGAGTGGTGTGTTAAGTAGTTCTATTCTTATCAGTTTAATCCCTGTTACGTCCCCTATCAGGGGACGTGTATATGGCATTGATTTTAGGAACTGGGAGATGGAAAAAGATGCTTGGTCGGTCCTCCTACTTCAAATTTGGGGCACTGCGCGCGCAATCTAATGTGCCACCAGATAGGAGTGGTGTGTTAAGTAGTTCTATTCTTATCAGTTTAATCCCTGTTACGTCCCCTATCAGGGGACGTGTATATGGCATCGATTTTAGGAACCGGGAGATGGAAAAAGATGCTTGGTCGGTCCTCCTACTTCAAATTTGGGGCACTGCGCGTGCAATCTAATGTGCCACCAGATAGGAGTGGTGTGTTAAGTAGTTCTATTCTTATCAGTTTAATCCCTGTTACGTCCAATATCAGGGAAGGTCTATATGGCATTGATTTTAGGAACCGGGTGATGGAAAAAGATGCTTGGTCGGTCCTCCTACTTCAAATTTGGGGCACTGCGCCTGCAATCTAATGTGCCACAAGATAAGAGTGGTGTGTTAAGTAGTACTATTCTTATCAGTTTAATCCCTGTTACGTCCCCTATCAGGGGACGTGTATATGGCATTGATTTTAGGAACCGGGAGATGGAAAAAGATGCTTGGTCAGTCCTCCTACTTCAAATTTGGGGCACTGCGCGTGCAATCTAATGTGCCACCAGATAGGAGTGGTGTGTTAAGTAGTACTATTCTTATCAGTTTAATCCCTGTTACGTCCCCTATCAGGGGACGTGCATATGGCATTGATTTTAGGAACTGGGAGATGGAAAAAGATGCTTGGTCGGTCCTCCTACTTCAAATTTGGGGCACTGCGTGTGCAATCTAATGTGCCACCAGATAGGAGTGGTGTGTTAAGTAGTTCTATTCTTATCAGTTTAATCCCTGTCACGTCCCCTATCAGGGGACGTGTATATGGCATCGATTTTAGGAACCGGGAGATGGAAAAAGATGCTTGGTCAGTCCTCCTACTTCAAATTTGGGGCACTGCGCGTGCAATCTAATGTGCCACCAGATAGGAGTGGTGTGTTAAGTAGTTCTATTCTTATCAGTTTAATCCCTGTTACGTCCAATATCAGGGAAGGTCTATATGGCATTGATTTTAGGAACCGGGTGATGGAAAAAGATGCTTGGTCGGTCCTCCTACTTCAAATTTGGGGCACTGCGCCTGCAATCTAATGTGCCACAAGATAGGAGTGGTGTGTTAAGTAGTACTATTCTTATCAGTTTAATCCCTGTTACGTCCCCTATCAGGGGACGTGAATATGGCATCGATTTTAGGAACCGGGAGATGGAAAAAGATGCTTGGTCGGTCCTCCTACTTCAAATTTGGGGAACTGCACGTGCAATCTAATGTGCCACCACATAGGAGTGGTGTGTTAAGTAGTTCTATTCTTATCAGTTTAATCCCTGTTACGTCCCCTATCAGGGGACGTGTATATGGCATTGATTTTAGGAACTGGGAGATGGAAAAAGATGCTTGGTCGGTCCTCCTACTTCAAATTTGGGGCACTGCGCGCGCAATCTAATGTGCCACCAGATAGGAGTGGTGTGTTAAGTAGTTCTATTCTTATCAGTTTAATCCCTGTTACGTCCCCTATCAGGGGACGTGTATATGGCATTGATTTTAGGAACTGGGAGATGGAAAAAGATGCTTGGTCGGTCCTCCTACTTTAAATTTGGGGCACTGCGCGCGCAATCTAATGTGCCACCAGATAGGAGTGGTGTGTTAAGTAGTTCTATTCTTATCAGTTTAATACCTGTTACGTCCACCTATCAGGGGACGTGTATATGGCATCGATTTTAGGAACCGGGAGATGGAAAAAGATGCTTGGTCGGTCCTCCTACTTCAAATTTGGGGAACTGCACGTGCAATCTAATGTGCCACCACATAGGAGTGGTGTGTTAAGTAGTTCTATTCTTATCAGTTTAATCCCTGTTACGTCCCCTATCAGGGGACGTGTATATGGCATCGATTTTAGGAACCGGGAGATGGAAAAAGATGCTTGGTCGGACCTCCTACATCAAATTTGGGGCACTGTGCATGCAATCTAATGTGCCACCAGATAGGAGTGGTGTGTTAAGTAGTTCTATTCTTATCAGTTTAATCCCTGTTACGTCCCCTATCAGGGGACGTGTATATGGCATCGATTTTAGGAACCGGGAGATGGAAAAAGATGCTTGGTCGGTCCTCCTACTTTTTAAATGTACACTACTGTTACACCAGATATGAGTTGCACTGGTGTGACACTGTGCCCTGGCAGGCAAACACTGAAACGCACACGTGTGAAGGAAACTGACTGCTATTATTTCACAGTCAAAAAAGTGTTTGTTTTTTTAAATGTACACTACTGTTACAACAGATATGAGTGGTGGCACTGGTGTGACACTGTGCCCTGGCAGGCACTGAAACACACACGTGTGAAGGAAACTGACTGCTATTATTTCACAGTCAAAAAAGTGTTGTTTTTTTTAAATGTACACTACTGTTACAACAGATATGAGTTGCACTGGTGTGACACTGTGCCCTGGCAGGCAGGCACTGAAACGCACACCTGTGAAGGAAACTGACTGCTATTATTTCACAGTCAAAAAAGTGTTTGTTTTTTTAAATGTACACTACTGTTACACCAGATATGAGTTGCACTGGTGTGACACTGTGCCCTGGCAGGCAGGCACTGAAACGCACACGTGTGAAGGAAACTGACTGCTATTATTTCACAGTCAAAAAAGTGTTGTTTTTTTTAAATGTACACTATTGTTACAACTGATATGAGTGGTGGCACTGGTGTGACACTGTGCCCTGGCAGGCAGGCAGGCAGGCAGGCAGGCACTGAAACGCACTCGTGTGAAGGAAACTGACTGCTATTATTTCACAGTCAAAAAAGTGTTTTTTTTTTTTTTAAATGCACACTACTGTTACACCAGATATGAGTTGCACTGGTGTGACACTGTGCCCTGGCAGGCAGGCACTGAAACGCACACATGTGAAGGAAACTGACTGCTATTATTTCACAGTCAAAAAAGTGTTGTTTTTTTTAAATGCACACTACTGTTACACCAGATATGAGTTGAACTGGTGTGACACTGTGCCCTGGCAGGCAGACACTGAAACGCACACGTGTGAAGGAAACTGACTGCTATTATTTCACTGTGAAAAAAGTGTTGTTTTTTTTAAATGTACACTACTGTTACAACAGATATGAGTGGTGGCACTGGTGTGACACTGTGTCCTGGCAGGCAGGCACTGAAACGCACACGTGTGAAGGAAACTGACTGCTATTATTTCACAGTCAAAAAAGTGTTGTTTTTTTTAAATGTACACTACTGTTACACCAGATATGAGTTGCACTGGGGTGACACTGTGCCCTGGCAGGCAGGCACTGAAACACACACGTGTGAAGGAAGCTGACTGCTATTATTTCACAGTCAAAAAAGTGTTTTTTTTTTTTTTTAATGTACACTACTGTTACAACAGATATGAGTGCTGGCACTGGTGTGACACTGTGCCCTGGCAGGCACTGAAACACACACGTGTGAAGGAAACTGACTGCTATTATTTCACAGTCAAAAAAGTGTTGTTTTTTTTAAATGTACACTACTGTTACAACAGATATGAGTGGCGGCACTGGTGTGACACTGTGCCCTGGCAGGCAGGCACTGAAACGCACACGTGTGAAGGAAACTGACTGCTATTATTTCACAGTCAAAAAAGTGTTGTTTTTTTTAAATGTACACTACTGTTACACCAGATATGAGTTGCACTGGTGTGACACTGTGCCCTGGCAGGCAGGCACTGAAACGCACACTGGTGAAGGAAACTGACTGCTATTATTTCACAGTCAAAAAAGTGTTTTTTTTTTTTTAAATGTACACTACTGTTACAACAGATATGAGTGGTGGCACTGGTGTGACACTGTGCCCTGGCAGGCACTGAAACACACACGTGTGAAGGAAACTGACTGCTATTATTTCACAGTCAAAAAAGTGTTTTTTTTTTTTAAATGTACACTACTGTTACAACAGATATGAGTTGCACTGGTGTGACACTGTGCCCTGGCAGGCAGGCACTGAAACACACACCTGTGAAGGAAACTGACTGCTATTATTTCACAGTCAAAAAAGTGTTGTTTTTTTTAAATGTACACTACTGTTACAACAGATATGAGTGGTGGCACTGGTGTGACACTGTGCCCTGGCAGGCACTGAAACACACACGTGTGAAGGAAACTGACTGCTATTATTTCACAGTCAAAAAGTGTTGTTTTTTTTTAAATGTACACTACTGTTACAACAGATATGAGTGGTGGCACTGGTGTGACACTGTGCCCTGGCAGGCACTGAAACACACACGTGTGAAGGAAACTGCCTGCTATTATTTCACAGTCAAAAAAGTGTTGTTGTTTTTTAAATGTACACTACTGTTATACCAGATATGAGTTGCACTGGGTTGACACTGTGCCCTGGCAGGCAGGCACTGAAATGCACACGTGTGAAGGAAACTGACTGCTATTATTTAACACAGTCAAAAAAGTGTTGTTTTTTTTAAATGTACACTACTGTTACACCAGATATGAGTTGCACTGGAGGGACACTGTGCCCTGGCAGGCAGGCACTGAAACGCACACGTGTGAAGGAAACTGACTGCTATTATTTCACAGTAAAAAAAGTGTTGTTTTTTTTAAAATGTACACTACTGTTACAACAGATTTGAGTGGTGGCACTGGGGTGACACTGTGCCCTGGCAGACCTTCACCTAACCCCCCTGGTGATCTGGGTATAACAGCTTTGTAAGCTGTCTTGTCCCTTCCCCACTAAGTACCACAAAGCTTTTAATTTATGGCCATTGCTACATTTGGGGATCAAAATCCTATGATCGGAATAGTAAGCTAAATTACCGCAAAAACATTACTAATATGGCGGCGCTAGACGCATGGGAGAAACGCATACAAATCCTTCTGGTTCTGGATCAACAGTTCTGGGAGCTAAAACAAAGCCTGCAAAAAATGCTATATTCGCAGACCCAAGACCAGATAATACTGTTGAATTCTAACAATTTAATCACTCCAAGATCCTATTCCTTTGCTTGTGATCAGAAGGTTATAGATGGGCTGTCTTTGCAGCAAACAGAGAGCCTGCAAACACCACCCACTATACCAAGCATTCCACAAACTGAAAGCAAAGCAGTGGATGTGAACCAACCCCACATCATCAAGGAGGAAAGTGCTATGGAAGGTAAAAACAGTGTTTACCCCACTGGGAGATCCGCAACAACAGGGCTTAACATGCCGAAAGTGCGCTTATGCGCTGCTGGACAGATCATCTTTAGCACAATGTTGGATTGTTTGTTCTCAACGCATGGCTACATCGCAATGTTCGTTATACTGCTGTTTAATAAGTGAGATAAAGAGAGTAACTGTTTTATGTATATACTATTAGCTGGATAGTACAGCAAGTATAAGATAAAGAAGAATTAATGCAAATTATTGCATTGGCACTATGTATATACATAGAGTTTCTTTTTGGCTATACAAAAGAGCTTCAAAGAGAAGATCATGATAATACTATTTACCTCCATATACACCATGCAAATTTCTCTTCACATCCTCAGAGAAACAGCTTAATGACTTATTAGATAGTGTTTTTGAAGGGAGCTTATATCTCCAGCCTCTGTCCCACACTACATATATTAAGGTAACACATTAGTATGTTTTACGTCCTAATTGCACATTGATTATTGGTTCATCGGTCTCAAACTGTTCACAGATTCCTGTGCTGACTGATGTTATATACTTGATGTTAAGTATTGTTTGTATTATTATGTCCTCTATTAGCATGTAGCCCCATATATATATATATGTATGTATATATGTATATATATATATATTTCAGATAAAGCATGTAGGATCCTTACACATCAGTACATGAGTACACTGTGGTTATCTATCTAGTAGTTCTTGGTGCCTAAGTTAATAGTTAAGTTACATTTATATAATTTACTATACACAAACCTGTTTGTTTTTTACATCAAAGCTCCTGCTACATATATATACAACTATAATACCATCTACCTACTTATCCATACTAGTTAATACTACAAATAAAAGGATATAATGTTCACTACCACATAGGTAACGTCAAGCATTACTTACACTACTATATATGTTCCCTACTAGCCTGTATCCCCACATGTATTCTAGCTAAACCATGATGGGCCTTTACATGTCATAATATATATATATATATATATATATATATATATATATATATATATATATATACACTGTTTAAGTTATTTAAAGTTAAAAAATAGGTTTGATATGAGACCCAAAAGTGTTTTCCTTTATTTCAGGATAATTTCCATTATTAGATTCATATTATATTACTATTAGGTCCAAAAGCGGCCTCTCGAGTATACTGGAAATCTTACATATTGACTGGCAAGCAATCTTATTATAGTATACTGGAACTCTTTTCTTATGTTTTTTTCTTCTGGATTTTCTGTATACAATCTATAAGGGAATGTATCTGATATTGTCCTTGGCTTTATGTATCCTTTTGTTTGTACGCCATCTTATAAACCTCAATAAAAAAATAAAAAATTCTAACATTGATTTAAAAATAAAACCTAAAATTAAATTACAATAATTAAATATAAAGTTACAAAAAATAAATAAAGTATAAAATTACAGAATAAAAATAAAACAAATTATTAAAAATTAAAAAATTAAACTTAATCTAATACCCCTATAAAAATAAAAAAGCCCCCCAAAATAAAAACACCCCCTAATCTAAGACTAAACTACCAATAGCCCTTAAAAGGGCCTTTTGTAGGGCATTGCCCTAAAGCGATCAGCTCTTTTACCTAAAAATGCAAATTAACCCCTAACAGTAAACTCCCCAACCCACCAAACCCCCCCAAATAAAAATACCTAACACTAAAAAAAAAAACTAAGCTACCCATTGCCCCTAAAGGGGCATTTGTATGGGCATTGCCCTTAAAAGGGCTATCAGCTCTTTTGCAGCCCATTAAAATAACAAAGGCTGAGGGGCGTGTCCTGGCTAGGACCCAAGATGGCTGCTGAACTGGGAGCTCTGTGAATTAGATTTACCATCCGCCTTGTACTCTAAATAATCTGCAACCATCCAGTATGTTCTTATGCTCTATGATATAGTGGACACTGTGCTGACCTGGATTATATAATTATTGGACATAACAGGACTTCTCAGGCTGAGCCGTTGAGATTCTCTGGAGGCTCCTGAGGAGAGAGATCTCAGCACCCCCCTGGGAAACCGGGTAAGCAGAGAGAACCAAGTTTCTCTGCATTGAAGACGTAACATAGTTGACAATATGGAGGAAATGTATATATACAGTACATACAAGCCCTATTTAAGGATTACGAGAATAACATAATACACAGATTTGAGCACCTACAGGCCCTAATGGAACATACAGCAGAAAACAAGAAGGCTTCTGAACCTGCGAAATTGGTGAACATGTGACTCATATCCCAGTGTCATGACACCCACATGTGCTCCGGCCTGATGCATGAGGAGGGCAGTTTTATATGTCCCCTGATGGGTATTCATGGGAAGCCCTCTCATTTTTCCCTCATTAGTCCCTGCACAGGGGGAAGCGGCCGGCCCTCTGGTGTAGAGATGGGAAGTTCGGTTCATCTAGATGAATCGGTTCATTTTGGACGGTTCGTTTAAGTGAACCGGTTCATGAACCGATTCATCAGTTCACTTACTGAACATGTGATGCGGGTGAGTCAGAGCTGCAGATTCTCTTCTTACTGTTGCTCTGCCTGATGAATCGCAAATCCGAATCCTCCTGAATCGTTTAGATGCATGATTACTGAGTCACTGTCTATTCGATTGTATAACATGAGCATTTTTTTTGTTTGTGTGTGTTTGCCATGACAAATGAATCACCTCTGATATATTGTATAGTAAAATACAAGAAGTGCACAGAAATGATAGAGGATTACTGCACAGGCATATGTGTGCTTAAATGATAAGAAATTTATGTTATATATCCCTCTTTATATACATACCATAAGTCTAATACATTAAAATATATTAACATAATATAGATAGATCATAATTCACACTGTTATAAATAGCAAGCACTGGGAAGGGAGGGTAAATTATATAGCAGCATCCATTATACGTTTTTCAGTTTCAGTTAAAATAAAAGAAAGTGCTTTTGAATCAGTGTACAGAATCGTGTACTGTTAAATGATTCATTGCAATGGAGTTATGCAAAGGAGTTAGTTAACAGTACACTGATTCGTTTGCAAACAGTTCACTTCTTGAGTCACCAGCAGCACTGGTAATATGATCCTAGAGTGAGGATGTCTGATTCTGCTGAGTGATTCATTGCAAAAGGATGAGTTAGCAGAGGCAGAACTCACTCTAGGATCGTATTACCAGTGCTTCTTCAGACTCAGGAAGTGAACTGTTTGCAAACGAATCAGTTCATTCTGGTGAACTGATTCACACAGTTCAGTGAAAAGAACCAGTTCAAAAGAATGATTAGTTCACGAACTGGACATCACTACTCTGGTGCCGGAAACAGGACTCATATGTTGGCGGGAAGCAAATATCTTCATTAGCGACACAGAGATAAAGAACAGGGGGTCCAATATTGTGATATCCCTTTAAGGGCTATCCCCTCCCATCTCATTATCCTCCCTTTATTAGGCAAGTTCTATCAAACAGTCCTTGCCTGAAGATTGAAGTTAATCAACCACTTCTTGTTGCTCATACTTTTTTCCTATCAAGTCATTATCTACTTTTCTCTACGCTTCTTACTTCCTGAAGTCTTGGATTATTTCCCTTCCAGAGACCTACCATCATCCGGATCAGATTCATACGCATCCGGATCTACTTGCCTCCGCGTCCCGGAACTAAGCCGCACACACGCCACGCTGATTCCTAACAGCAGTCACATCTCAGCTCTCCTCTCACAATCTGGTTACCGGTATCGTATGCTGCATTATTACACACTGCCTGTACTTGAAATAAGACTGTCTTATCTGTGCTTGTAATTTATCTGAATTACCAATTGCCTAAACCGGATCAGTCTGAACTTATTATTCAGATGTTATTTTGGTTAACTCCGTTATAGTGCATTATGAGACTTGCCACTTAAAGCTTCTATCAAGTTAACCATTAAATCTCTGCCTTCCTTTGTAAGATTGAATGACTGATATTTGTACTTATTTTAGTGTGATTGAGTGTGTGTGCGTGAAGATTGAAGGTTACTACTTTGAACTCAAGATTTGTACTAAGACTCACTACAGAGCGACTTCACTACTTAATTCTTACTAGAGTTTCTAACTCCAACTTTATCAAGTCATTTCACTTCAGTTAAAGATTTCATATAAATGACTCACATTGTCTATTCAGGTAATTTTAAGTTGTAATTACTTGCTTAGTACAAAAAAGAGCAACATACCTTTATTTTAAAGGAAATATCTCTGAATCTAAACTGAGACAGAATCTTCAGGCCTGTAAAAGTTTAGGGGAAATCTTGTATACATATTATAAGATGGATCCCCAGGAAGTAAAAAATCAATTAACCAATGTTTTTCAGAAACTTGATTATTTAAACAAAGGGTTAACTGAGGTACAAGCAGAAATGGTAGCATTAAGATCCTTAGTTAAAGAATGTATTCCTACAAAAACTACTTACTACCCTGAACCGCATATACAATACCCTCAACCCTTCTCTGGCAAACGTAACGAGTTTAGAGATTTTAAAAATGCATGTCATCTGCTATTCTCTTTACGCCCACGTACCTATCATTCAGAAAGAATTAAGGTGTGCACCACCATTTCATTTCTGCAAGGGGAACCCAGATCTTGGGCCAATAGGTTCTTTGAAACTAATAATCCAATCCTAGACTCATTACAGGAATTCTTCCTCGCCATGGCAAATTTATATGAGGATGCCAACACCCAGATTACTGCAGAAACTAAACTCCGCTCTTTAAAACAGGGAAAACGTACTGTTGAGGAATATACTACCGAATTTCAAATGTGGTCAAATGACTCTCAATGGAATGAAATTGCTTTAAAAAATCAATTTCGTTTAGGACTCTCGGAAAATTTAAAGGATGAACTCTCTAGGTTAGAGGTTCCTGAAACCCTCTCTGGTTTAATCAAATTAAGTACTACCTTGGACCACAGGCTTCGTGAAAGAACAGCAGAAAGAACAGGTTATGACGTTATACCTAAACGTTACTCCATGTATACTCCAACTTCTGAAAGATCGCCAGCTCCTAGTACACCTATGGAAATAGGGGTCATCAAGGGTCCTCTCACCCCGGAGGAGAAAACCAGGAGACGATTGGAGAAATTATGTCTCTACTGTGCTCACAAGGAGCATACAGTTGCTACATGTCCAATACTCCTCAAACAAAAGAAGGGTAAGCAAGCTCATAATTCTCAATTGTGCCATATAAGCTCGGACACACAAATGACTATATTTTTTTCCTTACAGTGAGATCAGAGAAACATACAAGCCACAGCTTTGATTGACTCAGGGGCTTCTGGAAACTATATTGATAGTACCTTTGTTAAAAAATAATAAAATTCCATATGTGTGTAAAGCAAAACCTGTTTTTGTCAAATTGATAGATGGATCTCTTACACAACATGGTCCTATCACTCACCACACCATACCTTTACTCATAACAACTAAAGACGGACATACTGAATATATCACATTTGATTTAATTCCTATTTCATTACACAGCTTCATTTTTGGGTATACATGGTTACAGAAACATAACCCTACCATAGACTGGACACTTAATGACTTAAAATTAGATTCGCCTTACTGTCTAAAGACTTGTTATCCTCACTGTACAATATCTGTATTGGAGAATGGTATACCCAAACCTTATCAGGACTTGGCAGAGGTCTTTAACATGAAAGAGGCAGAAAATCTGCCTCCTCATAGGGAATTTGACTGTCCCATAGATTTGATACCTAATAGTCAAATTCCACACGGAAAGATATATCCGTTATCTCAAAATGAATTATCTTTTGTAAGGTCGTATTTAGATGATAACCTTCATAAAGGTTTCATCTCACATTCAACCTCTCCTGCAGCAGCAGGTATGTTTCTCGTGAAAAACAAGGATGGAACCATACGTCCCATCATAGATTACAGAGCGTTAAACAACATAACAGTAAAAAACAGATACCCACTTCCGCTTATACCTGAGCTTCTTGAACGGTTACATGGCGCTACCATTTATTCTAAACTCGATTTGAAAGGAGCCTATAATCTCATACGCATCAAACAGGGTAACGAATGGAAGACCGCTTTTCGGACCCGTTATGGTTTGTACCAGTATAATGTCATGCCATTTGGGTTAAGTAATGCACCCGCTACCTTTCAACATTTTATTAACGAGGTTTTCCGTGACCTAATAGATGTATGTGTTATAATATATTTAGACGACATTCTGATCTATTCCAAAAACATACAAGAACATGAAAAACACGTCCGTTGGGTACTTACTCGATTGAAGGAACATAAATTATATGCTAAACTTGAGAAATGTTCCTTTCATGTACAAGAGATCAAATTTTTAGGTTATATCATAAAACCTGACAGAATACAAATGGATCCAGAAAAAATAAATGCAATTATAAATTGGCCAGTGCCAAATACTGTAAAAGCCTTACAAAGATTCATTGGTTTTGCAAATTTTTACCGTAAATTTATTGCAAATTTCTCAATGATTGTGAAACCGTTAACATATTTAACTAGTAAAAAACAGAAATATAAATGGACAGAAGAAGCACAGTTATCTTTTAATACACTAAAGAAACAATTTACTTCAGCACCTGTACTTGCATTACCTGACTTTAACTCTCAATTTATCCTCGAAGTAGACGCCTCCAATACGGGAATAGGAGCAATTCTTTCACAGAAAAACAAAGAAAAGACAGAGACACATCCTATAGCTTTTTATTCTAGAATGTTAACGTCCGCTGAGAGTAATTACAGCATTGGTGATAAAGAGCTACTTGCAATAAAATGTTCTTTAGAACAATGGAGACACCTACTTGAAGGATCCAGTCATCCATTCCTGATCTATACAGATCATAAAAACCTTGAGTACTTGAAATCGAGTAAAACTCTCACTTCAAGACAAGCTCGATGGTCTATATTCTTAGACCGATTCAATTTCCTTATAAGTTACAAACCAGGAAGTTTAAATGTTAAGGCTGATGCCTTATCCAGAGTATACGAAAAACAACTTTCAGATAACTTAGATTCTATTATACCTAAAGAAAAATTCATAGGAGTTCTAACTGCTATAGAAAAAGAAATCTTAGAAGTTCAACAAAGTGATTGCAATAAATCACCATCTTGTAAAGAAGACCTAAAGACAGGTCTATATTACCACAAATCAAAACTATTCATTCCTGAATCCCTCAGGAAATCAATCCTTAAACAAACCCATGATGGTACTCTATTCGGACATCCTGGTATCAAAAAGACAACCGAATTAACTAGAAGACATTTCTGGTGGCCTAAGATGAACCACACAGTCTACGAATACGTATTGCATTGTGACATATGCGCTCAAAATAAAGTAGAACATAAAAGACCAATAGGATTTCTTACACCTCTGCCAATCCCAGATAAACCCTGGAGTACCATATCTATGGATTTTATTGTTGACCTCCCGAGTTCCCAACAAAATACAACAATCCTTGTAGTTATAGATCATTTGAGACATTTAGCTCATTTCATACCACTAAAGGGGTTACCATCAGCTTTAACAACAGCAACAGCATTCCTAGATTCTATAGTAAAATTACATGGCTTACCCACCACTATTATCACTGACAGAGGATCACAATTCACCTCATCATTCTGGAAATCTTTATGCAAACTTTTAAAAGTTGATTCAAGATATTCCACAGCATTTCACCCACAGACCAACGGTTTAACTGAGAGGATAAACCAAACCTTGGAACAATACTTAAGATGTTTCATCACTCATTTACAAGATGATTGGAAATATTATCTTCCAATGGCGGAATTCTCATACAATAATTCCCTATCAGCATCTATTAAAATGACACCCTTTTATGCCACCTACGGCTATAACCCAAATACCATCTCACTTTCTATGACTGAAGTTAGTTCACCTTGTGCTCAACAATTCACATCCAATCTACAGGACAGATTAGATATGCTAAAATCTCATCTGTCAAACGCAAAGGCATATCAAAAAAGATACTATGATCAACATCATAGATTGAGTCCACAATATGAAATTGGAGACAAAGTTTTATTATCTACTAAAAACCTCAAGTTACAGGTTCCTTGTAAAAAATTGGCCAATCAATTTCTTGGACCTTTTGAGATTGATAAGATTTTAAACCCCAATGCTATTAGATTGGTTCTACCCGAGTCTTACAAAATACATCCCACGTTCCATGTATCACTACTCAAGCCGTATAACGTTGATTCCATCAATACGCCTCAACTCGGACCACCTCCTATTCTAGTTAATGACCAGGAGGAATTTGAGGTTCAATTTATTCTTGATTCCAGAATACGTCGGGGTAAACTGGAATATCTTGTGAAATGGAAGGGTTATGGTCCCGAGGATAATTCCTGGCAACTTTTTTCGGATATTCATGCTCCCCGACTGATTAAAAAGTTTCATCTCAGGTATCCTTGGAAGCCTCAGTTGGAATCCCCTGGGGTGATCCCTTGACAGGGGGGAAATGTGATATCCCTTTAAGGGCTATCCCCTCCCATCTCATTATCCTCCCTTTATTAGGCAAGTTCTATCAAACAGTCCTTGCCTGAAGATTGAAGTTAATCAACCACTTCTTGTTGCTCATACTTTTTTCCTATCAGGTCATTATCTACTTTTGTCTACGCTTCTTACTTCCTGAAGTCTTGGATTATTTCCCTTCCAGAGACCTACCATCATCCGGATCAGATTCATACGCATCCGGATCTACTTGCCTCCGCGTCCCGGAACTAAGCCGCACACACGCCACGCTGATTCCTAACAGCGGTCACATCTCAGCTCTCCTCTCACAATCTGGTTACCGGTATCGTATGCTGCATTATTACACACTGCCTGTACTTGAAATAAGACTGTCTTATCTGTGCTTGTAATTTATCTGAATTACCAATTGCCTAAACCGGATCAGTCTGAACTTATTATTCAGATGTTATTTTGGTTAACTCCGTTATAGTGCATTATGAGACTTGCCACTTAAAGCTTCTATCAAGTTAACCATTAAATCTCTGCCTTCCTTTGTAAGATTGAATGACTGATATTTGTACATATTTTAGTGTGATTGAGTGTGTGTGCGTGAAGATTGAAGGTTACTACTTTGAACTCAAGATTTGTACTAAGACTTACTACAGAGCGACTTCACTACTTAATTCTTACTAGAGTTTCTAACTCCAACTTTATCAAGTCATTTCACTTCAGTTAAAGATTTCATATAAATGACTCACATTGTCTATTCAGGTAATTTTAAGTTGTAATTACTTGCTTAGTACAAAAAAGAGCAACATACCTTTATTTTAAAGGAAATATCTCTGAATCTAAACTGAGACATAACACATATCCAGAAGATGGATGCTCGTGTGTGTGCTCCTAGACCCCAGCTTTATCAGAGCTTACCTGTGGCACTTCATGATCAGTCTGGCACCATCGAGGGGTCAGAAGAGGGCTCCGGTTTGGACCTGCTGCAAGCCAGTATCATTCAGACCTGAAACACTATTGCGCGAGCGGAGTCTCACCGGAACATCAAATTAGAAGATAGCTGTTCAGAACAGGCATTGGAGTTGTCCGCCGACAGACCCGCTAGAACCCAGATTGTGGAAAAGTCTCATTGACTCGAGTTGGAGTGGGTTAGAGGTAATGAGTGGACTCGGCACTACAGGACTTCTAAAAATTAGGAGAGTCTGCTGGACATTCTACAAGGCTTATTTGTGTGAACATTCTCAGTGATACTACCATTGCATAGTGGTCCTTGCTCATATTATTTAATGATGATATATATGTCTGATTCATGTGTCCCATTGTGCAAGCGTATTCCAGTTCCACATTTGCTATAAGGGATAAGAGTGCTGGGCTACCTATTTCTCTTTGTTGACTACGCGTTACTTATAAGTACTTATAAGTAAAATGCCTACACAGTTAAAGTAATTCCATAAGATTATGTATTATGCAATATGTGTACTCAAGCTTGTCTCCCATACTGTTTGCTCACTGCTGTTTGTTGCTCCTGATGCAAGTTTATATATGTATAACCATAATATTTTGTTGCACTCAAGTATACACTTTTTACAGGAAGGCTACTTTTAGATTAAATATTAATATATTGAAACAAGGAACACACATTTACTGCATTGAATATTAAGCTGTTTGGCCTACATATATAGTCACCTAGTATTATCATACTGAGGTTATACCTATATTCTGGCTTCCCATCTATACAGCCGGTACTAATTATGAGTCGAGTAATCGTCGACTAGAATGCTACTGACAATATTATATCTTAGCTAGAGTTGTAAAAACCGACAGACCTAATATTTTTTGTATATATATATAAACTGCATTTTTGTATATATATATAAACTGCATTTTCCTCCTGCTAAGTATATAACCTCGTTCCAGGACGCAAGAGTGGTCCCATCATTATTGTTCTCCTGAAACGTCCCTCTCCCAGCGAGTTGTTGGCCTCTAGTTATCAAGCCGTCAACCTCAAATATGCTGGAATTCCACAGCGTATTTTTGGCGAGGCTGAGTCGCCTAAGTTATCAAGCCCTACACACCGGCAAAAGTAGAATTTTGTGACGTAAGCTACGATCCGCCGGACTCAGTCCGACACAGATCGATTCTTACGTCACTCCAGATGTTCTGAACGCAAGTTCGGCAGAATCTGACTACTTTTGCTAGTTATCAAATGACTAGCAGGTACGCTCGGCACTTTTCCGGCCCAGCGTACCTGGTTTTCAATCCGCCGCCCTGGAGGTGGTGGATCCCATAGGAATCAATGGGAGTCTGACCATAGCGAAAGTTCATGTTCACTGCTGCCTGACATCCCATTGATTCCTATGGGAGATGTCTGCACCTAACACCCTAATATGTACCCCGAGTCTAAACACCCCTAATCTGTACCCCCTACACCGCTGCAACTAAATAAAGTTATTAACCCCTAAACCAGCGCCCCTTGGATGATGACTTCTATCGGATGGAAGACTTCTTCAGTGCCCCTTGGATGATGACTTCTATCGGATGGAAGACCTCTTCAGTGCCCCTTGGATGATGACTTCGGCCTGGCTGGGTGAACACGACTCAAGGTAGGGAGATCTTCAGGGGGGTAGTTTAGGGGTATGTGGGTGGTGGGTTTTAATGTTGGGGGGGTTTGTATTTTTTTTACAGGCAAAAGAGCTGATTACTTTGGGGCATGCCCCACAAAAAGCCCTTTTAAGGGCTGGTAAAAGAGCTGATTACTTTATAATGTAGAATAGGGTAGGGACTTTTATTATTTTTTTTTTAATTATTATTTTATTAGGGGGCTTAGATTAGGTGTAATTAGTTTAACATTCTTGTAATTTTTTTTATTTTCTGTAATTTAGTGGGGTTTTTTTTGTAATTTATTTTATTTTATTTATTTGTATTTAATTGTAGGTATTGGCTAGAAATTTATTTAATTAATTTAATGATAGTGTAGTGTTATGTTTAATTGTAACTTAGGTTAGGATTTATTTTACAGGTAATTTTGTATTTCTTTTAGCTAGGTAGTTATTAAATAGTTAATAACTATTTAATAACTATTGTACCTAGTTAAAATAAATACAAAGTTACCTGTAAAATAAATATAAATCCTAAAATAGCTACAATGTAATTATTAATTACATTGTAGCTATCTTAAGGTTTATTTTACAGGTAAGTATTTAGTTTTAAATAGGAATAATTTATTTAATAATAGTGTAGTGTTAGGTGTAACTGTAACTTAGGTTAGTTTTTATTTTACAGGTAAATTTGTCTTTATTTTATCTAGGTAGCTATTAAATAGTTAATAACTATTTAATAGCTATTGTACCTAGTTAAAATAAATTTAAATTTGCCTGTAAAATAAAAATAAATCATAAAATAGCTACAATATAATTATTAGTTATATTGTAGCTATATTAGGGTTTATTTTATAGGTAAGTATTTAGTTTTAAATAGGATTAATTTAGTTAATAAGAGTAATTTTTATTTAGATTTATTAAAATAATATTTAAGTTAGGAGAGTGTTAGGGTTAGTGTTAGACTTAGGTTTAGGAGTTAATTAGTTTAATATAGATGGTGGCGGTATAGGGGGGGCAGGATAGGGGTTAATAAATTTATTATAGGTGGCGACGGTGTAGGCGGGGCAGATTAGGGGTTAATAAGTTTAATATAGGTGGCGGCAGGTTCCAGGAGTGGCGGTTTAGGGGTCAATTTATTTAGTTGCGGCGGGGTATGGGATTGGCAGGATAGGGGTTAATAAATTTATTATAGGTGGCGGCGGTATAGAGGGGGCAGGATAGGGGTTAATAGGTATTATGTAGGTGGCGGAGGGGTCCGGGAACGGCGGTTTAGGGGTTAATACAATTATTATAGTTGCGGCGGGGTATGGGAGCGGCGGTTTAGGGGTTAATATATGTATTATAGTTGCGGCGGGGTCTAGGAGCGGCGTTTTAGGGGTTAATAACTTTATTTAGTTGCGGGGGACTCCGGGGGAGCCGGTATAGGGGGTAGAACAGTATAGTACAGTGTTTGTGCTTAGTGACAGCTTATCAATAAAGCTGTAGAAAAGCCGAAGAGCAGCGAGATCGGATGAGTGATAACTATCACAGTCCGCTGCTCATTGCCCCGTACTTGGTGCGCGACTTTTTGACAGATTTATTGATAACTTTGGCGAGCGTATTCAGGTCCGCGACGGCGATCTGAGGCGAGCTTAGGCGAGCGTATTGGGGCCGGCGAAGGAAGGTACGTACGGAGCTTGATAACTAGAGGCCGTTGTGTCTAAATCATAAAAGTTAAATGTTGGTTTTCATGTCCCTTTAATGATAAGAAGAAATTATCAAAGCATATGAGATGTATATTTCTCTAATCTGCACATATGTAAAAATGTGTTCATGTTGTTTACATGTAGCCAAAAAATGTCAAGCACTACCCAGGGGCAGAATATAAAATGGGCATGACCCTAAGATTACATTAAAATTAAGATATCAAGAATCGAAGGAATATCTTCAAATACTCATAAATTGAGATTTGTATTACAATGGAATCCCAACTCTGATTCATGATTCTTATTTTAAAATAACAAGAAAAGAGAATTAGAGTATCCATATAAATATAGATCAATGTGAATGGATTATGTAATGTTATGTCCAAGTTTGTAAGATAAAGGTAAATTAAAATGAGACATACTATGCTGTGACGAACACGGGCTTGAGGTTCCAGCAACAACATCCATATCTGTAAAATATTCAATCAGGATTGGATATCATTAATACAAATCAGGCCATGGACACAAACAATCAGATTTTTATATTCTAATTGACAAAGTAAAATTATATTTGTATTCACGTGAGTTCATTGTTTCCTAAATTAATGTATAAATAAAGAGATCATGTATTCTTATTTTCTATCTTTTGGCCTCTGGGTCTGGACTTTCCGATCCAGCAGCTGGGAGGGAAGAAGAAGAAGTTGAGGAGCAAGAGGATCTAAATCTGCGGGGGACCCGGTGATTGAGGAGGCCAATAAAGTGACCTCCGACAGGCTTTTACCCACTCCCATATTTGGTCGACTTTATGGCTTAGTTGCAACCTCATATCCCTGACCCTACGCATGATTTGATCCGTGGTCCTCTGGATGCCACACACCAAATTAACATCATTGGTGATAGACGACCAGAGGGCCTTCTTAATACTTTGCTTCGTCGACTTCTTCTTGTTCCCAAACAGCTGCGGCTAGAAGTCCTCGACGGCGTTGACAAGTGCTGCACTCTCCAACCTTGTGAACCTGGGAGACGTCATGCCTGCCGAGATGTGTGTGTATATATATATATATATATATATATATATAATATTAATATACCAGCAGGCATTAGAGAACTGACAAAAATGGCGACATGTAATGGACTTTTATATGGTGAAGTAAACATGAGATGCACCATGGGACATGGTATCTGTACGTCTGATTGGATAAAATATTGAAATTTTGTTATCATGTCTGTGAGACCATACTGACTTAAGTTATGTTTGTGTGATGAACTCTGATTGGTTGTTCCTTAATGTTTCATATCTTAGTAACTTCCATTCACATACCTCCTGGGGGTGCTGTTACTACATTTTTCATGTAGACGTATTTGTAACTCATGGGACTGTTAAACGGATATGTGAGACGCAGATTTAATATATGTAAAAATATTAATTTTACATTTGATCTCTATTTGATTTTTGGCAAATATAATCCAGTCACATTAGTAAATGTTTTACACATTCGATGTTTAATCTTGATCAGGTAATTTAATATAAATAATTTTTATTTGAAAATAGTAAACATTGTATGTATTTATTGTTTATTAAAGAAATATCGTGACTTATTGTGAAGTATTCACATTGCTCTATTAAATGTATTTATAATGCACATTGATTGTGTGCTAGTGCGTGGCATTATACTAGTATTTTTAAAGATGCGAATCTTGTGTTGCCAGATACGTTTCCCACGCTATATTTCTGAAATGCGTAATTTGTATTTATAATGGACGGAACATGGATAATCTGTTAAACTACACGTTTGTTCATTATTAGTAAATAAACCTCGAGCTTGTATTTGTCTGAACTGCTCACATATGTTATTGGGCAACGGCGTCTTTATTTTTAAAGGGACATTACACCCAAGTATTTTCTTTCTTGATTCGGAGAGAGAATACAGTTTTAAAAATGTTCAATCAACTCGATCTATTTAGATTATTCTTTAGATATCTTTTACAGAAGAAATAGCAATGCACATAGTTGAGCCAATCACACAAGGCATCTCTGTGCATCCACCAATCTTCAGCTACTGAGCATATGGTTGTAAAGGAAAGTATATCAAAATAATGAAGGGAATTAGATAATATAAGTACATTTTAATGTTTACATCCTGAAAGAAACACTTTTGAATTTCCGTCCCTTTAATGAGTTAATATGCAATCTTTAAATTTATCAAATACATCTGTCTAAACATTGTAAATATGCATTGTTGCCCACCCACAAATAAGTAGATATTTCCCTGTAATGCTTTGCTGATCATAAACCTATGCGTCTCCATTTCTCAAACTTAGGATAACATGAGAATAAAGCATATTTGTATTACCTTCTGTATTGTTTGCCCCACTGTGAATGAAATATCTTCCAATGGCTGTATTTATACAGCTTTACCTTAAAGGGACATTAAACTATATGTTCTTTCCTGATTTAGATGGATAATACAATGTTAAAAAAACGTCTAATTTAGTTATATTATCTCATTAGCTTTTATCTCTTGATATTTTTTCCTGAAAATCATATCTAGATAGGCTCTGTTGCTGCTGATTGGTGGTTGCACATAGATGCCTTGTGTCATTGTCTAACCCATGTGCATTGCTATTTCTTTAACAAAAGATATCTAAAGACTGAATCTAATTATATAATAGAAGTAAATATAAATGTTGTTTTAAAAGATTTGTATTATCTCTCTGAATAATTAAATTACATTTTGGTTTTAATGTCCCTTTAAGGACAAAACCATTAGGAATATGTGGAGTTAACATTGTAGAAATAAACTAAACTAAAAGGTAATGGAAATACCTATAGATATGCGATATCTATCCAAAAGGTAAAGAGTATAATTGCTAGATATTATCTTTTGATATATCTATATTAACTGACCCTTCAAATAACTCCACTAGAGCTAAAAAGTAATCAATATGGCATACAATAACTAGCTTGGTATAAATGTGAAATTAACTTACGTTTTATTTAAAGATAATTTCTAACATATTACCTTAAAAATAATTAAAGCCGAATAACCTATATTTAGTTTAAGAATGTTTTTGGATACCTAAGAAATATTATAGAGATTAGAATGTAAATCTAGCATTAAAGTACACTGTCACTTTAATGCAAGTTAAACACTTTAATTTCTTAAAATTTAAATGAACAAAGTTGTTATGCATAATTTATACTACATATCCTCGTCATAAAAATTGTATGATTTTAACATCTATAAATCACACAATAAAAGCATAGATGGATGTATTTAACTAGAAACTTAAATTTTGTAAGATACTTGACTTTAACATTATCTGAATAAGCTGTGTTGATATTTTTTTTATTCAATACATTAAACAAAATTAGTATATTTGATATCAGGCATGTGCTTGTAAAATAGATGACTTTAACAGTCATGGGACTAATATTTTGTTTACATGTCAGAATATTAGATGGATATATTTCTTCTTAACTTACTGTGATAGAGATATGTCTCAAAGAATATGTATTTTAAAAAATTACATAGAAAAATATATAGTATGAAAATATTATTTTTTTACAAAAAAAATAAATAAATAGGGAATTCATCACAGATGAAACTCTGAAAAAGAAAGAAAATAAATATTAAAAACATTAATCATTTAGGTTATTTAAAGAACACATGTCTTAACATATTCATGAAATAATTAATATAAATCATATATATATATATATATATATATAAAAATAATAATTGTTAAATCATCTTGCGTCTATGCTCTAACATATATTTTTTGTCTTGATATTAAAAACAGGTTCAGACTTGAAATCTATATAGAGCCATAATTTGAAATTAATCCCATTATATTGTCTAATCAATAGTTGAATTACACATTAGCATTTAAAATTAGACGAAATAATGCATATCAATTTTTTAAATAATTTTAAATTTGAATGTATGAGGAACATAATTGAATGTAATATTTCATGTCCCTTCAAATAATATACCTAAATATCAACTATAAAATATATCCCTTTGTCTGATTGGTCAGAATCTGAGTCCTCTCTAGCACAAAGTAGGGGTAATGTATCTAAAATAAACATATTCTAATATAGGACATGTATATATTCCTAATTCTTGGAACATTCTTCCTCCTATGATTCTTAAATAGCATGCATTGTGCAAACTAACCTGGATGTATGGTCTTTGAAAGGCAATTCTCTTCAAAATATCAGTTTATCTTCATTAGGTGTCATATTCATAATTTTCAAAATAGAGGATTGTGAAATACCATCTAAAAATCAAATATAAAATTAAATCTAAGTGTCTCCAATAGGATGCATCCACAGTCTTGTTCTTACCATGTGAACATGTTTTTGTATGGTTTTCAAGGTCAGCACATTTGAAAGACAATGCCACAGACATGATCCCATTTGTATTCTTCACTTTCAGTCTGGGATTCTTCCCTTTCAGTCTTGAATTCTTTACTTTCAGTCTTGAATTCATCACTTTCAGTCTTGAATTCTTCACTTTCAGTCGTTGGATGAAGTAATCTCCCTAATGGAAGAAAAAGTGTATATCAAATATTTAATTAAAGTGTGTGACTTAGTTCTGCATCCCCCCTCACCATTTCTGAAACTATTTAGATCACTAGCTTACTAAGCGTGTGTAGCATTTTGTGTTATGTTCTATCAATCAAGTGTGAAACTGAGTCATACATTGTGCAGACCTAACCTCTGATGTATGACTTAGAATATGACTTGGAAGCATATAGTATTGCTAGATAATCCCTTTCTGAGTATCCAAAAATCTAGTAATATGTAAACTAAATACTACTTTTTAAAATGTATTCCATATGATGGCTGATTGTGCAAAATTCCCCCCACCCACAGTCCATACATTGTTTTTACTTACCATCTGATGTTGTCTTTGAAAACCAGGTGGTGAAGTCATTACAGGACCCAATGCCAGAATCATCTGATGTATAAATTACCTATGATAATAATTTTAAATTATATTTTTTTTATAATCATTTGATGAACAATCCTAACATGTTTGCACAATTCTCTCCTTCTCATTTCCCTAAAATTCACACATATTCACAATGCTCCTATATAACTTCTAGTATTTACCGTCTGAAGTGGCGGTTAATAATGTTTGCTCTGACATTGAGCCCCTCATCCCGGAATGGCCCCTCTAGAACAGGGTCATTCTCCTCATCTTGGAGGAGGTCTCGGGGCGCCTGGACAGCCTGCAGCATCCCAGCCCACTGAGCAATGTTATGCAGGACGCTACAGGCTATAATGATCTTCGCCACCTTACTAGGGCTGTATTGGAGGTCTCCTCCAGACCTGTCTAGGCATCATAACCGCATTTTGAGGAGCCCAAAAATCCTCTCCACTACAGGTCTAGTCCACTTGTGCACCTGATTGTAGCGCTCCTGGGCCTCGTCCGTGGGGTTACGTATAGGCATAATGAGCCAAGGCCGGCTCATGTAACCCGAATCACCTATAAATAATGAACATAACAAAATGACAAATATTAAAAATATAGTTCAAATTATTATATTAAAATACAATTCATTTGTGTACACGAAAATCCCCTAAAATAGACATTTGCTGAAAGACAATTAGATGGTTGAAGCGCATTCTATATCTGCCCATTTAAGCTAGGACATGCTACATATGCGTATTTCGCATAAACCAGACATTTGCTAAAAGAGAAAGAAATGGTTAAATTGCATCCTAGAGCTGTCCATTTAGGCTAAGACATGCTACATATCTGTTTGGAGCTAAAACTAGACATTTGCGCAAAGAGACAATTAAATGGTTAAAGCACATTCTATATCTGCCCATTTAAGCTAGGACATGCTACATATGCGTATTTCGCATAAACCAGACAATTGCTAAAAGAGAAAGAAATGGTTAAATTGCATCCTAGAGCTGGCCATTTAAGCTAAGACATGCTACATATCTATTTGGAGCTAAAACTAGACATTTGCGGAAAGAGACAATTAAATGGTTAAAGCGCATTCTATATCTGCCCGTTTAAGCTAGGACATGCTACATATGCGTATTTCACATAAACCAGACATTTGCTAAAAGAGAAAGAAATGATTAAATTGCACCCTAGAGCTGGCCATTTAAGCTAAGACATGCTACATATCTGTTTGGAGCAAAAACTAGACATTTGCGGAAAGAGACAATTAAATGGTTAAAGCGCATTCTATATCTGCCCATTTAAGCTAGGACATGCTACATATGCGTATTTCGCATAAACCAGACATTTGCTAAAAGAGAAAGAAATGGTTAAATTGCATCCTAGAGCTGGCCATTTAAACTAAGACATGCTACATATTTGTTTGGAGCTAAAACTAGACATTTGCGGAAAGAGACAATTAAATAGTTAAAGCGCATTCTATATCTGCCCATTTAAGCTAGGACATGCTACATATGTGTATTTCGCATAAACCAGACACTTGGTAAAAGAGAAAGAAATGGTTAAATTGCATCCTAGAACTGCACATTTAAGCTATGATCTGCTACATATCTGTGTGGAGCTAAAACTAGACATTTGTTGAAATAAATAAATGGTAAAATTTTTTTGAAGACTACAGTGGCAATTGTCTAACTAATTAACCATGTTGTGCACAAGTACTCACCAACAAGCCACCCAGGGGGAAACTGTCTGGCCTCAAACTGCCACCACAGGGACGACTGTCTGAGGATGGGGGCATCATGACAAGCCACCTGAAATTCACACATACCTGCATAATCCGCATATGTGTGTCGCAAACAAACTGCATGTTGAGACTATGGAAGTGTTTGCGATTTCGGAAGGGCAAGTCATCTTCTAGAGCACGCAGCGCAATGTGGGTGCAATCTATTGCTCCCAAGACATTGGGCATTCGAGCTATTGCAAAGAATTCCCTCTTTAGGCGCCTCCAATCACCATCATTTTGAGGGAATCCTATGTAACGCTTACTGACTCGTACCATGGCATCCAGAAAGTTGTCAAAAACCACAGAGAAGGTACCCTGAGACAGCCCATGCATGTACCCCTCTCCAGATTAAAAACTCCCGGAAGCCAGGACGTGTATGCAACTTAGCATCTTGGTCATACCAGGGATTGCAGTTCGCATACGTCTACGTGGCTCCATATGAGGTTTAAGAACATCGTAAAGGCTAATGAGCTGTTCGCGATTGAGCCTATACTTGTCATAAACCTCGAAGTTGCTCATGTTATCCAAGGTGGGCCTCACCCTATGAACAGGAGGACCTCTAACCAGACGAGCCCTTTGTCTCTCATGGAGACGCCGAGCCTGCCTGATTCTATTGAACACCACTCGTGCAACAGCACCAGCAGCAACTAACTGAGGATTATCCATATTTGCCAAGCTAAGCAGCACAAAGCCAAACAGCAGAGCAAACACACAAGGAGTAACAAGGTATGCAAAAACACAAAAGCGATTTGATACAATGTCGATCACAAAGGACGCTTTGGCCATGTTGTTTGGGGGATTTATAGTGCAATTAATCCAATGGTAGCAAGTTCGTAATGATTGCTGATTGTATCCACTTGATTGCATGTGAGCAGCGCGAATGCTTTCAAAGTGGTTTTTTTTAGTTGTTTGCTGAAATTTTGTTTTCCCCCAAAAAATCATAATGTGATAGTGTAAAATGTAACATATACAGTGCATCTTCGCAATGTTTGTTCATATGCGTAATAAAAACGTATTAAATGCGATCTTATAGTAAAAAGCACACGTCCACGCTAACATAAATGAAAGTGCATACTTGTGTATAATGTGCCTAGACATGGCATAGAATCTGATTGATCAATGTTGCTGCAATATTGTTTAAAAACGATAAAGTAACTGCTGACGTCTGTAATCTTCTATATATAATTTATTGGCGAAATTTCAATATTTTACGTGTCCCATTGAAATCGCAATAATAATGAAGATCTTCCGGCTACCATCTGTAGTATTGTATATATAAGTGATTTGCGAGATGTCAATATTGTACGTGTCCCATTGAAATCGCCATAATAATGAAGATCTTCCAAACTCTCGTTTATGTATATGTAATATTGTAGTATTGAGTGAAAAACCTCTGAAAGGGGTGGTACAGTCCCAATGCTGTAATCTGTATGGTTGAAGCTTATAATGACGTCATCATATTAGCAACCTGCCTGTCTAGTTAGCAAATCCTCATTCTGTTGTTGTATTTTACAACATTGTTATTGTGCGCTGATTCAAATATAAATGCGTGCTTTGCTGTTGTGTGATGCGTGTTATGTACATCTATGTATGTATGGTGATTCTCTCACACATATGCTGACATATAAAGCAGTGTAGCATTGTTGTTCATTCCAAAAAGTGACAGCTGTAATATGTTCTAATGATGTTCTTATTGTACGTAATTCCTAATGGTATATTATGAGTGAATCGTGATGTTAAAGGGACACTAAATCCATATTTTATGTTTCATGATTCATAGGGAGAATCCAATGTTAAGCAACCTTCCAATGTAGTTGTATGATGTAAATGTATTCATTGTTTATATGTGTTTTTTGGCCAGAATATCAATGCACATGTATGAGTAAATGGCAAAAGTCATGTATGTGCATCCATCAATGATCATGTGTTGAACCTATGTAGATATGCTGTTCATCCAAGCATATGAGTTGAATAAATGAAATGTTATAATAGAGGTAAATGAGACGTGTTTACAATTGACTACTGTTTGTGAATAATGAAATGTAAAAATTATTTTTCTTTCCGTTTAAATAAGATGTAATTTTAAAAACCGATTTCGTATTGTTGATGGTGATTTGTAGTTGAAGTAATGTAATTTCCTTTAAGAATGTGATGTTGTAGTGATGTTCACACAAGTAAAAGCCATAACTCCATAGGGAAATAGTAATTTCTTCATCTATTTGTCATAGCGGGACTAACGCAAGAAAGAATGAGTTCGTTCCACAATTGTAACGCTGGTATTACGAGTTTTTAAGTCTACGCATTTTGCATGCGTTAGGTAAATCTGCCGGTCGCGTGCAAGAGCACGTCTTCCCCATAGAAGTCAATGGAGGAGAAAAATTTGTTGAGAAATAAAATCCAACACTTGTTTTGAGCGTAAAGTGAGTGACGCCATGTTCTGGTGTGAAAAAGTAGCTAAATCGTGTTTATTTCCTAATAAAAATCTGTTTTGTTTAGGTAATGTGCTGTATATTGTTTGTATGTATCGATTTGTGTATGTATGTGATAATATTTGTAGTTAGATGTAGCTATATGAGTGTATGTTCCCATCTGTCTATGTAAGTCAATGTAAAATGGTTTTGTGTGGGTTTTTTTTCAAACATTTAAAAATAAATATTGTGTAGGGTTTGTATGAGTGTAAGTGTACTTTGTGTAATGTTTTTGAAGTGATTTGTGGATGTTTTTGTTAGCGGTATATGATTTACTACTGGGTCTGGGTTTACGTTAATGATTTGAGCAGAGATGGTGAATTTTGTTGCGTTACGTAAACTCGTAATACCAGCGGTAGGGAAAAAGCAGCGCACAACTCGTAATCTAGCCGACTGTATTTATATGTATATAATCTATACACATTGGTTAATAAAAGCAAATTAAATCAAATGAACTGTTGGGCCTGAGACTCCTCATCTATCACAGAATCTCACCCACTTAAGGTGCAATAGTCCTATTTCTGATAAATAACCCAAGAGCAAGCCACACAGATATGTGTTACACCCAGTGCTGGGTGATCACACAGCAGGACTGCTTACAGGCTTACATTTAATGTATTGTAGGAAGTGTTACTGCCAATTACTAGATCTCAATATCCCTCTAACCAGACTGTGCTTCAGCTCCTCCACCAAACGCAGCAGCAGTGTTTAGTGAAGCGTTTATGTTCTCTTTCCAATGGGATTAGCTGAAGAAGCCCATGGAAGTATGTACCTTTTACAACCTATTCTTTGGCTGACTCATCAGCTGATTTAGTGGTAGAAGAGGAATCATGAAGTATTAATAACCCATCCTATTACTTCATCATTCAAATGGAAGGCGTTCTTTATAGAATCCCATAAGGCTTTGACAACCTGTGCACAAACCATTAGTTGATTCAATTTTCAAAACTGTTCTGGAGGATTAAAATTGAACTAATCAGATTCAATTGTCTCTTAAGAATACACAGAAAGTTCAGGTACACCTTGTGATTAGTTTGGTTACAAGGACATAATGAGCAATGGCTGGTGAATGTCATGAGGGACATATGTCACAATGTATCTACCCTTAGGCAGAGATATGTCCCACAAATGGTAATAGCTTCTAACTTTATTTCCTTGTCATATTATGGTCTTAATATATATCTTCCTAATTGTTTTACAGTAATAGCAATATTGGTATCTATTATTCAGCATACATGGACAATTAAAGGGACATTATATATTTTTAAAATAATCTTACTAAATGCATTTATTTGATCTTTTGTAGCTTTCTTATTTTCACATCTATTGAATAATTATTGTTACAGTTAATGTTTTCCACCATAGTTGTCTATCTTTCCATGTTCCCTGCTTCCCATCTTGCTCCAAAAAATGAAGAACACTTGTGTAATCAAGTAATAATGATAATCATAAGCTGTACTATACACACCATTAAATAAAATGCTGTGCGCAGTCATGCCAGTCTGCTCAAGCAAATGCTTTATGTGTGAGCCATCTTAGACATATCAAGTACGCTTGAGCAGAGCTGAGTGAGTGCACATTGACTATTGTCAATGGAGTGGACAGAAGACCTCTTATTAGCTATACCACTCACTTACAGAACTGTTAAAACAGGTCAAATGGGAGTCAGGGGACATAGGTGGACACTAGACACCTTTTGTGTTGAAATATAATTATTGTAAAGTATCTAAAGATAGGAATTAGCACACAAAGGGCTCTGTTAGAAGTGGAGTACAATTAAAGGGACACTCAGGTTAAATTAAATTTTCATGATTCAGATACAGCCTGTAATTTTAAACAACTTTCCAATTTACTTACATTAAAAAAAATGTGCACAGTCTTTTATATTTACACTTTTTGAGTCACCAGCTCCTACTGAGCATGTGCAAGAATACACAGACTATACGTATATGCATTTGTGATTGGCTGATTGCTATCACATGGTACAAGGGGAGTGGAAATATACATAACTTTGAAATTTGTTATAAAAAAATCTACTACTCATTTGAAGTTCAGACTAAGTGCTATTGCATTGTCTTGTTATCTTGCATTTGTTGATTATGCAAATCTAATGTGTTGACTGGTCCTTTAAGTGCGAGTAACCTGTTTAGTGACGCAAAGAATAACGCACAAATTTGGTATGACAAATAATGGTTGAACACTTTAACAAAAAGCATCTTAACATGTCAAAACCTTTTTTTTAACGTAATCTATCATTTTGATTGATAGCTCAGGGTGCGCTATTGGGTGACTTATTGCAGATAAATTACAAGTCGTGAGTTAAGAGGATATGAAGCACCAATTTTTTTTTCATGATTCATATAGAGCATATGATTTGAAACATATCCTATTTTCATTCTCTTGGTATCTTTTGTTAAAAAGCAGGGATGTAAGCTTAGGAGCCAGACCATTTCTGGAGCACTATATGGCAGCTGTTTTGCAAGAATGTTATCCATTTGCAAGAGCAATAGATGGCAGCACTATTTCCTGCTCCAGGTGCCTAGCTAAGTATCTCTTCAACACATATAAAGGGAAAGCAAATTTGGAACTTTTTTAAAATGGTACACTCTGAATCCCAAAAGAAAATATGTTTGGGTTACATATACCTTTAAGTGTTGCCCTCAAGTGTAATCACACACGAACTACCCAACATGCAGATGTTAGTGCACCCTAATGCTTGAGCAATAAAAATGACTTTGTACTTGTAATATGAGCTCAAAAATAGAAGTGATATTGATAGCACTTGAGCAATGTTAAAGGGATATTAAAGTCAAAATTAAACATTCATGATTTGGATAGAGCAGGCAATTTTAAACAACTTTCCAATTTTACTTCTGTTATCAAATTTGTTTAATCTCTTGGTATCTTTTATTGAAGAGTAAAACTAGGTAGGCTTATAAGAGCTCAGGAGTGTGCACATGTCTTTAGTACTCTATGGCCTCTATATATCAAGGTCTGTCGGACCTGATCCGACAATGCGGATCAGGTCCGACAGACCTCGCTGAATACGGCGAGCAATACGCTCGCCGTATTTAGCATTGCACCAGCAGCTCACAAGAGCTGCTGGTGCAACACCGCCCCCTGCAGACTCGCGGCCAATCAGCCACCAGCAGGGGGGTATCAATCAACCCGATCCTACTCGATCGGGTTGATTTCCGGCGATGTCTGTCTGCCTGCTCAGAGCAGGCGGACAGGTTATGGAGAAGCAGTCTTTGTGACCGTTGCTTCATAACTGCTGTTTCTGGTGAGTCTGCAGGCTCGCCAGAAACACGGGGCATCAAGCTCCATTCGGAGCTTGATAAATATGCCCCTATGGCAGAAGTGTTTTACAACATTATTTGTAACTTTGTAATACAATGTTGCAAAACACTGCTGCCATAGAATACTAAAGACACGTGCACACTCCTGAGCTCTTATGAGCCTACCTAGTTTTACATTTGCCTTCTCTGAGATGGTGGAGAGGGTTTAGGAAGCAGTGAGCCTGCAACCGATAGGGGCATTCTGCATGTGATATATGTGCCCAATCGTTTTTTAAAAGTTCCTTAACTTTTATGCATACAGTCACGCTTGCTATGAACACCATTGTTGCTATACACTGCTTTACAGGGAGTAAAGTAAGTAAAGTCCAAATTAAACGTACATGATTCAGATAGGGCATGTCATTTTAAACAACTTTACAATTTACTTTTATCATCAAATTTGCTTTGTTCTCTTTGTATTCTTAATTGAAAGCTAAACCTTGGTAGGCTCATATGCTAATTTTTAAAGCCTTGAAGGCCAACTCTTATCTGAATGCATTTGACAGTTTTTCACAGCTAGAGGGCATAAGTTCATGTGTACCATATAGATAACTTTATGCTCACGCCCTTGGAGTTATTTAAGAGTTAGCACTAATTGCCTAAAATGCAAGTCTGTCAAAAGATCTGAGGTAAGGGGCAGTCTGCAGAGGCTTAGATACAAGGTAATTACAGAGGTAAAAAGTGTATTAATATAACAGTGTTGGTTATGCAAAACCGGGAATGGTAAACAAAGAGATTATCTATCTTTTTAAACAATAACATTTTTGATGTTTACTGTCCCTTTATGTGGCTATTAATAACCAAGGCATATGTCTCAAACTCATTAGATGTGTATTTCTGTGACACTAAAACGTACTACAAACATTGCAAAAGAGCTAGACAATAATTTAGTCAGCTTATGTTGACATAAAAGCCAGTAATGTAGACCATCGTTCGGATAATGGGGATCAGTGTAATCTTTACTGAAATCTATTTATGAAATTTAACTAAGCACTAAGACAGGGGTGGCAAAACAGTGGCACAATTATGGGCTTCTACCATACGGATAGATTTAATTTGCTGTATTTGTAGTGCTTATAAAAAAAAATCCATTCTATATATCATTAATTAAACTTTTTTTTTTTTTGTTCAAAAAGAGCATGTCATTTTAATATACTTTTCAGTTTAATTCTATAATCAAATTTAGGGCTAGTTCCATAAAGTCTTACGGCTAGATTTAGAGTTCTGCGGCCAAAGGGGTGCGTTAGCTATGCGTGCTTTTTTTCGCCCGCACCTTTTAAATATCGCTGGTATTTAGAGTTCACAGAAGGGCTGCGTTAGGCTCCAAAAAGGGAGCGTATAGCATATTTAATGCCACTGCAACTCTCAATACCAGCGTTGCTTACGGACGCGGCCAGCTTCAAAAACGTGCTCGTGCACAATTCCCCCATAGAAAACAATGGGGCATTTTGAGCTGAAAAAAACCCAAACACCTGCAAAAAAGCAGCGTTCAGCTCCTAACGCAGCCCCATTGTTTCCTATGGGGAAAGACTTCCTAAGTCTGCACCTTACACCCTAACATGAACCCCGAGTCTAAACACCCCTAACCTTACACTTATTAACCCCTAATCTGCTGACCCCGCTATCGCTGACCCCTGCATATTATTATTAACCCCTAATCTGCCGCTCCGTACACCGCCGCAACCTACGTTATCCCTATGTACCCCTAATCTTCTGCCCCCTAACACTGCCGCCCCCAACGTCGCCGCCTCCTACCTACAATTATTAACCCTTAATCTGCCGACCGGGCCTCACCGCTACTATAATACATTTATTAACCCCTAATCCGCCTCACTAACCCTATAATAAATAGTATTAACCCCTAATCTGCCCTCCCTAACATCGCTGACACCTAACTTCAAGTATTAACCCCTAATCTGCCGACCGGACCTCACCGCTACTCTAATACATTTATTAACCCCTAAAGCTAAGTCTAACTTTAACCCTAACACCCCCCTAAATTAAATATAATTTAAATCTAACTAAATAAATGAACTCTTATTAAATAAATGATTCCATTTTAAAGCTAAATACTTACCTGTAAAATAAACCCTAATATAGCTACAATATAAATTATAATTATATTGTAGCTATTTTAGGATTAATATTTATTTTACAGGCAACTTTGTAATTATTTTAACCAGGTACAATAGCTATTAAATAGTTAATAACTATTTAATAGTTACCTAGTTAAAATAATTACAAAATTACCTGTAAAATAAATCCTAACCTAAGTTACAATTAAACCTAACACTACACTATCAATAAATTAATTAAATAAAATACCTACAATTATCTACAATTAAACCTAACACTACACTATCAATAAATTAATTAAATACAATACCTACAAATAAATACAATTAAATAAACTAACTAAAGTACAAAAAATAAAAAAGAACTAAGTTACAAAAAATTAAAAAAATATTTACAAACATTAGAAAAATATTACAACAATTTTAAACTAATTACACCTACTCTAAGCCCCCTAATAAAATAACAAAGCCCCCAAAATAAAAAAATGCCCTACCCTATTCTAAAATTAAAATAGAAAAGCTCTTTTACCTTACCAGCCCTTAAAAGGGCCCTTTACGGGGCATGCCCCAAAGAATTCAGCTCTTTTGCCTGTAAAAAAATAACATACAATACCCCCCCCCCAACATTACAACCCACCACCCACATACCCCTAATCTAACCCAAACCCCCCTTAAATAAACCTAACACTAAGCCCCTGAAGATCTCCCTACCTTGTCTTCACCTCACCGGGTTCACCGATTCGTCCTGGCTCCGACATCTTCATCCAAGCCCAAGCAGGGGGCTGAAGAGGTCCATGATCCGGCTGAAGTCTTCATCCAAGCGGGAGCTGAAGAGGTCCATGATCCGGCTGAAGTCTTCATCCAAGCGGGAGCTGAAGAGGTCCATGATCCGGCTGAAGTCTTCTATCAAGCGGCATCTTCAATCTTCTTTCTTCTGGATCCATGTTCATCCCGCCGACGCGGAACATCCATCTTCACCGACGACTTCCCGACGAATGACGGTTCCTTTAAGGGACGTCATCCAAGATGGCGTCCCTCGAATTCCGATTGGCTGATAGGATTCTATCAGCCAATCGGAATTAAGGTAGGAAAATTCTGATTGGCTGATGGAATCAGCCAATCAGATTCAAGTTCAATCCGATTGGCTGATCCAATCAGCCAATCATATTGAGCTCGCATTCTATTGGCTGTTACGATCAGCCAATAGAATGCAAGCTCAATCTGATTGGCTGATTGGATCAGCCAATCGGATTGAACTTGAATCTGATTGGCTGATTCAATCAGCCAATTAGAATTTTCCTACCTTAATTCCGATTGGCTGATAGAATCCTATCAGCCAATCAGAATTCGAGGGACGCCATCTTGGATGACGTCCCTTAAAGGAACCGTCATTCATCGGGAAGTCGTCGGTGAAGATGGATGTTCCGCGTCGGCGGGATGAACATGGATCCGGAAGAAAGAAGATTGAAGACCCCGCTTGGAAGATGACATCGCCCGGATGGAAGACTTCTTCAGCGCCGCTTGGAGGATCACTTCATCGGATGGAAGACTTCTTCAGCACCGCTTGGAGGATCACTTCTGGCGCTCCGGATCTCCTCTTCAGTTCCATCGGTGGCTCGGCTGAGTGAAGACGACTCAAGGTAGGATGATCTTCAGGGGGGTAGTGTTAGGTTTTTTAAGGGGGGTTTGGGTAAAATTAGGGGTATGTGGGTGGTGGGTTTTAATGTTGGGGGGTTGTATTTTTCTTTTACAGGCAAAAGAGCAGTTTTCTTTGGGGCATGCTGGTAAGGTAAAAGAGCTTTGAACTTTTGTAATTTAGAATAGGGTAGGGCATTTTTTTAATTTGGGGGGCTTTGTTATTTTATTAGGGGGCTTAGAGTAGGTGTCATTAGTTTAAAATTGTTGTAATATTTTTCTAATGTTTGTAAATATTTTTTTATTTTTTGTAACTTAGTTCTTTTTTATTTTTTTGTACTTTAGTTAGTTTATTTAATTGTATTTATTTGTAGGTATTGTATTTAATTAATTTATTGATAGTGTAGTGTTAGGTTTAATTGTAGGTAATTGTAGGTATTTTATATAAATTATTTATTGATAGTGTAGTGTTAGGTTTAATTGTAACTTAGGTTAGGATTTATTTTACAGGTAATTTTTTTAATTATTTTAACTAGGTAGCTATTAAATAGTTATGAACTATTTAATAGCTATTGTACCTGGTTAAAATAAATACAAAGTTGCCTGTAAAATAAATATTAATCCTAAAATAGCTACAATATAATTATTATTTATATTGTAGCTATATTAGGGTTTATTTTACAGGTAAGTATTTAGCTTTAAATAGGAATAATTTATTTAATAAGAGTTAATTTATTTCGTTAGATTTAAATTATATTTAACTTAGGGGAGTGTTAGTGTTAGGGGTATACTTAGCTTTAGGGGTTAATAAATGTATTAGAGTAGCTGTGAGGTCCAGTCGGCAGATTAGGGGTTAATACTTGAAGTTAGGTGTCGGCGATGTTAGGGAGGGCAGATTAGGGGTTAACACTATTTATTATAGGGTTATTGAGGCGGGAGTCAGGCGGATTAGGGGTTAATACATGTATTATAGTAGCGGTGAGCTCCGGTCGGCAGATTAGGGGTTAATAATTGTAGGTAGGTGGAGGCGACGTTGGGGGCGGCAGATTAGGGGTTAATAAATATAATATAGGGGTCGGCGGTGTTAGGGGCAGCAGATTAGGGGTTCATAGGGATAACGTAGGTGGCGGCGGTGTGCGGTCGGCAGATTAGGGGTTAAAAAATTTTAATAGAGTGGCGGCGATGTGGGGGGGGGGCCTCGGTTTAGGGGTACATAGGTAGTTTATGGGTGTTAGTGTACTTTAGAGCACAGTAGTTAAGAGCTTTATGAACCGGCGTTAGCCCAGAAAGCTCTTAACTACTGACTTTTTTCTGCGGCTGGAGTTTTGTCGTTAGATTTCTAACGCTCACTTCAGCCACGACTCTAAATACCAGCGTTAGAAAGATCCCATTGAAAAGATAGGATACGCAATTGACATAAGGGGATCTGCGGTATGGAAAAGTTGCGGCTGCAAAGTGAGCGTTAGACCCTTTCCTGACTGACTCTAAATACCAGCGGTAGCCCAAAACCAGCGTTAGGAGCCTCTAACGCTGGTTTTGACGGCTAACGCCAAACTCTAAATCTAGCCTTTAATTTGGTGTGTGTGAGGTTGCAAACCGAAAAATATGCTGTCGTAAGCAATTTTATCGACTGCTTCCGATGGTGTGATATACCACACTATTGAAATATTTTTGTATCCCATAGAAAGTATTAAAAGCCGTTAAATGCTAATTTACACCAGTTTTCCAATGAAAGCACAAAGCGCTAATACACTGTTGGAGGCTGTCAATACATTGGAAAATATTAAACCCAGCTCAACTAGGTGTAAAAGAGGAAATATTTGCTTTTTGAGTCCTTCTTCCCATTGAAATGTTTAAACTTGCAAATAATGCAAGTGTTTCAATATAAAAATGTAATATGCAATATTTATTGTTGTCCTATGTATAGGAATAGTTGCATTTATGTTCTTATGGAATTATTAATATGTATTTGCATACAAGAATATATGTTAGCACAAACTAGACCTATGCCTAGGGCAGCAATACATATTACATATATTCATAAAGTACAACATGCAATTATAATAAAAAGTAGTAATTGCTTATAGTTAAAAATATGTATTACAAATAAGTATATCTTTGTTTTGTGCACAAAGTATTTCAATGGAAACCTGGTACTAAAATAGAACTGTAAACTACTTTTAGCTGTCAGCAACTTAGGTAGGTAGCGGCTCCATTATTTATGGCTCAACGGAAATGAGCCCTAACTTTTTCTCTTGGTTTTCTTTGTGCAGGAGAAGCATTGCACCTCTTGGAGCTTGATGGTAATTGTTCGCTGCACACAAATGCCTCTTGTGATTTGCTCACCAGATGCATTCAGCTAGCTTCCATCAAGCAATAGGGAAATAATAAAATACTCTAACCCATCACAGCATTATCTTTACCATTTGTCAGTCCCTTTAAGTTACAACTGGTGAAATAGATTACAGATTTACAAGTAAAAAGAATTTTCATTTTGTTCTGCCCCTTTAACTAAAAGGCACCATTCTTAGAAGATTATCACCTATTTTAGTGCACTTCCTCAAAAAGGATTGTCACCTATGACCTGGAACCAGACCTGTATTAACTGTTTACAGGGAGATTCTAAAAGAAATAATCTGTCCCCCTGTACCATCACCCATACCTCTGTACAGTCGCCCCACTGTTATAGCTTCAAGACGTTCTGAGGTCACTCCTAACCTGCAAAAAACACAGTTTGCCCCTTCAAAATTGCTGAGGTTGGCTGGAATAAATTAGTTTAAATCTGACTACTGTATCTGAAAATATAGGCAACTTAATTATGTTTTACTGTATAATGTCTATTTTTAAATAATTTCAACAGTGATACCTTCTATATGCAGCATTGAAGCAAATGTGAGTTTCATGTATAGGGAACCATTTATTATCAAATCCTGGAGAGACAAGGTTCATTGCTTGGAATCTATCCGCCTGACATCCATTGTGCACAGTTATCATTGCACACACAACCAATTTTGCCAAAACAGGGCTTTGTCAGTCGTCCTGGTTGGACCTGACTGGTATGATTTAAGAAGCAGCAGTCTTGCAAGTTTACATCACTAAGGCTTTAAAGTGTCAATCTCAGCATCACAAATGGAGCCAATAGAGTAAAGGGTGTGAATTCTATAAGTTCCTATAAAACTAGGCTTGCTACTTGTGGCTCTTGCAAGTTATGAATTTCACTTTTGAATTGGATCCTGCGCTGCAAAACAAAACAACTTTATGATAAAGAAAAACACTGTGCAAATTCTCCCAAATACCCCTCAAAAAAGATGCTACTTACAAATGTAGACACCCACTGGTTCTATAATAGCAGTGACTCAGTTCACTGCACTTCCATCTACAGGAACACTTGAATGGTGATAAGAAAACCTGAAACACTGAAATGTAATAATCACTGTTTCCAAGTATCACACTCCATACGTAGTTGTGAGTTAAATAAACTTTTGGATTGGTTGAAAAAAGTGACATTTATTAAAAGAGCATATAAAAAAATACAACAAAAATAAGTCACTACAACACTCAAAGGGATAGGTCAAACTTTAATACACACCTTTAATATTAGACACTGGATATTTTGTATATATAACTCCCATAACTAGTGCCATTTGAATAATATATTTTTTATTAATCCTATTTTTCTAGATTAATTTTTGAATGTGAACCATTGTATGACAAGATCAATCTCACCAGAGCCATGAGTTTTCTTGAATCAAGGCCTACGAAAATAAATAAATCAGATATAATATTTGCATGCTTCATCTGATATTCAAAGGTCAACATTCATTCTATAAAAAAATTTGAGCCTCAGAATGTATGTCAAGGGGAACATTCATTCTGATATTCAAATTGCAAACTCCTGAAATGTTCTCCATTCCTATTATCATAATATAGAAAGAGCTGTTACAAGAGGATCATCCAAGTTATCATGGATGTGCTGCTCTAAAAACGTTAAGAAATGTTAAGTGAAACAAATGTCTTAAATTGCAATAGGTGTAATATTATAAGATCGAAAATTATATTCTTGTCCCTTTGAATGGGTTAAATTTGTAAAAAGAAAACCAGGCAGCATTGTATCTCTTTTTGTATCATTCTCCTCCCATGCCTTCCCGTTTCTTTGTTGTCTCATTTTATGTTACACGCCTTTCATGAAGGCTTTCGTTTCTCCTTGCATGCACCGCTACCTAGATAAGCCTTTTCCAATCAACTGCATGTTATCTTGTGGCACTGTTAACTGGATATAAATTAACAAAGAGCAGTCGTATCTTATCACCAGGAAAGAAGAAATTCACATCAGAAAAGCAAAGCACAATAGGAAGCATTTATATTCTGAGACTCTAATTATGTTCACACTTCATATGCTGATGTGATCAGTTGGCAGAGCTCTCCAGATATTCTTCCTTCTTGATAGAGAAGAAGCATAAAATATCAAGCTTCAACCACTATTAATGGGTTTCAGAGCTTTAATATCCTAACAATATGCTGGGTATTTATAAAGTAATTGAAGGGATATTAAACTCAAAATTTAATTCCCCATAACATTTTCAAAAAGACATAAAAGTTAAAATAATTTGGGCATTTCTGTTGCCTTTCTACAGAATAACATCTGTCTAAAATGTTAAAAACAAATTAACATTGTTTGCTGCAACTGTTTTTCAATAGCTAGACTCACCCACCACTTATTTAGAAGAGCCAATCTGGGCTTTCTTATGCAGACAGCAAGGCTAGCCACATTCATTAAGTTAGTGTAACGTGAATTGTTTTGCAGTTGTTTTCAGTTACAGTCTATTAGGGAAGGATTTATAGCATGACTAGCCTTGAGAAGTCTGCAAGGTCATTTACAATGCTGCAAATTAGAACATCCACATTTATTTATAAATGTCCTGTGGATGGGTGAAATAAGAAATGACTTTTGGTTTATCATGCATTTATGATCATTTTGTTGTTTACTGTCCCTTTATTTCTGTTATCAGTCTGACCTCTTTCACTTGCTGCATTCCGTGACAGCATACTGATTACATACATAACATACACATGACTTGAGCACTATAAGGTAGCAATTTGCATCAATATTTGGGATCTTGTACACATACACATCCCTTTTAAGGGCTATTTGTAGTTTAGTTTTAGATTATTTTTTTTTATTTAGTGGTGGTTTTTTTATTTTGAGGTTTTAGAATAAACATAACTCTTTATTTTTGGTAATTTGTTATTTTTTGTAATGGTAGTTTTTTGTAATGGTAGGGTTTTTGTAATGGTAGTTTTTTGTAATGGTAGTTTTTTGTAATGGTAGGGTTTTTGTAATGGTAGGGTTTTTGTTTTTGTAATGGTAGTTTTTTGTAATGGTAGTTTTTTGTAATGGTAGGGTTTTTGTAATGGTAGGGTTTTTGTAATGGTAGTTTTTTGTAATGGTAGGGTTTTTGTAATGGTAGTTTTTTGTAATGGTAGGGTTTTTGTAATGGTAGGGTTTTTGTTTTTGTAATGGTAGTTTTTTGTAATGGTAGGGTTTTTGTAATGGTAGGGTTTTTGTAATGGTAGTTTTTTGTAATGGTAGGGTTTTTGTAATGGTAGTTTTTTGTAATGGTAGGGTTTTTGTAATGGTAGGGTTTTTGTAATGGTAGGGTTTTTGTAATGTTAGTTTTTTAATTTTTGGTAATGTTAGTGGGTTCTTTGGTAATGTTAGGTTTTTTTGTAAAGGTAGTTTTTGTTGTTCTTTATTAACAATAGAGATCATAGACATAAGAAATATATAGGCGTTATGTGGGAGTTTCATGGGCGTTTCATGAGAGTAATATATATTTTAATGGCAAAACATTGCTGTGAATTGTTAATTTTAAAAGCGCTATACTCCATGTTAGATGGACCTTTTCATATCAGTGTCACCAGATTTTCCTTGTCAAAACATTTCTATTGTAAGAAATCTAGTGAATAATTTACTTCAGCATTATTTGAAGTGTTACAATTTTTGTTTAGTGACATTGAGTTGTGTAGACATACTTTAAAAACAGCCTCCCCTTGCCAAGATTGGAGATATCTTTGGATGTTGGAGGACATTTGCTGAAACAGCAATATCTATTTTTCCGAAGGGAAACACATTGGACTTGTCAGAACAGAGAGGGTCAGTCTACGTTCTTTTAAAATATCGCCGGACCCACAGGGCAAAAAGGAAATTTCTCTTGGTTCTGACAATGTTTTTATCATCAGGGCCTAAGGTGATGTAAGTTTGAGCACAAACATTTCATTCATTTATGTTGATTGATATTTATATTTAATCTGTAGCCTGTAACTTTAGCTTTTATTAGCTCTTGTAGCTTATATTAGCGCTTCTGCCTTTGCGGTTATTACAGTATCTTTATTACCCAGAACATTTAAATGAGCCAAAAAAGATTTGCCCGTACAGACTCTTTGAAACATATCTTGTGTGCTACCTGGCAGTATGATTGACCTATGCTCTCTACTGCATAGCCCTTCCCCTAAAACCATGTAGGTACAAATCCCCCAATCCAGCAAGCCAAAATCCATTTTTTTTTAATTAATATTTTAAAAATTAATATTTTTAAAAAAATTTTTTTATCAGAAAATACTATTTTCCCTGCCTGTAAGTCACAATCTTCTCTGCTTGTGTCTTTGTTTTGTTTTTGTTGTTTTTTTAGTTCTAAAATGCAAATAATAGTCTATATTTATTTAAAACAACAAATATTAAAGTTCTGATTACAGTGCTGTAATATCTTTCTGATGGAACTAGGCATACATAAATAAAAAGAGAGAAGCGCTCAACCTGAGAACGAACAATAGTTCTATGGATAGTTACCACCCAAGAAGCAGCCTCTTTTTGAGCAAAAAGAGACTGCTTCTTGGGTGGTAACTAGCCATATAACAAGCTATTATGCTATTGTTCGTTCCCAGGTTGAGCGTTTCTCTCTTTTTATTTATGCAAATTATGACACTTAAGGAAGTCTCCCTAAGTGTGATGCGGGAATCCAGACGTGGACCCAATGCTCAGTGTGCCTAGAGGGATATGGCTGCACCTCACTGACGAGGCCAACAATAGGCCGAAACGTACGTCTGGGGTTTTGCTGTTTCTCTCATTCAGAAAGGGATTGTCTGGTATTTCGGGGCTGGACTGTACTGTGAGGTCAGGATCAGACTGATATGCTTCAGGAAAGTTCTTCTCTGTGAAAGGCATATGTTGAGCAAAAAGAGGCTGCTTCTTGGGTGATAACTAGCCATATAACAAGCTATTATCCTTCATACTCCACATCCAATTGCTCTCTTCCTCCTGTCGCAACCACCTACGCAATATCGCCAAAATTTGTCTGTTTCTGAGTGCTGAAACTACTAAACAGCTAATCCACCCCCTGGTAATCTCCCGACTTGACTACTGTAATAACCTACTAACTGGCCTCCCTCTCTCCTGCCTCTCCCCTCTTCAATCCATCCTAATAGCAGGCTAATATGCTAATCCACCTCTCCCGATGCTCTGTATCTGCTGCACCTCTCTGCGAGTCCCTTCACTGGCTCCCCATCCACAGCAGAATTAAATTCAAAATTCTCATCCTGACCTACAAAGCCCTTACCATTGCAGCCCCCCATACCTGTCCTCACTCATCAACAAATATTCTCCAGCCATCCCCTAAGATCCAACAATGACCTGCTCCTTGCATCTTCTACCATCACCTCCTCCCATGCTAGGCTGCAGGACTTCTCTCGTGTGGCACCAACCATCTGGAATGCACTTCCTAGAGCTGTCAGACTCTCCCCTAACCTTTCCTCCTTTAAACACTCCCTAAAGACCTTTCTATTCATGGAAGCCTATCTCCAAATCAGTAACAAATTAATTCCACTTGCCTAACTGCTGCCCCATCTAACTCCACACTAACATCATTCTCACCTTTGCAGTCACCACCTCCTGTTTCTCACCCTCCTACCATCTAGATTGTAAGTTCCCATAGGAACAGGGCCCTCAATTCCCCCTGTATTTGTTTGTTAAACTTTGTTTGGTGTCTTTTATATTGTATTGTACTGTACTTTTATCTTTGTACCCATAGACAGCGCTGCCGAATCTGTTGGCGCTTTATAAATAAAGAACAGTAATAATAATAAAATAATTATACTATTGTTCGTTCCCAGGTTGATCGCTTCCCTCTTTTTATTTATGCAAATTATGACTCTTAGGGAAGCCTCCCTAAGTGTGATGCAGGAATCCAGCTGTGGACCCGTTGCTCAGTGTGCCTAAAGTGATATGGCTGAACCTCACTAACGTCGCCCACAATAGGTCGAAATGTAAGTCTGGGGTTTTGCTGTTTCTCTCGTTCAGAGAAGGATTGCCTGGTATTTTGGGGCTGGACTGTACTGTGATGTCAGGATCAGACTGATATGCTTCAGGAAAGTTCTTCTCTGTGAAAGGCACATGTTGAGCAAAAAGAGGCTGCTTCTTGGGTGATAACAAGCCATAGAACAAGCTATTATGCTATTGTTCGTTCCTAGGTTGAGCGCTTCTCTCTTTTTATTTATGCAAATTATGACACTTAGGGAAGTCGCCCTAAGTGTGATGCGGGAATCCAGACGTGGACCCGTTTGCTCAGTGTGCCTAGAGGGATATGGCTGCACCTCACTGACGAGGCCCCAATAGGCCGAAATGTACGTCTGGGGTTTTGCTGTTTCTCTCGTTCAGAGAGGAATTGCCTGGTATTTCAGGGCTGGACTGTACTGTGAAGTCAGGATCAGACTGATATGCTTCAGGAACGTTCTTCTCTATGAAAGGCACATGTTGAGCAAAAATATGCTGCATCTTGGGTGGTAACTAGCCATAGAACAAGCTATTATGCTATTGTTCGTTCCCAGGTTGAGTGCTTCTCTCTTTTTTTATGGGAACTATGTATACAACAGTATTAAACAATTATATAAAACTACAAAGTTGCATGTATAAGCTGTATTATGACATGTAAATATTGCCTAAATTAAATAACAAATTGTCCATCCCTTCTCAAAACTGTCCAATTTTGCAGATACAAATATTCCAAAGTCCAAACTATTTCAAAATCTAAACCTTTTCCTCTCCCAAGCAATTTGGATAAAGGGTTTTCTACCTGTAAAAGGAAGCATCAAAACCACAGAACTAAAGGGAGATAAAATGGTTGGTTCTAATGAAAATACAAAAGTCATGTGTGAGTGTGAAGGATAACAGTGTAAGAGGTATGAAAGAAGGGTATATGGTCATGAGAGAGATAGAAAAATGCAAGCGTGGGAAAAAAGGGAGAGAAATATAACTCAGCAAATAGGCAAGTGAAGGGGAGAAAGTAAGTGAAAATGAATAAAGACAAAGGAAAGTCAAGGTATTAGGGAGAGGTAGTGAGAATGTTAGAGGCTAGTATGAAGAACGCAAATAGAAAAGGAGTGAGATTAGGGTTGCCACCACGGCCATGTTTTCCTGGACACTTATGTGTTACACATGCTGCAGGGTGTGCAGAGGGCAACATGCATAGCATACCTGGGATGCGCAAATTTTTTTATATTCTGATTCATATGTTAGAACGAATGTTATTGTCAGAACTCCCCTGCTCTAGGTTAAGTAATGGGCTCATCCTCAAATCTCAACCTCCTTTCCTGTTATAAGCTCTGCTCACCTTCACACAGGTGCTTAGTAATTTTTCTTATTCCACAGGTGTATCCTGACTAGCAATTCCTAAGGCTCCTGGCATTCACTGTTATTCCTGCAGTCTATGCCCTTACAACATTCCTGTGACCTCTCTGCAACGTCTCTCTGGCTGTACACAGCAGCTGTGCTTCTCGTCTCCGGAACTCTGCACACAAGTATACCGCAATCATCATCGCTGCAAACAGCTGATCTCCTTCAAGCCAAATGTCTGTGTGACAAACTCAAGCATGGTAACGCTGCTGAATAACGGTAAAACCTTTTTAGTACCTGACTTACTTTACTTGTACTTAGAACTGCAAGCACTCTAATCAAAAGGAAGATAAGTTTGAATACAATCTCAACCTGATTAAGTTGTCATTTAATCTGATTGTTCTTCCTCAATTTTGTCTCCATGCTTATAACTGCTTCTGTTTCTTAAAGGCACAGGAGCACTGTTACTTTATAACTCAAACTAAATTCACTTACATATAATCTACCTATTCTTGTCAGTAATAGGTTGTGAGTGTTTGTGATACAAATCTATATATATATATATATATATATATATATTGAGTTGATCTAAATAACAACTATAAGAATTGTTATGTTATTTAATAGTTTTGATGAATCTGCAGCTGTGATCCCTTAAGTTAAAACAATTCATTATAGTTATTGTAGAAATTCTATTTCACACAATTGTATGTTGATAAGAACGAATATTCATAAGAATTCAATAATCGAATTATATTTACTGTTTTTGAATGTCACTTTCAAATTTGAATGTTTATAATTAGATCGAATGTCCACATTCGAAATTTTGAATGTAACATTCGATTAAACAAATACTATTTAGAAGTTCAATAGTTCATGGGGTAGGGAATTTAGTAAATTAGTGCATAATAGATACAAATATATTGATTTGAATGTTTCTGTTTCAAATATTGCATAATTTGAATATTGCATTTAAAGAAAGCATTATAAAAACAATAACAAATATATAAATTAGATTTTTTCATTTAGAATATTGCATAATTCAAACATTACATTTAAAGAAAGCATTAGAAAAACTATTACAAATATATAAATTAAAATCTTTTGAATTAGAATATTACATAATTTGAATCTAATTATTAGAAAATTTGAATCGAATATTACATTTAAAGAAAGCATTAGAAATACTATTACATTAAACAAATGTTAGAATGTTGTACATTCAAAATTTGAAACAAATAAACAAATGTGTTAAAATCTGTTTCATTTTTCGAATGTTGCGAAACATTCGCCCATCCCTAGTACCTGGACAGCACACGAATAGTGACCCTAAACAGCACTATTCATGTTCCTCCCTGCACACCCTACAGCATGTGTAACTCATAAGTGTCCAGGAAATCATGGCCAACACTAGGTGAGATAGTGTCAATGGTTTATTTAACCCTTAAAGCCCTTAGGACATTCTATGCCATCCTAACTGCACTGGGCTTTAACAACCTTAGGACGGCTATAAACGTCCTAGCCTTTTGGCTTTACTAAAGCCAAAGACGCGTCCCGAATGGGATCGAGGGCTGGAGGGTGTGCCTAGCATCATAGGTACTACCCCCCAGACACGATCCCATCATTAAAATCACATGATCGCATGAACGATCGCGTGATTTTAATTTTTAACTTATTTGTTTACATTGGAACTTTGTTCCAATGTAGACAGATATAAGTCCGGCTGTTAAGGGGTTAAAGTGATAATAAACTTTAGATAATCAAATGCCATATTTCTAATCATTGCCAATAAAAAGTATATGTGCACTTTTTATTTAATCTATCTGTTGAAAAGGTTAAATCCATGCCTATAGTAATATTTTTTTTTGTTTTTTTTTAACAAGCTTTATTGAGACAATAAAAAACATAACAGAAACGAAGGACCATACAATTACGTGCATCTGATAACAAAAAAGATATGTATACATGTTGCTCATGGTAAGGAGTGCAGAGTGGTTGAAAGAAAAAGTCTATTGCTAGCCAACAAGTCCATGGAAGGCTCATGTCATGGCCGGCCAGGGTTCTCCCTGTGCCAGCAGACTTTTGCGTCTTTTGTCCTTAAGCATGTTCGTATGGTTCACCTCTAGTTTGTAGCTTGGTTTTCCAACAAAAAGTTATAAGTATACAAACATAAAAACCATATGTTAACATTTAGGTAAGATTAAATACTCATCTGCAATATGAAATGTTCACCGGTTAGAAAGAGATAGCTAGCTTAGAAAGAAAGGAGGAGGAAAGAGGAGGTGGGGGGAGAAAAAAAAAAAAAGGGGGGGGGGTGCGAGAAGGTGGAGCTGATCTAAAGCCAAAAGACCATGACTAATTCTACTAATTTAATTCCACATGGACATCATTATGTCGTAGGTGGAAGACTGATTGCTCATTGAATAATGCAGCTTTTCCAGCACAAGTAGCTCATCTACGGCAGATCTCCAATCCGAGATAGTTGGTATCTCCGATGATTTCCATAGTCTGGGGATGAGCCGCTTTGCTCCTGTGAGCATAATCAAAAGAAGAGCCCTTTTCTGCCTCTCCATTTGTTCAGGGAGGTGCAGGAAGAGGAGGGTTTCAGGCGTGTTTGGTATTTGTATATTTAGTTTCTCCGAAATTGCCCTAATAACTGTCGTCCAGTAGTTTGTTAATTTGGGACAAGCCCACCAAATATGTAACAGTGTGCCTGTCTCGCAACAGCCTCTCCAACAGGCCGCTGTGGCCGTCGGGAAGTAACAATGTAGTCTGGATGGAGTATAGTACCATCTGGTTAGCAGTTTGAGCTGTATTTCTTGGACTGTAGCTGAGACGGAAGAGCATTTAACCATGCGGAATGACTTCAGTATATTAATGTTTTTATTACAATGTTATGGCAGCCCACTAGGAAAAACTCTTTTTTAAAAAATTATAATTCCAATGAACATCCAATCAATGCGTGTGTCAAATGACACTCTTGAAGTCTAGCCCTTTAAAAGCCCTTTAGGAAGCCTATGTAGAGAGTGGGTGGGACTGATCTCTATGTCCCAGCCCAGCCAAAAGAGGAAATAAAGAGAGGCAGAGGAATAGAAGACACCAATTACGATTATAAATCTTTAATTAAAAAATATACACTTTTTAAAAATTTTTTTTGTTTTTGCAGTTTTCCTTGTACACTAGCATATTTTTCATTACAACATTCTTAAAGTCTGAAATCTACCATCACTTTGTATTTGCTGCTGCTCAATGGCATTGGGAAAGTCCCCCACCCCCAACAATTTTAGCTGATTTTTGCCTTTTCCAGAACACTAGACAAGAGACACATGGAGGGGCCATGCAACCTCACCAAACTAGGTACATAGAATTATTCAACTTTGTAAACCTCTACAACTCCAAATTATTGCAGTTTTTCTTTTATATATGTTTAAGCTCTGTAACTCATTTAATGGTAAACATATAATTCTGTAACATAATACACGCTATAATTATTTTTATTTTTATTTTGTATGAATATAGTTCAAGTATATATAATGCATTTATAAATTTGCAAACACAATTACAGATTAAAACATTCTCCTAGTACATAAGTTAAGTTCATTTTAGTATTGCGTGGTTAGGGATATAACAATAGTAAAAGTACTTGTACAGATGTTATCAGAATGAACCCTGAGGCATACAGACGGACAGAAAGATAGATGAAACGCTCACCTTGAAAACAAAGGCCTGAATGTGTTTTATCAAGGCTAAGCTGTAGGGGCCCTTGCAGCAAAGTCACTCACAGCACAGTGGAGAGCAGTCCACTTTTCTCATCCTTACAATATAGTTCCTGTTATTCTTATCTACTAAAAATCAGCAGATAACTGAATATAAAGATACATTTTAACTGTAATCTCTCTGGTAAGGCCTAGTTTAAAGGTAACATTTCATTTTTACAATCTAGCTTTTTATAAGTAAAATGTTTCTTATAACAGTGGGAATGTGTTTATATTGTGTAGCACATTCACATGATAATAGACACTGCTACAAAATATCTATGGACCATTGAGCAAAAGGAGCATATGGTCTTTATCTTCACGTTCACCTTTTATCTAAAGTATATAGACTGACTGTTCTTGCATATACAGTTTTATCTAGGGCAATACCATGCACCATACCATGACTACAGTATTTTTAAATGGGAGGGCAATGTTCCCAGCCAGGGAACCTGTTTTACCATGTTTGACGCTCACCATCTTAATTTATGATTGCACAAACAATTACTTGTGCAACTTGCTCTCCCTTGCCAAAGCTTACCAATCATTGTGGATAAATTAATGGTCTAGTTGAATGACATTACTGGCTAATTTTAATCATAACATAAAATATATCAGATTACATTTTACATAGATGCCCATAACTCATTCATGACAATAATGAGAATACTAGGAGCACTCTGACAATTTGACACCCAACCATCCAGGGTACAGGGTAAGGTTTTTAGAAATGAAAGATAAACTGCACCTAGTAAAGTTTGTCCCTTGCAACCAGGGTTGCGCTAACAAACATTAGTAAAAAGCTACAGATGAAGACTGTAGGGTGTTAATGGGAAGAAACTGTTTCTATTACTTAATTTTGGTATTTTAATTTAAAGCCACCCCATTACATCTCTTCTTGTAAAGTAAAGGGCCTTGCACATTTATAGCTGTTGACACTGTTTAGCATTGGGAGGGTGCTAGAGCAATGAATGGAAGTAACTGAGCTTCCACCAGCAACCAATAGAACCACCACTATAATTTAACTTTAGTAGGTACAATTAAACCATACTTAAATTACTATAGGTTGCCACATAAATAGTTAGTTACGGGGGCGTGTCTCTTGAATGGATGCAATATCGGTTGCTCTGAGTGGAACATTGATAATTTGCCTTTTATCGGTGTCTAAGAGGGTCATCCATCTACCCTAACCTGATATCTAGAAACTACACATTCAGCTGAATCGAATGATATAACAACATTGGGTATTCAACCTTTGATAACTGATCTGGAGCGTTGAGGCCTAGGGCAGACTCCTCAGTGAGAGGCTCTCAACACCCCCCCCCCCCCCCCGGTATACTACAAGCCGGGTAAGCAGTGTACTATCACTGAAAATTAGAGATACTAATATCCAAGCAATGGAGCATAGGAAGATTGTGGATAAGCTCCATCCTGGAGTCCCATAGAGTACAACTCTGCAGCGACATAGAGATGGCATTTAGATCTGTTTTATAATGTGAAAAAGGTTGAAGGCGCCTAGTTACGATAAGTGAAAAATATAAAGATCAGGTTAAGGTCTATATATGCCTCTAATAGAGGAAAAAGTATTTTTCTCAAATCTCAAATAAAATATGAGAATAGGTGTATAAATATAATACAAAAGTGTAAAAATATCCAGCAACAATGAATAGATTAAATTATATAACTAGTGAATCACAGTGAGTGAAAACATAATACAAAAATATAAAGTGAAGCTAAAGTTGTATAACGTGATGCATACAAAGGCACTACGAGGAACTAAAGTTCATATAAGTTTGTACCCATACACCATCCAGGATATATATGTATCCAAAAGTCCACTTAATTTCGGGATGTGCGGCAGCAAAACTCCTTCCAAAACTGATAGGCACCAGCGTGGATCTACAGATAAGTGGAAGATAAACAAAAAGGAGGCGCCACAATAGTGTGAGATCGTTGGTAACAGTGAACCCCCGCACACAATACAAAATCACTTACTAGAAGATGAGCACTTGAGAAGTGCCACTGGTGCAGACTGAACCATTAAAAGCTGTCCAGCGAGCTTATCCTCACGAATTTTGAGCCAGCAGACTTGCTTCAGAATCCCAATCCAGTAGGGGAATCAGGGAGTTTATCCTCACAGATATGAGGATAAACTCACTGATTCCCCTACTGGATTGGGATTCTGAAGCAAGTCTGCTGGCTCAAAATTTGTGAGGATAAGCTCGCTGGACAGCTTTTAATGGTTCAGTCTACACCTGTGGCACTTCTCAAGTGCTCATCTTCTAGTAAGTGATTTTGTATTGTGTGCAGGGGTTCACTGTTACCAACGATCTCACACTATTGTGGCACCTCCTTTTTGTTTATCTTCCACTTATCTGTAGATCTTTTTTATGCAGCCACGTGAAAACAGGGGAGCAGCCATCAGAAGCAAACTCCTCCATAGATATCCAGGAGCCTAGCGCAGCGGAGGAGAGTATGGTAGCTACCGCTCAGAGAATAAACAATAAACATATTGCTGGACATAACAGAGTGCTTAACCATCTAGGGGCTAAAACCGCATCTAAAGGTTCTACTTCATATGTCCCTGCAATGGCGCGCATGAAACAACAATTCCGGAAAAGACAGGCCCGCAAAGCTCCACATCTATTACGTCTACGGAGAAATCCGGACTGCAGCTTCCACCAACAAGAGGTGAAGTACATGGGTGTGGATGGGATGGATACGCTATATTTACTGAAGTCATACACACCACAAAAAGCTGCGCGACCAGTAAACTCAGCCTCATACAAAATTTTCAAAAGCCGACAAGCCTGGAGGTTCCTCACCTAGAACCTACAGGCTGTGGACGACACAGAGAGCATAGAGTCCTCCATGGTGGAAAGCAGGGAAGATCCATGGGAGCCTTGACTGCACCTATGTAAGCTTTAAGGTAGGAGTCGGCTGAAAATACTATATTTGACTCGGTATGGACTGGCGATCAGATGTATGTACGGATCGTTGCATCTAAATTGCAAAGCCAGGACTCTCCCTTCTAAAAACAATTCAATTGTTCTGTACACTGTTTTTTTCCCTAGCCGTTTTTACAGTCTAGATAAATGTGTTGCTATATTTAATGTTATGGCCGGAATACGGATGGCACATTAGAGCATCCCTGCAACCCACATTTAAACGTTTGTGAAGATAAATTAGGTGTCTGTGCTCCTAAATGTGCCTGCTTAGCTCAAATGTAACTGTATCTGGCCCCATGCTCACACATATTTTACTAATGCGGGTATGTTGTGATCTATCTGTGTGTTCCACCCCGAATATGCTCTTATTAAGTATTCCATTCAGGAAATGATGGTCAATTTTAGTTTCCTACCTTTCGCTATCCTGAGCACTTATCTAGACAGTAAGAGATGTTTGCATTTGTATATACACCTGCTGGCTGGTTAGATTTAGCCCTCTTCCCTTCAACCTGTTTAATAGTTAATAATAGATGGGTCCATATTTTGATCTTATGCTATCAAGAGCCATGGTGGCATAACTCTGTATAGAGGGATATATTTGGGTTAGGCTCCCACTAGAGACGCTGACCAATGGAATTATAGATCATTAACCCTGGATATTCTATAAAGGCCTGATAGTTCTCCAGTTGAACAATAAGCTTGATGTGCTGTATGGGACCCCCAGTAAAAATATACCCCTAGATTCACCAGACCCCTATAACCCTGTAAAGACAAGGGGGATAACACTTATATAATCCCCTACACTTACTTAACCTGTTAGGGGGCTATTTTATTTTATATAACATCATTATTAATGCTCTTTTTTTTCTTATCCTCATAGTTGGAGTGTTGTTATTCCACAATCTTTATATTATATTCACTACTAAATATCATTGCTTGTCTGCAACTATAGTTTTAGGGTCAAAGAGTGGCCCTAATTGTGCCACAACTACCATTCGGCTAGATTTAGAGTTTTGTCGGTAACGACCCGCGTAGCTAACACTGGCTTTTTTCTGGCCGCACCTTTAAAATAACTCTGGTATTGAGAGTCCACAGAATGGCTGCGTTAGGCTCCAAAAAAGGAGCGTACAGCATATTTAACGCCACTGCAATTCTCGATACCAGAGTTGCTTACGGACGAGGCCAGCCTCAAAAACGTGCTCATGCACGATTCCCCCATAGAAAACAATGGGGCTGTTTGAGCTGAAAAAAAACCTAACACCTGCAAAAAAGCCGCGTTCAGCTCCTAACGCAGCCCCATTGTTTGCTATGGGGAAACACTTCCTACGTCTGCACCTAACACTCTAACATGTACCCCGAGTCTAAACACCCCTAACCTTACACTTATTAACCCCTATTCTGCCGCCCCCGCTGTCGCTGACCCCTGTATATTATTTTTAACCCCTAATCTGCCGCTCCGTAAACCGCCGCTACTTACATTATCCCTATGTACCCCTAATCTGCTGCCCCTAACACCGCCGACCCCTATATTATATTTATTAACCCCTAATCTGCCCCCCACAACGTCGCCTCCACCTGCCTACACTTATTAACTCCTAATATGCCGAGCGGACCGCACCGCTATTATTATAAAGTTATTAACCCCTAATCCGCCTCACTAACCCTATAATAAATAGTATTAACCCCTAATCTGCCCTCCCTAACATCGCCGACACCTAACTTCAAACATTAACCCCTAATCTGCCCTCCCTAACATCGCCGACACCTAACTTCAAACATTAACCCCTAATCTGCCGACTGAAGCTCACCGCTATTCTAATAAATGTATTAACCCCTAACGCTAAGTCTAACCCTAACACTAACACCCCCCTTAATTAAATATAATTTACATCTAACGAAATTAATTAACTCTTATTAAATAAATTATTCCTATTTAAAGCTAAATACTTACCTGTAAAATAAATCCTAATATAGCTACAATATAAATTATATTTATATTATAGCTATTTTAGGATTTATATTTATTTTACAGGTAACTTTGTATTTATTTTAACCAGGTACAATAGCTAAAATAGTTAAAATAATTACAAAATTACCTGTAAAATAAATCCTAACCTAAATTACAATTAAACCTAACACTACACTATCAATAAATTAATTAAATAAAATACCTACAATTACCTAAAATTAAACCTAACACTACACTATCAATACATTAATTAAATACAATATCTACAAATAAATACAATGAAATAAACTAACTAAAGTACAAAAAATAAAAAATAACTAAGTTACAAAAAATAAAAAAATATTTACAAACATCAGAAAAATATTACAACAATTTTCAACTAATTACACCTACTCTAAGCCCCCTAATAAAATAACAAAGACCCCCAAAATAAAAAAATGCCCTACCCTATTCTAAATTACTAAAGTTCAAAGCTATCAGCCAATCGGAATTCGAGGGACGCCATCTTGGATGACGTCATTTAAAGGAACCGTCATTCGGCGAGTAGGCGTCGGGAGAAGAGGATGTTCCGCGTCGGATGGAAGATGATGGCTCCCGAAGAAAAAAGATTGAAGATGCCGTTGATAGAAGACTTCAGCCGGATCATGGACCTCTTCAGCTCCCGCTTGGATGAAGACTTCAGCCGGATCATGGACCTCTTCAGCTCCCGCTTGGATGATGACTTCAGCCGGATCATGGACCTCTTCAGCCCCCCGCTTGGGCTTGGATCAGGACATCGGAGGAGCTCTTCTGGATCGATCGGTGAACCTGGTATGGTGAAGATAAGGTAGGAAGATCTTCAGGGGCTTAGTGTTTGGTTTATTTAAGGGGGGTTTGGGTTAGATTAGGGGTATGTGGGTGGTGGGTTGTAATGTTGGGGGGGGGGTATTGTATGTGTTTTTTTACAGGCAAAAGAGCTGAATTCTTTGGGGCATGCCTCGCAAAGGGCCCTGTTCAGGGCTGGTAAGGTAAAAGAGCTTTGAACTTTAGTAATTTAGAATAGGGTAGGGCATTTTTTTTATTTTGGGGGTCTTTGTTATTTTATTAGGGGGCTTAGAGTAGGTGTAATTTGTTTAAAATTGTTGTAATATTTTTCTGATGTTTGTAAATATTTTTTTATTTTTTGTACTTTAGTTAGTTTATTTCATTGTATTTATTTGTAGATATTGTATTTAATTAATGTATTGATAGTGTAGTGTTAGGTTTAATTGTAACTTAGGTTAGGATTTATTTTACAGGTAATTTTGTAATTATTTTAACTATTTTAGCTATTGTACCTGGTTAAAATAAATACAAAGTTACCTGTAAAATAAATATAAATCCTAAAATAGCTATAATATAAATATAATTAATATTGTAGCTATATTAGGATTTATTTTACAGGTAAGTATTTAGCTTTAAATAGGAATAATTTATTTAATAAGAGTTAATTAATTTCGTTAGATGTAAATTATATTTAACTTAGGGGGGTGTTAGTGTTAGGGTTAGACTTAGCTTTAGGGGTTAATACATTTATTAGAATAGCGGTGAGCTCAAGTCAGCAGATTAGGGGTTAATGTTTGAAGTTAGGTGTCGGCGATGTTAGGGAGGGCAGATTAGGGGTTAATACTATTTATTATAGGGTTAGTGAGGCAGATTAGGGGTTAATAACTTTATTATAATAGCGGTGCGGTCCAGTCGGCAGATTAGGGGTTAATAAGTGTAGGCAGGTGGAGGCGACGTTGTGGGGGGCAGATTTGGGGTTAATAAATATAATATAGGGGTCGGCGGTGTTAGGGGCAGCAGATTAGGGGTACATAAGGATAACGTAAGTAGCGGTGCTTTGCGGTCGGCAGATTAGGGGTAAATTATTGTAGGTAGCTGGCGGCGACGTTGTGGGGGGCAGGTTAGGGGTTAATAAATATAATATAGGGGTCGGCGGTGTTAGGGGCAGCAGATTAGGGGTACATAAATATAACGTAGGTGGCGGTCGGCAGATTAGGGGTTAAAAAAATTTAATAGAGTGGCGGCGATGTGGGGGGACCTCGGTTTAGGGGTACATAGGTAGTTTATGGGTGTTAGTGTACTTTAGAGCACAGTAGTTAGGAGCTTTATGAACCGGCGTTAGCCTAGAAAGCTCTTAACTACTGACTTTTTTCTGCGGCTGGAGTTTTGTCGTTAGATTTCTAATGCTCACTTCAGCCACGACTCTAAATACCGGAGTTAGAAAGATCCCATTGAAAAGATAGGATACGCAATTGACGTAAGGGGATCTGCGGTATGGAAAAGTCGCGGCTGAAAAGTGAGCGTTAGACCCTTTCCTGACTGACTCCAAATACCGGCGGTAGCCTAAAACCAGCGTTAGGAGCCTCTAACGCTGGTTTTCACGGCTACCGCCAAACTCCAAATCTAGGGCATTGTTTTTAACAAGGGTTTATTGTATGTTAAAAAAAAAAAAAAATGGAGGTTTTTCAGATGGGATCCAAAAGTGGTCCCCTATTGTTGATTATTGTCCTTTGCAAGTCGTATCCCCCCTATAGCACAGTGAAATCCAAAAGTGGCCTCAGATGTCAATTATAGGACATACAGTTTTTCTGGCAACCATGTTGTATACTATTATTTTCTATGCAATATCATATGTTTTGAATGTCTTGGTTAAACCAATTCTAGTTATACAAGTTGAAACGATTTCTAAATTTTGTTTTCATTGAAATGTATTGTTTTGTGACGCAAATTTAACCTCAATAAAAAAAAAAAAATTAAAAAAAAAAATAGTTACCTGAAAACAAGTATCTTATTATGGAAATTAAAATGTCTAATCTTTAGAAATGTCAATCACAGAACATTAAGGGGCCAATTTATCAATTTGCGAGTGGACATACGCTGTTGGCATTGATCATTGTACAAGCATTTCTAGTGAAATGCTTGTGCAATGCCACCCCCTGCACATTCGCAGCCAATCGGCCACTAGCAGGCGGTATCGATAAATCCGATCGGGCTGATTGCTGTCCACCGCCTCAGATGATTTAAGGAGCAGCGGTCATAAGACTGCTACTTCTTAACTCCTGTTTCCGGCGAGCCTGAAGGCTCGTGAGGAAACAGATGCATACGAGGCTTGATAAATCAGCCCCTTACTCTCAAGAAAAATTAAACATCAATGATGATTAATAAATAAAAATATAATTAAAATATATTTTTTATAATGTGAGAAGAATAAAAAACAAATATATAAAGTCACTCTGTTGAAAAAAGCAGTTAATATCTAATAGTAGGCTTCATGGCACATAAACAGCGGCTTGAATCATACAACACACATTCATTTGATCATGTAATCCCACAAGAGTTAATCATCAAATATGTATTACCTGCTATAATGTATTAGGAAACACTTATTCAATTCAGTGTTTTTGTTCCCAACATGTCCAAATTGTAAGGCCAAATAACTGATGCGCAAAAGCCTTTCTGTAATATTCTCCAACGCTTCTCTCTAGCGGTGTCTGTTACCTATTTTATATAGGTACACATGGTTATTGTACTGAATTAATCTCTCCTCAGTGAACCATGCACGGAAAGGACCTAAGCAAGGGCTACAGATTTGCAGGTTTAGCGGTTTCTTTTACAGAATTCCACAAGGAATCTTGTAGAGCTCAAAAGGTCGCTCAGAACCTACTTGTTTTTAAAATGTGTTGCAACTAAGAGACCTAGAAGTTCAAACCAAGCTTTTTTTATAAATCTGGGCCATAGACTTATTTTTTTCTGGTATGTAAGACAAAAAAATAAAACTACTACATTTTATATTCATATGATTCTATCCGCCAGCCAGGTGCATATTTATTTCTGAAACCTACCTGTCTGTTATTTGTTTTTTTATTTTATTTTATTCTCTTTGGAATAAATTCTGAGGAATTTCTTCTTTTCAAAGTTGAAAAAGACATTTCTTGTCTTTCTTATCTGTCATATTTTGGATGCCTTTCTTTTATATTTTCACATTTTCTTTTTTGTTGTAGTTTGGTTGCCTGTCACATTCACTCTAGTTTATATCCTCTTTGGAGATGGTCACTCCAATTGTTAGTAGTAATTTTTTCTCCAAGATAAAAGGCAGACTTCAACAGCTTATAAATCAGTTTATGAGCCTACCTAAGCTTAACTTTTAACAAAGAATACCAAAAGAACAAAGCAAAGTTGATGATAAAAATACATCGGAAAGTTGTTTAAAATTGTATTCCCTCACTGGTTTTCACACCTGTCCACAGGCCTCCACAACAGGCCAGGTTTTCAGGATTACCTTGGATGAGAGCGGGTAAAATAACTAGGTTTACTAATCAGCTTATTATTTCACCTGTGCTCCATTTTGGATAACCTCAACATGTGGACTGTGAGGGAAGCCTGAGGACAAGTTTGAAAATCAGTGCCCTATCTGAATCAAGAAAGTTTAATGTTGACTTGACTGTCCCTTTAAATGACTTTTATAACTTTTTATCTTTTTTACAGGTACTCTCACCAGTTCCTAATAAATGTAAACAATTTAGAGAAGTACTTGCTTATCTTTCTTTTTTGTCAATTCTGATCCTTCTATAGCCCTATTTTAATCTATTAGAAGATATTTGAAAAAGCATAGTATGCATGTACTAGCAATGTATTGTTTTCTTCTTTTAAGACATAACAACGATTTGAGGAGACACTTGAATTAGAAAATGTGTCTGAATTGCATGCATGATATAATAGGATATGCTGAATAAATATACAAAAAAACGGTTATCTACAAACTTCTCAATGTTTTGTCTTTCTATAGGATTTTCACAGACTTTTATGGAAGTAAATTATGCCTAGTTGTTCAAACTATTCAAGATAATACTTTAGCAACTTGTGATTTTTTTTTTTTTTTTTGCTAATGGTACCTTGTACCATTGTTTATTTACCTAGTCATCTGAAATAATAATTCATATATATTTAGGATAGTGAACATAGAAAATCAAAAGGAGAATGAGCATACTTTAATAAGGATTACTTGTTTTGTGATATACAAATTAATACTCCTCTTATAGGTGGCGAAGTTATCTTAGCATTTTTTTTAAATAAAATATTAATATAGTGGTCATTCTAAATGATAGTCATCCAAGGACTTTAAAGGAACATTAATTAATGCTAGCTGACTGATAATCTTTTTTTTTTTTTTTTTTTAAATGTAATTATTTTTTTAATCAATCACTTGTGACAAGATTTGTTCCAGATGATTGGATAATTGCTAATGTAGTACTACTTTATAAAAAGAAAGCGTAAAGTATTTGTAGGCATGTGATTTTGACTTCAGTAGTAGGAAAATGTACTAAGTTGATCTAATGGAAAGAATTGTGTCGTATATACATACTACTAATTAAAATTGGGGTGTTTTTACTCTACAAAGCTGATATCAAAATAATTTAGTTTTTAAACCACTTGACAAAAGTAATTGGACATGGCACGGAGGTAGACATAGCTTGTCTAGAATTTAGCAAAGCATTTGACATTATTTAGCAAGATAAATCCATAAATGGTGTCTTACCACCCCATGGATGAATCCCAAGGGTGTATATTCCAGTCTGCTTTATAGTATTTTGCATGAGTAAAGATTGTGCAATAAGCCATTTATAAATTCATTGCCATCTCAGTCCATTCGAAAATAAAAGGATTTAAAACTACTTTTGTAATGCATTCACGCTGTGTTAATGTCAGATATTTTAAATTTAAACTTTTCCAATTCTTTAGAAAATACCACCTGCAATATTTTATAAATTTTAAACATATTGTTACATCTAGACTTTTTGTAGTTTTATTTTTAGCCTTCTACTCACAAAAAGATCTCAGTTTATTGTAAACTTTAACAAATTAAAGCCCAGTTTAAATAATACTCTTAAAAACAGGGGCACTTTACTTAATTAAAGTTTACAAAGATGCTTAATTTTTAAAATACTTACCTTTGCGTTATGGTAATTATAACGCTGACCCTCCACCCACATCTGCTGCTTTTTTTAGCAGATCGATGATGAATCCGGCTTCCTCCAATCTTTCTGTGCCCCCTTTGGCGTCCAGCTCGTAAGGCATGCAACGATTGGAGGAAGCCTATGACATGACACTCTCTTGAATTTTGGTAACTTTATGCCCATATTCACTGTTACATATTTTATATTGCTAACAGTGATTTATTGCTCTATATTAGTCTAAACTTCTCATTGTGAAAATTTTCATGGAAATGAGCATATGCCATAGACTGTTCATTTATGGATTTTCTTTAAAAAAAACAAATGTATGGTGCGATGAAGATTTGTTATCTATTATTAAGCTCCAAATATGGACTAAACGGTCTGATCTAATTTCTTTGTGATTTTATAATGTATGATAATGTCTAGAAAAAGGCATTACTTTGTAACACAATTAATGCATAATATGGCAACTGTAACTCTGTTTGCTGCAGTTACTTAACCTGTTGTCAGCATAATGTGGTGCAGCCAAGTTATTACAAGAAATAAACAACGTATAGATTGCTGTTTATCTATTTCTATCTATAGCTATCTATTACTCCATTGATCTATGTAGAGCTAACTGTAACCCTCTTATCTCTCTGAATAGATTGAAAAATAACATTCAGTAGGAAGGGCTTGTTTTTTGAGAGGCCAACAGAATTTTAGTGGGGTCCTATTCCCATGACTAAGGGCCCAATGATAAAAAAAACAGCTATGGAGAGAAATCACACAAAATCTTCAGGATTTTTTTTAGACCATATATTGTAATATAGGAACCTCTCCTTCACATACAGAACCTGCATAGTGAGATAAACATCTCTCAATGTAAATTTTGTGTTTCTAAATATGTTTGAGGGACCTCACTGCACTAACAAGACTTTCTAGATCTCTGAGCAGAGAGATCATTAGGCCCTAGGAGTTAAGTAAAGGTTCTGCATCCTCCTCTAGTTATAAGATGTCTAAAATGTTGGATTTGCCTAAATGTGCACATTTCTCTGGGCTTACGCTTGTATATACAATGAAGCTTAATAAACTCACCCAATCTAATAAAATAAAATGAATTGCCAAAAGCAATGTTATCATATGGATTACCCAACACAATGCAATAACATAGTACAGACAGCTGGATAAGTTCATATTTTTAAGTTATCTTATTGAATGTGACAGAGCCATACATTTGTCATAAACTATATATAATTCAAGAAGTGGCATTGCCATTGTTCACATATAGCAAAAGCATTACAGTGAAATACATTTACAATAAATGTAGCTACATTCTGCAATCCTGGATATTGTAATATACAGTATCTTTGAATAGAATAGCAGACCTGTACAGAAATAAAGGTGTCCCTATTGAGTGCTTTAAAATAAGGTACTTGTTTTCAGAATGCCAGTTACGGATGAACTGCCCTATTCTACACTCAACTTTCTTTAAAAAATAAATCTATAAATCCAAGGCACTATAGGGCAGCAGTTTGCAACAATGGGGTCTATTCCAATATTTCGGATTGTGTTCATTGACTGTTTTTACAGCTCCTGATATGCTTTTTTCATCATTACAATTGCAATGCAAATTAAATCAACATTTCCTTATCTGAAAAAGAGAGTATTGCATCTGAGCAGATATTGGAAAATTAACTCATAGGATGTATTAAAATCATCAACATCTGTAATCAAAATCCCTCTCACCTCTAATTATCAAATTAATATCAACCACATAATCAGCACATCAAGTTAAACAGCCAAAGACATTTGGTAAATGCTTAAAACCCACATATAGATCATTTAGATATGCACAGGCTCAGTTTAGAAAACAAGAAGGCGATGCCCAAGCCAACAATGGAGATGGTCCCTTTTGATGATCCTAGAAAAAATTATAAATGATACTGAATATGTCCTCATTATTGATATGTTAATAGAAAACATCAATAAATTATATCTACACGATATTGCTAGTTGCAAAATCAGTATAGACTTCAATACCAATGTTTATCTATCAGCAAATTACATTAAAACTAATTTTAATAACATATTAATGCCACTCTATCCAACTGCAAAAACATACACATGGACTCAGTTAACCCTCTATAAGGAAGCACTCACTGATAGGGGCCATGTTGCAGGTTGGTCATGTTGTCAATGTGTCTACTGAGGATACTGAGATAGGCAAGAGAGTGTGCATGTTTATAACGTTACAAATATTGCTGCAAACTGCTGTCTTATACTGCTCAAATCATGGGCACTTTCCTGGGCCTACTTCAGTTTACTCTGCATGAAAATGAGCTAAGTTTCAACAAGGATAACAAGAGAAAGAGGTATATTTGATAATACCAATATCTGATTTTTTATAATTGTACATAATTTCTCAGTCATGAACATTTTATTTTAATCTCCACATCCCATTAAGACTACAATGGGAAGTGGATTAAGAATGTTTTAAAGTTATAAAAAATATGATTATATATTGAAACAAAATAGTAAGGATATGGTTAATTGCAGACATGCCATGAATGGTCTGCAATCAAACATACAAACCAATACTGAATCAATTTATGATTAAAATCTCCTTTTCAATTAACCCATTTTTTTTTTTGCTTCTATGTAGGTCAGCAAAAATCCAGTGTCAATGCCTGTTACGTACAGGTTTTCATATGTTTCTTTAAGATTTATGTAAGAAGTCAAGATGTCCCGGTATTAACAATGACACACCTTTGCTCAGCCTAATGTATTCAAACAAACGTCTAAATCAGCTGAGATGAAAAATTATGATTTTGAAAGTCAAATTCTAAAAGATTGGATATACCCCTTTGTTTGACATTGACCTAAATTTAAGGGATTTGATTTCTGGCTTAATACCGAAACTTGAAAAGATATGTGACATACAAAATCCTTACAAGTGAAAGAAATAAAGAAACTTGAATCAAACAGATTTGAATATAAAGGAACATGTAAGTGATGGCTTGACTTTTGCATATCATTTCTCTGTGGATAATAAAACTTAAATTCCACACTAGGCTGTTAATTAATTTATTTTTTTAGGTTGTCTGGCTACGTAGTCTGTTATATGTATTTGTATTTTTTTTATCATTCATCAGTCCTAATGGCCTAGATTTTGTAAAAATAAAAACTAATACTGAGCAAAAAAACTTGCCACAACATCCCAACTCCAAAATTGCTAATCTATGAGTTGCGGGTCACTCTTTATTGTAATCAATAGAACACCATCTATTTCATTCACTTCTGGGGACATAGAACACATTTCACCGTGAAGAACACTGACATCACAAAAATACCTTCAAAATATGACAGAACAACGTAAAAAAATTAAAACAAAAAATACTCGATGTATAAAACAGTGCACACTAAAATAAAACACAAAGAGCTAGAATACAAGTGGCGAGCTAACGTTAAATATTACAAGTTGAAAGTAAATGGGTAACATAAAGTGTGAAGGTTAAAAAAAAGCTGCACCAAGCACCACATAAGTACATTAAAATAAAGTGTTACCCTTACATATTCGTTATCTGATAAAAATTATTCATATAAATATTTAAAAAAAATAAATTATAATGGTTAAAAGGCATATGGTATGTGACAAGGTGCTTGACTGCAAATGGCTATTATATATATGTGTGTGTGATTCTAAATATGTGTGTATAAATATTTGTGTATAAATGTATACACATGTGCATTTATATGTTTATATATGTACATACCTACATATATACATATATGAACACCCATGTATACTTTGGAGCCCTTCCTAGACAAATACCATTAAACATGAAAATTAATTTTAATTCAAATTTAATATTTTTCATTTTGTTTAACTCTGCTTCAATGTAAATAATTTCCATTCCAATGTTCTTCACATAAAGGAAAATGTTATTTGTATTTTAAATAAATATATATATATATATATATATATATATATATATATATATAATCTGGACAAGGATAAGCACTCACTGGATTTAAACACAACAAATTATTTATTCGGCAGTGACGTTTCGGGGCATTCACCCCTTCCTCAGACGTCTGAGGAAGGGGTGAATGCCCCGAAACGTCACTGCCGAATAAATAATTTGTTGTGTTTAAATCCAGTGAGTGCTTATCCTTGTCCAGATTGAATATTTTGTTAAGCACCCTGGTCTATGTTTGGGTTGGCAAGTGAGAGTGCACTAATTTGGAGTCTATATATATATATATATATATATATATATATATATATATATATAAAAGAATTCAAGGGAAAATGGACAGAAAAATTGCTTTTAATTTTGGTAGTGTTGATAGAACAAATTAGATAATCTAAGCGTTCTAATATAAATACCAACTCATATAAATGGGTATGTTGGTATATTAGTAAATATTGTGGTGCAGACCCATTAAATAATTATTAACCAATGGCAAAAAAGATCTAGTGGTTTAAAATAAAATCACTCTAAAGACTGGGGATTCAGCACTCTTTTTTGGAAAAGTTTAAAGCCCTGAGGAAGCCCCGTCTCTCTAGTGACGAGGGGTGAAATGCGCGTTGGCATTGGCTGACCGCTCCACGTGACCTGACATGCTGGTTTGTTTGTTTGCATTGCGGAGGATTTGAGCATGCTACTAACTTAACAAGCCAATGTAAGGCAAATATTTCTGGACGATATCGACAGAACCTACTTGGTTTGCACAGCAGACTCTGTATTATACCTGCATAGCAGTTTCCAGATGGAACGTTCATGGAGCAATATGAAAGTCCTGTAAAATAACAAACTGGTGCAGTTGACAGAAGGGTACGAATCTACTAACAAGGTATCCTCCTGCATCTTTGTGTTTGTTTTTGCTTTTCCTTGACACACAGCATGTTTTAAACCTTTGCTTCAATTACTCTGCTATAAACAAGATAGGTGCAGTTGACAGAGGGGTATCATAACATCTAAGGAATATCATCCTGCATTTCTGCATTGTCCTGCTGAATTACTAATTTACATGCTTCATGCATATCGTTCTGGCTCATATAAGTACCAGTGGCACGACTGCATATAAGTTCTTGCTCTCCTGGTTCTACTTATTACTGTAGGACGTCACTAAGAGCTCCTAGACACCTTTAGGAAGTGTTATACCAAGGAAAAGACTTAACGTCTATACAGTCCGCAATAGACTGATAATTTCTTGGCACTAAGACAATATGTCTAGCCCTCTTGGGCTTATAGTATATAACCTTCCTGTAAATCCGCCCATATAATATAGCTATGTTATTATTTGCACATGCGTTCCCTCGCATGATATCTTCCTAGTGTTCATGTAATGCTCAGTATTATAACCTATGTGTCATTATCTTTAATATGACAGATGACTACACACAGATTGAGTAATCTTGATTATCTTAGTTTTCACTAAAACCAATAGAGGTCTGAGAATATTTTAAAGACTCATTATCTGTGCTTATTCACTTGTAGCATTGGTATTTGTTTATTTATTTATTTATTTATTTATAAAATATTTTACCAGGAAGGATACATTGAGATTTCTCTCGTTTTCAAGTATGTCCTGGGATCACAAAACATTGCATTGATACAATAGGGTACAATAAAATACAAAAACAATAATAAAAATACACATTATATGCAAACATTTAACATAGAGCAGGTATGAAATATTTAATCAACCATGACAGGAGCATTCTGTTTTGAGATATGTAGAGAGGGATCTCTTAAAGGATTTTAGGCTTGGGGAAGTTTTTAAAGTGTGAGGGAGGTCATTCCATAATTGTGGCGCTCTGTAGGAAAAGGAGGATCGAGCTGCTTTTTTTTTTGCATTGAGGCAAGCTAAGTAATGTGCTGTTATTGGATCGGAGGTTATAGGAGGTGGGAATAGCAGGGGAGAGCATTCTGCTCAGGTAGGGTGGGAGCTATCATTATATTGTGTACTCTAGGAAGTATTTACACTATTTAGCTCTTACAAGCTGTTTGTCATCTCACATGGACCGGTCCTAATAATTTTTTAGTATATGTGAATATATTTTGATTTGTTGTTTTAACCACGACATTCATTTTACCCAGTGTTAATGGGAGCTGACATCCTGATGCCTGCGCTCGACACAGTGTGAAAATAAACCTAACCTTGTTAAAAACTAAGCAAGTGTTGCCAAGTGTTTTTAAACATTTCCAAAAAAGAGTGCTGAATCCCCAGTCTTTATAGTGATTTTATTTTAAACCACTAGATCTTCTTTGCCATTGGTTAATATACTGTATATATATATATATATAAATTTCCAAATGAACTCTGCACTCACTCCACTGTACAACCGCCCAGGGTGCATCCAATGCCACAGTGTGCCTTCACATATATCCAAAAATGAGAGCACTCACCAGGACTTAACACTTTAAAGCAATCACAGCTTTATTTTAACAAAGTGACGTTTCGAGGATTCTAAACTCGTCCTCAGACTTTACATTTGTGTACATACCTCAGTTCTTTTAAACCCTCCACCGACTATCACCGCGATACCGGAAGTCACCCGGCGTCCTGTGCGCAAAACTGCGCATGTCCAGAGCGTTGGCATGGCAACCGGCCGCGGTGTACACTAAAAACAAAAATGTGAATACAAATGGTTACAATACAGAGCTATTCAGTTGTTGCAATATTCCTAATGCACTTAACATCCTAACAATGCGTGCTACTATCTATTTCAAGAGTTATATAACAATATTGTTAAAGCACTTAACATCCTAACGATGCGTGTTAATATCCATTTCAAGAGTTACATAACAATTTATATCTATACAACTGTGAATTGGTATGGACTTAATTCCTAATCTTATATCAAACCTACCACATCGTATGGCTATATCAGCAATCATAATTCAATACACAGATTACTACAAACTAGCGTAAGATAATACTCCCTTAACTTGTTGCTTATTATTTCCAATACTATTCTAATTGCCACTATAGTATTATAGGTAAGAATCTATTTCACAAATAACAGTGCCAGTCCAGGTTGGTATTCAAACCATAAGGCACCAAAGTGCCCAGATTGAAGATCTACCTGGACTCGCACTGCAACAGGAGTCTATCTCTGTCACCCCCCCTAGTCGGGGGTGGAATGTGATCTATGATCACATATCTCAAGTCAGCAACCGTATGGCCAGTCAACGCAAAATGTCGTGCCACGGGTTGGTCAGACCCCTTGTTTTTTATGGCCAGTCGAATGGCTGCACGATGATTGGCCATACGGGTGCGTAAGTCATCAATAGTCTTTCCAACATAGAATAACCCACACGGACAGTGTAATAAATACACTATATGTGTCGTCGTGCAGGTTACTCTATGTCGGATAGTATATCTACGATTGGTGGTAGGATGAACAAAGAATTTTGCATTAGACAAACCACTACATGTAGTACATCCTGCACACTTATAGCATCCAGGTTTTTTAGTCTGTAGCCAGTTAGATTTTTCATAACACTGTACAGGATCAACCTAATCATGTATATACATATGTATAAATATATATAGATGTATATATATATATATATATATATATATACATTTAAACTAAAAAGAAAATTTTTTTCTATGTGAAGAACATTGGAATGTCAAATTTTAGTAACTCACTTTGATTTTAGCACAGTCGGTCAAATACGGTAAGTGTTAGGTTTATTTTTTAAAGCACGCTACATTGAAGTGTATGGGGAGAAGTTATTGAGGTTGCAATATCGAAGTCTTGAAGTTAGAGCGCATCGGGTTTCACTCGTGTGCTAACATTTTAGTATTAATTTGTAATTCTGCACGAACCTGCCCGCAGTAAAAGCTTACTTTGAACGCCCATAGCATGCCACATGTAATTTAGTTTGAAAACAGTTAAAAATAAATCAAATAAAAATAAGTCAATTATGCTTAAATAGTGACATAGAACCGAGAGGCAAGATAGTGAATAAAGTCTTTATAAAGTTCACATTCTGGGCCTACCTGTAGGTGAAAAATCCCAGTCACGCTTTTGGAAAGCCCCAGAACACAATGATCAGCTTCTGGAGACACCGTCCTTTATATACAGCAAAACTTATTTACTGTAACAAAAGAGACTCGCAAATATTTTACTGATACAAACATTTACATAAACCATTTTAAAAGCTTTGTTTCTAAGTGTTGTGTTTACGATTATTGTTAGCTTACGGCTGATATGCACTTCCAACTAATGCTTATTGGCTGATAGCCACTTCCTACTAATGTTCATTGACTAATATGCACTTCCTACTAATCCTCATTGGCTAATATATATGTACAGCTAATACTTATTGGCTGATAGCCACTCCCTACTAATGTTCATTGACTGATATGCACTTCCTACTAATCCTCATTGGATAATATATATTTACAGCTAATGCTTATTGGCTGATAGCTATTCCCTACTAATGCTAATTGACTGATATGCACTTCCTACTAATCCTCATTGGCTAATATATATTTACAGCTAATGCTTATTGGCTGATGGCCACTCCCTACTAATGCTCATTGACTGATATGCACATCCTACTAATCCTCATTGGCTAATATATATTTACAGCTAATGCTTATTGGCTGATAGCCACTCCCTACTAATGCTCATTGACTGATATGCACATCCTACTAATCCTCATTGGCTAATATATATTTACAGCTAATGCTTATTGGCTGATAGCTTCTGGAGACACCATCCTTTATATACAGCAAAACTTATTTACCGTAACAAAAGAGACTCGCAAATATTTTACTGATACAAACATTTACATAAACCATTTTAAAAGCATTGTTTCTAAGTGTTGTGTTTACGATTATTGTTAGCTTACGGCTGATATGCACTTCCAACTAATGGTTATTGGCTGATAGCCACTTCCTACTAATGTTCATTGACTAATATGCACTTCCTACTAATCCTCATTGCCTAATATATATTTACAGCTAATGCTTATTGGCTGATAGCCACTCCCTACTAATGTTCATTGACTGATATGCACTTCCTACTAATCCTCATTGGCTAATATATATTTACAGTTAATGCTTATTGGCTGATAGCTATTCCCTACTAATGCTCATTGACTGATATGCACTTCCTACTAATCCTCATTGGCTAATATATATTTACAGCTAATGCTTATTGGCTGATAGCCACTCCCTACTAATGCTCATTGACTGATATGCACATCCTACTAATCCTCATTGGCTAATATATATTTACAGCTCATGCTTATTGGCTGATAACCACTTTCTACTACTCCCTGTTGACTGCTACACTGATCCTCCTACTGCTCATTTGCTGATTTCCACTACGGTTAAGGCACATTGGCTGACAGACACTTCAAACTAATGCTCACAGGTTCTTAGGTGCTTCCTGCTAATACTCATTGATGATTATTAGCTAATGAGTATTAATAGGAAGTGTACAGACACTGGTATTTTTGTTTAAATGTAAATTGAAATAGCTTTTACTGCAAATTTATTCCAATAAAAAAATGTCAACATGTTGAAATGCGCTTCTTTCATATGAATGACAAAAAATGTACCATTTTAATAATCTGATTGGGAAATAATGCTTTTGAGCCAAAACATAATTTCTGTGGCCCTTTATCATTTATTGCTGTTAACATTTTTACATTTGGAGCAAATACAAGTAAACCCTCAAATTTCTAATCACTGTTTAACACGTCCCACTGCAATTTAGTTAACTGGAACAAGCAACATCAGTGTTAATGTGATAATTTGGGACAAGATCAATAGGATATATCAGCGCCGAGAGGTGAACAGAGATGTATGTGTGTGAGAATTAGTTGTGTTATTGTACAAGTCATTTCTGGCAAAAGCCCTCCGTCCTAACTTGCATTCGTCCTGCTCCAATGCCTTGGCACTGACAAACTATTTAATAAATGTAATCAGGTTTAGTGCAGCAGAGGGCTGGCTGCAGACAGTGTCTGCCAGTTACTCCATCTATTACTCACGTTAGAGACCTGTGGCTTCGCTGGTGCTTTTTCATTTAGAGAATTAGAAAGGGGTGTTTTCAATACAAAAGCAAGGCAAACATGTTATTGTTTGATATCCTATTTATTATGGAGGGAGCAGCGAGCTTTAGACCTTTTACTTAATCACTGTAAGGTTTCAGAGCAAAACTAAAACGCGTATTCCCGTACTGACCGATGTTAACCCAATGTCAGCTTCTGGGAAGGTAAAGAATTATTACTTTTATTAAACCTTATGAGGCTGTGTCATGTTTCCAGAGAAGTTGGAACAATACAATAAATCTTTTGCTTGAAACCCCCCAATCTTTACTTTTTTAGTGACTTAATGAGTCTTTTGGGTCTGAAAAAAATGCTTTAAACTATGTTTTCAAGTACATTTGAATTAAAACTGTCGCCACTACACAATACATTTGACAGTTTTCAAAAGTTACATCACATATCTTGCAAAATATTCTTATATAAGAGAAGTTCCTTTAAAGAGGCAGAATAATGTACTGATGTATCTGGGAAAGAAAATATATTTAATGATATGAAAGGGACATGAAACCCCCCCCCCAAAAAAAATCTTGATTTAGATAGAAATTGCAATTTTAATTTTTCCAATTTACTTCTATTATCCAATTTGCTTTGTTCTCATGTTATTTTTTGTTAAATAGATATCCAGATAGGTAGCATGTGCATGTCTGCAGAACTACATAACAGGAAATAGTACTGCCATCTAGTGTTTTTGCTAATGCATGACACTATTGAAAAACTGCTTCCATATAGTGCTGCAGAGACGTGCACACTCCTGAGTTTATGTCCCTGATTTTCAACAATGGATAACAAGGAAACAAAGAAAATTTGACAATAGAAGTAAATTGGAAAGTTGTTTGAAATTATATGCTCTATCTGAATCATGAAAGAAAACCCCCCACACAGGATTTATGTCCATTAATTGGATTCATTTGAAATATCAGTTGACAAAAGAGAGACCTATTCTTTTATTTGCCGCTAAGATTGCAGTTTTCTGAGAAATCATTTTATATGCATATGTGCAATTAACTTTGCCATAAACACATTAGGTTATGCTGCTTTATCAAGGGCACAAAGAGAGAGAAAAAATAACCTAAATTTGACTCTTCTTTCAATCTGGGGTGAGGGATGGATTTCCCATTAAAAATGTCAGTGTTTGTATGTCATTATCTTATGTTGAAGGGAAGTAGCTTTGGGAGTAATTTGGTGAAGCACTTCTTTAAAGAAAGGGTGACTGATTCATAGGGGCTGATTTTTCAAGGGCTGAATGGCCCCTGATGCCCATGTTTCTGTGTGAGCCTCCAGGCTTATTGATATCAAGCATATGTCTCTTGTCATTGTCTCACCAGATGAGTTCAGCTATGTCCAAGTAGTGTGTTGCTGCTCTGGAGCTGAGTTTAACTATGTATTTAACTCATTTGCAGGTGGTAAACACATTTTCATTTTGCGCTTTTATGTCCCTTTAAGCTTGCACGTTATAGGAAATATGGGCCTATGGTTTTTATCTGCTGTTATAATCTGTATTTTTATGTTTCTGCATAGGAAATATATATTTAAGAGGCTAGGAAGGAGAGATGGATGTTCTACAAAATCAAGGGAAAAGGAGGAGTTGGGAGATGAGTAGGAAACAGAAGGAAGCTAGACCAGAAGCTAAAAGAGATTTAGGAGGAAGAAATCACAGGCCTCAGTTGAGAATTATTTTTCAGTGTGTTAAGCTGTTAAGCCAATGGACTCAATAAAGAAACTGTTTTAAAATTTCTTTGCAATGTGAACTCCTTTAGACATTTTTAAATAAGAACTCTCACTAGAAGTATTCCTGGCCTTTAACAAACACTTCTGTTTTTTTAAATGTTCTACCAGTTCTACTCCTGCTTCTGCCAGCAGGGGGTGACTTCTGTCAGGGGACCAATGGGCCAGGGGGGCCCCATGAGGCAAGAACAACTAAAAAAAAAAAAAAAAAATTTAAATTTTGTCAGTCACCAGTGGGAACTACAGCAGAGTGCTAATTGATCATGGGAAATGTTATTACAAGGAGTAAAGTATTAGCATTTCAGAGGATTTCTGAGTGTGCACTAAACCACTATGCACAGTGTGAGACAGGCTTGACACTTTGTTTGTACAGTGAGTGCCTGAGTCAGACAGCATTACAGAGGAGGTAGGACTTAGTAAATGTTTTTTATTTCTTTGTACAATTTTGGATTGTAACTTCAGTGTGGTAGTAGTTGTATGGTGGGGCCAGAGGTCCATAAAATCACATTTTTTAGCAGCAGTGTATTTATGGTTATTTGACAATGCTGTAGAAATTCTATATTTAAAGCCATGCAGGAATGTTTCCTCCTCAATACACAAATGGTGGGTGCCCTTTTGGCAGAGATGCGTTTTTTTTTTATTAATATATATATAGTAATTACATTCCAGTTTACTGCCCCTTTATGCAAGGACTTTCCAGATGCAAGGAGGAATTTTATCTAAGATTTTTACATCTGTTATACTCTCAGACTAAGATTTCTCAGTGTTTGAAATGAGACAGGGTAACTTAAAACTGTTCAGTTTACACTACAGCTGACTTAATTTTGAAATACATACAAACAAGCATTTAACCAGATCTAATGGTATGAGTACCACAGCGTATGGTTCCACCAAGACCATATAGAGTACAGCATTTTCAAAATCCATAAGTACCGCTGACAGATGGGAACATTTGTACACTATATTTGAAGTGGTGCTCTTGGTTGGGGAAAATGGAGAAAAAACAAACAAACATATGTCAACCTTTTAAAAATACTGTTCTTCATCTAGCCATCTACCCAGATCATTAATGTACAATTTTGAATTCACAGAATTATTTTTGTTTGCACATTTACAAATATGATTCTTTAAAAAGTGATCTCTTAATTTCTGCTATTTTTTTATCATGCATGTCACACACTGTTGATTTAGGGGATGCAATGTGCAGAAATGTTACTTCCTGTGAGTGTTTTTGTGGGTGTCTGTGTTTATGTCTTTGTGCTTTTGCCTGTGTCTCTATGAGTGTGTATGTATTTTTTTTTCTGTGGGTCTCTCTGTGAGGGTGGGTGTGTATGTCTGTGCATTTTCTGTGGATGTCTGTGAGGGTGTGTGCGTATGTCTTTGTGCTTTTTCTATGGGTGTCTCTTTGAGGGTGTGTGTATGTATGTCTTTGTGTATTTTCTCTGGATGCCTCTGTGAGGGTAGGTTTGTATATCTCTGTGTTTTCTGTGGATGTCTCTGTGAGGGTGGGTGTTTTCTGTGGGTGTCTCTGTGAGGGTGTGTGTATGTCTGTGCATTTTCTGTGAGTGTCTCTGTGAGAGTGTGTGTATGTCTTTGTGTGTTTTCTGTGGATGTCTCAGTGAGGGTGTGTATGTATGTCTTTCTGTGTTTTATGTGGTTGTCTCTCTGTGTGTGTATGTTTTTGTGTGTTTTCTGTGGGGGGGGGGGGTGTGTATGTCTTTGTGTGTTTTCTGAGGCTGTCTCTGTCTGTGTTTCCTTGGGTGTATGTGCAAGTTTGTGTTTGAGTTTGTGTGTGTGTGTCAATTGACTGTTACTTTTTAGGACATTTTGACCTTACTACTGATTATTCACATCTTTCTACAGACTTTAAGACTAATGAGACCTTTCTGGAAGTCACCAATCCAACATTTAACCTTTAAATTATTGTTTACGCAGTTCAGGGCCCTTCCTTTCAGCCACTGCATGCTGTTGTCATCATTTAGTTGGCATCTTCCTTGACAAAAAGATCATCAGAACTCCATATTTTGATTTGCAAATCTCCTTTTTTGACAAAAGTGTAGTCTACCTCATTACTTGTCAGGTCAATGTAAACAAGTGCCTGTGTGTTTATTTGCGTGTCTGCTAGATTGTTTATATGTGAATCATTATGTGTGAGTGTGTGTGTTTCAGTATATGAGTGTGTCTGTGTGTTTCTGTCTTTGTGTGTTACTACCTACTTTACAACATTTCCAAGTTTGACTACACTTAAGAATAAAGTGCATATACGTTTTAGTCACTTGGTCAAAAATTGCACATGTCAAGGGGTGGGGGGGGCCTGATCAATGGTAAAGTCAGGGGCCCCAAAATTTCTAGTGGCGGCCCTGCCTGCCAGCACTGTTACAAAGCCACATTTCTTTTTTAAAAAAACACCATTTTTTTTTTTACATCATTTTTTGTGACTACAATATTGCATTGGAGTGGTTTCACAGTTTACAGTTTCAGAACTGTTGAAATCCAGTTTTAGAAGATGAGAGAAGACCTTGTAATAGAAACCTGTAGTCTTCTTCTTGATTTCAGATGCAGATCACATCAAACCGGAACATGGTGCCTTAGAAATCAGTAAATGTAAATACATTAAAAAAAAAAACAATAGTTTTAAAATAAAGTGTCAATATAATCTTTAAGATAACAAGCTCATTATGTCCATCTTACCTATATACAATTGACATTCATTGTTTAGCAGTGATTGAGAATAGTTTTTTTTTTTAAACTCCTGGTCTCGAAATGCGTGATTGGTTTTGAAATCCCTGTCATGAAGACGCTTGTAGAGAAAGAAATTGAAACACACCATTTCTAGATATATATATATATATATATATATACTAACAACACGCACTCTATGAGCACAAGGTGGCGCTATGAAAAATGTGCACAAAAGAATTAAACACAAAATGTTAAATGGAAAAATAAACAATAAATAATCATGAGAAGAAAATAAATCAATAGTTAATACTTCAGTTAATACTTCAGTCCAAAATATGTTCAAAGCTGTCCATCCTTATGCCTGAGGAAACTGCTTGTAAGCAGAGAAACGCGTTGCATTACATTAAGGGTTAACCAATTTGTTAAAATCACTTTTTGTTGATTAAATTTATATTTAACATTCAACAAATCGTTTGGTTCCTGTTTTGCTACCTTCAACACACTTCACATTGGAGTTCCAGATTGCTGAAGAATAGTGAGCTGAAGCACTACAAATCTTCAGTCTTTGTCTATAAGCAAAATTGAGTGCTGCTTCCAAATGTGAGTACCCTGTATATATTTTAATTAATAGGAGTACCATTTGGAATTGCTGATACACACAGGAGGCGCCCTTTCATTTGCTTTCTTTGCAGAAACATTTGATCATATATATATATATATATATATATATATATATATATATAGATATATCTTTTTTTGTGGCGGTACTCACCGGTCCTGAGTACCCCCACCTCTGCCAACTCATAATAGGTAATATTAGTGATCATCATGTAAATACTTTAGTTTTCACAAAAGGAGGCTGAAAAATACATAAAATATAGTAAAATATTGTCCCTTTGCTTTTCTTAAAGTTACTGAGCAGAATGTATCAACCAATTATCAATGAGTAACAGAACTTTTTTTTTTAGTACCGGCACCTTTTCTTTTACAAAAATGCACTGTATATATATATATATATATATATATATATATATATATATATATATACACACACACACACACACACACACATATGTAAATGAACATAAACATATGTAAATGTATGCCTTGGCCACTGCCGACAGACTGTACAATAGAGATGAATAGAGCTTTAATGAATTGATACCATTTGTGCAAATACATCTCCAAAAGGTCTCCTGTGGCCATTTCAGGGTGTCTTGCACATGAGAAATGTAATAGACTGATTCTGAATTGTCTTGGAATACTTCAGAGATTTGCAAAAGGCCATTTCCAGGCTATACGAAGTGTCTTTAGGTCTTGAAAACCTGTTTAAAAATATCAGGAAAACAGATTGTGATCTTTTAGAACTTTTCGGCTCCATGATAGAAAAGGGGCTTTTATTGGTGAGACGAAAACTCAATTACAAAAAGGCCTTTTTTGGGCCATGAAACCACCGAGAAACAATTCAGCCAATAGATTGTGATCGACCCCAAAATTAGAAACATTGAGGAACATCTTCAGATGTTCCACAGAGACATAAATAGGAAGTGCATGGTCTAGTTAGGGATTTAAAGGACGTGATGAGACACAGTTCCATTTAAAGCATAGGGGCTCCAGATTCACAATGATTTTCTCTCTCTAGTGTGTCCAAAGATTTTGAAAGTTCAGATTTATTTGCCAGAGTAGAGTACTGTTTGTTGTTGAAAAAATACTGAATAAGAAAAGTTCAGTAAAGAGGTTTCTATAGTCAGCAGTATTATTGAGCCAAAGGTCAGTGTTAAAAACCTCAGTTTTGAATAAAAAAGCAATTGTAATGAAAACAAATAAAATAAAAGCTACACATACATTAAAGGCAATTTTTTCAAGAGGTGCTATAAAGTACGGAGCCCCTCAGCTGTCATGCTGGGAAAAAAACAAACAAACACATGCTGTAATACATTGTGCTACCAATGGAATAAAATGACCCAGATTACAAGTTGTGCGCAAAACCGGGTGCGTAAATAATGGAATAACGGTATCGCACTCTCCATAGCGCTGCCATTACAAGTTACTGAAAAACCTTCTTTTGTTGTGCGGTATGGTGTGTTAAGCTCCATACAGCACAAAACCCAAGGCCTGTCTTGACGTGCTCATGCACGTTTTCCTCCATAGACATCAATGGAAAGAAAGTGTTAGAAAAAAACTAACACCTGCGATTGCGGAAACACCCTCACATAAACCCCTAGTCTAAATACCGTTAATCCGCCGCCCCCGACATCGCAACACTAAATAAAATGATTAACCCCTAATCCGCTGCCCCCCGCAGGCATCGCTAACACCTAAATAAACCTATGAACCCCTAAACCGCTGCCCCCCCCGACATCGCCAACACTAAATAAACCTATTATTATTATTATTATATGAGACACCAGACAAAATTTAACAAACAAATACAGGGGGAATTGGGTAGCCCTGTTCCCGTGGGAACTTACAATCTAAATGAGTAGGAGGGTGAGAAACAGGAATTGGGGACTGCAAAGGTGGGAATGATGTTAGTGTGGAGTTAGATGAGGGCAACTATTAGGCAAGTGGAATTCATTAGTTACTGATTTGGTGATAGGCTTCCCTGAACAAGAAGGTCTTTACGGAGTGTTTGAAGGAGGAGAGGTTGGGGAAAAGTCTGACAGCTCGAAGAAGTGCGTTCCAGAAGGTTGGTGCCGCACGAGAGAAGTCCTGTAGTCTAGCATGGGAGAAGGTGATGGTAGATCGTTGTTGGATCTTAGGGGATAGGCTGGAGTATATTTGTTGATGAGTGAGGACAGGTAGGGGGGGCTGCATTGGTAAGGGCTTTGTAGGTCAGAGTGAGAATTTTGAATTTAATTCTGCTGTGAATGGGGAGCCAGCTAAGGGATTCACAGAGGGGTGCAGTGGATACAGAGCATCAGGAGAGGTGAATTAGCCTAGCAGAGGCATTTAGGATGAATTGAAGGGGGGAGAGGTGGGAGAGAGGAAGGCCAGTTAGTAGGTTGTTTACAGTAGTTAAGCCGGGAAATTACTAAGGAATGGATTAGCTGTTTAGTAGTTTCAGCGCTCAGAAAAGGATGAAATTTGGAGATATTGCGTAGGTGGTTGTGACAGGATGAAGAGAGCGATTGGATGTGGGGTATGAAGGACAGATTGAAGTCAAGTGTAACTCCTAGGCAGCGGACTTGGGGTGATGGGGAGATAGTGGTGTCACCAACAGTGATAGTAAAGTTAGAAACTGGAGTAGAATTAGATGGGGGGATTAGAAGAAGCTCAGTCTTGGACATGTTGATTTTTAGGTGGTGAGAGGACATCCAGGAAGAAATGCCAGATAAACAGTTGCTGATGTGGGAAAGGACAGAAGAAGAGAGGGCAGGGGTGGATAGGTAGATCTGAGTATTATCAGCATAGAGGTGATAGTTGATGCCATAGCTACTGATAAGTTTACCCAGTGAGGAAGTATAAATAGATAAGAGTAGAGGGCCTAGAAGAGAGCCTTGAGGTACTCCAACAGACAGAGGCAATGGATAGGAGGAGTCACCAGCAAATAAGACAGAAAAGGTCCTATTAGAGAGATAAGAGTTGATCCAGGAGAGGGCAATGCCCCAGAGCCCAAGGGAGCTGAGAGTCCATAGGAGGAGGGGATGGTCAACAGTGTCAAAGGCAGCAAACAGGTCAAGTAAGATAAGTATAGAATAGTGGCCATTGTTTTTAGCAGAAAGAAGATCGTTAGTAACCTTGGTGAGGGCAGTCTCAGTTGAGTGTTGGGGATGGAAGCCAGATTGCAGGAGGTCAAGCAATGAGTTGGAGGATAGGAAGTGGGTTAGGAGATTGAAAACTAGTTTTTCTAGGACTTTTGAAGCTAGGGGAAGCAGTGATATGGGGTGGTAGTTTGCAGGAGAATTTGGGTCAGCCACCACATCGCTATTACTATAATACAGTTATTAACCCCTAAACCGCCACCCCCATATCGCTAATACTAAACTAAACATATTAACCCCTAAAATCTAGGCCCCCACATTGCAGATCACTAAATTAAACTATTAACCCCTAAACCTAACACCCCCTAACTTTAAATTAAATTTACAATATAACTATCTTAAAATAAATAAAAACTAAGATTAAACTATAAATAAACCTAACAACTATTTTAATAAAATAAAATAAACTACAAATATAAACACCCCCTAACCTAACAATAATCTACCAATATCCCTTAAAAGGGCCTTTTGTAGGGCATTGCCCTAAGTTAAACATCTCTTTTACATTAAACAATTACAAAGTCCCCCCTTACAGTAAAATTACCCACCCAACCCTACCCACCCACCCAACCAACCCCCCGATATAAAAAAACCCGAGTCTAAAAAAAACCTAAACTACCCATTGTCCCTAAAGCATAATTTTTATGGGCATTGCCCTTAAAAGGGCATTCAGCTCTTTTACTGCCCATTAAAATAAAAAAAGCCCTAATCTAAAAAAAACAAACAAAACCCCCCCAAAAAACGAACATTAACCCCAGGTAATCTACTCACAGTTCCTGAAGTCCGGACATCCATCTTCATCCAGGTGGTGAGAAGTCTTCATTCAGGCGGTGACATCTTCATCCATCGCGGAGGCATCTTCTATCTTCATCCCGGTGGCATGGAGCTATCCAGGACCGGCTTCAACATTCAGCTGGGAACGTCCTCTTCATGCGATTGACCGCTGCACACTGAAGCTTGAATGCAAGGTACCCCTTTTATATTGGGGTACCATTGCATTCCTATTGGCTAAAAAATTCAAATAGCCAATAGGAATGCAACAATACCCCAATATAAAAGGGGTACCTTGCATTCAAGCTTCAGTATGCGGCGGTCGATCGCATGAAGATGACGTTGCATGCTGGATGTCGCCGTCGGTCCTGGACAGCCACCGGGATGAAGATAGAAGATGCCCCCGCGATTGATTAAGATGTCGCGGCCTGGATGAAGACTTCTCGCCTTATCTGTAATGTTCTCAGCCATTATGTTCTTGCTTTCCATGCTGCATGTGCCTTCATGATTGTGCGATTCCCTGCGCTGCATGTGCGCACACTTCTTTTGGTCTTAGGATTTTAAGAACTAGGTATAATTTAGCTTAATAAAAGTATATTTATAACTTTATTAATTTTGCACTTTCATTTGTCTGCAACCTATTCATCAATCAGTATTTTGAGAACTGGGAATAAAACAGAGTGGCTGAGAACGTGCTGGGGAAGGTCGATCATATAGCAATTCTTGCGATATTACACAATGACACGCCTACAGAAGGAGGGACCGGTGACCGTAATTATTACAGTTATATTGTGTGCATAAATTAACTATCTTTTGCGTACAATGTAACTGCATCGCTTGGAATCAGTAAATCGTGATAGCTGCCATGCTCACAATGTATTACATCGTGGGGACATTATGAATTTATTTTTCAGAATGACACCTCTGGGGCTCTACAATAATGTAATATTGTGATTGAGAACATTAAAAAATCAAAAGTTTGTAAATTGGTTTTTAGAACTCAAAGTTCCTAAAAAATAACATCCATAGTGTAGTATTTTTTTAGAAACCTTGAGTGTTGTAATGTATCTTTTTGGTATCAAAAAAACAAATTTACAAAGTTTCTATTTCGACACACAGCAGGATAACTTTAGTGAGATAACTTAGGGCTAGATTACAAGTGGCACGCTAGCGTTGTGCGCATATTACAAGTTTAAAGTAAACATGAATGCTCAAGAGCAAACTAAATTTGTGTTAGTCAAGTTAGCGTGACTAAAGACCTTGCGTAAAGGGTTAGGGCTAAAAAAAGGTTGCATTAAACACAACATAAATGCATTAAAGGGACAGTCTACACCAGAATTGTTGTTGTTTAAAAAGATAGATAATCCCTTTATTACCCATTCCCCAGTTTTGCATAACCAACACAGTTATAATAATACACGTTTTACTTCTGTAATTACCTTGTATCTATGCCTCTGCTGACTGTCCCCTTATTTCAGTTATTTTGACAGACTTGCATTTTAGCCAATCAGTGCAAACTCCTAGGTAACTTCACATGCATGAGCACAATGTTATCTATATGACACACATGAACTAACACACTCTAGTGGGGAAAAACTGTCAAAATGCATTCAACTAAGAGGCGGTCTTCAAGGTCTAAGAAATTAGCATATGAGTCTACCTAGGTTTAGCTTTTAATTTAGAATACCAAGAGAACAAAGCAAAATTGGTGATAAAAGTAAATTAGAAATTTCTTTAAAATTGCATGTCCTATCTGAATCATTAAAGTTTATTTTGGACTTGACTGTCCCTTTAAGTGTATTAGTTACACTCATATAAACACTATAAAAATATTTATAAAAAGGGGTTATAATCTCTATATACATACATATGTGTATGTATGTATATGTACGTATGTATATGTCTATTTCAGTTTATGTGTGTATATATGTATATACATATTGTGACAAAGCAAGGCCTGGTAATAAATGTGAGGTATTAAAGAGCAAGACTTTTAAATAGCATTACTCCTTTCACTTAAAAACCCCAGGGAAAAGATTGTTTGTTTGAATTGTGCAATTTATAAACTGTGTTCTGGGTCCCTGGGGTTGGAATAATTGGAGAGAAAGGTGGGCCATTAGTCCAACAGCTATGAAGCTGCTCAGCCCAGGCTTTTGATTAAGCAGCTTGTTGTCACAGGTGTGATCAAGCAAAGGAAAAAACAGCCTTTTTAACTCCAGAAGGCTTATTCCAATATACAGTGTTGCCGTTTCGTTTGCATGGTTACCCTGCCATATTTCAGAGAATGATGGATTAAATTCTGAAACCTTGTGTTCGTTATGCTGTAGCATATTTAGGGGTCTATTTATATATGTGCGGATAGACATGATCCGATATAGCGAACCATGTCCGATGCACATCGATAAATGCCGACAGCATACGCCGTCAGCATTTATTATTGCACCAGCAGTTCTTGTGAACTGCTGGTGCAATACCACCCCCCTGGGAATTTGTGGCCAATCGGCCGCTAGCAGGGGGTGTCAATCAGCCCTATCATACATGATCGGGCGGATTGCTATACGCTGCCCCAGAGATGGCATATGAGTTTAGGAGCAGCAGACTTAAGATCGCTGCTTCTTAACTCCTGGTTCCGGAAAGCCTGAAGGCTTGCGCGGAAACAAGGTGAACAAGGAATGGCCCTTGTTAAATAGACCCCTTAGACAATTTTATCATTTATAATACAGGTTGGGAATCTCACCTACCAAAAATTACTTGATGCAATACGATCTGCTGGTTTAATTGCAAATCCTGCAAAGTGTACTATTGGCTTAGAGGAGGCCAAATACTTGTGATATACCATCTGTAGAAGAGTGGTTAGGCATTTGAAAGATGCCCTTTGTGCCCATACAGTTTTGGTAACCCATAACTTCTATAAAGATTTTATTGTGCAGACAGACACTTCTGATGTTGGTTTAGAAGAAGTCCTCTCCCAAGTGCATCAAGGTGAAGAGCACCCTGTTCGTTTCTTCAACAGAAAACTAAACCCACAGGAGTAGAAGCCAGTATTCAGCATTATTGGCCCACTTGCTGATATCAGTGATTGGCTGGATAGGAAGTACAAGGCCAGATTTCAGAACTTATTATGTTAAAGGATGAGGCCAATACACAAGAAAGGAACAGAGTTTACAGGTCAAGAGCAGAGATAACTTGGGTTTGATAACAAATCACTTGACCTGTACTAACAGACTAATAGGTCAGAATGCTAATATGGGCAGACTATCAGACTAACGGTAAGGCACAGGAAGGAGGACTAACAGTTAGGTAAGGCAGATATACAGTAGGCATGTATAGACAAAAGGTCAGACAGAGTATGAAATCAAAATATAAAATTTATTTAGTACATAAATGTAATATGTAATGTTACACTTATTACGTCACACAAGCAGTGTAAAAGATCTGTCACATTTATTGCATTCATATATCTCTAGATTAATTTTAACAAGATTAGTTTATATATCCCATTATCCATGTGTGTAATATCAGACCAGATTTAATTGGGACTTAACCTATGAGAACCAAAATTCTCTTGGTAAAGAATATATATGCAAATTCAATATATAATATTTCCCCGTTTGGATTTCTAGTTTACTCCAACATTAACCCCTAGACACCGTTAGGATGATCCATGCCCCCTAAAAGTTTCGGGCTTTAACTCTGTTAGGATGGCATGGAGAATCCTACCTTGTGCGGCCCATGTATAAAACTGTCCCCCAGGATTCAATCAGTGCAGGGATTTCAGTGACAATGAGTCACTAATACAATGTGAGTGGAAGCAATCTTTGGCATTGTATGCACTTCCTCTCTCTTTCAGGGTGATCTGAGGTGAGAGAGAAAGTAATATCAGTGATACATAATGTCCCACAGTACTGTAGAGATTTAATATAATTATTTTTTAATTTAACCATTTCACTGCTAATAACAGTCTTATTTTGCCAAGTGGTTGCAAAAAAAGAATGGACATACCCCTTTTGCAGTACCCTAAGTAATTGGTATGCCATCTTGGGGGCAATTTTCATTCCTGGACTGACATACTGCTTTAAAGGTGACATAGGCTCAGAAAATCAATTTGCCAAATTTCCATGTAAATAGGCAGGCCCCATTATTAGGCCTTTAACAACCTGAAATCCCAGAAAAACCTGTACATGGGGGTATTGCTGTACTTGTGGGACATTGCAGAATACAAATATTTAAATTAAAACCTATCCGTATTATGATATTTACAATATAAAAATGTGTGTGTGTGTGCATGTCTGGAAAACATACCATTTCTTAATTTCTCACACTTACTTAGATTTTGTTTATATTAAATTATTGTTAATATGGAAACATTTGATGTCAAAACAATCCCTATCTGTCCTCTAAAAAATGATATATACTTGGTATGGGTGCACTTAATGTAAAAGAGGTAAATTTTGGTTGAACAAACATATAGCTCCAATTCTAGGTTTTGTTTATGTTCAGAACTAGGACAATTGCCTAAGTTCTTAAGGGGTTAAAATAATTATACTTATATTTACTGAATATATTTTACAAATATATAATTAGTCTTTAAAGGGACAGTCTACTCCAAAATTTTAAATTTTTAAAAAGATAGATAGCGCCATTACTATCCATTCCCCAGCTTTGCACGACCAACATTGTTATATTAATATACGTTATAACCTTTAAACCTCTAAATTTCTGCCTGTCTCTAAGTCACTACAGACAGCCTCTTATCACATGCTTTTTTATTAGCTTTTCACAGCCAGACAGTGCTAGTTCATATGTACCATATAGATAACAATGTGCTCACTACTGTGGAGTTATTCATAATTCTGCACTGACTGACTAAAATACAAGTCTGTAAAAAGCACTGAGATAAGGGGGCAGTCTGCAGAGGCTTAGATACAAGGTAATCACAGACGTTAAAAGTGTATTAATATAACAGTGCAGAGAAATAGAAAAGCGAGGACTCTCAGGAACAGGTAACCAACGTGGTTTATTCAAGCAAACAGGTAAGGCACTATCTGAAGCGTTTCACTCATGCTTAAATGCGCTTCATCAGAGATCTACAGGTGTTCACCAGGTGAGCACTGATATACTATACATTATCCAATGGGAATGCAAATAAGCGTGAACGAGTGCAAGTGATGTGATACAAAGTCAAAACTATTAAACTAAGCAGTGACAATATTATACGTGATTAGTGAATAAACACAAAATTACTTTTAGTCTCATAGAAGAGACTCTATACAAGGTATCGCTAATATAACAGTGTTGGTTATGCAAAACTGGGGAATGAGTAATAAAGGGATTATCTATTTTTTTAAACAGTAAACATTTTGGAGTAGACTGTCCCTTTAAGCAGCAAAAATAGTTTAATCGCTAATAATTCATGACAACATATTATTTGTTAAAACTCAAGGGAAGTTTAGTTTAAGAAGTGATATTCCAGAATGTTAACCTTAAAGGGATACTAAACCCAAATTTTTTTCTTTCACGATTCAAATAGAGCATGCAATTTTAAGCAACTTTCTAATTTACTCCTATTATCAATTTTTCTTCGTTTTTCTTGGTATCTTTATTTGAAAAAGCAGGAATGTAAGCTTATGAGGAGGCCCATTTTTGGTTCAGCACCCTAGATAGCACTTGCTGATTGGTTGGCTACATTTAGCCACCAATCAGCATGTGCAACTCAGGTGCTGAACCAAAGATGGGCTGGCTCGTAAGCTTACATTCTTTCTTTTTCAAATAAAGATACCAAGAAAAACAAAGAAAAATTGATAATAGAAGTAAATTAGAAAGTTGCTTAAAATGTCATGCTCTAACTGAATAATGAAAGAAAAAAAAATAGGGTTTAGTATCCCTTTAATGTTAGTTTATAATATCCTCTTTAAAGTACAACTATTTTTTTTTTTTTTAAATTGACTGGCACTTACAATTACTGAATTGTGTTGATGTTGGGAATAAAAGAGTGCATGACCAATAGTCAAATACAGGCAGGTCTAGGTAGGAAATTAAATTCAGCTGACATAGGCAGAAGGTCAGGGTGCATTACATTTAGGCCAAGTAAAGCAAAGAATGTTACCACTAAGTTTAGCGTAAGGCAGAACTCCCAAATGTCTGTACATTTCGAATTGTGGGAATGTCCTATATATGTAAGTGTGTGTGTGTGTGATATATATATATATATTATAATGTGTAATAAAACAGAAGAACTCATCCTGGAAAATAGCCAGGTTGAAAAAAGACAGGGAAACAGCACTCTTTTGAAAAAACAATATTTTTACTAGCACGATTTATATACATAAGTGGTAAAGGGGATGGCAATCGGGAGTCCTGCCTCCACCCTTGAACCGCAAGGATAGGCAAAGTACACTGTGTGTTAGGTACAAAATAGTTTGCAACAACAATATTTGTCAAAAAAACAAATATTTATAATGGGACCTTCCGAGTCCAATATACAAAACCTGACCGGTCAGGGGATGTGCGGAACAAGTTGCGCAATATGTAAATGCAGCACAATACAAAGCTGACTTAAGTAAAGCCTGTCACACTTCCTACACCCAGCTGCACACAGCACCTCTGTGAAGAGGTAATTGCTGGGCAGGTAAAACGTAGTAAGGGATCTAAGAAAGTGATGACAGCTTTATAATCAAGCGGGATAAGCTAGTCAGATATACCTTGCAAACTGTACATAGAAGAATTTATATTCAGAGGGGAAGTGTATTCCTGGGATCAACTACACCCTGCTGCAGCCGACGCCTCACTCAGGAGGTATAGCGGTCGGGCAGGTAGAAAAATGGGATCTAAGTGATCTTAATGGAAACACGCCCTCAGGATATGTACATAAGTAGATAGACCAGACATTTAAATCTTCATGTATGGATGACATGTATTGCAGACAAGGTATAAGTAAGTACATTCAAGAAAACAGCGTTATTGCATGCCATGCAGAAAAGCAATTAGGTGTGTTAGTATTCAGCATATGTCTGTCCATTTTAAGTTCCTAGAAAAAGCTGTGCCCCCTCTCGACAGAGTGGCGTTTGCCAGGTGCGAAATTCATGCACATAAGCCAAAGCTGATTCATGCAGTTAGCGGCAAGGAATGTAATGGAACCATACGACCTGATAGCTGAAATGACAAGTCGGCCGTGCCGAGTAGCTGTGAGTCCATGACATGTATGCCAAAATATGCCGAGTTTTGATTCTGACTTTGCTTTAAGAGTGCCTGGTAGTAAACCCCCTAGCTAAATAACCAGGAATATCATACATTGCCCTGGTAAAACTTTGGGGTTCCTTTTGGCATTCTGGATACCTTGTCTCCGGCTTTGAACCGTGAGGTTTTGGCATATATATTACTTTACAAGACGCTATTAGAATGGCATTTACATTTTCAGATGAAAATTGGGAGGCTGAACTTACAGCTTCACTATCTGTATCCAATTTGGAAGAGAGTCAGGATACTAGTAGCAATACACCAGTCAACATCTATGGTGCTTTTAAAAGCTATAAAAAACAACTTGTTAAACAAGTAAAACTTAGGGCTGAGACATCAAGCCTTGAGAATTATATTAAAATGAACATCATCCCGAGGGGTTTACGTCTTCGATTGGACCCTGGGACTAATCTGAGGGAAGACGAGGGAGGTGAAGAGTTTATGGAAGGTTGGAATTCCAGCCTCTCAGACTGCTCCATCATTTTGATGAAAAAAATGGTCATTCGTAACAAAGAAAGACTAGAAAAGACCATCACTCAGGCAGAGGAATCACTTAAACTGGTTAACACTTTTTCAAGTAATACAAACTTTGCAAAACTAAATGAGGAGATAAAAGAACAAATATCAAGGTTACAAACTGATATTAAATTAAGAAAAGGTAGGAAATTCTCGCGAGACAATGATGATTATAAAAATAAAAAAGTTTATAATTATCTGCCACAAAGAAGTTCCTACGACTCGGGTACTGATGGGTCAGATATAGAATCTGAGCACCGAAGATCTACCCGTAGGAACTCACAGTCTTTTTTAGGAGAAGGAGGAGAGGGGGAAGAAAAAGGAGGAGGAAAAGCAGCAGGTACACACTTAGAAGAGAGGAGGTATCCCTCCAGACAACGACGGCAACGGAGTTACGACCAGAACCAAACGAACTACCCTCGGGGCAGATCGCGAGGGTTTCGGGGTCGAAGGGGATATTGAATAATTCAGAAGAGGGTCTTCAGATAATCAATCTATCCTCCTTCAAATTGAATCTCATACATATAGAGGTTTTAAAAAAAGGATTGACCTTTTGTCCTACTAATTCACTTAATAAGTTTAAGTTTATTAAAGACCTACACCTATTTGCACGTCGGGTTGTACTATCGCAAATTATGAAAGGAAAGAGTAGACACCTAGTGGAGGATGTTGCTCTAAATAGAGAAGATACATCTAGCATATTGAACCTTCAGAGTCTTTTGGCAGATAGTGAAGGCAGCCAATATGTCCCCTCACAGATGGAAGACTCCATCCAGTATGAGAGGTTTCACTCTAATTTTAAGGCAAAATCCAAATACATGCCACAGCTATCCATGGTACCAGCTGTGAACATTTTCGTCAGAGAAGTTGAAAAACAAATCCTAGGACTACCCTTCACTGGATTGGTCAATGACAATCTAACAAAATCTGAAAGAAAGGCACTTAACCAGCTAATGAATGCCAAGGGCTTTGTAATAAAACCCGCGGATAAGGGTGGGAATTTGGTTCTCTGGGACGAAAACATGTATACTTTGGAGGTTAAACGTCAACTCTTGGATAAAACATTCTACAAGAGTTTAACGTTTAACCCGATCCCTGCATTACAATTTGCACTTTTCAATATTTTGAAAGAAGCAAAAAGCAAGGAAATTATAACCTCCACAGAATTTAAGTACCTTTATCCAGAACATCCGGTGATGCCTGTATTTTACTGCATCCCTAAGATCCACAAAAATGCCAACCATCCTCCAGGTAGACCGATTGTGGCTGGCATAGGCAGCCTTACTGAAAATCTGGGCAACTACGTGGACTCCTTTCTTAGACCCTACCTCATCACCCTTCCATCATACATCATGGATACCTCGGATTTCCTACGTAAGATTGACAGGTTGGTGCTCCCCGAAAATGCCATCCTTGTCACCCTAGACGTGGAGGGACTATACTCATCAATCCCACACGAAGTAGGACTTAGGGCATGTAAGCATTTCCTATCGACGAGAGGTATGAGTGCTGTACAACATACTGACTTCGCGATTGAACTGCTAAAATTCACACTTACAAATAACATATTTATGTTTGACAATAAGATATATTCCCAGCAACAGGGCACAGCTATGGGAGCAACATGTGCTCCCACTTATGCGTGTCTCCATCTAGGCATCTGGGAAATGGAAGAAGTGTACCAGAATCCCCTTTTCGACGAGAACATCCACATATGGCTACGATATGTGGATGATGTCTTCCTAGTCTGGGAAGGCTCAGAGCAGACCTTGAAAGAATTTGTGAATTCTCTAAATAAGAACAAGAGTAATATCTCACTTACCCTACAGTTTAGTAAGGAAGAAATATCCTTTTTGGATATAAATGTGAAGATTAAAGATGGCTGCCTGATGACAGAAAACTATCGCAAAAGCACGGCCACTAATAGCCTTCTTCACGCTTCTAGCCATCACCCAAGCCACCTAAAAAGGGGTATCCCTAAGGGCCAATTTCTCAGGCTACGCCGAAATTGTTCCACAAAAGGGAAGTACTATCAGCATGCGGCTGAAATGGAAAAAAGGTTTTTGAATAGAGGATATTCAAAGAGGATAGTGAAACAAGCCCTAACCGGTGCGGCCCATCTGAATAGGGATAGTCTTTTGGTACCCAAAGACAAGACTGGTGAATCATCAAAAATTAGATTGGTCACTGAGTATAATTGCCATTGGACCTCATTAAAACAGATTTTGGCACACAACTGGCACACTTTGACTAGTGATGAAGCAGTATCACGTGATGTTGGGGATTTTCCAAACATCACAGCCAAAAGGGCACCGAGTCTTAAAGACAAATTGGTGAGGAGCCAATATTTGTCGACTCCTAAACAACAAAATTGGTTGTCCAAACACAGATCCTATGGCAACCATCCCTGTGGGAAATGTGTTGCATGCAAGTATATGGTTAAGACCAAACAATTTGCAACACACACAGGAAAAACATATACTCTAAAACACTTTGTGAATTGCAACACGGAAGGGGTTGTTTACCTTCTTTCGTGTAGCTGCCCGCGTTATTACGTGGGAAAAACGAGAAGGGCCATAAAAGACCGGATAACAGAGCACCGGGACGATGTGAAATATAAGAACCAGAAAAGTAACGTTGCCAAACATTACGAACACATGCATGACAGTAATCCTGACTCTCTCTCCTTTATCGGGATAGATAGGGGCATAACCAACAATAGAGGGGGGGATAATGACAGAATTCTCCTCCAAAAGGAATGCAGGTGGATCTCAGTTTTGGGTACCCAGCTTCCTGCAGGCCTCAATGACAAATTGGATATGGCCTGTTTTCTGTGAATGAACACATTCTCTAGCGTCTTGTACTATAGTAGGCTAAATTCTGTTAATTTTTAATAAAAAGACGATTGCAACATCAATATATTTATTATTTTCTCCTTTATATTTCTCTAAATTTCAATGTAAAGTAAGATAGATCCTTTTTTATTACTTCATATTTGAATATAGACACATTTTGGTTTTTCCTTAATTGTTGATACTTTGCAAATACTTGCAATACTTTCACCCGTCAGTAGAGGCGCAAAACGACACTAGGTATAAATAGAGTGACAGGTGCACCTTGGATATCACGCCCTGACGAAGCCCGTTAAGCAACTTGGACGCACGGGTGAAACGCGCGTCGGCATAGGTCCAGCCGACCGGATCACGTGATGTGCGTGTGAAGATCATTGAGCAAAGAATCTGCAAACAAGCCCTGCGGTTTACTACCAGGCACTCTTAAAGCAAAGTCAGAATCAAAACTCGGCATATTTTGGCATACATGTCATGGACTCACAGCTACTCGGCACGGCCGACTTGTCATTTCAGCTATCAGGTCGTATGGTTCCATTACATTCCTTGCCGCTAACTGCATGAATCAGCTTTGGCTTATGTGCATGAATTTCGCACCTGGCAAACGCCACTCTGTCGAGAGGGGGCACAGCTTTTTCTAGGAACTTAAAATGGACAGACATATGCTGAATACTAACACACCTAATTGCTTTTCTGCATGGCATGCAATAACGCTGTTTTCTTGAATGTACTTACTTATACCTTGTCTGCAATACATGTCATCCATACATGAAGATTTAAATGTCTGGTCTATCTACTTATGTACATATCCTGAGGGCGTGTTTCCATTAAGATCACTTAGATCCCATTTTTCTACCTGCCCGACCGCTATACCTCCTGAGTGAGGCGTCGGCTGCAGCAGGGTGTAGTTGATCCCAGGAATACACTTCCCCTCTGAATATAAATTCTTCTATGTACAGTTTGCAAGGTATATCTGACTAGCTTATCCCGCTTGATTATAAAGCTGTCATCACTTTCTTAGATCCCTTACTACGTTTTACCTGCCCAGCAATTACCTCTTCACAGAGGTGCTGTGTGCAGCTGGGTGTAGGAAGTGTGACAGGCTTTACTTAAGTCAGCTTTGTATTGTGCTGCATTTACATATTGCGCAACTTGTTCCGCACATCCCCTGACCGGTCAGGTTTTGTATATTGGACTCGGAAGGTCCCATTATAAATATTTGTTTTTTTGACAAATATTGTTGTTGCAAACTATTTTGTACCTAACACACAGTGTACTTTGCCTATCCTTGCGGTTCAAGGGTGGAGGCAGGACTCCCGATTGCCATCCCCTTTACCACTTATGTATATAAATCGTGCTAGTAAAAATATTGTTTTTTCAAAAGAGTGCTGTTTCCCTGTCTTTTTTCAACCTGGCTATTTTCCAGGATGAGTTCTTCTGTTTTATTACACATTATAATACTATTTAAGGGCCTGCACCATATGTACTTATAATACCAACAAGGACCGATTGGAGGTTACCCTTGTTCACTAGCTTATATATAAATTTTAAAGCATTTGCTTCTCTCCCGTATCTATTTCTCGATATATATATATATATATATATACACACACAGTATATATATTACACACACACACTGACAAAGGAATTAGCTGGCACTTATACAACAAAAAGCAGTAATAAGAGATAAATGGAAAAAAAACCCAAACAAACATATAGTGGAGGTGTTATACACAGACATATCTGTATTTATACCAGTACAACACTATATAACAACATTCTATTAACAGGGGAAGTGTATTTTATTATTTTAGTCTTGCAAACTAGAAAATATTGTGGAAGGAATTAATCAAATGCTATTAGTTGCTTATAAATGGGCTAAATCAGGAGAGATATGAAACTGTGTATACTAAAGGTTGAACTATATATTGACAGTATCTCCAGTATGTATGCAAATAAGGCTGAATTACCTGATTACATATTCTTTTGGTGATATTTATTGGAAGAAATGTTAATTTCTATGTAAATCAGTTTGTGTCTCATCATTATTCATTCAGGTAAAATGTACGAAGCTCCGACAGGGTGACTTAGACTCTGAGATAAAAATCTCAAAATGTTTATCCTCTACAGGAGACTTTTGTCCTTGTCTCTACTCTCTGTAATAAGATATAAATATTTCTCTCTGCTAATAGTTTAAAAATAAACATCGAAGATAAAAATGATTTCACAAAACTCTCAAACTTCTCCCCATTTCTGTTTTTGCCAACTCTTCTTTTTTCTTTTTCTTTTTTATTATTATTATATTTTATTTATGAAGCACCAACATATTCCGCAGAGCTGTCCATGGGTAAAATTCATTTAAATAAAACAATGATATAAAACATGTAAGAGACAGGACAAAATGTACAAACACATACAGGAGGAATTGAGGGCCATATTCCTGTGGGAACTTACAATCTTGAAGAGTAGGAGGTTGAGAAACAGGAGGTGAGGGCCTCTATTTATCAAGCTGTCTACTTTCTAGCATTCGCCAGTACCAATACGCTTGCCTAAGCTCGCCTAACATCGCCGCCGCAGACCTGAATACGGTCGCCAAATTTATCAAGAAAGCTGTCAAAAAGCCCCGCACCAAGTACGGTGCGATGAGCAGCGGACTGTTGTTAACTGACAGTCTCGCAGCTCTTCAGCTTATTCGCAGCTTTCTTGCTACCCTGTCGCTAAGCACACAAACTAAACTTTAATGTTTACCCCCTAAATCGCCGCTCCAGGAGCCCCCCTTAACTAAATAAAGGATTTTTCCTACCTTAATTCCGATTGGCTGATAGAATCCTATCAGCCAATCGGAATTCAAGGAACGCCATCTTGGATGACGTCATTTAAAGGAACCTTCATTCAGTGTTAGGACGTCGATGGAAGAGGATGGCTCCGCGTCGGCTGGATTGAAGATGGACCCGCTCCGCTCCGGATGGAAGAAGATAGAAGATGCCGCCTGGATGAAGCCTTCTGCCTGGATGTCCTCTTCTGCCCGGATAGGATGAAGACTTCTGCCAGTCTGGAGGTCCACTTGTGCCCGGCTGGGTGAAGACGTCTCAAGGTAGGGTGATCTTCAGGGGGTAGTGTTAGGTTTTTTTAAGGGGGGTTTGGGTGGGTTTTAGAGTAGGATTGGGTGTGTGGGTGGTGGGTTTTAATGTTGGGGGGGTTGTATTTCTTTTTTTCCAGGTAAAAGAGCTGATTACTTTGGGGCAATGCCCTGCAAAAGGCCCTTTTAAGGGCTATTTGTAATTTAGTGTAGGGTAGGGAATTGTATTATTTTTTTTTGGGGGGGGGGTTATTTTATTAGGGGGCTTAGATTAGGTGTAATTAGTTTAAAATTCTTGTTTTTTTTTATTTTCTGTAATTTAGTGCTTTTTTTGTACTTTAGTTAATTTTATTTACTTGTAATTAGTTTTATTTAATTGTAGTTAATTTATGTAATTATTTTAATGATAGTGTAGTGTTAGGTTTAATTGTAACTTAGGTTAGGATTTATTTTACAGGTAACTTTGTATTTATTTTAGCTAGGTAGTTATTAAATAGTTAATAACTATTTAATAACTATTGTACCTAGTTAAAATAAATACAAACTTGCCTGTAAAATAAAAAATAAACCCTAAGATAGCTACAATGTAACCATTAGTTATATTGTAGCTAGCTTAGGGTTTATTTTACAGGTAAGTATTTAGTTTTAAATAGGAATAATTTAGTTAATAATAGTAATATTTATTTAGATTTATTTAAATTATATTTAAGTTAGGGGGGGTTAGGGTTAGGGTTAGACTTAGGTTTTGGGGTTAATAACTTTATTATAGTGGCGGCAGTATAGGGGGCAGCAGATTAGGGGTTAATGGGTATAATGTAGGTGGTGGCGGGGTCCGGGAGCGGCGGTTTAGGGCTTAATATATTTATTATAGTTGCGGCGGGGTCCGGGAGCGGCGGTTTAGGGGTTAATAAGTATAATGTAGGTGGCGGCGGTGTAGGGGGGCAGATTAGGGGTTAATAAGTATTATGTAGGTGGCGGCGGTGTAGAGGGCGGCAGATTAGAGGTTAATAAGTATTATGTGGGTGGCGGCAGTGTAGGGAGGGGCAGATTAGGGGTTAATAAGTATTATGTAGGTGGCGGCGGTGTGGGGGACGCTGAATAGGGGTGTTTAGACTCGGGGTACATGTTAGGGTGTTAGGTGTAGACGTTCTCATAGGAATCAATGGGATATCGGGCAGCTTCGAACATAAGCTTTCGCTGCTGTCAGACTCCCATTGATTCCCATGGCATCCGCGGCCTCCAGGGTGGCGGATTGAAAACCAGGTACGCTGGGCCGGAATAGTGGCGAGCGTACCTGGTAGAATCTTGATAACTTCCAAAAGTAGTCAGATTGTGCCGAACTTGCGTTTGGAACATCTGGAGTGACGTAACCATCGATCTGTGTCGGACTGAGTCCGCCGGATCGTATGTTACGTCACTATATTCTACTTTTGCTGGTCTGTAGGGCTTGATAACTACGGCGAATCAGGCTCGCCACAAATACGCTGCGAAATTGACACCTCTTGCTAGCAGCCGATTGGCCCCAAATCTGCAGGGGGCAGCATTGCACAAGCAATTCAGGGATGTCTATCGGACATGATACGCTACAGCGTATCATGTCGGACAGAAAATGATAAATCGGCCCCTATGTGTGTTCCCTGCTTATATACATATATATATATTTTTGTGCTAATATGTGTGTGTACACATATAAAGCACCAACCAACAAATATAGTGTGGAGAGAGTTCACAAAAAATGTCAAATATAGTCCCAGTTCCAAAGAACAAAACTGTATATATATATATATATATATATATATATATATATATATATCCAGTATGATAATGTTGATAACTGGAGGGAGGGGTAACACTCACAGATACATAAATAGATAAATAGATAAGTCCACCAAATAACGGCTCCCATCAATACTGGGTATTCAGGGAGGATTTACTTATAGCAATACCTCACACACACATGTACATGTAAAAGCGGAGTAGGTGTCTCACCACCAGATAGAGAGTCCGTATGACTTACATATAGCTCCAGATGGCTTATTCCACGTAGTATTCTACCCACGATATGCCTTACCACAGAACCAGGCTGCGTCGGTGTGCCGTGCTCCGTTGGCTCCCAATTCCGGTCTGAAGGCATGTCACAAACACGCTGACACCAGTTGCGTCATCGACTGGCCACTCTCGCTGCTGTATCCAGAAGCCCAATCCGTATGGTAGGGGGCGTGTCACATACATACTGTCGATCAAATCGACGTATACCAATCCAGAGGTATGTTCAGGGAATCTGCTCCGAAGGAGGTTAAATGATGAGAGCACAGATAGTTCAAATTGTGATACAATCCACAGTATGAAGCACACAACAATGTTTTGGCACAAGGGTAAAAGGTAGAAGGAACTACTGAAAGTCCTAGTAGTAATTGTAGACAATATTGTTGTAAAAGAGTGCAAACTACCCCTCGATCCAGGAGCTATTCCAGACAAGTGAATGAGGACTTGGCAGGGTGCCGTTCCGCTCAAACAGGCTAAAGATACCTTACCAAAAAAGAGCAAAAAGCGGCTGAATGAATGATAAAAAATGTCCTTTATTTAAAAAAAATGTTAAAAACAGATGGTCAAAAAGTATAAAAATCATCAGAGTGCACACAAGCACCTAGGGATAGGCCAGCTTACGAGTTTCGGCTATAAGCCGTAATCATAGCTGCTCTGAGGCGGCGGACAGAAATCAACTCGATTGAACCAGGTTTATTGACACCCCCTGCTAGTGGCCGATTGGCCGTGAATCTGCAGGGGGCGGTATTGCGCCAGCAGTTCACAAGAACTGCTGGTGCAATGATAAATGCCAACAGCGTATGCTGTCGGCATTTATCGATGTGCGGCGGACATGGTTGCTATAGCAGATCATGTCCGTCCGCACAATGATAAATGGACCCCATCGAATGATCTTAATTTCTCAAGCCAATATATATATAAATGTGTGTGTGTGTGTATATATATATATATATTTATATCTTTATATATATATATATATATATCTATCTATCTATCTATCTATATATATATATATATATATATATATATATATATATATATATACAAGAAAGAAGAAAGTAATACTACCCTATCAGAAATCTAGCTCTTCTTACTGGCATTGATATGATTTATACAGATACTGAATTAAATAGCAGCTGCAGTAAACTCTTTTTTGACAGTAAAATTTTACATAAAACACACATAAAATATGAATAAGAGCAGAAGCTTCTTATGTCGGCCCAGGATTTTATTTGGAAAGCACTGCTTCAGCAAACATTGAAACTGTAATAAAGCAAAAGACACAGAGTGTTGTGGTTTTCTACACTTGATGTTGTTACCTGCGTTTAGACGCTAACAAGATATTGGATCATTCTTGCAAATCTTTGTATAGCTGTTTAGCTCCACTCTGCAAGCAAGCAATTTATACAGCTCAACAATGGTTTATTTTAAATAACCTTTGTAATACAAACTCTTGTTTATTTTTCTCTGGTTTTATAAGATTTACTAGTACCCATATGGATCAGAAAAAAATATAAAATATGTTATATTAAAATATAAGGCCTAGATTATGAGTGAAGTGCAAAATTGCACTTTCGCAAGCAAGCAAGCACGCTATTTGCACTCCACTCAGTAATACCAGCGCAAGCAAATGTGTAATTCCAGAGTACTAGTTATGCGCAATGTGAACACGGCCTCGGGTTTGCATTGCCTGGAAGCTTTGCGCTCTTGAGAGCTTGCTTCCATAGGGAGCCTGGTTCTAATGTCGTCAGACACGGCAAAGAACCTAGCGCAGAGCAGGGGGTAAGTCGCACCGTGTTTGACAGCAAAGTAAAAATATATGTGTGTATATGTTTATGCGTGTATATATACATATTAACACATAAATATATATGTATATAAGCATATACATATATATTTCAAGTAAAACACAGTCCCCATAGACTTTAACGTAAAGTGCCATTTTTTTTCTAACACCTCACATCCCCTCACTTTAACCCCTTATATCTGCTTTGTAAAGTTATTAAAAAAAGGTCTGACCTCTGGTTAATTGCTGTTAGCACAAAGTGCTACCGTGAGCTTGTGGTAGCATTAACTAGCCACTTTTTAAGGCTGGTTATTTAAGGTGCGACCGTAATGGGGCAAATTTGCCCTTTCAGGGGCACACGTTAAATTAGAGCTTCACTTGTAATCTAGCCCTAAATTATCAAAGATAATTAATCAATGGGTCTATTTATTGCTAAACCAAACTAGAGGCCTAGGGGTAGATTTACCAAGCAGTGGATGCTGCAATCTACCCCTGATGTTTCCGGAATGCCAGAAACAAGAGTTTCTGAGTTTCTGAGAGCCGATTGTTCTCAATCGGGTAGATTTCCGGCGATGTCTGTCCGCCTGCTCAGAGCAGGCGGACAGGTTATGGAGCAGTGGTCTTTGTGGTCGCTGCTTCATAACTGCTGTTTTCCAGAAACAAGGGCCCACAAGCTCCCTATGGAGCTTGTTAAATGGGCCCCTCAGTGGGGTGTAGGATAGTTAAGTAATGAAATGATAATTTTCTATGAAATCAGCTCACTTCTATTTATGAGCTTTGGTTTTCCAGACAAATATAAGATAAGGAAGCTTGTATGTGTACACAAAGTGATAACATAATGAAATCTTATTTTACCTTTAAGTTCAACCCTATATACAGTATATATATGCATTGGAGCCCTTTGCAGTTAAGTAGATGAAAATATGTAAAAACATATTTATACAATTCTGTGAATAGACCAATATTAAAGATAATACATATGACAGGCAGCTCAGTGGCTGATCTTACTACCAGCCCGCCCACACTCCAACAGCAATGCCTGAGCTCTAAACCTAGTGTTCCGTGTGTGTGCCGGCCCACGTGGCTTCCAGCTCGGCTCCCTCCTTGTCATGTGTGTGTGCAGTCTCACATTCCATTCACTGCCCCCCCTCCCTTTGGTGCTATTGGAGTGGAGCTGCCGCCTTGTACTATGCAAGTGCTATGAGCTCAAAGCAGACTGCTCCCTCTCAACTGCTCACTGCTATGCTGAATGCTCTGCCAATATTTCAAGACCCCAGCCAGGCAGCCCATCACCCTGCTAGTACTACTAACTTCATATTTTCAGTACAGGTAGTGGTTTCAACAGGAAAGCAGCTATTTCAAAACAGCTTTCAGGTATGTGAATCGAGTCCCTGTACCATATCCTGCCAAATTCAGTTTTCTGGTGCTATTCCACTCTCAGGCCTTGTTTCCATTAAGATGGTAAAGTTTGTAAACCGGTGGTAACATATCAAATCTCCATAGACTTTAATGGAGATAGATGTTTTTATCAGCAGTTTGTGCCCTTTACAACCTGAATGTAAACTAGGTCTCTTTTGGTATGTGAATCGAGTCCCGGTACCAGCTCCTGACAAATTCAATGTTTCTGGTGCTATTCTACTCGGTGTAAACTCTCTTTTGGTATGTGATTGTAGGCTATTTACATGTAGGCCTGTATTTACTGTGATGCTATTTGAATGTCTTGTTTCTTTTTGATGTTCTTGTTAATGCTTGCTATCATTTCTTAAATTCATAAGTTTACTAATGGAATATCTTCAGCCTCCTCTATCTCACCTTGGACTGGGCAGATTAACTCTCCAACTTGCCTTTTTTGACTGTCTGGGATCCTGTCATTAGCTAATTTAGTGGACCCAGCTGACTGCTCTTCCCTATAAATTTAACACTAGCTTGGGGAAAGCATTGCAAGGAGTTTGCATTGTAAGGGCTGTTTGCACTATCATAATAGTATATGTTCACATTTCTAAATTATGCATTTTATAAGTGAGACAATTAGATCCAAGCAAATTAGTTATAAAAGAATTAAACAATGAGTGAATAAAGGACAATGCACAAGGCAAGTTCGGCTGTAATATTGTTTTATGTATTTCACTTTTTGTAAAATGCTCCATATGTTCCTTTTGCTACCTATTGTCTCTATACAAAACTGTATTATTCATTGACTCCTTTTTCCTAACCACCTACTCTATTCATCTTTTTATATTCTGGATCAACACTTTTATCAATAAAAAGAGAGAAGCGCTCAACCTGGGAACAAACAATAGCAAAATAGCTTGTTCTATGACTAGTTACCACCCAAAAAGCAGCCTCTTTTCCCTGTTGTATATCAGTCTGATCCTGACTAAACAGTGCAGTCCAATCCTGAAATACCAGGCAATCCCTCTCTGAATGAGAGAAACTGGAAACATTTTTTTTTAATTCATCTCTTTTATCTTCACCTCACGTTTGCTGTCACACATTCTTAAACTCCCTCTCTCCTCCCTACACCACATCCAAAAGGCACTCTAAGTACTGCAAATGTCTCTCTTTGCCTCATACTAGCTGCTGGGGATGTCTCTCTCAATCCTGGTCCCCAATACCTTCCAAGCCTCGCCTGCCCATGTATGCCCTTCCATAGACCTAGAAGCCAGTGCTTACTCAAATTCCTTATATATCCAAAGCCAATATTCACTTCACTTGTGCACTCTAAAACTCTGATTCTGTTTGAAACCAGCTCACTTCTGTTCATGATCTATCACCCACTCCCTCAACCTTCTGGCTCTCACAGAAACCTAACTCTCCTTCAGATACTACCTATCCTGATGCCATGTCACATGGGGGTTTCCATTTCAGCCACACTCTTAGGCCTGGAAACAGACAATGAGGTGGTGTAGGTATTTAAATTTCCTCTCATTGTACCTTTAAGCAAATACAACCCATCTCTTCCCTCACAGTTTCTTCCTTTGAAAGGCACAGGATTCAGACTAGATCTTACGCATTTCGGCTTGAACCTTAATCATAGACCTTCTATGATTATGATTAAGGCTCACACCAAAATGCATAAGACCTAGTCTGTTTGCTTTTTTGTATCATGAGTGGAGATTATTTTAGTTCATGCATCAATAAAGTTGATGCTTTTACTTCTCATGAAGAGACTGTGGATGCCTTTTTTCACTTCTTTTTGCATTCTATTATGGAGCAGTGAGGAATCCGTTAAGGCTCTTTAAGTTGCTCTACACATAGTGACGTCACTGAGATGAGGTGTAATCAGAGAATGGATACTTATGTTATACACCTGGTAAATACCTTGGCCTCTATTTAACAAAGTCTGCCGGACCTGATCCGACAGTGCGGATCAGGTCCGCCAGACCTCGTTGAATGCGGAGAGCAATACGCTCTCCGTATTCAGCATTGCACCAGCAGCTCACAAGAGCTGCTGGTGCAATGCTGCCCCCTGCAGACTCGTGGCCAATGGGCCGCCAGCAGGGAGGTGTCAATCAACCCGATCGTACTCAATCAGGTTGATTTCCGGCGATGTCTGTCCGCCTGCTCAGAACAGGCGGACAGGTTATGGAGCAGCGGTCTTTGTGACCGCTACTTCATAACTGCTGTTTCTGGCGAGTCTGAAGGCTCGTCAGAAACACAGGCCCATAAGCTCACTATGGAGCTTGTTAAATGGGCGCCCTTGTATGGAGGGCAGTGACAGAATATTATTTGGATATTATCCTTATGTTTATAGTGCTGCATAGTCTGTTGCTGCTCAACAAAAAACTGATAAAAATAATAATACAAAAGACAAAATAAAGGTAAAGGAGCTAAATGTATCAATTTAGTATTATCCATCAGGTAAAATTAATAATTAGGAACACATTAAAAGGGAGAAAATGTTACAGTACACTGTCCCTTTAATTTAAAATACACTACGTAGGCTGCAGCCTTGTTAAGCAAAATAGATCAATCCTTATTGCGGGAGAGATGAAGTTTCAATTGGTAGATTTCCCTCTAACAATCCATTTAAAATAAAACCATTGTTTTTTTTCAAAAACTTTGTGGCTTTTCTATCAAATCACATTGTTTTCAATGATGTCTTTTTCTATACAATTATGGAAAATATCAGTTTGACATCTGTTTTAAAAGCTGTCGAAATTATTATAAAATATTGTTATAAACCACTGTCATTAAAGTGCTCTTTCTATAGATGCGGCCCACTGCATTCCATTTGCAGGAGACATGATTATGATAAAGGGAAAAACTCATTGAATGGAGCAAGATACCGCTATTAAAACAGAAGCATCTATATGTAATATTTTGACAATGGCTAGATGAGATTTTTCAGTACTATGGGATGTAATATTGGGATAACATCTTGTCCTAGTGACTTTGTAAAATAGAATTATGATGGAATAAAAAGCAAATCAATTCTGATCGTTGTTTTCTGATCATAGTGATTTCCTTGACTGGTAATAAAGTACAGCTCTTTATTTTTATAACAAGTGTCTTTGTGGGTTAGTAGGGCCATTACTCTTGTCTCATCTTGTATCATGTGTTTGTCAGCTTGTGATTTGGTAGCATCAATGTCACTTTTCAGATTATCTTAGGTATTTTCCACCCATAACTAAATTTTCAGAATAGATTTTGAGGGGTAATAAAGACTCTTAGGATAGGTATAGGTTTATAGTTATGGATGAATTAATGAATAGTGTTCTCTGGTCCATGAATTCAAACTTTAAGGCCTAATTTATTTTTCTTCTTCTTAAAACCAAGTAATATTAAAAATACAGACCACAAGAGTTGGAATGTAATTAAACTTTATTGATAACAAAACAAGGATGGAAGGACAGAAGTACCGTCACACCCAGCCCTAGAACAGAAAAGACTGCAAGCTATTTACCATCATAGGAGGGACACTATTCATCACAAAACTCCATAAGTCACCCTCACATAGAAACCTGCTCATCTGTCAAATGCATGGATCAGCCTTGCTGTTTCATCAGCCCTGCTATCATCTATGAGATAAACCACATCTGGCCTATAAAGCCCAAGGGAACCTATTCAACAACGTCCCTGCTAAATTATAAAAACCCCATAGCATTTCTGACAAAATCCTGATGACGCGAAATGCGTTAGGGGTGTTGGGAACTTGTGGGAGCTCCACTTTTGAAAGCACAGGGAGAACTTTACTACTAACGGACATTGTTATTTATTGGCAATTTGCCAGAATCAATAATACAGTGTTTCCAATATTGCTACACTTTGTTGCCAACTTTACTTATGTACATACACATCTTTTAGTTGCAAAGCTAACTATTTACCTACCCTAATATGTACATCCTAGCAATGTGGGATTACTAAGAAATTGTCTATATTCATCACGAACACTAGGTGGGATGAATTAAAACTGCACAATCAGACTTTCTAGTGGTCTATCACTCTAATGAACCTTTTTATAGTTTTACAGTGAGGGACATTATTTATCTTCCTCATGAATCACAATTTATATAGTGTCTACTTATCAGTCTACTTATTGACGATATTGCGGTTTATATTCAGTTGTTTGACATTCTTCTTAGGCAATTCATAATTGGATCTTCTGTATAACCCAATCATTTTAATGCGTGTTTTTCCCATTTTATTTTAACTTGTATATAATAGAGGTTATGTTTTATCTATGTGGTCCAATCTCACCTAAGGTTGCATACTATAGTGGAAGTATCTATTTCCCCTTGTTTCCACAAAGTTTGCAAAACCAGGAACCAGATGATTTTATAATAACCCCTAACTAGGCGTTAAAATACAAGGGCAAGTAAAGCAAGCCAAATAAAAAAAGTCTTGAAAAAGGCCTGTGAGAGGCTAAAACGCGTTGACCAAGCATCTGCTAAGCCTTATTTCTACATCTATATCTACTTTAAGCATACTACACTATATTGATTATCTTTCACAGATAAATCCAGCTAGGAGCAGAACATCCACTAAAATCTCTGGATTTCCACCTGTGGTCGCAGCACTAACCCTGCAGCACCCAGCTGCACTAATCTCGCAACACCCAACTGAACCTTGAGAATAATTTTTCATTCACTAACTTTCATCACTTAGACTTGTTTGCACCTACAAATGTATTTATCCTAACTTCAACACATTTTTTCATCAATGGCATCTTTTGGCAATTTCTGGTAAAAAAATGTCACATTTTTTTCACATTTTTACATTTTTGTATTTGTATCCTTTGTTGAAGGATTATCATTTTTCTCTCACTATTTTGCACTTTTCTTTGAGCTTTCAGTCACATCCCCTTTTTTCTCCTACACCATCACTAATGAGGGATCATCTATAACATAACTATATTAAAAATTACACTCGATGATGTACACCAGTCTGGCCATAAAAGGAAGTGCAGGAAATGAGCAGGATCACACAGTATGCACCAGAGTCAGCAAGAGAGGTGAGTAAAATGGCTGCCAGCAGCACATGGCAAACAAAGCAGGGAAAAAACCCTGACAAACAATTTGTGACTTCTCACTACACCACGGCCAAGACCCCGCTGGGCGCTTAGTGCCCCATTAGTGTACCAAGGTGTAGTACTGCTTAAGTGGTACTTTCTTTAGTGGTACTTTGTCTACTGTCACATCTTACCAGTCTTTTTGCATGTTGATAAACATGGATCCATGTTAATGTACTATTTGAATATTCCACATAGGTACCTTTGCATATTGCATATTATTTATTGTTTTAAACTTTTGTTTTAATTATTGTTTTAATTGTTTTAACTGTCAACATTTATTGTCATTAATAAATACACGTGTACTACCTATTCACATCCTAGCCCACTTCTATTTGAGGTGCTCAGGCTATATCCATATATTCTTAGAGTTCCTTATTGACAGCTAGAGGTCAAGACAGCTGGAGCATATAGGATTACACAGGCGCTAGGTATATATTCCATCAAATCAAAAAAGCCAGGTGTCAGTAACAGGTAAATTAGTTCAGCATAAACAGTACAGATAGGGGCAAAGGCAGATTCCACCGAGCAGGTTAGGGTCATAATGGGAAGGTCAGAACATAAACGTAAACACCAGGTCTTCTTTAGGGAATAACTAAGTACAGCTCCCTATTGCATTTTAACACTTGCAGCTCCCTATTGCATTTTAACACTTGCAGCTCCCTATTGCATTTTAACACTTCCTTTAAAAACTTTGGCGAATTACTGCAACTAAGTCAATTCGGGTTTTCAACGCACAAATAGCACTATACTTACCGCAGATCACAGAGTCAGTACGTGCATCATCTTATCTTAACACACCCCTTCTTCAGTGCTATGCTAATCTAAGATCCTTTATCTTCAGACACTGTACCAACCTTAGAGCAGAACCTCCGCACTAGATCCGACAACAGGCAGGAGATAGCCTTGTTTACCTTGGGATGGCCAGAAACCCAAGCAGGTAAGTGTATCATAACCTAGCTCATACTCAAATTGAAAACAAGATTTGCCTCCAGATTTCTCGAAAAATCATAATTTCTACAAGCAAACTCTTTACATGCAGTACAAATGTTGTCATTCACTACAAATTAATACATTAGTTGACTGATTTGGTTGAGATTCCAGAAAACAAAAGGCAAAGATTCTAAAACATCTCTGTCACAAGGAGTCGTCTCTTCAAGTTTTTAGAACTTGTGCCATCCTCTACCAGTTCATTGTCCTTGTAAGCTGCCCTGGAAATATTGAAAGTATTACTTCCCATGTATCTTTATAAATTTTTGGCTTTACAAAAAAAATGCAGCAAGTTAACAATACAGGGATTTGAGTTTTTCATGAATGTCCATTGTTGACACTGGCAAGCCTAATGCTCACCCTGCCATAACATTTGATGAAGTCCCTATCACAGGTGCAATTGTCGCTGGCACCAGGTAAAGCCTGCAAATGTATCTTCATCTGATCGATACCTCAGAATACCATTAATTCACATATCATTCTAGCAAGGGTAACAACAACACACCCACAAGTCACTCCCACTCTGCCACAGTCTGAGAAGTCTGTGCCATTGTACCATGGGCACCATGTCCTGGGGAAACAATAATCCACAGACTGAGAAAGTGTTGTCTCACCAGTCCTAAATGCCTCATTAACTTTCTGTCATAACTTACCCACTGAAACCCTGGTAACAAGCTGAACAATCCTAGCCATGACATTGACAAAATATTTTATAGCTTTTGCAGCTAACACTTTTTCTGCAGAAGCCAGACCCATCACAGACTGAGCTTTACCTGCCTTTAAAGGCATGCCCCACACATGGCCCTGCCTTCTGTACTTGTTGGCCATGGAAGTTTGGAACTGCAGCCAGGAAAGAGGTAAGAAACTTCCTCTCTGTACACTCCGACCTCTTTCCCTGCAGAGGGAGGGCTGGCCCACCTTCAGCCAAAGCTCCCTCTCATGCCAACTACTCACAAAGGTCCAGATTACAAGTGAAGCAATATTGTTTGCATGCAAGTGATAACGGGGTATTTCTTTTGTTTGTGTGCAAGTTAGATTGCACTCGTATTAGTTAAAAGTAAACTTGATCACTTGAAGTTAACACTCGTCGGGTAAGCTCATCCTCAGAAATGTGGTTGACTGTCTTTCGAACAGGAAGAAAGGAGCACCAGCCAGGAGCCTCGTATAAAAGTTGAATAGCGCAGCTACGACTACGGCAACAGCCGAAACGCGTCAGCTTGTGCTTCTAATGCTGACTTCATTGTCAATGTTATTGCTAATATGGCCTGTGTGACAGGCTTGTTCTTATTTTGTGGAAAATAAACTATTTAACTTGTATACGAGGCTCCTGGCTGGTGCTCCTTTCTTCCTGTTTGAATGGCTATAGACTGACTATCTCAAGTGTAGCACAGCCGAAGCTTTCTCCCCATACCTTGCTCCGTGAGCATACGAGCTGACAGCTTCGCGGAGTGTCCAAGGGATGACTTTCATCCAATCCTGAAGCAAGTTGTGGAGCGGACCAATGAACGGAGTAGAACCAAGAGGACTTGCGGTTCGACACTAAGGTCACGTGAGCTCCACAGACGCCCAAGCAGATGGATCAGTGTATAACCGCGGAAAAGGGTTTTTTGGTAAACCGGTGAGAGGAATCAATGCTGGAACGGGTAAATACAAGAAATAGCTAGCCCAGTGAGACCGGTACCCTTCACCGCAGAAATTTACTGAAAGACAGAGGGTAAGCAATCAATAATCTTACTACCTGAGAACTAACAAGAAACTTTACACTGAACTGTGTCTAAATCGTTTTAACTTGTTCAGGGATGCACATATATATAAACACAGGGATTGTTTTGTTGTGCTTTTGTGACTGTCTTTCGAAACAAAAAAGTGTCATAAAACACAAAAAATACATTACACAATACAGTTACACTCATAATAACACTATCCAATAACTATTATTCAAATAAAATATTGCACAAAAAAGTTATAAAAGCTCAAAGATATATCACAGGTGTTCGGAAAAAAAATGGCAGGCAAAAGGCTTTAACGTTGACATACATACATATACAGTACATGTTTAAAGATGTATATGTATGTATATATATAAGTCTATATTTGTATACATATGTATTTATATATTTATATGTATTTACAGACATATATACACATATAAACACATAAATACATATGCACACATATATAGACATATATAGAAGTGCATTTGAGCCCTTTGCAGTAAGTAGACGAAAACATATAAAAACATCTTTATGCAATATTCATATTTAACCCCTTAACGACCAGTGCTGTACCCTGGGCATGAGTGGGGCAATGCAGAAATAGAGTTGCAGAGTTACCGATGTAGAGAGGGCCACTCTGTGGCCCTCTCTGCATCGGGCAACAGTGGTGCCGATCACTGGAGGGGGGACGGGAGTTGGGCGAGAGGGGCAGGACTGTTACGCTTCAGAAAACAAATCCTTCAGAGCTTCAGTGAAGGGGGAGGAGGGAGAGGGGGAATCAGACAGTGGAGGTGGGATTAGAGGGTGGGAAGTGATCTGGGAGGGGGTAAATGAGGTGGGGGCAGCTACACTACAGAAAAAATATGTTTTTTTTTTGTTTTTTTTTACTTAATCAAATTGCCAAATTTTGGAAAACTGGGTACTGGCAGACAGCTGAAAGTACCTAAGATGGTGGATCTAGTTAGAGGGAGGAGGGTTAGAAAGCTTTTTGGAAGGGATCGGGGAGGTGGGAAGGTAAGGGGTAATCCTACACTTAATAAAATATTAATAATAATTAAAAAATAATAATTATTAAAAAAAAGTCTAAAACTGCATACTGGCAGACTGTCTGCCAGTACTTAAGATGGGGTGACTAGTGTGTGTGTGTATGGTGGGGGGGGGGGGTGGGGAGGGAAGAGAGCAGTTTGAGAGGGATCAGGGAGGGATCAGGGGGTGTGACGTGTCAGGTGGGAGGCTAACCTCTACACCAAAGCTAAAATTAACCATACAAGCTACCTAATTAACCTCTTCACTGCTGGGAATAATATAATTGTGGTGCGCAGCTGCAATTAGCGGCCTTCTAATTAGCAAAAAGGAATGGCAAATTCATATATGTCTGCTATTTCTGAATAGGTGATCCCAGAGAAGCTTCAACAACCATTTGTGCCATGATTCCACAAGCTGTTTGTAAATAATTTCAGTGAGAAACCTAAAGTTTCTGAAAAAGTTAGCGATTTTTTTTTATTTGATCGCATTTGGCGGTGAAATGGTGGCATGAAATATACCAAAATGGGCCTAGATCAAAACTTTGGGTTGTCTATTAAAAAAAATATAGTTTTGATACGTAAATAAAATTAAAAAAACAACAAAGCTCTATTTCTATTTCAATGGAGTGATGGCAAAAATGCTAAAAATGCTCTGGTCTGTTGGGGAAGTTTTAGTCTGAAATGCCCGGTCCTTAAGGGATTAATAAAGTGTTATAGTGTGTATTTACTGTAAATATTTCACATTCCAATGTTCTGCACATAGCAGAAATTTTTGAAATATTTATAAATAGATATTGCTATATGTATATCTGTATACATTTATACCTATATAATTATATATATATATATATATATATATATATATATATATATATGTAAAGATATGTATTGAAGTAAATAAGCATTATATATATAATTATCAAAAAAGGAAGTAGAATGCTACAAACCAGAGAAAATGAATGGCTTGGAGCAAGCAGCACTTGTACAACTGCGCTATATGACATGCGTGGAAGATAAGTCCCAAGAGCTGCTAGCACAAAAGCATAAAAGTATCAAGGGTACTAAACAAGTCTCCTATGAGTACTTAAAGAAATGTGAAAAAAGAAAGGGGTTGTGAAAGCGTTCAAGGCGGTTAATTTATAAAGCTCCGTATGGAAACAGAAGTCCGCTGCTCCATAACCTGTCCGCCTGCTCTGAATCGGCGGACAGAAATCAACCCGATCGAATACTACCGGGTTGATTGACACTCCCTGCTAGAGGCCAATTGGCCGCGAATCTGCAGGGGACAGTATTGCACCAGCAGTTTACAAGAACTGCTTGTGCAATGATAAATGCTGATGTAGCGTATCATGTCCGCTCGCACTATAATAAATTGACCCCTAGGAACTTAAGCAGTATACAATCAATCACTTATTACAGTAAAAACAATCACTTATCACAATGAAACCATATGTAATGAAATACAATATATAAAATGTAAATAAAATTAAATAATATAATCCGGTGATCTGGTAGGTGTCCCACTTACTATAAAGAACCTTAATTTAATGAGGTAAGTTGCCGCATCTGTAAGGGGGAGACCTCTGGTGTCCAGGTATTTGCAGGTATTGGGAGTGTTAGTATTCCTTCTTGGAGTATGGTACTTCCAATCTCTGATAATGGTCAGGAATATATAACAATATAAACATGCATGTAAATGAAGAGAGGAAACAATTGTGTGATATTGTCAGGTTGAATCCATTCAAATACAACAGACAGTTAAAATTACACTCACATGCTAAAACCTCAAGCAATATGAGGTATGATAAGCGCACTCAAACTCTCACGGACTTGTACAGTTTTGGATATGCACAGAAAGGCGTGCTATAGAAGTTTTGGTTCCGTAACTGCTAAGGAGTCTCTGAAAAGGCATCGGTGTGCCAGACAATTACCCAGTCTAATGTCTAAAAGCAATAAAAGTTGCACTCGCAAGTGCCAGCAATCAATATGCAGTGTAAAATTCCCTTAAGCGTTTCAAAGGTTAAAATATTAAGTCCTTCTTCCTCTGAAGTGGCTACCGTGAGACATTAACCTTTTTATCGACATTTAATTGCATAAATTTGCACTTTATTTATTAGTTTTACAATATTTAACAATATTACAGTGTAATAGACACATGATTACACAGTCATAACCCTCAAAGACAATATTGCAGTCAAAATTCGCACTGCGCAGTCGGCTTCGTGAAATAAAACATTTGCAAATATTCATGAAACTTCTTCAAATTGTAGAGGTCTATAGTGAACATTAGTATGTGTAATTTGAAAGCCATACATTGCATAGTTTGGTGGCCATTTTGTTTTGTATGCTCTGTTTTTAAAAACTACAAAAATCTTCTCCAAAACCGCTTATGGCACAGACTTGAAATTTTGTTTATAGAGTTATTTTATGACAAACATTCAGATTTATTCAAGAGAAGTTGATAGGTCATGTGGTTTGGCAGCCATTTCGAATTGTTCAAAAATGCTTTACTATATTTTTAAATGAATAATAAAACAAAAAACGCTTTACAAAAATTCTTTATTTTTGCCATGTTCATCGTCATCTATGGTGAGAACTATTGTGCATAACATGGAGGCTGTATATCATATCATTTTGTTTTACGCAAAAATTTCGAAAATCTATTTTCTCTGCAACTGCTTATGTTAGAATTGTGAAACTTGCTGTATAACCTTATATTTAGACCTAGAGTCACAGTTTTTCATGTTGAAGGAATTGGTCACAAGCTGTGGCAGCCATATTCGTTTATGCGAAAATTTAGAAAATGTGTTTTCTTTGCAACTGCTTATGTTAAAGCTGTGAAATTTGCTGTATAACCATATATTGTGACCTAGATTTACATCTTTTTGTGTTGAAAGTATTAGTCATATGGTGTGGCAGCCATCTTGAAAAACACAAAAATTTCAAAAATGTGTTTCTTTTCAACTGCTTATGTTAGAAATGTAAAAACTTACTTTATAACTTTATATTGTGACTTAGATGCTTGTATGCCATTGCAAAGGTGATGCACTTGACCACCTCTATTGCTGCTTGCAGCTATATTTAGGTGACCATGCAACAAAGTTGCAGGACAACCTATTGTTATTGTTAGTATTATTATTTTTCTTTTTATTCCGCCAAGCTTTGTATTCAATTGCCCATTACAGCTTAACTGTTTGTGCAAAGCTCTTGAAATCAGGTATGCTGGTACAGCCTATTGCTCTGCTACATCTTATGCAACATTGAACTTGATAAATGCTTACAAATCTTTTGCTCTGCAATTGCTTATGTTACAACTTTCAAACTTGCTGTGCTCTCTGCTGCTATTACCTAGAATTGCTATTGCTCAAGAGACTTGCCTTGGTCACATGATGTGGCAGCCATCTTGCATTTTACGAAAATCTTCAAACATCTTTTCCTAAATCGCTTTTGAAGCAGTATTTTCTTTGCAACTGCTGTGAAATTTGCTGTATAACCATATATTGTGATCTAGAGTTACATCTGTTCATGTTAAAAGTATTAGTCATATGGTGCGACAGCCATCTTGAAAAACGCAAACATTTAGAAAATGTTTTTTTTAAAAAAAAGGGGATGCGCTTGACCACCTCTATTGCTGCGTGCAGCTATATTTATTATTATTATTCTGCCGCTTTTTTCCCCATAACTCTTGAACTGCTAATGCAAAGCTCTTGAAATCAAGTATGCTGGTACAGCCTATTGCTCTGCTATATCTCATGCAACATTAAACTCATAGGTCACATGCTCTGGCAGCCATATTGCTTTTTGCGACAAATTTCGTCAAACGCCTAAAAATATTTAGCTCTCGAACTGCTTATGTTACAACTTTGAAACTTGCTGTGCTCTCTGCTGCTGTTACCTAGAATTGCTATTGCTCAAGAGAAGTGCCTTGGTCACATGATGTGGCAGCCTTCTTGCATTTTGCGAAAATCTTCAAACATCTTCTCTGAAACCGCTTAGTGTAATGAAGCAAATTTTTGCACATGTGCTCCTTAAAAGGTCCTCTACCAAGTTTTTTATATTACAGTGTAATAGACACATGATCACACATAGCCATGACCCCCAAAGATAATATTGTGGTCAAAGTTCGCATTCGCAGTTGCCTTTGTGAAATAAAACATTTACAAATTTTCATGAAACTTCAGTAAATTGTAGAGGTCTATGGTGATAATTAGTGTTTGCAATATGAAAGCCATACATTACACAGTTTGGCAGCCATTTTGTTTCATATGCGCTGTTTTTAAAAACTACAAAAATCTTCTCTGAAACAGCTTATGAGACAGACGTGAAACTTGGCTTATAGAGTTATCTTATGACCAATATTCCGATTTGTCCAAAAGAAGTCAATTTGTCATGTGGTTTGGCAGCTTTTGAATTGTTCAAAAATGCTTAACAATATTTTTAAATTAATAATAAAACAAAAACTATTTGACAAAAATGCTTTATTTTTGCAATGTTTATTGACATCTATGGTGAGCACTATTGTGCATAATATGGAGGCTGTAGTTCATATGATCTGGCAGCCATATTGCTTTTTGCGACAAATTTCTATAATAGCTTAAAAATATTTAGCTCTGTAACTGCTTATGTTACAACTTTGAAACTTGCTGTACTCACTGCCGCTGTTACCTAAAATTGCTATTGCTCAAGAGAAGTGCCTTGGTCACATGATGTGGCCTCCATCTTGCATTTTGCAAAAATCTTAAAACATCTTCTTCTCTTAAACCGCTTAGTGCAATGAAGCTCAATTTAGCACATATGCTCCTTACAAGGTCCTCTACCAAGTTTCTTCAAACTGTGATTTTCTCATATTTAACATGGCTGCCACGAGACATTAGCATTTTTATCAATGTTTAATTGCGTAAATTTGCAATTTATGCATTAGTTTTACACTATTTAACTATATTACAGTGTAGTAGACACATGATTACACATAGCCATGACCCTCAAAGACAATATTGCGGTCAAAGTTTGCATTGCACATTCACCTTCATGAAATAAAACATTTATACATTTTCAATAAATGTCAGCAAATTGTAGAGATCTATGGTGAGCATTAGTGTGTGCAATTTGAAAGCCACGGTTACACGGTGTGGCAGCTATTTTGTTTTGTATGCGCTGTTTTTAAAAACTACGAAAATCTTCTTCTCCAAAACCTCTTATGACACAGGTGTGACATTTGGTTTATTGAGTAATCTTATGACCAATATTCAGATTTGTTCAAGAGAAGTTGATAGGTCATGGGGTTTGGCAGCCATTTTGAATTGTTCAAAAATGCTTTCCGATATTTTTTTAATAATAAAACAAAAAACGCTTTATTTGTGCCATAGTGAGGACTATTGTGCTCAATATGGAGGCTGTAAATCATATAATCTGGCAGCCAACTTGTTTTACGCAAACATTTCGAAAATCTATTTTGTCTGTAACCGTTTATGTTGGAACTGTGAAACTTGCTGTATAACCTTGTTTTGTGACCTAGAGTTACAGTCGTTCATGTTGAAGGAATTGGTCAAAAGCTGTGGCAGCCATATTGGTTTACGCAAAAATGTTGTAAATGTGTTTTCTTTGCAACTGCTTATGCTAGAACTGTAAAAACTTGCTGTATAGCTTTATTTGTGAATTAGCTGTTTGTATGCCATTGCAAAGGCGTTGCGCTTGGCCACCTCTATTGCTGCTTACAGCTATTTTTTTATTACTTGAATTAGTTCCCTCTAATGGCACATTTTCTCTAGCTTGCTAGTGATACCAAACCTAGCTACAACTAGTGATTTTTGTTATTTTTTTCTGATAAATACTCCTCTATAATGCAGCTACTGCTCCTCTTCAATTTGCAATTTTCTTAGGAAACAGTATAATGATGTGTCCATAGTAAAGACACCCATTTCGTTGGAACCTCATCTCTAGGACATGTACACGATTATTTGACTGTGTTATTCCACACTTGAGCCAGGGTATCCTGTGATAGAGGAAGGAAAATTCATGGATATCATACAATCAAGTCAAAAGCAATAAAGGGATATCCTGTGTCAAACTATTATTATTATACTTTATTTATGAAGAACCAACATATTCCGTAGCGCTATCCATGGGTACAATTCATTTAAATAAAACAATGATTTAAAACATGTAAGAGACATAACAAAATTTTACACACACATACAGGAGGAATTGAGGGCCCTATTCCTATGGGAACTTACAATCTAGAAGGGTAGGAGGTTGAGAAACAGGGGGTGAGGACCGCAAGAATGAGAGAGATGTTAATGCAGAGTTAGATGAGGAAAATGTTAGGTAAGTGAAATTAATTTATTATTGAGTTGGGTGGTAGGCTTCTCTGAACAAAAAAAGTCTTCAGGGAGCATTTAAAGGAAGAAAGATTTGGGCAAAGCCTGACAGCATGAGGGAGAGTATTCCAGAGGGTAGGTGCTGCATGACAGAAGTCCTGCAGTTTAGCATGGGAAGAGGTGATAGCCGAAGATGCAAGGACCAGGTCATTGTTGGATCTTAGTGGCGGGCTGTTTTATACTTTATTAGAGAGGATAGATAGTGGGGAGCGGGGTTGGTGAGAGCTTTATATGTAAGGGTGAGAATTTTTAATTTAATTCTGCTGTGAATGGGGAGCCAATGAAGGAACTCGCAGAGAGCTGCAGCAGATACAGAGCGACGGGAAAGGTGGATTAGCCTGGCAGAGGCATTTAGGATGGATTGAAGGGAGGAGAGGTGGGAAAGAGGAAGGTCAGTAAGTAGGTTATTGCAGTATTCAAGTTGGGAAATAACAAGGGAGTGGAATTTTTGCTTTGTGGTGTTAGTGCTCAGAAAAGGGTGAATCTTGGAAATATTGCGTAGGTAGTTGCGGCAGTATGAAGACAGCGATTGGATGTGGGGGATGAAGGATATATTTGAGTCAAGTGTAACTCCGAGGCAGCAGGCGTGGTTCGATGGGGAAATGGTGATGCTGTTGACTGGGATAGAAAAGTCAGAAGTCGGCGTAGAGCTTGAGGGGGGATTAGAAGGAGCTCAGTCTTGGAAATGTTCATCTTTAGGTGGTGAGAGGCCATCCAGGAAGAAATACCAGATAAGCAGTCACTGACATTAGAAAGGACAGAGGGAGAGAGAGCAGGGGTGGAGAGGTAGATCTGGGTGTCATCAGCATAGAGGTGATATTTGAAGCCATAACTGTTGATAAGTTTACCCAGTGAAGAAGTATAAATGGAGAAGAGTAGAGGTCCCAAAACAGATCCTTGAGGTACTCCAACATACGGAGGCATTGGAGAAGAGAAGTCACCAGAAAATGACACAGAAAAAGACCTGTGAGAAAGATAGGAGTGAATCCAAGAAAGAGCAGTGTCACAGAGGCCAAAAGCACTAAGGGTCTGTAGGAGGAGGGGGTGGTCAACTGTGTCGAAGGCAGCTGAGAGGTCAAGTAAGATGAGTATAGAGTAGTGGTCATTACTTTTAGCAGAGAGAAGATCATTAGTAACCTTGGTAAGGGCAGTCTCAGTTGAGTGTTGTTTGCGGAATCCAGATTGCAGGGGGTTAAGCAAGGAGTTGGTGGACAGGAAGTGGGTTAGGCAATTGTAAACTAGTTTTTCAAGGCGTTTTGATGTTAGTGGAAGCAGTGATATTGGGTGGTAGCTTTTAGGAGAATTAGGGTCTTTAGGGTCAAGGGAGGATTTTTGAGTATGGGAGTGACTCTTGCATGTTTGAAAGAAGATGGGAATGAAACAGTAGAGAGAGATATGTTGAAGATGTGAGAAGAGCAGGAGTGAGGGTGGAAGACAAGGAGGGTATTAGATGGGAAGGTATAGGGCCGAGCGGGCAGGTAGTGAGGAAGATAGTATGGAAGAAACTTCATTCTCAGTGGCTGGATGGAAGATACAGAGGGTGGCAGAGGGAGTAACTGGGCCTGTTGTTGGAAGATCGCAGGTTGGTTTTAGGATGTTGCTTCAGATAGTACATGTTTTGTTTAAAAAGTAGTCTGCCAGGTCTTAAGCACTAAAGACAGACGGGGGAGTGGAGCAGGTGGGTAGAGGAGAGAGTTAAAGGTGGAGAAGAGTCGTTTAGGGTGCAAAAGCAATAAAGGGATATCCTGTGTCAAACTGAGGGACAATGACATTCCTTCAAAGAAAATTATGGCAAAAAAAAGAATAATCTTTACCAGAAAGAAAGGATTTAAATAGATTATACAACCAAAAAAGAGTTATGTTGAAAATAAAACACTAAATGCAAGTTTCATTTGCTTGTTTATCATGGTTAAAGGGCATATTACTGTTTTTTACCATGTGGCAAATGGTAGATAGTTGAAGCTCTAAATAAAAATTAAGAGATTAGAATAAAGTCAGCCAATGAAAATGGTGGTTGTGCGACATTGGACTATAGATTTTTAAAAAAAAAAAAAAAAATCTCCAGATTTGTTTGACAGAACTCAGAAGACGCAATTCCAAATTCCTGAAGTTAGTGGGAAACTCCTGAAGTAACATTTTAACATTTATTGAGCCAACAATATAAAGACATTAGGCACAAGTTAAGTCATTGCCAACAGTGTGCACCACTACAGTTTCTATGGGTAGGTGTTTATTTGAAAACAGGTGCACAGAGCAAAAGGACATATGCTGGACATAACCTGTGCAAGTGTACTACAAAAAACCCTATTCAAAATTGAGATACACTTGTGTGCATTTTAATGTTGACTACATTGTCCCTTTAAATGCCTCTTTAAACATGGCGATACAATTTAGTGGCATGAAAAATATTTTAAAATGAGTCATGGATTCCCAATCACTAACTTCAAAGACATAATATACTTCAAACCACTACAAGATAACAAGGATCAGATGGTATCACCCCCTATTCTAGCCCTGGCAGGCTAAACCCCATAATAACAAAGTGAGGCTGACCACAACCTAGGGTTGCCACCTCAGCCATGTTTTCCTGGACACTTATGAGTTACACATTCTGCAGGGTGTGCAGAGGGGAACATGCATTGCGTCTTTGGACAGCTGAACACCCTGCAGCATGTGTATAGCTGTCCAGGAAAACATGATCGAGGTGGCAACCCTACCACAACCATATTGGTCAGTCTTAGTTAACTTTGTGGAAGCCTCCAAGCAGCACACCCTCATTACCACACGTGTGAATGATAAATCCTTATGCACATACTATTATATACCTGTATATGAAACATCTGTCTACATATGTATCTCACAGCACACAGCTTCAATACATGAAGCTATAGCATACATGTGTATTTTAAACCACACAGTTATAGCATACAGGTTTATCTTAGAGTTGCTACCTTCTTTAGGAAAGTTACAGCCATAGTTTTAGCATTGCTTAAGGGACGTTCATTTGCAATTAAAAAAACAAATTGCAAAATAAATGCATACTAAATGATGTATAACTGTCTTTTGCTAAAAAAATTATATTATTTTGCAGTCCAGAAACTTAGGTAAATATAACAAGTATAGCATTTAATTGTAGAGAATGTTGGACAGGTCAGACTCCAAATAATGTGTCACAGGTTCACAAGCTGCTCAGGAACGCAGACTGCTACTATTGGACATCAGGATACAGGCTGCTTGCTATTGGGTAACAAAACATAGGCTGCTTTACTGCTGCACAACAGGGTCACAAGCTGTAGAGATAAATACCAAAAGCTGGAGAACAGCAAGATACCAGAAAACACACTGCAAAAACATAGGAGCTACACACACATCCAAACCTCTGACAAATGCTCAGATATCCATTAAGTAGCTCATTGGGAGTGCAAGAGTGCTACTTACAGCCAAAATGAAGGCAGCTGGTAACACCCCCATGTCAGTATAATCTACAGTTGCCACGTTTTCCTGGACACTTATGAGTTACACATGTTGCAGGATGTGCAGAGGGGAACATGTATTGCACCTCTATACAGCACATAAATAGTGACCCTGGACAGCTCTATTCACGTTCCTCCTTACACACCCTGCAACATGTTTAACTTATAGCTGTCCAAGAAAACACGGCTAAGGGGGCATCCCTAGTATAATTCCATTTCTCATGCCAGTGAGCTGAGTTCATCTTCATTCATGTTTCTCTATGTTTCCTGGCAGTTTTGATGCTATTTGACAAATAAAGCAATAGAGCCAAGTATCCAAAACCTAGAGGGATCTGCTTTTATAAATCAAGCTTCGAGATCACTTCACCCCCAAATATCTGCACTATACTAGTTACACTACCTTTAGGTATATAGAGCCACACACTTTGCATTATGGGATGACATTCCAGATAATTATAATACATTTCATAATGTACATTTTATTTAGAACAAATCTGTGTAATTACTTTTGAAGTTGAAGCAAAACATAAGATTTGCATTTTTATTCTAATTGAAAGGTAATTCTTGGAAGGAATCTCTACCAACTTGGAGACGGCTTTTGATGTTTAATTTCAAATGGAATTGAGTCTTGAAAGAAATGAGGGTGTGTCAGTCAACCATTGAATTCTTCTGCATATGTTTTATATCTGCAGGTTCCTAGTCTCTGGCTCTCTGCTCTTCTGTTTTATTCTCTTTTAAGTTTATTCATAAAATGGAAATTTGAGAGAATAGTAAATGAGCCATTATTGCAAATACACACACACCAAGAAGGTTTGGGACCAAAGTTCAGTACAGGCTGATTGCTTCTGTTCTTTTTAGAGTATAATATGTATTATTCCTTTAAAAAATAAAAAGCAGTAGGGAAAAAAGACCTATCTCTTCATCCACAATTGACAAGTGAGATCTTCGTATTTTCAAGGGCAGATGAATTTGTGTTGTGTCTTACTGGAAATACTTATGGTAAAATGCAGAAATGTAATATCTACATCAGCTTGTAGCTGCACATAGCCCTTAGCTTTTCTTTTTTTTTAACAATTACAGTTGTTGACTTTATTCTACTGTATTAAATACTGCATCTCTTTGATAGTATACTTCAAATTGCTGCTAAATTACTGGGCAGAAGATAAGGTTTGGAAACTTGGTCAGTAAACACAAATTTTTTTGGATATAAAATGATGTGACTCAGCGTGATTGCTGGATTCCATACCAGGGGCTTACTCTTAGCTGCTTGCGCATGGAAGATGAGACAAGCAGAGCTGTGTTTTTTTTTTATTATTCATTAAAACTGCTTGTGCCACTCACAGAACTGTGAGGTTGATTCTAATCTTTCAGATAGCGGCTCCCTATAACGATATTTTTGCCGATGTGCTGCGGACACATAGTGCTTAAAGGGATATTAAACACTAAATCAATGCTAGACAGAATGATGCATTCAAAGAAAAGATTAGTCTGAGAAAACCATCTAGATGTATTTTTTAAAGTTTCATTCGCTGTTTAAATATTGACAAAATAAGTGTAAAGTTTGTCATGTTGTAACTTAGGTTACCTTCTCTGCTATGGCCAATTAGGGACAGTTATAAATAGGTCACTAGAGTGTGCAGCCAATGGCAGTGTTGAATATAACAGTGTTCTGCACTTCTATTTCTAACAGGAACTGAAAAGCTCACAATTTCAGAATGGAATGACAGGAAAAGGGGACAAAATAAAGAATGAAAGTATATTTCAGAGTGTATTATATATATATATATATATATATATATATAAAAATATATAAATATATATATATATATATATATATATATATATATATATATATATGATTTATCATTTTATATTACCATCTAAAAGTGTTTAATGACCCTTTAATACACATGCATACTCCTGAGAAGTATCCGAATCAAATTTTAATTTTGGCTAGTCTACCATGTCCCTTTAAAGCAATTAATGTAATGTATTCTCTTTGACAAATTTACATTTTTGTTTGTTTTAGCCAACATCGTTATTTATAGAGGCGCAGTCATGTTAATGCAGTAAGCAATCCTAAGTACACAAAGCACCTATTTAGGTACAAAATACTGATTTTTAAAACTAAAACTGGACAATTAAGTATGTAATTACACCACCTACACTGCTTCACGTTAATGTACATCCCATAATAACAACTGTTTTTTTTTAGCTTTACTTTTCATTTCTGGATTGACAGTTCTCATTCCCCTACCTTGCAGACTCCTCCATGCTAATTAGAAGAGTAATTATAGGCATGAAATTCCTTCACATTATATTTACAGGTAATTTATTTGCTAACCTAGTGGTTATGTTTTGAATTCCATGACTGTAATAAACAAATTTAGCTGAACTATGTTTACTTCGTCAGATCTTTACATTCTCAGTTACTTTTTACCATTTTTGCAGAAATGCTAAGAAAAAACACACCACATACCTTACCCATATACCACTGTATCACTATGTAACAAGTAAACCCAAAATGTAGATTATGGTCTACCAGTAGATAACTCAGGGCTGGCTAAGTGGCTATTAGATCTCCAGATTGTTTTTTTATTTCATTATTGCAGTTATGTCACTTGAAGAAAAGAACAAATATATTTATGTGATTGCACAAGAATGTTATGCACCAATAGCATAGCTGCCAGCATTTGGAAATTCCAGAAACATTTTGAATTAGAGCAATCAAGCAGGTTATGGTCTATTAACCACACCCACTTATGGTTTCCATTGGTCTACCCATTCTGCTACACCAGAAATCATCCAATGAAAATCACAAACAATATGCTCAAAATATTTAACATTGAACTAATATTATTTGAACTAATCTGTAAATTGCAGTGAATCAAACAAGCCCAATCACCAAATAAGATATATCAGGAAAGGCCACAATAAGGAAACACATATACACATAAGACCAAAGATCTCATATATGATTCCCTTCCTAGGGAGAATTATCCTCTAGGAAAGCAGACCAGAAACTGGCACTGTCCCAAAAAAAATCAAGAATTAGGGGCCAGACAGAGGGGCCTATTTATTAAAGGTCTTGCGGACCTGATCCGACAGTGCAGATCAGGTCCGCAAGACCTCGCTGAATGTGGAGAGCAATACGCTCTCTGTATTTAGCATTGCACCAGCAGCTCTTGTGAGCTGCTGGTGCAATGCCGCCCCCTGCAGACTCGCGGCCAATCAGCCGCCAGCAGGGGGTGTCAATCAACCCGATCGTACTCGATTGAGTTCAATTCCAGCGATGTGTCACAGGCGGACAGGGTTATGGAGCAGCGGTCTTTAGACCGCTGCTTCATAACTGCTGTTTCTGGTGAGCCTGCAGGCTCGCCAGAAACACGGGGCCTTAAGCTTCATTCAGAGCTTGATAGATAGGCCCCCTTATATAATATCAGAGACCAAATATAATATAATATCACTCAGTAGAGCTGAAATCACTAAACCTCAGAAACACACTTTTATAGAGACTTTTAACCCTGCTTGAGTGATTTTTTATTGTGTTCTTGAGAAAGGCGGTATTGTGAGTATATTACCGTGGATGTGACAGTATTACACTATATTTTGCTCCCGGCCTCTCTGAGGTGTTTTGAACAATGAGTGACTAGGCTGAGTGTGAGAGGTGAAGGATTTTCCAGCATTCCAGCATTGGCCCCCATGAGGGGACAACGCAGCTTATTCTGGAACACATACTGTGAATACGGTGGATACCTCAATTGTTCTTAGATTTTTGTGTTTCTAATATTTACTAGGGATGGGCGAATGTTTCTAAAAATTCAAAATTTAAAACGAATTTTGATACATTCGTTCGAATCGAATTTGGAATGTTTATATAACATTCTAACATTCTATTTATGAATTTTCATTTTCGAATATTTCAATAAAATTCGAAAATATTTGTTTGAATAATAGAATGTTTAGAATGTATTCATTTAATTTTGAAATGTAATATTCAAATTCGAAATAGTATTTCTAGTCTACCACTGTGTTTAATAAATGTAATAGAATTTGAATGCTACACAGGGCTGCCATCAGGGGGTGACAGGGGTGACTCCTGTCAGGGGCCCAATGAGCCAGGGGGCCCCATGAGGCAAGAACTAAAAAAAAAAAAAAAAAAAAAAAAGATTTTTTTTTTTTTTTCAATTTTGGCAGCCACCAGTGGGTACTACAGCAGAGTGCTAATTGAGCATGGGAAATGTTATTACAAGGAGTAAAGTATTAGCATTTGGGATGATTTCTTAGTGTGCACTAAACCACTATGCTCAGTGTGAGACAGACTTGGCACTTTGTACAGTGTGTGCCTGAGTCAGACGGCAGATCACTTTCATTTGAAGAGGAGGTAGGACTTACTTAGAAAATGTTTTTTATTTCTTTGTGCAATTTTGGATTGTAACTTCAGTGTGGTAGTAGTTGTATGATGGGGCTAGGGGTCCATAAAAACAAAAATTTTTTAGCAGCAGTGTATTTATGATTATTTGACAATGCTGTAGAAATTCTATATTTAAAACCATGCAGAAATGTTTCCTCCTCAATACACAAATGGTAGATGCCCTTTTGGCAGATATGCATTATATATATATTACATTCCAGTTTACTGCCCCTTTATGCAAGGACTTTCCAGATGCAAGGAGGCATTTTATCTAAGATTTTTACATCTGCATAAAATGTTATACTCTCCGACTAAGATTGCTCAGTGTTTGAAATGAGACAGGTTAACTTAAAACTGTTCAGTTTACACTACAGCTGACTTAGTTTTGAAATAAATACCAACAAGCCTAAATCCTGCATTTAACCAGATCTAATGGTATGAGTACCACAGCTTATGGTCCCACCAAGACCATATAGAGTACAGCATTTTCAAAATCCATAAGTACAGCTGACAGATGGGAAAATTTGTACACTATATTTGAAGTGGTGCTCTTGGTTGGGGAAAATGGGAAAAAAACAAACATATGTCAACCTTTTAAAGGTACTTTTCTTCATCTAGCCATCTACCCAGCTCATTAATGTACAATTTTGAATTCACGGAATTATTTTTGTTTGCACATTTACAAATATGATTCTTTAAAAAGTGATCTCAATTTCTGCATTTTTTTTATCATGCATGTCACACACTGTTGATTTAGGGGATGCAAGGTGCATAAATGTTTCCTCCTGTGAGTGTTTCTGTGGGTGTATGTGTTTATGGCTTTGTGCTTTGGTTTGTGTCTCTATGTGTATGTATTATTTATCTGTGGGTCTCTCTGTGAGGGTGGGTGTTACCGTGTGTATGTCTTTGTGCATTTTCTGTGGATGTCTGTGAGGGTGTGTGCATATGTCTTTGAGCTTTTTCTATGGGTGTTTCTGTGAGGGTGTTTGTATGTATGTATGTCTGTGTTTTCTGTGTGTGTCTCTGTGAGGGTGTGTGTGTGTCTTCCTTTACAAAAAGATAATCAGAACTCCATATTTTGTTTTCTAAATCTCCTTTTTTTTTTTTTTACAAAACTGTAGTTTACCTCATTACTTGTCAGGTCAATGTAAACAAGTGCTAAGTGTCTGTTGGGGTGTCTGTGTCTGAGTGTGTTTCTTTGCGTGTCTGCTAGAGTGTCTATATGTGAATCCTTATGTGTGAGTATGTGTGTGTGTTTCAGTGTATGAGTGTGTCTGTGTGTTTGTATGTTACTACCTTTACAACATTTCCAAGTTTAAATAGACAATTAAGAATAAAGTGCATATACGTTTTAGTCACTTGGTCAAAAATTGCACATGTCAAAGGATGGGGGGGGGGCCCTGATCAATGGTTGAGTCAGGGGCCCCAAAATTTCTAGTGGCGGCCCTGATGCTACATTCAAATTCAAATGTCACATTTGAATTCAAAATAGTATTTCTAGTCTACAACTGTGTTTTATAAATGTAATATTCGAATTTGAGGGGACAACGCAGCTTATTCTGGAACACATACTGTGAATACGGTGGATACCTCAATTGTTCTTAGATTTCTGTGTTTCTAATATTTACTAGGGATGGGCGAAAGTTTCTAAAAATTTGAAATTTAAAATTAATTTTGATACATTTGTTTCTTTGAATTGAATTTCGAAAGTTTATATAACATTCTAACATTCTATTTTCAAATGTTCGTTTTCGAATTTTTCAATAAAATCGATGTTTAGCTATGTATTCATTCAATTTCAAAATGTAATATTCGAATTCGAATGAGACATTCAAATTCAAATGTAAGATTCAAATTCTAAATAGTATTTCTAGTCTACAACTGTGTTTAATAAATTTAATATTCAAATTTTATTTCTAGTCTAAGGGCTCCATGTACTAAGCAGCGGGCGGACAGCTACTCAACTCGCAAAGCTGTCCGCCTGTCTTCACTACACAGGGCAGCGGTTCTGTTGATCCGCTTGCCCATATGTATCATTACAAACTCATCAGAGTGTGTAATGCCCGCCCTTTCATTTGCGCGACCAATCACGCGACTGAAGGGGCTGTCAATCACAGAGAGCGAGCTCTCAGTGATTTTCCCTCGCCACCTCAGAGGTGGCGTAGGGTGTAAGAAGCAGCGGTCTAATGACCGCTGCTTTTTACATTGTGGGAAGCAGGCTCGCATATGCGAACCTGCCCCACAAAGGCTCCGGAGCAGCTTTCGCTGCTTCGTACATGGAGCCCTAATACTGTTTTTTTTAAATGTAATATTCGAATTTGAATGTCACATTAGAATTTGAAATAGTATTTCTAGTCTAATACTGCGTTTTATAAAGGTAATATTCGAATGTGACATTCGAATGTGACATTCAAATTCGAATGTGACATTCAAAAACTGTAAATAACATTCATTCTTTCTAACATTCGAATTCGAATATAAACACATTCACCCATCCCTAATATTTACTCCTATACGTACTGTATTATTTGTTTTAAATTAATTAATATAATGCCCAGTCAAAATATAATTCTAAATTCACGTTTGCTGATTGTAAACGTAATGGGCCAGATTACAAGTGGAGTGGTGTTTAACCCTCCCGCTAGAGCGCTAACTTTGCTAAAAGTAAGGTTTTTTCTCGCTTCGGGTAGCACTCGTATTACAAGTTGAAAGTAAAAAGTATTTGCTTGCATGTTAACCCGATGCGTGCAAAGAACTTCGAATATCACAAAGCAAAAAAAAGGGGAAAAAAAACCAAACACCCTATTTGCGCGCAAAAGAACATAGAAGAATATGTTCTATTTATTCATAAATACATATTTCTACATATATTTGTTGTCTTTTTGTAACAATATATATATCTATACCTATAAATATAGATGATTATATATAGGTATAAATATATACAGATATATATATGAATATCTATTTAGAAATACATAGAACATTTTCTGCTATGTACTGAACACTGGAATGTGAAATATTTACAGTATATACATAGCATAAGATTTTATTAAATATAATTATTGCTTTTACATGCTTTCCTATACTTAACTGCAAAGGGCTCCAATTCACTTATATCTACGTCTATATGTGTGAACATATATAGTTATGTAAATTTGCAGAGGCTGCTTCTTGGGTGGTAACTAGCCATAGAACAAGCTATTATGCTATTGTTCGTTCCCAGGTTGAGCGCTTCTCTCTTTTTATTTATGCAAATTATGACTCTTAGGGAAGTCTCCCTAAGTGTGATGCAGGAATCCAGACGTGGACTCATTGCTCAGTGTGCCTAGAGAGATATGGCTGCACCTCACTGACGAGGCCCACAATAGGCCGAAATGATCAGTTGAGGTTGCTTCTCGGGCCTTTGGCTTGGATCAAGTGCAGTTTTCTGTGCTTGGTCTTGGTCTTGGTTTGCTGCCTGGAGACCTGCTCCTTCGGCCTGGGGTCCTTTCCCTTTGGGGTTTGGGCTCCTGCTGCTATTGGGGGGTGGCTACTCCTTAGGTGTAGAGCAACTGGGTAGTAGGGCTGTCCCCTTGGCCTTATGGCATCGTCCCTGGACTTCAGCCACATGCTGCTTTTGGGAGGGCACTCGGAAATCCAGCCTAAAGAGGCAATAGGGCAAATATGGCTACCAATGTGCCAAATGTTCCCCATACACTTTGGGTGTTGATTTCTGAGGACTTTCGAGAGAAGATTGGTTTGGCTCATGTCCAGCAGGTGGTTTTGGAGGGTGTTTTGAAGATGCCAAGAGCAAGTTTGCATTGTGTTCAGTCATTCCCTTCAAGAGGGATTTTTGATGTGGCTTTCACCGATGAGCATTATTTACAGACCTGCTATCAACGGACTATTGATATGGCTGCTGCTCCAGAGTTGGTTGGCATGAAATTTGTTGCCTGTGTGCAGAGGGAGAGAAGAATCCCGGTGACAGTACATATGTACAACCCTTGGGTCACTGATGTGGAAATTCGTCTGTTTCTTTGTCGCTACTTTGATGATGTTCAAGGAGGTAGCAAGCTGAAGAATCAGTTTGGGACTTTCAATGGAAAGCGCAGGTTCTGGGTGCGGTTTGTGCCAGATGAATTAGGTATTGGTGGAATGAAACACCCTCCACAGACTTTCGCCATTGGGGGAAATAGAGGTTTCCTATACTATGATGACATGCCTCTTTTTTGCCGTAGTTGCAACCTGTTTGGTCACATTGCTGAAAATTGCCCAGGTGCCAGATGTCGAAATTGCGGTGAGGAGGATCATCTTGTTGCCCACTGTAGTAAACGCCGGACCTGTGACCTGTGTGGTTTTTCAAGTCATCTGTGCAGGATGTGTCCTTTGAAGATGTTTCAAGGGCTTGATAGAGTGAAGCCTTCCTATGCTGATGTTGCAAAAAAAACATCTTCAGTTGCAGTTGAGCCATCTGTGAATGAGGAGGTCTCTGATGAGGTATTGAACTCTATATTACCTCTTTTGTGTAAGAAATCTGAAGTTGGGGTCCCTGTTGGAGAGGTGTCTGATGTTCCTGTGGTGGTTCCTGTGGTTGAGAAGGTAGAGGAAGCCCAATCTCATCTTCAGGAGGTGGATCTTGCTACATCTAATGTGATAGCTCCTTCACATGTTCTTGAAGCCCTGTTGCCCAATTCTGTGGATGATACTGTTGCTGTTCCAGGGACAGAGAATTTTTCCTTCACTGAGTCATCTTGTGATGCTGCTCCTGATGCTGTTCTTGGTGAAGGGGAGAAGATTGATTGAGGAGGATATGGACACTGAAGGGAAAAAATCTGCCTCCAAGCGAAAAATAGATGTGGATTCTGATGGATGGGAAAGTCCTGATTTGAATCTTCCAGTAGTTAAGGGTGCAGATCCAGATACTACAAGTGATGCTGACTCTTTAATTTCAGAGTTTCCTTCTGTCTCTACTAAAGACGTTCCTTCTGACTCAAGCCAGTGTATAGGTGACTTTTCTGATGCCTCTTCTGTTGGTTATCTAGATAAAAGAGATGTGAACCAACTTGCTGAAGTTACTGGTTATGAGGCTGGCAAGGGGGAGCCTAGGAGGTTGGAACGTCACAGAGGCAGATTTAAAGAATCTCCTTTGAGTCCTAAGAAAAAGAAAGGAAAGAAGAAGTCCTGATGTTATTTCTTTTTTTTGTTTTTCTTTAATTTATTTTTGTGATGTTTCTGACCATTTCTTCCCTTAATGTCAGGTGTATGACAACTATAGCAAGGAGAGCTGCAATTTTTAAATTATTATCTGTATGTTCTGCTAATATTTTTTGTTTGCAGGAATGTAGTCTCTCTGAACATCCTAAATGTGCTGACTGGGAATATGGTCCTAAAGTATGGTCTTGTTCTTCTGATAGGAATGGGGGGTGGGAGTTTTGTTTAAGGGGTTTAGTTTTTCTATCCTTAATGTAGTTCATATTGTCCCAGGTCGGGTACTTTTGGTTAGTTTTAGTTTTTGTGGGACTGTTTTTCGTTTGTTTAATGTATATGCTTCTCCAAATAGGGTAGAACGTTTGCTTAATTTTGAAACTTTAAAGTTTTTTCTGCCAGGTCGAGAGCCAACTTTTTTGGTTGGGGATTTTAATTGTATTATTAAGAATGGGGACAGAGAGGGTGGGAGTGATTGTAGGGTGGATAGCTCAGGGAAGTTTTTACTTGATTTGCTTAAATCTTTCGGTTTGAAGGATGCCTTCGGGTCTGTTTCTTTTTCAGGGGAGGGTTTTACTTTCTTTAGTGATAGTGGTGGGATAAAATCTCGAATTGATTTTTGTTTTTTATCTAAATTTTTATGTGTTGATGATTTTTCTTTAAAGCGGATGCCCTTTACGGATCATGCCCTTTTGATGTGTGAGGTGAATTGTGATTTGAAGATCAAGTATGGTAAGGGTGTTTGGAAACTGAATGTGGATTTGTTAGAAGATGAGAAGTTTAAGCGTCAGTTTGTTTGGATGTATTAAAGGTGGCGTGAAAGAAAATGTGATTTTAGTAATGTGCTTATGTGGTGGGAATGGTTGAAGGTGGAAATAAAGAGGTTTTTTATTAAGAAAGGCTGTGAGAAAGCTAGAATGGAAAGGGAGTTGTATGATAAATGGTATCTGAGGTTGTTGTATTTGTATGAATTGAGAAATTGTGGTATTGATGTGCATGAGGAAATTGCTGAAGCAAGAAAGATAATTAAAAAGTGTATGCATGAAAAAGGAAAGAAAATTGTTTTTATGGCAAGATTGGAAAAAATGGAAAAGGATGAGTCTTGTAGTAAATATTTTTTTAAGAAAGCTTTTGAAGGAAAGACTGGTTTTGTTAGTGTTTTTAATAAGGTTGAGTGTGAAGTTAATGGTACGGATGGTGTTTTGCGTGAAGTTCATGAGTTTTACAGTGAGTTGTATAAAGAAAAAACAAGAGATGTTTTATTGGAAAATGAGTTGTTGGAAAACATTGAGGTTAAGTTGGAAAAATATGATAATGATTTGTTAGAAAGGGATCTAAGTTTGGATGAGACTGCAGAGGTTGTTAGGAGTTTTAAGAATGGGAAGGTACCTGGTTGTGATGGTTTGCTTGTTGAATTTTATACTTGTTTTAGGAATTTGATTGGGGTTGATATGTTGGATGTTTATAAGTTTGTTTTTAGAATGAATGTTTTGCCTGTTTCAATGAGGAAAGGTTTGATTGTTTTGTTATTTAAAAAGGGTGATAAGAGAGATTTGAGGAATTGGAGGCCGATTACGTTGTTGAATGTTGACTATAAGGTTATTGCAAAGGTGTTGGCAAATAGAATGCGTGGAGTGATTGGTAAGGTTGTGGGTGAAGAGCAAGTGTGTGCTGTTCCTGGGCGTCAGATTTCTGAAAGTTTGTTGTTACTATGTGATGTACTGTGGTATGTGAGGCAGAGGATGAGGTCTGTTGCTGTTGCTATTGTGGATTTTGAAAAAGCGTATGATAGGGTAGTGCATGATTTTATGTTTCATGTTTTAGAACGTTTAGGTTTTTCTGGTAAGATTATTGGATGGTTTAAATGTTCATATAGTGATATTGTGAGTCAAGTCCAGGTTAATGTTTTTTTGACTGAGGAATTTTGTGTTAAATCTGGAGTGCGTCAAGGATGTCCTTTGTCTCCTGTGTTATTTATATGTGTCATTGAGCCATTATTAACTAGTTTGAGGAAGGATAAATTAGTTAGAGGTGTGAGTGTTCCTGGTAGTAATGGAAGGTGTTTAAAAGTGATTGGGTATATGGATGATGTGAGTGTGGTATGTGAGACTCAGGCTGGTTTGAGGAGGGTGAAAACTTTAGTTGAATGTTTTAGTATGGCAAGTGGTTTCAGAGTTAATTGGAATAAGTGTAAAGTTAAAGTTTTTGGTAATGATAGGGAGATTGATTCCTGTGGATGGCCTGTGGCTGAAGGTGCAATTGAGGTGTTGGGTGTGAAATTTGATGTGGATTTGAAAGGCTTGGAAAGTTGGGAGAATGTTTTTGATAAAGTGAGTAGAAAACTTCAGTTTTGGTCTTTAAGGACTTTATCTTTGGAAGGAAAAATGTTAATTATTAAATCGGTTTTGATCCCTATTATGTTATATTTGGCATTAGTTTTTCCACCACCTGAGAGGATTTTTCGGAGAATTTTGAGAGTGTTGTTTTCTTTTTTCTGGAGTTCTGGTATGGAGCGTTTGAAAAGAGATGTTGTTGTTAAGAGTAAGAATGTTGGTGGTAAGGGTTTTCCAAATGTGGAGAGATTTTTGGCTGTGAAATATGTTAGTAGGTGTGTGGTTCTGAGTGGTAAGGATAGCATGGCTGGTTGTATGGTAAAGTATGCTTGTGGAAATGTTTTAAGACGATATGGTTTATTTGAGATTGATAGAAAGAAACCGGTATGTTTTGCTGTTCCGTGGTTTTATGTAAGGGTGGAATGTTGGATTAAAAAATATGGTTTGGAGAATGTTAGTAGGGAGATGTGGTGTGCAAACAGAATGGTGTTGAAAATGTTGGAGAAGAAGGAAGGTCTTGAGTTGATTGGGGGTTTGAATGAAAATGAATGTGTGTTGGTATGGAAAAATGTGTGTAATAAGTATTTGATGAATAGGCAGAAAAATATTAGTTGGATGAGTGTGCATAAGTGTTTGCCAACAAGGGATTTTCATAGAATGCGTCGTTTAGTGGCTTCAGAAGTGTGTCCTAGAGATGGTTGTTTTCAAAGCGAGAGTGTTATTCATTTGTTTTGGAATTGTGAGTATGCTAGGGATGTTTGGAGAAGTTTGAAAAGGATGATTAAGGGTCTGACTGGAGTGCAATTTTAATATGATGATGTATGGTTTGTGTGGAAGTGGTGTGGAAAAGGAGAAAGCAAGATTTATATGGTTGTTGGCATGTTGTGTGAAGGAGGTGTTGTGGGATGTGCGTAATATTTTGATTTTTAAGAAAGAGGTAGTTACTGTAGGTAATTGTGTGGGTATGATCCGTGGGAAGTTGTTTTTGTATTTTTTTTTTGATAGGAGGCGATATGGGGAATTAGATTCTGAAGGCATCTGGAAGACAAAGAAGTGGAAGGATTGGATTATTTAGGTTTTTTTTTTCCTCCAGTTTGTTTTTGTCTGTATTTGAAGTATGTTTTATTTTATTTTGTGTGATTATTTAAGTTTAATGTTTGCATTTTTTTTTTTTTTTTTTTTCTAATAACAAAAATTTGGGTCAATATTTCAGTTTTGTAACAAGAGATATTTTGTTTGCATTTGTTATTATGATTTTATTTTGTATATATGAATATATGATTATTTTTCTAATAAAAGAATTACGAAACATACGTCTGGGGTTTTGCTGTTTCTCTTGTTCAGAGAGGGATTGCCTGGTATTTTGGGGCTGGACTGTACTGTGAAGTCAGGATCAGACTGATATGCTTCAGGAAGGTTCTTCTCTGTGAAAGGCACATGTTGAGCAAAAAGAGACTGCTTCTTGGGTGGTTACTAGCCATAGAACAAGCTATTATGCTATTGTTCGTTCCCAGGTTGAGCACTTCTCTATTTTTATTTATGCAACTTATGACTCTTAGGAAAGTCTCCCTAAGTGTGATGCGGGAATCCAGACGTGGACCTGTTGCTCAGTGTGCCTAGAGGGATATGGCTGCACCTCACTGACAAGGCCCACAATAGGTCGAAATGTACATCTGGGGTTTTGCTGTTTCTCTTGTTCAGAGGGATTGCCTGGTATTTCGGGGCAGGACTGTACTGTGAAGTGAGGATCAGACTGATATGCTTCATGAAAGTTCTTCTCTGTGAAAGGAACATGTTGAGCAAAAATAGGCTGCTTCTTGGGTGGTAACTAGCCATAGAACAAGCTATTATGCTATTGTTCGTTCCCAGGTTGAGCGCTTCTATCTTTTTATTTATGCAAATTATGACTTTTAGGGAAGTCTCCCTAAGTGTGATGCGGGAATCCAGATGTGAACCCGTTGCTCAGTGTGCCAAGAGGGATATGGCTGCATCTCACTGACGAGGCCCACAATAGGCCGAAACGTACATCTGGGGTTTTGCTGTTCCTCTTGTTCAGAGAGGCATTGCCTGGTATTTCGGGGCTGGACTGTACTGTGAAGTCAGGATCAGACTGATATGCTTTAGGAACGTTCTTCTCTGTGAAAGGCACATGTTGTGCAAAAAGAGTCTGTTTCTTGGGTGGTAACTAGCCATAGAACAAGCTATTATGCTATTGTTCATTCCCAGGTTGAGCGCTTCTCTCATTTTATTTATGCAAATTATGACTCTTAGGGAAGTATCCCTAAGTGTGATGCGGGAATCCAGACGTGGACACGTTGCTCAGTGTGCCTAGAGGGATATGGCTGCACATCACTGACGAGGCCCACAATAGGCCAAAACGTATGTCTGGGGTTTTGCTGTTTCTCTTGTTCAGAGAGGGATTGCCTGGTATTTCGGGGCTGGACTGTACTGTGAAGTCAGGATCAGACTGATATGCTTCAGGAAAGTTCTTCTCTGTGAAAGGCACATGTTGAGCAAAAAGAGGCTGCTTCTTGGGTGGTAACTAGCCATAAAACAAGCTATTATGCTATTGTTCATTCCCAGGTTGAGCGCTTCTCTCTTTTTATATGTGTATTTATGTGCTTATATGTGTATATATGTCTGTAAATACATATATACACATATAAATACATATATATATATATATATATATATATATATATATATATATATATATATATATATATTTCAGTTAAAGTCAGATATTGGGTAATCTTAGGATTACCTGGGTAAAATGGACATTACCCAAGCGACTGTGGATAAAGCCAGATGTCTGATCATAAATCCCCACAGTGTGCGGAGTCCCCGCATCAAACATATATAGCATGCACTGTAATTCCTCCATCTTCACTATCTTTGCCCCCCTTGTAAACCTCATTCCCCAAGGTTCACTTGGGGTGGATGCCAGAGGATTGGCGGGGCGCCTTCCCCAGGTGGAGGCAAAAAAAATAGTTTAGATAGGGGAATTACAGTACATCAGGCTTTACCCACAGCCACTTGGGTAATGTCCATTTTACCTGGGTTATCTAAGGATTACCCAGAATTCTTACTTTACCCGTATTAGGTGCACCTGTTCCATTGCTTAGTAACACTAATTGCTAATCAGCCAATAACATGGCAGCAACTCAATGCATTTAGGCATCTAGACGTGGTGAAGACGACTTGCTGAAGTTCAAACCAAGCATCAGAATGGGGAAGAAAGGGGATTAAAGTGACTTTGAATTTGGCATGGTTGTTGGTGCCAGACGGGCTGGGATTTTCAAACACAACCATCTCTAGGGTTTACAGAGAATGGTCCAAAAAAGAAAAAATATCCAGTGAGCGGTAGTTGTGTGGACGAAAATGCCTTGTTGATGACAGAGGTCAGAGAAGAATGGGCAGACTGGTTCAAGATGATAGAAAGGCAACAGTAACTCAAATAACCACTCGTTACAACCAAGGTATACAGAATACCATCTCTAAATGCACAACAAGTCGAACCTTGAAGCTGATGGGCTACAGCAGCAGAAGACCACGCCGGGTGCCACTCGTGTCAGCTGAGAAACTGAGGCTACAATTCACACAGGCTCACCAAAACAATAGAAGAACTTTGCCAGTCTGATGAGTCTCGATTTCAGCTGCGACATTCAGATGGTACATCGTTTGTGTATAATAAACACTTATTTTTAAGCAACTTGCTACCTTTAAAACTTTTGATGACTGAATCCCATTACCTGACGGTTTGGAGCAGAGATGTGTATCACAAAGGGCAATCAAACACCAATCTACTGTGAGGGGAGAGTTACCATAACAATCTGTGTTTCATGTGCCAAGAGGAGAGTTTTACCGGACAACTCTGAGGATCCGGTCTGCCCAGTTTGCACTACATTTTAGTGCTTTACCAAATGTGAGTGTATCATATTTAGTATACTACATAAGATATATCTTACAGACTTATGCAATGTGGCGCCTTCTCTACTCTTTTTTAGAATAACTTGGAAGTGGATGGCCTTATATCTCGAGGAGAGCTGCCTACCTTTGTACCAAACACACGTATTTGATTGGACTTTATTTATGGTGTAGCACATTTGTATTTTTGTGTATACTGCAATTATATAGACTGTGATAGTGGATATTAGTGTATAAGTTTACGTCTGGTATAAATTCCATTATCTGCTAGTCTGTCTATATATATAAATATATAAATACGTTGCAAATGAATGCACTCTCAAGACTTCTTAATAGTGAGTCAAAAAGAATTTATTGACATTTTGGTGTTCACCCTGACCCCTTCATCAGAATAAACAAAAAGTGCAACATTTCACTCTTAAATAGTGTGTAACAAACAAACAATCAATACAATAGAAACCACCTATGTTATGACAAAAACTGCCTCTCTGTGTATCCCAGTGGAATGCACGCCAGTGTCCCTTAGTAGCCTGTCATTCTATATTAAGGGATGGTCTGATATCTTATTGAGGGATATCTTAAATGAGTGATTTCTGATATAATGAAAATGATGATACAATATATTGTAAGGTGTTAAGGATTTACTGTATATATACCCATTGAGGCCCATTTATCAAGCTCCGAATGGTGCTTGAGGGCCCGTGTTTCTGGCGAGTCTTCAGACTCTCCTGAAACAGCAGTTATGAGGCAGCGGTCTAAAGACCGCTGCTCCATAACCCTGTCCGCCTGCTCTGATGAGGCGGACAGGAATCGCCACAATACAACCCGATCGATTATGATCGGGTTGATTGACACCTCCCTGCTGGGGGCTGCAGGGGGCGACGTTACACCAGCAGCTCTTGTGAGCTGCTGGTGCAATGCTGAATATGGAGGGCGTATTGCTCTCCGCATTCAGCGATGTCTGTCGGACCTGATCCGTACTGTCGGATCAGGTCCGACAGACATTTGATAATTCGGTCTCATTATGTTTTTAAGCATACTGATTAAGTATTTTAAGTTTCTTCTCTGTTTAATAGTAGCCTATTCAGACATATTGTGATGATGATGGATATATTATTAATTAAATAATAATAATTATGAGATTTTTCCAGCTAGAAAAGAGTACAAATGGGATAGGCTGTTATTAAAGGGACACTCAATCAAAATGAAACTTTCATTATTCAGATAGAGAATGCCATTTTAAACAACTTTCCAATTTACTTCCATTAACTAAATGTGCACAGTCTTTTTATATTTAAACTTTTTGAGTCACCAACTCCTACTGAGCATGTGCAAGAATAAGTGTGTATGCATTTGTGAATGGCTGATGGCTGTCACATGGTACGTGTATGCATTTGTGATTGGCTGATGGCTGTCACATGGTACAGGGGGAGTGGAAAAAGACATAACTTTTAAAATTGTCAGAAAAAAAAATCTATTACTCATTTGAAGTTCAGACCATGGGCATCTACTTATCAAGCTGTCAACCGCAAATACGCTGGAATTCCGCAGCGTATTTGTGGCGAGCCTGATTCCCCTTAGTTATCAAACCCAACAGACCGGCAAAAGTAGAATTTTGTGATGTAACATACGATCCGCCGGGCAAAGTCTGACACAGATCGATGCTTACGTCATTACAGATGTTCCTAATGCAAATTCGGCACTATCTGACTACTTTTGCTAGTTAACAAATTCCTAACAGGTACGCTCGCCACTATTCCGGCCCAGCGTACCTGGCTTTCAATCCGCCGCCCTGTAGGTGGCGGATACCATAGGAATCAATGGGAGTCTGAAAGCAGTGAAAGCTCATGTTCGCTGCTGCCCAATATCCCATTGATTCCTATGGTAATGTTTACACCTAACACCCTAACATGTACCCCGAGTCTAAACATCCCTAAACTGCCGCCCCCTACTCCGCCGCCACCTACATTATACTTATTAACCCCAATCTGCCGCCCAGATACCGCAGCCCCCTACATAAAGTTATTAACCCCTAATCTGCCACCCCCCACACCGCCGCCACTATATTCAATTTATTAACCCCTAAACCTAAGTCTAACCCTAACACCCCGTAACATAAATATAATTTAAACAAATCTAAATAAATATTCCTATCATCAAATAAATTATTCCTATTTAAAAATAAATTCTTACCTGTAAAATAAACCCTAAGCTAGCTACAATATAACTAATAGTTACATTGTAGCTAGCTTAGGATTTATTTTTATTTTACAGGCAAGTTTGTATTTATTTTAACTAGGTAGAATAGTTACTAAATAGTTATTAACTATTTACTAACTACCTAGCTAAACTAAATACAAATATACATGTAAAATAAAACCTAACCTATGTTACACTAACACCTAACACTACACTATAATTAAATTAATTCCCTACATTAAATACAATTAAATAAAATTATCTAAAGTACAAAAAACACTACACTATCATTAAATTAATTACCTAAATTACCTACAATTAACTACAATAAAATAAAATAAACTAAAGTACGAAAACCCCCCCACTAAATTACAGAAAATAATAAACAATTTACAAGATTTTTAAACTAATTACACCTAATCTAATCCCCCTAACAAAATAAAAAAGCCCTCCAAAATAAAAAAAAGCCCTACCCTACACTAAATTACAAATAGCCCTTAAAAGGGCCTTTTGCGGGGCATTGCTCCAAAGTAATCAGCTGACACAGATCGATGCTTACGTCATTACAGATGTTCCTAATGCAAATTCGGCACTATCTGACTACTTTTGCTAGTTAACAAATTCCTAACAGGTACGCTCGCCACTATTCCGGCCCAGCGTACCTGGCTTTCAATCCGCCGCCCTGTAGGTGGCGGATACCATAGGAATCAATGGGAGTCTGAAAGCAGTGAAAGCTCATGTTCGCTGCTGCCCAATATCCCATTGATTCCTATGGTAATGTTTACACCTAACACCCTAACATGTACCCCGAGTCTAAACATCCCTACTCCGCCGCCACCTACATTATACTTATTAACCCCAATCTGCCGCCCAGATACCGCCGCCCCCTACATAAAGTTATTAACCCCTAATCTGCCCCCCCTACACCACCACCACCTACATTATACTTATTAACCCCTAATCTGCCACCCCCCACACCGCCGCCACTATATTCAATTTATTAACCCCTAAACCTAAGTCTAACCCTAACACCCCGTAACATAAATATAATTTAAACAAATCTAAATAAATATTCCTATCATCAAATAAATTATTCCTATTTAAAAATAAATTCTTACCTGTAAAATAAACCCTAAGCTAGCTACAATATAACTAATAGTTACATTGTAGCTAGCTTAGGATTTATTTTTATTTTACAGGCAAGTTTGTATTTATTTTAACTAGGTAGAATAGTTACTAAATAGTTATTAACTATTTACTAACTACCTAGCTAAACTAAATACAAATATACATGTAAAATAAAACCTAACCTATGTTACACTAACACCTAACACTACACTATAATTAAATTAATTCCCTACATTAAATACAATTAAATAAAATTATCTAAAGTACAAAAAACACTACACTATCATTAAATTAATTACCTAAATTACCTACAATTAACTACAATAAAATAAAATAAACTAAAGTACGAAAACCCCCCCACTAAATTACAGAAAATAATAAACAATTTACAAGATTTTTAAACTAATTACACCTAATCTAATCCCCCTAACAAAATAAAAAAGCCCTCCAAAATAAAAAAAAGCCCTACCCTACACTAAATTACAAATAGCCCTTAAAAGGGCCTTTTGCGGGGCATTGCTCCAAAGTAATCAGCTCTTTTACCTGTAAAAAAAATTACAAATCCATCTAACATTAAACCCACCACCCACACAACCAACCCTACTCTAAAACCCACCCAATACCCACTTAAAAAAACCTAACACTAACCCCCCCAACATTAAAACCCACCACCCAAACAACCAACCCTACTCTAAAACCCACCCAATACCCCCTTAAAAAAACCTAACACTAACCCCTTGAAGATCACCTTACCGGGAGAAGTCTTCACCCAACCGGGCCGAAGTCCTCAACGAATCCGGCAGAAGTGGTCCTCCAGATGGGCAGAAGTCTTCATCCAGACAGCATCTTCTATCTTCATCCATTTGTCGCGGAGCGGCTCCATCTTCAAGACATCCGACGCGGAGCATCCTCTTCGGTCAACGTCTTCTTGCCAAATGAAGGTACCTTTAAGTGACGTCATCCAAGATGGCGTCCCTTAGTTTCCAATTGGCTGAATTCTATCAGCCAATCGGAATTAAGGTAGAAAAAATCCTATTGGCTGATGCAATCAGCCAATAGGATTTAAGTTCAATCCCATTGGCTGATGCAATCAGCCAATATGATTGAGCTTGCATTCTATTGGCTGTTCCAATCTTTTTTATTTTGTTAGGGGGATTAGATTAGGTGTAATTAGTTTAAAAATCTTGTAATTTGTTTATTATTTTCTGTAATTTTGTGGGGTTTTTTTTGTACTTTAGATAATTTTATTTAATTGTATTTAATTGTATTTAATGTAGGGAATTAATTTAATTATAGTGTAGTGTTAGGTGTTAGTGTAACTTAGGTTAGGTTTTATTTTACAGTTACTTTTGTATTTATTTTAACTAGGAAGTTATTAAATAGTTAATAACTATTTAATAACTATTCTATCTAGTTAAAATAAATACAAACTTGCCTGTAAAATAAAAATAAACCCTAAGCTAGCTACAGTGTAACCATTAGTTATATTGTAGCTATCTTAGGGTTTATTTTATAGGTAAGTATTTAGTTTTAAATAGGAATAATTTATTTAATGATAGGAATATTTATTTAGATTTATTTAAATTATATTTAAGTTAGGGGGTGTTAGTGTTAGACTTAGGTTTAGGTTTAGGGGTTAATAAATTTAATGTAGTGGCAGCGGTGTAGGGGGCGGCAGATTAGGAGTTAATACATATAATGTAGGTGGTGGTGGTGTAGGGGGCGGCAGATTAGGGGTTAATAAGTATAATGTAGGTGGCGGCGGTGTAGGGGGCGGCAGATTAGGGGTTAATTAGTATAATGTAGGTGGCGGTGGGCTCCGGGAGCGACGGTTTAGGCGTTAAACATTTTATTTAGTTGCGGCGGGGTCCGTGAGCAGCGTTTTATGGGTTAAATACTTTATTTAGTTGTGGTGGGGTTCGTGAGCAGCGATTTAGGAGTTAATACATTTATTAGAGTTGCGGTGGGCTCCGGGAGCGGCGGTATAGGGGGTAAACAGTATAGTATAGTGTGGGTGTTTAGTGACAGTATACATATAAAGTTGTGAAAAAGTCGTAATGCAGCGAGATCGATGACTGTTAGTTAACAACAGTCCGCTGCTCATCGCCCCGTACTTGGTGAGCGGCTTTTTGACAGCTTTTTTGGTAACTTTGGAGAGCGTATTCAGGTCCGCGGCCGCGATGTTAGGCGATGTTAGGCAAGCGTATTGGTGCCGTCGAATGCAAGTAAGTTGACGGCTTGATAAGTAGATGCCTAAGTGCTATTGCATTGTCTTGTTATCTTGTATTTGTTGATTATGCAAATATATACTGTGTTGACTGGTCCTTTAAGATGCCCACATTACAATGTGGGAGTAATTCCAACACCCAATACTCTGGTTGGTCTGATATTGTTTTTTCCTCTTGATAACCTATAAGAAAAAATCGATTTAGATTTGTCCACTAAATATTCACTAATGCAGTATAATCAGGCTTTATTGTGCAAGGTGATACACACTATATAGAATTTAAAAATCAGCAACATGATGTTGTATACATTTATTTGACTGAGTAACCATGACAACTTTTAGAACATAATTGGCTAAGTAATCTTGGTTAAGAAATCAGATATGTGTATTTTTTGTGATTGGCACAATGGTAAATAGGACACAACTAAGTTTCACAAATAGATTGCCCAAGAGTTAAGGATTTTATTTATCTACTTTTACTATGCTTGTGTATAAACTTATTTGTGCAGTAACCATGACAACACATCCAGCAGTGTTTTTATATAGCTGCTGGAATTGGATTTGCTTCAATTATGAAATTGTAACACATTAGCTTTGCACAACATAATCATACTGCACCTGCTTAATATGGGAATACTATATGTATATATAATGAGTGAGTAATAAGCTTGATGTAAACTAATTTTGTGAAATCGATCGATACGGTTTGATGGAACCCATTTATGCATTCCATCTACGATATTGAAACACTATGAGAGAGGTGAGAGGCATTAGCGAGATTGGAATATTAATTAAACACAGCACAAAACAACACATAAGTTGCACTTTTGAGAATCTATTTGTTTGCTATACATGTGTAGAATGTGCTGTGAAATTACACTATACAATAGTTCTGAAAACTGGAAGTAAGTTTACTTCCGGTTCAGTGGAACACGTGGCGTGCATTCCACTGGGATACACAGAGACACACTTTTTGTCATAACACAGGTGGTTTGTATTATATTGATTGTTTGTTTGTTACACACTATTTAAGAGTGAAATGTGGCACTTTTTGTTTATTCTGATGAAGGGGTCAATAAATTCTTTTTATGCATCTGTGTGTATATGTCTGAGTATGTATTTGTATTTGTGTGTATATCTGTGTATGTATCTGTGTGTGTATATGTCTGTGTATGTATTTGTATTTGTGTGTATCTCTGTGTATGTATCTGTGTGTGTATATGTCTGTGTATGTATTTGTATTTGTGTGTATCTCTGTGTATGTATCTGTGTGTGTATATGTCTGAGTATGTATTTGTATTTGTGTGTATCTCTGTGTATGTATCTGTGTGTGTATATGTCTGTGTATGTATTTGTATTTGTGTGTATCTCTGTGTATGTATCTGTGTGTGTATATGTCTGTGTATGTATTTGTATTTGTGTGTATCTCTGTGTATGTATCTGTGTGTGTATATGTCTGAGTATGTATTTGTATTTGTGTGTATCTCTGTGTATGTATCTGTGTGTGTATATGTCTGTGTATGTATTTGTATTTGTGTGTATCTCTGTGTATGTATCTGTGTGTGTATATGTCTGAGTATGTATTTGTGTGTATCTCTGTGTATGTATCTGTGTGTGTATATGTCTGTGTATGTATTTGTATTTGTGTGTATCTCTGTGTATGTATCTGTGTGTGTATATGTCTGAGTATGTATTTGTATTTGTGTGTATCTCTGTGTATGTATCTGTGTGTGTATATGTCTGTGTATGTATTTGTATTTGTGTGTATCTCTGTGTATGTATCTGTGTGTGTATATGTCTGTGTATGTATTTGTATTTGTGTGTATCTCTGTGTATGTATCTGTGTGTATATATGTCTGTGTATGTATTTGTATTTGTGTGTATCTCTGTGTATGTATCTGTGTGTGTATATGTCTGTGTATGTATTTGTATTTGTGTGTATCTCTGTGTATGTATCTGTGTGTGTATATGTCTGTGTATGTATTTGTATTTGTGTGTATCTCTGTGTATGTATCTGTGTGTGTATATGTCTGTGTATGTATTTGTATTTGTGTGTATCTCTGTGTATGTATCTGTGTGTGTATATGTCTGTGTATGTATTTGTATTTGTGTGTATCTCTGTGTATGTATCTGTGTGTGTATATGTCTGTGTATGTATTTGTATTTGTGTGTATCTCTGTGTATGTATCTGTGTGTGTGTATATATCTGTGTATGTATTTGTATTTGTGTGTATCTCTGTGTATGTATCTGTGTGTGTATATGTCTGTGTATGTATTTGTGTGTATCTCTGTGTATGTATCTGTGTGTGTATATGTCTGAGTATGTATTTGTGTGTATCTCTGTGTATGTATCTGTGTGTGTATATGTCTGAGTATGTATTTGTATTTGTGTGTATCTCTGTGTATGTATCTGTGTGTGTATATGTCTGAGTATGTATTTGTATTTGTGTGTATCTCTGTGTATGTATCTGTGTGTGTATATGTCTGAGTATGTATTTGTATTTGTGTGTATCTCTGTGTATGTATCTGTGTGTGTATATGTCTGTGTATGTATTTGTATTTGTGTGTATCTCTGTGTATGTATCTGTGTGTGTATATGTCTGAGTATGTATTTGTATTTGTGTGTATCTCTGTGTATGTATCTGTGTGTGTATATGTCTGAGTATGTATTTGTATTTGTGTGTATCTCTGTGTATGTATCTGTGTGTGTATATGTCTGTGTATGTATTTGTATTTGTGTGTATCTCTGTGTACGTATCTGTGTGTGTATATGTCTGAGTATGTATTTGTATTTGTGTGTATCTCTGTGTATGTATCTGTGTGTGTATATGTCTGAGTATGTATTTTTATTTGTGTGTATCTCTGTGTATGTATCTGTGTGTGTATATGTCTGAGTATGTATTTGTATTTGTGTGTATCTCTGTGTATGTATCTGTGTGTGTATATGTCTGTGTATGTATTTGTATTTGTGTGTATCTCTGTGTATGTATCTGTGTGTGTATATGTCTGAGTATGTATTTGTGTGTATCTCTGTGTATGTATCTGTGTGTGTATATGTCTGTGTATGTATTTGTATTTGTGTGTATCTCTGTGTATGTATCTGTGTGTGTATATGTCTGAGTATGTATTTGTGTGTATCTCTGTGTATGTATCTGTGTGTGTATATGTCTGTGTATGTATTTGTATTTGTGTGTATCTCTGTGTATGTATCTGTGTGTGTATATGTCTGAGTATGTATTTGTATTTGTGTGTATCTCTGTGTATGTATCTGTGTGTGTATATGTCTGTGTATGTATTTGTATTTGTGTGTATCTCTGTGTATGTATCTGTGTGTGTATATGTCTGAGTATGTATTTGTATTTGTGTGTATCTCTGTGTATGTATCTGTGTGTGTATATGTCTGAGTATGTATTTGGATTTGTGTGAATCTTTGTGTATGCATCTGTGTGTGTATATGTCTGTGTATGTATTTGTATTTGTGTGTATCTCTGTGTATGTATCTGTGTGTGTATATGTCTGAGTATGTATTTGTATTTGTGTGTATCTCTGTGTATGTATCTGTGTGTGTATATGTCTGAGTATGTATTTGTATTTGTGTGTATCTCTGTGTATGTATCTGTGTGTGTATATGTCTGAGTATGTATTTGTATTTGTGTGTATCTCTGTGTATGTATCTGTGTGTGTATATGTCTGTGTATGTATTTGTATTTGTGTGTATCTCTGTGTATGTATCTGTGTGTGTATATGTCTGTGTATGTATTTGTATTTGTGTGTATCTCTGTGTATGTATCTGTGTGTGTATATGTCTGAGTATGTATTTGTGTGTATCTCTGTGTATGTATCTGTGTGTGTATATGTCTGTGTATGTATTTGTATTTGTGTGTATCTCTGTGTATGTATCTGTGTGTGTATATGTCTGAGTATGTATTTGTATTTGTGTGTATCTCTGTGTGTGTATATGTCTGTGTATGTATTTGTATTTGTGTGTATCTCTGTGTATGTATCTGTGTGTGTATATGTCTGAGTATGTATTTGTGTGTATCTCTGTGTATGTATCTGTGTGTGTATATGTCTGTGTATGTATTTGTATTTGTGTGTATCTCTGTGTATGTATCTGTGTGTGTATATGTCTGAGTATGTATTTGTATTTGTGTGTATCTCTGTGTATGTATCTGTGTGTGTATATGTCTGAGTATGTATTTGTATTTGTGTGTATCTCTGTGTATGTATCTGTGTGTGTATATGTCTGTGTATGTATTTGTATTTGTGTGTATCTCTGTGTATGTATCTGTGTGTGTATATGTCTGAGTATGTATTTGTATTTGAGTGTATCTCTGTGTATGTATCTGTGTGTGTATATGTCTGTGTATTTACAGTATGTGTGTGTATCTCTGTGTATGTATCTGTGTGTGTATATGTCTGTGTATGTATTTGTATTTGTGTGTATCTCTGTGTATGTATCTGTGTGTGTATATGTCTGAGTATGTATTTGTATTTGAGTGTATCTCTGTGTATGTATCTGTGTGTGTATATGTCTGAGTATGTATTTGTATTTGTGTGTATCTCTGTGTATGTATCTGTGTGTGTATATGTCTGAGTATGTATTTGTATTTGTGTGTATCTCTGTGTATGTATCTGTGTGTGTATATGTCTGTGTATGTATTTGTATTTGTGTGTATCTCTGTGTATGTATCTGTGTGTGTATATGTCTGTGTATGTATTTGTGTGTATCTCTGTGTATGTATCTGTATGTGTATATGTCTGAGTATGTATTTGTATTTGTGTGTATCTCTGTGTATGTATCTGTGTGTGTATATGTCTGTGTATGTATTTGTGTGTATCTCTGTGTATGTATCTGTATGTGTATATGTCTGAGTATGTATTTGTATTTGTGTGTATCTCTGTGTATGTATCTGTGTGTGTATGTGTCTGTGTATGTATTTGTATTTGTGTGTACTGTGTATGTATCTGTGTGTGTATATGTCTGTGTATTTACAGTATGTGTGTGTATGACTATAATTACAATAAATTGTGCCCGTATTTTATCTATTGCATGGGGGGAAGTGTCAGATAATATTTCTGCACCCAATAGAGCGGTCTGGGGTCAAAGCAGTCACCCAGAAGACTGACCTCGGGGGATGTACTGAGTTCTGTAAATAACATTAGAGGGCCTATATGGCCTAGTACTGTTGGTTGAAACAAATATGTGGAAAAATATGAAATGCACTTACATTTAGAGGAGCACCTCCCTTGGTGCGATAGAGACAGGCTGGGATCAATATGGTCACCCAGTAGACTGATTCTCAGGCAATCAGGAACTCCCAGCGATTCGGTAACCAAATTGAGGTATAGGTGAAAGTAAAAAGTGAAAATAGTCTGGCAGCAAGTTAGGAAACTTACTTTATTAAAAGTAATTAAAATTATTAGCAATGCATTTTCCAGCCAACCAGTGGCTTTTTCATCAAGCTTAGTACTAAGCCTGATGAAACAGCCACTGGTTGGCTGAGAAACGAGTTGCTAATAATTGTAATTATTTTTAAGTTACCCTAAACTATAAACCCCAAACAACCACAACCCCCAACCCAAACTAACCCTATTCTACCTACCTAACTCTACTCCCCTCTCTAAACTGAACCCCCTAAGTAACTTAAAAATAAAAAATTTAAGTTACTGAAAAAAAAAAAAAAAAAGTGTAAGTTACAAAACAAAACCATTATTGAAAATAAAAAAGCACCATTATACCTAACACTAATCTACATGCCCCATAAAGAAAGCACTCAAAACAAAAAATCAGCCAATAGGGATTGGAGGATTAAAAAATACCCAATAGGGATAAAGCAGTACCCCTATATCAGGGGGTTCTGCGCTTCTGGAATTTCAGTGTGCAGCTGCGACCACATATTAGAACATTTAAACTTGCACATCTGAAAGAAAACCAAGAGTTACAGTGCTCTCTGCTAATATTGGTAAATACTAAAGAAGGCTGTGAAAAAATTGTCTTTATTCTTTAAACTTTTGATCTTTTGTTAAAAAATGACAGAAAAAGACTGTTCTCATGGATATCAAACAATTGCAAACATATCTCCAAGGATCACAGCTGAAGAAGTTAGTTGCTTCTTGGGGTTAAAAACTCTCCAAAACTACAATCTGACGTCACCTACATCACTACAAGTTGTTTGGAAGGGTTTCAAGAAAAAGGCCTCTACTTTCATCCGAAACCAAACTCAAGCATCTTCAGTTTGCCAGACACTACTGGAACTTCAAATGGGATCGAGATCTCTGGTCAGATGAAACCAAAGTAGCTTACGACTGCTGCTTCTTAACTTTAGTTTCCGGATTGCTGGAAACTTCGGGCGGATTAAGTAGCATTCGCTGCTTATTAAATCCACCCCAATATAAATGTTAGAAAATATTAGTCTGAGAATACCATGTAGATGTATTTTTTAAAGTCTCATTAGCTGTTTAAATATTGACAAACTAAGCGTAAAGTTTTAGGGGTCGATTTAACAAGCAGCGGATGCTGCTTCCGACCCCGATTGTTTCTGGCTGTTCGTAAGACCGGTGCTCCTTAACTTCTCTGCCACCTAAAGGATACAATACGATCGGGATTATTGACACCCACTGCTAGCGGCCGGTTTGCCGCCGGTGGGCAGGGGCGGCATTGCACAAGCATTTCACTAGAAATACTTGTGCACTGTTAAATGCCGACAACGTATGCTGTCGGCATTTAGCGAGGTTGAGCGAATAGCGAATCATGTCCGCTCGACCTTACATAAATCTACCCTTTAGTGTTTTTATAAAACAATGGGAGCTGCCATGTTGTAACTTTGGTCACTTTCTCTGCTGTGGCCAATTAGGGACAGTTATAATTAGGTCACTAGAGTATGTAGCCAATGGCTGTGTGGAATATAATAGTGTTCTGCTTTTAAAATGTTATTTTACAGCTCATATTTTTTAAAGGGACTGTAAAAGAAAAAATAAAGGAAACGTTTGTACAGCCAATCAAAAGCTATTTCATCTGCTCTATTCATAAAAAAAAAAGACTACGAGTTCTCAGCTCTTTTGCTTTAGTTCCATTTATCACATACCGGAATGGCAGCGATAGAATGTCGTAAATAAAACTGTATATTACAATAAGAGTGAATTTAAATTATATGCTCTGAGTGATGAAAGTAAAATTTTGACTATCATGTCCCTTTAACAATAATACAGTGTTTCTGGCACTCATGACTCACATTTCTACAAACAAAAAAAACAATAAAATACACAATGTTTTATACTCCAAAAGCATAAAGGTCAGCGGCCCCAGGCTACACAATGTTGAAAAAATGTCATTCAAAACATTCTTCGTTTATAATGTTGCAAACCTGGCATAGTTATGTTACCTGCTTGACTGCCAGAGGCTGTAGTAATATATGAGTTGATAGATAGTATAGGCTGTTGGTGAATCGAATCCACTGCTCAATTTAAAGGGACATAAAACTCAAAACTGTATTTTCCATAAAGGGCCAGATTACAAGTGGAGCGCTAATTTATTGCGCGCCCACAAACAGGCAAATTCGCCCATTTGCTGGCACCCGATAAATAACCAGTGGCTGGTTATTGCTATTGTGATCTTGTGGTAGCAATTAGCGCTTAGAAAATTTACTAGAAATCAGATATCTGATTCATTTTCTAAAATTGCCCCCAAATGCCCCCAAAATAAAAGGTATTTTAGTTTTTTTATGAAAAAAATGTAGCTTTTTTTCCCATTAAAAACTACTTCACAAGGCAGTTTTTAGGGGTTAATAGTGGTGGCAGAAAAAAATGGCACTGAAAAGGGCCTTTACATTGCGGTCTATGGGAACTGTGTGTTCCTTGTAAATATATAGATATATGCTTGTATACTTGTATATTTATGTGTTAATATGTGTATATATACACACATATAAACACATAAATATATATGTATGTATGTATATTCATATACATATATATTTAAAATTGCAGCCCCTCGCTGCACGATTTACTTCCTTTGCTGCACTAGTTCTCATGCTGTGTCTCACGGAATGAGGACAAGGCTACCGTTGGAGCCTCTGGAAGTGCGCTCTATTAAGCGCAATGCTTCCATGCAATGCAAATGTGAGGTTGCATTTGCATTACGGGCCACTTCAGATACCAGCACATAATTGGTGGGCTGGTATTACGAGTGGAGCACAAATATGGGGCTTGCAAAGTGCAATTTTGCGCTACACTCGTAATCTAGACGAAAATATTTCATTATACATAGTTAAAAACTTTGCAATTGTCCTGTAATATAACTCTGAAAATTGTATTGTTTCCTTTCTTCTCAGAGAAGGTGGAGCGCACTCTGTGGTGACACTCCTGCATGTTGCACAGTGATTGGTTGAAAAGTGCCGGAGCTTGTTTATATTTGTAACTAATTGGCTGCAGAAAAGGGAGTAAGATAAAAAAACAATAGTGAGGTATTTTAAATTGTGTGTCCGGGGACAGCAAAACATTTGCCGCTCCCGACATCGCCTCCATTAATAAAATTTATTAACCACTATTCTGCCGCTACCTGACATCGTCACCACTATAATAAAGTTATTAACCACTAAACCGCCACCCTCCCATTTCGCAAACACTATTTAAATATTAAATACTCAAAAAGTGACCGCACCACCTGCTATAGTTTATTGTGCTCCGGCACGGGATGGAGTCTGGACTCAATACAAATATAATCAGAATAATCCCAGCCAAGGAGTCTTAGAATAATAAGCAAATCATTTATTAATGAATGAATATCTTATATATATTACAAGACAAAAAAAGAAAGAGCTTACTCACATCCACACCTACCCCATCCACCAAACATATCCATACCCCAAAATAGACCTAATAAATGAATGAATAATAAATGTTCTCACAATCCTAAAAAGAAAAAAGTTATAAATCTAAACAAGATAACACACACCCCGGGCGTCCCCAGGGAGTGAAGACACACTCCACCTATCACTTCAAAAGTAGATGTTAGTATAGCTTTAAATGTAGCCAAAGATGATTGGGTACAAGACTTCACAATCTTTCAATGTCCTGATATGACATCAATTATAACCAGAAAATCAAAATCCATATTGCAATATTTGTATCCAAACTGAAGGAAGTAAAAGGAAATTTCTTGTGCAAAGTTCAAATGAAATACAAATAAAATGTCCTTAAATGTATCCAACCTGAAAAAGGAAAATAAAGTTCTTTATGCGATGCTTAAAGTTTTATGGGATACAAAATAATTGTATGTGCTTGCCCTTTAACCCAGATCCTGTGGGTATAAACGTTTTGGGCTTAAGAAATGAAACTGATGCATATTAAAGTGTCCTTTTAAATATCGTGAAGTGAACACTTTTGCAGAGTAACAATCATACCCATATAAAATACGGCTTCAAAACATCCCTCTAAATATGCTGTCAAAGATGTAGCCACCAATTTAGTTTAATTTATTTAATTGTGAGTAATTGTAGGTAATTTATTTAATTAATTTATTGATAGTGTAGTGTTAGGTTTAATTGTAACTTTAATTGTAAGGTTAGGATTTATTTCACAGGTAATTTTGTAATTATTTTAACTAGGTAGCTATTAAATAGTTATTAACTATTTAATAGCTATTGTACCTAGTTAAAATAAATACAAAGTTGTCTGTAAAATAAATATAAATCCTAAAATAGCTACAATATAATTATTCGTTATATTGTAGCTATATTAGGGTTTATTTTACAGGTAAGTATTTAGTTTTTAATAGGAATACTTTAGTTAATAAGATTTAATTTATTTTGTTAGATTAAAATTATATTAAACTTAGGGGGGTGTTAGGGTTAGGGTTAGACTTAGCTTTAGGGGTTAATACATTTATTAGAGTAGTGGCGAGGTCCGGTCGGCAGATTAGGTGTTAATACTTGAAGTTAGGTGGCGGCGATGTTAGGGAGGGCAGATTAGGGGTTAATACTATTTATTATAGTGTTTGCGAGGCGGGAGTGCGGCGGTTTAGGGGTTAATACATTTATTATAGTGGCGGCGAGGTCCGGTCGGCAGATTAGGGGTTAATAAGTGTAGGTAAGGTAGCAGCGACGTTGGGGTGGCAGAATAGGGGTTAATAAATATAGGGGTCGGCGAAGTTAGGGGCAGCAGATTAGGGGTTCATAGGGATAATGTAGGTTGCGGCGGTGTATGGAGCGGCAGATTAGGGGTTAATAATATAATGCAGGTGTCAGCAATAGCGGGGCGGCAGATTAGGGGTTAATAAGTGTAAGATTAGGGGTGTTTAGACTCGGGGTTCATGTTAGGGTGTTAGGTGAAGACTTAGAAAGTGTTTCCCCATAGGAAACAATGGTGCTGCGTTGGGAGCTGAACGCTGCTTTTTTGCAGCCCAAACTGCCCCATTGTTTCCTATGGGGGAATCGTGCACGAGCACGTTTTGCCAGCTTACTACTACCGTAAGCAACGCTGGTATTGAGGGTTGAAGTGGCGGTAAATTCGGCTTAACGCACCCTTTTTGGAGCCTAACGCAGCCCTTCAGACAACTCTCAATACCAGCGTTGTCTTAAAGGTGCGTTGGGAAAAAAAGCTGCGTTAGCTACGCGGGTCTTTACCGACAAAACTCTAAATCTAGGCGTTAGTTTTTATTTCACAGGTAAGTATGCATTTAGTTTTAAATAGGTATTATTTAGTTAATAATTGTAACTTTAATTTATCTCTATTTTAATTATGTTAAAGTTAGGGGGGTGTTAGGGTTACTTTTAGGTTTAGGGGTTAATATAATTTAATTTAGGTTGTTGAGATGTGGGGGGCTGGCAGTTTAGGGTTTAATAGGTTTATTTATTGGGGGCGGCAGATTAGGGGTTAATAACATTATGTAAGTGGCGGCGATGTCCGGGGCGGCATATTAGGGTTGTTTAGATGTGGTTTTTATGTTAGGGTGTTAGGTTTAAACATAATTTTTTTCCCCATAGACATCAATGGGGCTGCATTACGACTTTAATTCCGCGATCGCAGGTGTTAGGTTTTTTTCTAACCGGCTCTCCCCATTGATGTCTAGGGGGAAAGCGTGCACGAGTACGTCAAAACAGTGCTTGTATTTTGTGCAGTATGGAGCTCAACGCAACCATATCACACGCACAAACTGCTAATGGCAGTGCAACGGAGTGTGAAATAACGCAACTTTTGTTGCGTTCATTTCGCACCCCGTTGCGCCCATAACTTATAATCTACCTGAGAAGAATTTAAGAATAGCATTGCAAAAGGCATTGACAATAATATACTTCTGCTGGAGAAGGCGACCTGCAGAGATCACTTAAACCCACTCAGAATAGATTAGAACCTTTTCTAAAACATAATAGAGAAAAGTCCACTTTGTGAATAACAATACAACTGTTTAGCTATAAATCTTTATAACTCTGGCAAAGAAAAATAGCCCATTGAGTAAAGTAAAAGATAAGGTTTGTAAATATAATAATCTTAAACCTAGAAGGATATATCACTATTCCTAAAGGGGTAGAAATGTGGGTCAAAGAAGCAGTGACATCAATAAACATGACCATCGGTAATGAGAAGGAGCAACTTTTAGCTATAATATTTTAAACGCATGTTAGTGATGGAGCGATATGGAATACCTTCAAGACTATAGAATTTCTCTAAATCTAGTAGTTGAAGGGAGAAGGAGGAACATATTATATGAGCTCTATCTGATAAGAAGATTATGATGATAGCTACATGGTAATAGAGTATTGTAAAGTAGGGTACAAAAGTGTACAGGGTAGTTATCTCCCGTATGGAAGGGCTAAATTAAATACAATCTACCATGTCTAATACGGATTGCAATATCATTGTAGTCATCATTTCCTAGCCATGTAAAGAAAGAATATATATTTATATATATAGTCCTCCAAGTACTAACCTGCATAAACATACATACATGCAGTTATATAGATGTAAAAACTAGGCTTTACTTCAGAAAAAGAAACTGCATTCTGTCTTATCACGTCATCTTAAAGTCAAGGCATAAGAAGCATAAGTACAAGGGCATTATAAATCTCCAATCCAAATGGGTAAATGATACTACAATATATAAAATAGTCCTTCCATCTATGTTCAAGAGTCACTTTACTACCTTATGCCACAATCCGGGAACAGAGATTTAGGGTCCACCTGTATGTTCCACTCCGCTTCTCTCCCAGAGACCTGATGATTCAAGAGGCGATATTCATCTACCAAGGTAGAGGTAAAGGGAGTATCTAAGAAATACTTTGCAGACCGGATGCCAGGTGATGGGCCAATAACTCCCATATAGCTGCTGTAAGTTAAGGTCTTAATAGCGCATGATGTAACCAGTGGTGTACATTTTAAGGGTTTCAGTTCATATTCAGTCCGAGATCCCCAAGTGATTTGTCGCATCTCCAGGGGGCCCAGACAAAACTTCTCATTTTCAGGCACTGTATTGGAGTTAGCTTCTGTAATTAGCGGGTTGTCTAATAGAGTAGCCTTTAGTAAATTCTTTCCGCCATCCTCTAGTAGCATATCTGATGTAGTAGACTCTTCTAGGTTGTCTGCAGAACACCTGTCATACTCCTCATCCTCTATGTCTTGAAAATGTGTAGAAGTAAGAGCAGACTGGAGAGTAATTTCCTATTAACAATATAACTGTTACTCTGTTTGAGAAGGTGATATAAGGCCACCGCCTTCAATCTGCTTGAAAGATCATAATAAGAGTAACATCACCCAGCTCTGGATCTTCTCCTTAGTAAACATTCAGAGCTATTATGAAGGATGACATATTAGTGAATAAATAATAGGTGTATTAAGCAAGCTGTATGGAGAGCTTCCAAGTATTGTGGCTTATCATGGCCGCGGTCCAAACACACCCCCCCCAAAGTTATTTTTTATCATGAGAGCACTAGACTAGTGCTAACATCTGCATGAGATAGGACCAAAGAGACATAAGATCTCTCCTCATTCTACTACTATACTGAAGAGAAGAGGGATTTTAAAAGGAAAACACATTGTCGTCCATTGCAATCTATGGCTGACAACATTTTCTTTCTCTTTCAGGGGAATTACACAATGATGTTTGGCCTCTATAGAAAAGAACAGCAGGGTAGTCCATAAACGTGAGGTAGTGAAAAAGATGACCACAAAGCTAAACATCAAAGGTATAGGGGATTCTAGTGGGGACACATCATATGACAACTATTTCTACCTATTATTATTAGTAGTAGTAAAAGTAGTAGTAGTATTTTTTTCTTATGTTACCTTTCTCAGCCAATGATAATTAGTAGGGAGTTAATGAAGTGGATGTGAAACAAGATTGCTTTTACTTCACAAACAAAAATCAATGTTTAAATGTAGCTCTTTAATATTGATGATAATATTTTTTGAATACAGGGTCTCTGGAACTATATGCTGCATCATAAACTTGTACAACAAGGAGCTACACTCTTCAACCATTCTTAAAATACAAAAATACAACAAAACACTACAAAGGACAATGATAAAAATGACTTTAAATCTTATATTACTGATTCTGGAAGCATAACATTATTCTAAAAATACTTGATAGGGAGCTACGCTCTTCAACCAATTTAAAAATACAACAAAACACTACCAAGGACCATGATAAAAATGACTTTAAATCTTATATTATTGATTCTGGAATCATAAAATTATTCTAAAAATATTTATTTGAAACAACGGAGATTCAAATTTTTGCCAAAAAAGAACTGGGTCTTTGTATGCCTCCTAGATATTGGCTGTACATAAACACGGTTTGCTTTCATTCCATAACAGCTGCTGACGTTAGTTGAAAGCGAGTTTGAGTTTGATTTGCTGTATTCCGTGTCTGCGCAAGTCTGTACGCAATGATTATTCATCTGCCTCCTCTTGATGCCAATACTAGACACAGCTTTACTCCTTCAGGGTGAGGTACCTTGTGTTGTAGACTGGACCCAGCTGGTAAGGATACATTTCCCATATTCATTAAACACACAAAATGCCTATGGCAGTTTGAAAATTTATTTTAAGCTTATTCATTTTGTCTTCTTTCCACCCTAAAAGAAAATAGTTTTGTACTTATATTTTAGCTGTAAGGCTTGAGTATATATTGTCTATATTTATTAACCCATTGTTAGCTACTGTCTCCATATAACAGTTGAAAACTAGTTTAGAAAATACAAAGTTAAGTGGATGATTTTTTTAATTTATATTTTATTGTCTTAATTAGTAGTTGGCAGAGGATGTTTATTTTATGAATCAATGGAAAAAAATAACAGATGCGGAATTGCTCAATAATTCCAAAATGAATAAGAAAATTATTTTGTATTTGTTTACTACCATCCAACACATGATTTTGTTTCCCCCCCCATCAAATAAATGTAATTAATAACATTTAAAACAATCTTGCACTATTACATGGATGCTAAAAATATTGCTAATAAATTAAATGGAAACTGCAATATATTAATGCTTTGCAAATTCATTGTTTTATTATTCTATTGACTGAAAACCAAAAAAAAAATTATTAAAATGAAAATAAGTGTAATTTAAAGATTAAAAAAAGTTAATTAAAAAAAATGATCGTTGAATAGTATATACCAGCAGTTATACACAAATGATCTGCTACATAAGGGCCAGATTATGAGTTGTATGGTACTTAACGTTCCTGCTCACATGCTAACTCCGCTAGAAGTAAGCTTTTTGCATCTTCCAGCAATTAGTGCATGTATTTTAAGTTGAATGTAAAAAGTTTTCACTCACCCACTAACCCGATGCATGCAAAAAGTCTAACGGCTAGATTTAGAGTTTGGCGGCCAAAGGGGTGCGTTAGCTACGCGTGCTTTTTCTTCCCCGCACCTTTTAAATACCGCTGGTATTTAGAGTTCACAGAATGGCTGGGTTTTAAGTGCTTTAGGCTCCAAAAAGGGAGCGTAGAGCATAATTTAACGCCACTGCAACTCTAGATACCAGCGGTGCTTACAGACGAGGCCAGCTTCAAAAACGTGCTCGTGCACGATATCCCCATAGAAAACAATGGGGCAGTTTGAGCTGAAAAAAAACCTAACACCTGCAAAAAAGCAGCGTTTAGCTCTTAACGCAGCCCCATTGTTTTCTATGGGGAAACACTTCCTACGTCTGCACCTAACACTCTAACATGTACCCCGAGTCTAAACACCCCTAACCTTACACTTATTTACCCCTAATCTGCCGCCCCCGCTATCGCTGACACCTGCATATTTTTTTTAACCCCTAATCTGCTGCTCCGTATACCGCCGCTACCTACATTATCCCTATGTACCCCTAATCTGCAGCCCCTAACACCGCCGACCCCTATATTATATTTATTAACCCCTAATCTGCCCCCCACAACGTCGCCGCCAGCTAACTACAATAATTAACCCCTAATCTGCCGATCGGAGCTCACTGCTACTATAATAAATGTATTAACCCCTAAAGCTAAGTCTAACCCTAACACTAACACCGTTAAGTGTTAGTGTTAACCCCTAAAGCTAAGTCTAACCCTAACACTAACACCGTTAAATATAATTTTTATCTAAAAAAATAAATTAACTCTTATTAAATAAATTATTCCTATTTGAATCTAAATACTTACCTGTAAAATAAACCCTAATATAGCTACAATATAAATTACAATTATATTGTAGCTATTTTAGGATTAATATTTATTTTACAGGCAACTTTGTATTTATTTTAACCAGGTACAATAGCTATTAAATAGTTAAGAACTATTTAATAGCTACCTAGTTAAAATAATTACAAAATTACCTGTAAAATAAATCCTAACCTAAGTTACAATTAAACCTAACACTACACTATCAATAAATAAATTAAATAAACTACCTACAATTATCTACAATTAAACCTAACACTAAACTATCAATAAATAAATTAAATACAATTCCTACAAATAAATACAATTAAATAAACTAACTAAAGTACAAAAAAATAAAAAAGAACTAAGTTACAAAAAATAAAAAAATATTTACAAACATTAGAAAAAAATTACAACAATTTTAAACTAATTCTATTGGCTGTTCCGATCAGCCAATAGAATGCGAGCTCAATCTGATTGGCTGATCGGATCAGCCAATCGGATTGAACTTGATTCTGATTGGCTGATTTCATCAGCCAATCAGAATTTTCCTACCTTAATTCCGATTGGCTGATAGAATCCTATCAGCCAATCAGAATTCGAGGGACGCCATCTTGGATGACGTCCCTTAAAGGAACCGTCATTCGTCGGGAAGTCGTTGGAAGAAGAAGATGGGTCCGCGGTGGAGGTCTTCAAGATGGAGCCGGTCGTCATCGGATGAAGATAGAATATGCCGCTTGGATCAAGATGGTTGCCGGTCCGGATCGCCTCTTCTTCCCGGATAGGATGAAGACTTTGGAGCCTCTTCTGGACCTCTTCAGCCGCCGGATTATGGATTGCCAGCCCTCGCTTGGGCTTGGATGAAGATTTCGGAGCCAGGACGGATCGGTGTGATACCCGGCGAGGTGAAGATAAGGTAGGAAGATCTTCAGGGGCTTAGTGTTAGGTTTATTTAAGGGGGGTTTGGGTTAGATTAGGGGTATGTGGGTGGTGGGTTTTAATGTTGGGGGGGGGGTATTGTATGTGTTTTTTTTACATGCAAAAGAGCTGAATTCTTTGGGGCATGCCCCACAAAAGGTCCTTTTAAGGGCTGGTAAGGTAAAAGAGCTTTGAACTTTTTTAATTTAGAATAGGGTAGGGCATTTTTTTATTTTGGGGGGCTTTGTTATTTTATTAGGGGGCTTAGAGTAGGTGTAATTAGTTTAAAATTGTTGTAATATTTTTCTTATGTTTGTAAATATTTTTTTATTTTTTGTAACTTAGTTCTTTTTTATTTTTTGTACTTTAGTTAGTTTATTTAAATGTATTTATTTGTAGGTATTGTATTTAATTAATTTATTGATAGTGTAGTGTTAGGTTTAATTGTAGGTGATTGGAGGTATTCTATTTAATTAATTTATTGATAGTGTAGTGTTAGGTTTAATTGTAACTTAGGTTAGGATTTATTTTACAGGTAATTTTGTAATTATTTTAACTAGGTAACTATTAAATAGTTATTAACTATTTAATAGCTATTGTACCTGGTTAAAATAATTACAAAGTTACCTGTAAAATAAATATAAATCCTAAAATAGCTACAATATAATTATAATTTATATTGTAGCTATATTAGGGTTTATTTTACAGGTAAGTATTTAGCTTTAAATAGTAATAATTTATTTAATAATAGTTAATTTATTTCGTTAGATTTAAATTATATTTAACTTAGGGGGGTGTTAGGGTTAGGGTTAGACTTAGATTTAGAGGTTAAAAAATTTATTAGAATAGTGGTGAGCTCCGGTCGGCAGATTAGGGGTTAATGTTTGAAGTTAGGTGTCGGCGATGTTAGGGAGGGCAGATTAGGGGTTAATACTATTTATTATAGGGTTATTAAGGCGGGAGTGAGGCGGATTAGGGGTTAATAACTTTATTATAATAGCGGCGCGGTCCGGTCGGCAGATTAGGGGTTAATAAGTGTAGGCAGGTGGAGGCGACGTTGAGGGGGGCAGATTAGGGATTAATAAATATAATATAGGGGTCGGCGGTGTTAGGGGCAGCAGATTAGGGGTACATAAGTATAACGTACCTTGCGGCGGCGTGCGGACGGCAGATTAGGGGTTAAAAAAATTTAATAGAGTGGCGGCGATGTGGGGGGACCTCGGTTTAGGGGTACATAGGTAGTTTATGGGTGTTAGTGTACTTTAGAGCACAGTAGTTAAGAGCTTTATAAACCGGCGTTAGCTAAGAAAGCTCTTAACTACTGACTTTTTTCTGCGGCTGGAGTTTTGTCGTTAGATTTCTAACGCTCACTTCAGCCACGACTCTAAATACCGGCGTTAGAAAGATCCCATTGAAAAGATAGGATACGCAATTGACGTAAGGGGATCTGCGGTATGGAAAAGTCGCGGCTGGAAAGTGAGCGTTAGACCCTTTCCTGACTGACTCCAAATACCAGAGGGCGGTAAAAACCAGCGTTAGGAGCCTCTAACGCTGGTTTTGACGGCTACCGCCCAACTCTAAATCTGGGCCTAAGTTAGAGTATCACAAATGCATTAACATAGTACCCCATAGAAGTCAATAATTAAAAAAAGTGGAAAAAAAAACTTGCACGCATACCCGATCGCATATTCTCAAGTGCGTTAACCCCACATGAAAATATGAATATTTCACGTTCTCATGTTCTTCCAATATAAGAATATGTTCTATTATTTAAAAAAAATCTTCATATATCTGATGGTATTTTGATGCAATATATATATATATATATATATATATATATATATATATATATATATATATATACTATATATATATATATATATATATATATATATATATATATATGTATATATATATATATATACTATATATATATATATATATATATATATATATATATAAAACAGAAGAAAGTCTGGACCAACTGCTCAAAACAAGGTTCTTTATTTGTTAGGAAATAGCGTATAAAAACAGCATACCTCTGCAAAAACAATTATTTGGAAACTAATTGCAGGCAAAAGAGTAGCATGGCCAGGTAGTAAGGGCTGTTAGGAGCACAAAAGATGGGCTTGTCTATACAGGGAGTGCAGAATTATTAGGCAAGTTGTATTTTTGAGGATTAATTTTATTATTGAACAACAACCATGTTCTCAATGAACCCAAAAAACTAATTAATATCAAAGCTGAATAGTTTTGGAAGTAGTTTTTAGTTTGTTTTTAGTTATAGCTATTTTAGGGGGATATCTGTGTGTGCAGGTGACTATTACTGTGCATAATTATTAGGCAACTTAACAAAAAACAAATATATACCCATTTCAATTATTTATTTTTACCAGTGAAACCAATATAACATCTCAACATTCACAAATATACATTTCTGACATTCAAAAACAAAACAAAAACAAATCAGTGACCAATATAGCCACCTTTCTTTGCAAGGACACTCAAAAGCCTGCCATCCATGGATTTTGTCAGTGTTTTGATCTGTTCACCATCAACATTGCGCACAGCAGCTACCACAGCCTCCCAGACACTGTTCAGAGAGGTGTACTGTTTTCCCTCCTTGTAAATCTCACAATTGATGATGGACCACAGGTTCTCAATGGGGTTCAGATCAGGTGAACAAGGAGGCCATGTCATTAGATTTTCTTCTTTTATACCCTTTCTTGCCAGCCACGCTGTGGAGTACTTGGACGCGTGTGATGGAGCATTGTCCTGCATGAAAATCATGTTTTTCTTGAAGGATGCAGACTTCTTCCTGTACCACTGCTTGAAGAAGGTGTCTTCCAGAAACTGGCAGTAGGACTGGGAGTTGAGCTTGACTCCATCCTCAACCCGAAAAGGCCCCACAAGCTCATCTTTGATGATACCAGCCCAAACCAGTACTCCACCTCCACCTTGCTGGCGTCTGAGTCGGACTGGAGCTCTCTGCCCTTTACCAATCCAGCCACGGGCCCATCCATCTGGCCCATCAAGACTCACTCTCATTTCATCAGTCCATAAAACCTTAGAAAAATCAGTCTTGAGATATTTCTTGGCCCAGTCTTGACGTTTCAGCTTGTGTGTCTTGTTCAGTGGTGGTCGTCTTTCAGCCTTTTTTACTTTGGCCATGTCTCTGAGTATTGCACACCTTGTGCTTTTGGGCACTCCAGTGATGTTGCAGCTCTGAAATATGGCCAAACTGGTGGCAAGTGGCATCTTGGCAGCTGCACGCTTGACTTTTCTCAGTTCATGGGCAGTTATTTTGCGCCTTGGTTTTTCCACACGCTTCTTGCGACCCTGTTGACTATTTTGAATGAAATGCTTGATTGTTCGATGATCACGCTTCAGAAGCTTTGCAATTTTAAGAGTGCTGCATCCCTCTGCAAGATATCTCACTATTTTTGACTTTTCTGAGCCTGTCAAGTCCTTCTTTTGACCCATTTTGCCAAAGGAAAGGAAGTTACCTAATAATTATGCACACCTGATATAGGGTGTTGATGTCATTAGACCACACCCCTTCTCATTACAGAGATGCACATCACCTAATATGCTTAATTGGTAGTAGGCTTTCGAGCCTATACAGCTTGGAGTAAGACAACATGCATAAAGAGGATGATGTGGTCAAAATACTCATTTGCCTAATAATTCTGCACACAGTGTATATATAAAATACACACATGTTTATATATAGGTATATATAAAAATAACAAGAGTATTGCATTGAGCAATGATTATTTTTTATTGGACTAACTATACATTTATAAGTTAACAAGCTTTCGGAAGAAATGTATAGTTAGTCCAATAAAAAAGTATCATTGCTCAATGCAAGAGTCTTGTTATTTTGATATCTAAATCTCTTGACTAACACGACTACTCCAATCAACGGATATAAATATTGTAAAGGTTTGATGATGGGAGCCCAGGATGCAGAATGAGAAGCTGTATTAGGGCCGATTTCGAGGTACAGACAAGGATGAGACAGAAGCAAAGTCAAACAGGCCAAAGGTCAGTTCAGGCAGCAAAGGTTCCAAATCGATAAGACAGGCAGAAAGGTCAATACCAGAATAACAGGATAAGAACAAGTTTGTAACACTAGGAACACAGTATATCTTAACACTGAGCAGACTTGTCAGACATCTTTTATAGGGAGAGAGACCTCCTTCCTCCATGTAGTAGGCGTGGTTTGAATTCCTGACCCATTAAGTGACGGTGTGTGTGTGCGTGTGCGCGTCTAAGTTGCATTCAATGTGTGTATGATGGCTGCAGAGTGAGGTCTGGTTTGTGTAACACGAGATTGCATGTTGTGTCTTGCAGCCTGTGAAGTTCTAGGGAACCTGCACGCAGCTCCAGGAGCAGTGGGGCATGCGGTACAGTGCAGTCGGCTGCATGGAGCCGTGGCACGGTAGAGAGGGGTAAGTTAGTGTGCGGCCTTGATAGTATCACCTTCTTAGGGTGTCACCTCAGGAGACAACGAGGGGCAGGTTTTGAAGGATTTTTCATATGGAATCTTCGGATAAGTTGAGGAGCATGAATGTTGTCCACGGGTTCCCAGGATCTATCTTTTGGACCATATCATTTCCATTGAATGTAATACTCCAATGAATCTCTCTTTTTTCTCCTGAACCAAATATTCAGGTTCACCGGACACCATGATGGGGTCAGGAGGTGGTAAACTCCTAGTAGGGAATCGATTTTCATTGACCTTCTTTATCAGGGAGACATGAAAGGAAGGGTGTATGCGATAGCGGTCAGGTAGGTTCAATTGGACTATGACCGGACTTATTATTTTGTTGATATTGAATGGTCTTATGTACTTGGGATCTAACTTCTTGGAAGGGCAAGATAACTTGAGGTGTTTAGTAGGCAGCCATACTTTTTGACCAACCTGATACACAGGGTTGGATTTCTTTTGCAATTAGCATAGGTTTTGTAGTATTCTTGACTGTGTTGTAAGGACCTTTGGGCTTGTTTGAAACCTTGAGTCAGAATTCGGAGTTGTGACATGACATCTGGCACTGATGTAAGTGGAGGTAAGCCAAGAAGGACTGAGGGTTGGAATCCATAGTTTAACATAAACAGAGAGGTTTGAATGGAATTGTGAACTTTTGAAGTGAAGGGAAATTCTGCTGTAGTTAGCAGTTCTTTCCAATAGGATTGAAGATGGGTTGTATAACTTCGAAGATATGTCTCCAAGGTCTGGTTGGTTCTCTCTGTTTGGCCATTGGGTTGTGAATGAAATGCTGTAGAGAGATCTACAGAGATCTGAAGGGAGGAACAGAAAGCTTTCCAAAAGCGTGATGTGAACTGAGTGCCCCTGTCAGAAAGAATGGAGCCAGGGATTCCATGGAGTCTGAAGATGTTGTCATGAAACAATGATGCTGTCTTTTTAGCTGTTGGAAGTCCTTTGATAGGGATAAAATGATCTTTGTTAGGCGATCCACTACTACCATGATGGTGTTTTATCCTTGGGATTCAGGTAGGTCTACGATAAAGTCAACAGTGGGATGACTCCAGGGTCTGGTTGGCATTGTTAGGGATTGGAGAAGTCCAGCTGTTTTGGTGGTGACATTTTTGGACCTTGCACAGACAATACATGACTTAACATAGTCAATAACATCTGAATGGAACAGAGAGTTTTTCAATGCCCCCATGACCTGCGAGAGGTACATCATGAAATTGCTGTAGAACTTTAAGTCGAAGGGATTCGGGAACAGATATCTTTCCGTGATCCAAAGGGTAATCATCTGGTGTAAGAGGAAGACTCATGGAGGAAGTAGCAGTTTGGATATCTTTGAGAAAGTGGACTGTGACCCCCAGAAAGTGATAGTTTTGTAGAATGGTTAATTCTTTCTTGGTTTTGGAATCCTGTGGAGTCTCCATCATGGATCAAGCGTCTGCCTTTTGATGTCTAGAACTCGGCCTGTACGTTACATGGAAGTTAAAGCATGTGAAATATAGTGCCTAGTGGGCTTGACAAGGATTGAGTCAGATAGCACAATTAATGTATTCTAAGTTTTTATGGTCTGTGAACACCGTGATGGGATGTGTGTTACCCTCTAGGAGATGTCTCCATTCTTCAAAGGCACGTTTGATAGCTAGGAGTTCCTTATCCCCAACATCATAATTGGTTTTCGCTTCAGTTAGCCTTTGTGAATAGAAGGCTAGAGGATGGAGAGAGACGGCTATATCTTCTCTTTGTGTGAGTATAGCACATGTAGCGGTGTTGGAGGTGTCTTCCTCTAAAACATAAGCTTTCTTGGGGTCAGATAAGTGCAGTATAGGAGCTGTTGTGAGCTTGCGCTTAAGCTTGTATGTCTTGGAAAGCTTGAGGAAGGTTGGATACCTGCCTGGTTAAGGTATTCAGTGTTTCAACAACTTCTGTGAGCTCCTTATTGGTTCAGATATTCTGTAAGGGTTTGGTGATGAGAGCCCAGGATTCAGAAGGAGAAGCTGTATTAGGGCCGATTTCGAGGTACAGACAAGGATGAGACAGAAGCAAAGTCAAACAGGCCAAAGGTCAGTTCAGGCAGCAAAAGTTCGAATTTGATATGACAGGCAGAACGGTCAATACCGGAATAACAGTGCAAGATTGTAATACTAGGTACACAGTATATTTGAAAACTGAGCAGAGTTGTCAGACTTCTTTAATAGGGAGAGAGAGAGACCTCCTATCTCCATGTAGTAGGCGTGGCTTGAGTTCCTGACCCATTAAGAGATGGTGTGTGTATGGTGGCTGCAGAGTAAGATCCGGATCGTGTAACACGAGATTGCGTGTTGTGTCTTGCGGCCTATGAAGTTCCAGGGAACCCAGATGAATGTCCAGGACACAATTCCCGGTACAGTGGGGTCGGCCACACGGGGCCGTGACACAGTAGAGAGGGGTAAGTTAGTGTGCGGCCTTGACAGGTATCGATATGTACATATATATATATATATATATATATATATATATATATATATATATATATATATATATATAGGGTTATCTATTTAAAAATAAATAGAACATATTCCACTATGTGAAGAACATTTCAATGTGAAATATTTACAACTTTAACACTTAAATAAATATGAATATTGCATAAATATGATTTTACATGTATTCAGCTACTAGCAAAGGGCTCCAATGTACTTATATACAGTATATGTCTATATAAGTATACATATGTATTTATGTGTTTATATGTTTATATATGACTGTAAATACATATGAGGCAAAAGAGGATATGCTTCAAATAAAAAATTAAATTTTATTCATAAATTTAAAATCCAGGAGGGAACACAGAGAAAAACAGATGAGCGTAGCACCACTGGCTTCCCCTTTTTGGCTATCATCGTAGTCATAGTGAAATGCTTGTGCAATGCCGCCCCTGCTCCGAAAGCACTCCAAAGCTGCAGAAGCAGCTTGATAAATGGAGCCTTTGGTCCCCTCTACAAGCTGCCACCATTTACTGTTGTCTTTACTGGAGCCTGTGGACGGAATTGCACAGTGTGTGGGGGGGCATAGGTGCTTCCAGTTTTAGAAAGGAGAAGTTTATCACAGTTTAACACAGGGCCAACATTAACATTTGTGTGGCCCTGGACAAGATACATTTCTGGGGTCCCTCAGCCCAGCACCCTTATTCTCCTCCCCTGTATGCTCTGCCCATGTATGACCAACTAACACTAAAAATTACATCTCGTTATACTGCTGTAGTCAAGGTGTGCTGGTAACTGAAGACTACACGTAAAGTGAATCGTGCCGGAAAAAGATCTTAAAGGCAAATGTTTACTGATATGGATCAGAAATTGTGCAAACAGCCGTGATAGAGTTAAAATAAAAACACTTTTATTAATGCGTTTCTGTCACGCCACGCCATTGCTAGGGGTGCAGCGTCCTCTCCATGCTCTTTGTCTAGGGCTGTGTCGGCTCAGTATGCGTGCGGCGCTGACATAATCGCTGCACGCTCCTGATGCCGGCCGGTCTCTTGGCGCATTGCCAAGGGTATTTAAATGGTCAGCAAACGACCTGTCCCTGCCCAAGTATAGGTGCTACTTCATGTACCCCTGGGAGTGACAGATCGTTTGCTGGATTATACTTGTTACCCTACCTGTCTCACTATGTTAACTGGTTAATCCCTTATCTGCTGGACTGATACTTGTTACTGAACCCTGCCGGTTCACTAAGCTAACTGGTTAACCCCTTATCTGCTGGACTGATACTTGTTACTGAACCCCTGCCTGTCTCACTACGCTAACTGGTTAACCCCTAACCTTCTGGACTGATACTTTTTACTGAACCCTGCCTGTCTCACTATGCTAACTGGTTAACCCCTAATTTGCTGGACTGATACTTTTTTGCCGAATCCTTGCCTGTCTTACTATGCTACCAGGTTAACCCCTGAATTGCTGGTCTGCTTTTCTGTTGCTGTATCCTGTCTGCCTATTTGCCTTGTGCTGTCCTGCCTGTGGTGAGTGCTGCTCTCCTCGTTTTCCTGATATTCTCTGCTCTGGGATATTCCCTATCTTTCCGACTCGACGCCAGGATAACTACGGCTACTGGCCGAGTTCAATCTGATAGAGGAGTATCCCACGAGCCTCACAGTTTCTTAACCGTTTTCTGGTCATTTCATCAGGCATAATAAATACAACAATCTCATTGGACCACTTCAAATACAAAGGGCTAGATTTATCAAGCCCCTGCGGCAGCAAGTTCTCACAAGAACTTGCTCGCCGCGATTTATCAAGCAGCGGTCACCAGACCGCTGCTTCCCTAACATCCTCGCCACATCTATTCTGGCAAAATTCAATCTCCTCGGTCGAGTACGACCGAGGAGATTGACAGCTCCTGCCCGCGCATGATTGGCTGTGCGCGGGCAGGGGCGGGATTGCACGCAAGTGCAAAATTGCGCTCGTGTGCAATGTTATTTACCTGCGGGTAATTGTGCCCCACCTCAGGGTTGATAAATCTAGCCCAAAGTGTCCAATCATTACAAGTCTTGCAGGTACAGGTGTACCGCTCACTTTTTTGGCCAGACTTGGAAATACCGCAAATCCACTTACGTCAATTGCGTATCCTCTTTTTTCAATGGAACTGGCATAGCGCCGGTATGATGAGTCTGCCAAAAAGTGAGCGGTAGACCCTCTCCTGTCAACACTGGTACCGCATTTTAAAGTCAGTAGTTAAGAGTTTTACACTACAACACCGTAGCATAAAACCCTTAACTAAAGTGCTAAAAAGTACACTAACACCCATAAACTACCTATTAATCCCTAAACCAAGGCCCCCCCCGCATCGCAAACACTAAATTTTTTTATTAACCACTATTCTGCCGAACCGGAAATCGCTGCCACTATAATAAATATATTAACCCCTAAACTGCCGCACTCCCACTTCGCAAACATTAGTTAAATATTATTAACCCCTAATCTGCCGTCCCTAACATCGCCGACAACTACCTACATTTATTAACCCCAAATCTGCCGCCCCCAACGTCGCCGCCACTATACTAAAGAATGACACAGAATGAAGGTACCTTTAAGTGAAGTCATCCAAGATGGCGTCCCTTCAATTCCGATTTGCTGATAGAATTCTATCAGCCAATCGGAATTAAGGTAGAAAAAATCCTATTAGCTGATGCAATCAGCCAATAGGATTGAAGTTCAATCCTACTGGCTGATCCAATCAGCCAATAGGATTGAGCTCGCATTCTATTGGCTGATTGCATCAGCCAATAGGATTTTTTCTACCTTAATTCCGATTGGCTGATAGAATTCTATCAGCCAATCGGAATTGAAGGGACGCCATCTTGGATGGCGTCACTTAAAGGTACCTTCATTCTGTGTTAGCCGTCGATTGAAGAGGATGCTCCGCGTCGGATGTTGTAATATACTTCCCCTTTAAGGGGAAGTTCTTTTTCGTGCTCCCTATTTAACCTGCTGGATACTTCATATCATTGCTTGGTATTGAAGTATCCAGCCTGTATTCTTAGTTCCTCCTACTCTACAGCAAAGGAGTTTTAAGGGTATTGCTGCTCATATACCCCCGGTCCTGCTCACACCTTACCCCCTCACTAACGGAGTTTGGAAATCCCTGTGATCATCAGCTGTTTCCTGATACAGCTTCTCTGCTGCTCTTCTGACAATGGAACATGTTCCTGTGTGGTCCGGGACGTCACCATCCTGTGTTGAGCCTCACAGCGTCTCTTCTCAGTGTGCAGCTGCAGTCTGGCACATCCAGCTCTCCCCAACAGCACAATCCTTGTGGAACTTGGGAAAGACAGTACCGGATAGGATCTCAAGTATATTGCTTATTACCTACCACAGTAAGGACTTACTTAAATTCCACTTTGAATTTTTACTTGCCTAAAATTGTTAGCTAACTTATACTTACTGCAGAATTCCTGTGTTAGCTACCCTGCTATTTGTGATTCATACAGTTCCCACCATTGTAATTATATCACTCCTTAGCATGATAGCTTGCAAACTAAGTAGGAATAGGTTCTACTTCTACAATCAGTAGCTACCTATTCCTCAACATGATACAAACCATCAACTTCCTTAAAGGTGTACAGTCTCTTATTCTTTAAACTAATATTTGATATATGAAGTTTTCACTCACAATACTAGGTGATTTAACTAAAACCTTATATATATATTACAGAATACCAAGCCCTTAAAACATAGAACATCTGATCAACATGATGAACCCTGGGGATATTAATGCACATCTCATGGACTTATCTAATAACGTTGATAACTTAAGTCAAGGTTTAAGGGAACTTCAGGTAGAAAACTTAACCCTCAGGAATATTATAAAGGAAGGTTTAAGTGCTGCTAAGCCCCCTGAAAACATAAACCCTGACCCTCCTATTTCACCACCTGACAAATTTTCTGGGGATAGAAAAACCAACAGACAGTTCCTTAACGCATGTAGATTATTTATAACTCTCAAACCAAAAACTATTCCTAATGACTTTGTATGACGATCCTCATAGGCAGCTCACTGCTGACACTAAATTGCGTGGCTTAAAACAAAGCAAAAGGCCTTTTGAGGAATACATATCAGAATTTAAGATTTGGCAGGGAGACTCCCAATGGAATCTGATTCCTTAAAAAACAATTTAGGATTGGACTCTCAGAGAATATAAAAGATGAGTTGGCAAGGCTGGACATCCCAGAAACATTAGAGGCCCTTATGACCCTAGCAATTAAAATTGACAGACGTATTAGGGAGAGAAAGACTGAAAAGGTTAACACCGAATTTCATACCAAAACCACTCCCCCTAAACCCTACATCTATGCCAATAAAAGCCCAGAGGAAGCGATGGATATTGGCTTCATTAAAGGACTGCTATCCCCAGAAGAGAAGCTCCGCAGGAAGGAGAAGGGTCTATGCCTCTACTGTGCCTCTAAGGACCATTCAGTTAATGACTGTCCCTCCTTGAAACTCCAGATATTCGGTAAGACATATCTCTCAGATACAATTATTTCTTTAACAACCCAAAATCCTGCTTACTTTCTTATTGCTGTGTCTTTACAGTGGGGACAAAATCATCACAGCCTTAATGCCGTTTTGGACTCTGGAGCCTATGCCAGCTATATAGATATAAGTGTTGTTAAAAGAAATAAAATACCGATTGTTGAAAAGCAAAAACCTATTTCTGTACGTTTAATTGACGGTAAGCAGTTAGAGTCTGGACCCATTACCCACCAAACCATTCCATTACTGATTACTATACACAATAACCACCAGGTATTTATCTCTTTTGATGTTATAAATTCCCCAATATTCCCAGTTGTGTTAGGCTTACATTGGTTGACCAAACATCAGCCATTCATACATTGGGCCGAGAAAAAATTGGAATTCCATTCCTCATATTGTATCTCCACTTGTTTCCCATCACATCCACTATTACATATCTCTGAACAACATATACCCCACTTTTACTCAGACTTCATACAGGTGTTTGACAAAAAAGAAGCAGAAACATTACCACCTCATAGGGATTATGATTGCCCCATCGAACTCATACCTGGGTAAAAAGTTCCTTATGGACACATATTTCCTCTGTCAAAACCAGAGCTTTATACCCTAAAAGAGTATATAAATGAGAACCTCAGAAAATGATTCATTTTGCCCTCCACCTCTCCAGCAGGGGCTGACATATTTTTTGACACTAACAAAGACAAAACTATACGTCCCATAGTGGATTATTGTGAATTAAAGAAGAACACAAAAAAAGACAGATATCCATTGCCACTCATCCCTTAGCTGATTGAAAGATTACACGGGTCATCTATCTACACCAAATTAGATCTTAGGGGAGCATATAATTTAATCCGTGTTCGCTCTGGTGATGAGTGGCTAACTGCTTTCCGCACTAGATATGGGCTTTTCGAATACACGGTGATGCCTTTTGGACTGTGTAATGCCCCTGCCACTTTCCAGAGGTTCATCAACGATGTATTCCGAGACCTACTAGACACTTTTTTAGTCATATATCTAGATGACATTCTAATTTTTTCAGCAAACATTACAGAACATATTAGACATGTTAGAACTGTACTCTCTACACTACAGGCACATCACCTATATGTAAAGCCAGAGAAGTGTACTTTTCACTCATCCGAAATAACTTTTCTTGGTTACCATATCTCTCCCATGGGTATTTTTATGGAAAGATCAAAGATTCAAACTATCCTTGACTGGCCCAGACCTAAGACTAAAAAACACGTTCAAAAGTTTCTAGGGTTCTCCAACTTCTACAGGAAGTTTATAAAAAATGTCTCTGCTATAGTAAAGCCATTAACCAATCTTACTAAATATGATTCCCCATTCATGTGGAATGAGTCCGCTGAAAAAGCTTTTATCTTCTTAAAATCAGCTTTCACCACCGCACCTATTCTCGCTTATCCTAATCCACAGCTACAATATACACTAGAGGTAGACGCTTCCTATTATGCTATAGGTGCAATTTTATCTCAGGAAGATGCATCCACTAAGGTATCCCATCCTGTTGCATTTTATTCTTGTGTATTAACACCTTCCGAGTTGAATTACCATATTGGTGAAAAAGAACTGTTAGCTGTGAAAAGCTCACTTGAAAACTGGAGACATTTACTTGAGGGTACCATTGAACCTATCACTATATTTACAGACCATCGCAACATTCGAGTATTTAAAAACATCACATGTTTTAACCTCGAGACAAGTGAGATGGAGTCTCTTCTTTCTACGATTTAATTACATTATCACATATAGACCAGCACAAAAAATACTAAAGCTGATATTTTATCCAGACTTCCAAACAGATCACAAATCTCTCAACATAAACACACACTCATTCCCTTGGATAATATCCTAGGTACTATTGCCGTAACAAACCATAGTCTGAAGGAACAACAGTCATCTGATCACACTGTATCGCAACATAACTTACAAATAGGGAATGATGGGTTACTATTCCATGATAAAAAAACTTTACATACCCCCTCCAATCAGGGAACAGATTCTAAACACCTGCCATGACTCACATTTATCAGGGCATCCTGGCATGAATAAAACTACTGACCTACTTGAAAGGTCTTATTGGTGGCCTAGTATAAATCAGGACACTAAGGAATATGTAGAGTCATGTAGAATTTGTACCACCTGTAAAACCAGCAGGAAAAAACCCACGGGTTATCTCCTGTCTCTACCAGTTCCTGATAGACCCTGGAAAGATATAGCTATTGATTTTATTGTTGACCTTCCATTATCCAACAAAAACAATACTATAATTGTAATAGTTGATTTATTCTCCAAAATGGCTCATTTTGCAGCCTATCATAAGTTGTCAACTGCTCTTGAAACCATTGATTTACTTATAACCCATGTTATAAAACTTCATGGTCTCCCAAACACTATAACCACAGACAGAGGTACTCAATTTACCTCCAAGGTTTGGAAACAGTTGTGCCTTACCCTCAAAATCGATCAAAGACTAACCACTGCATTTCACCATCAATCCAATGAGAAAACTGAACGGACTAACCATTGGCTAGAGGAATATATGAGATGTTATACCACTCAACATCATAACAATTGGTCATCATTACTTCCAATAGCTGAGTTTGCACACAATAACACTCTCCACTCAACCACGAAAAGGACACCCTTTTTTGCCAATTATGGGTTTCACCCCACTTTTCACCTTCATCCAGATATTAGTAGTGATTGTCCTGTGGTTACCGATCTTACCAACACTATATCAGAAACCTTCTTGCTTTTATCAGAGAATATTAAAACTGAACAGCAGAGACAGAAGCATTATTACGATCTACAACGTAGCCCTCCTCCTCCTTATGCTACTGGTGATCTGGTCTGGCTATCAACCAAACACCTACGTTTAACTGTACCTTGTAGAAAGTTTAATAAATTATTCATTGGACCATTTCCCATATCCAAAATTGTTAATGACAACGCCGTTACATTTCAGCTTCCCCCTCATCTCTGAATGCATTCCACCTTCCACGTATCCCTACTCAAGCCATATAAAGCTCTTCACAATCTTCATGCTCCTTCATTGGATGAGTTACCTATTTCACCTGAGACTGAATATGAAGTTGAGGCCGTTCTTGAGTCCAGGAAAGTTTCTGGTCGCCTGCAATACCTGATACATTGGAAAGGTTACCCTTCTGAAGAGGATTCCTGGGAACCTTCTGCTAACCTTTTGGCTCTGCGACTGGTCTCCCTCTTTCACAGGAGGAATCCTGAACGTCCCAGACCCTGAACCTCAGAGTGGTTCACTAAGGAGGGGGGTCCTGTAATATACTTCCCCTTTAAGGGGAGGTTCTTTTTCGTGCTCCCTATTTAACCTGCTGGATACTTCATATCGTTGCTTGGTATTGAAGTATCCAGCCTGTATTCTTAGTTCCTCCTACTCTACAGCAAAGGGGTTTTACGGGTATTGCTGCTCATATAACTCCGGTCCTGCTCACACCTTACCCCCTCACTAACGGAGTTTGGAAATCCCTGTGATCATCAGCTGTTTCCTGATACAGCTTCTCTGCTGCTCTTCTGACAATGGAACCTGTTCCTGTGTGGTCCGTGACATCACCATCCTGTGTCGAGCCTCACAGCGTCTCTTCTCAGCGTGCAGCTGCAGTCTGGCACATCCAGCTCTCCCCACCAGCACAATCCTTATGGAACTTGGGAAAGACAGTATCGGATAGGATCTCAAGTATATTGCTTATTACCTACCACAGTAAGGACTCACTTAAATTCCACTTTAAATTTTTACTTGTCTAAAATTGTTAGCTAACTTATACTTACTGCAGAATTCCTGTGTTAGCTACCCTGCTATTTGTGATTCATACAGTCGCCACCATTTGTAATTATGTCACTCGTTAGCATGATAGCTTGCAAACTAACTCATAAGTAGGAATAGGTACTACTTCTACAATCAGTAGCTACCTATTCCTCAACATGATACAAACCATTAACTTCCTTAAAGGTGTACAGTCTCTTATTCTTTGAACTTATATTTGATATATGAAGTTTTCATAGTTTATTAAATAGTTAATAACTATTTAGTAAATATTCTACCTAGTTATAATAAATACAAACTTGCCTGTAAAATAAAAATAAACCTTAAAATAGCTGCAATGTAACTATTAGTTATATTGTAGCTATCTTAAGGTTTATTTTATAGGTATTTAGTTTTAAATAGGAATAATTTAGTTAATTATAGTAATTTTATTTAGATTTCTTTTAATAATATTTAAGTTAGGGGGTGTTAGGTTTAGGGTTAGACTTAGGTTTAGGGGTTAATAACTTTAATATAGTGGCGGTGACATTGGGGGCGGCAGATTAGTGGTTAATAAATCTAGGTAGGTGGCGTCGATGTTAGGGCCGGCAGATTAGGGGTTAATAATATTTAACTAATGTTTGCGAGGCGGGAGTGCGGCGGTTTAGGGGTTAATATGTTTATTATAGTGGTGGCGACGTTGGGGGCAGCAGATTAGGGGTTAATAAATGTAGGTAGGTGGCGGCGACATTGGGGGCAGCAGATTAGGGGTTAATAAATATTTTGTAAGTATCGGCGATGTTGGGGGCAGCAGATTAGGGGTTCATATGTAAAATGTAGGTGGCAGCGGTCTAGAGCGGCAGATTAGGGGTTAATAATATAATGTAGGTTGCGGCGATGTCGGGGGAGGCCAATTAGGGGTTAATAAGTGTAAGATTAGGGGTGTTTAGACTCGGGGGTTCATGTTAGGGTGTTAGGTGTAAACATAAATTTTATTTCCCCATAGGAATCAATGGGGCTGCGTTAAGGTGCTTTACGCTGCTTTTTGACAGGTGTTAGACTTTTTTCAGCCAGATCTCCCCGTTGATTCCTATGGGGAAAGCGTGCACAAGCACGTTACACCAGCTCACCGCTAACGTAAGCAGCGCTGGTATTGGATTGCGGTAAGGAGCAAAATATTGCTCAACGTTCACTTCTTGTCTGGGTTGTAAAAACCTGTAATACCAGCGCTATCTGTAAGTGAGCGGTGAGCATAAACTGCTCGTTAGCACCGCATAGCCTCTAACAAAAAACTCGTAATCTAGGTGTTATTCTTTTAAAATTTAGATATAAACATAAAATATGTTGGTAAATTTTAGAACGTATACAAAAAAGGCTAATAATTACAAACCTTGCAATATAGTAATTTTAACAAACAAATTTGTTACAAACTTGCATCTGCACAAGCCTATTTTTTTTAAAGTTTAATATTTATGTTTTTAGTAGGCCCTTGTATTATTTCAATTGAGGTTTCTTGTATGGTTAAATATTGATTTGTGCGATGCAAGTTTGTAACAAATTTGTCTGTTAAAATTGCTATAGTGCAAGGTTTGTAATTATTAGCCATTTTTGTATACGTGATATAACTTCCCAACATATTTTATGTTTATATCTAAATTTTAAAAGAATATCGGCTAGATTACAAGTTTTATGGGTAAAAACTTGCGTTGCTAACGCTCCTTTTATTTCCAGCGCTCACTTTAAACAAGGCTGGTATTACAAGTTTTCTGAATGGCTGCGTTAGCCTCAGAAAAGTGAGCGTTGAGCAAAATTTAGATCCACTTCTACCTGTAATACCAGCGTTGCTTACGGTAGCGGTAAGCTGGAAAAACGTGCTTGTGCACAATTTCCCCATAGGATACAAAACCTAACACCTGCAAAAAAGCAGCGTTCAGCTCCTAACGCAGCCCCATTGTTTCCTATGGGGAAACTTTTTCTAAGTCTACACCTAACACCCTAACATGAACACCGAGTCTAAACACCCCTAACCTTACACTTATTATCCTCTAATCTGCCGCCCCCAACATCTTCGCCACCTGCATTATACTATTAACTATTTATTTAAATAATTTATTGATAGTGTAGTGTTAGGTGTATTTGTAACTTAGGTTAGGATATATTTTACAGGTAATTTTGTAATTATTTTAACTAGGTAGCTATTAAATAGTTATTAATTATTTAATAGCTATTGTACCTAGTTAAAATAAATACAAAGTTGCCTGTAAAATAAATATAAATCCTAAAATAGCTACAATGTAACTATTAGTTATATTGTAGCTATATTAGGGTTTATTTTATAGGTAAGTATTTAGTTTTAAATAGGATTAATTTATTTAATTATAGTAATTTTATTTTGTTTTATTTAAATTATATTTTAATTAGGGGGGTTTTAGGGTTAGGGTTAGACTTAGGTGTAGGGGTTAATAACTTTATTTTAGTAGCGGCGACGTTGGGGGCGGGAGATTGGGGTTAATAATTGTAGGTAGGTGGCGGCGATGTTAGGGAGGGCAGATTAGGGGTTAATAAAATTTATTATAGTGTTTGCGAGGCGGGAGTGCAGTGGTTTAGGGGTTAATACATTTATTATAGTGGCGGCGATGTCCCGTCGGCAGATTAGGGGTTAATAAGTGTAGGTAGGTGGCGGCAACGTTGGGGGGCAGATTAGGGGTTAATAAATATAATGTAGGTGTCGACGATGTTAGGGGCAGCAGATTAGGGGTTCATAGGTATAATGTAGGTGGCGGCGGTGTCCGGTCGGCAGATTAGGGATTACATTTTTTTATTTTAGTGTTTGCAATGTGGGGGGGCTCGGTTTAGGGGTTAATAGGTAGTTTATGGGTGTTAGTGTACTTTTTAGCACTGTAGTTAAGAGCTTTATGTACCGGTGTTAGCCCATAAAACTCTTAACTACTGACTTTTAAGTGCGGTAGGAGTCTTGGAGGTAGAGGCTGTCCCGCTCACTTCTTCCAAGACTTGTAATACCAGTGTTAGCCAAATCCCATTAAAAAGATAGGATACACAATTGACGTAAGGGGATTTGCAGTATGGAAAAGTCGTGGAAAAAAAGTGAGCGGTACACCTGTACCTGCCATACTCGTAATACCAGAGGGCGTTAAAAAGCAGCGTTAGGACCCCTTAACGCTGCTTTTTAAAGATAACGCAGAACTCGTAATCTAGGCGTATATCTTTAGAGATGATACTAATTAACATGTGCAGATTTAGACACAGGATTGGACACTTTCACAGAGATTACGAGTTTTGCGGTAACAGGGGTGCGTTGCTAATGCTTAGTTGCTGCTCACCGCTCACCTAAAGTAATGCTGGTATTACGTTTTTTTTTAAACCCGACATTAGCCGCAAAAAGGTGAACGTAGAGCAGAATTTAGATCCCCATCTCACCTCAATACCAGTGCTGCTTGCGGTAGCGGTAAGCTGGCTAAACGTGCTTGTGCATGATTTCCCCATAGGAATAAATGGGGCTGATTCGGCTGAAAAAAAACCTAACACCTGCAAAAAAGCAGCGTTCAGCTCCTAACGCAGCCCCATTGAATCCTGTGGGGAAACACATTTATGTCTACACCTAACACCCTAACATGAACCCGAGTCTAAACACCCCTAATCTTACACTTATTAACCCCTAATCTGCCGCCCTGACATTGCCGACACCTGCATTATATTATTAACCCTTAATCTACCGCTCCGGACACCGCCACCACCGACATTATACTTATGAACCCTTAATCTGCCGCCCCCAACATCGCCAAACCCTACATTATATTTATTAACCCCTAATCTGCCGCCCCCAATGTCGGAATTAAGGTAGGAAAAATCCTATTGGCTGATCCAATCAGCCAATGGGATTGAGCTTGCATTCTATTGGCTGATTGAAACAGCCAATAGAATGCGAGCTCAAACCTATTGGCTGATTGGATCAACCAATAGGATTGAACTTCAATCCTATTGGCTTATTGCATCAGCCAATACGATTTTTCCTACCTTAATTACGATTGGCTGATAGAATCCTATCAGCCAATCGTAATTCAAGGGACGCCATCTTGAATGACGTCATTTAAAGGAACCGTCATTCGACATGTAGTTGTAGGTCTGGATGGATGCTCCGCATCGGCTGGCATCAAAATGGACCCCCTCCGCTCCGGATGGATGAAGATAGAAGATGCCGCCTGGATGAAGACTTCTGGCCGTCTGGAGGTCCTCTTCTGCCCGGATCGGATGAAGACTTCTGCCCCTCTGGAGGACCACTTGTGCCCGGCTGGGTGAAGACATCTCACGGTAGGGTGATCTTCAAGGGGTTAGTGTTAGGTTTTATTAAGGGGGGATTGGGTGAGTTTTAGAGTAGGGTTGGGTGTATGGTGGTGGGTTTTAATGTTGAGGGGTATTGTATTTTTTTTTTACAGGTAATAGAGCTGATTACTTTGGGGCAATGCCCAGCAAAAGGCTCTTTTAAGGGCTATTTGTAATTTAGTATAGGGTAGGGAATTTTTTTATTTCGGGGGGCTTTATATTTTATTAGGGGGATTAGATTAGGTGTAATTAGTTTAAAATTCTTGTAATTATTTTATTTTTTTCTGTAATTTAGTGTTTTTTTTTTGTACTTTAGTTTATTTTATTTAATTGTAGTTAATTGTAGGTAATTTAGGTAATTAATTTAATGATAGTGTAGTGTTAGGTGTAATTGTAACTTAGGTTAGGTTTTATTTTACAGGTACTTTTGTATTTATTTTAGCTAGTTAGTTATTAAATAGTTAATAACTATTTAATAACTGTTCTACCTAGTTAAAATAAATACAAACTTGCCTGTAAAATAAAAATAAACCCTAAGCTAGCTACAGTGTAACTATTAGTTATATTGTAGCTATCTTAGGGTTTATTTTATAGATAAGTATTTAGTTTTAGGGGTTAATAAATTTAATATAGTAGCAATGACGTTAGGGACGGCAGATTAGGGGTTAATAAAATGTAACTAGTGTTTGCGAGGCGGGAGTGCGGCGGTTTAATAAAAGGGGTTAATATATTTAAAAAAGGGGTTAATATATTAAAAAAGGGGTTAATATATTTATTAAAGTTGCGGCGATGTCCGGTCGGCAGATTAGGGGTTAAAAACTTTATTTAAGTGTTTGCGATGTGGGGGAGGGCCTCGGTTTGAGGGTTAATAGGTAGTTTATGGGTGTTAGTGTACTTTTGATCACTTTAGTTAAGAGTTTTATGTTACAGCGTTAGCCCATAAAACTCTTAACTACTGACTTTTAAATGCGGTAGAAGTCTTGACAGGAGAGGGTCTACCGCTCACTTCTTCCAAGACTCGTAATACCGGCGTTAGACTAATCCCATTAAAAAGATAGGATACGCAATTGACGTAAGGGGATTTGCGGTAAGCTTGAGTCGCGGAATAAAAGTGAGCGGTACACCTGTACCTGCCAGACTCGTAATACCAGCGGGCGTTAAAAAGCAGCATTGGGACCTCTCAAAGCTACTTTTTAACCCTAACGCAAGACTCGTAATCTCGCCGTTTGTATTTGAAGTAGTCCAATGAGATTGTAATGTTAGGCTTATACAGCCATTTTTAACTTGATGAAACGACCAGTAACGGTCGAGAAATGTGCTACAGTTAATAAAAGTGTTTTTATTTTACCTCTATCACGGCTGTTTTCACAATGTCTGATCCATATCAGTAAACATTTGCCGTTAAGATCTTTTTCCTGCACATGATTCACTTTACGTGTAGTCTCCAGTTACCAGCACACCTTGACTACAGCAGCTGATGCAGATTTCCTGGAAGAAACCCACGGAGGTTTCCACCGCCACATACGTGACCAGTGAACTGATCACTGTGAGCTTTAGCCTGCGTTCCAGCACTTAGAGTGCCAACAGAATTGTGAGTTTGATTCCTCTCTTCATATTGCCAATTATGCCACAGAGTTCACTATGAGGCGCCCCTTGTTTCTGTTTTAATTTCACACTGGTTTAACACATGTTAAGACTGTTGCCATATTTAAAAATGTTGTCTTACCACTTATGAACACTGCAAGTTTCCTACAATTCCCATCAAGGAATATTAGCATACTAAAGACCCAAGCTCATATGTATTGGGTACAATTACTTGAGTTGTATACCTTCAAGTCAGACTAACTTCATATACCAAACCACTTGCAGGCAAAAGTATGGATTAGGAGCTAGTGAGTTAAATCTGTATTCATTTTTACAGATGCAAATACACAAATATTCCCAAAACCAAATTATTACAAAATCCAAAACGTTTCCAGTCCCATGCAATTTGCAATATGCCTTCTGTAACTGTGTTTTATATAAAAACACTGAGTTAAATCTACTACAGAATTCAAAATTTAAATTTTTCTCCAATTTTACTAAAACAAAGATTCTTTATTAAAAGAAGGATTCCGCAAAGCTAAACAAACACCTTATTTCTATCTCTGTGTTTTATTACAGAATGTTTCTATAAATAAATCTTTTGTCTCCTGGCTTCGCTGAGCTAGATCGATGAATTCTTCACCTGTGTTTCTCTGTCGTCTACTCATAGCTGATCTATAAATTCTTACAAATTTGCAACACAAGATGCATGGTACTAATCAATAATTAATCATACATTTGCAATCATAACCTGCCCTGACAACAGAAATCTACAGTAAGATTTTAATTATGATTTACAGATAACAGGGAAGTTTTATTAATAACAAGCACACTTAAAGAGACAGAATGCAAAAAGTGATGTATTTTCATGTTTATATTGCCATTTATGCATTAATTGAACAGTGTAGATCTGAATAGAAGTGTAACTGGTTAAAAGCTGGTTAAGAGGACAGATAGACAGGAAGTCCTTAGTGAAACGTTCCTTTGTCATATTTTATGTATTTTGCACGTTGGTGCCTGATTATGATTATGCTTTTTTTTTATCTTTGCAGATGTTTTTGGAAGATGACATTTGGCCAGAAGTGCGCTGAATGGGGTGGCCTCTCAGTCGACTGATTAGTCAGATGGTCCTTGTTAATTATTGATTGGTGATTGAGGTGCCTTAAAATTTCTCCGGTCTGGTCACTGGTAAAGGGCACTGTGGTGGCATCCTTTTGCTTGTGATTATCTCTGTGTCAGATTGGACTTGGGGCAACCACATTTTCGAGTTCCTGGCAGGTAGCAGGGAAAAAAAAGTGCTGCAACTATTGGGTTAGGCCCCTAGAGGGAGCCCTGTGCTGCAGGTTGCCAGTAAGTTGGGAGACACCTAGCAGTAGAACCCAGTGTGACTAGTGCGGAGACAGGCTCCTCAGAGGGTAGGACCCATCCTAGTAAAAACTGAGGCTCTTCCTGGAGTCATTCTGAAGTAATCAATGACTACAGTCTTTCCTGCCTAATGGTTATAACAGCATGAACAAATCCATTTGTTTGTTTGTCAACTCTTTAAGTGGAGCACTTGTATATTGTGTTTAAAACAAATGCAAAAAATAGAAAAAAAAATAGCATTAAAAAACTAATGCACATTTATGCTTCCTACCTTAACAGGAGTGGTTTTGAACGGAGGCAGGAGCGATTTTGAAAGCTGATTGTATTTCCCACTATGATCTCAAAATTTAGAGAACCATGTTTTGGGATATCAGAAATTCTGTCATTATAATTTAAAATAGCAAGGCTTCTTTTTCTTTCCTTTTTATTTATTTTTCAGATATCTCATGCTGTTAAAATCAGTGAGAAGGGCACCCTTATAAAATACCATGAATAAAATTAAAGGGATCATATAGGTGTAACTGACTGCAGCCCACATTTGGGCGGTAAGGATGTGCATTTGGGTCAGTGGGCAGCTAACAATGGTGACAGCCAGCAGCATTTGGCTCTTTTCAGAGCCGTATTTCTTCTTGTAAAAGTGCATAACACTAAGATCTGGATTTGCACATCTCAGATCCGAATGCACATCCTGACTAAGCTTGTGGTGCGCTAAGCCCAGGGTCCACTGAGCTGATGGTTTGCAAGTATAGTTTCTTGTGTAGATCTGTGCTATATTAATAGTAATAAATGTGACAATAGTCACTAGAGGGCGCTAGTATGATAATGTGTACTATAGAGATATCCTAACACTTCCCTAAAGTGAAGTTCACCATAAATGGACAACGTGTTAAATGATATTGCACACAATCATAACATCAAATAATCCCTTATAGGTGTCAATATTGTAAAATGGGTGGCGCTATTGCTATTCAAAATGGACAAATATGAAATAAAAGCAAGTATGATAATAAAATTATAAAAGAAGCTGCACCTCTTAAACCTTGAGCTTAAAAAGCTGTGGGATAAACGATGTAGATGTGGAAACACAACAAGAGGGCGCTACAGAAGGGCACTATAAAATGTGCTGCTGAAATGAAACGAGCAGTGAATAACCCATACAATATACAGTATCCGTTAAGTACTATATAGTGAGAACGGATAGTGGACCCTCACTGTGTGTTCGTATCTCAATAATCAGTCCAAAGTACAGTGATCTAAACAAAACCGTCCATAACTTGACATGGATATCCCTGTAGGCGAAAAATTAATCTCAGCGGACTCCTTCTATCCCTTTCAAACAGCAGATGGATCTGTGAAGGTGGAAAACAAACAGGAACAACCCATGTGTGTATCTGCAGCAAAATGCGGCCCAAACTTGCACAAGTATTCTATGTTCAGGGTACTCACACTTTTGCTGAGCACACCTATGTGCTAGTAGAAGCCGACTGGTTGTCTGAGCTAACCAGCTCACTCTCTCCGGTCAGCAATCTTCCTGCAGCGGTAAACACTCTCCTGACTGCTTGCTTCCTCCAATGGTGCTCCTCCAGGCAACCGGTGCTCCGCTTGCAGACAATGGCCCCAACAATATGGTAATGAGATTGTTCACTTGTGTAAAGGACTCACAGACAATGATATATAAAAACAAAAAGTCCTTTAATCATTGTTACATACAGTGATCCTTATTTCACAAATGGTTAAAAATAGTGTTATTTGCTACGCGTTTCTCGGCTACATGCCTGAGGAAACGGCCACGTTGTAGCCGAGAAACGCGTAGCAAATAACACTATTTTTAACCATTTGTGAAATAAGGATCACTGTGTGTAACAATGATTAAAGGACTTTTTGTTTTTATATATCATTGTCTGTGAGTCCTTTACACAAGTGAACAATCTCATTACCATATCGTTGGGGCCATTGTCTGCAAGCGGAGCACCGGTTGCCTGGAGGAGCACCATTGGAGGAAGCAAGCAGCCAGGAGAGCGTTTACCGCTGCAGGGAGATTGCTAACCGGAGAGAGCGAGCTGGATAGCTCAGACAACCAGTCGGCTTCTACTAGCACATAGGTGTGCTCAGCAAAAGTGTGAGTACCCTGAACATAGAATACTTGTGCAAGTTTGGGCCGCTTTTGCTGCAGATACACACATGGGTTGTTCCTGTTTGTTTTCCACCTTCACAGATCCATCTGCTGTTTGAAAGGGATAGAAGGAGTCCGCTGAGATTCATTTCTCGCCTACAGGGATATCCATGTCAAGTTATGGATGGTTTTGTTTAGATCACTGTACTGTGGACTGATTATTGAGATACCAACACACAGTGAGGGTCCACTATCCGTTCTCACTATATAGTACTTAACGGATACTGTATATTGTATGGGTTATTCACTGCTCGTTTCATTTCAGCAGCACATTTTATAGTGCCCTTCTGTAGCGCCCTGTTTCCACATCTACATTAATAGTAATGGTCTACTTCAGGTATTAAAAAGCTCTACATTTGAGGGGACGGTGCCGCCCAGAGAAGAACATGGCTGCACATTTCTAAAGATCTGGAATGACCTGTCCTGATGGGCTGCCTAACTAGGGGAGATATCCAATAAATCTCCCTATAGGGGCATACTAACATGCCCTAAACACCTGCAGAGGCACCTGAAAAACTCTAATCCCGTAGGAGAGTGATGTAGGCAACCGCAAGACCGGAAGCCTAAATGCAGACTAATAAACGTTGCAACCTGCAGAGAAATCAATCTGCGCAACAGAAAAACTACAAACGGAAGCCGCTACTGCAACTCCACAAGCTCTAGTGGCTTCAGGTCAAACAGTTCCTCAAACACGGCACCAGGGTAACTAACTAAAAAGGGGACAGCTACAAAAGCACTATTACGATCCTCAATGCAACGTGGTGAAGCTTAACAAGAAAATAGGGAACGTCATGTAGAGAGCAAATAGCGTTACCCTGACAATAACTGACAAGCGACATCACTCCCTACACAAGTTACTGACCATAAAGAATGATAGTGGGATCTTACATCAGGTAATGCTGAGACCGACTGCCACAAATAATACTAATTTCCTCTGTTCTAGACCCTAAAGCACATCCCTGCACATAAAAAACTTAGTGGCATAGTCATATAAAAATGGGTACCCTATCTGCTTTATCCTGGGGTTAACTGCGGACTAGAGACACAGAGATTTCCCTCCACACAGCAGACACCAGACAACTAAGCATAACTACACGTTTTTTTGCAAGATAGCGAGCCATCACCCCCTCTCAGCTACTTAAAATGGCTTCAAGGAATAAAACTAGAGCAGACAAATCAATAAAACCAGCAACCCCAGGTGGGGGAAAGCTCAATGCATTCTTTAAACCATTTGACAATGCAGACGACACAGACATACCATTATCAGACTTTACAGACACTTTGGAGAACACCGCACAAAATGTAGAAAGTGACCCTACTCCATTCACCAGAGCATACCTCAATTCACTCCCTACTAAAGATGACCTGACTAGCTACTTATATGACACAAGTCAGTAAAGCAATAAAAGATGGTTTGGCAGAGGTTAAATGGAATTTTAATGCTCTAGGGCACAGAGTCCTGCATTTAGAGAAACAAACAGAAGAAACCTCTATAGTTTCAGACACCATGACTTTAACCTTGCAACAGCAGAATGCTACTATTGTCCAACTACAATCTCAAGTAGAAGACCAGGCCAGTCATCTCACCGACAGATTACAGACTGTGTCACTGACTCACTATATACAGAAATAGGGGGTCAGACCATCTCACAGACTGTGGGCACAGGGTACGTCCTTTTGCAGACATGTAATCTGATTCACATTTTTTTTTCTGTGTTAAATGTAAAAAAAAAAAAAAAAGATATGTATCAAATTCGCTTTTTTGGAGGGGTGGGGGGCTTAGATTCTTGCACCTGGGCCCTGTGGTTTCTAGTTACGCCTCTGGTCAGGTAGACACCCTATTACACCTAGAAAGGTACCACCACATACAGCTGGGTACAACAGATGTACATGAACTCATGTTAGCACAATGGGCAGAGTGCAAATCCCGCTTAGGTCAGAAAATACAGGGAGGGCTTGTCAGATCAATAGAGACTAAGTGCTGTAGATCTTTTTATAGTATACACAACAGGCTGAGCGGACACTACTTTTTGAATTTGGATAATTTTTTGAATTTGTAATTTTGTTTATATTTCCTTTCATATGTCTTTTTGATTTTTGTTCAAAGCGCTGCATGGATCAGACTACTTTTATGGACACTACCTTCAGCTATTATTCTGAAATAACCATGCTTGGACATTTTGTATTCTTCAAAGAAAAGTTTATTGTATAGGGAACTAGATGCCAACAATTTGACAATTATATGTATGCTTAAAATGATTAATCAGTTTGTAACATTTATATGATCTTGAATAAAGCTTTTTTTAAAAGGAAAAAAAAATGGAGTAGGTATTCTCATACATAAAAATATCCACTTCCACTTACAAATAAAGTGACAGACACTGAGGGAAGAATACCGATCCTTATAGGAGTTCTATTTCACACACCAGTAACTTTGGTGATCATATACGCCCCCAATGGCAATCGATCCAAATTTTTCCAACAGTTACTAAAATTGGTTTCGGACAATAGAAAAGGGACACTGATATTGGGAGGAGACCTAAATGTTATTCTAGACCCCACATTAGAGGCCTTTACCGGTAATCCATCGACACGATCCAGACCGTCTAACGCAGTACTTAAGTGCTTTGAACAACTGAGCTTAATCGACATGGCGAATACAACACCCTATGCAAAGGAATTACACCTTTTTTCCCACCCTTGGTCAGTATACACTTGTATAGATTACCTTATGATAGACAGAAACCACCTATCCATAACCAAAGACTCTGACATACAACCAACTTCTTGGTCTGACCACTCTTCAATATGCATTTATTTACAATGGCCAAATCACCCTATCGTACCATTTATTTGGAGAATGGATGATTCCCTACTCCACTACCCACCCACTATGGCAGCAATTACAAAATCACTAATAGAATACTTCCATATCAATGCTAACCCGGACACCCACCCAAGTTCTGTTTGGGAAGCTCACAAGGCAGTTTTACAGGGCGAATGCATTAAACACTCACGGCTAGATTTAGAGTTTTGTCGGTAATGACCCACGTAGCTAATGCAGGCCTAGATTTAGAGTTTGGCGGTAGCCGTGAAAACCAGCGTTAGAGGCTCCTAACGCTGGTTTTAGGCTACCGCCGGTATTTGGAGTCAGTCAGGAAAGGGTCTAACGCTCACTTTTCAGCCGCGACTTTTCCATACCGCAGATCCCCTTACGTCAATTGCGTATACTATCTTTTCAATGGGATCTTTCTAACTCCGGTATTTAGAGTCATGTCTGAAGTGAGTGTTAGAAATCTAACGACAAAACTCCAGCCGCAGAAAAAAGTCAGTAGTTAAGAGCTTTTTGGGCTAACGCCGGTTTATAGAGCTCTTAACTACTGTGCTCTAAAGTACACTAACACCCATAAACTACCTATGTACCCCTAAACCGAGGTCCCCCCACATCGCCGCCACTCGATTACATTTTTTTAACCCCTAATCTGCCGACCGCCACCTACGTTATCCTTATGTACCCCTAATCTGCTGCCCCTAACACCGCTGACCCCTGTATTATATTTATTAACCCCTAACCTGCCCCCCACAACGTCGCCGCCAGCTACCTACAATAATTAACCCCTAATCTGCCGACCGCAAAGCGCCGCTACTTACGTTATCCTTATGTACCCCTAATCTGCTGCCCCTAACACCGCCGACCCCTATATTATATTTATTAACCCCAAATCTGCCCCCCACAACGTCGCCTCCACCTGCCTACACTTATTAACCCCTAATCTGCCGAGCGGACCGCACCGCTATTATAATAAAGTTATTAACCCCTAATCCGCCTCACTAACCCTATAATAAATAGTATTAACCCCTAATCTGCCCTCCCTAACATCGCCGACACCTAACTTCAAACATTAACCCCTAATCTGCCGACTGGAGCTCACCGCTATTCTAATAAATGTATTAACCCCTAAAGCTAAGTCTAACCCTAACACTAACACCCCCCTAAGTTAAATATAATTTAAATCTAACGAAATAAATTAACTCTTATTAAATAAATTATTCCTATTTAAAGCTAAATACGTACCTGTAAAACAAATTATATTTATATTATAGCTATTTTAGGATTTATATTTATTTTACAGGTAACTTTGTATTTATTTTAACCAGGTACAATAGCTAAAATAGTTAAAATAATTACAAAATTACCTGTAAAATAAATCCTAACCTAAGTTACAATTAAACCTAACACTACACTATCAATAAATTAATTAAATAAAATACCTACAATTACCTACAATTAAACCTAACACTACACTATCAATAAATTAATTAAATACAATATCTACAAATAAATACAATGAAATAAACTAACTAAAGTACAAAAAATAAAAAAGAACTAAGTTACAAAAAATAAAAAAATATTTACAAACATCAGAAAAATATTACAACAATTTTAAACTTACCTGATGAAACGGCCAGTGAGCATTATCGGCCGAGAAACGCGTTGTATTTAGCTCCAAATAAATTCCCTTTTAATTATTTTTACCCAGCATTTTGTCCGCTGACTTTTTTTCGCACTGGTGATTTTAAATATTTTTTAGTCACTTGTTTTTACTCTGTTACTAACAAATCTGAATAACAACTTGTATGCACTGTGTATGCTCTGAGCTTTCACTAAGCCTCCAGGTGCATTATTTTGGTTTGTTCACGTCACACCTAGAGGATTTCCTCCCACCAGAGAACAGCTGAGCCACAGCCGATAATCCAGTGCACACGCTGTGTGCAGAGGACAAGCCTGAGCCGATAACGGCTATAAACAATCAGCGTACTGACTGCTGTATTAAGGTCAGCCTGCCTAAATGCACTACTTGTGAGTGCCAACTCCATTGTGAGTATACATCTTGCTGATACTGTGTCTTTTTCGTGTCCATCTGGGTTCAGACGATATTGCACCATTGGTCTTTTTGTGTTTCCTTTCTATCATAACAGATCTCCGATACGACTTCCACACATTCAGCGTAATGACTGCTGTACAAAGGTCAGCCCGCCTATATGCACTACTTGCGAGTGCCAATCTCTTTGTGAGTATCCACTTGGCAGATACTGTTTTTGTTTGTATCAATTTGGTTCTTGACGATATTACACCATTAGGCGCTCTCTCTTTGTGCTCTCAATTTTACAGTTTACCCGACTTACCACCGGTTTGGAGTGGAGCAGCCTTCCAGAATTACAGATTCTGACAGCGTCTATTTCACCTATCTCCTATATACTTCGGACTTTACTGTGAATTCAAATTCGTTTGTATTTTTATTTTTAATACCTAATATATTGTTATAATATTAATATATTATTATTATATTATTAATATTTTATCACCCCTTCTTTATTCTTTGCACATTTTATTGGATGACATTTAATTGGAAGTTATTTTCGAGTACACACTATATATCACCAAATCTTATCTTTTCACATAAGTGCTAACACAATTACAATATGAACATCATATGACCACTAGCAGATTCACTACTTCTATTTATTTTTGTAGATACACAAGTATATAAAACACGCACAACTCTCTTTGCATAATATAGCACACCCTATTGTATGATTTAATATCATACTTTTTTTATTAATTTTAAACTAATTACACCTACTCTAAGCCCCCTAATAAAATAACAAAGACCCCCAAAATAAAAAAATGCCCTACCCTATTCTAAATTACTAAAGTTCAAAGCTCTTTTACCTTACCAGCCCTGAACAGGGCCCTTTGCGGGGCATGCCCCAAAGAAATCAGCTCTTTTGCCTGTAAAAAAAACACACACAATACCCCCCCCCAACATTACAACCCACCACCCACATACCACTAATCTAACCCAAACCCCCCTTAAATAAACCTAACACTAAGCCCCTGAAGATCTTCCTACCTTATCTTCACCATACCAGGTTCACCGATCGATCCAGAAGAGCTCCTCCGATGTCCTGATCCAAGCCCAAGCGGGGGGCTGAAGATGTCCATGATCCGGCTGAAGTCATCATCCAAGCGGGAGCTGAAGAGGTCCATGATCCGGCTGAAGTCATCATCCAAGCGGGAGCTGAAGAGGTCCATGATCCGGCTGAAGTCTTCTATCAACGGCATCTTCAATCTTCTTTCTTCCGGATCCATCTTGCAGACCTCCGACGCGGAGCATCCTGCTGGCCCGACGGACTACTGACGAATGAAGGCTCCTTTAAGGGACGTCATCCAAGATGGCGTCCCTCGAATTCCGATTGGCTGATAGGATTCTATCAGCCAATTGGAATTAAGGTAGGAAAATTCTGATTGGCTGATGGAATCAGTCAATCAGAATCAAGTTCAATCCGATTGGCCGATCCGATCAGCCAATCAGATTGAGCTTGCTTTCTATTGGCTGATCGGAACAGGGGGGTGTTAGTGTTAGGGTTAGACTTAGCTTTAGGGGTTAATACATTTATTAGAATAGCGGTGAGCTCCAGTCGGCAGATTAGGGGTTAATGTTTGAAGTTAGGTGTCGGCGATGTTAGGGAGGGCAGATTAGGGGTTAATACTATTTATTATGGGGTTAGTGAGGCGGATTAGGGGTTAATAACTTTATTATAATAGCAGTGCGGTTCGCTCGGCAGATTAGGGGTTAATAAGTGTAGGCAGGTGGAGGCGACGTTGTGGGGGGCAGATTAGGGGTTAATAAATATAATATAGGGGTCGGCGGTGTTAGGGGCAGCAGATTAGGGGTACATAGGGATAATGTAAGTAGCGGCGGTTTACGGAGCGGCAGATTAGGGGTTAATAATAATATGCAGGGGTCAGCGATAGCGGGGGTGGCAGAATAGGGGTTAATAAGTGTAAGGTTAGGGGTGTTTAGACTCGGGGTACATGTTAGGGTGTTAGGTGCAGACGTAGGAAGTGTTTCCCCATAGCAAACAATGGGGCTGCGTTAGGAGCTGAACGCTGCTTTTTTGCAGGTGTTAGGTTTTTTTTCAGCTCAAACAGCCCCATTGTTTCCTATGGGGGAATCGTGCACGAGCACGTTTTTGAAGCTGGCCGCGTCCGTAAGCAACTCTGGTATCGAGAGTTGAAGTTGCGTTAAATATGCTCTACGCTCCTTTTTTGGAGCCTAACGCAGCCATTCTGTGGACTCTCAATACCAGAGTTATTTTAAAGGTGCGGCCAGAAAAAAGCCTTGATCCCCCTTGATCAGAGTCTTGATCAGAGTCTTGATAAAGGTCTAGCACAGACCGAAACGCGTCGACTGGTGAGTTCTTTTCCAATTGTTATATGATTAAGAAAACTATCTGCACTATTGTGTTTTTACTTTTTTTAGGTATCGTCGAAACTAGAGAAGACTAGGACTTCCGGTTTCTAACCTCATTCCTGCTTCGGCTGCAGGATCATTGCAGGAACGCTAACATTAGCAGAGGGTTTTAGGAATTACTAATCTGTCCGTTGGATTGACTGTTCACTTACATGTTTTTTCTTTTTTTCACAGTGGCCACTGTTTTTTGAATCTATTGGTTTGCTTTAAATTTATGAACCACGACTTTCTGAATTGATTTTGAATTTTGAACGCTACCAAGGTCTATTACAGTGTTCACAGTGCTTATTTGTTTTTTTTGCTCTGATATTTCACGTTATCACGTTAAAGTTTTTTTAGCGTTGCTCACAGTGTTTATTTGAATGTTTTAGAATTTGCTTTGATATTTCACGCTATTTTTAACAATTCAGTGTGTTATTATTATTTGCATTTATAGTTTTTATTTGTCACGCACTAGTTTTCACACTCACGAACATCATCCAGCAATACTACTTTGGACAAAATTTACCCACAATTTGAACAGCACTAAGTTTAGGTTTAACCTACACATAAGTTGGATAAACTGTGAGGACATATCTCACACAACACACATTGTAAATCCTAAACGCTGCTGTAACTAGCAGATTCAATTCACTAGCACCCAAATCACCTTTAAGGACTTCCACAGATAGGTTGTTTAACTCACTCAACCTTCAAGCATTTGCACACACAGGTTGTCACACCATCTCAAACGACACATATTGTATGTCACACAAGCTGCGGTAATTAGCAGATTCATTTATCTTACATAAATCATCTGATCTTACGCAATTCTGTAGCAATTGCACATATAGGTTGCTATACACTATAGACGTATCTTAGGACACCTACATGTCCCACCTCTACTAGTCCACAATCCAAGTGTTTATTTTTTCCAACATTATTTGGAATATTGTGTACTGGGAAACCGGGCATTTTTAGTGCTTTACTAGCCACTGATCAAGGCTAGTACTTTTAATTGGTCTTTTTGTGCTGTTTTATTTCTTTTTAAGTGTCTGTTAGTTGTATTTTACCTGTGAATTTGTATGAATAAATGCACTTTTTATGTAAATTGTGATTTTAACTATTACTGGCTCAGACCCAGCCTTTTGTTGGCGCTTTGGCAACCCCCACCCTTATCTAAATTGTATCTTGACTACTAGGAGTCAATTTTCCAAAGCTAGGGTCTTATTTAGGCAGGCGCTCAGTGTACTCCATTGCAAACTGCTTACACTTATTAACCCCTATTCTGCCGCCCCCGCTATCGCTGACCCCTGCATATTATTATTAACCCCTAATCTGCCGCTCCGTAAACCGCCGCTACTTACATTATCCCTATGTACCCCTAATCTGCTGTCCCTAACACCGCCGACCCCTATATTATATTTATTAACCCCTAATCTGCCCTCCCTAACATCGCCGACACCTATCTTCAAACATTAACCCCTAATCTGCCGACTGGAGCTCACCGCTATTCTAATAAATGTATTAACCCCTAAAGCTAAGTCTAACCCTAACACCCCCCCTAACTTAAATATAATTTAAATCTAACGAAATTAATTAACTCTTATTAAATAAATTATTCCTATTTAAAGCTAAATACTTACCTGTAAAATAAATCCTAATATAGCTACAATATAAATTATAATTATATTATAGCTATTTTAGGATTAATATTTATTTTACAGGTAACTTTGTATTTATTTTAACCAGGTACAATAGCTATTAAATAGTTAAGAACTATTTAATAGCTAAAATAGTTAAAATAATTACAAAATTACCTGTAAAATAAATCCTAACCTAAATTACAATTAAACCTAACACTACACTATCAATAAATAAATTAAATAAAATACCTACAATTACCTACAATTAAACCTAACACTACACTATCAATAAATTAATTAAATACAATACCTACAAATAACTACAATGAAATAAACTAACTAAAGTACAAAAAATAAAAAAGAACTAAGTTACAAAAAATAAAAAAATATTTACAAACATAAGAAAAATATTACAACAATTTTAAACTAATTACACCTACTCTAAGAGCCCTAATAAAATAACAAAGACCCCCAAAATAAAAAAAATGCCCTACCCTATTCTAAATTACAAAAGTTAAAAGCTCTTTTACCTTACCAGCCCTGAACAGGGCCCTTTGTGGGGCATGCCCCAAGAAATTCAGCTCTTTTTCCTGTAAAAAAAACACATACAATACCCCCCCCAACATTACAACCCACCACCCACATACCCCTAATCTAACCCAAACCCCCCTTAAATAAACCTAACACTAAGCCCCTGAAGATCTTCCTACCTTGTCTTCACCATGCCAGGTATCACCGATCCGTCCTGGCTCCGATATCTTCATCCAACCCAAGTGGGGGCTAGACATCCATCATCCGACGGCTGAAGAAGTCCAGAAGAGGCTCCAAAGTCTTCATCCTATCCGGGAAGAAGAGTAGATCCGGACTGGCAACCATCTTCTTCCAAGCGGCATCTTCTATCTTCATCAGATGAAGACCTCCACCGCGGACCCATCTTCTTCCGACGACGACTTCCCAGCGAATGACGGTTCTAATTGAGCTCGCATTCTATTGGGTGTTCCGAGCAGCCAATAGAATGCGAGCTCAATCTGATTGGCTGATCGGATCAGCCAATCGGATTGAACTTGATTCTGATTGGCTGATTCCATCAGCCAATCAGAATATTCCTACCTTAATTCCGATTGGCTGATAGAATCCTATCAGCCAATCGGAATTCGAGGGACGCCATCTTGGATGACGTCCCTTAAAGGAACCGCCATTCGTCGGGAAGTCGTCGTCGGAAGAAGATGAGTCCGCGGTGGAGGTCTTCAAGATGGAGCCGGTCCTCATCGGATGAAGATAGAAGTTGCCGCTTGGAAGAAGATGGTTGCCGGTCCGGATATATTCTTCTTCCCGGATAGGATGAAGACTTTGGAGCCTCTTCTGGACTTCTTCAGCCGTCAGATGATGGATGTCTAGCCCCCGCTTGGGCTTAGATGAAGATTTCGGAGCCTGGAACGATCGGTGATACCTGGCATGGTGAAGACAAGGTAGGAAGTGGCTTAGTGTTAGGTTTATTTAAGGGGGGTTTGGGTTAGATTAGGGGTATGTGGGTGGTGGGTTGTAATGTTGTAATGTTGGGGGGGGGGGTATTGTATGTGTTTTTTTACAGGCAAAATAGCTGAATTCTTTGGGGCATGCCCCGCAAAGGGCCCTGTTCAGGGCTGGTAAGGTAAAAGAGCTTTTAACTTTTGTAATTTAGAATAGGGTAGGGCATTTTTTTATTTTGGGGGTCTTTGTTATTTTATTAGGGGGCTTAGAGTAGGTGTAATTAGTTTAAAATTGTAATATTTTTCTGATGTTTGTAAATATTTTTTTATTTTTTGTAACTTAGTTCTTTTTTATTTTTTGTACTTTAGTTAGTTTATTTCATTGTATTTATTTGTAGATATTGTATTTAATTAATTTATTGATAGTGTAGTGTTAGGTTTAATTGTAGGTACTTGTAGGTATTTTATTTAATTAATTTATTGATAGTGTAGTGTTAGGTTTAATTGTAACTTAGGTTAGGATTTATTTTACAGGTAATTTTGTAATTATTTTAACTAGGTAGCTATTAAATAGTTCTTAACTATTTAATAGCTATTGTACCTGGTTAAAATAAATACAAAGTTACCTGTAAAATAAATATAAATCCTAAAATAGCTATAATATAATTATAATTTATATTGTAGCTATATTAGGGTTTATTTTACAGGTAAGTATTTAGTTTTAAATAGGAATAATTTATTTAATAAGAGTTAATTTATTTCGTTAGATTTAAATTATATTTAATTTAGGGGGGTGTTAGGGTTAGACTTAGCTTTAGGGGTTAATACATATTCGGTCGGCATATTAGGGGTTAATAATTGAAGTTAGGTGTCGGCGATGTTAGGGAGGGCAGATTAGGGGTTAATACTATTTATTATAGGGTTATTGAGGTGGGAGTGAGGCGGATTAGGGGTTAATAACTTTATTATAGTAGCAGTGAGATTCGCTCGGCAGATTAGGGGTTAATAAGTGTAGGCAGGTGGAGGCGACGTTGAGGGGGGCAGATTAGGGGTTAATAAATATAATATAGGGGTCGGCGGTGTTAGGGGCAGCAGATTAGGGGTACATAAGTATAACGTAGGTGGCGGTCGGCAGATTAGGGGTTAAAAAAATTGAATCGAGTGGCGGCGATGTGCGGGGACCTCGGTTTAGGGGTACATAGGTAGTTTATGGGTGTTAGTGTACTTTAGAGCACAGTAGTTAAGAGCTTTATAAACCGGCGTTAGCCCAGAAAGCTCTTAACTACTGACTTTTTTCTGCGGCTGGAGTTTTGTCGTTAGAATTCTAACACTCACTTCAGACACGACTCTAAATACCGGAGTTAGAAAGATCCCATTGAAAAGATTGGATACGCAATTGACGTAAGGGGATCTGCGGTATGGAAAAGTCGCGGCTGAAAAGTGAGCGTTAGACCCTTTTCTGACTGATTCCAAATACCGGTGGTAGCCTAAAACCAGCGTTAGGAGCCTCTAACGTTGGTTTTCACGGCTACCGCCAAACTCTAAATCTAGACCTCAGTTTTTTGGAAAAAAACATACAACAGTACTGTTAACTCACTAACAACAACACTGGAAAGTTTAGAATTTAGGCATAAAAATACCCCAACAGATCTCACAACATTTAAACAATTATCAGAGACTAGACCGGAACTCAATAAGATTCTAACCAAAGAAGCACAAAGAAAAGCATTAAGTCTAAGGAAGACTTATTACTACTACTACTGAAAGTGCAAACAACCAAATCACAAATACACAAATTAATAACAGTAGACAATCAGACCATATATGACAGTAATAATATAGCAAATCACTTCATCTCTTAATTTGCTAAGCTTTATAACTTAGACTCTAATGACTCACTTGAACTGTTAGAACAAATGTGGGCTTATATAAACAATGCCGATCTACCCCGGTTACAGCCTTCCAAAAGAGATGACTTAGAATAACTCTTACAGAAATACTTACTACAATCAGAGATCTACCCTCGGGAAAGAGTCCTGGCCCAGATGGCTTCTCAAATGCATATTACAAGTCATTTAGAAAGATACTGGCTCCACATCTACTAAAACTGTTTCACACACTAGATGAAAACTATGCGCTTTCCCAAGAGATGTTAACAGCGCATATATCTGTAATCCCCAAACCAAATAAGCCTCCCACAGACCCCGGCAGCTACAGATCCATATCCCTCCTTAACACAGAAATTAAGATCCTGGGCAACATTTTAACAAATCAAATTAATAGCATATTACAAAATCTTATACACAAAGATCAAGTTGGCTTTGTCCCAGAGAGAGAGGCTAGGGACAACACTATCAGGGCGTTGACTCTGATTTTATATGCAAAACATATTCTGGCAATCCTTATGGCCACAGACGCAGAGAAGGTGTTTGATGGAATAAATTGGAAATTTTTAAGAGAAACCCTATCATCACTAGGATTCAGCCCTAAAATGATCTCCCACATATTTAGTTTATATACACATCCTACTGCCAAAGTTAAAGCAAATGGTATGCTCTCTGAGCCTTTCAGCATTCAGAATGGTACAAATCAGGGATGCCCCATGTCCCCAATACTGTTTATCCTTTCAATGGAGGTCTTCGCTGCACACATCAGGCAAAAACAAGAGATACAGGGCATTAATATAGGTCCACACAACTTCAAAATAGCAATGTACACAGATGTTGTACTATTTACAATTTCGGACCCACTCCACACTATCTCAGTAGTCCTTAAAGAAATTGACACTTTCGGACGTTTCTCAAACTTTTCGGTCAACGCGCAGAAATCGGAAACCCTGAACATATCCCTGCCACAAAACACATTCCAATCAATTGAATCCATATGCCCTCTAAATTTGCAAAAAAAAGTCCCTCAAATATTTAGGCATCCAACTTTCCTCCACTAATTCACAAATATTTGATGACAACTACCTCACACTTTCTCGTAACATACAGCAAGACTTAAGCACTTGGGCAGCAAAACCAATCACTTGGTGAGGACGTACACAATGCATTAAGATGACAACCTTGCCCAAGATCTTATATTTGTTTCAAACACTCCCCATTCCCATTCCTTAATGGTATATCTTGAATAAAAAAAACATATTAACTTCTTTATCTGGGGAAAAAGCAGACCTAGGATTCATAGGGACAATATGTACCGAGTGTTTGTAAATGGAGGACTAGGCCTACCATGTGTAGCAGATTATCACAACGCAATAATTTGGCAATGAATCCTGGACTGGCACAGATCTCCAGACACTAAGGATTGGGTATCTGTGGATTCCCATATACTTCAAGTTCCAGACGTGGGAGCATTGTGTTGGGTAGCTAGAGAACTCAGGCCACCACAGTGTTCCGAACTGGCAATACACAGACATATTTTTGACTCCTGGGACAATATTATAATGTGAAAGAAACATATCTCCGGAGCTCACTCCCCTCTTTTCCCAATCCCTATAAATGCAGAGGTGATAGGGGGCCTGGACAGAGACCATCAAAGAGTGGTAAAGTGGGGATATTCTACCCCCCTTAAGAACTTTATCCAAAATGGTAAATTACAGACTAGAGAGAATCTTACAACAATTGCAGAAGGCAGATAGTCCAGCTGGTTGAAGTACTCCCAGCTAGCCCATTTTATACACACATCCCCATAAAGAAAAAACTTTTTACGAGAACTAATGCCCTTGGAAAACAGGATTGCATAAAAAACTCACTATCAATTTCCAGAAAACTCTTACAAACAGAACACGCCTTACACCTCCCCACATATTCACTGAAATGGCATGAAGACCTAGAAATTAACATGACCAAGCATGAATGGGCAAGGATATTTAAACTCACTAAAAAAGCATCAATGTCCCCTCAATCATTAGAGTTAAACTTTAAGGTCCTAATGCGTTTTTACCCCTTCACGGTTACAGTCTATATACCCAGATGCTAGAGATAGGTGCTGGAGGATGTAACAAGAAAGGTAGTTATCTCCACATGTAGTGGAACTGTGACAAAATCAGACCCCTATGGCTCTAGATATAGAAAAACTTCAAACCCATGCTAACAAACAAATTTTCCCTGACACCCAAAATTGCACTACTGAACGACCTCCCAAAATTCCCATGCAAACTTAGGCTTACCTTGTTACAAATAGGACTGACAGGAGCTAAAGGTTTAGATGCCCTACACTGGAAAACCCAATATTCCCTGGCATTTAATAATTGGATAGATAAAGTATCAGACCTGCTTAGTACTTTGGAAGAGAGCGGCTACCTGAAGAGGAAAAAAGTAAATTTCCTCACAGACACTAAATTTCTTTGGGAGGACTCCTTACAGACACTAATTTAACGTCTACACCCAGAGACTCGACAACGACAGATAGCTAGAAAATACGTACAGAATGTACACATTCTCTCTACCAGATATTGGAGTCAGGGTATCCTTCCCATTTCAACTCCCTACTACCTATCCCCCACGGTTAACACTCGCTATATCTATACTTCCAAAACTCTATTTCTCTAGCTTTCCTGCTCAAATCTTTGCTTATAGACTTGGAAGGACAAGTTTAAATAGTAAAGAAACTTATGATACGTGGATTTGAAACTCTCTGAGTGATGCTTTGGTGAGCGAACATTACCCAATTTTTAGGGTACTTTAAGTTATTGGTTTTATTGTTATAGTAATCATCCAGTATACAAGCTATGCAGGTATCAAACCTATTATTGGAAAGAAGCTGTAACTTGACTCAATGCTTAAACTTACCTGTAACTGTTTTTCATTTATCAATAAAAGATAATTAAAAAAAAAAAGCTCTACATTTTACAGTTACAGTAATTTGGATTGTACTGGAGAGCAAAACTGAACCCATCACTAGTAATACTAGCACAATGAGTATGCTAATAGCGATCCCCGTGCTATCCATTAAATAGTGCACTTACAAAAGATATGGCCTTGTTAAAATGCTCTGGTTAAAATTTTTAACCATCCGCTTGTAATAAGAGATTATAATTAATTTTTTGTATGAGACCAAACAGAAGATAAAGCACCCTGGGCTTGCAATCTAGGCCTATTTTTGTCAAACTTTAACTCTTTATACACATATTGTATACATAAATGCATTGATGAAAATGGGACAAAGCAGTTGATCTTATATATGGTCAAACTCATCAGTTTGGTTTACTGAGGAATGATAAACACATGTAAAGGGAAAAATCTTATTTCAGATTAATTGTTGGCTTTTTTGGTACAGTTTAATAATTAGGGATGCTGCAATGCTTCTCATTGACTTTTCAAGCTTTCCAAGTAACTGAAAACATTAACTGAGTATCAGTAATTAATTGTGTAGCAAGGTAATTAGAACACAAGTTTCAAGTTTCAGCACATGCTGTGTGGATTTATCTACAATATATTGTTATATTTAATGATACTAAGCTAGTTGGACCAATCATATGTCTCCATTACTGAGAACTAGTCCTCTCTGTTCTCTCCAGCAAGGCAGTAATGGATGGATTAAACAGTCTTCATCAATATCTATGCTCATTACATTGAGACTGATTGCTTGGTACTGACTGAGTGCCACTGTAGGTTATCCAACTCAATATTCATTACATGTATATAAATTATCTATCTTCATTGTTTCAGTTAAGCAGAGCATCATGAATAATGAAAACAATATTTAAGAAAAAAAATCTAAGCAAATCAATTTATAACATTGTATTACTAGGTTAGAAGATGTTTTAGGAACTATCAATTTTCTTGTAAATTTATATTCTTGTAGCCTACAAAAAGACAATAGCAACACTAATCTCATCTAAAATATCCAGTAGGCAAGTTTCACAGAATATCCATAGACCATTGCGTTTCTGCCTCTACAGAGTGAATGTGTAAACCTTTCTCTAATGATCAAGTTACTATTAAGAGCAATAATATTTACTAGTGGCATCCTTTTTCCTATCCACCGATATTTGTGTTCAATAATAATCCACATAAAATATACAGCTCCATTTAGAAAGCTGTGAATGGAGCACCTTCGGCTGCAGTCTTGCATGAGCGATCCTGCAGCTGGTAGTTAAGAAGCAGTGGTCATCAGAGAGCTGATTCTTAACCAATAAACCAACTCTTAGTGGTGGTTTTTAATCCCACCAGACTTGTCCAACTGGGGTGATTGACAGCCCCTTCTTGCTAACCATGATCCTAGGAGGACAGGTTTGGAGATGCTTTTCCTTGTCCGGCCTGCATTTATTAAATGGACCTCACAGTGTCAGGTACCGTACATACTGTATATGCTGATAATTTGACATTCATTTTGTTAACTTCTTATTTACTAAAGGAGAACATCTTCAGGGCAGCAGAGAAGCAACTGGCAAGCAGCTTAAATTTAAATAAAGTTAACACATTAGCAAGTACTACTGCTACAAACCAACAGCAGTACTAAAAAAGATTTTTTAATTGCACAAGGACTGTTTGAGAGCAAAAGTGAAGTGATTGAGAAATCAATCAACTGCCAAGGACATTGCTGGAATGCTACTGAATTATGTTAAACACTAAAGTCATAACGTAACTTTCATGACTCAGATAGAGCATGTAGGTTAAAAACAAAAATAAAAAAATCTTTCCAATTTACTTCTATTATCAAATTGTGCACAGTCTTTTTAAATGCAGGTGTTCTAAGGCACCAGCTCCTACTGATCATGTGCAAGAGTTCACTCTATGGGGTAGATTTATTAAGAGGCAAGCGGACATGATTCTCTGTAGCGAATCATGTCGGCTCGACCTCGCTAAATGCTGATAGCATAAGCTATCTGCATTTATCATTGCACAAGCATTTCTGGTAAAATGCTTGTGCAATGGCACCCCCTGTTCACTGATGGCCAATCAGCCACTAGCAGATGCCATCAATCATCCAGATCGGATCGGGATGATTTCAGTCCGCCACCAAGATGTTAAGGAGCAGCAGTCTTAAGGAACTGAGACGATGGGGCTTTGAAGCAGCATCTGCTGCTTAATAAAAGGGATCTCTATATACATATATGGATTTTATTTTAGGAAATTCTACTGTATTTAATGATCCTTTTAACTGTTAATCTGAAGCATTTCTTACCTATACATTACTTTTTAATTGTACAAACAAATTAACTACATTTTTGAGTTGTGCACATTTATTCTTTTGCTCCTTTCTTAAAGTGCCACTTGTTTTAAATGTTCAAAGAAATGCAAATAATACAGCAAAATGAATAATTTTTTTATACGTCCGAATCTGAATGCACGTCTACTGCACCACGTAGGCAAGTGTTCATATCTGAAGAAAAATAGAAGATTGAGTGCCCAGAGGAATGTACTTTTAGCTCTGAACGTGTGGTTACCTAGTTAACCAAGGTGAAATGAAATCAATATGAGTATTGAACAGAGCGCCTAAAATTAAGGTTTAAAGACTAAAGTACTAAATCGTGTGTATTAGATCTCCTGCCGTATATATATATAAAATGTGTGAGTTGAATTAAAATAACATTTAATACATCAAACAAAATCAGACAAATATAAAACATGGATCCATGTATACAGTTAAAATTAGAACTAGAACAATAAAATCTTGGAATGCAATGTGTTACAAATAAAGAGGCAGATGGCAATAAATTAAGTCTGATATAGATTTTTCAGTCTTCTGTGTTATCTTAGATGGGACAAAAAGTCCACAAATATGAGGAGACTGTGAGTTCCTTCCTTAATTCAGGGGACGGATTTCAAATAAACCCCTTTGGTGTCTGGGTGAAAACAATGTGTCAAAAATATGTGGAAAATAAAAATAAAAATGCGTACAAATCTTAGTGAAAAAATCAAGAGAAAAAACAAAAATATAGAAAATATAAAAATTAAATATAAAATATAAAAAATTAAAATGTAAATAGTGTATACACAAGATAGGCAGTGAATCCAGAAAAAAGAAGATCAAAATATAAAGTTAATAATAGTCAAATGTGACAAACTTGTATTCCTGATGGTGAGAATCTATGTGATGTCCCCTATGGTCCAAATGTCTTTGGGTTTGTGCCCCAAAGGTCCTGCGGGATCCTGTGAAAGATAAATAAAATAGTGCAGAATGTTTCCAAAAGGGTGCTGTCAATAGAATTTAGGCTTACCAGTTTAAAGTCAATGCGCTTTTGTCCTTAAAAGCAGGCCTTTTTCAAGACTAAAATGTATTGCTGGTAGCCTTATATAGTGTTCCCTTATTGTCTCAAATCAGTCAATATGATTTAAGCAGCTCTCATTCTATTGGCTGATTCATCATCCAATAGAATTACAGCTGATTAATAGGAATGCAAGGGACGCCATCTTGGATGGCGTCCCTAGCATTGAAGTTTCAGTGTACGGTGGCGACCGTATGAAAAGGATGCTCCACGCAGGATGTGTTCAGGATGGACCCGCTCCGCGCCTCTGGGATCAAAATAGAAGATGCCGTCTGGATGAAGATTGAAGAGGCCACTTGGATGAAAACTTCTTGCTGCTTGGATCAGGACATCAACACCGGGATGAATATTGAAGAGGCTGCCTGGATGAAGACTTCTCGCCGCCTGGATCAGGACTTCAACTCCGGGATGAAGATCATTTTACATTTTCAAAGAAATGCAAATAATACAGCAAAATGAATAATTTTTGTATATTTTGAATGCACGTCTACTGCACCACGTAGGCAAGTGTTCATATCTGAAGAATAATAGAAGACCGAGCGCCCAGAGGAATGTACTTTTAGCTCTGAACGTGTGGTTACCTAGTTAACCAAGGTGAAAAGAAATCAGTAAGAGTATTGAACAGAGCACCTAAAATTAAGGTTAAAAGGCTAGGGTACTAAGCTAACTAAAAATGAGTGAGTTAAATTAAAATAACATTTAATACATCAAAATACATCAAACAAAATCAGACAAATATAAAACATGGATCCATCATGTATACAGTTAAAATTAGAACTAGAACAATAAAATCTTGGAATGCAATGTGTTAAAAATAAAGAGGCAGATGACATTAAATTAAGTCTGATATAGATTATTCAGTCTTCTGTGTTGTTATCTTAGATTGGACAAAAAGTCCACAAATATGAGGAGACTGTAAGTTCCTTCCTTAATTCAGGCGAGTGATTCCAAATAAACCCCTTTGGTGTCTGGGTGAAAACAATGTGTCAAAAATATGTGGACAATAAAAATAAAAATGCATACAAATCTTAGTGAAAAAATCAAGAGAAAAAACAAAAATATAGAAAATATAAAAATTAAATATAAAATATAAAAATTAAAAATTAAAAATGTAAATAGTGTATACACAAAAAAGACAATGAATCCAGAAAAAAAGTAGATCAAAATATAAAGTTAATAATAGTCAAACTTGTATTCCTGATGGTGAGAATCTATGCGATGTCCCCTATGGTCCAAATGTCTTTGGGGTTGTGCCCCAAAGGTCCTGGGGGATCCTGTGAAAGATAAATAAAATAGTGCAGATTGTTTCCAAAAGGGTGCTGTCAATAGAATTTAGGCTTACCAGTTTAAAGTCAACGCATTTTGGCCTTAGAAGCAGGCCTTTTTCAAGACTAAAAATCATGTATTGCTGGTAGCCTTATATACTGTTCCCTTATTGTCTCAAATCAGTCAATATGATTTAAGCAGCTCTAATTCTAATGGCTGATTCATCATCCAATAGAATTACAGTTGCTTAAATCCTATTGACTGATTTGAACAGCCAATAGGATTTTAGCAGCTCTAATTCCTATTGGCTGATCCAAATTTTTCAGCCAATAGGAATGCAAGGGACGCCATCTTGGATGGCGTCCCTAGCATTGAGGTTTCAGTGTACGGCAGATGTGTTCAGGATGGACCCGCTCCGTGCCTCCAGGATCAAGATAGAAGATGCTGCCTGGATGAAGATTGAAGAGGCCGCCTGGATGAAGACTTCTCACTGCTTGAGGCCATCTGGATGAAGACTTCTCACCGCCTGGATCAGGACTTCAACTCCGGGATGAAGATCGTTCAAGCGGGACTTCAAAAACTGTAAGTGGATCATCAGGGGGTTAGTGTTAGGCTTTTTAAGGTTTTTTGGGTAGGTTTTTTGTTTAGTTTAGGGTCTGGGCAGTAAAAGAGCTAAATGCCATTGTAAGAATCAAGTAACACTAAAGATCTCAACTGCAGGCTTGATGCTAAGTATTGTGCATGTATCACTCAGCAATTGAACTAACAAATAATGTAGCTCAGGAATGCTTCTGTGAAGTATTGTTATGTAGTTTCAATTTGGTGTTGCAAAACAAGAATCAACTTGTTGCAACTTTTACATGAGGAGCAATGAATATACCTCTGTCGTAAACTCAGGAGATAACCCCAAAGGAAAGTTCTGGTATAAGTATGTAACCTAGATTACAAATAATCTCTAAGAAGACTGGCTTTGCTGTTCCCACATAGGGAGAGTGGTTAGTATCCAGCCGTTTCCTTAGACAAGACTACAGCGTGATGGGACTCTGATGATCCGTGCTGCTAGTAACAGGAGAGCTGCAGCTATGTGCCAGATAGAGATAGGTTGGAGATTGAACATTTAGATTTATCCAGGTTTACCAAAAATGGTATTTGTAATCCAATAACAGTATAAGCGAGTTTCAGAGAGAAACACCAACGAGGCTGAGTTCAGCATGAGAGCACAATAACTAAGCACCTATTTAACAACAACTTAACGCCTAGATTTAGAGTTCTGCGTTAGGGTTAAAAAGCAGCATTAAGGGGTCCTAACGCTGCTTTTTAACGCCTGCTGGTATTACGAGTCAGGCAGGAAAGGGTCTACCGCTCACTTTCTTTCTGCGACTCGAGGCTACCGCAGATCCCCTTACGTCAATTGCGTATCCTATCTTTTCTATGGGATTTGCCTAACGCTGGTATTACGAGTCTTGGAACAAGTGAGTGGTAGAGCCTCTACCGACAAGACTCCAACCACAAAAAAAAGTCAGTGTTCACCCAGCCGGGCACCAATGGGCCAGAAGTGGACATCCGGAGCGGCAGAAGTCTTCATCCGATCGGGGCAGAAGAGGTCCTCCAAGCGGCAGATATCTTCATCCAAGCGGCATCTTCAATCTTCAATCAACCGGAGCGGAGCGGATCCATCTTGAATCCATCTGACGCGGAGCCATCCTCTTCTTACAATGTCCTAAGGCCGAATGGAGGTTCCTTTAAATGACATCATCCAAGATGGTGTCCCTCAAATGATCGGAACAGCCAATAGAATGCGAGGTCAAACCGATTGGCTGACTGGATCAGCCAATCGGATTGAACTTCAATCTGATTGGCTGATTGCATCAGCCAATCAGATTTTTCCTACCTTAATTCCGATTGGCTGATAGAATCCTATCAGCCAATTGGAATTCAAGGGACGCCATCTTGGATGACGTCATTTAAAGGAACCTTCATTTGGCCATAGGACATCGTAAGAAGAGGATGGTTCCGCGTTGGATGGATTCAAGATGGCTCCACTCCGCTCTGGTTGATTGAAGATGCCGCTTGGATGAAGACATCTGCCGCTTGGAGGACCTCTTCTGCCCCGATCGGATGAAGATTTCTGCCGCTCCGGATGTCCACTTCTGGCAGATCGATGCCCGGCTGGGTGAACACGGCTCCAGGTAGGGTGATCTTCAGGGGGGTAGTGTTAGTTTTTTTTAAGGGGGGATTGGGTGGGTTATAGAGTAGGGGTATGTGGGTGGTGGGTTGTAATGTTGGGGGGTATTGTATTTTTATTTACAGGTAAAAGAGCTGATTACTTTGGGGCAATGCCCCGCAAAAAGCCCTTTTAAGGGCTGGTAAAAGAGCTGATTACTTTGTAATTTAGGATAGGGTAGGGCATTTTATTATTTTGGGGGGCTTTTTTATTTTAGAGGAATGAGCAGGAAAAAGTTTACAGTACCTCAGCACTCAAGGGGATACTATCAGAGAAGTCATGGTGTCAAGGAGGGGTAAATGCCAGACAGTGGATATATCATAAAACTTAACTTTTACTAATGTGCTGGTAAAAAAATTTTTGAAGGTGTAATACATATAGTGTGTGTAATCACAAAGACATTTAAAACTTAGATTAAAAAAGATATACACAGTATGTGTGTGAGACCCCAAGGAGTCAAATATAGTCCAGAATAAGTAGATTACCACCAAGCCCAGCTCAGGCTCCAAGGGTTAACAGATTGCAGTAAGACTATCTGAAAAAGGGGATTGACCCCTACAACAATTATACTGAGCTATGCAATACTGTAACCGGAGGTATGGGCTGAGCTGCGTGACAAAAACAAATGAAATAAGGAGAGAACAAGGTCTCATAGATAATAGACAGTTAAGTACCCCAAATATTATATTGAGAGTCTCACACACAAAAAAAGGGCTCTCAATATAATATTTGGGGTACTTAACTGTCTATTATCTATGAGACCTTGTTCTCTCCTTATTTCATTTATATACTCGACAGTCAGCACCCCCCTACAGACTACTAGTTATGTAACTTGGCATTCGCAGTGCATTTGCACTATCTGTTATAATCTTAATTGGATAACTATTCGTAAGGGGCCTTTAGTTGCTTGATCACACTATCTACTATTATTACATATGCTTTTTTATTTTATTAGGGGACTTAGATTAGGTGTAATTAGTTTAAGCTTATTGTATTTTTTTTATTTTCTGTAATTTAGTGTTTGTTTGTTTTTGTATTATAGTTTAGTTTATTTAATTGTATTTTAGTTTACATAATTGTAGGTAATTTATTTAATTAGTTTAATGATAGTGTAGTGTTAGGTGTATTTGTAACTTAGGTTAGTATTATTTACAGGTCATTTTGTAATTATTATTATTTTTATTTTTTTTAAACAAGCTTTATTAAGAATATTAATTAGTGATACAGGGGTAAAGACATTCATTACACAATGCAATTCTTTTGAACCAAAAGAAGAATAAAATATATAAAGGCAGAGAATCACTGACAATCTATTGCTATCATAGATCGAATCATAAACATTAATTACAAGCGAAATGAGATTCCACCCAGCAGGTAGGGTGGATATTCCTGTTCCAAATAAACAACGATCAAGAGTGTCTGTATCAGTCTTTAGTTCCCAACAGTTCGTGAAAGCTTGATAATTTAGTAATTTTAACTGATTTATATCATACAGAGAGTATGAAGTATACAAAACATTAATACATTTGTAATATAAGTATTATACTCAGGAGGAGTCAAGAAAAAGAAAGGATAGAAAGAAAAGAGAGATAAGAAAAGAGGTGTATACAGCTAGTGAGGGAGAGGAGGGAAAGAAAAAAAATTTATTTTGGTGGGGAATGGTGAGGGGTAAAGGGTAAGGAAGGTGGTTTAATATTCTGAATTGTGGCAAGTAGATATTCATAGGGTAAACGCTACCCTATTTAACTATGGGCATTAGAGTGTGGTGCCATTCCAAATTGCCAGCATCATCTCATAGGTTTCCAATTGTTTAATTTTCAGGTAATGCAGCTTTTCCAAGATCAGCAAATCCTCCACTGAGGAGCGCCACTCGGCAAGGGCAGGGACCCGCAAGGACTTCCATCTACGAGGGATAAGCCTTTTGGCGCCCGTAAGCATGATCAGCATTAAGGCCTTAGTCGGGCCATCCCTAGTCCTGGGGAGGCTGAGAAGTAGCAATGTCTCGGGTGTGCACGGGACAGGGGTTTGCAGCTTGTGTGACATGGTCTCGAGCACAGCCGACCAAAAGCTCTGTAGCCTGGGGCACGCCCACCAAATATGGAGGAGCGAGCCGTGTTCTCCGCAACCCCTCCAGCACAGGGGGCTCGCGGACGGAAATAGCTTGTGTAACCTCGCCGGAGTGTAGTACCATCTAGTCAACAATTTAAGATGGATTTCCTGAACAACCGCCGAGACAGAGAATCTTTTTCTTAATATGAATGCTCTATTCCATTCCTCTTCATCTATTGTATTATTGAAATCACCTTGCCAAGCCACTGTGTAGGCAGGTAGTTGGGTATCCGGGGGCAGAAGCAAAAGTGTATAGACTTTAGATATCAGCCGTCTAGGTGGGGTAATGTTCACACATAGAGCCTCAAACGGAGTGAGTTGTCTATTAAAAATACCCCTGTGCCTGTGGCTCAGTAGGAAGTGTGCTAGCTGATGATATCTGAGCCAGGATTGGAAGAGTTCTCTGTGTCGTTCCGATAAGTCGTGTTGTGACCGAAGCTTCCCAGCTTCAAGCACGAAATGTAGGATTCCGTCGCGTAGGCTGTAATCAGAGCCCAGTCGAGTGCTCAGGGCATGGTATGGGAGTTCGGGATTTTCTATGATCGGAATCATTGGGGAGTATATAGACGATAAATGAGTACTAGTGGCTAGTAGTCTGTCCCACTCCTGAAAAGTAGCGAGAGTTAGATGATATTTAAGTATAAGCCGAGGGCGGTTCAGCGCAGGCAGCCATGCCACAGCGCCGATGTTATGCCATTTAAAGATCTGACTATCAAGTCTGACCCATTGTTTTTGTGGTGTGTTTCGTGCCCATTCAATCAGTCTTTGCAGCAGTATTGCTCGCCTATATTTGGCCAAGTCAGGGAACCCCAGACCGCCCCTGTCCCGAGGGAGGTATAAAGTCTTCCTAGAAACTCTAGGTCTCACGCCCTGCCATATAAACTGTTCTAGGGAACGTTGTAACTGAGCTAGGAAATCAGTGGGCAATGAGATAGGAACTGTTTGCAATATATATAATATGCGTGGTAAAACATTCATTTTAATTAAGCCAATCTTTCCCAGCCATGACAGCATTTTATTTTTCCAGGATGATAGGTCATTGGTTATTTCTCTTTTCAGTGTTATATAGTTGTTTTTGAAAAGATCGGCAGAGTTGGCAGATAGGTATATCCCAAGATATTTTAGTTTGGAAGAAGCCATGGTAACGTCATGGTTCGATGCTAGAGTCCGAATAAGCTCCATAGGAGCATTAATGTTCAGTATCTCAGACTTAGCTAGGTTTAGGTGGAAGTTGGAAAACTTCCCGTATTGTTCTAATTCGCGCAGGAGCTCTGGGACAGATGTCTGTGAGAGTGTAAAGGATATCGTCCGTGTAACATTTTGTAATTATTTTAACTAGGTAGCTATTAAATAGTTATTAACTATTTAATAGCTATTGTACCTAGTTACAATAAATACAAAGTTGCCTGTAAAATAAATATAAATCCTAAAATAGCTACAATGTAACTATTAGTTATATTGTAGCTATATTAGGGTTTATTTTATAGGTAAGTATTTAGTTTTAATTAGGAATAATTTATTTAATTATAGTAAATTTATTTAGTTTTATTTAAATTATATTTAAGTTAGGAGGGTGTTAGGGTTAGGGTTAGACTTAGGTTTAGGGGTTAATAACTTTATTATAGTAGCAGCGACGTTGGGGGCGGGAGATTAGGGGTTAATAATTTTAGGTAGGTCGCGGCAATATTAGGGAGGGCAGATTAGGGGTTAATAAAATTTATTATAGTGTTTGCGAGGCGGGAGTGCAGCGGTTTAGGGGTTAATACATTTATTATAGTGGCGGCGATGTCCGGTCGGCAGATTAAGGGTTAATAAGTGTAGGTAGGTAGCGGCGATGTTGGGGAGGGGCAGATTAGGGTGTAATAAATATAATGTTGTAGGCGATGTTAGGGGCAGTAGATTAGGGGTTCATAGGTATAATGTAGGTGGCGGCGGTGTCCGGAGCGGCAGATTAGGGGTTAATAATATAATGTAGGTGTCAGCGATAGCAGGGACGGCAGATTTGGGGTTCATAAGTGTAAGGTTAGGGGTGTTTAGACTCGGGGTTCATGTTAGGGTGTTAGGTGTAGATATACATACATATGAGGCAAAAATGAAGATACATGACATCAATTACAATCGTTAGATAATGTAGCAATAACATTAGTGCCTGCTTAACTATATAACACACTTTGTGGATCCTGAAAATTTTCCTTTCTTGTTTATGTTTTAGTTACATAGCGATAAATCCAACAATAACAATAAAACCTTAGTGTCCACATGAAAACCAAACATGCATTTTGTGTCAAAATATTCGTGTCTTGTACCTCTAGGAATCTGAACTAACTTTATAAGGGTATAAGGAGCGCATTTAATTCGTCATCTAGGGGGGACAGCTATTGAAAGGTTATGTAGGTAGCGTTTCCAGGAGCATTGTATGTCAGCAAATTGATCTCTGTTTCCCAATTTAAACGCCCTATATTCTTTCAGTTCAATTAAGTTTGTTACCTTACATCTCCAATCTGACAAGGTGGGAACTAAAGGGGATTTCCAACCCTTAGCGATAAGAGCCTTCAGACTATTTATCATAATAGTTAAGAATTGATGGAAGTGCTTCTGGGGCAGTTTGATGGATTTATTTAGTAGCCATATCAAAGGGTCCATGAGCAAAATTGTCTCTCGAATGATCGGAACAGCCAATAGAATGTGAGGTCAATCCGATTGGCTGATTGGATCAGCAATTGGATTGAACTTCAATCTGATTGGCTGATTGCATCAGCCAATCAGATTTTTCCTACCTTAATTCCGATTGGCTGATAGAATCCTATCAGCCAATCGGAATTCGAGGGACGCCATCTTGGATGACATCATTTAAAGGAACCTTCATTCGGCCTTAGGACATCGTAAGAAGAGGATGTCTCCGCGTCGGATGGATTCAAGATGGCTCTGCTCCACTCCGGTTGATTGAAGATTGAAGATGCCGCTTGGATGAAGACATCTGCCGCTTGGAGGACCTCTTCTGCCCCGATCAGATGAAGACTTCTGCCGCTCCGGATGTCCACTTCTGGCCCATCGGTGCCCGGCTGGGTGAACACGGCTTCAGGTAGGGTGATCTTCAGGGGAGGAAGTGTTAGTTTTTTTTAAGGGGGGATCAGGTGGGTTTTAGAGTAGGGGTATGTGGGTGGTGGGTTGTAATGTTGGGGGGGTATTGTATTTTTATTTACAGGTAAAAGAGCAGATTACTTTGGGGCAATGCCCCGCAAAAAGCCCTTTTAAGGGCTGGTAAAAGAGCTGATTACTTATGTAATTTAGGATAGGGTAGGGCATTTTATTATTTTGGGGGGCTTTTTTATTTTATTAGGGGGCTTAGATTAGGTGTAATTAGTTTAAACTTATTGTAATTTTTTTTTTTCTGTAATTTACTGTTTGTTTTTTTGTATTATAGTTTAGTTTATTTAATTGTATTTTAGTTTACATAATTGTAGGTCATTTATTCAATTAGTTTAATGATAGTGTAGTGTTAGGTGTATTTGTAACTTAGGTTAGGATTTATTTTACAGTTAATTTTGTAATTATTTTAACTAGGTAGCTATTAAATAGTTATTAATTACTTAATAGCTATTGTACCTAGTTAAAATAAATACAAAGTTGTCTGTCTCCAATCTGACAAGGTGGGAACTAAAAGGGGATTTCCAACCCTTAGCGATAAGAGCCTTCAGACTATTTATCATAATAGTTAAGAATTGATGGAAGTGCTTCTGGGGCAGTTTGATGGATTTATTTAGTAGCCATATCAAAGGATCCATTAGCAAAATTGTCTCAAAAATACCCTCAATTTCAGCAATGACCTCCCTCCATAACATGTTAACCTGAGTACACCACCACCACATATGGCTCATGCCACTACCCCCATGGCCACACCTCCAACATCGATAACTAGTATTTGGAAATCATTTATATAGCCTCTTAGGGGTCAAGTACCAGCAATGTAGGATTTTATAATTTATCTCAAGTATAGAGGCAGATGAGGAGGACGATTTTACATTTTGAAATATATTTGTTGCAGTCTGTGGAGTTATAATTATCCCCAGTTCTCTCTCCCAAGACTCAATTGAGTGTGGTAAGTTCCCTGGGGAAGGCTGAGTAACAATCTTATAGATGAGCGAAAGGCTGTGTTTAATTGGTGGATTGGATTTAAATAATATTTCTAGGTTAGTTAATGGACGGGTCAAGTTCCTGAAGTGTCGATGTGTTGTGATATAGTGGTGCACCTTCCTATAGGAAAACCAATTGTTAGCCCACAAGTGACCATTTGCTATTAATTGTTCTTGCATACAAACTGATTCATTGACCACTAGATCCTGTATGGATATGTCTGTTATGGGTGTGGTATTAGGTGAATATTTATACAGGTCTCTTATGGAGAATTCATCATTGTGATAGACTGATGTTAATGGACCTAGGCAGGACGAGAGCTAGGGATTCATCCTATTTACAATGTTCCAAACTTTTAGCATTTCCTTAGTAATTGGGTTGGCCATCTGGACAGTTCCGCGCATAAGGCTTGGAAGCCAACAGGTGGAAGGAAGGTGCAGGGACGGGTTGAGTTTCTCTTCTAAAGATTCCCATCTCTTGTTTTCCTTATGTATTCGCCAATCCAAAACTCTTTGGAGAAAGACAGATTGTCTATAAGAGCTGATAAGCGGTATGCCCAAGCCATCCTGAGCTGGAAATCGCGACATAATGTTTTTATTGATCATAGGGGGACGTCTGTTCCAGATAAAGGAACTAAATAATTGTTGGATTTGGGTTATATAATTATGGGGTAAGGGTATGGGAAGAGTTTGTAGTATGTATAAGAGTCTTGGCAAGGCATTCATTTTAATGGTGTTAATCCTGCCTAACCAGGAAAGCCTTCTCTCACTCCACGACGACAGATCACTCATCAGGGCTGTTTTAATGGGCACGTAATTTAGTTTAAATATTTCTTCAAAGTTATCTGCTAGTTGAATGCCTAAATAACGCAGGGAATCCTTACACCATCGGAACGGACAAATTATGGAGATCTGCTGTTCGGTTTGGGGGGCAAGCTCTATTCCTAATAATTTGAAAGTTTATAGAAAGAGTCTAATTCTTTTAACAAAGGGGGAATCAAATTTACTGGATTTGATAGAGAAAAAAGGATATCATCCACGAACAAGGACAATGTGTATTCCTCTCCCTTTAAGCGAATGCCTGTAACCTCCCTATTATTCCTTATTTTAGTTGCTAGCATTTCTATGAGGCATGTGAAAAGCAGGGGGGACAGATGGCATCCCTGTCTAGTGCCATTGGTGATTTGAAACGGCCAAAACAGGGTGCCATTGAGAAGTATTCTAGCACTTGGGGAGTCATAAAGTGAAAAGATTCTGTGTAGCATTGTGTTCCCTAATCCGAAGGCCTGTAATGTAGCTCGGAGAAAAGGCCATCCGACACGGTCGAAGGCCTTTTCCGTGTTGGTAGATATACAAGCGGAAGGAATGTGTTCTTTATTGGCATACCATAATAGATGAAAGTTATGGATTGTATAATCCTTAGCTTCGTGGTAAGGGACAAAACCAACCTGATCCTGATGAATCAGCTGTGGGAGGATTAAATTTAGTCTGTTTGTTAATATTTTTGAAAATAGTTTAACATCGGAATTTAAAAGAGAGATAGGGCGGTAGTTGGTAATTTGTGTATCGGATTTGTTTGGTTTGGGGATTAATGTAATATTTGCTTGGAGGGCTGAGGGAGGGAAATTTGTGTTTCTTTCTATACTATGAAAGTAGGCCAAGAGGTGAGGTGCTAGAGACTCCCCAAAGGAGATGTAGTAATCATTACCAAATCCATCAGGGCCTGGTGCTTTCCCCGCCTTTAGAGATTTTATTACTATTAGAAGTTCTTCAATGGAGAGGGGGACATCTAATTTATCTCTTTGTTCTATAGTTAAAGTGGGCAAATTTAGTTGTGACAGGTATTCTTGGACAGCACATTCAGTCGGGGAGGTAAAGACTGGTTAAGGTTATATAATGATTCATAATATTGTCTGAATTTATCTGCTATATCTTTTGAATTGTGCCAATATTTTCCAGAATCATCCTGTATGTCCAGGATATATTGATTACATATATTTTTTTTAGTTGCCTGGCCAGGAGCTTCCCCTGTTTGTTAGCACCCTCATAGAAGGTTTTTTTTTAAGAAATAAAGCTTTACATTTGGCTTCTAAGCCTAGGTGAAGATTTAACTGTTGTCTCTTATGTTCCAGGCTATTTTGCTACAAACATTTTGAAAGAACCTGAAGGGGTCAACATTCGGGGGAATATATGTTGACTAGCGTGATCATTTTGTTATAGAGGGTTCCTGATAAAATTAAGTATCTGCCTATCTCTTGTAATGGAATTATGTTTAAAAGGGAGAGATTTATTATTTAAAAGGCATACCCCATTATGTTTAGTGGTGATGGAAGCAAAGTAAGCCTGACCAAATTGTTTGAAAGCTAAATATGGTTTGCGCCCTTTTCTAAATTATGTCTCTTGCAACATAATAATTTGGCTTTTAAGTCTCTTATAGTCTCTAAGAGCTACAGAGCGTTTTTGTGGGATATTAAGCCCCTTGACATTATGTGACAGTATTTTAACATCACATGATTGCGCTAACATGGTAGATTAGTAGGATATAAGCAATATACCAAGAAAAGGTAAAGTCATATAACATGTAAATCAATGATTGGCACATAAATGGACACAACATAGAACATTGTAGAAACAGTAACTAGACTCATAACAAAGTGAACAACATAACAGTAAACCATGAGTGTATTAACCTTGGTATACACCATAACAGGGTATTTTAGGTCAGAGTTGAGTGATATTTCTGATTATACTAAGTGTATTGTGACAGGTCCTAGCACGGTAAAGGGTGACAAAGGTTACAAACATACATTTAGTCCTATTAGTCTACATAATGGGTGGTTGGCACAGAGAGCAACACCCTAGAGTGATAATGTAAAAACAAAGTAAGGATACAGTGTAGAATTGAACTGTCTCCAGCCCATCACATAGAATCATTGCAACATGGGCCTAAAGTCCTGTGAGCTTAAAACTCTCCCAGGCTGATGTATCTGCTGTTCAAGCATCTTCTGGTGGGGCTAGTCCTATATTTCTACATTTAGATTGAACTCTGTTCCAATGAGGACGTTGGTCTTTGGGGTCACCAAGATTCTTGCCCACTTGTTGCAGTGAAATTCCCAACACATTGTCCAGTGGAAGTGGGAAGGATATATTTAAAGTCTTTGCCAAGTTTTCTAAGTCAGAAAGGTTCTCGTAGACAGTCTGGGATCCATTGTGATTAACGACTAAGCTAAATAGGAAGCCCCAACGGTATCTAATGTTGTGGTCCTGAAGTGTCTTGGTAATGAATATAACTTCTTTACGCCTTTGGACTGTTTGTGGGCTAAGATCTTCATAGATTTGAAGATTATGGCCGTTGAAGGGTATAGTTTGCCTTGACCTGGCAACATGCCAAATTTCTTCTTTAGTAGAGAACCTCAAAAAACGCAAGATAACATCTCTTGGTGCAATTGTGGCTTGGGGAGGGGTCTAAGGGCCCTATGGGCTCTTTTGATTTTATCATTCTGAATTGGTGTTGATCTCAAAGTCAGAAATTTGAAGAGGTCCCTAAGATAGGATTTAAGGAGGTCTGGCGTGATATCTTCTGGGATACCTCTGACCATTAAGTTATTACGTCTCCCACGGTTGTCTAGATCCTCAATCTTATCATTGAGTGATTGTAGCATGGCATCTTTTATAGATAGTTGAGTGGTATTAGAGCTCACCATTTTATCTAGTGTGTCCTGACCCTCTTCAAGGTAGTCGATACGTGATCCCATTACAGTGAGGTCTTTTATAAGGTCTTTCATTTCGCTCATAATAAAGGCTTTCAAGGATTCCAGATCAGTTTTTGTGGGGTGGCCTGCAATCTGTGACGGCAGCGCATCTAGAGGGTTACGTTTTGCAGATAAGGAGGCTGCTTGGAATTCTGTAATAGATTCTCCTTGTGTCTGTGGTAACTCCAAATTCTCTGAATTTTGAAAAAAATGTGCACACAGAAGGGGTAGACTGTGAGGATTTGCTTTGTTTATCTATTTTAGGCCCTTTTTTAGAAGCCATTTTGTGGCCTTGATATGTGAAGAAAAGTTAATCCCCAGGTCCAAATGATCTCAAGGTACAAAAGTACCCTGCACAGTGTTTAGTAAAATTGATTGGTGACAACCGCCTGCAACTCCCCAGCTCCCTTTAGTAAAACCACAGATTAGGACTTCATGGGGAAACTTCACTAATATGTGGGAAATTGCATTTGGATCAAAATAATTTCCAACTTCTTGCAAAATATATCAGTATCGTTTCCTAAGCGCCTAAAGGGTTGCCGGTCAGCCCTCCAGACCTCTAAATATATATGCAATTGTGATGTCCCAGCGTGTGAGTACCTGTTTACATGTACCAATCTCCTGCAGATGAAATAATTCCTCCCTGTAGTGTTTCAGGGGCCACGTGGGCTTATTAGATTATGGTAGCAAACAATCTGCATCTAGTGATCTTGACCAATAGCGTGGTGCAACTCCAGTGGATCTCCCCACATTTATTTATTTGAAGCAAAAGAACTGTTTATCTCAGGGCAATGCCCTGCAAAAGGCCCTTTTAAGGGCCCCCAAAAAGGCCCTTTTAAGGGCCCTTGGCAGTTTGGGGGTGGGGGTTTGTATAGTGTTAGGGGGTGTTTGTATTTATTTGAAGCAAAAGAGCTGTTTATCTCAGGGCAGTGCCCTACAAAAGGCCCTTTTAAGGGCGCCCCAAAAGGTCCTTTTAAGGGCCCTTGGTGGTTTATTCTAGATTAGGCTTTTTTATTTTGGGGTGTTTTTTTTTATATTTAAGGGTTTTAGAATAGAATAATTTTTATTTTTTTGAATAATTTTGTTTGTTTTTGTAATGGTAGGTTTTTTTTTGTGTTAATGTTAGGTTTTAGTGTAAGGTAGGTTAGGTTTTATTTGACAGGTAAGTTTGTATTTATTTTAACTAGTTAGTTAGTAAATAGTTAATAACTATTTACTAACTTGTCTACCTAGTTAAAATAAATACAAACTTACCTGTGAAATAAAAATAAAACCTAAGCTAGCTACAATATAACTATTAATTATATTGTAGCTAGCTTAGGTTTTATTTCACAGGTAAGTATTTAGTTTTAACTAGGTATTAGTTAGTTAATAATTGTATTTAATTTAGATCTAATTTAATTATTTTAAAATTAGGGGGTGTTAGGGTTAGGGTTATGTTTAGGGTTAGGGGTTAATAGTTTAATTTAGATTGTTGCGATGTAGGGGGCTGGTGGTTTAGGGGTTAATAGGTTTATTTAGGTAATAATTGTAAATTTAATTTAGATCTAGTTTAATTATGTTAAAGTTAGGGGGTGTTACGGTTAGGGTTACGTTAGGGTTAGGGTTACGTTAGGTTTAGGGGTTAATAGTTTAATTTAGGTTGTTGCGATGTGGGGGCTGGCGTTTTAGGGGTTAATAGGTTTATTTAGTGGTAGTGATGTGGGAGGCCAGAGGTTTAGGGGTTAATAGCTTTATTTAGGTGGCAGCGATATCGGGAGCGGTGGAATAGGGGTTAATAACTTTAATATAGTTGCGGCAATGTTGGGGTGAGGCAGAATATGGGTTAATAACTTTAGTATAGTGGCGGCGATATCGGGAGCGGCACATTAGGGGTTAATAATTTTATTTAGGTGGCGGCGATATCAGGAGCAGCAGATTAGGGGTTAATAACTGTAGGCAGGCGTCTGTGATGTCAGGGGCAGCAGATTAGGGGTGTTTAGACTTGGGGTTTATGTTAGGGTGTTAGGTTTAAACTGTATTTTCTTTTTCCCCATAGACATCAATGGGGCTGCGTCACAGAGCTTTTGTTTCCGTGATCGCAGGTGTTAGACTTTTTTTTTTTGCCGGCTCTCCCCATTGATGTCTATGGGGAAAGCGTGCACGAGAACATCAAAACACTGCTGTTTTTGTGTGCGGTATGGAGCTCAACGCAGCTATATCGCCGGGTTTTTTTAAACTTGTAATGGCAGCGCTTTAGGGGTTAAATAACACAACTTTTGTGGCGTTCTTTACTTTCCCTATATCGCTCAAAACTCGTAATCTAGGTGTTTGTTTCTTACAACTGAGATGAGAGCTCACGGGATTATCCAATATTGTGCATAATGCATGTCATTAAAAAGCAGATGTGTTAACTAATATATTTATAAGCAGATATATATTAAAAACTGATATATAAAAAACTGATATATAAAAAACAAATATGCATAAAAGTGGTTATATATAAGAACATATATGTATAAAAAGGGGAAAAGGTTTATTTAAAACACACACATATATGTCATATATAGCAGCAACTTATATAGTATATAATCAAAGCCTTCTGAATTTGAGAGTAATAAAATATGAAGATGGAGATCTAGGTACGTGATTTTGAATATATTAGATTGAATATAGGTCTCACAAAATTGGGTTAATATTTTGTCTAAACAAGGTGGATCAAGAGGGGCTTTACTAGCATGAAGATGTTTAATACATTCAGTGAACTTACATAATGAAGCGCAGTTGTTTAAAAATTATTTCTATATTAAATAAAACAATTAGAGATCAATTATAAACTTATTATGCCATGGGATTGCTAGAGTGTATGATAAGGTAAATAATGATAGGGATATAGGGATTCTATATATACACATGGTAAACCACAATGGTTATATACTCGATAGTGGACACTACATGTGGATGTATTCCAATATATTTTTTAATAATCTATGTTGTTGTCCCTTATGATATTGGGGCCCATAGCTTCCCAGGAGTTAGACTTTAATTGTGATTGACTTTTGGATTATGTGATAGAGGTTTTACAGGCTTTTGCTTCCTGGAGTTGGTGTTTAAACACTGGGCTAGGATATAATATGTCCTAAACATAGTATTTTAGAAGATCAATATGACGATCTACTCTTAAATGTATATTGTATCCAACTTAATATAAGTTCTACTTATTGAAGTATCATAGCCCTCTTTTAAAGATGTTTCATTGGTGGATTTGAGGAGCAGAGGGTTTTGTCATCACAGGGGACTTATATAAAATATATAGAGAGAGATATAGGAGTTCTATGTGTTCTATTCTATAAAGAATCAGGTAAGCTACTCTATACATATTAACCCCTAAACCGCCGCACCCTGACCCTGCCGGACTCAATCCGACACAGATCGATTCTTACGTTACTCCAGATGTTCCGCACACAAGTTCGGCACAATCTGACTACTTTTGCTAGTTATCAAAAAACTAGCAGGTACGCTCGGCACTTTTCCGGCCCAGCGTACCTGGTTTTCAAACCGCCACCCTGGAGGCGGCGGATCCCATAAGAATGAATGGGAGTCTGACCATAGCGAAAGTACAAGTTCGCTGCTGCCAGACATCCCATTGATTCCTATGGGAGCTGTCTACACCTAACACCCTAACATGTACCCCGAGTCTAAACACCACTAATTTGTCCCCCCTACACCACCGCAACTAAATAAAGTTATTACCCCCTAAACCACCGCTCCCGGAGCCCACCGCAAGCTACTCTATACATATTAACCCCTAAACCGCCGCACCCTGACCCTGCCGCAACTATAATAAATGTATTAACCCCTAAACTGCCGCTCCCGGAGCCCACTGCCACCTACATTATACCTAGTAACACCTATCCTGCACCCCCTATACCACCGCCCTCTATAATAAAGTTATTAACCCCTATCCTGCTGATCCCGCACCTTGCCACAACTAAATAAATAGTTTAACCCCTAAACCGCCGCTCCCGGACCCTGCCGCAACCTATATTAAATGTATTAACCCCTAATCTGCCCCCCCTACACCGTCGCCACCTATAATACATTTATTAACCCCTATCCTGCCCCCCACTACACCGCCACCACTGTAATAAATTTATTAACCCCTAAACCTAAGTCTAACACTAACCCTAACACCCCCCTAACTTAAATATTAATTAAATAAATCTAAATAATATTTCTATTATGAACTAAATTAATCCTATTTAAAACAAAATACTTACCTTTAAAATAAACCCTAATATAGCTACAATATAATTATTATTTATATTGTAGCTATATTAGGGTTTATTTTTATTTTACAGGCATCTTTCAATTTATTTTAACTAGGTACAATAGCTATTAAATAGTTATTAACTATTTAATAGCTTACCTAGCTAAAATAAAGAGAAATTTACCTGTAAAATAAAAACTAACCTAAGTTACAATTACACCTAACACTACACTATACTTTAATAAATTATTCCTATTTAAAACTAAATACTTACCTGTAAAATAAACCCTAAGATAGCTACAATGTAATTAATAATTACATTTTAGCTATTTTAGGAATTATATTTATTTTACAGGTAACTTTGTATTTATTTTAGCTAGTTAGAATAGTTATTAAATAGTTATTAACTATTTAATAACTACCTAGCTAAAAGAAATACAAAATTACCTGTAAAATAAATCCTAACCTAAGTTACAATTAAACCTAACACTACACTATCATTAAATAAATTAAATAAATTTACTACAAATAACTACAATTAAATACCATTACATAAACTAACTAAAGTACAAAAAAAAAGCTAAGTTACAAAAAATAAAAAAAATAGGTTACAAACATTTAAAAAATATTACAACAATTTTAAGCTAATTACACCTAATCTAAGCCCCCTAATAAAATAACAAACCCCCCCCCAAAATAAAAAAATGCCCTACCCTATTCTAAATTAAAAAAGTTCAAAGCTCTTTTACCTTACCAGCCCTTAAAAGGGCCTTTTGTGGGGCATGCCCCAAAGAATTCAGCTCTTTTGCCTGTAAAAGAAAAATACAACCCCCCCAACATTAAAACCCACCACCCACATACCCCTAATCTAACCAAAATCCCCCTTAAAATAACCTAACACTAATCCCCTGAAGATCATCCTACCTTGAGTCATCTTCACTCAGCCGAGCAGCGATGGAACCGAAGAGGAGATCCGGAGCGGCAGAAGTCATCATCCAAGGGGCGCTGAAGAAATCTTCCATCCGATGAAATGATCCTCCAGTCGGCGCTGAAGAAGTCTTCCATCCGGGCGATGTCATCTTCCAAGAGGCGCTGAAGAAGTCTTCTATCCGGGCGATGTCATCTTCCAAGCGGGGTCATCTTCCAAGTGGTGGGTTTTAATGTTGGGGGGGTTGTATTTTTCTTTTACAGGCAAAAGAGCTTAATTATTTGGGGCATGCCCCACAAAAGGTCCTTTTAAGGGCTGGTAAGGTAAAAGAGCTTTGAACTTTTTTAATTTAGAGTAGGGTAGGGCATTTTTTTATTTTGGGGGTTTTGTTATTTTATTAGGGGGCTTAGATTAGGTGTAAGTAGCTTAAAATTGTTGTAATATTTTTAAAATGTTTGTAACTTATTTTTTTTATTTTTTGTAACTTAGCTGTTTTTATTTTTTGTACTTTAGTTAGTTTATGTAATTGTATTTAATTGTAGTTATTTGTAGTTAATTTATTTAATTAATTTAATGATAGTGTAGTGTTAGGTTTAATTGTAACTTAGGTTAGGATTTATTTTACAGGTAATTTTGTATTTCTTTTAGCTAGGTAGTTATTAAATAGTTAATAATAGTTAATAAACTAGCTAAAATAAATACAAAGTTACCTGTAAAATAAATATAAATCCTAAGATAGCTACAATGTAATTATTAATTACATTGTAGCTATCTTACGGCTAGATTTAGAGTTTTGTCGGTAACGACCCGCGTAGCTAACGCTGGCTTTTTTTTGGCCGCACCTTTTAAATACCGCTGGTATTTAGAGTTCACAGAATGGCTGGGTTTTCAGTGCGTTAGGCTCCAAAAAGGGAGCGTAGAGCATAATTTACCGCCACTGCAACTCTCGATACTAGCGGTGCTTACGGACGCGGCCAGCTTCAAAAACGTGCTCGTGCACGATATCCCCTTAGGAAACAATGGGGCAGTTTGAGCTGAAAAAAAACTAACACCTGCAAAAAAGCAGCGTTAAGCTCCTAACGCAGCCCCATTGTTTCCTATAGGGAAACACTTCCTAAGTCTGCACCTAACACTCTAACATGAACCCCGAGTCTAAACACCCCTAACCTTACACTTATTAACCCCTAATCTGCCGCCCCCGCTATCGCTGACACCTGCATATTTTTTTTAACCCCTAATCTGCTGCTCCGTACACCGCTGCAACCTAAATTATACCTATGTACCCCTAATCTGCTGCCCCTAACACCGCCGACCCCTATATTATATTTATTAACCCCTAATCTGCCGCCCCCAACGTTGCCTCCACCTACCTACAATTATTAACCCCTAATCTGCCGACCGGACCACACCGCTACTATAATAAATGTATTAACCCCTAAAGCTAAGTCTAACCCTAACACTAACACCCCCCTAACTTAAATATAATTTAAATCTAACTAAATAAATGAACTCTTATTAAATAAATTATTCCTATTTAAAGCTAAATACTTACCTGTAAAATAAACCCTAATATAGCTACTATATAAATTATAATTATATTGTAGCTATTTTAGGATTAATATTTATTTTACAGGCAACTTTGCAATTATTTTAACCAGGTACAATAGCTATTAAATAGTTAATAACGATTTAATAGTTACCTAGTTAAAATAATTACAAAATTACCTGTAAAATAAATCCTAACCTAAGTTACAATTAAACCTAACACTACACTATCAATAAATTAATTAAATAAAATACCTACAATTACCTACAATTAAACCTAACACTGCACTATCAATAAATTAATTAAATAAATACAATACCTACAAATAAATACAATTAAATAAACTAACTAAAGTACAAAAAATAAAAAAGAACTAAGTTACAAAAAATAAAAAAATATTTACAAACATTAGAAAAATATTACAACAATTTTAAACTAATTACACCTACTCTAAGCCACCTAATAAAATAACAAAGACCCCCAACATAAAAAAATGCCCTACCCTATTCTAAAATTAAAATAGAAAAGCTCTTTTACCTTACCAGCCCTGAAAAGGGCCCTTTGCGGGGCATGCCCCAAAGAATTCAGCTCTTTTGCCTGTAAAAAGAAAACATATAATACCACCCCCCAACATTACAACCCACCACCCACATACCCCTAATCTAACCCAAGCCCCCCTTAAATAAACCCAACACTAAGCCCCTGAAGATCTCCCTACCTTGTCTTCACCACGCTGGGTTCACCGATCGATCCAGAAGAGCCTCCGATGTCTTGATCCAAGCCCAAGCGGGGGGCTGAAGATGTCCATGATCCGACTGAAGTCTTCATCCAAGCGGGAGCTGAAGAGGTCCATGATCAGGCTGAAGTCTTCTATCAAGCGGCATCTTCAATCTTCTTTCTTCCGGATCCATGGTCATCCCGCTGATGCGGAAAATCCATCTTCACCGACGACTTCCCGACGAATGACGGTTCCTTTAAGCCAATCGGAATTAAGGTAGGAAAATGCTGATTGGCTGATGGAATCAGCCAATCAGATTCAAGTTCAATCCGATTGGCTGTTCCGATCAGCCAATAGAATGCAAGCTCAATCTGATTGGCTGATCGGATCAGCCAATCGGATTGAACTTGAGTAATTTAATAGCTATTGTACCTAGTTAAAATAAATTGAAATTTGCCTGTAAAATAAAAATAAATCCTAAGATAGCTACAATATATTTATTATTTATATTGTAGCTATATTAGGGTTTATTTTAAAGGTATTTAGTTTTAAATAGGATTAATTTAGTTCATAATAGAAATATTATTTAGATTTATTTAATTAATATTTAAGTTAGGGGGTTTTAGGGTTAGTGTTAGACTTAGGTTTAGGGGTTAATAATTTTATTACAGTGGCGGCGGTGTAGAAGGGGGCAGGATAGGGGTTAATAAATTTATTATAGGTGGCGACGGTGTAGGGGGGGCAGGATAGGGGTTAATAAATTTAATATAGGTTGCGGCGGGGTCAGGGAGCGGCGGTTTAGGGGTTAAACTATTTATTTAGTTGCGGCGAGGTGCGGGATCAGCAGGATAGGGGTTAATAACTTTATTATAGAGGGCAACGGTATAGGGGGGGGCAGGATAGGGGTTACTAGGTATAATGTAGGTGGCAGCGGTGTCCGGGAGCGGCGGTTTAGGGGTTAATACATTTATAAGAGTTGCGGCGGGGTCTAGGAGTGGCGGTTTAGGGGTTAGTAACTTTATTTAGTTGCGGGAGGCTCCGGGGGCGCCGGTATAGGGGGTAGAACAGTGTAGTTAGTGTGGGTGCTTAGTGACAGGCTAGCAAGAAAGCTGTTAAAAAAGCCGAAGAGCAGCGAGATCGGATGAGTGATAACTCTCACAGTCCGCTGCTCATCGCCCCGTACTTGGTGCGCAGCTTTTTGACAGCTTTTTTGATAACTTAGGCGAATTTTTGCAGGTCCGCGGCGGCGATGTGAGGCGAGCTTAGGCGGGCGTATTGGGCCGGCGAAGGCAGGAAAAGTAGACACGTTGATAACTACCCCCCATTGGCTGAAGTTGTTCCCAATATCTGTCATAGTGGTCTTCCACCTGTTAATCTTAGCGTATTTCTATTAACAGAAAACCACAGATTTCCCTCTATGATAACTAGTAGGGTTAAACATGTAAACATGGGCGAATCTTTTTCTATAAGTCTAGTAGATGTGGTGTTCACATCTTTATATTCAAAAGATGTGTGAGGTCATCTTTATTGTTGAGGCCCTTTGGGTGTACACAATCTAGGTGGAAAATCCATTTTGAATCAGCCATAAGAAGTTCCCTTTCGTAATCTCCATCTCTCACCAGTGAAGCTCAGGTGTTTAATGTTACCTTGATGTTTTGTTGTGAAGTGTCTATACAGTGCCGTCTCCATATTCAGCTTCTCAATGAGCAATATGTGTTCTCTTATCCTATATTTCAAGGGTCTTGATGCTTGCCCTATGTCCACATGTGCATTGCATCATATATATTACCCCTTTGTCCTGGCATCTTATAAGATCCCTGATCTTATAATATTGATTCATATTGTAGAATTGGATATTTTCCGTTTTCTTACCGCTTTTACATGCTTTACAGCTGGGGCATTTGAAAAAAAATCCTTTGATTTTTTTTCCCACTGATGTCTTTTAGGCGCTCTGTTTAATACTTATATTGATTTCAAGTGTTCATATCTATAGGTTCGTTTACATTATATCTAAATCCTGTCATAGCCGGGGTAGTGTTGTTGTTATCTAAATTTAAATATACGGTTAAAGAAGTAGGCACAAAACATTTTCTACAAACCAGTACCCTTAAACCAATGGCCAAAATAAAATATAAACATTTCTAAGGTTATAATCCATTCAATATATGAAAAAACTACTGAGAATATTGTAGCCAGCTGTATGCTCATTTTTTGAACGTGAGTCTAGGGGCGAGATTACATATGCGGCGCAGGCTTCAGCGTAACTGCTGAAACCTGTGTCGCCTGTAATTTCACCTTGCTCATCGGGGTATCACATATACGGCAACGGCAGTTCATAAACTGCTGTAAGTCGGATAAACTAGCGATGTCCAGAAATGTGTTTAAATACAAATTTCTGAAGTCGCCAGTGACTTATGGCACGTTAGAAACTGCCTGCACCTAAGGAAAAAAAAATGTTATATCACCCGTAAAAGTCTAACTAGCCTCCCAAAAATAAACCCGACACATCAAACCCCTATATCCGCCATCACCCCCATATTGGAACTATTAATAAATATACAAACCCCTAAACCGACAACCCCACAACGCATTATGCCTAATTAAACTATCCGCCATCCACCCACATCGCAATCTACCTAATATATGTATTAACCCCTTAATCCCCCAACCCCAACTGATTTGAACAGCCAATAGGATTTCAGTAGCTCTCATCCTATTGACTAATTTGAATTTGAAGAATCAAATTAGCCAATAGGAATGCAAGGTACCCCATATTTAAACGCGTACCTTGAATTAAATTCTTTGTGTGCGGCGGTGATCGTGCAAAGAGGATCTTCACGCTTGATGACTCCTCGGTCGCCTGTCTTCTGTTCCATGCTCATCTCATCTCCGCTCTGCGCTGGCTTGGTACTAGATGAAGATATAAGATGATAAAGGCAGCTAACACTGCCGAAACGCGTAGATTTGCTTACTTTCACTACAAACTTATTCACAATAATTGTCATATGTTACAACTCACAGGTTCATTTCGACCTCTATGACAAATATATAGAGAGATATATGAATAATCCCTGTGTGTAACCTTTTCTCAGTGCTGATTTACAACTTTTTCCTTTCACGGCACAAAAAAACAGGTTCATTTCTACCTCCCTGAAAACATTGAGGTAGATGTATGAGTAATTCCTGTGTGCCCATCTACTGCATTTGTATCTGCACTATAATAAGAACTTTCTGCTGTATAAAAAATAATTCAAAAAATACAGCGGATACTATACAAGCCGGAACCTACTTTGGACAAAGAATCCTCTAAAAGAAAGGGATAAAGACGGATCAACATCGCGCTGTTTTGAACAGCTGAAAATCCATCATCCTGACTTTATAGAAAACCTTTGGACACTTGCAAGTATTACTAGTGACATAAAGTGTCTATTTTCTACTGAGACTCTCTTGTTTCAAATCTGTATCCACTTTTGGCTCACAGGATTGGAAGATTCTGACTAGTCAGGTGACGTGACACACACAGCTCACGGCTTATTTTCTCATAGCTGCTTCTAATGGCTACAGATTGGACTCACTCGATATTTGCTCCAAACATAAGAGCGGTTTGTAATTATTAGCTCTCTGCAGCCACACTGTTTTTTTGCCAATCGATATACTGCTATTACATATATATATCTGCCTAATCAAGGTTGTACTTGTGTTCTAGATATCTATGCAACATTATAGTACTAATTGTCTTTTAAATATTCACATTTAATTTTTATATCTAAATGTATATGGCCTAACTATATTTTAACCAAGTCGATGCCGGCATCATATATGTATTTTTAACTATTTGGGTATAGTGTATATTACGGTATTCATTGCTACGATACCCACATATGACCAATATACATTTTTCAATAAAACTTTTTTTTTTTTTTTTTTTTTTTTTTTTTTTAATAATTTTTATTGAGGGTTTTTCAAAATGACAACATGAAACCATGACATATACATATTACAAAACATAGCAGTGATTGTCTTAACAACAATATGACAGGAAAAGAAAACATAACGTGAATGTCAAAATATATCTGAAACCCTCCTTTTATGTTTTTTATAGGATACTGTGAGTAGCTATTATTCCAGGCCATAGTGGTAAAAGACGCTCTAAAAGAGCACTGTAGCTACCAGATAGACCCAATTTTGAACATATAATTGAATGCTTCTTATTGTTGAGGGCAGGGTCATAATATCAAGAGCAAAATAAAGAGCAAGGGGGAAAGTAGGGAAATGTCAGCGGGTAAGCACCGCTTACGCAAATAATTTTTCTATGTAATCATATTATTACGTACTTAAGTTATTTAATGGAAATGATAGGGATAGCAATGTAACTAGCTATGGTCAACAACAATGGGGGGGGGGGGGGTATTGGGGCATTAATGTAGTATCTCCCCTCAGGGATATTGTCACCACTGGACAGAGACGGTTGAGGGATGGTGGATATGACCCGCTCCTAGATGCAGAGCGGGAAAGGATGAGGGGAGATACAGTCGGTAAAGAGATAACAGATAACATGGGAGCTAGTGGCTCTGTAAAACTGAAACCCGGGAATAGTATAGTGGTTAAAAAGTGGAACTATATAGGAGATAATAAACATGTAAATATGGGCTATACTATATAATATTAGAGATATATGTTGGGTACCAATGTATATTAATCTTTTAACACCTGGGGTATACTATATATCTAGCAAAAACCATAAGTAGAATGAAATCATACTAGAGAATAGGAATGTGCATAGCAAACCCCTTTCTATCAGGACTAGGGGGTGTAGGTAATGTCACTAGGAGTACAACTTGAATTGTGGTACGGAGGCACATTTCAAAACCTATAAGCAGCCATAGTAGTCTATGAGACATCTATAACAATAACAGATAATAGCACACATTGGAATCTTAGCGGTAAGATTTCAAGGGAGATAGGGCATTACAGCTGTATAGGCATAAGTAAGACGCAATATAACATGTTCTATAATCATACGTTTATGAGGCTTCTAGAACCATTTTAAACATACTAACCAGTACATTATATCACAGGCCCTGTTAGTATTATTTTACCATTAATGTATGTTCTGGTTTAGAAAGGCTGGCTAGTAAAGTGTAAAATCAGCGTCCCATTAACTACACACAGATAATATAGTACTATAGTAGATTGTCAGTTCAGAATGGATATATGCAAAAACTTATTTAGCAAGCTGATGATACTATTATAAGAAGGCGTAGAGTGAGATGTGATCCCACATATAGTGTGAATACAAGGCAATAAAACTATCCCTAGTAAAAGGTACCTGCGTCATACAGAATATATTAATGAAGGTTGAGTCGATGTCGTGGGCACCTTTCTAGAGCAGTATTGTATATAGTTATTGATAGATTATGCACATCCGGTTTAGGATTGGGCTGGTGCCTAAGGATGTTATTATGAGATACTAGATATTCAGTATTATTCATAAAGTGTAGAAAGCTAAGAGAGATGCAGTATTTAAAAGCTGGGCAACTAACATAATAGAAATGAGTCTATGTGTTTCAATAAGATTATCTAACAGCTAATCGTCAGTGCGTGTATATTTTCTCATACTTAGTCAGAAGGATTAAAGGCATAGTATAGACACAAAGAGATATCTCTTTAAAAAAAAAACATACTGAGTAAAACATTATAAACGTACATTTTGATATGGCTGGTAAGCCTAGATGGTCAAGATATTGGGCTTAAGCGGTGACTTCAGCTGATATAGCTTTCTGCTGTACTCATGAAATAGTAATATCTTATTTTACATATAAGGTCATGTTACATTAGTAATTAAGAAAATAGTAGTGACCAACAGGTAAGTTTTAACAAGTTACAAGTACTTAAGCAATAATAAACAAGCATTAATCTATTTCTATAGTCACATTCAAGACAAGCAATATTAACATCGATATCTGGATCTCTAGGTTATAGCTGCTATCTTGCATAATAACTGCAGATCATCACCCTGTGCATATTAAACTTCAGATTGGTCCTTTTAATCCTGTTGCAATCAAAATTATTCCAATAAGCTGTAGAATAACTAAAAGTTCAAGATGTATATTAGTAATATAATATATAATAAGACTGGTGCCATGTATAACAAATTGGGCACTCTCTTCAAACCTGCCAGCTTTCATTAGAATGCCCAGACCTTGAATACCCAGCGATGGGATCAGGCTGAGAATCCAAAGTTATCAGCCTATGCCAGTTTTCATATGAATCACTGATCCCAAGTCTAAGTTCTCTTGAGCGGGCACTATTAATAAGATGCATGGCTTGGCCTCCATTGACTGACATACCATATCACTCTGTGGTGGCCGCTCAAAACTTGCGGCGGTTTGCGATGGAGATGCAGCGTGACTAATGAGACCTGGACTATAGCGGGTCAATTGCAGAGCTCCCAAAACCTCATCGCTTTTGTGTGGCAGAGGAGGCTGATGGAGTATCAACGACAAGCATGTCTTGGGTGTCACTGTCTGTGCGCTTCTGAGACCCCGGACACGCAATTGCTTGGAATCCTCCTCCACCATTAGTATAGGATCCGATCTCGGCTGGGCCTCTAATCTCATCAGAGCTGGGCCCTTCGTGTCTGTACGGTTCCTGTCGGTTGACATCCGGTCTGTATTTCTGGCATTCTTCTGTACCGGCACCAATAAGTGATCTAATAGTGACAATAGGTCATCAGCTAGGCTCCTATAGTGTCTCTCTAACATTTGCTGAGTATTCAGCTCCCAGAGCAGTAGCGCTTCCATAGTAGGGAGGTTAGATGTAATCAATGGAGTTCAATGGTCCCACGCGGTATGTTTGGAGAGTGTATAATGAAAAGCCAGCAGAATTATGGCAATTCTTAAATTACTGGTAGCTTGAAGCTTGCAGCAGCTAATATTCATGTCCAAGGAAGTAATTTCAGGCTTTTAGAGATGATTTATTTCTGAATTTTATAGCAGAAAGCCTGGAGCTAAGGAGAAACACGCCTGGCTTCTGTAGTGGTTGGCTCCGCCCCCCCTCAATAAAACTTTTTATATATCACTTGGCTTCATTCTCTTTAAAATAATAGAATATATTATATCATACAATTTTTTTCTGGTGAGCTCCCATATAGAGTGCTTATCCCACCCTCTTTCTTATACTATTCACTTATAGTCAGTATATGGAGATTTACTAGACTTCTAAGGGATTTAAGCTTACACCGTTTTTATAGCACTCACACCACATTTTTTACCTACCTATTGGGCACCCATGGTCTAGATGCATACCTTGTCAACTTTTTACAGCAAGAGAATTCCCAAATATTAGATAATATGTTTATGTTCTGGAACCCTTATGTCAGAAATCTTTTGCAAACATATTTGCATGTCCCTAAATTCCTTTTTTTGTTCTTAACAATGTTGTCTTTTATATCTTTGTGTTTATTTATACCACTATATGTATATAGTGTAAATATTTTATTATTCTGAGCATGAATAATTGCAAATATAATATGTAATCAGGGTACCATATGTATTTATTTGCAATTAATAGATATTTTAAGAGCTTTGCCAGTTTTCTCTCTGCACCTGTGTAACCCCTCCTTATTGGAGTCTAGTTTGAAACACCACCCCTACACAGGTGCGCTGGCATATAAGATGACATTTCTTAATGAAAATAAAATTCAAGAGAAGGAAGAACACTGAAAATAGCATGACAGTAAAGAGGTGATTGACGCAAGCATCAATCTGCTTTGATAAATTGCCCCCTAAGTCTGTTAAATTAGAAAAAACAAGTTTATTATTTTAGGAAGGCAAATACAATTGTTTGTTTACTTTATATCTAGATCCGGTCATAGCCAGGGTAGTGTTGTTGTTATCTATATCTATAGGTTTGTTAACATTATATCTAAATCCGGTCACCCTTAAACCAACGGCGAGAATAAAATATAAACATTTCTAAGGTTATAATCTGTTAAATATATGGAAAAACTACTGAGAATATTGTAGCCAGCTGTATGCTCATTTTTCAAACGTTAGTCTAGAATCTAATGCATAACTTGTCAGCTTTTTACAGCAAGAGAATTCCCAAATATTAGATAATATGTTTATGTTCTGGAACCCCTGCTTGTCAAGCTGTATTCCCAAAGGTCAGACCTAAGAGCAGATGCATGTCCCCATTGGACTCTGTATGCCCAAGATATCATAGCAGAAGTGAGACACTGTATATCAGATGTCTTCCCAAATACCAACCCTCTGATGTTGCCTCCAACTTCTTAATACCAGCTGTAATTTTAAAATATTAGCTCTCAGACCGTGTCTGTTAAGTTAAAAAAAAAAAGTTTATTTAGGAAGGCAAATTCAATTGTAGTACAGAAGGCAAATTCAATTGTAGTACAAAATCACAAACCCAAAACTTAGGGCCAGATTACGAGTGGAGAGCAAAATTGAGCTTTCACAAGCACGATATTTGTTCTACACTTGTAATACCAGCACAAGCAATTGTGTGCTGCTACTAGAAGTGACCCTCAATGCGAACCCCACCTCGCGTTCGCATTGTATGGAAGATTTGCACTCACAAGAGCGTGCTTCCATAGGCTTCAATGGGAGCCTCGTTCTAATGCCGTCATACACAGCACAGAAGCGCAGCAATTGGCAGCTAATTAAAAATGTATATGTATATGAATATATACAAAACATGGAAGAGGACTGAACTCTCAGACTGGACTGGGTACACATCCTGTGACCCTGCAACATGCACAGTCCGGGGTGCTCAATAGCAGTCACAGGTAGCTGTTCCATCCCCAGAGTCTAAAGCAGTTGATCCCAGACAAGCCCAGGTACCACATCAAGGTCTCTCCCAAAACCTGGGTCCCTAATGCAGCCATACAATACAAGCTCAATCAAACAAACTGGGAACAAGTCAAGGGGGCACATACTTAAAGGGACATGAAACCCACATTTTTTCTCTCATGATTCAGACAGAAAATACAATTTTAAACAACTTTCTAATTTACTTCTATTATCTAATTTGTTTCATTTTCTTGGTATCCTTTGTTGAAGAAGCAGCAATGCACTAATGGTTTCTAACTGAACTCCTGGGTAAGTCAATCACGATCAATATATATATTCAGCCACCAATCAACATCTAGAACCTAGGTTCTCTGCTGCTCCTGAACTTGTCTAGATAAAGCTTTCAGCAAAGAATAACAAGAGAAGTAAGCAAATTAAATAATTATAGAAGTAAATGGGAAAGTTGTTTAAAATTTAGACATATAGAAAACATGGAAGGGGACAGCACTCTCAGACTGGACTGGGTACACATCCTGTGACCATGCAACATGCACAGCCCTGGGTGCTCAATATTACTCACAGGTAGCTGTGCAATCTCCAGAATCCCAGACAGTTAACACCCGACCAGTCTGGGTGCAAGGCCCATAGGGAAAATTACAAAACAACTTAATACAACACACAGAGAAAATCCAGCACTTACTTGCAAGCAATCAGCTAAGATTAAAAGCAAAACTGGAATAGTTAGTCACTGCATCTGGTCAAATGGAATAAGCCCAGGTACCACGTCAAGGTTTCTCCCAAAACCTGGGTACCTAATGTAGCCATACAATGCAAGCTCTCAATCAAACAAACTGGGAACAAGTCAAGGGTGCACAGACTTATGTAATCTCCCTAAACATTTACAAAACACGGAAGGGGACAGCACTCTCAGACTGGACTGGATATTCATCCTTTGACCCTGCAACATGCACAACCCTGGGTAGAAGGGACAGTGGTGAGGAGAGGGATATTTCATCCTCCCCTTAAGTCATGTGAGCACAATGGGGGAGCAGCCTAATATTTTGGGGTGCTTTTTCATCCCCCTTGCACCTCAGTAGAACTGTCACTAGTTTGGTGGCTTCTATGGGCCCTTGTAAAAAAGGGTATAAGGACAATGTTTATTCTACTGCCCATTTGGTGTAGACGCCACTTTGTGCTAATAATGTAAACACATTAAGAGCTTTACTGGTGCAAGACAAGCTATAGCTCCTAGTAGCCCCCACCCCAATGCCACTAATGTTATTGATTAGTGGGAAAGCTAATAAACTGTATACAACACTATTAAGCAATCCATTATATCCATTTAGTATTTTGTGGGTAGATGCAACCAGTACTGTACAAAATCTTATTAACACAAGAGATTAGGTAAGATTGACAAAAACTCAATTTTTGCAGAGAAATGTTTAATTAGAAAGTAGATTTTTATATTAGAACTGCATCTATTGGATTTGTGATGTCAATCACTGTTTAAAAGGTTTTTGTACAGTAATATAATTAAAACTTTCTTTTTTGAAGACGGCTTCGGGCTGCTTGAGAATCAGTAAAACACAGCTGTGTTCTCTAAGAAACAATACATTTTACATCAACACTGGGCATTTTTAATGAAGTAGAAATCAATATTTTAAAAAGACACCTTCTCTGATCAGCTCAGGGACTAAAATGTTTAATACAAAATATAGAATGTTATAGGTCAACAGCTGCCACACAATATTGCCCAAGCCTGTGCATTACGTTTCACAAGTTTTAGTTTCCCTCATATATATAAATATATATTATTAAGCTAATTTTTGGGGTTATTAATGTGGTTTATTATATACAATTGAACAATTGAAAAATATAAATGTAATAATTAAAAAAATTTCAGAAATAAAGATTCCAACGTCATATACCTACCCAGAAATAAATGTCAGCCCTATTAACAGGAACGTGCTTAAAGCTGTTTACATTTAGTTTTTTTTTTTTAAACAAATATATAGGGGCCAAATTATCAATGTGGGGACGGACATGATCCGCTGTAGTGGATCATGTCTGCCGCACATCAATAAATGGCAAGAGCATACGCTGTTGGTATTTATAATTGCACAAGCATTTCACTAGAAATGCTTGTGCAATGTCACCCCCTGCACATTCGCGGGTGTCAATCAACCCGATCGTATGATATCGAGTGGATTGCTGTCCGCCGCCTCAGAGTCTTAAGACCGCTGCTTCTTAACGCATGTTTCCGGTGAGCCAGAAGGTCTCTCGCAAACAGATGCATTTAAATGCATACAGGGCTTGATATATCGGCCCCATAATCTTCAAATTTTATTGTACAAAAAAAGCTTAAAGTGACAGTCTACTTGAATATTTTTTGTTTAAAGATATAGATAATTCCTTTATATCCCATTCCCTAGTTTTGCATAACCAACACTGTTATATTAATATATTTTTACCTTTGTGATTACCTTTTATCCAAGCCTCTGCAGACAGCCCCCTTTTCTCAGTGCTCAGGTTATAAAGTATTTTAATATAACAATGTTGGTTGAGCTAAGCTGGGGAATGGGTAGTAAAGGCATTATCGATCTTTTTAAGCAATAAAAAGTAGACTGTCCCTTTAAAGGGATACTAAATCCAATTTTTTTCTTTAATGGTTAAGATAGAGCATGCAATTTTAAGCAACTTTCTAATTTACTCCTATTATCAAATCTTTATTTAAAAAGCAGGAACCTGGGTTTTGCTTGCTTATTGATTTACTGAATGTAGTCACCAAAAGGCAAGCACTATCCAGGGTGCTGAATTCTAAATGGGCCGGCACCTAAACTTTTCATATAAAGATAGCAAGAGAACGTTGAAAAATTGATAATAGGAGTAAATTAGAAAGTTGCTTAAAATGGCATGCTTTATCTGAATCCTGAAAGAAAAAAAAAAATTGGGTTTAGTATCCCTTTAAGTTGCCTAAATGTAAATCAGTTGTCTCAAATTGTAAATCATATATCTTGTTTTCCAATGCCCAAGACTATATTAAAAGTTTATAGGTTTTAGATTCCAACACTGCAAATTAAAAACATTATAGAATCTTATATGGACTAATGCATTAGAACTGAGATATAGGGCGCCTACACTTTTGTGTTTAACCTTTGCCAAAGGGTTAAACAGATATTTAAAGTCAAGTCTGGAGAAGCAACACACTTATCATGGCCAGTGATTGGCTGATGCATAAATATTCAACCGCTAATCTGTTTACAGGGGGGTTTCATCTCAGGACCTTTAGCGTATTGTCTGTTTATAGCTGACTATAAATATCTGTTTAACCCTCTAAAAATAATACCAGCTATGTTTGATTTAAAAAGACAATAAAGTCAAAATTGATTGGATAGCACATGACATTTTAAACAAATTTCCAATTTACATCTATTGTCAATTTTGCCTAGGTTTCTTGGTATCCTTTGTTAAAGAGTAATTCTTAGACCCCAATTCTAAAAAGATCCCTAGGCTGGTGAGATTCTATAAGAATTGTCTGCTAGTACTTCTATTATTCTGGCGGAATGATCTAAAGCCACTTTTTACCCTGAAAATAGAAAGGAGATGTATATATATTACAAAAGTGCACAATAAAATTTGTAATTTAAAAATCATACAAAACAAATAACTGAACCATTCAAACAAAAATAAACATTAAAAAAACTGTACTGTTAAAGTGCATCAAAATTCGTAATGAAATTGTTCAATAATTATATTTTATAAAAAAACATAAAATATGTAGGTAAATTACACAGGAATACATTATATTAACTGTGCACAGCACAAATCATAATTTAAGAGCACCGGATGTGCAAAAAAAAAAAAGAAACAATTTCATACTTAAAAGTACAAAATACAAAGCGTACTTTTTTTTCATAAAATGGGCTTCACATGGGCGTTTCATGGGGGCATATTCATTTTTCTCTCAAATCCCAGCATAATTCTATAAACAGTTCTCACTATTTTTTCTGGCAAGTTAAAAGCGGTGAGTTTTCACCAAAATACTTAAAACACAAATTATTCTGGAAAGAAAAACCTATGCATACAAAAATGACACCGAATGTCAGGTACAGTTCACTGAAAACAGCGTCATTTGATTTGTATTAAGTGTAAAAAATTCATATTTTAAAACTCGTCTGTCTCCCCCTCTGTACCTCGCCGTCCATTGTAAACCTTTACCTAGCAGAGAGCTTTCATTATTTGTATGGGAGACATCTCGCCTCTCGCAGGGACAGCCCCCTTTTTACAAGCATTCCATGAGCGCTGCCCCTGCGAGTGTTGGTGTGGAAAACCGCGTCATGACCAGCACATTTTTTTAGAATCGGGGGCCTAAGTGAGCTCAGGAGTGTACTTGTGTCTTTAGCCATCTGGTAGCAATGCTTGCAACAATGTGATAAAATGTTGCAAACGCTAGTGCCACGGAATACTAAAGATATGTGCATACTCCTAAGCTCCTATCATCTAACTTAGGTTTACTCTTCAAGAAAGAATACCAAGAGAACAATGTTATTGTTTAAAAAGATAGATAATCCCTTTATTTACCATTCCCTAGTTTTGCATAACCAACACTGTTTTTAGAAATATACTTTTTACCTTTGTAATTACCTTGTATCTAAGCCTCTGCTGACTGCCTCCATATCTCAGATCTTTTGACAGACTTGCATTTCAGGCAATTAGCGCTGACTCTTAAATACCTTCACGTGCATGAGCACAGTGTTATCTATATGAAACACATGAACTAACGCCCTCTAGTAGTGAAAAACTGTCAAATGCAGAGGCGGCCTTCAAGGGCTTAGAAATTAGCATATGAGCCTGCCTATGTTTAGCTTTCAACTAAGAATAACAAGAGAATAAAGCAAATTTGATGATACAAGTAAATTAGAAAGTTGTTTAAAATTACATGTCCTATCTGAATCATGAAAGTTTAATTTGGTCTTTACTATCCCTTTAAGTATTTTACTCTAATAAACATACCATAAAGTTTTAGTACTTAAAGGGATACTAAACACAATTTTTTTACTTTCATGATTCAGATAGAGCATGCCATTTTAAGCAACTTTCTAATTTACTCCTATTATCATTTTTTTTTCGTTCTCTTGCTATCTTTATTTAAAAAGCAGGAATGTAAAGATAAGAAGCCGACCCATTTTAGGTTTATTACCATGGATAGCGGTTGCTTATTGGTGGCTACATTTAGCAAAGCAATAAGCAAGCATAGGTTCTGAACCAAAAATGGGGCGGCTCCTATGCTTTACATTCCTACTTTTTAAATAAAGATGGCAAGAGAACGAAGAAAAATTATAACAGGAATAAATTAGAAAATTGCTCATAATTGTATTCTCTATCTGAATCATGAAAGAAAAAAAATGAGTTTAGTATCCCTTTAAAGGACCACTCAGTGCAGTAGGATTGCTTAATTAACAAGTGCATAATAAAAGACAATGATTTAACACCTACTCTAAATTTCAAATAAGCAGTAGATTTTTTTCTGACAAATTATTTTTTTCTCCCATTTCCCCGCCCTCTGTGTCATGTGACAGACATCAGCCAATCACAGACTAGTATAGTATACCCTGTGAGATGGTGCACATGCTAAGTAGGATCTTGTTCCCCAGAAAGTGTGAACATAAAAAAATTTGATAATGGAATAAAATTGTAAAGTATCTTAAAACTGCATTCTCTTTCTGAACCATTAAAATTTATTTTGACTTCTTCCGGTGGGCGGAGCTAGCGGCTGGCAGCAAAGGGAAAGAGCTCCGCAAACCAGCTCAATATACACGCTATTTTTTTGCTGCCAGCTATCATTTCCCACGATATTGCCTTGTTGAGCGACTACCCAGAGACCCCCAACCAGCCAAGAGAAGATCGTGAAGGGCTGACACATCGCCCTAGCCCCGGGAGACATTTGATACCGCGCCACGCTGCGCAAACAACAAACTCGCGAGCGCCATCTTGGCAGAGCCCTCCCTACCTCCGTAAGCGCCCTTGTTTTTTGGGAAAGCACCAGAACTGACCCGGCACAGAGAGACACTGCAGGGAAGCAGGAGTAACCGCTGAGGCACCGCAGGAGACCACGCGACTGGTAATAACTGCCCAGACAGCGACAGCGCCAGATAAGCATACAGAGCACCTCTGACTAAGGGAATCATACAGGCCTAAAACAGATACACGGACAAGACGCCTAGTGTGTATGCTGCGTGGCCTTGTGTGGGGTGTAGCTTGTAACAGATAGCTTCCACCACATTAATCTGCTCCACTGAAGCGAAAGCACAACACAGTGACATAATTCCTGATATTTAAGGGGCTTATGTAATTTATGTAACTTTTCCTGCTGAGACTCATGCCTTAACACATCACTGGCTCACAGATAGAGGCCGACATGTTGTGAATCCACAAATAAGGAGCCTAATACACATTCTATGCAGCCTCATATGTTATGCTAACTGTGACAAGTAACCTTAATTGCACCAGCCTGCACTTTCTAAGGGGAGACACAGAGCAGCACAAACTTGTTGAAAGTCTAAGGGCTTAGCTCCTACAGAGTCCCACACTTTAAAGCTGCGGCAGCTCGCAGATAGAGGCAGAAACTGAAAAGCACATTGTGTAAACTATAATTCAGATACCTAATATACATGACAAGCAGCCCCATGAGCTATGCAAACTGTGACCAGCGGTTTTAATCACACCACCCTGCCTTATTTGAGAGGAGACATAAAGTGGTACAACTCGGCCACTGAAAATTCTACTAACTACCTCCAAGCATAGAACATTCAAGTCTGCATTCACCAGCTGATGATCTATAGGGAAAATATTAAAAGTGTGGTGTTGAGAATGAGACAGACAACGTTTAGCTATATCACATTTTGCTAAATCTACCACATGGCACTGCATATTTCATAGAACTCTTAAAACATCCTTAAACCTTAACGCAACAGCGCCACCTACTGGTGTCAACTTCTAGGTCAAAATACCTGCCTGAACTCAAAAATTACTCTTTTTTCTTGCTCATTGACCTCATATGAAGGTGGATAAATATTTCAAACCCCTCTCCAGTTCATCGGTGAGCACAATGTCTTCAAAGTCCAAACAATCAGACAGGAGGCAACGTCATGTTGCAGAGATACACATAGAAAATCCGCCATCGCCGAATACCTCACACCTAACTACTGGGGACTCAACAAATCTACTGCAAGAATTGAAATCCCTCTTTCTACCAAAGATGGAATCTCTACAGGCCGGTATGGATACTTTGACTAGCGAAGTGCGACAATTTTCTGCAAGGATGAACCAAGCAGAGCAGAGAATTTCAGACATGGAAGATTGTCAAAACAGTACTACTACCTCCATCAGGCAGTTATTGCGCCAAATTCAAGCTCTGCAAGACAAGGTAGAAGACCTTGAGAATCGTAGTAGACGCAACAATCTTCGCATAATTGGTGTCCCTGAAAATATAAAAAATAAGGACTTATTGCAATTCACAGCATTGACATTTCCCAGGCTATTGGGCATAGACCCTGACCGACTCCCACTGGATGTGGAAAGAGCCCATCACATTGGTCCAGATAATGGGCTCTCCACCACCACTTCAGCAAAGCCCCGACAGGTCATCTTCAAATGTTTAAACTACCAACAAAAGCTCACGCTGTTAAGGGCCTACAGATCACTAAATGCAGACGTCCTGTTTGAGGGGAAAAAACTCCTATTTCAAGACTTTTCTGCGAAGGTAACAAAGATGCGTAAGGAATTTGCCCCTTACTGCTCCCAACTATATGAGGAAGGCAGACAAGTTGCACTTCTATATCCCGCAAAACTTCGACTAGAAACTCCAAGAGGTGCCAAGTTTTTCCGCTCCCCCAAAGAACTAAAGACCTTCTTAGACGCAGAAAAACACCAAGTGGAACCATGAGTTGGTAACACTTAGGGTCACTTGAAAGACTCTTTGTCACGCTCAGCTGCTGGGAAGCTCTGCAGTCCTCTCTGTGTGCTTGATTGACAGGTGTCTGAGCCACCCCTTCCTGATGATGTCACAACCAGGCTTTTTATTCTGGCTTCCTGTTTCTCCAGTGTCCGTTTGTTTGTTAACTTTGAGGCTTCTGTTAGGATTTCGCTGAGGAATCTCTCTAACTGCTGCTTTTCTGTTGCCAATCTCTTCAAGGACTTACTATGCTGGATTAACCTTCAACCTCCTGAATACCTGTCTCCAAACAATGCAAGTACTGTTTGTTTTGTGAAACTTTCAAACTTCCTGTTTACCTGCTGCAAACCCTGCATATTCAGACTACTCTGTGTAGTGCAAACTATTCAAATACTGTTATTTCTGTGAATCCTTCAATCTGCATGTTTACCTGTTTCCAAACTCTGCAAATACTATTATTCAGTGTAAACCTTCAAACTGCTGGATATCCTGTTGCCAATCTCCACAAGTACTGATTATCTGTGTTAACCTTCAAACTACCAGCTTACCTGTTGCTATCACTGCAAGTTCTGACAACACAGTGTTAACCTTCAAACTTCCTGATTACATGTTATTAATTCTGCAAGTTCTGACTACACAGTGTTTACCCTCAAACTGCCTGATTACCTGTTGCATACTCTGCAAAGACTGTCTACACAGTGTTAACTCTCAAACTGCCTGATTACCTGTTGCATACTCTGCAAAGACTGTCTACACAGTGTTAACTCTCAAACTGCCTGATTACCTGTTGCATACTCTGCAAAGACTGTCTACTCAGTGTTAACCCTCAAAATGCCTGATTACCTGTTGCATATTCTGCAAAGACTGTCTACACAGTGTTAACCTTCAGACTGCCTGATAACAAATGACCTACTCCTGCATTATTAACTGTTTCCTGTTTTACCCTTCTTCTGTCTGAGTATAAGTGACTATCCCTGCTCTCCTGATTCTGTGGAAGGCATTTCCTGAAACCAGTTCCTTATTCAGAAGTCTATCTGGCTGATATCATGAATTACTTTGGCACAGGCTAACCCTGCTCCATATTGTGAGTACTTTGTTTTTTGGAGGTTGTCGTGGGGTCACGTCCTGGATTAAACTCAGAGTGCAAGGGTGTTGTTTAAGTTCGCCCTTGCATTTGGGTCTACTTCTGTATATTTCCTAACCTGACAGTACAAACGGACCATAATATGGACCCTGACGTGTTATCCAGGGCTGTAGCTCTACAAGGGCAACTTCTAGGAAATCATTCTGCTCATTTGCAATCTTTGGATTCCAAGCTTGACCAGATTACTGCTCTGCTACATAACCTCTCCGCTCCTTCTCAAGCGACGGTGACTCCTGCTGCCACTGCTACTAGCACCAATGCTGTCTTTAATCCACCTCAAACTGTTGGACAGAATATACCACGAATCCCACTTCCAGATAAATATGACGGTAATCCTGAAGAATGCCGTGGATTCCTTAATCAGTGTCGTTTACACTTCAGAAACAATCCTCAAGTTTTTTCCAATTCTACTTCCAAAATCACCTTTATTATTTCTCTCTTGAAGGGTAAGGCTCTAGCCTGGGTGTCCCCTCTTTTAGAGAAGAATGATCCGTTACTACAGGATGTGGAATTATTTGTGTCCATTTTTTCTTCTGTTTTTGACAAGCCTGGGAGGTCTGCAGCGGCTGAGGCAGGATTGTTGGATCTGAGACAGGGATCCCTTTCGGTAGCTCAATATGCTATTGAATTCAGGACTTTAGCCGCAGAAACTGATTGGAACCATGGAGCCTTACGGGCAGCCTTTTGCAAAGGACTTTGCGAACGCCTTAAGGATGAACTAGTATTTCGGGAACTCCCCGATTCATTGGAGGGTCTTATCAATTTATGTATTACTCTTGACGCCCGGCATTCTGAACGTCTTCAGGAGAGAGATAGGAATCGGAGATCCTTTGTTAAATCTTCATTTCGTCCTCCTATTCGAACCTCAAGTCTTTCTAATAATAATTCCCAATCTCCTGAGTCTGTGGAACCCATGGAAGTAGGAGCTATTAAATTGTCAGAAGCTGAACGCCATAGAAGGCGTACTCTTGGGTTATGTCTGTATTGTGGTACCAAAGGACATTTACTGAAGGACTGTCCTATCCGGCCAGTAAAAGCCAAGGCTTAACTTTTGATAGAGGGACAGAGTTAAGCCAGAATCCCATGTCTTCCCTCAATTCTAAACTTTTTGTTCCTGTAACTATCTCTTTTGGAAACACCAAGTTTCGAGCTCAAGCTCTCATCGATTCTGGAGCTGCTGGAGTATTCATTGATTCAAACTTTGCTGACTCTCTCAGGATTCCTCTTCAAGCCAAGAAACAGTTAATTAAGGTAACTACTGTCAGTGGACAGCCTCTAGGTACTGGTATCATAAAACATTCTACCATTCCTCTTCTTTTGACTGTGGGCATACTTCATTCTGAAATTATTCGTTTTGATGTCATCTCTTCTCCCCACATACCATTGATTCTGGGGTTACCTTGGTTGCAGCTTCATGATCCAGTTTTCTCATGGTCTAAAGGAGAACTTATTTCCTGGGGAACTACCTGTTTCAAACATTGCCTGCAAAATCCCTCTAAACCATCCTGTCCTGTCGTAGCTATGGTGGAAGTTCCTGAATCATTGCCCAATTACTATCATGCCTTTAGTGATGTGTTTTCTAAAAAAGAGGCTGAGACGTTACCTCCACACCGGATATTTGACTGTCCTATCGAATTGTATTCAGGGGCTCCTCTACCTAAGGGAAGGACCTATCCCCTCTCTCGTCAAGAAAATGTCTCTCTTGAGGAATACATAAAGGACAACTTAGCCAGAGGATTCATTCGTCCTTCCTCTTCACCTGTGGGTGCAGGTTTTTTCTTCATTGGGAAAAAAGATGGAGGTCTTCGTCCCTGTATTGATTATCGAGCCTTGAATCAGATTACTGTCAAAAACAGCTATCCTTTGCCGCTCATTTCTGAGTTATTCGATCGTCTTCAAGGTGCTTCTATTTTTTCCAAGTTAGATCTCCATGGGGCCTACAATCTGGTCAGAATCCGTAAAGGAGACGAATGGAAGACGGCATTTAACACTAGATTTGGTCACTATGAGTATCTAGTAATGCAATTTGGATTGTGCAATGCACCAGCAGTATTTCAGCACTTTGTTAACGAAATCTTCAGAGATTATCTAAATCAATTTGTTATCATTTACCTCGATGACATTCTAATCTATTCAAAAACATTACATGAACATGTACATCATGTAAGACTGGTTCTTCAGAGGTTACGAGACAATTCCCTGTTCGCTAAATTAGAGAAATGCTCTTTTCATCAGAGTTCCATCCCCTTTTTGGGGTATATCATTTCTGAATCAGGTTTTGAGATGGATCCTGCTAAACTGTCGGCTATCAAGGACTGGCCCAGACCAACTACTCTCAAATCCCTGCAGAGGTTTCTTGGCTTTGCCAATTACTATAGAAAGTTTATAAAGAACTTTGCTGACATCACGTCTCCACTCACTTCTCTTACTAAGAAAGGGCAAAATTGTAAGAACTGGTCCTCTTCGGCAGTACAGGCTTTTGAAACGCTAAAATCAGCATTTTCTTCTGCACCTCTTCTCAGTCATCCAATTCCTGATTTCCAGTTTATTTTGGAGGTTGACGCTTCCTCTATAGCAGCTGGAGCTGTTCTCTCCCAACGTGATCCGACTACCAGCAAGATACATCCTGTGGCGTTCTTTTCGAAAAAATTCAATCCTTCCGAGTTAAATTATGATGTGGGCAATAAGGAGCTTTTGGCTATAAAATTAGCTTTGGATGAATGGAGGCATTGGTTAGAGGGTACCAGTCAACCTTTTTTCATTCTGACAGAGCACAAGAATCTTTTATACCTCCAAACAGCTACACGTCTCAATCCTCGTCAGGCTCGGTGGGCCTTGTTCTTCTCCAGGTTTAATTTTGTACTTTCCTATGTTCCTGGTTCAAAAAATTCCAAGGCAGATGCTTTATCTAGGCAGTTCCAATCTTCTGAACCTTCTCCATTGGATTCAGAACCTATACTATGTCCAGTCAAAGTTTTGGCTCAAGTATCCTCTTTTCCAGTACAGGCTTTACATGCTGCTCAAGTCCGGGTACCATCTTCTTGCAAACTACCTTCTGGTATCCTGTATGTACCCAAAGGATTACGTCTTCAGCTTCTACGTTGGGCTCATAACAACATTTCAGCAGGTCATCCGGGAATAACCAATACATTGTGGAAACTGAAGCAGCATGTTTGGTGGTCCACTATGAGGAGGGATGTTAAGGATTATATTGCTGCTTGTAGTTCTTGTGCTTTGAACAAACAATCTTCTCATCAACCGTTTGGTCTATTACACCCTCTTCCTATTCCTCATTACCCTTGGTCTCACTTATCCATGGACTTTGTTACAGATCTTCCTGTTTCTGTTGGAAATACGACCATTTGGGTAGTGGTGGATCGGTTCTCCAAGTCGGCTCACTTCATACCTCTTCCAGGCTTGCCTACAGCTCAAAGACTTTCTGAACTCTTTGTTCTACATATGTCTCGTTTACATGGTTTTCCCACTGACATAGTCTCAGATCGTGGAGTCCAATTTGTTTCCAAATTTTGGAGGTCTTTTTGTAAACACTTCAGAATCAACATATCACTTTCTACTGCACACCATCCTCAATCCAATGGACAGACTGAGCGTGTAAATCAAGCCTTGGAATCTTTTCTAAGAAATTATGTAGACCATCACCACTCCAACTGGTCTCAGTTATTGCCTTTGGCGGAATTAGCTCACAACTCACGTTATAACGCCTCATTACAGACCTCTCCCTTTAAGGCAGCTTATGGATTTGAACCTAGAACCTTTCCTATGATTACCAGTTCTACTGAAGTCCCTGGAGCAGATCGTATAGTGAAAAATCTCAGTAATCACTGGCAACTCATTCGTCAAAATCTACTCTCTTCTTCCTTAAGACATAAGAAATATGCTGATCGCAGAAGGTGCAAGGCTCCTTTACTTCGTACTGGAGACAGAGTATTTTTATCCACCAGATTCATATGTCTAAAACAACCTTGTACCAAGTTGGGTCCTAAGTACATTGGACCTTTTCGAATTGTTTCCAGAGTTTGTTCTTCTGCATACCGCCTGGCCTTACCCAAGATCCATCCAGTGTTTCATGTCTCCCTACTCAAGCCAGTCATCTACAATCGGAACTCTATCAAGAGTAAACCACCTCCTCCACTTTCCGTAGAGGGAACTTCTGAGTTTGAAGTCAGCCAGATTCTCGATTCCAAGCTACGGGGCAATCGGCTGTACTACCTGGTCCATTGGAAGGGTTATCCTATCTCTGAACGATCTTGGGAACCGGCCTCTCATGTTCATGCTCCAGCTCTTGTCAAGTCTTTTCACAAGAAATACCCTGCCAGGCCCGGTCGGGTCCCCCGGAGGGGACCTTGAGGAGGGGGCACTGTCACGCTCAGCTGCTGGGAAGCTCTGCAGTCCTCTCTGTGTGCTTGATTGACAGGTGTCTGAGCCACCCCTTCCTGATGATGTCACAACCAGGCTTTTTATTCTGGCTTCCTGTTTCTCCAGTGTCCGTTTGTTTGTTAACTTTGAGGCTTCTGTTAGGATTTCGCTGAGGAATCTCTCTAACTGCTGCTTTTCTGTTGCCAATCTCTTCAAGGACTTACTATGCTGGATTAACCTTCAACCTCCTGAATACCTGTCTCCAAACAATGCAAGTACTGTTTGTTTTGTGAAACTTTCAAACTTCCTGTTTACCTGCTGCAAACCCTGCATATTCAGACTACTCTGTGTAGTGCAAACTATTCAAATACTGTTATTTCTGTGAATCCTTCAATCTGCATGTTTACCTGTTTCCAAACTCTGCAAATACTATTATTCAGTGTAAACCTTCAAACTGCTGGATATCCTGTTGCCAATCTCCACAAGTACTGATTATCTGTGTTAACCTTCAAACTACCAGCTTACCTGTTGCTATCACTGCAAGTTCTGACAACACAGTGTTAACCTTCAAACTACCTGATTACATGTTATTAATTCTGCAAGTTCTGACTACACAGTGTTTACCCTCAAACTGCCTGATTACCTGTTGCATACTCTGCAAAGACTGTCTACACAGTGTTAACTCTCAAACTGCCTGATTACCTGTTGCATACTCTGCAAAGACTGTCTACACAGTGTTAACTCTCAAACTGCCTGATTACCTGTTGCATACTCTGCAAAGACTGTCTACTCAGTGTTAACCCTCAAACTGCCTGATTACCTGTTGCATATTCTGCAAAGACTGTCTACACAGTGTTAACCTTCAGACTGCCTGAACAAATGACCTACTCCTGCATTATTAACTGTTTCCTGTTTTACCCTGTCTGAGTATAAGTGACTATCCCTGCTCTCCTGATTCTGTGGAAGGCATTTCCTGAAACCAGTTCCTTATTCAGAAGTCTATCTGGCTGATATCATGAATTACTTTGGCACAGGCTAACCCTGCTCCATATCGTGAGTACTTTGTTTTTTGGAGGTTGTCGTGGGGTCACGTCCTGGATTAAACTCAGAGTGCAAGGGTGTTGTTTAAGTTCGCCCTTGCATTTGGGTCTACTTCTGGATATTTCCTAACCTGACACTCTTCTTTGCATGAAGGGTCCTAGATGTAGGATTCATGCAGATACCTTTGCTCCTGGGGCAGCTACTCCTGTTCCATTGAGAAAAGGGCTGGTTAAGACTGTTATTGTTGTTGTTATTATTTATGTTGTTTATGTTATTATTTTCTTTGTAAGGTATATGCTCGCCTTCACTTATGTCAGGATCCATTTCTTTGATCTCAGGTATCTGAGGACAAGCATTCCTTGTAACTTGATGTTGCAGAACAGCCCCTTAAATACCCGCTTTGCAGCTATTATATGCATTAACCTTTTTCTTCTTTCTAATTTATTGCTACAGAAATGTTCCCTACCTATTCATCCTGAAGCTAATACATGCATTAACCATCTTCTGTTTTTAGCAGGATTCAGTTTGGCTGTGCACGGCGGATGGTCTGACAGTAAAGACAATACCTTTCCACAACGACCGCTTACTAAAGATGTCTGTGAGTCTTTTTCATTATTGCACCACACACAGGGGCACACAAACAGCAACACTGACGCTCTCCACTTCCTTCCTCCAGTCATTTGGCCTAAATACCCCTGAACTCTTGTTGGGGTCCCTGATCTGACCTCCCACCACCAGACACCCTCGCTGACTTTGCCCCCCCTCCAATTACCCTCATGACTACAAACATTAATGTAGTGTCCTGGAATGTAGGAGGTATAACATCTCCAGCCAAAAGGAGCAGAATACTCCAATATCTTAACTCCATACATGCAGACATAGCGTTTCTGCAGGAAACACACCTCACTGCGGAAGAGCATGAAAAATTAAAGATCAGATGGGTGGGTCAGATTATGTATTCACCGTCGGAGGGGAGGAGGTGTGGAGTGGCAATCTTAATACGGAAAAATCTGCCGGTGACCTTCTCCAACACAAAAATAGATAGACAGGGACGCTATATTTTCACCTCATTACACGCTCATACCCACACTTTCCAACTGTGCAATGTGTATGGCCCAAATCACTCTGACCAAACCTTTTGGGCATCACTACAATCACTTCTTGCCCAACATTCTGACTCGCCAGTAATAGTAGGGGGAGACTTTAATATGGCGCAAGCCCATCCACTGGATAGATTTTTTGACCCATCCCACCTTGGTACCAAAAAAGTTACCCACTTTAAACACAAACAAGACATGCAAATTATAGCTATGTTTAGAGATGGATTGGGCCTACCCGACCTATGGAGATCTCGACATCCAGATCAGCGGGACTACACTTGTGTCTCTAAGACACACCACACCTTCTCCCGAATAGATTATTTTCTTACTTCCCCCCAAATCACTCCCAACATACTGAGCACATCTATCCTCCCAATTACGATCTCAGACCATGCTCCCATAAAATTAACGCTTCAACCTTGTAGAGCAGAGTCCCGCAAGCAGTCATGGAAGTTCCCCTCCCAGCTATATACCAATGCAGACTTTAGACAACATCTGAAGGCATACTGGTTAGAACACACTTTTGACAATGAGCAACACAGCACAAATCCGGACCTGTTCTGGCACGCCTCCAAGGCGGTCATTAGGGGCAAAATCACAGCATACACAGCCCACCATTTTCAATCTAAAAAGAGGATCACCACACAGCTCCTAGCAGACTTAACTACTGCCTATAATGACTATCTAGCTCACCCCACGGAGTCAAACCGCCAAAGATACTACACTGTTAAAAAGGACAGAGATACACACTTACAGATTCTTGATAATAAATTTAACCTGCACAGGCAAGGCAGGTTTTACCGTCATGGTAACAAGGCTGGTAAACTCTTAGCAAACTTGGTGAGACTCCATACGCCCAAGTCCATTATAACTGCAATTAAAGCAGGTTATCACCTCAAAACAGACACTAAAGATATAATGCAGGTGTTCACAGCCTATTACAAATCCCTATATACTAGACAGACTATAAGTGGGGAAGATAAGAACACATTTTGGCAAAAGGTTACAGTACCCCGGTTGTCGGACACTCACAGAAACAGCCTAAATTCTCCCATACATGTACAAGAGGTACTACGTGCTATTGGGAACTCGAAGATAGGAAAGGCAGCAGGTCCTGATGCCCTTCCGATTGAATATTATAAGATCCTTAGCACTGACATAGCTCCTCCAGCCTTAGCCACCACATATTCTAACTATCTACTAGGGAAAGCCACTCCAGACAAGAGATTCACAGACGCTAACATATGCATAATCCCGAAACCAAATAGGGATCATACACAACCCTCCTCATACTGACCGATATCGTTGCTTAACAGCGACTATAAATTATTCACTAAAATCTTAGCAGATAGGTTAGCAGCTCTCTTACCGGAAGTCATACACCCTGACCAGACTGGTTTCATCAAACACTGCACTTCAGTGATCAACATCAGGAAGACACTAGCCGTCATATCCCACTATAACAATCAACACTACCCAGTCTCACAGAAACCTAATACTGACGCCTGCCTTCTCGCCATTGACGCCGAGAAGGCATTTGATAGAATAGAATGGGATCACTTGTACACTTCTTTGGAAAAATTTGGCATATCTGGACACTTTCTTAACGTAATTCGATAGCTGTACACATCACCATCAGCCTCTATAATTATTAATGGCCAGTTGTCCCCATCTTTCCTTTTGGAGAGAGGAACCAGACAGGGTTGCCCTCTGTCCCCACCACTCTTTAATTTAGCAATAGAGCCATTAGCATGCTACATCCGTCAAGGCTGCGAAGGACTAAAAATTCACAGACAAACCGTACACTTGTCCCTCTATGCTGACGACCTTCTGTTGTATGTCCCCAACCCACATGTCAATGTGCCCAACTTGTTACACATACTAAACGACTTTGGCAAATTCACAGGCTACAAAGTTAATACGGATAAATCCGAATTGACATGGCTGCTTAGCTCCCAAAAAAAACCACTACAAGGCACTGACTTAAAAATAACCTCTGGAACTTTCACCTATCTAGGAATCCACTTGCATATTGACACTAATAAATTGTACCACCTGAATATAGGTAACACTATAACCCTTATTAATAATCAAGTAAAGGGGTGGGGAACTTGCCCCTCTCCCTCACAGGTAGGATTCATCTTTTAAAAATGATCATCTTGCCAAAGCTGCTTTACCCCCTCCAGATGCTTCCTCTCCTCCTTACAAAATGAGACCTCAACGATTTAACCACCTTGTTTGGCAGGTTTGTCTGGAGTAGAGGAAAACCAATAATAAGTAGACTCCAGCTGGCAATGCCAATCAGCTCGGGTGGACTTAGCCTCCCTAATCGGAGATGGTATAACTGGGCATCGCTGACCAAGATTATAGTGGGATGGCTGACCCACTCAGGCCATTTCAGTCACCCCTTAGAATACGAACTATTAGCACCAATACACCCTGCTTTTCTGCCACACACCCAGCTTTCAACCCTCCCCCAACACGTAAAACACAACATATTGTTTAGGGACCCGCTGAGGGCCTGGACTAAACTTTGCAAAACATGGGGAATGGAGTTTACATTCAGTAGATACTTACCGCTACAGGGCAATCCTGACTTCATACCAAGATACACAACGGCTGTTTTTAGGCTTTGGGAACGTCAGGGGCTAAAGATGGTGGCGCAATTGCTTAACCCTACTACACACCACATACTCCCTTTTTCTGATCTTCAAGCACAGTACGCTCTCCCTAACATGCATAGATTCGCTTATTTTCAAAGTAGACACTAGGTCCAGAGCCTTCTGCCTAGGGGCCTTCCGGCATTGGACAAGACCCAGACTAAAATTATCACACTTTGTAATTTGGCAGCCCAGGGAATACATTCCATCACACCCATTTATAAACTAATTGTAGCACACAATGAGACGCAAACAGTAAACCTTGTAATACTCATGGCCAGGAAATTAATGTTACAGTATTGGGCCAAGAATAGAGAACCTCCTTTTAAAAAACTAACTCACGCGTTCTGACGGAACAGGTGGATGTACAAGGAGACCGAGAGGTCAGAGTTAAAACATTTTTAAACAAGTGGAAGCCATACATACGGTATTTACCGAGAGGAATACGGGAAAGACTCCTAGGTCCTTTCCAACATACAGTGTTTATGCTTAATGAAAATCTTCATGGCCGTTGGTGCCTGACAGGTTCTGAGGTCGACATGATTTAACAGGTTTAGCTACCGTTTCACATGACAGACGCAGGGAATAGATCACAGTTTACTTGACTAGACCCAAGGTTTGCGACCAAGACCATCCGCTGATGCATGCCCACTTATATATGTCACATGGTATTGGCATTGATTACCTTTACGGCTGAGAGCATGCCATCCAACTATTTACTGGTTTGTAGAGCGCAAGTACTATGATCCCATATGGAGGTCCTGAACAGGCACAATTCTACATGCCTATAGATAGGATCTTGCATATGTGTTAATAAACAACGTAACTGTTGTGCAGTCAGTACCTCCTGAATTGTTTCCCCCCTTTTTTTCCTTCCCCCATTGCGCTCAGTTATACTTGATAATGCTAGGTCTTCAAATCAATCAATGCCAGTGGTTATTCTTTTCTTGTTTCTGAATTTGTTGTGTTGAGTTTTGTTTTATTTGTTTTATTTATTGTTATGTTTATATGTTATAATAATGCAGAGGGCTTGGCCGTCCCACACGGTACACGACAAGACTTTTTGGCATACAAAACAAAACAGAGTAGCTGCACTCAAATACTTATTATAAAAGAAACAGGTGCTGCCTAGAAAATAATATTTTCACAAACATAGCAAGAGAGTGGATTCCCCAAATTGAGGGGTTTCCAAAAGTCTAGGCTTAATCAGCACAACCGTTAGTAATAACAACTCAAGAGACATAAGTGTCAAAAATATAAAAATATCCTTTAATAAATCACACAATTCACAGACATACCACATTCATGCATGGGATCCCAGTAATAAAAAGTCAATAGACTGAGAGAAAACTTCTGGTGCACCAGGGTGAACTGGATACGTATATATATATATATTAACCAGTGGTATTAGATATTTGTAATCCACAAAAGAGATAGTTCCATATCTTTAGAGTCCCCAAAGTGCCGCTCTGCTGAACTAGCCAGACCAAACCCTCGACCCAAAAACAGTGATCGAATCACCTTTCAAAGCATACTTTTTCAAGCCGTGTGTGTTATTCACAGGTGCATCAATTGGTATTTCCTTCTTGACCACATTTGGTAAATAGTACTACCTGTGTTTGTAGTGCCAACGGCAGGATCTTCAATGCTTACATGGAGCGCGGTCTTACAGGGCAGGTCAGGGCTAGTCGGGATCCAATGCTGTGGAAACAAAAAAGCATTGGATCCCGACTAGCCCCGACCTGCCCTGTAAGACCGTGCTCCATGTAAGCATTGAAGATCCTGCCGTTGGCACTACAAACACAGGTAGTACTATTTACCAAATGTGGTCAAGAAGGAAATACCAATTGATGCACCTGTGAATAACACACACGGCTTGAAAAAGTATGCTTTGAAAGGTGATTCGATCACTGTTTTTGGGTCGAGGGTTTGGTCTGGCTAGTTCAGCAGAGCGGCACTTTGGGGACTCTAAAGATATGGAACTATCTCTTTTGTGGATTACAAATATCTAATACCACTGGTTAATATATATATATATATACGTATCCAGTTCACCCTGGTGCACCAGAAGTTTGCTCTCAGTCTATTGACTTTTTTATTACTGGGATCCCATGCATGAATGTGGTATGTCTGTGAATTGTGTGATTTATTAAAGGATATTTTTATATTTTTGACACTTATGTCTCTTGAGTTGTTATTACTAACGGTTGTGCTGATTAAGCCTAGACATTTGGAAACACCTCAATTTGGGGAATCCACTCTCTTGCTATGTTTGTGAAAAGACTTTTTGGCCTCCAGGTGGACTTTAGTGTATTGCTGAGACTGCATTTTGTTGCCTACAACTTGCCTTGTAATGTTTGATACTGTATAATGCCGTGTGGCGTTGTCCAGGTTCCCCTGTCAAAAATTCAATAAAAAAAGTTTAAAAAAAAAAAAAATATTTTGACTTGAGTGCACCTTTAATTATGATGCAAAATAGAGATGGTTACATGTGGTGACAGTGTTAGACCAGTGCCTTGACTATCTTCAGGGAATAGTGATGCACTGACATTTCAACAGTAATTGTTATATAATAATGAGTTCTTTTTTGGCTGAAAAGTAGTATAAAATTATTATTGATTTTATTATGTGCTTGTCTATTACTATACACGTGTAACATTTAGTTTTTATTAAAAGTTTGCCAACTAATTTTGTCCAAAAATGTCAGAAATGAAAGAAACTAAAGAAAAAAAATGAACAAATATAAGATTCATTCTTTTTAAAGAGACAGTCTACTCCAAAAATGTTATTGTTTAAAACTATAGATAATCTCTTTATTACCCATTCCCCAGTTTTGCACAGCACATGGTTATATTAATATACTTTTTACCTCTGTGATTACCTTTTATCTAAGCCTCTTTTGACAGCCCCCTGATCACATGGCTATTTATTATCTATTGACTTGCATTTTAGCCAATTACTCATAAATAACTCCACAGGAGTTAGCACAATGTTGTCTATATGGCTCACGTGAGCTAGCAGTCTCCTGTTGTGAAAAACAAATAAAAAACATGTGATAAGAGGCTGCATGTAGTGGCTTAGAAGCAAGCAGAATTTAGAGTTCCAAATGTTATAAAGTATATTAAAGGGACAGTCTAGTCAAAATTAATCTTTCCTGATTCAGATAGGGAATGCAATTTTAAACAACTTTCCAATTCACTTTTATAATCAAATTTGCTTTGTCCTCTTGGTATTCTTTGTTGAAAGCTAAACCTAGGTAGGCTCATATGCTAATTTCGAAGCTCTTGATGCTGCCCCTTATTTCAATGCATTTGGCAATTGTATTACAGCTAGAGGGTGTTAGCTCATGTGTGCCATACAGATAACAATGTGACCACGCCCGTGGAGTTACAAATGAGAGGGCACTGATTGGCTAAATGCAAGCCTGTCAAATGAGCTGAAATAAGGGGGCAGTCTGCAAAGGCTTAGATACAAGGTGATCACAGAGGTAAATAGTTTATTAATATAACTGTGTTGGTTATGCAAAACTGGGGAATGGGTAATAAAGGGATTATCTATCTTTTAAAACAATAAACATTCTGGTGTAGGCTTTCCCTTTAATATAACAATATTGGTTGTGCAAAGCTGGGGAATGGGTAGTAAAGGCGTTATCCATCTTTTTAAACAAAAAAAAAATTGCTTTATTTTAATAAAATTGTATGGAACTTTTCTATCTTAAATAGGATTTTCCTATGAAATTATTATTTGTTGACATTATTCCTGCTGATTTTCCCGGCGGATGATCATACAGCATTTTAATTGGTTGGCACCTTCAATGGGCAAAATTCTGTGCTACTAAACTACCAATTACCTTGGAAACTGTCAAAATGTGAAAATGATGTGCTGAACTAGGATTTTTGTTTCAGGGGATCTTGTTCTGTTTATTTACTGGTTTTGGGATTTCTTTTGGGAATATTGATATTTCAGTGGTCATATGCTGCACTGCCATTTAAACCTTCTACAGGGCTGGCCATTCAGTGGGACTTAAACCTTCCCCTAGGGTGGTCATATATTTGCGTGTAAACCTTAAGAATAGTAATGTGCTGGCAACAGACCTACCCTAGAGATGGTTATATTCTGGAATTTAAACCTACTAAGTGGTTGGTGAACTGTTTTCATTTTATCTTACACCAAGGATGGGCATATGTTGACAATTAATCTATCCCAGGAATAGTCATGTGTTGGCTTTTAAACCTACTCCAGGGATAGTGATATGCTGGCATTTGAAGGACCATTAAAAATAGTATAATTGTATCATCCCCAAATGCACAATATAAAGACAATGCAAAAACACTTACGCTGAATTTTAAATTATCAGTAAAAAAAATCTGAGAAATTATAAAAATTGCTTAATTTTTCTGCCCACTGTATCATGTGACAGCCATCAACCAATCACAGACTCATATATGTATACACTGCCAATTCAGGGCAGAATTACAAGTGAGACGCAACGGACGTTGTGCTAATGCAATGGCGATTTCGTGATCCATTTTTCTCCCATTTTTCTCCCGCTGATATCAGGATAAATTGCGATTGCGCTAGCGCTACAGTCTTTTCCACATCAATCCATACCGCGATCTAAGAGCTCTGGTAAACTGTGTTCCGAAATACAAAAATTGCACAATACACAACAAAAATATATTACAATGTACACTTACACCCATAAAATACACTATTAACCCCTAAACCCATAAAACGGCATCACCTCACATCGCCAACCCTTAATAATACTATTAACCCCTAAACCGCCATCCCACCACATTGCAGATACTAAACTACAGTATTAGCCGCTAAACCACCCCCACATCACAAACACTAAATAAAACTATTAACCCCTAAACCGCCATCCCCCATAACGCAAAGTAACAAACTAACATCTAAACCCCCTAACCTAACACCCCCTAACTTAACCCCAATTAAAAAAAAAAACATAAATTAAATTAAAACTATCCTAACTACCCTTAAAAAAATTAAAACTTACCTGTAAAATTAAATTAAAACCTAGGCTTACCCTAAAAAAAACCTAACATTACTTCAATTTTTTTAGATAAGAATAAATAAAAACGAACACAAATAACATACATTACAAAAAATAAAAAGCCTTTCCACCGCCACCGGGATAGAGATAGAAGATGGAATGTGGCCTGGAGGAAGATGGACTCGCAATGGATGAAGATGGAGTGATGACGGGATGGAGCGCCGCCCATCATCATCGGTGAGTACCAATTTTGGGGCTAAACTTGGTTTTTTGGCTTGGGAATTTTTTTTTAGATTATTGGTTATTTATTTTATTTGGGCAGAAAAAGAGCTGAATGCCTTTAAAGGCAATGCAAATCCAAATGCCTTTGTTGGGGCAAAGGGTAGTTTCGTTTTTTTTAGTTGTGTTTTTTTCAGGGGGCCCTTTTAAGGGCTATTGATAGTTTATTTGTAGAATAGGGTTTTTGGGGGGTGGTTGGGTGGGTATTAGAATAGAATTTCTTTTTTTTTTTTTTGGTAATTTCGTTTGTTATTTTTTGTAAGGGTAAGTGTTTTTTTTTTAATGATATTTTTTGTGTAAATGTTAGGTTTTATATTTTTTGTTAATGTTAGTTTTTAATTTTTTTTGTAAAGGGTAGTTTTTTTTATTTTTTGGTAAGGTTAGGTTTTTTATTTTTAAGCAATGGTAAAAAATGTAGGGGCTAATAGTTTATTTATATAATTTGCGTTGTGGGGGATGGCAGTTTAGGGGTTAACAGTTTTATTTAGTGTTTTTGATGTGGTGGGATGGCAGATTAGGGTTAGGCTATGTGCTTATGTTAGGGTGTTAGGTTTTTTTCAAATTTTTTGTTGTTTTTGCGAGTAGGGTGTTAGTTTTTTCCACTTTCTTTTCTCTATTGATTATTAATGGGGAACACATTCATGTGCACGCGAAAACTCCCCAAGCGATGTTTGCGATTCTTGGGCTACCGCAAGCGGAAAAACATTTTTTTTTCAACTTCCCGAGAAGCACAAAAAGCATTTTGCTAGCAAAATTTTTTGATTTGCCGTGCGTTAAACCATCTTGTGCTTCGAACTAACATCAATGTTTCCCAACATAAAGTTACATATTAGCATGTTGGTAAATATGAACAATACTAATGGATATCTCAGTAAAAGCATTACATGTTCCCTTACAATATTAATTTTCTGAACTAATTTTCATTTTGAATGCAGATGTGTAAAGCACTCATATAATCCACAGGAGGGGAGATTGATTTGTTTGGCAGTGTATTTTCCACAGTGCAAAAATTAATTCTAATTACTTTTATTGCAATGAGTTACTGGTCTACATATTGTCTGTAAATACATGTAAATACATACTGATTTGAGAAATTAATATAAAATCTGTCCAGTGCTTTAATCAATTGCTAAGCAACATATCAATGATCACATAGTTCTAGAAATCATTTAGTTTACAACATATTGATCTGGCTCATACCATATTGACAATGTGGATAACTTAGAGATCCAACATAACTTAAAACACATGTGGTAGCCATTTTTTCTTTTCTAATTTTACTTACATTTTATATATGAAATTTGTTTTCAAAATTTTCATTTAAAAGAGAAATATAATTATTTTAAATTTATATTTGTGGCTGAAAATGAGCAATAGGGCAATTTACCTTTGGGCTGAAAAGATTATGTGGTCCATATACATTCATTAATGCAGTATTTATTGCAATTTAACCTTTATGACTTCTATTTCCATCCAGTAAATATAGAAAGGTGAAAACTTCAAGCTCATATCTGCTATTTACTGGTTTCCTTTTCCTTGGCAGCTCTTTGGCATGTGATGTAAGCAATATAAGCAAAACATCTGGTTTTATTATATTAATAATGTGTAAAACCATGAGAAACTATAAGACAATAGTGATGTTGTGAACCTAAAATTTTGTGTTCGTGAACGGCGAACGCGAACTTCCGCAAAAATTTGCGAACCGCCATAGACTTCAATAGGCAGGCGAATTTTAAAACCCACAGGGACTCTTTCTGGCCACAAAAGTGATGGAAAAGTTGTTTCAAGGGGACTAACACCTGGACTGTGGCATGCCGGAGGGGGATCCATGGCAAAACTCCCATGGAAAATTACATAGTTGATGCAGAGTCTGGTTTTAATCCATAAAGGGCAATCACCTAACATTACTAAATTGTTTGGAATAACGTGCTTTAAAACATCAGGTATGATGTTGTATCGTTCAGGTAGTGTAAGGTTTTTTTTTTTTTTAAATGTACACTACTGTTTTAGCAGATATGACTTGCACTGGTGTGACACTGTGCCCTGGCAGGACCTGGAACGTACACGTGTGAGGGAAACTGACTGCTATTATTTCACAGTAAAAAATGTTTTTTTTTTTTTTTAAATGTATGTACACTACTGTTTTAGTAGATATGACTTGCACTGGTGTGACACTGTGCCCTGGCAGGACTTGGAGCGCACACGTGTGAGGGAAACTGACTGCTATTATTTCACAGTAAAAAAAGTTTTTTTGTTTTTTTTTAAATGTATGTAAACTACTGTTTTTGTAGATATGACTTGCACTGGTGTGACACTGTGCCCTGGCAGGACCTGGAACGCACACGTGTGAGGGAAACTGACTGGTATTATTTCACAGTAAAAAAAGGTTGTTGTTTTTTTTTAAATGTATGTACACTACTGTTTTAGTAGATATGACTTGCCCTGGTGTGACACTGTGCCCTGGCAGGACCTGGTGCGCACACGTGTGAGGGAAACTGACTGCTATTATTTCACGATAAAAAAGTTTTTTTTTTTTAATGTATGTACACTACTGTTTTAGCAGATATGACTTGCACTGGTGTGACACTGTGCCCTGGCAGGACCTGGAACGCACACATGTGAAGGAAACTGACTGCTATTATTTCACAGTAAAAAAAGTTTTTTGTTTTTTTTTAAATGTACACTACTGTTTTAGCAGATATGACTTGCACTGGTGTCACACTGTGCCCTGGCAGGACCTCAACCGCACACGTGTGAAGGAAACTGACTGCTATTATTTCAAATTAAAAAAAGTTTTTTTTTATTTTAAATGTATACTACTTTTTTTTAACAAATGTATACTACTTTTTTTTTAACAGATATGACTTGCACTGGTGTCACACTGTGCCCTGGCATGACCTCAAATGCACACATGTGAAGGAAAATGACTGCTATTATTTCAAATTAAAATAAGTTTTTTGCTTTTTTTAAATGTACACCTCTGTTACACCAGATATGAGTGGTGGCACTGGGCAAGTGGGCACAGTATACGCTGTGAGCCTGAGCTGGCAGGCAGGCTGCAATTAGATTACACAGGAAAAAAAAAAAAAAAGCAGACTGATGTTCTAGCCCTAAAAAGGGCTTTTTGGGGTGCTGTCCTTACAGCAGAGATCAGATGAGTCCTTCAGGACTGTAGTGGACACTGAATACACTAGCCTAGCTATCGATTTCCCTATTAAATTAGCAGCAGCTACACTGTCCCTCCTCTCACTAAGAATGCAGGTTCCGAATGAATCTAAAATGGATGCTGTCCAGGAGGTGGGAGGGTCTGGGAGGGAGTGTCTGCTGCTGATTGGCTGGAATGTGTCTTGCGACTGTGAGTTACAGGGTCAAAGTTTACTCAATGATGACGAATAGGGGGCGGATCGAACATTGCATATGTTCACCGTCCGCTGCGAATGCGAACATGCTATGTTCGCTGCGAACTATTCGAGGCAGAACTGTTCGCGACATCACTATAAGACAATGGTTTTCACAGGATTTTGCTTTTAACATATTTGAAAGTTTTTTTCCCTTTAAAATAATGCAACAATTTAATGTAAAATAAGTCTTTTTATATCATTTTATTTTAAAATGTTTATTTAACAGAAGAAATTGGTCCTCAAAGGTAAAAGTGTGTGTGTATGATTAAAATATTTAAAGTTTCCCATAATTTTTTTTTGGCATATGGGGCGAGATCACATATGTGGCGCAGGCTTCAGCGCAACTGCTGAAACCCACGTCGCCCGTAAATTCACCTCGCATATCGGGGAATCACATAAACCTCACCAGCAGTTCATATACTGCCGTAAGTTGGATAAACTGGCAATGTCCAGATATTTGCGTAAATACACATTTCTGGAGTTGAAAGTGAATTACGGCAGTTTATAAACTGACGGCGCCTAAGGAAAAAAAAAAATCTTACATTGTCAAAGTCTAACCCGCCTCCCAAAAAAACCCTGACACGTCAAAACCCCTATACCCGCCATAAAACCACATCGCAAATAATAATAAATGTATTAACCTCTAAACCGCCACCCCCACAACGCAATATACCTAATAAATGTGATTACCCCTAATCTGCCAACCCCAACATTGCAAGCTACTTAATAAATGTATTAACCCCTAATCCGCCATTCACCCACAATGCAAATAACCTAATTAAAGTATTTACCCCTAATCCGCCATCCCCCCACATCACAAAGTATCTAATTACACTATTAACCCCTAAACCGCCATCCCCCACAACGCAATAAACCTAATTACACTATTAACCCTTAAACCGCCACCCCCCAAAACGCAATAAACCTAATTAAACTGATAGCCCCTAAACCGCCATCCCCACACAGCATAAATAACTAATTTAATCACTTAGCCCCTTAACCTAACACCTCCTAAATTAACCGCAATTACATCAAATAAAAAAATACTAAGTTAAAATTAAAATAAAAAATCCTAACATTACTTAAAAAAAACATGATTTGGAATGCAAGGTACCTGGAAGAAGACCTTCACCGCCGGACTTCAGGAATGGTGAGTACCTATGGTGAGTACCTATGGTGAGTACCTATGGTGAGTACCTATGGCGAATACCTATTTCAGGGTTAGACTTAGGCTTTTTTTTATTTTTTGAGGTGATTTTTTTTTAGATTAGGGATTTTTTTATTTTAATGGGCTGCAAAAAGCTGATTGCCCTTTTAAGGGCAACGCCCCTACAAATGCCCCTTTAGGGGCAATGGGTAGCTTAGGTGTTTTTAGTGTTAGTTTTTTTTATTTTGGGGGGTTTGGTGAGTTGGGGGTTTACTGTTAGGGGTTAATTTGTATTTTTGAGGTAAAAGAGCTGTTTAACTTAGGGCATGCCCTATAAAAGGCCCTTTTAATGGCTATTGGTATCTTAGTGTTGGATTAGGGGGTGTTTTTATTTTGGGGGCTTTTATATTTTTATAGCGGTATTAGATTAGGTTTAAATTTTTATTTTTGATAATTAGGTTTATTTTTTTCTGTAATTTTATACTGTTTTATTTTTTTGTAATTTTAGATTTATTTATAATGTTAGCATTTTTTATTTTCATTTTAACTTTTTAGGGGTTAATACATATATTAGGTATATTGCGATGTGGGGGGATGGCGAATTATGGGTTAATACATTTATTAAGTATATTGAGTTGTGGGGCATGGCGGTTTAGGGTTAATATATTTTATTAGTTATTGCTGCGCCTGACTAATGCCTAGATTTAGAGTTCTGCGTTAGCCGTCAAAAGCAGCGTTAAGGGGTCCTATTGCTGCTTTTGGCCACCCGCTGGTACTTAGAGTCAGGCAGGAAAGGGTCTACCGCTCAATTTCAAGCCACGACTTTTCCATACCGCAGATCCCCTTACGCCAATTGCGTATCCTATCTTTTCAATGGGATCTTCCTAACGCTGGTATTTAGAGTCTTGGCTGAAGTGAGCGGTAGACCCTCTACCGACAAGACTTCTAACGCCCATGGAAAGGCTGTAGTTAAGAGCTTTATGGGCTAACGCTGGTAACTACAGTGCTCTAAAGTACACTAACACCCATAAACTACCTATGTACCCCTAAACCGAGGTCCCCCCACATCGCCGCCACTATAATAAAAAAATTTAACCCCTAATCTGCCGACCGCACATCACCGCCACCTACATTATCCCTATGAACCCCTAATCTGCGGCCCCTAACATAGCCGAAGCCTATATTATATTTATTAACCCCTAATCTGCCCCCCCCCCAACGTCGCCGCCACCTAACTTCAAGTATTAACCCCTAATCTGCCGGCCGGACCTCGCAACTACTGTAATAAATGTATTAACCCCTAAAGCTAAGTCTAACCCTAACCCTAACACCCCCCTAAATTAAATATAATTTTAATCTAACGAAATAAATTAACTCTTATTAACTAAAGTGTTCTTATTTAAAACTAAATACTTACCTGTAAAATAAACCCTAATATAGCTACAATATAAATAATAATAACATTGTAGCTATTTTAGGATTTATATTTATTTTACAGGCAACTTTGTATTTATTTTAACTAGGTACAATAGCTATTAAATAGTTGTTAACTATTTAATAGCTACCTAGTTAAAATAATTACAAAATTACCTGTAAAATAAATCCTAACCTAAGTTACAATTAAACCTAACACTACACTATCATTAAATTAATTAAATAAATTAACTACCAATACCTACAATTAAATACAATTAAATAAACTAAACTAAATTACAAAAAAAAACAATCACTAAATTACAGAAAATAAAAAAATATTACAAGAACTAATTACACCTAATCTAAGCCCCCTAATAAAAAAAAAAAAATAATAATAATAAAAGCCCCTACCCTATTCTACATTACAAAGTAATCAGCTCTTTTACCAGCCCTTAAAAGGGCTTTTTGCGGGGCATGTCCCAAAGTAATCAGCTCTTTTGCCTGTAAAAAAAAATACAACCCCCCAACATTAAAACCCACCACCCACATACCCCTACTCTAACCCACCCAAACCCCCCTTAAATAAACCTAACACTACCCCACTGAAGATCTCCCTACCTTGAGTCATCTTGAGGATTCTATCAGCCAATCGGAATTAAGGTAGGAAAAATCTGATTGGCTGATTAAATCAGCCAATCAGATTCAAGTTCAATCCGATTGACTGATCCAATCAGCCAATCAGATTAAGCTTGCATTCTGTTCGCTGATTGGAACAGCCAATAGAATGCGAGCTCAATCCGATTGGCTGATTGGATCAGCCAATCGGATTGAACTTGTATCTGATTGGCTGATTGAATCAGCCAATCAGATTTTTCCTACCTTAATTCCGATTGGCTGATAGAATCCTATCAGCCAATCGGAATTCGAGGGACGCCATCTTGGATGACGTCACTTAAAGGAACCTTCATTCGTCGGGTAGTCGTCGGTGAAGAAGGATGTTCCGCACTGGAGGTCTTGAAGATGGAGCCGCTCCTCGTCGGATGGATGAAGATAGAAGATGCCGTTTGAATGAAGATGTCTGCAGGTCCGGGTGTCCTCTTCTGCCCGGATAGGATGAAGACTTCTGCTGGTCTGGATGTCCTCTTCTGCCCCAACGGATGAAGACTTCGGCCCGGCTGGGTGAAGACGACTCAAGGTAGGGAGATCTTCAGGGGGGTAGTTTTAGGTTTATTTAAGGGGGGTTTGGGTGGGTTAGAGTAGGGGTATGTGGGTGGTGGGTTTTAATGTTTGGGGGGGTTGTATTTTTTTTTACAGGCAAAAGAGCTGATTACTTTGGTGCATGCCCCGCAAAAAGCCCTTTTAAGGGCTGGTAAAAGAGCTGATTACTTTGTAATGTAGAATAGGGTAGGGACTTTTATTATTTTGTTTTTTTTTATTTTATTAGGGGGCTTAGATTAGGTGTAATTAGTTTAAAATTCTTGTAATATTTTTTAATTTTCTGTAATTTAGTGATTGTTTTTTTTTGTAATTTAGTTTAGTTTATTTAATTGTATTTAATTGTAGGTATTGGTAGTTAATTTATTTAATTAATTTAATGATAGTGTAGTGTTAGGTTTAATTGTAACTTAGGTTAGGATTTATTTTACAGGTAATTTTGTAATTATTTTAACTAGGTAGCTATTAAATAGTTAATAACTATTTAATAGCTATTGTACCTAGTTAAAATAAATACAAAGTTCCCTTTAAAATAAATATAAATCCTAAAATAGCTACAATATAATTATTCGTTATATTGTAGCTATATTAGGGTTTATTTTACAGGTAAGTATTTAGTTTTAAATAGGAATACTTTAGTTAATAAGAGTTAATTTATTTCGTTAGATTAAAATTATATTTAATTTAGGGGGTGTTAGGGTTAGGGTTAGACTTAGCTTTAGGGGTTAATACATTTATTACAGTAGTGGCGAGGTCCGGTCGGCAGATTACTGGTTAATACTTGAAGTTAGGTGGCGGCAACGTGGGGGGGGGGCAGATTAGGGGTTAATAAATATAATATAGGGTTCGGCTATGTTAGGGGCCGCAGATTAGGGGTTCATAGGGATAATGTAGGTGGCGGTGATGTGCGGTCGGCAGATTAGTGGTTAAAGAAATTTATTATAGTGGCGGCGATGTGGGGGGACCTCGGTTTAGGGGTACATAGGTAGTTTATGGGTGTTAGTGTACTTTAGAGCACTGTAGTTAAGAGCTTCATATACCGGCGTTAGCCCATAAAGCTCTTAACTACAGCCTTTCCATGGGCGTTAGGAGTCTTGTCGGTAGGGGGTCTACCGCTCACTTCAGCCAAGACTCTAAATACCAGCGTTAGGAAGATCCCATTGAAAAGATAGGATACGCAATTGGCGTAAGGGGATCTGCGGTATGGAAAAGTCGTGGCTTGAAATTGAGCGGTAGACCGTTTCCTGCCTGACTCTAAATACCAGCGGGTGGCCAAAAGCAGCAATAGGACCCCTAAACGCTGCTTTTGACGGCTAATGCAGAACTCTAAATCTAGGCATTAGTCAGGTGCAGCAATAACTAATAAAATATATTAACACTAAACCGCCATGCCCCACAAGTTAGGGTTAGGGTTAGACTTAGCTTTAGGGGTTAATACATTTATTATAGTAGCGGCGAGGTCCGGTCGGCAGATTAGGGGTTAATACTTGAAGTTAGGTGGAGGCCACGTTGGGGGGGGGGGGCAGATTAGGGGTTAATAAATATTATGTAGGTGTCGGCGATGTTGGGGGCAGCAGATTAGGGGTTCATAGGGATAATGTAGGTGGCGGCGGTGTCTGGAGCAGTAGATTAGGGGTTAAATTTGTAATGCAGGTGTCAGCAATAGTGGGGTCGGCAGATTAGAGGTTAATAAGTGTAAGGTTAGGGGTGTTTAGACTCGGGGTTCATGTTAGGGTGTTAGGTGCAGATTTAGAAACTGTTTCCCCATAGGAAACAATGGGGCTGCGTTGGGAGCTTAACGCTGCTTTTTTGCAGGTGTTAGGTTTTTTTTCAGCCCAAACTGCCCCATTGTTTCCTATGGGGGAATCGTGCACGAGCACGTTTTGCCAGCTTACCGCTACTGTAAGCAACGCTGGTATTGAGGGTTGAAGTGGCGGTAAATTCGGCTCAACGCACCCTTTTTGGAGCCTAACGCAGCCCTTCAGACAACTCTCAATACCAGCATTGTTTGGAAGCAGCGGTAGGAAAAAAAGCTGCATTAGCTACGTGGGTCTTTACTCTAAAAAACTCTAAATCTAGCCGTATGTGTGGCCAGGTGAAAATGGAGTAAAATGTATGGATTTTCACTGCGTAAGTCCTTGCGCTGAATATGTGATACCGACTTCCAACGCAGTTCTCTGTTAGTTAATGGGCGTAAAATTAGCCGGTTTATGAAGGCGATGCCGCCCATTCATTACATCCATAATTTAGATTTGCCTTATTTGTTAAGATCTCGAATCTAATTGGTTTGTTTTAAAGAGTATTCTTTAACTCCTGTTAATGATCCTAAAAAAGTTAATCTAATTATACATTTTAATATATAGTAACTATCAGCTAGATTACGAGTTGTGCGTTATGAGTGAAAAAGCATCGTTATGGCTCTTTTTCACTACCGCTGCTATTACGAGTCTTGTAAGTATAGCTTTACCACACACACTTTTTTGGCCGTCACGCAACATCAGTACCGCACTTTTAAAAAAGGCCTTTTTCAATGGGACTTCCATAGCGCGGGTATTACGAGTTTTGCCTGGGAGGCCAAAAAGTGAGCGGTACAGCCTATACCGACAAGATTCGTACCGCCATCTAAAGTCAGTAGTTATGAGTTTTACTTTACAAAGCTGTAGCATAAAACTCATAACTAAAGTGTTAAAAAGTACACTAACACCCATAAACTACCTATTAACCCCTAAACCGAGGCGCTCCCGCATTGCAAACACTAAAATAAAATTATTAACACTTAATCTGTCGCTCCAGACATTGCCACCACTATAATAAACATATTAACCCCTAAATCGCCGCACTCCTGCATTGCAAACACTAGTTAAATATTATTAACCCCTAATCTGCTGCCCCCAATGTCGTCGCCACCTACATACACTTATTAACCCCTAATCTGCTGTCCCTAACATCACCACATCCTACATTACTGTTATTAACCCCTAATCTGCTGCCCCCAAAATCACTGCAACCTAACTACACTTATTAACCCCTAATCTGCTGCCCCAATGTCACCGCCACTATACTAAAGTTATTAACCGCTATACCTAACCTAAGTCTAACCCTAACCCTAACATAACCCTAACCCTAACACCCACTAACTTAAAATAATAATAATACAATTATTATAATAATAATAATTAAAATAATTCCAAATAAAAATTACAATTAATACCTAAATTATTCCTATTTAAAACTAAATAAATACTTACCTGTAAAATAAAACCTAAACTAGCCACAATATAACTAATAGTTATATTGTATCTAGGTTATATTTTATTTTTATTTCACAGGTAAGTTAGTATTTATTTTAACTAGGTAGATTAGTTATTAAATAGTTATTAACTATTTACTAACTACCTAGTTAAAATAAATACAAACTTACCTGTAAAATAAAACCTAACCTGTCTTACAGTAAAACCTAACATTACACTAAAATTAAATAAATTACATTAATTAAATACAATTAACTAAATTACCAAAAAAATAAACACTAAATTACACAAAATAAAAAAATAAATTATCAAATATTTAAACTAATTACTCCTAATCTAATAGCCCTATAAAAATAAAAAGCCCCCCAAAATAATAAAACCCCTAGATTAAACTAAACTGCCAATAGCCCTTAAAAGGGTCTTTTTCTGGGCATTTCCCCAAAGATATCATCTCTTTTACCTGGCAAATAAAATTACAAACATCCCCCCAACAGTAAAACCCACCACCCACACAACCAACCCCCCGAAATAAAATTCTATCTAAAAAACCTAAGCTACCCATTGCCCTGAAAAGGGCATTTTTGGATGGGCATTACCCTTAAAAGGGCATTCAGCTTTTTTACATTGCCCAAACCCTAAGCTAAAAATAAAACCCACCCAATAAACCCTTAATAAAACCTAACACTAACCCCCGAAGATCCACTTACAGTTTTGGAAGACCGGACATCCATCCTCATCCAGCCGGCGAAGTCCTCATCCACACGGCTAGAAATCCTCAACAAAGCCTGGAGAAGACTCCATCCAAGTGGCAAGAAGTCCTCAACGAAGCCAGGAGAAGTCTTCATCCAAGCCGCAAGAAGTCATCATCCAGGCGGGCGGAAGTCTTCATCCAGACGGCATCTTCTATCTTTACCCTTTTGGTGCGGATTGGATCCATCTTCAAGACATCCGGCGTGGAGCATCCTTTTCATACGGTCCCAGCCGTACACTGAAGTTTCTCTTTAAGGGACGTCATCCAAGATGGCGTCCCTTGAATTCCGATTGGCTGATAGAATTCTATCAGCCAATAGGAATTAAAGGGTAAAAAATCCTATTGGCTAATGCAATCAGCCAATAGGATTGAGCTTTAATCCTATTTGCTGATCCAATCAGCCAATAGGATTGAGCTCACATTCTATTGGCTAATTGGAACAGCCAATAGAATACAAGCTCAATCCCATTGGCTGGGACCTTCAGTGTAAGGCTGGAACCGTATGAAGAGGATGCTCCGCACCGGATGTCTTGAAGATTGACCTGCTCCGCGCCGGAAGGATAAAGATAGAAGATGCCGTCTAGATGAAGACTTCTGCCCGTCTGGATGATGACTTCTTGCCGCTTGGATGAAGACTTCTCCCGGCTTCTTTGAGGACTTCTTGCCGCTTGGATGAGGACTTCGCCGCTGGATGAGGATGGATGTCCGGTCTTCCAAAACTGTAAGTGGATTTTCGGGGGTTAGTGTTAGGTTTTATTAAGGGTTTATTGGGTGGGTTTTATTTTTAGCTTAGGGTTTGGGCAATTTTAAAGATCTGAATGCCCTTTTAAGGGCAATGCCCATCCAAATGCCCTTTTCAGGGCAATGGGTAGCTTAGGTTTTTTAGATAGAATTTTATTTGGGGGGGTTGGTTGTGTGGGTGGTGGGTTTTACTGTTGGGGGGGATGTTTGTATTTTTATTTGCCAGGTAAAAGAGCTGATATCGTTGGGGCAATGCCCCGCAAAAGGCCCTTTTAAGGGCTATTGGCAGTTTAGTTTAGGCTAAGGGTTTTATTATTTTAGGGGGCTTTTTTATTTTGATAGTGCTATTAGATAAGGAGTAATTAGGTTAAATATTTGATAATTTCTTTTTTATTTTGTGTAATTTAGTGTTTTTTTTGTAATTAAGTTAATTTTATTTTTTTAATGTAATTTATTTAATTTTAGTGTAATGTTAGGTTTCAGTGTAAGACAGGTTAGGTTTTATTTTACAGGTAAATTTGTATTTATTTTAACTAGGTAGTTAGTAAATAGTTAATAACTATTTACTAACTAGTCTACCTAGTTAAAATAAATACAAACTTACCTGTGAAATAAAAATAAAACCTAAGATAGCTACAATATAACTATTAGTTATATTGTAGCTAGCTTAGGCTTTATTTTAAAGGTAAGTATTTAGTATTAAATAGGAATAATTTAGGTATTAATTGCAATTTTTATTTGGAATTATTTTAATTATGTTAAAGTTAGTGGGTGTTAGGGTTAGGGTTACGTTAGGGTTAATGATAGTCTTAGTGTTAGGTTTAGGGGTTAATAACTTTAGTATAGTGGCGGCAACATCGGGGCAGCAGATTAGGGGTTAATAAGTGTAGTTAGGTTGCTGCGATTTTGGAGGCAGCAGATTAGGGGTTAATAACAGTAATGTAGGTTGTGGCGATGTTGGGGGCAGCACATTAGGGGTTAAAAAATTATATAGGTGGCGGCGATGTTGGGGGTGGCAGATTAGGGGTTAATAAGTGTAATGTAGGTGTCGGCGATGTCGGGGGCGACAGATTAGGGGTGTTTAGACTCGGGTTTATGTTAGGGTGTTAGGTTTAAACATACATTTTTTCCCCATAGACATCAATGGGGCAGCGTTTACGCTCCGCGATTGCAGGTGTTAGGCTTTTTTTAGCCGGCTCTCCCCATTGATGTCTTTGGGGAAACCGTGCATGAGCACGTCAAAACACCGCTTGTATTTGGGTGTGGTATGGAGCTCAACACAACCATATCGCCCGCACAAGCCGGGTTTATGCAAACCTGTAATAGCAGCGCTATTAAAGGTGATCAGTGAAAATAACTTGCAAGTTATTAGTGAGCCACTCATAACGCAAAACTCGTAATCTGGCTGTATGTTTGTATGTTTTCATGCATATACTAAAAACAAAAAACATATTCTAAAAAGCTACATAGTGCTGATAACTTTTATAACTAACTACAAGGGAAATATTTGCAAGCTTTCAAGAACATCAATGTCAGACATTCCAATAAACATGTCAGATAAACCAAACCATAGCTGTTTTATTTTATCCATGCATTTTTACAAGACCATGCAAAGGGCCTTGCAGCCATATGTCTTCTGACATTCTGACACACTCTGTGTTACTAGTTTTCTCCCCAGTGAAATCATTAGACCCTGAGGTGTGTTTGTATGAGTGCATGCATGAGTGCCAAAATATGCTCACTTTAGAGTCTGTGATGCCTATAGGCAAGTTGTAAGGTTATGATTTATGAGCCATGGACTACAATTTCTTCCTGTATGTCAATCATCTATAAGAATGGTTAACTCCAAAGTTCACTGTATCTATGGAACAAGGTTTGAATCTGTATGTATAAGGATCTATTGTGGTGATGGTTGTGGACATGTGAGTAAATTCCATGGGCTAATGTGTTATCCTGAAGATTGTTAAATTGTTTTGTTTTCGCTTGAGTTGTTTTCTATTAGACATTGCAACATTTTGGCCTAGATTACAAGTGGAGTGCTAATTTATTGTGCCCCCGTAAACAGGCAAATGCGCTCCGAAAATTAGGCAGAGATCAGACATCTGATTAATTTGACAAATATCCCCCAATTGCCTCCAAAATAAACTGTATGGTGTCTTTTTTTTAAAAAATGACTGCACAAAACAGTTTTAAGAGCTTAAAGTGAAGGAAATGGGATGTTAGGAAAAAAAGGCACTGATATTACGAGTGGAGAAAAAATATTGCACTTGCGAAAGAGCAAATTTGTGCTCCACTCGTAATCTGGACCTTTAAATTCATATATTCACCTGAAAATGTATTTAAATGTGAGCTTGTTATATAGAATACAGTGCACAATTTATTGGAACAATATGATAATTAGTGGAAATGGAATTTGGATAAAGGATATGCAAGTTTTATTGATGCTATGTGATTTGGCACATTATGGATAATATTTCATGATTTATAGCAGAATGTTATATATGTATAATATATATATATATATATATATATATATATATATATATATATATATATATATATATATTTCTCTATCTTAATTACAGACCTGTTGATTTATATAGAATATTAGCAATATCACAGTAAAACAGTGAAGATGAAATACAACTATATCATCTACCTTATCTTTGGCACTAATGATTAAGCACTGGTTATCATGGTTATAAATATCCGTTCAGGTATAGACCCAAGGCTGAGAAGTGGTAAAGTAAACATTGCCTCTAATCACTGGGTAAGACTTGGGATGTGACCACTATGTACTGAGGGTGGTGTAAGTAACTGAGTAATGTCAGTGGTCTGCAGGATTTTCCAAAGAGAGTTGTCAGGAGAGCTAGGGGCCAAACCACACGAGCAAGACAGTACCAAATCCAGATCTAGTAGAGAGTCAGGATAGCCAAAGGTTCTGAGAAGCCGGGAAGAGTCTAGGACCATATCAGAAGCCAAATGAGTAGTTTGAAGAACTTTAATTGGGTTGGTAACAGGAACACAGCAACTTGAATCAATTGACAAGGCACAGGATAATCCAAAAGCAGAGGTCAAAAGCCAAGGTTAAATACAATATAGGAGTCAGCAAGAATGCACCCAGAACAAAGTTCCATACACAGGCAAAGATGGCTGCCAAACACGTAAATAAATAGGTGACGGCGTGGGAAACCCCCCTAATGGCACAAGAACATATGTTCTACGGGTGGAAAAAATTAATTGAAAGTATACACAACATGGCAGCAAAAATGTCACAAAACTGTGAGCGGCAAAACAAGGTCACATCACCATGGGAACAAAACATGCAATGCTAGGCAATAGATGTGTAGTATGACACTGGTACTGTATAATAAAGATACTAACACTATTCTGATTTTGGACTCCTCAAGGTGTTTGCTTCCCTGTAAACAAATTTTCCTGCCATTGCTTGCTTCAAATGGAAGTCCATTCAACAGTCAGTTATTAACCCCTTAATGACCACAACGTACACTGTGCATTGCTGGTCGTTAAGGAATTATCTGGGTATAATAGCACAGGTCTTGCACCAAGATTGCACTATAAGACCCTATCTCCCTCCGGCAGACTTGCTAAAATAGTGTGGTCTCGCCACTGGTGGCGAGACTGCACTATTGAAAAAGGCATCCCATAGAAACATCTCTGGTCATTAAGGGGTTAAAAAAATTGTTAAATCTTATTGCATCACATTTGGTGCCAAATAAATTATAAACATTTAAAGGGACATGAAAGATAGAAAATACAATTTTAAAACAGTTTTTAATTTACTTCTATTATCAATTTTACTTTGCTCTCATGTTGTTCTTTGTTGAAGAGATACCTAGGTATGTAGCATGCACAATCATTACTACATGACAGGATTGACACCCCCTGCTAGCGGCGGATTGACCGCGAATCTGCAGGGGGCGGCATTGCAACAGCAGTTCACAAGAACTGCAGGTACAATGATAAATGCCGACAGCGTATGCTACATCGTATCATCTCCGTACGCACTATGATAAATCTACCCCATAGAGTGTAGCTAAAATCATTAATACACATATATATCATAAGATCTTAGAAACAAAAAATAAAAAGAACATACGGATACAAATTCCCAAATCTGGAATTCCAAAATCCAAACTTATTCTGAAATCAAAGATTTTTAATCAATATTAAAAAAAAACAAAAAAACAATACTATTTTCCCCGCCTGTAAGTCACAATCTTCTCCTTCATGACGAGTCTTTGGTTTGATTTGTATGTTTTAAAAATGCAAATAATAGTCTATACTGTATTTATTTAAAAACATAATGTATGTTTACCTGATAATTTCCTTTTCTTCTGATGGAAAGAGTCCACAGCTGCATTCATTACTTTTGGGAAATAAGAACCTGGCCACCAGGAGGAGGCAAAGACACCCCAGCCAAAGGCTTAAATACTCCTCCCACTCTCGTCATCCCCCAGTCATTCTGCCGAGGAACAAGGAACAGTAGAAGAAATATCAGGGTGAAAGGTGCCAGAAGAATAATAAGGACGCCCCACATAAAATTACGGGTGGGGAGCTGTGGACTCTTTCCATCAGAAGAAAAGGGAAATTATCAGGTAAGCATAATTTATGTTTTTCTTCTTAAATGGAAAGAGTCCACAGCTGCATTCAATACTTTTGGGAAAACAATACCCAAGCTACAGAGGACACTGAATGCCAAGACAGGAGGGTACAATAGGCGGACCATACTGAGGGCACCAGTCCTGAACCTCTACCCAATAAAAAACCCTGCTTCGTCCAAAGCCGAGAAAATTTTAAGAGGAAAAGCCCCAATGACACTGACTCACAGTTAGTCCAGAAGCCAAACTAGAGACCGCACACGGACTCGACTGAGCCAACAGTCCTCCAGGAGATACCGTCGCCCAACAGACGGCCCCCCATCGCTCACCCCCCACAAATGAAGGAGACACCAGCCAAAACCCCCAAGGGGACAAGGCAAAGGAGAACCAAGGAAGGTCCCCTAATACATAAAACAACACCTAAAGAGTGAGCCCAGCTCACAGAGACCCAAAGGGGCCCAAACAGGGAAAGGAGGCCACGCCTATACCAGGCGAAACCCGGGATAAGACTGGGCACAGAGAGAGAACAGACATATCTCCAACATCCTGCAAGCACGGAATGCAACTGAAGAGTTAAAGTCCTCCCAGTGTCTGACCATAGAATACCAATTCCATTCGACCATGAAAAAGTGTGCAGTCATATTTATACAGCTATTCTACACCTGCACTTAGACAGCTACTGTATTTAGAAGAAGGGTTTCTTAACAATAGATACACGAGGACAATAGCAGACCATACAGCAATTGTATAACCAAAATCCTCTGTTTCATGGGAAAACCCAATAAAGTCCATTATCAGTTAGAGTCTAAAATGGGGGATATGGCAAAAAAACAGTGACACGGAAAAGCTCCTCCTGGCAGAGTGTGACAACCAGTTAGTGTAAAAGGGACTCCTGAACTCTCTCACCAGAAACCAGTCAGCTTTATACAGAAGGTAAAACATGAGATTATAGGGCAGCACAGAGCAACACCAATGTATACAGGGAATGGGGTCAGAATATAGGTGTGAGTGACAGTGAGGGGGATGGTGATCATACAGAAGGTATACAGAACTGTGTAGAGGGTCAAGGAGAAGTATGTGAATGGTACAGCATCATATAAACCAGTTTCAAAGGATATAAGAAAATAACTATTTATTGAAACATAAATAACACAATTATTGTGTGGGCACCTCATCATGTGACACACAACAGACTATTACAGTTGGGACTGGTAACAGAAATGGTTATATTTGCAATTATCCTGCATATACCAGTTAGAGTGACAATGACATAATGAAAGCAGTTACTCTTATAGATATTTGCAAAATACATGCAGCTAGATTACAAGTTATGCGCGCTAACGTAACAAAAGTTGCGTTATTTAACCCTCTATAGCACAGTGATTATAAGTTTTTAAACAGCCGGCTTGTGCGTGCGATATGGTTGCGTTGACCTCTATACCGCACAAAATACAAGCGCTGTTTTGACGTGCTCATGCACGCTTTCCCCATAGACATCAATGGGGAGAGCGGGTCAGAAAAAAGCCTAACACCACAGCCCAATTGATGTCTATGGGGAAAATAAAAGTTACGTTTAAACCTAACACCCTAACATAAACCCAGAGTCAAAACACCCCTAATCTGCTGCCCCCGACATCGCCGACACCTACATCATGTTATTAACCCCTAATCTGCCCTCCACCGACATCGCCGGCACCTATATAATGTTATTAACCCCTAATCTGCGGCTCCCGATATCGCTGCCACCTAAATAAAGCTATTAACCCCTAATCTGCCACTCCCAATATCGCCATCACTATACTAAAGTTATTAACCCCTATTCGCCTGCACCCCAACATCGACCACACTATAATAAATCTATTAACCCCAATTTGGCCACTCCCCAACTTTGCCGCCACTAAATAAAGTTATTAACCCCTAAACCACTGGCCTCCCACATCACTACCACTAAATATACCTATTAACCCCTAAACTGTCAGCCCCCACATCGCAACAACCTAAATTAAACTATATTAACCCCTAACCCTAACCCTAACATAACGCTAACCGTAACCCTAACCCTAAAACCCCCTAACTTTAACATAATTAAAATAGAGCTAAATTAAAGTTACAATTATTTACTAAATAAATCCTATTTAAAACTAAATACAAACTTACCTAGGAAATAAAACATAAGCTAGCTACAATATAACTAATAGTTATATTGTAGCTAGCTTAGGTTTTATTTTTATTTCACAGGTAAGTTTGTATTTATTTTAACTAGGTAGACTAGTTAGTAAATAGTTATTAACTATTAACTAACTACCTGCCTTACACTAAAACCTAACATTACAAAAAATAAAAAACCTACCATTAGAAAAAATAACAAACTAACGGCTAGATTTGGAGTTTTGTTGGTAACGACCCGAAAAGCTAACGCCGGCTTTTTTCTGGCCGCACCATAAAAATAACTCTGGTATTGAGAGTCCACATAACGGCTGCGTTAGGCTCCAAAAAAGGAGCGTAGAGCATATTTAACGCAGCTTCAACTCTCGATACCAGAGTTGCTTACGCAAGCGGCCAGCCTCAAAAACGTGCTCGTGCACGATTCCCCCATAGGAAACAATGGGGCTGTTTGAGCTGGAAAAAAAACTTACACCTGCAAAAAAGCTGCGTTCAGCTCCTAACGCAGCCCCATTGTTCTCTATGTGGAAACACTTCCTACGTCTGCACCTAACACTCTAACATGTACCCCGAGTCTAAACACCCCTAACCTTACACTTATTAACCCCTAATCTGCCGCCCCCGCTATCGCTGACCCCTGCATATTATTATTAACCCCTAATCTGCCGCTCCGTAAACCGCCGTTACTTACATTATCCCTATGTACCCCTAATCTGCTGCCCTAACTTCGCCGATCCCTATATTATATTTATTAACCCCTAATCTGCCCCCCACAACGTCGCCTTCACCTGCCTACACTTATTAACCCCTAATCTGCCGAGCGGACCTGAGCGCTACTATAATAAAGTTATTAACCCTTAATCCGCCTCACTAACCCTATAATAAATAGTATTAACCCCTAATCTGCCCTCCCTAACATCGCCGACACCTAACTTCAATTATTAACCCCTAATCTGCCGACTGGAGCTCACCGCTATTCTAATAAATGTATTAACCCCTAAAGCTAAATCTAACCCTAACACTAACACCCCCCTAAGTTAAATATAATTTACATCTAACAAAATTAATTATCTCTTATTAAATAAATTATTCCTATTTAAAGCTAAATACTTACCTGTAAAATAAATCCTAATATAGCTACAATATAAATTATAATTACATTGTAGCTATTTTAGGATTAATATTTATTTTACAGGCAACTTTGTAATTATTTTAACCATGTACAATAGCTATTACATAGTTAAGAACTATTTAATAGTTACCTAGTTAAAATAATTACAAAATTACCTGTAAAATAAATCCTAACCTAAGTTAGAATTAAACCTAACACTATACTATCATTAAATTAATTAAATAAAATACCTACAATTACCTACAATTAAACCTAACACTACACTATCAATAAATAAATTAAATACAATTCCTACAAATAACTACAATGAAATAAACTAACTAAAGTACAAAAAATAAAAAAGAACTAAGTTACAAAAAATAAAAAAATATTTACAAACATAAGAAAAATATTACAACAATTTTAAACTAATTACACCTACTCTAAGCCCCCTAATAAAATAACAAAGACCCCCAAAATAAAAAATGCCCTATCCTATTCTAAATTACTAAAGTTCAAAGCTCTTTTACCTTACCAGCCCTGAACAGGGCCCTTTGCGGGGCATGCCCCAAGAAGTTCAGCTCTTTTGCCTGTAAAAAAAAACATACAATACCCCCCCCAACATTACAACCCACCACCCACATACCCCTAATCTAACCCAAATCCCCCTTAAATAAACCTAACACTAAGCCCCTGAAGATCATCCTACCTTGTCTTCACCTCACCAGGTATCACCGATCCGTCCTGGCTCCAAAATCTTCATCCAACCAAAGTGGGGGCTGGCGATCCATCATCCGTGGCTGAAGAGGTCCAGAAGAGGCTCCAAAGTCATCATCCTATCTGGGAAGAAGAGGCGATCCAGACCGGCAACCATCTTGATCCAAGCGGCATCTTCTATCTTCATCCGATGACGACCGGCTCCATCCTGAAGACCTCACCGCGGACCCATCTTCTTCCGGCGACATCCAACTGAAAAATGACGGTTCCTTTAAGGGATGTCATCCAAGATGGCGTCCCTCGAATTCCGATTGGCTGATAGGATTCTATCAGCCAATCGGAATTAAGGTAGGAATATTCTGATTGGCTGATGGAATCAGCCAATCAGAATCAAGTTCAATCCGATTGGCTGATCCAATCAGCCAATCAGATTGAGCTCGCATTCTATTGGCTGTTCCGATCAGCCAATAGAATGCGAGCTCAATCTGATTTACCTACAATTAAATACAATGAAATAAAACAAACACTAAATTACAAAAAATAAAAAAATATTACAAGAATTTTAAACTAAGTACACCTAATCTAAGCCCCCTAATAAAATAACAAAGCCCCCCAAAATAAAAAAAATGTCCTACCCTATACGAAATTACAAAAGTTAACAGCTCTATTACCTTACCAGCCCTTAAAAGGGCTTTTTGCGGGGCATGCCCCAAATAATTCAGCTGTTCCGATCAGCCAATAGAATGCAAGGTCAATCTGATTGGCTGATTGGATCAGCCAATCGGATTGAACTTGAATCTGATTGGCCGATTCCATCAGCCAATCAGAATATTCCTACCTTAATTCCGATTGGCTGATAGAATCCTATCAGCCAATCAGAATTCGAGGGACGCCATCTTGGATGACGTCCCTTAAAGGAACCGTCATTCTTCAGTTGGACGTCGCCGGAAGAAGATGGGTCCGCGGTGGAGGTCTTCAGGATGGAGCCGGTCGTCATCGGATGAAGATAGAAGATGCCGCTTGGATCAAGATGGTTGCCGGTCCGGATCGCCTCTTCTTCCCGGATAGGATGAAGACTTTGGAGCCTCTTCTGGACCTCTTCAGCCACCAGATAATGGATCGCCAGCCCCCGCTTGGGTTGGATGAAGATTTTGGAGCCAGGACGGATCGGTGATACCTGGTGAGGTGAAGACAAGGTAGGATGATCTTCAGGGGCTTAGTGTTAGGTTTATTTAAGGGGGGTTTGGGTTAGATTAGGGGTATGTGGGTGGTGGGTTGTAATGTTGGGGGGGGTATTGTATGTTTTTTTTTACAGACAAAAGAGCTGAACTTCTTGGGGCATGCCCCGCAAAGGGCCCTGTTCAGGGCTGGTAAGGTAAAAGAGCTTTGAACTTTAGTTATTTAGAATAGGGTAGGGCATTTTTTATTTTGGGGGTCTTTGTTATTTTATTAGGGGGCTTAGAGTAGGTGTAATTAGTTTAAAATTGTTGTAATATTTTTCTTATGTTTGTAAATATTTTTTTATTTTTTGTAACTTAGTTCTTTTTTATTTTTTGTACTTTAGTTAGTTTATTTCATTGTAGTTATTTGTAGATATTGTATTTAATTAATGTATTGATAGTGTAGTGTTAGGTTTAATTGTAGCTAATTATAGGTATTTTATTTAATTAATTTAATGATAGTATAGTGTTAGGTTTAATTGTAACTTAGGTTAGGATTTATTTTACAGGTAATTTTGTAATTATTTTAACTAGGTAGTTATTAAATAGTTCTTAACTATTTAATAGCTATTGTACCTGGTTAAAATAATTACAAAGTTGCCTGTAAAATAAATATTAATCCTAAAATAGCTACAATGTAATTATAATTTATATTGTAGCTATATTAGGATTTATTTTACAGGTAAGTATTTAGCTTTAAATAGGAATAATTTATTTAATAAGAGTTAATTTATTTCGTTAGATTAAAATTATATTTAACTTAGGGGGGTGTTAGTGTTAGGGTTAGACTTAGCTTTAGGGGTTAATACATTTATTAGAATAGCGGTGAGCTCCGGTCGGCAGATTAGGGGTTAATAATTGAAGTTAGGTGTCGGCGATGTTAGGGAGGGCAGATTAGGGGTTAATACTATTTATTATAGGGTTAGTGAGGCGGATTAGGGGTTAATAACTTTATTATAGTAGCAGTGCGGTCTGCTCGGCAGATTAGGGGTTAATAAGTGTAGGCAGGTGGAGGCGACGTTGAGGGGGGCAGATTAGGGGTTAATAAATATAATATAGGGGTCGGTGGTGTTAGGGGCAGCAGATTAGGGGTACATAGCTATAATGTAGGTGGCGGCGCTTTGCGGTCGGCAGATTAGGGGTTAATTATTGTAGGTAGCTGGCGGCGACGTTGTGGGGGGCAGATTAGGGGTTAATAAATATAATACAGGGGTCGGCGGTGTTAGGGGCAGTAGATTAGGGGTACATAAGTATAACGTAGGTGGCGGTCAGCAGATTAGGGGTTAAAAAAATTTAATCGAGTGGCGGCGATGTGGCGGGGCCTCGGTTTAGGGGTACATAGGTAGTTTATGGGTGTTAGTGTACTTTAGAGTACAGTAGTTAAGAGCTTTATGAACCGACGTTAGCCCAAAAAGCTCTTAACTACTGACTTTTTTCTGCGGCTGGAGTTTTGTCGTTAGATTTCTAACGCTCACTTCAGACACGACTCTAAATACCGGAGTTAGAAAGATCCCATTGAAAAGATAGGATACGCAATTGACGTAAGGGGATCTGCGGTATGGAAAAGTTGCGGCTGAAAAGTGATCGTTAGACCCTTTTTTGAGTGACTCCAAATACCGGAGTTAGCCTAAAACCAGCGTTAGGAGCCTCTAACGCTGGTTTTCACGGCTAACGCCAAACTCCAAATCTAGCCGTAAATGATTTAAAACAATAAAAATTATTCCTATTCTAATACCCTTAAAAGGGCCTTTTGTAGGGCATTGCCATAAAGTTAACAGCTCTTTTGCTACAAAACAAACCAAACATCCCCCAAACCCATAAAATAATAATAAAGTAAAACCTAATCTACCCATTGCCCTGAAAGGGGCATTTGTATCTGCATTGCCCTTAAAAAGGGCATTTAGCTTGTTTGCGAAAAGCCCAACCCCTAAACTAAAAAAAAACACCACCCAAAAAAACGTTTTCAACACTAACCCCCGGAGATCCACTTACAGTTGCTGAAGTCCCGCTTGAAGGATCTTCATCCCGCTCCATCTTTATCCAGGTGGCTCCATTTTCATCCAGGCAGCAGGCGGCTCCATCTTCAACCAGGCGGCATCTTCTATCTTCATCCAGGTGGCGTCTTCTATCTTCATCCTTGCAGCGTGGAGCGGGTCCTTCCTGAAGACACCCGGTGCGGAGCATCCTCTTCATACGGTTGCCGCCGTTTACGGAATCTTCAATGCAAGTTACGCGATTCAAAATGGTGTCCCTTGCATTCCTATTGACTGATTTGATTTTGGAAATCAGATGAGAGCTACTGAAATCCTATTGGCTGTTCAAAACAGCCAATAGGATGAGAGCTTCTGAAATTCTATTGGCTGTTCAAATCAGAAAGAGGATGCTCCATGCCGGATATCTTCAGGATGGACCTGCTCCGCCGGGATGAAGATAGAAGATGCCACCTGAATAAGGATGGAGCCGCCTGCCGACTGGATGAAGATGGATCTTCGGGGGTTAGTGTTAGGATTTTTTAAGGTTTTTTGTTTGGGTTTTTTTAGTTTAGGGTTTGGGCTTTTCGTAAATTAGCTAAATGCCCTTTTCAGGGCAATGCAAAAGAGCTAAATGCCCTTTTCAGAGCAATGGGTAGCTTAGGTTTTTGTTAGAGTTAGGCTTTTTTATTTTGGGGGGTTGGTTGGGTATTGGGTTTTACTGTTGTGGGGGTCTTTGTATTTTTTTTTACAGGTAAAATAGCTGTTTAACTTAGGGCAATGCCCTACAAAATGCCCTTTTTATTTTGATAGGGCTATTAGATTATGTGTAATTCTTTTTTATTTTTGATAATTTCGTTTGTTATTTTTCGTAATTTAGTGTTTGTTATTTTTTGTATTTTTGTATTTGTTATTTTTGTAATTAGATACGTTGTAATTTATATAGTAGTGTTAGGATTTTTTTAATGTGTAATATAGTTTCTTTAATTGGTGGTTAGTTTAATTTTAGTTTAATAGTTATATTAGTTTAATTGTTAGTTTAAACTTAGTTTTTTTAAATACAGTTAAGTTTTAATTTAATTTAAGATAGGGAAATTGTAATTTTAATATAAATGTAGGGGGGCGTTAGGTTTAGGGGTTACTAGTTTAAATTAGTTTAATGCAATGTGGGGGGCTTTCGGTTTAGGGGTGTCAGGGTTTTTTCAATGTTTTTGTTTGCCATGTGCTGCTGGCAGCCATTTTACTCACCTCTCTTGCTGACTCTGGTACATACTGTGTGATGCTGCTCATTTCCTGCACTTCCTGTTATGGCCAGACTGGTGTACATCATCCGTGTGAGACAGGATGCAGTCTCAGAATTGTGATGTCATCACTTATTATTTAAAGGGCCTCTGTTCAGTATGCTTTGCCCTTGCGTTGTCTCAGACCTGTTTGTGAGAGCTCCGGTGTATTACCTGGCTGTTTGACGTCCCTCCTGGTTCCTGATCCCTGACTTGTTCCTGACACTGCTGTTCTCCTTTTTCCTGATTACGGCTCATATGACTACTCGCTTTGGCTCCTGACTCGGCTCGTCTGACTATTTGCTTTGGCTCCTGACTCGGCTTGTCTGACTACCAGCTCTGGTTTTGATTCCAGGCTTGTTATTTGACTTGTGGACTTTTTATTATTTTTTGCTATTAATAAAGGTGTGATTATTTTTGCACTTCTCGTCTCAGTCTGATTCCTGGCACCCAGACATTACGCAAGGGCCATGAATCCTGATGGTGCTAATAATCCACCTTTACCTGCCATAATTTCCAGAATGGATGAACAGAATCACCGGTGGGATCACTTTGCACTAGCCCTGCAAACCCTGCTGTCTCGCACTGCACATTTGGAACAAAGTGTCCTGCAAGTTATGGCTGCTCCTGTTTCCGCTGCTGCACCTAGTCCTACCAGGAGCATGTCCAGTTCTACACCTTTACCTCAGTGATATGGAGGCGATCCTAATCAGTGCAGAGGGTTTTTGAACCAGGTGGGCATTTACTTTGAGATGTTACCTCAGGCGTTTCCCTCTGACAGAGCTAAGGTGGGATTTCTCATCTCGTTACTCTCTGTTGCCTGGGCTAATCCCTTGTGGGAGACTAATAAGCCTGTGATTTCAAATTACCCTGAATTTGTGGCCTCATTTTGAAGGGAATTTGATGTTCCGGCTTGCTCCTCCTCTGCTGCTAAACAACTCATGTCCATTCAGCAAGGTACAAGATCTGTTACTCAGTATGCCATTGAGTTCCATACGCTTGCTGCAGAGGTAGGTTGGAACAATGAAGCCCTTGTTGCCGCCTTCTTTCATGGGCTCTCTGATGGGATTAAAGACGAAGTTGCTGCCAGAGATTTACCAGAAGATTTCGAGGCATTGGTGTCTTTTTTTTATCCTAATTGACATCAGACTAAGTGAGAGGCCCTCTTTCAAGGAGGGCTTGCGGAAGCCTCCTGTTCCGTTGTCTCCTACGTGTTCATTCCCACCCATGCCTCCCTCTCCTCCCATGCCTCCTGGTCCCGAGTCACCAGGTACTGCTGAGCCGATGCAGTTGGGATTCACGCGTCTCTCCACGGCGGACAGGGCCTTTAGGAGGAGGGAGGGGCTCTGTCTCTATTGTGGGTTACAGGGCCACCTTTTGAAGTCTTGTCCTACACGACCAGGAAATGCTCACACCTAAGGTCCTGTCGGGGGCAGACCTTAGGTGGTTTATCCTCATCCCCGGAACCGCTAAAGGAGAAACCTTTGGTCATGGTTGTCCTTTCCTGGGTGGACTTCTCCATAGTCACCCAGGCTCTTGTTGACTCCGGTGCTGCGAGCGATTTCAGTGACAGTCCTTTTGTATCAAAGCACTCCATTCCTGTTTTGCCTCGGTCCGTTCCGCTTGCTATTGAGGCCATTGATGGCAGGCCCCTTCAGCCCGCACTCGTTACTCACGAAACTGCTCCGTTATCCATGGCTGTTGGGGTTCTCCATTTTGAAACCCTCCAGTTCCAGGTGATAAACTATCCACATTTTCTGGTTATTCTAGGTTATCCCTGGCTCCAAAAGCACAATCCCAGTCTCGACTGGCGCAGGTCCGAAATTTTTTCGTGGTCTCCGAAATGTATTTCCACTTGTCTTCGGAAACCAAAGTCTTGTGCCCGTCTTCGGTATCTCTGCCAGAGGAGTACCAAGAGTTCCTAGACATTTTTGACAAGGTGCGTGCTGGTACGTTGCCTCCTCACCGGTCTTATAATTGTGCCATAGATCTGCAACCCGGAGCCATTCCTCCTCGGGGTCAGGTTTACCCTCTGTCTGTTGCGGAGAATTGTGCTATGGAGGAGTATGTTGCCGATGCTCTGTCACAGGGAATCATCTGCAAATCCTGCTCTCCTGCAGGGGCTGGCTTCTTCTTTGTGAAGAAAAAGGATGACAAGTTAAGACCATGCATCGATTATAGGGGTCTTAATCATCTAACCATTAAGAATACTTACCCTATTCCGCTCATTATGGAACTCTTTGACTGCCTCAAGGGAGCTACGGTCTTTACTAAACTTGATTTGAGAGGAGCGTACAATCTCTTTAGGATCAAGGAGGGCCACAAATGGAAAACAGCATTTAACACCAGGAGCGGGCTTTATGACTATCTTGTAATGCCCTTTGGCCTATGTAATGCTCCTGCTGTTTTCCAGGAATTTATTAACGATGTCCTACAAGATATGTTGCAACAGTGTGTCGTGGTGTACTTAGACGACATCCTCATACACTCCCCCACACTTGAGGTTCATTGTTCTGATGTTACACGGGTTCTTCAGAGACTACGTGAGAACGGCCTGTTTTGTAAACTCGAGAAATGTGCGTTCCATCAGACTCAAGTAACCTTCCTAGGTTATGTTATCTCTATTGCAGGGTTCTCCATGGATCCTGACAAGTTATCTGCAGTTCTGCAATGTCCTCGCCCAGTTGGTCTTCAGTCTATTCAATGTTTTTTGGGGTTCGCACATTACTATAGAAAGTTTATTAAAAACTTTTCTTCCTTGGTCAAACCTATCACAGACATGACCCGTAAAGAGAATGATCCACTCCATTGGTCACCTACTGCCATTAAGGCCTTTGATAGTCTTAAGAATGCTTTTCCTGCTGCTCCAGTTCTGGATCATCCTATTCCTGTCCTGCCTTTCGTTCTTGAGGTCGATGCGTCTGAGACTGGAGTAGGTGCCCTCTTGTCTCAACGTCCTACGCCTGACGGTTCCTTGCATCCGTGTGGTTTCCTCTCTAAGAAATTGTCTCCAGCGGAGTGCATTTATGAAATTGGCGATAGGGAATTACTGTCCATAATTTTGGCACTCAAGGAATGGAGGCATCTTCTTGAAGGTACTAGCGTGCCAGTGCTCATTCTTACTGACCACAAGAATTTAACTTATCTATCTGAAGCAAAATGTTTGTTGCCCCGACAGGCCAGATGGGCGCTATTTTTGTCTCGGTTTAATTATGTGGTCTCCTACCTGCCTGGTATTAAGAATGTTAGGGCTGATGCCCTCTCTCGACAATTTTTGCCTCTGTCCAAGGAGGAGTCTGTACCTACTCCAGTTATACCTCCTGACCATATCTTGGCTACCATACGTACTAATTTGACTTCTCCCTTGGGGGAGGAGATCCTGGCTGCACAAACCAATGCACCTCCTGAGAAACCTAGTGGTAAGTGTTTTGTTCCTTAAAATCTTCAAACTAAACTTTTGCACACTTACCTCTATCGTAAAGCCACAGGTCACCCAGGCAAGAACCAAATGATTTTGTCTGTCACTCAACAATTCTGGTGGCCAGCTCTTCGTTCTGATGTTGCTGCGTATGTTGCCTCCTGCTCAGTTTGTGCACAGAATAAGACTCCTCGACATCTTCCTGTGGGTCTTCTTCAACCTATTGCTAATGGTGAGTGTCCTTGGACACATCTTTCCATGGACTTCATTGTCAAGCTCCCTGTTTCTAATGGCAATACTGTTATCCTTATGGTGGTTGACCGTTTTTCTTAAATGTCACATTGCATTCCCTTGAAGAAGTTGCCTACCGCTCAGGAGCTTGCTTTAATTTTTGCCCGGGAGGTCTTCTGTTTACATGGGTTACCCAAGGAGATAGTGTCAGACCAGGATACCCAGTTTGTCTCCAGATTTTGGCGTTCCTTTTGTGCTCAAATGGGGATCCAGCTTTCTTTCTCCTCGGCATATCACCCTCAATCCAATGGGGTTGTGGAACGGTCTAATCAAGCTCTGGAACAGTTCCTCCATTGCTATGTTTCAGATCACCACAATAATTGGTCTGAACTGTTACCTTGGGCAGAGTTTGCTCGTAATAGTGCTATTAATGCTTCCTCCAAGTTATCCCCATTCATGGCGAATTATGAGTTTCAACCATCCTTGTTGCCTGATTCATTCATGTCTCAGGCTTTGGAGGAGCATCTCTGGCAACTCCGTTCCACGTGGGTGCAGATTCAAGATTGCCTTCATCATTCTATGCAGCGCCAAAAGTTCCAGGCTGATCGTAGGCATCTGCCCGCGCCTTCCTACCAGGTTGGTGAGAGAGTTTGGCTGTCCTCCCACAACTTGAACCTTCGTGTGCCTTCCAATAAACTGGCTCCCCGTTTTGTTTGTCCTTTTCGAATACTCCGACGGGTCAATCCTGTAGCGTACGCTCTTGACCTTCCTCCTGCAATGCGCATCTCCAATGTTTTTCATGTCTCCCTCTTGAAACCATTGGTTTGTAATCGTTTTACCACTGTGTTGCCTCGGCCTCGTCCTATCTTTGTTGACAACCATGAGGAGTATGAGGTCAGCAGCATTATTGACTCTCGTATGTCCAGGGGCCGCATACAGTATTTAGTTCACTGGAGGGGCTACAGTCCGGAGGAGCGTTCATGGGTTCCCTCCTCTGATGTTCATGCTCCTGCCCTCCTCCATGCCTTCCATGCCCATTTCCCCAATAAGCCTTTTGTCCTCATGCGGGGGAGGGGTCGTTGAGGGGAGGGTACTGTCAGGGTTTTTTCCCTGTTTTGTTTTCCATGTGCTGCTGGCAGCCATTTTAATCACCTCTCTTGCTGTCTCCAGGGCATACTGTGTGATGTTGCTCATTTCCTGCACTTCCATTTATGTCCAGACTGGTGTACATCATCCGTGTGAGACAGGATGAAGTCTCAGAATTGTGAAGTCATCACTTATTATTTAAAGGGCCTCTGTTCAATATGATTTGCCCTTGTGTTGTCTCAGAACCTCCCCTCAGACCTGTTTGTGAGAGCTCCGGTGTATTACCTGGCTGTCTGATGTCCCTCCTGGTTCCTGATCCCTGGCTTGTTCCTGACACTGCTGTTCTCCTTGTTCCTGATTCCGGCTCATCTGACTACTCGCTTTGGCTCCTGACTCGGCTCGTCTGACTATTCGTTTTGGCTCCTGACTCGGCTCGTCTGACTACCAACTCTGGTTTTGATTCCTGGCTTGTTATTTGACTTGTGGAATTTTTATTATTTTTGCTATTAATAAAGGTGTGGTTATTTTTGCACTTCTCATCTCAGTCTGATTCCTGGCACCCTGACAAGGGGTTAATAGGTTTATTTAGTATATTTCATTGTGGGGGCTTTCGGTTTAGGGGTTAATAGGTTTATTATAGTTATTATAGTTATTATAGTTATTAAAGAATGTTTTACTTTGGACCATATTTCCATTAATGTATAGAGTTAAATCTAGAAAATGTATTTCTTGTTTATTATATTCAGGGGTTAATTTCACATATTGACTGTTATCATTAAGAGCATTGACAAACTGGATTAATTTTGTTTCTCCCCCCTTCCATATACAGATAATATCGTCTATGTATCTATGCCAGGACACCAGGTCTGCACCAAATTCTACATTCTGCCATACATGATTCGTTTCAAAATAATCCATTTATATATATTGGCATAACTCAGTGCAAACCTGGTACCCATGGCAGTTCCACAGATTTGCAAGTAATAATGGTCATTGAACCAGAAAAAAATTATGATATAGAATAAATTCTATTGCTCTAATTAGAAAATCTAATAATTTTGGTTGTAAATCTTTGTCTTCATATAACTTCCATCTAACTGCTTCTATCCCTTTTTTATGGTCTATTATAGAATATAGAGAGGTTACATCCATAGAGACCCATATAAATTCTTCTTGCCATGTTACATTATGCATAATTTGTAAAACATGTTTAGTGTCCTTTAAGTGCGATCTTGCTTTTTGTGCTTAGGGTTACATAAAAAAAAATATATGAAAGCTAACAGATTTGATGTTAAGGAGTCAATACCACTAATAATAGGCCTACCAGGAGGTCTTGTTGCATGTTTGTGTAGTTTAGGTAAAAAATAAAAAAAATAGGTGTTTTTGAATCTATTTTAAATAAAAAAATCAAATTCATCTTTTGTTATGTTCTGGTTATGTGCTTCTAAGAGTAATTTATGAAGCGAGGAAGTATATTCTTTTCTTGGGTTTTTATTTAAAATAATATAGGTGTTGAAATCTCCCAAAATTCTGCCTCTTCCATATAATGTTCTCTACATTAATGGAAATATGGTCCAAAGTAAAACATTCTTTAAGAAGTCTGACACAAATACCTACATAAATCAGGATAGTTGCCATCACACTAATTGGCTAAAGTCAGTACCTAAAAGTCAATTCTTGAGAATTCACAGAAACTACAGTAAAACAGAAGATTATGAACAACAATCTGAGATTCTCAAGGAAAGATTTATACAAAAAGGATACGATCATAGAACTTAAGAACATGAAAGAAAGTAGGTTAAATACAAAATAAGATAAGTGCTGTTAGAAAACAATAAAAAAGAATCTACAGTAATTAACAGCTTCCCTAAATTTGTGACCACATTTAATGTAGAACATAAAACAATCAAAATTATAGAAAAACATTGGCACATTATAAAGGAAGATGAACATTTGGGACTTTTGGTCCCCACAAAACCTATAGTCATTTATAGAAAGGGACAGAATTTTAAACAGAAACTAGCCCCTTCATTGATAAAGGGCATAGCCCCTAAAAAACACTTCAAATAAGTAACATGACGGGTTTTTTTTACTTGTGGGAAATGCAAAGGTTGCAATTATACCAGAAGAACACATAAAACATTTAATTCTACAGTTACAGGGAAAAAATGTGAAATAAAAGAATTCATTATGTGCAAGAGTAAAAATGTTATATACTTGTTGCAATGCGGCTGTAAAATCCAGTATTTAGGACAAATGTTTTTAAAAACAAGAATTATGGAACATCAAAATAAAATAGAAAAAATTCATGATGATCATGGAGTACGGCTACATTGCAACAACTGTAAACATTTTGCAAAGGAATCATTTTTGTGGATAGGAATAGAAAAAATTGAACTACATTTGAGAGGGGGAAATCTCGCTAAACAACTAGACCAAAGAGAACTGAAATGGATACATATGTTAAAAACTTATGCCCAATGGGGTCGGAATAAAGATACAAGAATTGCTGCTATTGTGTAATAATTAATAATTGCAACAATAATCATATGTAACAACAACTATGCATTTTCTGTGTATTAGAATATAATTGCTACAATAATCATATGTAACAATAACTATGCATTGTCTGTGCATTAGAACCTTTTTTTCTAATAAGGACAAGATGTAGTGAAAACTTATCATCTAATTCGCTACGCATCTAACTTGCAACTTGATAACTACATTGAAAATGAATGTCTGTGATTAATACTGTTGTCCTTTTTATTTCTATACATATTAGGTTTCTTTTAAATCTGTGAATAACATCAATTGTCTTTTAATTTTTATATATAAACGGCGCTTGTAGCCGAAAAACAACAGAAATAGTTTCTATTGGACAAGTCATATCATGTGGTCTCTAGACTCTGATCGGACCTGAAAGGGGACTAGCAGCACAAAATGACTTGAAAGGGAACTACAACCGGCTGAAACAACGATTTCACAGCAATATAAAATAAGATAGCAGATTAATGTTTTTTAGTATGTAAGATATATATCATAAGTTTTATAGACTGAGTTTGATGTTTTTATGTACAAACAAATGTTAACTTTTTAAACATGTGTAAACCTGCTTTCCTCCAATGGGGAAACAGGTAGCGTTACCAATCATGTATTTAAAGACCGCCTGCATAGCGGTAAGGTATGCTTTGGTTTGTAAAGCACTTTTATGCACTTTTATTGCTCTTGGCAAAGACGGCTGGGTCTGTAGAAACGCGTTGGGCTAAAATAAAATACAGTTTTTTTTATCAGAAAACCTGTGGAATCGTTTATTGCACTGGAAGAGAGCCGGTTGTTCGTAATATATACTGTGAGTATATATACACCTTATTTAGGTGCTTCAGTTGGATATCTCAGCACTATTCCTATTCATGCAACATGCAAGGAGCTGATTGATTGGAGATTGTAGTATAATCCTCCAATCAATCAGATTGTTGCATGTGTGAAGCCTGCCTCTCCTCTCCTGAACTTCCCGAGCAAAAAAAAAGCCGCAAATGAAGAAAAAAAAAAAAAAAAAAGGCAGCAGTTGAAAAAAAAAAAAAAAGCATGGCACATGGCATTAAACAATATAGTTGACACCAATGCAGCGGGGTCCCCCTGACTGCAGGGCCCAAGGCGACTGCCTCACTTGCCATACCCTAAGGCCGGCCCTGCAGTTTAGAAAAAGGTTTTTCTACCTGTATAACAATAACATTTAAAAAATAACAAAGTAACAGTGATTAAATAACACAGTTCATATAAAACATTTTTTTGACCAGTGGCGTATTTATGTTTTGTGCTGCCCTAGGCACTCAAAATTCTGCCGCCCCCAACTCAAAAGGTTTTAGGCTTTTTTTCCACTTAATATTTTTTTGGGTCAGTGTGTAAAATGTTTTTGTTTTGTTTGTTTTTTCATAACAATTCAAAAGAAAATGGGCTAGCAAAACACTTGCATACAGGTGGGTTGAATTGCATGCATCTCATACCGTTTTCTCCCTAAGAGAAGGGAGAGAAAAGAAGGGGAGGGGTTAAAAGGGAGGGAAAGGAAAGCAGGAAGGGAGTGAGAGAGAGAGAGAGAGAGAGAGAGAGAGAGAGAGACAGAGAGAGAGAGAGAAGAGAAAAGTGGTGAGGGAAAGAAAGGAGTGAAAGAAGAGAGCAAGGGAGGCAGTTGAGAGAAAGAAAGGAGGGAGGGAAAGAAGGGAGGGAGTTGAGGGAGGAAGGGAGAGAGAAAGGGAAAGAATGGAGAGAGGAAGGGAGGGAAAGAGGAATACACTTTAAAACAATCATTACAGTTTACATGCAACAACATACAGTAATTACCATCACTCAAGTAATGAAACTTTTTAAGTGTCCATTTACTATTTACTCTGTGGGTTCATGAATGCAGAGAAAGCTATTAGTAGCTAACATACATTAGCCCTGAAAGTTTATGATTAGACATCACAAGCTATATATAATATAATATAATATAATATAAGCAGTGCACAGACACATCCAGTCTGTTAGTTACTAAGACCTGCAATAAGCACTTCGCTCGCAGACCCACCACAGCTGATAAGGGGAGGCAGCATATCAGTACAAGGTATTCTCCTCCAGCCTCACCTTGTAAGCATATCCCCGGTCAAGTTTCTCACCAAGAACACTTCCACTGCAAAAATGCCAGCGGCTCTAAATGAAGCAACGGTTTAAAGGAGCACTGCCAGTGAAGAGCGACATTAATCAGTGCATGTGCCTTGTTTTCTCTGTAAAAGCCTGCACTTTATTGCTTACTGTACTGTGTGCTGGCTTTTAGAGACAGGATAGGACAGGCATATGCTGTCGGCATTTATCATTGCACAAGCTGTTGTAGTGAACTGCTTGTGCAATGCCACCCCCTGCAGATTGGCCGCTAGCAGGGGGTGTCAATCAAGACGATCATATGTGATTGGGCTGATTGCTGTACACCACCTCAGAGGTGGTGTATGAGTTAACGAGCAGCGGTCTTAAGACTGCTGCTTCTTAACTCCTGTTTCCGGTGAGCATTAAGGCTCGCACGAAAACAGCTACATCAAGCTCCATAAGGAGCTTCATGAATCGACCCCATAGATTTATAACAAAATACCAGTAAAATAGAAAGAAACCTCTTCTGCTTATAGCTGCTTAACAGAACAGTGAATCACCATACAGCTAGTTGTCCACGGGTTTCAGCCCTCCTCCTTTAATCCTGCTTATATTTGTATGGCTTCCATTTAGATGTATTTGTATGATTTAGATTAGGCTGCAAATAGCCTCCTGCACCCCTTTCTATATCATGCAGCAGGAATGGTAAAAAAAGTTATTTTAAAATTAATATTGTTTCTGGTCACTTTGAAATGGCTGCCAAGCTCCGCACACTAATGACATCACGATCTGGTCTACATCTAGACACTCTACTGAATAGACTTGACAGTCTGTTGAATCCAACTAGTGAGACTTTTGTGATTGGATGCCATCAGTGGGTGGAGTTTGGCAGCCATTTCATAGTAGCCAGAAACAATATCCATTTTAAAAAAACTTTCTTTCCATTCCTGCTGCATAATATAGAAAAGGTGCAGGAGGCTATTTTCAGCATAATCTAAGGTAAGACTTTAAGATGACTGAGGTATAAACTGTCCCTTTAAGACAGTTAGAGGCGTTTGATAATGGTTTAGTTTGTGCTATATTTTAGGTTGAGAGGACTTTGATATTAATATTGTAGGTCCTCTTTTAACAATGTTTCTTCTTTAAGAGAATTTGTTTTGTACAAATCATTTTAGCATTATGATGGCCAAATAGACATAATAAATGTACCCATCTTCCTGAATCCATTAATTTATTCTTGCAATAATAAAGCTAGCATATCTAATTTAAAAAATGATCAAACGTTACTAAGATTATTATTTTTATAGCTTGACTATCTTATGTCAGCACTATTAATAAAGTAATGTAGGGGAACTTTAGTGTTGGACCTTTATACGGCTTTGGGGCAATTACTCTTTTGAAAATGCTAGACATTTCTCTGAACACCTTATTGATCTCCACTGAGTCTACCACATAAAAGCCAGCAAATGTATATCATGGCTCTAGATGCAAATTACACACAAATGTATTGATTAAATGATTCATAACTTTGAAAAATAGTGTGTTGAATTGCACTTGATGGCTTATTGTACCTAAGGGACTCATTTGCCTTCTTAATTCTTAAATCACAAAATCTTAACAATACCTTACTGCATAGTGCTAACTGTGTGCTCTGAAGTTAAAGGGATGTGAAACCCAAATTTTTGCTTTCGTTGTTCAGATAGAGCAGGCAATTTTAAGCAACTTTCTAATTTATTCCTATTATAAATTTTTCTTCATTCTCTTGGTATCTTTATTTTAAAAAGCAGTAATGTAAGCTTAGGAGCCGGCCCATTTTTGTGTCAGCACTCTGGGTAGTGCTTGCTGATTGGTGGCTACATTTAGAAGTACATTAGAAAGTTGCTTAAAATTGCATGCTCTATTTTATCATGTAAGAAAAAATTTAGGTTTCAAATTCCTTTAATACTATTTGTTTAGAAACCTGATTCTTTTTTGCTTATTATATCTGCTAAATAGAGTAAAAAATGGTATTGTTGTAATTGTTTATGTTTATGAGATATGAAAAAGAAATGTTGTAAGATAATGAGGTTCCTTGTTTATTTGTGTGCATGGTTTTTAAGACAGTAATGAAATATTTACTAACAGAAACAAAATACAAAATCTTAGGCAATTAACAGGCGGCTAGATTACAAGTGTCGGCTTTTTACGCTGAAAAAATGACAACTCCAGCGTAATGGCCAGGAATGCATATTATGAGTCGTGTCGGTATAGGCATACCGCAAGCATTTTAGCCTGTAACGCAACGTCCATTCCACACTCAAAAAAATGACGTTTTTGTGTGGGATTTCCATAGAGCTAGTATTACAGGTTGTGCGGTCCGGCTAAAATGGTTGCGTTACAGCCTATACTGACAAGATCCATACCGCCATCTGAGAGCAGTAGTTATGGATTTTGCAAAACAAAAATGTTTCACAAAACTCATATCTAAACTGTTACAAAGTACACTAACACCCATAAACTATCTTTTAACCCTTAAACTGCCGCCCTCCTGCATCGCAAACACTATATTAAATGTATTAACCCATAATCTGCCGCCCACCCACATCGCAACTATAAAATAAACCTATTAACCCCTAATCTGCCGCCTCCGACATTGCCAACACTATATAAACCTATTAACCCCTAAACCGATGCTCCCCGACATCGCCGACACTAATAAAAGTTATTAACCCCTAATCCACCACTCCCCGACATTGCCGACACCTAAATAAACTTATTAACCCTAAATCGCCGTCCCACATCACCAACACTATAATAAAGTATTTACCCCTAAAACTCCAGCCTCCCACATCGTAACTACTAAACTAAACCTATTAACCCCTAAACCACCAGCCCTCCCACATCGCAAAACACTAAAATAAACTATTAACCCCTAAACCTAACACCCCCTAACTTTAAATTAAAATTACAATATAACTATCTTAAATTAAATAAAAACTTACCTGTGAAATAAAAAAAAAATAAGTTTAAACTATAAATTAACCTAACATAAATATTCTAATAAAATAAAAAAATACCAATGAAAAAATCTAAATTACAAATTTAAAAACACCTAACACAATGAAAAAATTAAAGAAAAACTAAAATTACAAAAAATAATAAACACTAAATTACGAAAAATAAAAACTCTAAGATTACAAAAAATAATAAACAAAATTATCAAAAATAAAAACAATTACACCTAATCTAATAGCCCTATAAAAATAAAAAAGCCCCCCAAAAATAAAAACACCCCCTAACCTACAATAAACTACCAAGCCCTTAAAAGGGCCTTTTATAGGATGTTGCCCTAAATTAAACAGCTCTTTTACCTTAAAAAATGATTAAGTCCCCCCTAAAAGTAAACCCCCCTACCCAACCAACCCCCACAAAATACAAAAACCTAACTCTAAAATATCCTAAGATACCCATTGCCCCATAAGGGGCATTTGTATGGGCATTGCCTTAAAAGAGCATTCAGCTCTTTTACAAGTGCCCAAAGCAAGAATCTAAAAAAAAAACCCATCCAAAATTTTTTAAACACCCCCATAAAATCTACTCATGTTTCCTGAAGTCCGAACATCCATGTTCATCTATTACTAACCCCATAAAAACTACTCAAGGTTTCTGAAGTCCGGACTTCCATCTTGATCCAGACGGTGAGAAGTCTCCATCCAGGCGACGACACCTTCATCCATCTCAGGGACGTCTTCTATCTTCATCTTGGCGGCGTGGGGAGCGGAGCTATCTTGGAGGGCGATAACATCCTGCACGGTTACCGTCGTACACTGAAGTTGAATGCAAGGTAACTGTTTCAAAATGACATACCTTGCATTCCTATTGGCTGATTTGAACAGCCAATAGGATTTCAGTAGCTCTCATCCTATTGGCTGATTTGAGCAGCCAATAGGATTTCAGAAGCTCTCATCCTATTGGTTGATTTGAATTTGAAGAATCAAATTAGCCAATAGGAATACAAGGTACGCTATTTTGAAACATTGGAAGTACATTGGGTAATAATGAAAAGCACAGTTTTTCTTAAAATGTGCCACTGTCATAGGATGCCACAAGTCAGTTTCTGAAATGTCTGCCCTTCTAGATCTGCCTCGGTCAATTTTAAGTGTTGTGAAGTGAAAGTGTCTTGGAGCCTCAACAGCCCAGCAAACTCACAGAGCAGGGTCATTAAGAGCTGAAGCATGTAGTATGGAAAAAATCAGACCAAACAAAAAATATGGCAACTGGTTTAAAAACTAAAAGTCCTTTATTTCATCCATTTAAAAATTCCATAGCTTAAAAATGTAGAAAAACATGGCACAGACAGATAGACACGTCTAACATGTTTCGGCCCTGACTGGCCTTATTCATAGACTCTCCTTGTCAGTCTCAGCTGTGTGGTTTCATTCCACTCTCTGTTGTTTGATTGGTAGTCTGTGCTATGCCTCTATTCTATTGTTAACCCTTTATTGGAAACTATATGTGCTCATATTTGATCAGTGTTTCTATTTATTATGAACTTACTTAATTTACATATGATTGTTATTACTAGATCATATTGATTATGTATGTATATATACAATCCAGTTAAAGCCATTTGCTTCAATTCTTTTTTTATCTAGTTGTTATAATTAATATTATAGCTGGAAATCCTATTAGTATATTGTTAATTGCATCCCTGCAAAACTGTTTCTGGACTAATATAAATACATGTCTCTGTATATACTGAATTGACATTAGTTCTTATTTTTATACTTTTGTTTTGCAACTTGTACTCCCTATAGCTATAAATATTATTGCTTTAAATTTTACCAAACTCTCTCTTCCTCAAGTTGGAAATGCTGCTGAATTATTTATTAATTATGAGTGATATTGTTCTCACATTATTTTAGGTTTCTTTTAAATGTCAACACATTCTACCCTAAAGCGGGCCATATATGGACTATTTTTGTGTGCATTCTGAAAAACAAGCCCCAAAGCTCCGCTAGTACCTCATTACTACTATCTATGTGTTTAAAACGATTTATTAGACCTAATATCTTATATATTTGGCAATTGTTTGACATAAATGGATCTTATTCAGTGTTTGGCAAAGGAATTTCAAGCTATTGGCTACCAATGATTAATCAAATCTGTCTCAATATTCATGCCATTTGGGTAAGGAAAAAATCACCTAGCATCATTCACTACAGAGTTTCAAATTGCCTCTGGAAGCAAAATCAGCACAAGAACTGAACATTAGGAGCTCCATGAAATGGGTTTCCATGGCTGAGCAGCTGGTTACAAGCCTCATATCATCATGGCCAATGTCAAGAGTTGACTGGAGGGGTGAAACGTACTCTCCCTCTGGTCTCTGGAGCAATGGAAACGTAGTCTCTGGAGTGATGTACTCGTTGCACCTTTCAACAAATACATCCCATCTCTTCACTCACATTTCCCTCATTCGAAACCCACATGATTTGCTTTTCCTCCCCTCTCTCTGTACATTTTGCAGTCATATACCGACCCCCTGGCTCCTCATTTCAATTTCTAGATCACTTGGCTGCCTGGCTACCTTATTTCCTTTCCTCAGACACCCCTGCCCTCATTCTTGGTGACTTCAACATCCCTCTTGACAATCCCACTGCTTCATCTGCAAAACAACTTCTGCAACTCACTTCCTCTTTTGGTCTGCCACAATGGACTGATTCTCTCACTCACAAAGACGGTCACTCTCTTGACCTGATCTTTAGCTATCGATGCACTTTCTCGAACTTCACAAACTCCCCCTTTCCTCTTTCTGACCATCATCTCCTTACTTGAAACATATCATCCCTCCCTCCCTTAGATCAGCAACAGCTTGCTAATTCCCTCAAACCTCTCCTCTCATCCTTCTCCTCCTTTTCCTGCAATGAACAATCTATCTGCCACTAAAATTCCACCCTTATATCCATCCTTGACAATCTGGCCCCTCTTACCATAGCTCAGAAATCACACACTCATCCTGAGCCCTGGCATACTCCTCTGACACGGTACCTACGCAGATGTTCCCGTACTGCTGAGAGGCACTGTAGAAAATCTCGGAGTTAAGCTGATTTTCTTCATTACAAATTTATCTTGAACTCCTACTATTCTGCCCTTAATCTTCGTAAGCAACACTACTTCTCTACTCTTAACCCAAAATGTCTTTTCTCCACTTTCAATACTCTCCTCCGCCCTCCCCACCTCCTAATACAACTTCTCTGTCAGCTCAGGACTTTGCCAGCCACTTCAATAACAAAATTGAATCCATCAGAAATGAAATTAGCTCTCAACATAATTCCATTCTTTCACCCCCTCAAATACTCTCACTCAACCACAACCCACATAACCTTAAACTTAGCTCATTCTCCCCTGTTACTGAGGAAGACGTTTTGGCACTTATAAGGCTCTCTCACCTCACTACCTGTCCCCTTGACCCTATCCCCTCACAGCTACTCCCCTCCCTCTCTGCTACCCTTACCCCTATACTTACACACATTTTAACCTCTCCCTCAGCACCGGTAAATTTCCCTCATCGCTGAAACATGCACTGGTCACACCTATCCTCAAAAAACCTTCCCTTGATCCTACCTCCCCATCCAACTACTGCCCTATTTCCCTCCTCCCTCTTGCCTCAAAGCTTCTTGAAAAACTAGTATATGCATGAATATCCCATTTCCTTACATTAAACTCCCTTCTTGACCCATTGCAATCTGGATTTCATCCCCATCACTCCACAGAGACAGCTATTGTTAAGGTTACCAACGACCTACTTACAGCAAAATCAAAAGGCCACTTCTCTCTGCTTATCCTCCTTAATCTGTCCGCAGCCTTTGACACTGTTGACCACCCTCTCTTGTTTCAAACCATCCAATCCTTCGGCATCTGTGACACAGCTCTTTCATGGCTCTCTTCCTACCTGTCAAACCGTACCTTTAGTGTAGCCTTCTCTGGTGCCTCCTCTGCCCCGTCACCACTTTCTGTCGGAGTACTGCAAGGCTCTGTCCTCGGTCCCCTTCTCTTCTCAATCTACACGTCATCACTAGGTTCCCTAATAAAGTCCCACGGTTTCAAACATCATTTGTATGCCGACAATACCCAAATCTACTTCTCTGCACCAGACCTATCTCCTTCCTTGCTAACCCGTGTCACTAACTGTCTTTCTCACATCTCTTCCTGTATGTCCTCTCACTACCTCAAGCTAAATCTCTCCAAAACTGAGCTCCTCGTTTTCCCCCCTTCTTCCAAAATCTCCACCCCCAATCTCTCTATAACTGTCGACAACTCCATCATTACCCCTACCCCACATGCCCGATGTCTCAGTATCACATTTGACTCAGATCTTTCTTTCACTCCTCACATTCAGTCCTTGGCTAAAGCCTGCCGCTTCCACCTTAAAAACATCTCGAAAATGTGACACTTCCTTACACAAGACACAACTAAGATTTTAATCCACTCTCTCATTCTTTCCTGCCTCAATTACTGCAACTCCGTCCTCTCTGGTCTCCCCACCTGCCGCCTAGCTCCTTTACAATCCATAATAAACGCCTCTGCCAGACTCATCTTCCTTACACGTCGCTCTTCATCTGCTGCACATCTCTGCCAATCCCTTCACTGGCTTCCTCTTGCCCCTAGGATCAAACACAAAATTCTCACTCTGACATACAAAGCCCTCAACTGCACTGCTCCTCCCTATATCTCAGACTTTGTCTCCTGATACTCTCCCTCCCGTCCCCTTCGCTCTGCTCATGACCTCCTCCTCTCTGGTTACCTCATCGCACTCCCGTTTATAGAACTTCTCCAGACTGGCTCCCATCTTGTGGAACTCTCTGCCTCACTCCACAAGACTCCCCCCTAGTTTCTGAAAGCTTCAAGCGCTCCCTAAAGACTCTACTGTTCAGGGATGCTTACAGACTATGCTAACCTTAATTTATACCAGTTCCACTCCTTCATCGCTATCCCCTGAACCCCCTTAGCATATAAGCCTAAGAGTCTAGCTGTTTGTAGATCACCTTCTTAAGAGCTGACTACAAAAGTGCAACTTGTGGCAGGGCCCTATACCCATTTGATTCCTATATTTGTTTTGTTGTACTCCCCCTTTGTTTATAGTGCTGCTGAATCTGTTGGCACTCTACAAATAACCAATTATAATAATAATAATAATGATGATGAATCACGCTTCACTATCTTGCAGTTTAATCTGGGTGTGGAGGACGCCAGGAGAACAAAACCTATTGGAATACATAGTACCTACTGTAAAGTTTGCTGGAGGAGGGATAATGGTTTTGGGCTGTTTTCAAGGTTTGTACAAGTTACCTTAGTTCCAGTAAAGGGCCAATGCTATAGGATACAAAAACAGGGCACAAATGCCAACAGTCACACGCCAAAGCTTGTGGAAATCCTTCCCAGAAGAGTCACAGCTGTTATAGCTGCAGAGAAGGGGAATCAACTCCATATTAATGTTCATTGTTTTGAATTGCAATGTCCAACAAGTTCATATAGGTGTGATTCTTAGTTGTTCCCATTCTTTTGGCCATATCATGTATATTTATTTATAATGTATGCTTGTTCCTGCACTTGCTGTATAATAACTCACTTTCATAATTTCATACCTTTGGCACATTTCCACATTTTACCATTTACCACTCAACATGAGCATAATGTATCATACTAAATATCATTAATTCTGTTTGTTAAACTTGTTCATTTGACTTCTGCCTTATTTCATTTTTTTTCCATTTTAACCATGTTGCCTTTCAATAATCTGCAATCTACTAATGTGAATCACTCACATCTGTCTCCTTTTGATGTTGCTTATAGAAAAAATACTCTTCAGCGTTTGAGAATCAGTTGAGAATTTGTCTCTCTCAAAACAATGCGCTAGGTGGGCAGAACCTAAAAGCTTCTTTTGTTCCCATACGGAAGCTTTGGCTTTATTGATCTATTGATATTGGAAAAGCTAAATGTTCAGATCTACCTACAGAAGTATAAAGTTGTTAGATCTGTTCTCAGCTGTGGTTACTTCTCACCCACTACAAAGAAAACTATATTTCAGTTTTGTTCATTTGAAATGTTCTTCACAAAAGCCATAGCCATTGTCAGAAACTCTTTAGACTATGTTTAATACTAAATTATAGAAGGAAATCCAAACTTTTCTAAATACCCTGTATTTGTTTTAAAAATGCTTTAATAATGCAATATAGTACAGCTAGAAAAATAAGTAGAACATTTAAGAACCCACCAAAACTAGATACAATTTCTGCAACGGATAGTAAAGTCAAAATTAAACTTTCATGTTTCAGATAGAACAATTATACAATTTTAAACAACTTACTTCTATTATCTAATTTGCTTTAGTCTCTTAATATCTTTTGTTGAAAAGCATACATAGGTAGGCTTAGGAGCAGCAATGTATTGCTAGAGCTAGCTGCTGATTGGTGTTTTCACATATATGCCTCTTGTCATTGACTTACCTGATGTGTTCAGCTATCTCCTAATAGTGTAATCTAAAGATAGGGAGACAGCCCACTCCGCAGGTTAGGGCACGGAAAGAGACTAGCCAGGTCACATTAATGTCATGCAAAGTACAAAATATTTCCAGCCACCAAAGAATTTTAAAAGGACCTTTATTCCTCATGCATGACATAACTAAGAGCCTATAACAGGCTCCAAACATTGTATGTTTGTTTTCCTATGGACCCTGCATAAGGAATAAAGTTCTTTTAAAATTCTTTGGTGACTGGAAATATTTTGTATTTTGCATGACAGCTCCTAATAGTGCACTGCTGCTCCTTCAACAAAGAATATCAAGATAATGAAGCAAATGTAATAATAAACTGGAAAGTTGTTTAAAATGGTGTGCTCTATCTGAATCATTAAAGTATTTTTTATTTGTATTGTACTCACCACACAAATATTTGACATGAAATAATGTTTTATTATTGTGATATAAATATGACCGACACTTCATAATCTGTTTGCTTTGCCATAGCTTATAAGGAAAAATACATTGAATATTAATAAGTACTTTTTTGCTTTATCAAAGCTGTTAATGTATTATTTGCTCGCTTTTTATTTGTTTCACTATAAATACTCGATGATAGAGGGCGTCTATCATCCCTGATGAACTCCAGTTTTCTAGAAATTAAACATGTAGGATGTGTGGAGTAGTTGTGTCTGTTGGCTTCATCATACATGACCTTGCAAATAAAAGCTAAGTTTTACACTATGGGGCCGATTTACCAAAATGGGGGCAGACATGATTCGCTGTAGTCGGCTGCTAGCAGAGGGTGTCAATCAACCCGATCGTATCTGATTGGGTTAACTGCTGTTGGCAGCATCAGAGGCGGCGGACTAGTTAAGGAGCGGCAGTCTTAAGACCACTGCTTCTTAACTGCTGTTTCGGGCAACCTGAAGGCTCACGCGGAAACAGGGGCATCAAGGACTATTCTGCCCTTGATAGATTGACCCCTATGCCTGTCATCTCAGAAACTTAATTGGCATATGATAATATGAAACTACACCTGTCTTTGTCCCTTCTCTTGTCTCTACTTCTTTGTTTATCTCTTCAGCTATCTTTGACCCTTTTTGTCCACATTTCTGCCACTCTACTATTCCCAGTGCTTCTATGGACTTGGATGAAGCTGTGTTTGTGGCTCTTGTGTGCCCTCCATTCTCTCCACTTTAGCTCCCTCTGCAGCTATGGTGGTTGTGATGACCAGGGTTAACCAAGCCTGCGCCATTCACTTGTTTGGCACAGAAAGGGTTAACAGACCCTTTCCACTCTCACTAATCTGTCACAATCCAGCTACCCCAGGCAAGCCTGTGTCTTAGATCAGTGGGTGCAAAGGTTAACAACACCCTCTAGTCTGTCCTAGACTTAGAAAAATGCCCAAATTCCCCTTTTACTGCTACCCAAATGGAACTAAAACTATATCTAAGCTGCCACCACTTACGATTTATTGTAGGGGAATCCTAAGGAGAAACCCGGACTTACACATTAACTCTCAGAATACAATAAAATATCCTAAAATCACAGTACTAATACTATCAGTCTCTTTCAGCAACGTGGTTCAAATATTAGACAAAGGCAAAATCTTACTAAAGGAATTATTTATTATGCGAAAAAAATATGCACAGTGCATTATTAATAAAATAATGTTAACAAGTAGATTATACACAAGCAAACAGTTTTAAAATAAAAAGGAGAAATAACAGAAACTTTACACTTTACTAGCTTTGGTAACTGCCCCAGGGAGATGGGTCAGAAAGATGGTCACTCACTCTGTGGTATACAGCCTCCCTTGAAGAAAGAACACTTTAATTGTTAAAGGGACAGTCTACACCAGAATTGTTATTGTTTAAAAAGAGAGATAATCCCTTTATTACCCATTCCCTAGTTTTGCATAACCAACACAGTTATATAAATTCACTTTTTACCTCTATTATTATCTTGTATCTAAGCCTCTGTAAACTGCCCCCTTATTTCAGTTCTTTTGACAGACATCCATTTTAGCCAATCAGAGCTGGCTCACTGGAACTCCACGTGCATGAGCACAGTGATATCTATATGAACCACATGAACTAACACCCTCTAGTGGTGAAAAACTGTCAAAATACCCTGTGAGAAGAGGTGGCCTTCAAGGGCTTAGAAATTAGCATATGAAACTCCTAGGTTTAGCTTTCAACTAAGAATACCAAGAGAACAAAGCAAAATTAATGATAAAAGTAAATTGGAAAATTGTTTAAAACTAGACTGTCCCTTTAAACACAAAATTCTTATACATGTTTCCATGAGATCAAGTTGCTTGACCCAACCTTCTTTGCAGAGGAGGCTAGGGAAATACCCCCCCCCTCTCTTTTACAGTAAATTGAAATTATAGAACACCTTATCTATTTCTGGGGAGAAGCACTGCTTTGTGTCTCTTGAGCTGACACGTTTACTGGTCTGATGCATCAATGCATATACAGTAACAATTGGCTAAGTGGAACTCTGAAACTATTTATTAGGGGAGTCTGGTTTATCAAAGGAAAAACACACAGCACATAAACACAGCAACAAAATGTTTTTAGCTCACAGGCTAAAGAATATTGACCCCTTAGCATCTAGATCATGAGGTATTCATGACAGTGGTTATTCCTTATTCAATAGTTTGCCTCTCTGCTGGTGTGGACCCCTTGCTCAATGAAGCCAAGTTCCAGATCCTGGTCCAGTGGTCACCTACTTTTAGCATGATCTTGCACAAGGATGATATGTCAGTAGGTCACACAGCTGTAGGTCTTCTCATCCTCAATGTAAATGGTGGCACAGGTTCAATTCTTGGTGGTGAAAATAGCATGATCCCCTTATCTGTGATAGGGTATAAGGATTATTTAGCCAAAGCTAAATAACCTTAAAACATAAGCGCTAAAAGAAGCTTAAAATAGTGATATAAGAGCGCCTTTCAATGCACACAAGCCAATATTGGCCAAGTAAAAGTGATCCAGGCTTGAATATGTAATTTATATGAATTTAATAAAATGAGTAAATGAATATACATAAATTTATGACATAAAATAAATGTGTTGATCAGGCGCAATAAAAAGTGTAGTATACATAAAGTGCAATAGCCTAGAGTGACTGCAACATACAATTCACAAATAATTAAAATAAAGGTTACAATAGCTACATTAAAAAATAAAAAATAAAAAGATGGCATTAAAAAGCAATGTATGGAAATGAAGGTTTCCAAGTGGATTTCGGATAGAGATGAGTTTATGGTATTGATCGAAGAACTCAGGGTCAGATGTCAAATGAAGAAGCTGGAACACATAAAAATCCAGATCAAAACAGGGGAAAAGATACCAGAAAAAGTTGTTCACTTTAACTTACACCGGGAATGGTATTAAGGCGTGTGTTTCTCCTCTCTGTGGCGACCTTTCTGGCAGCAACAAATTCTCAGCGTGGTGTTTCAGTGTGGCAGTGCAATTTCAGCGTGATTTCCACATGGACTGGTTCTGCCAATGGTGAGTAACTGAGACGATTGTTTATGGGAGCCTTCAAGGGACAAACAACTTCTTGGAATAGGAGCAACGCGTTTTAACCCAAACTGGGTCTTTCTCAAGCTCCTGAGTAAATATACGAATGCCTATTTCAAGGCAGTTAAGCATCCTTATTGGCTAAAAACAGTAGGCATAATTGCCCTACTTGATTCTGACCACTATTAGGGAATTACAAGAAAAAGTAAGAATAAAAGCAAAAAGAGCAAACGTATTGATACAAAATAGAACAAAATCTGACACATATATGTCATATTGAAAATACTCAAAATAACGAAATACAAAGTGATATTGACAATGTGGTTAGAGGTTTAAACCCATATTTGAGTGTATCTAGTAAATATATATATATATATATATATATATATAAATTAAATTCATATAAATTCATATAAAGTCAGGGGAAATCCACAAAAAAGACCTGAAATACAGAGCGGCACCTTGATCTTTGAGGGAATATATCTCCGACCTTTAGAAATATATATAATAGATATAATAGAAAATGTAATAAAAGAAATATTATAGGAAGATATATATTTTTTTTAATTAAATTATATAAATAAATTTGATATATATATATATATATATATATATATATATATATATATATATATTAAGAGTGTATAATTTATGTGGGTAAAACAATGTATAATTTACGTGAATGTGCACAGGATTTAAATATATAAAATCTATAAACTTTATAAATCCTTACTGATAGTTGATAACCAATGAAAATGCCAACAAACTACATAAGAATTTGAATATAAAATATAGATTATAGGTGATTGTATGTGTGCTTATAATGATTTTAACTAATGTTACTTAATACAGGACAGATAGGTGGATTAGTCACCCAAAAAACACCCAATATCAAAGTCTAAATTTAGACCCCTGGGTCGTAATGTCTTTAGGTAAAAAATCCACTTAGTCTCTCTTTTTAGAAGTTCTCCCTGAATATTCCCCCATCTCCATTTCTTTTTGACTTTTTCTATACCTAGAAATTAAAAGTGACTAAGATTACCATTATTACATGATCCAAAGTGTTTAGGAACAGGGAAATCTTTATTTCTTTCTAGAGTATAGTTTTCTATAGACCAAATATGTTCCCTGATACAAGTCTGTATGGGCCTTTCATTTTCACCTACGTACTGTAAACCACAACTACATTGGATAATGTAGATAACAAAGCAATCAGAGCATCTGATTAAATCATTGTTTTTAAATATTTTACCAGTTACAGTTGAGCTGAACTTTTTTTGCTTAGCAGAGTGTTCACAAGACTTACATGTTAGACAAGGGAAAAACCATTCACTATTACCTTTAAGGTCTAATTGTCCACCATATTTCTTTTATTTTTTATTCTCAGTGGGCGCCAAAATGGACTTTAAATTAGGTGCTTTTTTGTATATTACTTGTGGTCTTCGTGGAAGGAGGGGACCCAATTCCTCATCATTCTTTAATAATTTCCAATGTTTATTTAAAATATTTTCTAATAAATATTTATTATGGCTGTAATTAGCGATGAATGGAATAAACATGGTTTAATTTTTTCCAGCAATATTAGATATAAAATGGTAGATTTCTTATCTTTTATCTTTAATAGGGAGGTTCTGTCAATCAATCTGAAATCGTTCCTAATTTTTTTCTATATTCATTTTGTTGTAACCCCTCTATAGGAATTTTTGTTTAAGTTTATCAGATTGGGCATCAAAATCACCTATATCAGTGCAATTTTTTTCGAATACGTAAAAATTGCCCCTTAGGAATATTTCCTATCCACTTTTTGTGGTGACAACTTGTAAAATGCATATAGCTATTTGCATCAACCTGTTTGAAGTATGTTCTTGCACTAAGTTTATTCTCCTTCACAATAATTTTCTTTGCACTTGTAAAACTCAAGTTTACTTGATTAATATTCATACTCGTTAGAAGGTCATCAAAGAACGATTTGCTGCCCTGCCAAATCATAATGATATTGTCGATATAGAGTCTATAGGTCACCAGGTTTGCTCCAAGGCGGTTATTCTGTAAAAAAGATGTTCCCAGTAACCCATGAACAAGTTAGCATGACTTGGAGCAAACCTGGTGCCCATAGCAGTGCCTTTCTCTTGGTTGTAGAAACTACCATTATAGAAACATGTTATATGACAAAATAAAATTGATGGCTTCCAAAATGAAGCATTTTTGTTCATATTTTAATGAAGTATCCTGTTCTAGAAAAAAATTTTTTAACTGCCTCTAGTCCATATTTATGATTAATACACGTATATAGGGACGTTACATCACAGGAGGCTAACAGATAATCATCCTGCCATGTGACTTCTTTAATAAAATTTAGGACAGCTGTTGAATCTTTTAGGAAGGAAGGAAGCTTTCTCACAATTTTCTGGAGAAAGATATCCAAATATTCAGACAAATTGGCCATCAGAGAGCCTACCCCAGAAATAATGGGCCTGCCTGGGGGATTGGGCATGCTCTTATGAATCTTGGGTAGACAATATAAGAGAGATAAGATATCCTTGGATATTTAGGTAATAGGTAATCTCTTTCTTTTGAATTCAAAATTCCTTCCTCTTTCACCCAATCTAGAATGTGTCATATCTTTTAAGTACTTACTAGTTGGATCATTAGATAGTTTTTTGTATGTGTGATGATCAATAACAATGTTGTCATACATTTGTTGATAATCAGCAGTCTCCATGATCATATCCTTATTTTCTTTCAAATCTTTACTAATTCTTAGCTGATTTTTTGTCAGAATGTTAACTCAGAGATTCAAGTGATCCCCTTATCTATAATGTTTTCAAATGTGCTGGTGTTCTCCATGGGCAGTGTTGGTTGGGTACAGGGAGACATCCTTGCCTAGAGTAATGCAATAAGTTGAAAAGGTCACAAGAGGGGAGACAAAACTCCCAGGAGTGGGATATCTGCAGCCAAAGGGGTTTTGAAGGGAAAAATGGTTATGCAAATGCTCTTTACTTTACCACGTTGGGGTGTGTTGCCTGGATGATCACCATGTTGTGCAGCAGTTGATTATAAGATAGTATAAGATGATAGGGATGTAAGCCCTGTTGTGATGGGGAGGCCACAAGGGCAAGGTTCTCAGGTTTCATTGTTCTTTTCCCAGGGTGCTTTATGGCTTAGTTCTTTATTGCATGCTGGGGACTAGACATTACAATATGGTTCATCACATTCTATTGATGCTATCCAGGACACAAGTAGATCTACAGTGGATACAGTGGCTCTTTCTGATCAACAACTTTCAATCTCTATGGCTGATGCAGCATCCAGCAGTCATGGTAAGTCCTTAAATCTTTTAATACTTAGGTACAATATCTTCCTCTAGCTTCTAAAGATAAGATTGTGAGGACTCTGGAAATAGTGGGTAAGGGACAGCATAGGGTTATGGAATCAGTCATCATTAGTGCTCTAGGTCCTATGTAGTGGCACCGGCTGCTGTTCAAGTTAAAGGCAGGAGGATAGCAATTCAATGCAACACATATCTATATTTAGACTTTACATCCTTTAGGGGTTCTAATTCATCATCTGCCCAATTCAAAAGACAGGCATATCAATGATGAAATTTACCCATAACTGAGTTCTGTAGATTATCAGTCATTTCATGGGGTTTTTAAAGGATGTAGGCAGGGCAGCTAATGGTTAAGATGGTTAAGTAAAAAACTATTGTAAGAGTTAAAACCGAACATGCGCAAAAATTTGAACTTCGAATATTGCAACCATGTTAGCGTATTCCCCCATAGACTTCAATGGAGTGTGCAAACTGGAAAAAAATAACACCCATACTCGCGGTCTAACCCTGCATTAATCCGAGCACTAAATATTTCACATTCCAATGTTCTTCACATAGAAGAATATGTTCTATTTATTCTTAACTAAATATTTCTACGCATATTTGATGATTTTTTTGTAAAACATATATCTATATGTATCTATAAATCTAGAAAAAAGTACAGTTCACAGTTACTGTCCGTATGTATACGTAAAATGAAAAAATACTGGTATTGTAAAACAAAGTTCTGATATCAGAGGGTATAATTCCTGCAGTGGAGATAAATAAATACAAAGCAGAAAACCAGTTTATATGGATATAGATATAATTTGCTTGTAGACACCCCCTATATACGCCTCAAATATAAACTCCAATATGAGTAAGAGTGCAGCTAACTTCAGAGCTCCAGAGAACAGCAGGAATAACTCACAACCGTATCCGATGAAAGCAAGGCAAACATTAACAGTAAGCGTGTAATCTCCTCCGCTCAAGAGCCACAAAAACCAGGGATGAGAAACAAGGGAATCATGTTTTAAATCATGTTCTAATAAAGACTATTTTTTATCATTAAAACCGCTGCTTGCAACATTTCCTTTTTTGCTATCTATAAATCTATATATATATATATATATATATATATATATATATATATATATTTATATATATATATATATATATATATATATATATATATATATATATATATATATATATTTATTTATATATACTTATATACACAGGTATATATAGGAATATCTATTTAGTAATACATAGAACCTATTCCACTATGTGAAGAACACTGGAATGTGAAATATTTTCATTAAATACATAATTAAAACCATTATTAAATATTAATATTGAATAAAACTGCTTTTTAATGTTTTCATGTATTTGATTGCAAAGGGATTCAATGCACATATATATGTGTGTTCATATGTATTTATATGTTAATCTGTTTAAATATGTTTGTAAATACTTATATACACATAAATACATACATATATAAACATATATATATATATATATATATATATATATAGAAAGCAAAAGAATGAACTCTCAGGACTTTTTCCACAAAAAAACAATTTAATGGAACGTTTTCGGGGTTCACAACCCCTTCATCAGCATGTTGTGAACCCCGAAAACGTTCCATTAAATTGGTTTTTTGTGGAAAAAGTCCTGAGAGTGCATTCTTTTGCTTTCTATTTCATGGTATATCATTGCACCCAGGCGAGTTGGCGACTGGTGGGCTGAACTGGAAATTGCTTACTATATATATATATATATATATATATATATATATATATATATTCTAGTTTTAGGATCCAAGCACTCACTGTAAAATGTATTGCCTGGGTGCACTCTATGGTAGATAGGCAGAAACTTTCATGTAGAAAAGAGGCACACACAGGACTTAATTTATACAAATTTATTGATAGTTCATTAATTCAATCAGACTGACTGAATTAATGAACTATCAATAAATTTGTATAAATTAAGTCCTGTGTGTGCCTCTTCTCTACATGAAAGTTTATATATATATACCCAGTACATACTACAATCAATGACTATCTGATTAATAGATGACAGCATACAAATATATGTTGATATTTAGTATCAATAAAGATTGAGCATCGATGCTAAACAAAAATTGAAGGATTAGCTTTCTCACAAAATCCGGGCTATGGGGCCGATTTATCAAGGGCCGAATGGCCCCTGATGCTCCTGTTTCTGCACTAGCCTTCAGGTTCGCTTCAAACAGCAGTTAAGAAGCAGCGGTCTTAAGAATGGTGCTTCTTAACTGGTCCGCTGCCTCTGAGGCTGTGGACATCAATCCGCCCAATCCTATACAATTTGGTTGATTGACACCCCCTGCTAGCGGCTAATTGTCAGCAAATCTGCAGGGGGAGGCTTTGCACAAGCAGTTCACCAGATAGGAGATCATTAGCTGAGATAAGATCTACTATATTTGGTTTCATTTGGATAAGTGTGGATAAGATCAGTATACAGCGGTGCAACCAAATATGGCCACCACCTGGAATTTCCCCCGAGGAACCTCACTTTTTTCCCATTAATTACTTTATCAACTACATCTCCTTTGGCAGAGTCTCCTATTTTTCTTCTGTGACTTCAAGGAACATAGAAGGGGAAAAGAACACACTATAAGATGTAAGAAAGTTTTAATATAGTACTATTGCTTACATATTACTAAGTGTTTAACCCATGCAATACGGGTTTTAACTAGTAGGGGTTTTGAGCTGCCCCTGATCTTAAGTAGAAGTCCTGGTTACATGAGATGGGGCTTGAGAATGTGGAGGTTTACAGTACATTGGCTGCAATATTTTTCTTTAATAAATTTGTATGTTTTTCATGAACTTTTTCAGTGCAGCAGCTTGTTAGAGGCTGGAGGAGCATGCAGATTATAATGTCATATTACGGTGCAGCACCTTGAGTTCGCATTGCTCATTTCCATAGAAGACAGTGTTAATTAGAGAAGCTTTTGTAGTCAACTTTTTTGGAAACTTGAAGGTTGGAGAGTTTGTGGTACCGACTTGGGAAGCATCATCATCAGGTGTGCAGCTGGACTGTGTGCTCTTTGCTCAGGATTCAGTGTTGATATATATCCCCAGGTCTAAGACTGAGGAGGTGAGGGGTATGTGGCTGCCTGTACATGTGCATGTAAATCCGGGTTGCTGCCTGGAAAGATGTATTGCTCTTGGCACGTGTCCAGTGGGCATGCTATTTTTGGTTGGTTCAGTCTTCCATACCAATTTCAGTGAGTTCCATATTTTGCAGCATATTTGGTGAGATAAGAAGTTTTGCAAATAGCACCTCATTCTTTTCAGAGTGGTACTACTATTATTGCAGCATCACAAGGTTCTCCCAAAAGAGAACTAAAGCAGAATGGGTGGTGACATTTGCAGAGACACATGCTTTATGTTAAGCGAGTTGGGATTCTTCAGGTTCTTAGCTTCTGTTGGGGTGTTTCTGATGGTGCATAATTAAGTTCTTATCTTTCAATTGTTCTTGTCTGTTGTTGATGTTTTTCTGTTTGTTTCCTGTTGCATATTTTTACTATTAATATTTATAAAATATTTTACCAGGAAGGATACATTGAGATTTCTCTTGTTTTCAAGTATGTCCTGGGTCTACTAATGTGATTATGTTTTATTGCAAGCAGTGTGGTCTGACAGGAGTGGGGAAACTGGTTCATTCTTACGTGGGTTGGGCAGGTATAGGAGAGTAAGGGTCCCTAGATGCATCTACAGTTTGGTCTCCCTTCTGCTCAAGTGTCCATAAGATGGTTGGGGAGGAGTTGGCTCTGTTAAGGTGAACACCAATCAGTGCTTCAGAAAGTTTATCAGCGGTGGGGTAGGCCTCATGTAATTGTTTTACACTTAGGGAGGTAATAACTCCTGGCATTTATTTGGAGACTTGTTGCAGTGTGCTGCTTACAATGTGTGAAAAACATCAGTCTAAACTGTGGAGAGGGGTGAGAGTCGTAGGTGGTTTTGTAATTAACGATAATGATATCTCAGCTGATCAGAAGGTTCTGTTCTGTTTTGTGCACTTTTTACAATATAACAAATGAGTAGTTTATTCCCTTATGCCAGTGAAAGGTCTCATGTAGCCTGGAGCCAATTTAAAGGTATATAAAAATCAAAATTATACTTCCTTGGTTGAGATAGAGTATGCAATTTTAGGAGACTTTTCAATTTACTTTTACTATCTTTTGTAATCTGTTACAGGTAGGCTGAGGAGTAAAAATGCAGTAGAGAGAGCTAGCTGGTGGTTGGTGTACACACATATGTCTCACAAGATGTGTTCAGCTAGATCAGAGTAGTGTATTTCTTCTCTAGAGCTGACTATAACTATGTGTTACATAGACAACAGTAAAACATCACTACTATTCCAAACTAGTGATGTCGCAATCCTTAAAATTTCGGTTCCCGAACGGCGGACTCGAACTTCCGCTACTGTTCGCGAACCGGCGAACCATGCAAACCGCGCAAACCGCCATTGACTTCAATAGGCAGGCGAACTTTAAAACCCACAAGGACTCTTTCTGGCCACCACAATAGTGATGGAAAAGTTGTTTCAAGGGGACTAACACCTGGACTGTGGCATGCCAGAGGGGGATCCATGGCAAAACTCCCACGGAAAATTACATAGTTGATGCGGAGTCTGGTTTTAACCCATAAAGGGCCTTAATCACCTAACATTCCTAATTTTTTTTGAATAACGTGCTTTAAAACATTATAACAAACATTATAACAAACATTATAATAACGTGCTTTAAAACTGTTAAATATGATTGGTGGCACTAGTTGGCAAGTGGGCCTGGCACACACGCTGGGAGGAAGGCAACTGCAATTAGATTACACTAGCTGACTGATGTTTCACAGTCAAAAAAGTTTTTATTTTTAATATTTACAATACTGTTATAACAAATATGATTGGTGGCACTAGTTGGCAAGTGGGCCTGGCACACACGCTGGCAGGCAGGCAACTGCAATTCAATTGCACTAGCAGACTGATGATTCACAGTCAAAAAAGTTTTTATTTAAAATATTTACACTACTGTTATAACAAATATGATTCATGGCACTAGTTGGAAAGTGGGCCTGGCACACACGCTGGCAGACAGGCAACTGCAATTAAATAACACTAGCAGACAGATGTAAAAGTTTTTTTTAAAAAAAAGTTACACTAATGTTACAACAGATAGGAGTGGTGGCACTCAGGATAGAAGTAGGCACAGTATGTGCTGGCAGCCTGACACATAGGCTGGCACTAGTGGCAGGCTGGCCTGGCAACTAAAATTAAATAACACTAGAAGAGGACTGATGTAAAAGTTTTTTGTTATAAAAAATTTACACTAATGTTACACCAGATATAAGTGGTGGAAAACAGAGATATTAATCACAGTATATGATGTGGGCCTGACACACAGGCCTGATGGAAAATGAAATTAGATTACACAAAATTATGTAAAAGTTTTTTTTTTTTAAATTTTACACTAATGTTACACCAGATATCAGCGGTGGCACAGAGCAATTAACCACAGCATATGCTGTTAGCCTGACACACAGGCCTGATAGAAAACAAAATTAGATTACACTAGCAAAATGATTTAAAAGTTTTTTTTTTTTAATTTACTCTAATGATTGTTAAGCAGATATCAGTGGTGGCACAGAGCAATTAACCACAGTATATGCTGTGTGAGCCTGACACACAGGCCTGATAGAAAATGAAATTAGATTACACTAGCAAAATGATTTAAAAGGTTTTTTTTTTTAAATTTACACTAATGTTAAGCAGATATGAGTGGTGGCTGGCACAGAGCAATTAACCACAGTATATGCTGTGTGAGCCTGACACACAGGCCTGATAGAAAATGAAATTAGATTGCACTAGCAAAATGATTTAAAAGTTGTTTTTTTTATAAATTTACACTAATGTTAAGCAGATATAAGTGGTGGCTGGCACAGAGCAATTAACCACAGTATATGCTGTGTGAGCCTGACACACAGGCCTGATAGAAAATGAAATTAGATTACACTAGCAAAATGATTTAAAAGTTTTTTTTTTAATTTACACTAATGTTAAGCAGATATGAGTGGTGGCTGGCACAAAGCAATTAACCACAGTATATGCTGTGTGAGCCTGACACACAGGCCCGATAGAAAATGAAATTAGATTACACTAGCAAAATTATTTAAAAGTTTTTTTTAAAAAAAATTACACTAATGTTAAGCAGATATGAGTGGTGGCTGGCACAGAGCAATTAACCACAGTATATACTGTGTAAGCCTGACACACAGGCCTGATAGAAAATGAAATTAGATTACACTAGCAAAATGATTTAAAAGTTTTTTTTTTAAATTACACTAATGTTAAGCAGATATGAGTGGTGGCTGGCACAGAGCAATTAACCACAGTATATGCTGTGTGAGCCTGACACACAGGCCTGATAGACAATTAAATTAGATTACACTAGCAAAATGATTTAAAAGGTTTTTTTTAAAAAAAAATTTACACTAATGTTAAGCAGATATGAGTGGTGGCTGGCACAGAGCAATTAACCACAGTATATGCTGTAGGGGCCTGACACACAGGCCTGATAGAAAATGAAATTAGATTGCACTAGCAAAATGATTTAAAAGTTTTTTTTTAAAAAATTACACTAATGTTAAGCAGATATGAGTGGTGGCTGGCACAGAGCAATTAACCACAGTATATGCTGTGTGAGCCTGACACACAGGCCTGATAGAAAATGAAATTAGATTACACTAGCAAAATGATTTAAAAGTTTTTTTTTTAATTGACACTAATGTTAAGCAGATATGAGTGGTGGCTGGCACAAAGCAATTAACCACAGTATATGCTGTGTGAGCCTGACACACAGGCCTGATAGAAAATGAAATTAGATTACACTAGCAAAATGATTTAAAAGTTTTTTTTAAAAAAAATTACACTAATGTTAACCAGATATGAGTGGTGGCTGGCACAGAGCAATTAACCACAGTATATACTGTGTAAGCCTGACACACAGGCCTGATAGAAAATGAAATTAGATTACACTAGCAAAATGATTTAAAAGTTTTTTTTAAAAAAATTACACTAATGTTAAGCAGATATGAGTGGTGGCTGGCACAGAGCAATTAACCACAGTATATGCTGTGTGAGCCTGACACACAGGCCTGATAGACAATTAAATTAGATTACACTAGCAAAATGATTTAAAAGGTTTTTTTTTTTAAATTGACACTAATGTTAAGCAGATATGAGTGGTGGCTGGCACAGAGCAATTAACCACAGTATATGCTGTGTGAGCCTGACACACAGGCCTGATAGAAAATGAAATTAGATTACACTAGCAAAATGATTTAAAAGTTTTTTTAAAAAAAAATTACACTAATGTTAAGCAGATATGAGTGGTGGCTGGCACAGAGCAATTAACCACAGTATATGCTGTGTAAGCCTGACACACAGGCCTGATAGAAAATGAAATTAGATTACACTAGCAAAATGATTTAAAAGTCTTTTTTAAAAAAATTACACTAATGTTAAGCAGATATGAGTGGTGGCTGGCACAGAGCAATTAACCACAGTATATGCTGTGTGAGCCTGACACACAGGCCTGATAGAAAATGAAATTAGATTACACTAGCAAAATGATTTAAACGTTTTTAAAAAAAAATTACACTAATGTTAAGCAGATATGAGTGGTGGCTGGCACAGCGCAATTAACCACAGTATATGCTGTGTGAGCCTGACACACAGGCCTGATAGAAAATGAAATTAGATTACACTAGCAAAATGATTTAAAAGTGTTTTTTTTTTAAAATTTACACTAATGTTAAGCAGATATCAGTGGTAGCACTAATCACAGTATATGCTGTGAGCCTCACACACAGGCTGAAAGCCAGGCAAATGCAAATAAAATTACAAATAAAAAAACAAAAAACAACTGAAGTTCTAGCCCTAAAAAGGGCTTTTTGGGATGAAGTTCTAGCCCTAAAAAGGGCTTTTTGGGGTGCTGTCCTTACAGCAGAGATTAGATGAGTCCTTCAGGACTGTAGTGGACACTAAAATCACTAGCCTAGCTATCTATTTCCCTATAATATCAGCAGCAGCAGCACTAAACCTCCTCTCATTAACAATGCAAGATCGTAGCGAATCTAAAATGGCTGCTGCCCAGGAGCTGGGAGGGTCTGTGAGGGAGTGTCTGCTGCTGATTGGCTCAAATGGGTCTGCAGGCTGTGAGATACAGGGTCAAAGTTTCCTCAATGATGACGAATAGGGGGCGGATCAAACATCGCATATGTTCGCCCGCCGCGGCGAACGCGAACAAACCTTGAAAATTGGCCTAACAAAATAACAGATACATTAATTGAAAACATTTATTATGTATAGAAATATTTAGAAGTTGATAGCTACAAAACACAATGCATACATACAACATTACTTTAATGTCTCTTTAAACATGTTATTAATATTGATTAATATTATCATTTTATTTGTAAATACAGAAATATAACCAAACTAAACAAGACAAATTGATATAAAAGGAACATTATGCTAATCTGAAGATCTTACATTCTACAGATTCTTGTCTGTTAGGACAAAAAGGAACTGTCATAGGAGAAGTGTTATGCTTCTATAAATAAGCATTAAAGTTATGCAAGGTATAAGGCAGCCTGAGAAAACAAGGTAGAGCTTCAGAGATTAGGAGCACCACAGCAGTAGTCTGGAGGTGGGAGAGAGTAGTAGTGACAGGTGAATTTAGGCAGAGGTTGTAGGGTGATCAAAGAAGGTTTATTAGGCATTTGAAGGAAGAAATCTAGTAGAATGTGAGGACCTCAATGTTATGGTCAACAACTTTATAGGGGCAGGCAGCTTGGTATAACTTTAGATGTCTGATAGTACTACCTAAGACATTCATGACAGATTGGAGAGGAGAGTATGGAAAGCCTCTTAGAAGTAGTTTACAGTAATGAAACTGAATATGGGAGAAAAAGAGTGATTTAAAGTTGTGGTGTCTTGCGTAGTCCTAGAGATGTTATATAGATAATCATGGCTGTGTTTATTGTAAGTGTTTATATATATAGAGTGAAGGAAAGAATAATCTAGTGTGATGCCACACACACAGTGGACCTGAGTTGATGTTTTTAGTACAGAAAGACTCACAGAAAGAAAGATTTCTGACGTAAGATGTCTGCAAGAGGGAGGGATAATTAAAAGATCACAATTTGAGCTTTTGATATGCAGTCATGTGTTTTTAGTGAATTTAGTTGCATGTGGTGATGTCACTGATCACAAGTGAGCTAAATAAAAGACATGGGAAGGCTTGGTTGTTGACCTATATCTAGTATAACTGGACTTGTAAATTCACCCATACTATTCTTTTTAATAATTACAGATGTCTCAACTGAATTATTTTCATCCAGTATCTAGAAGAAACCCTCCCCCAAAATTGTAAGAGCAAAAAAAACGCTCTAAGAAATAATCTAAGTTTACCTCGCACACTTTCCATAGTACAAGAATTGCAATGAAATATATTGTGAACTGAGTTAATTTGATGATTTCTAATAGCAGCATTATATAATTCCGTAACATTTTTTTTTTTTAATTTGCATACGTGGCATGCTGGATACATCTACTCTCTTGGTATAATTAACTGCTTGATGAAATGTCTTGTTATGGTGTGTGTGCTTCAGGTGGGGGTGTTGATGAGCAATTAGTCATATCCTAATTATTCCACTTTCCTAACACCTCTTCTTACTCCCCTTCCCCCAGTATTTTTTCAAATGTCTAATGATGTACAGAGGGACAGCTATTCCCAATATATCTAATTTACTTTGATATATCTTACAGAATAGGAAGGACTATACATTTATATCACTATGATTTGCTTGATTATCTAACCCCAGCAATTCCTGATGTTTGCTCATCCAGAGCTCATGTATTTTTTAAAAATATTTGACCAAAACTAACTAAACAAAGCACATCTATTTGATTTGTTACTAGCTGCAGATATATGTTTGTTTGTCTGATATGTCTGTCCACTTGTATATTCTATCTATCTATCTATCTATCTATCTATCTATCTATCTATCTATCTATCTATCTATCTGCTAGATTACAGCTGAAGCGCAATGCTCCCAGGCGCTCGCTTTGAGGCAAAATGCGCCTTTTCGTGTGCACCAAAAAACTACTAATATTACAAGTGGGTAGTAAATGTGGCCGCGAGGTCACAATCGGGTTTTGCGCATTGGTAAACACCAAGAACTCAGACCTCTTGTTGAATGAGATAAGTTGCACAAAACACATTAAAATTACATTATAATGTACTGTAATAATCCTATTAACATTGTCTGATAAGCATATTGCATGGATAAGTTATAAGAGCTCAAAGTGAGCAGATGTAAGGTATTAGAAAAAAACAGGCTGAAAGTGCTTTTACCCAAGGATCCTCTGTGGAACATTTATCAACAATCAGCTAGATTACGAGATTTCAGCGCTATAGGGAAATTAATGACCGCTACAAAAGCAGCGTTAATTCACCTCCCTATAGCGCTGCTATTACAAGTTTGTAAAAAGCAGGCTTGTGCGGGCGATATGGTGGCGTTGAGCTCCATACCGCACCGAAATACAAGCAGTGTTTTGACGTGCTTGTGCACGATTTCCCCATAGACATCAATGGGGAGAGCCGGCAAAAAAGAAACCTAACACCTGCGATCGCGATAACAAAAGCTCCGTAATGCAGCCCCATTGATGTCTAGGGGGAAAGAAAAAAGTTATGTTTAAACCTAACACCCTAACATAAAAACCACGTCTAAACACCCCTAATCTGCTGCCCCTAATATCACCTACATTAGTTATTAACCCCTTATCTGCCGCCCCTAACCTCCCAGCTACCTACATTACAGTTATTATCCCCTAATCTGCCGCCCCTAACATCGCTGCCACCTACATTACAGTTATTAACCTCTAATCTGCCGCCCCTAACATCGCCGCCACCTACATTACAGTTATTAACCCCTAATCTGCCGCCTCTAACATCACCGCCACCTATATTACAGTTATTAACCCCTAATCTGCCGCCTCTAACATCACCGCCACCTATATTACAGTTATTAACCCCTAATCTGCCGCCCCTAACATCGCCGCCACCTAAATTACAGTTATTAACCCCTCATCTGCTGCCCCTAACATCGCCACCACCTACCTACACTTATTAAGCCCTAATCTGCTGCCCCCAATGTCGCCGCCACTATAATAAAGTTATTAACCCCTAAACCTCTGGCTTCCCACATCACTAACACTACATAAATATATGAACCCCTAATCCTAACCCTAACGTAACCCTAAGCATAAGTCTAACCCTAACCCTAACCCTAACACCCCCTAACTTAAATATAATTAAAATAAATCTAAATAAACCTTAAAATTATTACCTAAATAATGCCTATTTAAAACTAAATACATACTTATCTGTAAAAAAAAAACTCAGATAGCTACAAAATAACTAATAGTTATATTGTAGCTATCTTTGGTTTTATTTTTATTTTACAGGTAAGTTTGTATTCATTTTAACTAGGTAGACTAGTTAGTAAACAGTTATTAACTATTTACTAACTACCTAGTTAAAATAAATACAAATTTACCTGTAAAATAAAACCTAACCTGCCTTACAATAAAACCTAACATTACAATAAAATCAAATAAATGAAATTAATCAAATACAATTATCTAAATTACAAAAAAACCCACTAAATTACACAAAATAAAAATTGAAATGATCAAATAAAAAAATTAATTACTCCTAATCTAATAGCCCTATCAAAATAAAAAAGCCCCCCCAAAATAATAAAAACCCTAGCCTACACTAAACTCCCAATAGTCCTTAAAAGGGCCTTTTGCGGGGCATTTCGCAAAATAAATCAGCTTTTTTACCTGGCAATAAAAATTACAAACACCCCCCCAAAAGTAAAACACACCACCCACCCAACCAAACCCCCCAAATAAAACTTTATCTAAATAAACCTAAGCTAACCATTGCTCTGAAAAGGGCATTTGGATGGGCATTGCCCTTAAAAGGGCATTTAGCTCTTTTACGGTGCCCAAAGTCCCTAAGCTAAAAATAAAATCCACCCAATAAACCCTTAAAAAAAACTAAAACTAACCCCCGACGATCCAGTTTTCGAACACCTTACATCCATCCTTATCCAGCTAGCGAAGTCCTCATCCAAGCGGGCAGAAGTCCTCATCAAAGCCGGCAGAAGTCTTCATCCAAGCGGGCAGAAGTCTTCATCGAAGCAGCCAGAAGTCTTCATCCAAGCGGCCAGAAGTCTTCATCCAAGCGGGCAGAAGTTTTCATCCAGACGGCATCTTCTATCTTCATCCATCCGGCGCGGAGTGAATCCATCTTCAAGACATCCGGCGCGGAGCATCCTCTTCTTCCGATAGTCAGCCAATTGAAATTAAAGGGGAAAAAATCCTATTGGCTGATCCAATCAGCCAATAGGATTGAGCTTTAATTCTATTAGCCGATCCAATCAACCAATAGGATTGAGCTCACTTTCTATTGGCTGATTGGAATAGCCAATAGAATGCAAGCTCAATCCTATTGGCTGATTGGATGCTCCGCGCCAGATGTCTTGAAGATCGACCCGCTCCGCGCCAGATGGATGAAGATAGAAGATGCCGTCTGGATGAAGACTTCTGCCCGCTTGGATGAAGGCTTCTGCCCACTTGGATGAAGACTTCTGCTGGCTTTGATGAGGACTTCTGCCTGTTTTGATGACGACTTCGCTGGCTGGATGAGGATGGATGTCCGGTCTTCGAAAACTGTAAGTGGATCATCGTGGGTTCATTTTTTTTAAGGGTTTATTGGTTGGGTTTTATTTTTAGCTTAGGGTTTGGGCACCGTAAAAGAGCTAAATGCCCTTTTAAGGGCAATGCCCATCCAAATGCCCTTTTCAGGGCAATGGTTAGATTAGGTTTATTTAGATAGAGTTTTATTTGGGGGGTTTGGTTGGGTGGGTGGTGGGTTTTACTGTTGGGGGGTGTATGTAATTTTTATTGCCATGTAAAAAAGCAGATTTCTTTGGGGCAATGCCCCGCAAAAGGCCCTTTTAAGGGCTATTGGCAGTTTTGTGTAGGATAGGGGTTTAGGCTAGGGTTTTAGGAGTAATTCATTTTTTTATTTGATCATTTTGTTTTTTATTTTGTGCAATTTAATGTTTTGTATTTTTTTGTAATTTAGATAATTGTATTTAATTTAATTCATTTAATTTGATTGTAATGGTAGGTTTAATTGTAATGCAGGTTAGGCTTTATTTTACAGGTAAATTTGTATTTATTTTAACTAGGTAGTTAGTAAATAGTTATTAACTATTTACTAACTAGTCTACCTAGTTAAAATAAATACGAAGTTACCTGTGAAATAAAAATAAAACCAAAGCTAGCTACAATATAACTATTAGTTATTTTGTAGCTAGCTTAGGTTTTTTTTTACAGGTAAGTATGTATTTAATTTTTTTTTTTTTTTTTTTTATATTTAAATTTTTTATTGAGGTTATAAGAAAAGTTTTATAACATAGTCATCCGATAACAAAGATATCATAAGTTTAGAGAATACATACTTATTACATAAACATAATCAAAAACCAAAGAAGTAGCAGGTCCTGGAATAAATTCCATATGTCTTTGGAGGGAAACGTGTACAATAGTCATAGGAAATATATCTATGTCCCATATTCAAAACTCCCTTATGAAAGGGCAAATATTTACAACAAAAAAGTGGAACATGAGATTGCAACAGTTACCCATATAAGGCAAGGAAATTAGTAAAGGAATATATGTGTGTGCATCAAGTGATGGAACCTCAGTTTTCTATTATATATATAAGTAATGTGGCCCACACCTTACCAGTTAGAGAGTTTATAAGGTTATTTATTCTAGCAGAATTGAGGTAAGTGTGGGGCAGTATTTGTGTAATCGCTCTTAGACCAAGGTGGTCAAAAAGGGGGAAAAAGAGTTCAGCGGGCAAGAGCCGCTCAAGTTAGAAAAGAGTGGGGGAAAATGGGGGACGAGGCTTTATAAGTTAGGAGAGGGTTTTAGAAAGTAGGAGGCTAATAAAGTTAGCACCATAAAACAATAGAGGAGGGTATGCTTAATATAATATCTGGCTATATACTACATTAGGGGTATGCATTGCACTACAGGGCTCATATATATGTCAGGATTAACCTGGTAGAGAGTAAAAGATCTTAGGATATATAAGTATATATGTACACAGAGCTTTAGGGAAGCTACAGGAGGCTCAGGTAACAATAGCAAGACATTAAGGTATAGGTACCCAAAAGATAACTTTCACAGGAATTAGTAGTGTTCATGAACAGTGCACAATATAAGCTCTGTCACTACAAGATCAGGCAAGTTAGTTACTATTTCATCTAAACAGTAAAGAGCCTAGAGGCTTGGGCCAGAAATACAGAGCTTTACACTATCACACTAAAATAGTTAGTCTGTAAGAGGGGGTTGAGCGGTGTAGATGAACAAAATTGTCATGAGCTGGAAGTACTATATTACAGATCAATCTGAGCATCCTAGATAAAGTCACATTCACAGCCAGGTTGACATACATTTCAAATATAAAACAAACATTAAAAACAGTTAGTACATCAACCTGTATCACAGACAGAAAATAAACAGAAAATAAAGGAAGCATAATAATAAATAGGCTAGTCCCACTGTGCTCTTCCTGTAACCCAAAGTACTAACTATGTAATACTATTGTTCAGTTGTTGAATGGAAAAATGAAAATGTAGTTACTGTTAATGTAGGGTCAGTATACAATATAGCCTGTCAAGCAACCCTGCAATACTTTAAATAAGGTAGTGGTGGAATAACAAGGGATCCCTTTGTTGGTGTGTCGATATCAGGAGGCTGCATACACCAGGGTTACATCTTATTAAAACCTACTGTGTGGTTATTAACTGTAAACCATCTAAGAATATCTATCTATGGGGCACAGGTGTACCTTAAATTATTATATGACCATAAACCCCAAAGCTATCCTTCCAATTATATTAAGGACCGTAAAAGCATATGTAAGGTAAGACCTTCAAACTATTCCAATTACCATCCTCTATCTAAGCATTCAAATAGTATATTTAAAATAAACATAAACAGGACTAAATTTGAATATATGGGTATAGAGCAAAAGGTTCTCAGTTGCTGAGAAAGGTAGAATGAGCTTATGCATTAGTAGAACCAATATCGGACAGAACTGTCGTCATTAATGGCAGAATGGAGGAGTCAGTGTCACAAAAGTCATGTTCTGTGAAGGAGTAAGGTATTCCAGAGGATCTCACCCAATGCCAGATTTATAGCGTCTCTGCGGTTGGGTCGCGGAAGGAAGATTGTAGATTGTCTCTATTGAGAAGCCATACTTTGTTGGAGAGCCGGATGACTGCCGCTTGCTCCAGCGTCGTGACCATTTGCGGGGTAGGTCTTCTGGAGAGGACGGATCAGGGTAATGCATCAGAGGGCCGGCCGCATCCCCCAACACAGTCCCCAAGACCCGTGCTGATTTTTTTCCAAAGAGGGCCCGTTCACACTTAGCGGTTTCCACTACTGCGGCTGCAGTCCGCATTAAGAATGGGGAGTTCCTCCATGGCTTAACCCCGTCTATCATGGCGACTTGAGATGACGGTAAGTCGTGAGGATCCGGCTCGAGCTCTACCTTCAGAGCCTGCTCCCTTATTGAGAGATGAGAGGATTCTAGGGCGTTAGATCTCAACCCGGTTTGGATGGTTGGGGTTATCAAAAGGGGATCTATTTGGCCCGGGTGTCCATCTGTGAGCTCCGCCTCTGATTTTAGCACAGATCTTAAGTCCTCCATTTTCGCGCAAAAATCTTCTTCAAAATTCTTCAATAGAGTAAGTATTAGGTGGGGTAGCTCCTCCATAGTTGCTTATGAAACCGGTCCTTGCCGCTGATAATGTAACTCTTCTCTGAGTATGTATTTAATTTTAAATATGAATTATTTAGGTAATATTTGTAAGGTTTATTTAGATTTATTTTAATTATATTTAAGTTAGGGGGTGTTAGGGTTAGACTTATGCTTAGGGTTACGTTAGTATTAGGTTTACGGGTTAATATATTTATGTAGTGTTAGTGATGTGGGAGGCCAGAGGTTTAGGGGTTAAAAGTTTAATTTAGTATATTTTGTTGTGGGGGCTTGCGGTTTAGTGGTTAATAGATTTATTATAGCGTCGGTGTGGGCGGGCGGCAGATTAGGGGCTAATAATATTTAAGTAGTGTTCGCTATGTGGGAGGGCGGCGGTTTAGGGGTTAATAGGTTTATTATAGTGGCGACGATGTCGGGGAGCGGCATAATAGGAGTTAAAAATTTTATTTTGTGTCGCCGATGTCTGGAACGGCAGATTAGGGGCTAATAAAAAATATTAGTGTTTGCGATGTGGGAGGGCCTCGGTTTAGGGGTTTATAGGTAGTTTATGGGTGTTAGTGTACTTTTTCTGCATCTAATGATATAATTGCCACGGGTTTGTTCATACTGGAAGACAGAGCCATAATATTTAAGAGACGTCTAGTGTTATCCGGGCCCTCCCTTTTAGGGATAAATCCCACCAGATCTGGGTTGATTAGAGAGGGGAGAAGGTTGGCGATACGATTGGCTAAGATTTTGGAGAAAAATTTAATGTCAGTATTGATTAGTGTACTTTTTAACACTTTAGTTATGAGTTTTATGATATAGCTTTGTAACGTAAAACTCAAAACTACTGACTTTAAATGGCGGTACGGATCTTGTCAGTATAGGGTGTACCGCTCACTTTTTGGCCTCCCAGGCAAACTCGTAATACCGGCGTTATGGAAGTCCCTTTGAAAAAGGACTTTTTAAAAAGTGCGGTACTGACGTTGCGTGACGGCCTAAAAGGTGTGCGATAAACCTATACCTACAAGACTTGTAATAGTGGCATTAGGGAAAAAGCAGTATTATGAAGCATAACGATGCATTTTCACTCATAATGCCAAACTCGTAATATAATTGATAGCAATCTCTTTAAATATATGTGTATGAATATATGCATAAATATTTATGTATTTATATGTGTATATATGTATATTCATACAAATATACACATATAAACACATAAATATATAAGTACACATTCATATACATATATATATTAATATGTAGTTGCAATCAGGGTTACGTCAGCATAAAAATGAGGCTCAATTAAAGTCTATGGGGGAAAACTTAAGCCGTGATCAAGTGTCCTTTTGAGCGAGGGAGCAAATTTTGCACTTCCCAATCATAATCTCGCACTCAGTAGCGTGAATGGAAATAACAAACTAAGCACAGATTATGGGTTTACAGAAGCGCAAATATGCACTTAACTCATAATCTAGCCCTATCTAACTATCTGTCTGTCTCTCTGATATGTCTGTCTGTTTGCCTATCTAGCTAATAATAAATTAATGTTCTAATAATCATAATTTAGTTTTGTATACACATTTCATAGTGTTAAAATATGATTTGCAATAAATTCTAAACTATTTTTTTATTAAACTAAAGCACAGTTGTATTTGTTAAAATTGAACTGACCATGGAGAAAAACATATGAGTACACAGATAGGATTTGCCAATGCCAAAATACAAATAAAAAAATCAGATTCCTGCAGTATTGTTGTATAAAAATCCTATTTCCCAGTTAGGGTTAATTAAGATGAAGGGTTTGGGACAATGAGAGAAGGCTATTTTGTGATAGAGGGATTGGATCAATGTGGTTTGGAATTGGGGAAGTGACAATTAGAATTGCAGTGGAGGGATTTGGGCCATTGTTGGTTTAAGGTACAGTAAATTTTAAAATAATCTAGCAGATCTACAGTGGACAGTTCAGCCATCCATATGGCTAATGTATGTCCCTATTGATTTCTTTAGGGTATGCTCCATGTTTCGTCTGAGCATGTGCTGTACTTCTCAAAAGCTCAGAAATATATGTAGTGGGCCTAAATGCTTAAACATTTGAATTCACAGGTTTCTATATTAATAACACGTTTGTTAGAGTGTGGTTGCAATATTATAAGTATAACACGTTCAGAACAGTGAGAACTTATATCGGCAATAAATAAATAAAACGAGCAATTCGCTGATAATGGCGCCCATTTAACAAGCTCCATAGTGAGCTTCTGGGCACGTGTTTCTGGCAAGCCTTCAGACTCGCCAGAAACAGCAGTTATGAAGCAGCGGTCGCAAAGACCGCTGCTTCATAACCTGTCCGTCTGCTCTGAGCAGGCGGACAAACATCGTCGCAAATCAACCCGATCGAGTACGATTGGGTTGATTGACACCTCCCTGCTGGCGGCCCATTGGCCACGAGTCTGCAGGGGGCGGTGTTGCACCAGCAGCTCTTGTGAGCTGCTGGTGCAATGCTGAATACGGAGATCATATTGCTCTCCGCATTCAGCGAGGTCTGGCGGACCTGATCCGCACTGTCGGATCAGGTCCGGCAGACTTTGTTAAATAGAGGCCATCGTCTTCTATGAAATAATAATATCACGAACATGAAATCTTCCTCCTAAAAAAGAAAAAAAAATACATAGGGAAATACATTATTTTTAAATTTACAACAATAATTAAAAGACATTTTATAGCATTATACAACAAAATACATACAAATGAAACAATTTATATGCATGTTTAATATACCCACAATCCCTCAGCTCCTATAGGTGTATTATTGATGCCCCAGTTTCACCATTGTATTGTGTTTGACACGTAAATTGTATTGCCATTTATTACTGTGTAAAGGGATCATTTACATTACACCTTTAATGTAGATGGTAATGCTGCTTTTAAAACCTCACCTGTATGAGAAAAGCATCGTCACCAACAGAGATGTATAACAAAACACCTCTCGGCGAGACTACCCTCAAACACCGATATTAGCCCTTTTTAAAATTTCACTGGGAATCTCAATTCCAAAACGGATGCTTCTATAAAATATCGCCATTGCCACAATGATTTTAACATCAGGGCCATAGTGAGCTGTCACTAAAAAATAGTGCTGCAAGTCTATTAACAAAAAAGTCATGAAAAACTCAGTCACTATATTTTTTCATAATAGATACATTATAATAACATAACAGAACCTTGCCATTGATGTTTGATTAGGTGTGATTAATCATATAAGAAGATGCCTATTTTAATTTATACATGCAAATTCAAATTTGTGTCCCCTCCAGTAAACAAGATTGTAAGCTCATCAGAGCAGGGTTCATATCTTCTCCATATGTTATATACATATATAAAAACCTAAAGAATTCAGGCACTAACAGGTCTTTTTCAAGACATCAATGTGTTCCCCAAGAAGAGGCAGTCCTGGAGAACACAGTGATGTTTTGAAATGTTTTGCATGGCATTTAATAAAAGTATTGAATGTTATCAAGACCTCTGAGTGCCCGAATTCTTTAGAATTTTCTGTATTCATCTAAAGGGACACTGAACCCAGTTTTTTTCTTTCGTGATTCAGATGGAGCATGCAAATTTAAGCAACTTTCTAATTTACTCCAATTATCATTATTTATTCGTTCTCTTGGTATCTTTATTTTAAAAAACAGTAATGTAAGTTTACATGCCGGCCCATTTTTGGTTCAGAACCTGGGTAACTCTTGCTGATTATTGGCTAAATGTAGTCACCAATCAGCAAGCGCTGTCCAGAGTACTGAACCAAAACTGTGCCAGCTTGTAAGCTTACATTCCTGTTTATTCAAATAAAGATACCAAGAAAACGAAGAAAAAATCATAATATGAGTAAATTGGAAAGCTGCCAAAAATTGCATGCTCTATCTGAATTACAAAAGAAAAAAAATTAGGTACAGTATTCCTTTAATGGAGCACCTTGGCAAGTGAAGAAAAGTTACACTAGGTGGTGAATGCATTAAACAGGGTATATATATATATATATATATATATATATATATATATATATATATATATATATATATATATATATATATATATACATATATATATATATGTATATACAGTATATATATATATATATATATATATATATATATGTGTGTGTATATACAGTATATATATATATATATATATATATATATATATATATATATATATATATATATATATATATATATATATATATAGTATATACAGTATATATACATTCATTGGAGTAGTTGTGTTAGTACAGTGATTTAGATACCAAACTAAAAAGAGTATTGCACTAAGCATATATATACATGATACTGAGCTTGAAGACGTCAATGGTTGTGGACGAAACACACTTTGCTAAATCATTTGCACCTACATATATATGCAGCTGAAAACCTCTGTTTCTTTCATGTAATTAGCAAGAGTCCATGAGCTAGTGACGTATGGGATATACATTCCTACCAGGAGGGGCAAAGTTTCCCAAACCTCAAAATGCCTACAAATACACCCCTCACCACACCCACAATTCAGTTTTACAAACTTTGCCTCCGATGGAGGTGGTGAAGTAAGTTTGTGCTAGATTCTACGTTGATATGCGCTCCGCAGCAAGTTGGAGCCCGGTTTTCCTCTCAGCGTGCAGTGAATGTCAGAGGGATGTGAGGAGAGTATTGCCTATTTGAATGCAGTGATCTCCTTCTAAGGGGTCTATTTCATAGATTCTCTGTTATCGGTCGTAGAGATTCATCTCTTACCTCCCTTTTCAGATCGACGATATACTCTTATATATACCATTACCTCTGCTGATTCTCGTTTCAGTACTGGTTTGGCTATCTACTATATGTAGATGAGTGTCCTGGGGTAAGTAAGTCTTATTTTCTGTGACACTCCTAGCTATGGTTGGGCACTTTGTTTATAAAGTTCTAAATATATGTATTCAAACATTTATTTGCCTTGACTCAGAATGTTCAACTTTCCTTATTTTCAGACAGTCAGTTTCATATTTGGGATAATGCATTTTAACATTTTTCTTACCTTAAAATTTGACTTTTTCCCTGTGGGCTGTTAGGCTCGCGGGGGCTGAAAATGCTTCATTTTATTGCGTCATTCTTGGCGCAGACTTTTTTGGCGCAAAAATTCTATTTCCGTTTCCGGCGTCATACGTGTCGCCGGAAGTTGCGTCATTTTTTGACGTTATTTTGCGCCAAAAATGTCGGCGTTCCGGATGTGGCGTCATTTTTGGCGCCAAAAAGCATTTAGGCGCCAAATAATGTGGGCGTCTTATTTGGCGCGAAAAAATATGGGCGTCACTTTTGTCTCCACATTATTTAAGTCTCATTTTTTATTGCTTCTGGTTGCTAGAAGCTTGTTCTTTGGCATTTTTTCCCATTCCTGAAACTGTCATTTAAGGAATTTGATCAATTTTGCTTTATATATATGTTGTTTTTTCTCTTACATATTGCAAGATGTCTCACGTTGCATCTGAGTCAGAAGATACTACAGGAAAATCGCTGTCAAGTGCTGAATCTACCAAAGCTAAGTGTATCTGCTGTAAACTTTTGGTAGCTATTCCTCCAGCTGTTGTTTGTATTGATTGTCATGACAAACTTGTTAAAGCAGATAATATTTCCTTTAGTAAAGTACCATTGCCTGTTGCAGTTCCTTCAACATCTAAGGTGCAGAATGTTACTGATAATATAAGAGATTTTGTTTCTGAATCCATAAAGAAGGCTATGTCTGTTATTTCGCCTTCTAGTAAACGTAAAAAATCTTTTAAAACTTCTCTCCCTACAGATGAATTTTTAACTGAACATCATCATTCTGATTCTGATGATTCCTCTGGTTCAGAGGATTCTGTCTCAGAGGTTGATGCTGATAAATCTTCATATTTATTTAAAATGGAATTTATTCGTTCTTTACTTAAAGAAGTCTTAATTGCTTTAGAAATAGAGGATTCTGGTCCTCTTGATACTAAATCTAAACGTTTAAATAAGGTTTTTAAATCTCCTGTAGTTATTCCAGAAGTTTTTCCTGTTCCTGATGCTATTTCTGCAGTCATTTCCAAAGAATGGGATAATTTGGGTAATTCATTTACTCCTTCTAAACGTTTTAAGCAATTATATCCTGTGCCGTCTGACAGATTAGAATTTTGGGACAAGATCCCTAAAGTTGATGGGGCTATTTCTACCCTTGCTAAACGTACTACTATTCCTACGTCAGATGGTACTTCGTTTAAGGATCCTCTAGATAGGAAAATTGAGTCCTTTCTAAGAAAAGCTTATCTGTGTTCAGGTAATCTTCTTAGACCTGCTATATCTTTGGCTGATGTTGCTGCGGCTTCAACTTTTTGGTTGGAAACTTTAGCGCAACAAGTAACACATCGTGATTCTCATGATATTATTATTCTTCTTCAACATGCTAATAATTTTATCTGTGATGCCATTTTTGATATTATCAGAGTTGATGTCAGGTTTATGTCTCTAGCTATTTTAGCTAGAAGAGCTTTATGGCTTAAAACTTGGAATGCTGATATGGCTTCTAAATCAACTTTACTTTCCACTTCTTTCCAGGGTAACAAATTATTTGGTTCTCAGTTGGATTCCATTATTTCAACTGTTACTGGTGGGAAAGGATCTTTTTTACCACAGGATAAAAAATCTAAAGGTAAAAACAGGGCTAATAATCGTTTTCGTTCCTTTCGTTTCAACAAAGAACAAAAGCCTGATCCTTCATCCTCAGGAGCAGTTTCAGTTTGGAGACCATCTCCAGTTTGGAATAAATCCAAGCCAGCTAGAAAGGCAAAGCCTGCTTCTAAGTCCACATGAAGGTGCGGCCCTCATTCCAGCTCAGCTGGTAGGGGGCAGGTTACGTTTTTTCAAGGAAATTTGGATCAATTCTGTTCACAATCTTTGGATTCAGAGCATTGTTTCAGAAGGGTACAGAATTGGTTTCAAGTTGAGACCTCCTGCAAAGAGATTTTTTCTTTCCCGTGTCCCAGTAAATCCAGTAAAAGCTCAAGCATTTCTGAAATGTGTTTCAGATCTAGAGTTGACTGGAGTAATTATGCCAGTTCCAGTTCCGGAACAGGGGATGGGGTTTTATTCAAATCTCTTCATTGTACCAAAGAAGGAGAATTCTTTCAGACCAGTTCTGGATCTAAAAATTTTGAATCGTTATGTAAGGATACCAACATTCAAGATGGTAACTGTAAGGACTATCTTACCTTTTGTTCAGCAAGGGAATTATATGTCCACAATAGATTTACAGGATGCATATCTGCATATTCCGATTCTTCCAGATTATTATCAGTTCCTGAGATTCTCGTTTCTGGACAAGCATTACCAGTTTGTGGCTCTGCCGTTTGGCCTAGCTACAGCTCCAAGAATTTTTACAAAGGTTCTCGGTGCCCTGCTGTCTGTAATCAGAGAACAGGGTATTGTGGTATTTCCTTATTTGGACGATATCTTGGTACTTGCTCAGTCTTTACATTTAGCAGAATCTCATACGAATCGACTTGTGTTGTTTCTTCAAGATCATGGTTGGAGGATCAATTTACCAAAAAGTTCTTTGATTCCTCAGACAAGGGTAACCTTTCTGGGTTTCCAGATGGATTCAGTGTCCATGACTCTGTCTTTAACAGACAAGAGACGTCTAAAGTTGATTTCAGCTTGTCGAAACCTTCAGTCACAATCATTCCCTTCGGTAGCCTTATGCATGGAAATTCTAGGTCTTATGACTGCTGCATCGGACGCGATCCCCTTTGCTCGTTTTCACATGCGACCTCTTCAGCTCTGTATGCTGAAGCAATGGTGCAAGGATTACACGAAGATATCTCAATGAATATCTTTAAAACCGATTGTTCAACACTCTCTAACATGGTGGACAGATCACCATCGTTTAATTCAGGGGGCTTCTTTTGTGCTTCCGACCTGGACTGTAATTTCAACAGATGCAAGTCTCACAGGTTGGGGAGCTGTGTGGGGATCTCTGACGGCACAAGGAGTTTGGGAATCTCAGGAGGTGAGATTACCGATCAATATTTTGGAACTCCGTGCAATTTTCAGAGCTCTTCAGTTTTGGCCTCTGCTGAAGAGAGAATTGTTCATTTGTTTTCAGACAGACAATGTCACAACTGTGGCATACATCAATCATCAAGGAGGGACTCACAGTCCTCTGGCTATGAAAGAAGTATCTCGAATTTTGGTTTGGGCGGAATCCAGCTCCTGTCTAATCTCTGCGGTTCATATCCCAGGTGTAGACAATTGGGAAGCGGATTATCTCAGTCGCCAAACGTTGCATCCGGGCGAATGGTCTCTTCACCCAGAGGTATTTCTTCAGATTGTTCAAATGTGGGAACTTCCAGAAATAGATCTGATGGCGTCCCATCTAAACAAGAAACTTCCCAGGTATCTGTCCAGATCCCGGGATCCTCAGGCGGAGGCAGTGGATGCATTATCACTTCCTTGGAAGTATCATCCTGCCTATATCTTTCCGCCTCTAGTTCTTCTTCCAAGAGTAATCTCCAAGATTCTGAAGGAATGCTCGTTTGTTCTGCTGGTAGCTCCGGCATGGCCTCACAGGTTTTGGTATGCGGATCTTGTCCGGATGGCCTCTTGCCAACCGTGGACTCTTCCGTTAAGACCAGACCTTCTGTCACAAGGTCCTTTTTTCCATCAGGATCTGAAATCCTTAAATTTAAAGGTATGGAGATTGAACGCTTGATTCTTGGTCAAAGAGGTTTCTCTGACTCTGTGATTAATACTATGTTACAGGCTCGTAAATCTGTATCTCGAGAGATATATTATAGAGTCTGGAAGACTTATATTTCTTGGTGTCTTTCTCATCATTTTTCCTGGCATTCTTTTAGAATACCGAGAATTTTACAGTTCCTTCAGGATGGTTTAGATAAGGGTTTGTCCGCAAGTTCTTTGAAAGGACAAATCTCTGCTCTTTCTGTTCTTTTTCACAGAAAGATTGCTATTCTTCCTGATATTCATTGTTTTGTACAAGCTTTGGTTCGTATAAAACCTGTCATTAAGTCAATTTCTCCTCCTTGGAGTTTGAATTTGGTTCTGGGAGCTCTTCAAGCTCCTCCGTTTGAACCTATGCATTCATTGGACATTAAATTACTTTCTTGGAAAGTTTTGTTCCTTTTGGCCATCTCTTCTGCCAGAAGAGTTTCTGAATTATCTGCTCTTTCTTGTGAGTCTCCTTTTCTGATTTTTCATCAGGATAAGGCGGTGTTGCGAACTTCTTTTGAATTTTTACCTAAAGTTGTGAATTCCAACAACATTAGTAGAGAAATTGTGGTTCCTTCATTATGTCCTAATCCTAAGAATTCTAAGGAGAAATCGTTGCATTCTTTGGATGTTGTTAGAGCTTTGAAATATTATGTTGAAGCTACGAAATCTTTTCGTAAGACTTCTAGTCTATTTGTTATCTTTTCCGGTTCTAGAAAAGGCCAGAAAGCTTCTGCCATTTCTTTGGCATCTTGGTTGAAATCTTTAATTCATCTTGCCTATGTTGAGTCGGGTAAAATTCCGCCTCAGAGGATTACAGCTCATTCTACTAGGTCAGTTTCTACTTCCTGGGCGTTTAGGAATGAAGCTTCGGTTGACCAGATATGCAAAGCAGCGACTTGGTCCTCTTTGCATACTTTTACTAAATTCTACCATTTTGATGTATTTTCTTCTTCTGAAGCAGTTTTTGGTAGAAAAGTACTTCAGGCAGCGGTTTCAGTTTGAATCTTCTGCTTATGTTTTTCGTTAAACTTTATTTTGGGTGTGGATTATTTTCAGCAGGAATTGGCTGTCTTTATTTTATCCCTCCCTCTCTAGTGACTCTTGTGTGGAAAGATCCACTTCTTGGGTAGTCATTATCCCATACGTCACTAGCTCATGGACTCTTGCTAATTACATGAAAGAAAACATAATTTATGTAAGAACTTACCTGATAAATTCATTTCTTTCATATTAGCAAGAGTCCATGAGGCCCGCCCTTTTTTTGTGGTGGTTATGATTTTGTATAAAGCACAATTATTCCAATTCCTTATTTTATATGCTTTTGCACTTTTTTATCACCCCACTTCTTGGCTATCCGTTAAACTGAATTGTGGGTGTGGTGAGGGGTGTATTTGTAGGCATTTTGAGGTTTGGGAAACTTTGCCCCTCCTGGTAGGAATGTATATCCCATACGTCACTAGCTCATGGACTCTTGCTAATATGAAAGAAATGAATTTATCAGGTAAGTTCTTACATAAATTATGTTTTTTCTAGAACGGGAACTATAATGTTTAGCCTTATATGTGGACTTTGCAAATTCCCATTTGAGGATGCAGGTTTATCAAAATGGGCGTTTTTAACACTATGTGCCAGGGTATATGAAGACCTGAATGTGAAGCAAGACTGAAACTTTGCAGTACTTTGCGGCTGCAATATACACTCACCTTTTAACATGCTCTTACAAGTGTATAGTTTAATATTCAGGCAAAGGTATCGTGCAAGTATAGCAAAACAAAAGTTTTAGACTTTAGAACAACTGATTTTTCTTACATGGGAAGATACCTAAATAATGGCTAGATTATGAGTTTTGCGTTATGGGTGAAAAAGCCTCATAACGCTGCTTTTTTACTACCACTGCTATTACGAGTCTTGCAGGTATAGCTGTACCGCACACTTTTTTGTCCATCACGCAACGTAAGTACCGCAGCTTTCAAAAAGTCCTTTTTCAATAGGACTTCCATAGCGCCAGTATTAAGAGTTTGGCTGTCCGTCAAAAAAGTGAGCGGTTTAGCCTATAACTACAAGATCCGTACCGTAAACTGAAAGTCAGTAGTTATGGCTTTTATGTTACAGAGCTGTAACATAAAACTCATAACTAAAGTGCTAAAAAGTACACTAACACCCATAAACTACCTATTAATCCCTAAACCGATGCCCTCCCGCATCGCAATCATAAATAAAATTATTAACCCCTAATCTGCCGCTCCGACATTGCCATCACTATAATAAATATATTAACCCCTAAACCGCTGTACTCCCGCATTGCAAACACTAGTTAAATATTATTAACCCCTAATCTACTGTCCCTAACATCGCCGCAACCTACATTACTGTTATTAACCCCTAATCTGCTGTCCCTAACATCGCCACAACCTACATTACCGTTATTAACCCCTAATCTGCTGCCCCCAAAATCGCCACCACTATACTAAAGTTATTAACCCCTAAACCTAACCCTAAGTGTAACCCTAACAGCCACTAACTTTAATATAATTAAAATGAATCTAAATAAAAATTACTATCATTAACTAAACTATTCCTATTTAAAACTAAATACTTACCTATAAAATAAACCCTAAGCTAGCTACAATATAACTAATAGTTACATTGTATCTATCTTAGGTTTTATTTTTATTTCACAGGCAAGTTTGTCTTTATTTTAACTAGGTAGACTAGTTACTAAATAGTTATTAAATAGTTACTAGCTACCTAGTTAAAATAAATACAAATTTACCTGTAAAATAAAACCTAACCTGTCTTACACTAGCACCTAACCTTACACTACAATTAAATAAATTACATTGATTAAATACAATTGAAGGGCCATAATACCCAAATGCTTAAACACTTGAAAGTGATGCAGCATAGCTGTAAAAAGCTGACTAGAAAATATCTCCTGAATATCTCTATGTAAAAAAGAAAGATATTTTACCTCAAAAGTTCCTCAGTAGCCACCTCCCATTGTAAAGGATTTCTAAGCAGCATTTTAGTGTGTCTGTCCTGGGACATCTTAGGGGCTGAGCATCGTGCACTCTCATATTATTTCACCAATCAGGTAAAGGAAGCTTACTATGAAATCTCATGAGAGTTAAGTCAAATCTCATGAGATCACAGTAAGAGTTCATGACCTCAGCACTGCTGATGCTGATTGGCTGCTGTTCATTTCTTAATTTTTATTTTATTTTTACCTGCAGCTGGCTGCAGCTGAGTATAACTTTTTACACAGGACTTACTCTGCTGAGCTGTGGAAATTGTGAGGTAAAATATCTTCCTTTTTTACATAGAGATGCTCAGATGATATTTTCCTGTCAGCTTTTTACAGTTATACTGCATCAGTTTCAAGTGATTTAGCATATGAGTATTATGTCCCTTTAACTAAATTACAAAAAAAAAAAACCCCCACTAAATTACACAAAATAAAAAAATGATCAAATATTTAAACTAATTACACCAAATCTAATAGCCCTATCAAAAAAATAAAGCCCCCCCCAAAATAAAAAAACCTAGCCTAAATTAAATTGCCAATAGCCCTTAAAAGGGCCTTTTGCTGGGCATTGCCCCGAAGAAATCAGCTCTTTTACCTGTAAAAAAAAAATACAAACAACCCCCAACAGTAAAACCCACCACCCACACAACCAAACCCCCAAATAAAATCATATCTAAAAAACCTAAGCTCCTGTAGGATTGCACCTCAATCCTATTGGCTGATTGCATCAGCCAATAGGAATTTTTCTACCTTAATTCCGATTGACAGTCAATCGGAATATAAGGGACGCCATCTTGGATGACGTCACTTAAAGGAACCTTCATTCGTCGGGTAGTCGTTGGCAGAAGAGGATGCTCGGCGTCGGATGTCTTGAAGATGGACCCGCTCCGCGCCGGATGGATGAAGATAGAAGATGCCGTCTTCTAAGACTTCTAAGACGGTAAGTCGATCTTCAGGGGGTTAGTTTTAGGTTTTTTAAGGGTGTATTGGGTGGGTTTTATTTTTAGGTTAGGGCTTTGGGCCGCAAAAGAGCTAACTGCCCTTTTAAGGGCAATGCCCATCCAAATGCCCTTTTCAGGGCAATGGGGAGCTTAGGTTTTTTTAGTTAGTTTTTTTTTTATAGGAATTTTATTTAGATTTATTTAAATTAGATTTGTTAGGGGTGTTAGGGTTAGACTTAGGTTTAGGGGTTAATAAATTTAATATAGTGGCGGCGACGTTGGGGATGGCAGATTAGGGGTTAATAAGTATAATGTAGGTGGCGGTGGTGTCGTGGGGCAGATTGAGGGTTAATAACATAATGTAGGTGGCGGCGGTGTAGGGGGGCAGATTAGGGGTTAATACATTTATTAGAGTGGCGGTGGGCTCCAGGAGCGGCAGTTTAGGGGTTAATAACTTTATTTAGTTGCTGCGGGGTCCGGGAGCAGCGGGATAGGGGTTAAAACAGTATAGTATAGTGTGGGTGTTTAGTGACAGTATACCAATAAAGCTGGGAAAAAGCCGAAGAGCAGCGAGATCGATGACTGTTAGTTAACAACAGTCCGCTACTCATCGCCCCGTACTTGGTCCACGTTTTTTTTAACAGCTTTTTTGGTAACTTTGGAGAGCGTATTCAGGTCCGCTGGAAAGGGATGTTAGCCGATCTTAGGTGAGCGTATTGGTGCCGTCGAATGCAAGTAAGTTGACGGCTTGATAAGTAGGCCTCATGGAATAAACTTCCATTTGAGGTGGTAAACACAAAGACTGTAAAGGAATTCAAAAATGTCTGGGACATGCATAAGGCTATCCTAAGGAAAAAGTAATGTAATATGGGTAGACTTGATGGGCCTTTTTGGTTCTTATCTACCGTCAGTTTCTATATTTCTATGTTTTACCCAGTTTTATTAATATACTACACATACCTGCTATCCGTTTTGTTCTCTCCTTTTTATCTCTACTGAGCACCATAATTAATAGAATGAGAAGGAGATAGAGGGAACGAGAGTTATAATTTTACATGATTATTTAATCCCTTAAGGACACAGCTTCAGTTTGCTCAATTGTCATTGGTCATTAATGGGTTCAAAAAATATATTTTTTTAAAATGTACCCATTGTGGGCTAGATTGAGATTGGAGCGCAATTTATCGCTGCCACTTACACATTAACTTTGCTAGACGGAGGCTTTTTGCATGCAAAATATTTTCACTACATACACAGTTAAACACTTTATTAAAGGGACAGTCTAGTCCAAAATAAACCTTAATGATTCAGATAGGGCATGTAATTTTAAACAACTTTCCAATTCACTATTATCACCAGTTTTGCTTTGTTCTCTTAGTATTTTTAGTTGAAAGCTAAACCTAGGAGGTTCATATGCTAATTTCTTAGACCTTAAGGCCGCCTCTGATCTGAATACATTTTGACAGTTTTTCACCAGTAGATGGTGTTAGTTAATGTGTGTCATATAGATAACATTGTACTCACGCATGTGGAGTTACCTAGGAGTCAGCACTGATTGGCTTAAATGCAAATCTGTCAAAAGAACTGAAATAAGGGGGCAGTTTGCAGAGGCTTAGATACAAGGTAATCACAGAGGTAAAAAGTGTATTAATAAAATTGCGTTGGTAATGCAAAACTAGGGAACGGGTAATAAAGAGATAATCTATATTTTAAAATAATAAAAATTCTGGTGTAGACTGTCCCTTTAAATATGAACATTGCAAAAGTATGATTTTCATATTTTGAGATATATATATATATATATATATATATATATATATATGTCTATATACAGTATGTGTATACATGTGTACATATGTATTTATGTTAATACATATATAAACATATAAATGCATAAATGCATTGGTATACACACATATATATATATAAATAAATGTGTGTGTGTGTGTAAAAATGCATTTATGTATTTATATGTGTATATACAGTATGTATTTATATGTGTATATACAGTATGTATTTATATGTGTAAAATATACAGTATGTATTTATATGTGTATATACAGTATGTATTTATATGTGTATATACAGTATGTATTTATATGTGTAAATATACAGTATGTATTTATATGTGTATATACAGTATGTATTTATATGTGTATATACAGTATGTATTTATATGTGTATATACAGTATGTATTTATATGTGTATATACAGTATGTATTTATATGTGTATATACAGTATGTATTTTCAATAAATATCATATCTTTGAGCTCATAACTTTTTGTGCAATATTTATCAGACAGTGTTATAATGAGTGTAACTGTTCTGTACAATGTATTTTTTATGTGTTTTGTGCTACTTGTTTGTGTTGCATAACAGTGCGCCACTCGTGGTCTAGTATGTGCAGATTGCATTAGTCTCATTAAATCATATTACCCTTTTGTAGCTGCTTTTACATGGTGATGCTTTCTGCTGCAACACATGACTGAACGTCCATGCCACTATATAATTGGGACGGTTTACACATCCTTTTTATCCGCGCGTTTGTCTCATTAATAACATGGAGCCAGCTCCTCTCCGTGCTCACTGCTAATGGTGGGAGGGCACAACACATTTGCAGAAGGTGCTGTGATATAAACAGTGACGTTATTGGGATGTCAGGCTTTCCTGCAGGAATCAGTGTATAACCAGTGTTTATAGTTATGTGCATGTAATGCCAGCTGTAAATATATCAATGAGCTCCCAGAGTGTCCATTTGCTGTGAATGTCACAAGGACCTTCACTAACACTGCTGCTGAGCCGCATATCCTGTGAACATGAATAGCATAAAACATATAACAGATGTGAGGTTAGTAGAAGGAAATTCCATTCCTTGTTGGGTTTAATTATTGTTGTGCAATGCTTTAATTTGATATAACTTGTTTTTAACTCTCCACTGTGAAGAGTTTACATGGTTTAACTCCTGCAAAGGGTTTAAAGACATAGATAAAGTCCTAATAAAGAGCATCGAAAGTTGAAGCTTAGGGGCTGAACACAGCCGGTGATTGGCAGGGTATGGAGACTGTGCTACCAGTTTTCTCACCAGCTGTATCCTGCTTAGGACTAGCAGTTCACTGCATCTCCTGAGTGGAACTTTATGTGTTGAATCAATTTGTGGGGGTTAAATACATAGGGGTCTATTTAAGAAGCAGCGGATGCTGCCTCTGACCCACTCTGCTTCAGTTCCGACTGAAGCGGAAGTTAAGAAGCAGCGGTCCTAAGACCGCTGCTCCTTAACTCGTCCGCCACCTCTCGATGTGCGGTGGACATGATACGCTATATTGGATCATGTCCATGCACACATTAATAAATGGACCCCCTAGAACTCAATTTATCAAGCTGCAAGGGCAACCCTACAGTGCATGTCTGTTTGCAAGTGTGTACCCTGTTGCAGTTGTTTGTTCACATTACTATGTTATCATTTATTAGGCACCGTGACCTCACACAACTATAGATATTCCTGGCTGGGGACTTTATCCGCCCACATTTAAGTACATATGGCCCATGATCCTGTCTTTGCAGGGCCCCTCAGTAACCTCACAAACTTGTGCAAATCTAGACCAATCAAACAGCGGCGCTATTCACATGTGAATGCTGAAGGACGGCAGTAAGTTACAAACAGTTAATAACTACCATTAGTCTTGCTTGTATACAATCACAACAGAAATGACATGCAGATAATGCTTTCCATGCATAACCAATTGACTCTATACTCTGATATTCTGTATATTTTATTTTTCCCTGTATAATCTTTAAATATATTTCAATAATATTCAGCATTGCCCAAATGTCTCTTTTGTTCTGCAAATTGGTTTTATTCTTAATCCCAGAAGTTTTTTGCTTTAATAGTGAAATTTTTCTGTCCAAACTATTTTTTTTTTTCTAAAATGGTCTAACGTTTTCTTTTAAAGGACATTAAAGTCAGATAAAAAAGCAAAAAGAGAATGTTTTAATGTGTCGAATGTATTGCACTATTGTTTGCATAATTAACTATGAGGTTGGTCATCTTTGGGAATAAAACATTTACTTGTGGATTGTGATAGACCCCTGTGCGTTTAACCCACAGGGGCCGATTAATCAATGTCTGTCCGACACGATATGCTGTAGCGTATCATGTCCACCAGACATTGATGAATGTTGACAGCATATGCTGTCGGCATTTAACATTGCACAAGCAGTTCACTAGAACTGCTTGTGCAATGCCGCCCCCCTGCAGCATAGGAGCCAGCCCATTTTTGGTTCAGCACCTGGGTAGCCCTTTCTGATTGGTGTCTAACTGTAGCCACAAATCACCAAGCACTACCCAGGTGCTGAACCAAAAATGGGCCGACTCCTAAGCTTAAATTCAAATAAAGATAACAAGAGAACAAGGAAGAATTGATAATAGGAGTAAATTAGAAAGTTGCTTAAAATTGCTGCTCTATCTGAATCACGAAAGTATATTTTTGACTTGACTATTCTTTTAAGATATAATAACAGCATTAACTTTTTCTCTGCACGCTTTAAAAACAAACAAAAAGAAAAACATTTATCGCTCCTGTGCTAACCTGGCACCGCATTAGACCTGCAGCACTAAACCCGAAGGTAGTTATTCATTTTCTACATTCCAATTTCTTCACATTGAAGAAAATGTTCTTTTATATATATATATATGTATCACCTGCCCCAACAACACACCTGCAGTTTTTAACCCCTTAATGACCAACGACGTGCAGGGTACGTCCTCCAAAAAAGGGCGTACTGTGTACGTCGTTGGTATTTGAAAGCGGTGGAAGCGATCCTGATTGCTTCTAGCTGCTTTCATGTTATTGCAGTGATGCCTCAATATAGAGGCATCCTGCAATAACTGTTTTAAGCAGTCCGCTGCAGAGAGAGCCACTCTGTGGCCGTCTCTGCATCGGCTATTGATGGCTATGATCGTTGGTGGGTGGGAGCATGTCCAGGGAGGCAAGTGGGCGGCTATCAGTAGAGGAGGGGGGTGGGATTGCGTGTGCGTGTACGTGCACGGGAGCACGTGTGAAAACCGGCCCAAAACATTGAACAAGTGGAAGAGGCACAAGGTGGGACTCAGTGGGAGAGAGGGTGGGAATAAATAATATTAATGATCTGGGAGAGGGTGGGGGGTTCGGTGTTGAGGGGGGGGCAGCTACACTACAGAAAAACTTAAACAAGTTTTTATAAAAATAAACATTTGATTTCAAACTGGGTACTGACAGACAGCTGCCAGTACCCAATATGGTGCACAATAAGGCGGGGGGGGGGGGGTAGAGAGGTGTTTCGTGGGGGGATCAGGGAGGTTGGGGCTAAGGGGGGATCCTACACAGCAGAATTATTATTTAAAAAAAAAAAAAAAAAACTTTTATTTTAGTACGGGCAGACTTTCTGCCAGTACTTAAGATGGCAGGGACAATTGTGGGGTGGGGGAGGGAAGACAGCTGTTTGGGAGGGATCAGGGGGTGTGATGTGTCAGGTGGGAGGCTGATTTCGACACTAAAGCTAAAATTAACTCGGCAAGCTCCCTATAAGCTACCTAATTAACCCCTTAACTGCTAGCCATAATACACGTGTGATGCGCAGCGGCATTTAGCTGCCTTCTAATTACCAAAAAGCAATGCCAAAGCCATATATGTCTGCTATTTCTGAACAAAGGGGATCCTAGAGAAGCATTTACAACCATTTGTGCCATAATTGCACAAGCTGTTTGTAAATGATTTCAGTGAGAAACCTAAAATTGTGAAAAATGTTGTGTTTTTTTTTAATTTGATCGCATTTGGTGGTGAAATGGTGGCATGAAATATATCAGAATTGGCCTAGATCAATACTTGGGGTTGTCTACTGCACTACACTAAAGCTAAAATTGACCCTACAAGCTCCCTACATGCTCCCAAATTAACCCCTTCACTGCTGGGCATAATACAAGTGTGGTGCGCAGCGGCATTTAGCGGCCTTCTAATTACCAAAAAGCAATGCCAAAGCCATATATGTCTCTATTTCTGAACAAAGGGGATCCCAGAGAAGCATTTACAACAATTTAAGCCATAATTGCACAAGTTGTTTGTAAATAATTTCAGTGAGAAACCTAAAGTTTGTGAAAAAATTTGTGAAAAAGTGAACGATTTTTTTTATTTTATCGCATTTGGCGGTGAAATGGTGGCATGAAATATACCAAAATGGGCCTGGATCAATACTTTGGGATGTCTTCAAAAAAAAATATATACATGTCAAGGGATGTCCCAATGTAACTAGCGCTTTGAAAAAAGGGGTTTGGAAATAGCAAAGTACTACTTGTATTTATGGCCCTATAACTTGCAAAAAAGTAAAGAACATGTAAACATTGGGTATTTCTAAACTCAGGACAAAATTTAGAAACTATTTAGCATGGGTGTTTTTTGGTAGTTGTAGATGTGTAACAGATTTTGGGGGTCAAAGTAAGAAAAAGTGTGTTTTTTTCCATTTTTTCCTCATATTTTATAAATCTTTTTATAGTAAATTATAAGATATGAAGAAAATAATGGTATCTTTAGAAAGTCCATTTAATGGCGAGAAAAACGGTATATAATATGTGTGGGTACAGTAAATGAGTAAGAGGAAAGTTATAGCTAAACTCAAACACCGCAAAAATGTAAAAATAGCCTTGGTCCCAAACGGACAAAAAATGGAAAAGTGCTGTGGTCATTAAGGGGTTAAATCCACCAGTTTGTAGAGGTGTTCTCCATTTTTTTTTTGTGATGTTTAGATTAGGAATGAAAATTAATGGGAGAAATAGGTGAACGTAAAGATACAACATTTTGTTAAAAAAAACATATATAGGGGCCGATTTATCAAGCTCAGTGTGCAACTTGATGCCCCTGTTTCCACGAGAGCCTTCAGGCTCGCCGGAAACAGTAGTTATGAAGCAGGGGTCTAAAGACCGCTGATCCATAACTTATCCGCTGCTCTGAGGCCGCGGACAGAAATCAACCTGATTGAATACGACTGGGTTAATTGACACCTCCCGGCCAGTGGCCGATTGGCCGCAAATCTGCAGGGGGCGGTATTGCAATGGTGCAATGATAAATGCTGTCTGCATTTATTGATGTGCAGCTGACATGATAAGCAACATCGTATCATGTACGCTCACATTATGATAAATCTACCCCATAGAATGATTTTTGGTGTAACTATTTATGTGACATTTTGTTAGGTATTTTTGCTGCACTGAGTGAGTTTGCACAAAGTAGGAACTTGCATACATTGCCAAAAAGGGATTAAGCCATCCCTCTGATGAGCAAGGTGAGAATTGCCCCTCCCTGCTGCTGTCCTTCTATGTTTAGCCACGTCTCTGGATCATTTAGCTACACCCAGTCCAACTCATGCACCTGGACAATCTAGTCTTGCCCACAGAACAACACTGACTCCTGCCTCTACTCACCCTGACTCTGTCCAATGGGGCCGTATTATCAAGCTCCGAACAGAGCTTGATGCCCCTGTTTCTCGCACGAGCCTTCAGGTTCATGAAACAGCAGTTATGAAGCAGCAGTCTAAATACCACTGCTCAATAACTTGTCCACCTGCTCTGAGGCTGCGGACATCGATCCGCCCGATCCTTATATGATCGGGCTGATTGACACATTGGCTGCAAATCTGCAGTGGGGTATTGCACAAGCAGTTCACAAAAACTGCTTGTGCAATGATAAATGATAAATGCCGACAGCGTAATTATCAATGTGCGGCGAACATGATACACTACATCGTATCATGTCTCACTAGCACTTTAATAAATCGGCCCCAATTTTCTCCATATTTGGGCCTCCCTCCACTTAGCCCCCAGTTTCCTTGTGGAGCTTTACAGTGTTTGCCCACAAAAAACTGAATTTGTAAAAGCATGAAGCCGTCTTCAGGATGTTTTATATTTCTAGCTTACTGAATTCAGCAATAGCACCACTTCAAATTCCCTAAACCTTTAAAATCCCCATCAATGCCAGAGAGGTTTGAACCTAATTGTAAACAAGAAGCTCTTATACAAATATTAAGGTATCATTGACTTTTATTTAATAGCCAAGGTATGGAAATCATTAAAAAATTAAAAAAATAAAAATAAATTCTGAGAATAGCCATAATTACAGTGAGACCACATTCTTTCCACATTGGTTTTCCTCAATTAATGATTTCATAACATCCCCTATATTTTCTCAATGTTGCTATTATTACACACCTGTCAGAATCAGTTTCCAGCACCCTCTTGCATGCTCCGAAGAGCGACAGCTCCCCTTTTTTAATCAGTTTTTCTAATTATTGGATTTTCTCCATTATCATAAACAACACAGAATGTCTCAAAGGCTTTCAGTGCGTGTAACTGAGACAATTTGCAGCACAAAATTACATACTCTGGTTTATTAAAATATTATAGTACTACATTTAATTTAACGGATGTCTATCCATCTATCTGTTTATGTCCTCAGAAGGAACTGTGCAACATCATCAATACATGACAAAGCACTTGAAGGCACAAGAGGCACCAAAGTTATGCAGTGCATCTCCAAGATCGAGGGCTTTTACAGCGAGTCGTTTCATTATTTGATAACTGGAGAATGATTTATGATGTTGTCAGAAATTAAATTCATAATTCTATGTTGTCTTGTCACATGACAATAAAAAGGCATAGCAAAACTGTTTTCATTGCACAGTGGTTTATGTTTATCCTTCTGTTTAATGTTACTTTTTTTTTTGCTAATACTTTAGAATTCAGCAAAAAAAAAAAAAAAAATTATATATAAATATATATATATATATATATATATATATATATATATATATATATATACAGTATCTCACAAAAGTGAGTACACCCCTCAACATTTTTGTAAATATTTTATTATATCTTTCCATGTGACAACACTGGAGAAATTAAACGTTGCTAGACATGTAAGGTAGGGGAGTAGACAGCATGTAAAACAGTGTAAAATTTACTATCCCCTCAAAATAACTCAACCACAGAATTAATGTCTAAACAAAAGAGAGGTACACCCCTAAGTGAAATGTCCAAGATTGGGCCCAAATTGAGCCATTTTCCCTCCCCTGTGTCACACCTCCAGACGACCACTGCCTTGCTAAAGAAGCTGAGAGTAAAGGTGGATGGACTTGGTCAAGCATGTCTCCAGACTTAAACCCTATTGAGCATCTGTGGGGCATCCTCAAATGGAAGGGCGGGGGACTGCCATGTCTCTAACATCCACCAGCTTTGTGATGTCGTCATGGAGGAGTGGAAGGAGGACAATTTGAAGCTCTGGGTGAGATTCCATGCCCAAGGAGAGGGTTAAGGCAGGTGCTGGAAAATAATGGTTGGCTACACAAAATATTTGACACTTTGAGCCCAATTGGACATTCCACTTAGGGGGTGTACTCACGTTTTGTTGCCAACGGTTTAGACAATTGAATGGCTGTGTTGTTGAGTTATTTTGAGGGACAGAAAATGTACATCGTGTACCAGGCTGTACACTCACTACTTTACATGTAGCAAAGTGTCATTTCTTCAGTGTTGTCACATGAAAAGATATAATAAAATATTACAAAATAGTGAGGGTGGTACTCACTTTTGTGAGATTACTGAAAATGAAGCGTCTAAGTTACATAAAATATACTTTTTTATTGCTAAAGTGATGTAATGAATGACAACGCACAGAAATTGGCTGTCCAACACGCATTTCACAAATAATACATTTTCTCCCCAACACATGTTCAGTTAGCGCATGCATGCACAACTTATTCCTGAAGTCTCCTGCCAGTTTTTCACAACTTCTGATAGCAACTAACCTTGCCACCTAACTTATTGGTAAAACCTCTAGGTTTGATGTCACTTTACCATTAAATTACACCCTCTTTTTAGCAATCATCGCTTGTTCAATTTGTTTGAGTAAGCTCCCATGCTGTAGTTCACAGCTTGGTTTCTTATGACCAGCATTCATAAACAATTTTATACACCTGGGCTCTCTTCAAACTTTAACCTAAAGACAGCATTGGATTGTAAACCTAAAACTTACCTGTCAGCTCACACTGTGGCCTCTAGTTATCAACGTGTCTACTTTACCTGTCTTCGCCGACCCAATACCCCGCCTAGAGCTCGCCTAGCCATCGCCGCCGCAGGACCTGAAAAATCTCGCCAAAGTTATCAATAAATCTTCAAAAAGCCGTGCACCAGTATGGGGCGATGAGCAGCGGAATGTGGAAAGTTATTACTCATCCGATCTCACTGCTCTTCGCTTTTTTGACAGCTTTATGAGAAGCTGTCCTCTAGAGCACCCACACTAACTACACTGTTCTAACCCCCAATAACCGGCGCCCACCGGAGCCCCCAGCCGCAACTAATTAAAGTTATTAACCCCTAACCCCACCGCTCCTAGACCCACCTGCCGCAACTATATATAAATGTATTAACCCCTAAACCGCCGCTCCCGGACATGGCCGCCACCTAGATTATACCTAGTAACCCCTATCCTGCCCCCCTATACCGCCGCCACCTATAATAAAGTTATTAACCCCTATCCTGCGGATCCCGGACCTCGCCGCAACTAAATAAATAGTTTAACCCCTAAACCGCCGCTCCCGGACCCCGCCACAACCTATATTAAACTTATTAACTCCTAATCGGATGGAAAACTTCTTCAGCGCCCCTTGGATGATGACTTCTGCTGCTCCGGATCTCTTCTTCAGTTCCATCGGTGGGTCGTCTGGCTGAAGACGGCTAAAGGTAGGATGCTCTTCAGGGCGGTTGTAATTTTATTTTACAGGCAAAAGTGCTGTTTTCTTTGGGGCATGCCCCGCAAAAGGCCCTTTTAAGGGCTGGTAAGGTAATAGAGCTGGTAATTTTTTAATGTAGAATAGGGTATGGAATTTTTTTATTTTGGGGGGCTTTGTTATTTTATTAGGGGGCTTAGATTAGGTGTAATTAGCTTAAAATTGTTGTAATATTTTTTAAATGTTTGTAACTTATTTTTTTTATTTTCTGTAACTTAGCTTTTTTATTTGTTTGTACTTTAGTTAGTTTATTTAATTGAATTTAATTGTAGTTATTTGTAGGTAATTTATTTAATTAATTTAATGATAGTGTAGTTTTAGGTTAAATGTAACTTAGGTTAGGATTTATTTTACAGGTAATTTTGTATTTCTTTTAGCTAGGTAGTTTTTAAATAGTTAATAACTATTTAATAACAATTCTAACTAGCTAAATAAATACAAAGTTACCTGCAAAATAATTATAAATCCTAAAATAGCTACAATGTAATTATTAATTACATTGTAGCTATCTAGGGTTTATTTTACAGGTAAGTATTTAGTTTTAAATAGGAATAATTATTAAAGTATAGTATAGTGTAGGGTGTACATTGTAACTTAGGTTAGTATTTTATTTTACAGGTAAATTTTCTCTTTATTTTTAACTAGTAGCTATTAAATAGTTAATAACTATTTAATAGCTATTGTACCTAGTTAAAATAAATTGAAAGTTGCCTGTAAAATAAAAATAAATCCTAAGATAGCTACAATATAATTATTATTATTATTATTATAGCTATATTAGGGTTTATTTTAAAGGTAAGTATTTAGTTTTAAATAGGATTTATTTAGTTAATAAGATAAATATTATTTAGATTTATTTAATTAATATTTAATTTGGTGGGTGTTAGGGTTAGTGTTAGACTTAGGTTTTAAAGGGTTAATAATTTTATTACAGTGGCGGCGGTGTAGGGGGGGGCAGGATAGTGGTTAATAAATTTATTATAGGTGGGCGGATGGTGTAGAGGGGGCAGATTAGGGGGTTAATACGTTAATATAGGTGCGGCAGTGTCCGGGAGCGGCAGTTTAGGGGGTTAAACAATTTATTTCGTTGCAGCGGGGTCCGGGATCGGCAGGATAGGGGTTTAATAAATTATTATAGGTGGCGGCGGTATAGGGGGGGCAGGATAGGGGTTAAAAGGTATTATGTAGGTGGCGGCAGGGTCCGGGAGCGGCGGTTTAGGGGTTAATACATATATTATAGTTGCGGCGGGGACCGGGAGCGGCGGTTTAGGGGTTAACATATTTATTATAGAGGCGGTGGGCTTCGGGAGCGGAGGTTTAGGGGGTAATACATTTATTTAGTTGCGGCGGTGTAGGGGGGGACAGATTAGGGGTGTTTAGACTTGGGGTACATGTTAGGGTGTTAGGTGTAGACAGCTCCCATAGGAATCAATGGGATGTCTGGCAGCAGTGAACATGAACTTTCGCTCCCATTGATTCCTATGGGATCCACCACCTCCAGGGCGGCGGTTTGAAAACCAGGTACGCTGGGCCGGAAAAGTGCCGAGCGTACCTGCTAGTTTTTTGATAACTAGCAAAAGTAGTCAGATTGTGCCGAACTTGTGTGCGGAACATCTGGAGTGACGTAAGAATCAATCTGTGTCGGACTGAGTCCTGCGGATCGAAGCTTACGTCACTAAATTCTACTTTTGCCGGTGTCTAGGGCTTGATAACTAAGGCGAACCAGCCTCGCCACAAATACGCTGCAGAATTCCAGCGTATTTGAGGTTGACAACTTGATAACTAGAGGCCTGTGTCTTTGTGACTGCCTTCAATCAAGGATTCCAGTTTCTGCACACTGCCCTCCTCCTCCCAGATCTGAAACAGCATTCCACTAGCTACAGTGTGAAGAATAGCAGGATAGCAGGGGTAAGGATACATGGTAACTGTATTCTATACTGTTACTTGCATATAACACTTTATAGATTAGGTAAACTGGGTTTAGCACACTCCGCTCCACATTAACTGCATTACTCCTTGTATAGCTCTATACTTCTGTTAGAGTTAAAGGAACGATGATGCTACATGTAAAAGTTTATAGTTAACAAAATCTCACAAACTGTTAAGCTGATTCATCAACTATCCATCAGCAGTGGTGGCTCACCATATCATAAGGGGTCTTTGTTACACATAGGTCTTTGGAAGTAACCAGAGTATGTGCCTATGATCCACAGTTTCACAGGCTTTATTTTACGTTACTGCTGCGCTCGCTGAACCTCTTCACTACTGTGGAATCCACTCCAGCTGTTGCGTGTCAGAACTGCAATGGGAGGGGCACATACAAGGCATTTAGTTAAGAGAGACAAACCCAGGTCTCCCACCGTGATTGGACTAATGAGTCCCCACGGTGAGTTGGGAAGGGGGTTGGATTTTATACGAAGATTGGGCGAACAGAAACAAGGATGAAACAAGAAGGTATTTGAGCATTTCTCACACTATACTGAAGTCAGCATTGCTGGGGGAAAATTGCCTTCATATCCCTTTTTTCAGTCCATATAACTTGAAATATGGAGATAAGAGTAGGGGGCTGACAACACACACTTCATTTATTGTGCACTCTTCCATATACACACACACAAAAAAATAACAACAGGTAATGAAAGTTCATAAAACGCCACTAATTTCGACTTAGCACTTGATTGCTATCTGACATAATTTTAGAGTTGGTCCCTCATGGGAAATCAATTATCTTAGGGAAGCAATTCACTTGCGCTATCTAATATTATTTTAGTGCATATTAATTTACCGCTGTCACCTGATAAATTTAAACCATAGGGACTTTTTGATACTAGGAGCATAAATGTAAGCAGTATAGATTGCGCTTCTTTGATATATTAATGTTCCATACTGCTTATATTTTACCACTCCACTGGGTAATATGGCCCTAAGAAGGGTAGACATATCCTTTCTGCATATAATCTAATTTACCAGAGTTATAAAGCTCCATGAGTTAAACTTATAAGGTCTTAGAGGCTCCATTTACCTTCCGTATACATTTACATATGACACACTCCTTGAATACCACCATTTACCAACTTTGCCCTTATGGCGACCTGAAATAATGACGCAACACAATAGGTTTGGCTAAATATGGAAAGGTCACATTTAATAATGTAATTAAATTTCTCATTGGGTAATAACCATACACCAAGATTCAACAAAACTCAAAATGCACCAGCATTTGCACAACCTAAACCTGGATCCCATGTGTCAGGGGGGGAGACCACACCCCCGCCCCCCCCCGTGGCAGAGCCAAAGGGGAGGAGGAGAACCGGCAGCATATACCAACCATTAGATAGACCACCGAATCACTAACTTAGAAGGCTGGGTGATGCGTACAGGATCCCCTCCGCCCCTCGCGTGCCCCGCCTACGTGCCAGATCCCAATTTCACTGCAACATCTATAAAGACTTTTCCTTATTATGGGCTGCTTGCTTCTCTTAACACCTTCAGCTAGCTTAGACGGCTCGAGTCACCCACTAGCTTTCCAGCTGCAGCATTCTTGATCCCTTTATTAGGTGCACGGGCGTCTTACTGCAATCCAACTAAGTAGCGTGGGACATCGTGCCCATAACCGTGTGCCCAAATTCTCTCCATATCTCTGATTGTGACCTCTCCGCGTAGTTGTCTCTACTTGCTTGTTTGAATCTAGGGATGGTGGGAGGGAAACAAAAAAGGTTAGTAATAATACCACTTCCTGCTGTCCTACCTATATATACTCTTTCCACACCCCTTCTTATCAGTTATCCCTTCAATCCCTCCTCTCACTCTTATCTATCACTTCCCTATTTTTTCTAACTCCTAATCCCCTTCCCCCTTTTTATCTCCCCGTCACATTTCCGGCTAGGAGCCCAGCCCTTAAGCCGCTCCAGTCATATTCATTCCTTCTGCTATTTTAAGGTCTTAGAGGCTCCATTTACCTTCTGTATACATTTACATATGACACACTACTTGAATACCACCATTTACCAACCTTGCCCTTATGGCGACCTGAAATAATGACGCAACACAATAGTTTGGCTAAATATGGAAAGGCCACATTTAATAATTTAATTAAATTTCTCATTGGGTAATAACATACCCCAAATTCAACACAACAACTCAAAATGCACAAGCATTTGCACAACCTGAACTTGGATCCCACGTGTCAGGGGGGAGACCACAACCCCCCCCCCCCCTGTGGCAGAGCCAAAGGGGAGGAGAGAACCTGCAGCATATACCAGCCATTAGATAGACCACCGAATCACGACTTAGGCTGGGTATGCTACAGGATCCCCTCCGCCCCTTGCGTGCCCCGCCTATGTGCCAGATCCCAATTTTACCACAACATTTATAAAACTTTTCCTTATTTATGGCTGCTTGCTTCTCTTAACGCCTTCAGCTAGCTTAGACCGCTCAAGTCACTCGCTAGCTTCCAGCTTTCTTGATTCCTTTATTAGGGTGGCACTGGGCAGTCTTACTGCAATCCAACTAAGTGAGCTGACATCGTGCCCATGAACCGTGGCCAAATTCTCTTCCATATCTCTGATTGTGACCTCTCCGTGTAGTTGTCTCTACTTGCTTGTTTGAAACTGAGGGACGGTGGGAGGGAAACAAAAAAGGGGTTAGTAATAATACCACTTCCTGCTGTCCTAGCCTATATATACTCTCTTCCACAGCCCTTCTTATCAGTTATCCCTTCATCCCTCCTCTCACTCTTATCGATCACTCCCTATTTTTTCTAACTCCTAACCCCCTTCCCCCTTTTTTATCTCCCCGTCACCCTTCCGCGAGGAGCCCAGGGCCCTTAAGCCGCTCCAGTCATATTCATTCCCTCTGCTATTTTAAGGGTCTTAGAGGCTCCATTTGACCTTCCGTATACATTTACATATGTACACACTACTTGAATACCACCATTTACCAACCTTGGCCCTTATGGGCGACCTGAAATAATGACGCAACACAATATTTGGCTAAATATGGAAAGGCCAGATTTAATAAATTAATTAAATTTCTCATTTGGGTAATAACATACCCCAAATTCAACACAACAACTCAAAAGTGCACAAGCCATTTGCACAACCTGAACTTGGATCCCACATGTCAGGGGGGAGACCACAAACCCCCCCCTGTGGCAGAGCCGAAGGGGAGGAGATAACCTGCAGCATATACCAGCCATTAGCTAGACCACCGAATCACGACTTAGGCTGGGTATGCTACAGGATCCCATCCGCCCCTCGCGTGCCCCGCCTAAGTGCCAGATCCCAATTTCACGGCCAACAAAGAAATACTCTTTCCGCCAATCACCACTTAGCCTTTCCCGTGACCTTTCCTTACCTTTATCATTTCCTCCAACATCCTCCTGATGTCCTTCAGGAACTGGCCATTACCCTCCTTGTTCGGGTGAACTCCGTCTTGCCTGAATATCTCTTCGCTTTTTGCTGCTTTTAACGGATGCTCCAGCACTACTCCTCCTATCTCCCTTACTGCTTTGGCCGCCACCAGATTAATATTTCGCCTGGCTCTATAGCCCGCCCTTTGTGTGTCAGTATTCCTCCAAACCAATCTTGATATTATGTTTGACCATACTATTTTTACTCCTTGCCATACTATCACCAGCCACCCCATTACACTTTTTATCTTTTCTTCCAATTCCTTTAGCGGGTATTTACCAATATCGTTCCCCCCCCAAGTGTATTATCAATACGTCGGGCGCTCCCATCTTTGCCTTGCCTGCTGTATGGTGCCTACCAACTCTTCCCACCTCATTCCCCTCTTTCCTATCCATCTAACACTGGCTTCAGTGTGCTTAAAACCTAGGTGCGCCCCTTTTGCCAATTCCGTAGCCCTAACTTGTGCCCAGTACACGTATGAGTGTCCCACCACCCATATACTTAAAGCTCTTCCTGTAACAAGATGGAGAAAAACAAACAATTTCATTTAGGTTGGTACATTATTCCAAGATGATTCCTCACCTTTACTAGCAATTAAAGCCCCCTTTTGGTCTGACGTAATACTTGTATGCTGCTGATTTCCACCTCCCCATTTTTTTAATTTGCTCTACTGAGCACCCACTGCTTGCTGCGCTGGCTGCTGCCCCTATTCTGAATGAATGTGGGGCATAGTATGCGTTCGACCAACCTAGCCTTTCTACCACCCTTTCCAATACCTTCCAAAACTGAAAGAACCGTACGCTGGGTAACGTCCTTATGTCTAACGAATTGCAGGCCTACTGCCCACTCTGCTAATATATACTCCTTTACGGCTGCGTACTGGGGCAGGACGCACCTCTTGATAGTCCCATTGACATCCCTAGACTCCGTTACCCTCTGTATCCGTCTTTGATTTTTCTGATCAAAACGAGCACTGGCCTTGCTCCCCATCTTACATCCGCTTTGTCTTACACCACTGTCTGAATCTTTCTTATTCCTCACCAGCAATTCCCTATGCGGCAATACTCCATGAAAAGCCAGAGAGAACGCCAACCTAAATATCAATGCCTCATCCTTATTGAAACATACTTCTTTAAGCATCGCTATCATTTCCGCAAGTCTATCCTCCGTTATTGGTTCCCTTCTATCTCCTTGCTTCCTTTCTCCTGCACCCCATCCTTTTAATACCTTCTTCACGACAAATCTCTTTGTCACATCTTTTTTCCCATATAGCTGCGCAAAATACGACACTCCTGCAATTACTGTACCCAACTGCCCCTTCTTCATGCCTCCCTGTTTTAATACCCATAACCATTCTAGAAAACTTGTTTCCTCCTCCCGACCTACAGTCCTGTTAAATTCATGCCACCGCTCCCAATATTTCTTGTATACGGCCCACATTTTTGGCGCCACGGACTTCTCTACCATTTCCCTGATTCTGTCTATTTGCTGCCAATCTGCCAAAGAAGAACAGGGCAGGGGTCACCTTCCTTTCTTGCCCCTGGAGTGACTTTTCTAAATATTTCCCATTTAAATCGTGAAAGTGCGTCAGCTACAATATTTCTATACCCTAGTTGAAACAAATATTGCACTTCAATACAAAATATCTCAAATATTTAATTACCGGGCCAGATGATGATGACAAATTATTCATTACGTCCACTACTGCCTTGTTATCAGACCAGCATATGATCCTTTTTTTCTCCAATTTTTGGCCCCATAGTTGTATTGCCACTATGATGGGAAATAATTCTAGCAAAATCATGTTCCGTATCCATCCCCTCTCCTTCCATTCAGGAGGCCATTCGCCTGCACTCCACCTACCCTGCAGATATGCCCCAAAACCTGCGCTACCTGCCGCATCCTCCACTGATTTTACCTCCTCCCATATCCTGACCCCATTAAATTTGACTAAAAATTACTCCCACACTCTGAGGTCGTCTTTCATTTCTCTATTCACTCGCACCATATGCTCAGGCAGCTTGGCCCCTTTTGTCCCCATCTCCAACCTTCTTTTAAATAATCTACCTACTGGTATCACTCTGCACGCGAAATTCAAAACTCCCAGCAGTCTCTGCATCTCCCTAAGTATCACTTTACTTCTTTTCAACATTATATTAATCATATGCCTCGCCTTATCAATCTTGTTAGCCGGCAGCTCGCATTGGCCCCGCACCGAATCTATCATGATTCCCAGAAAAACAAGCCTTTTACCCGGCCCTTTTCTGCTGCTACTGGCACCCCCAATTCTTTGAACATAACTTCCAGCTCCCTCTTCCATATTCCACATTCGTCTGCCCCTTTCCTGCCCACAACCAGAAAATCATCTAAGTAATGCGCTATACTCTCGCATCCTGTCTTTTCCGTAAACAACCTATGTAAAAATAAACTAAACTTTTCAAAAACTGAACAAGAAACCGAACACCCCATGGGCAAACACTTATCTATATAGTAACAACCATCAAACTTACAACCCATCAAATGAAAAGGCAACAACCTAAAAGCGGTATCCACGTCAATTTTGGCCATCAACGTTTCCTTCCCTAGCCGCTTTACTATATTCACTGCACTATCAAAGGATTGATACTGCACTGAAGAATCCATTTTATCGATTGCGTCATTGACTGAGTTCCCCCTCGGGTAAGACAGGTGTTGCATCATCCTGTATTTTCCTTTATCTTTTTTAGGTACTACCCCAAGGGGGGACACAATCAAATCAACACAATAAGTGGTCCCGCCATTCTACCCAGCTTTACCTCCTTCTCCAATTTCTCTGCTAACACTTCTGGAAATTCTACTGTGGATTTAAGGTTTCTCACCTGCATTGCCCCTTTAACCTCTGTTTTTACTGGAACCATTAAACCTTCACGCAAACCCTTTGGTCAATAAATTTCTTTCCTCCCTCAGCGGATATAATTCTAATTCCTTAACAATTCTTATCTGTTATCAGTGGTTTTTTGGCCATTCCCACCACTCAATGGCCCATTACTGTTGCTTTCGTGCCCTTAGAAAGGAAAATGTATTGCTGGCGCCAGCATTACCCTTCTACAATCCTCTCTGGCTGAGCACCCGCGCAGTATCTACATGCGTGCTTATATTTACATGCGTTCCCTCTATCGCATCTTTTGTCGTTGAATGCCCAGCACTCCCTTACTACTGCTCTGCGTATTAGATACCTTCATCAACCTTGTCCACATATCCAGTATTTTAACTCCAAAGTCCTTTCTCCCTTTCCTCCCCAGCTGTAAATTCCCCTTCCTGAATTCCCTATTGTAATCCTTCCAGGTGAAACCGCCATATGTGGCATAGCAGTAGGCTATTAAGTGTATGTACCGCAGTACCCCCTTCGCTGTTATAAGCATTCTGCGTATATTAGTATTCCCCTTCACCCATTCTGGGAATGTTTGCCTTGTACTTTTTTCCTTACCGTCCTCCCTCCTTCTAACACCCAAAAACATCTACATATCTTGCCCCTCTGCGCTTTCCTTATCACTCTCGCTTTTAAATGAATAGGGAGGGGTAAAAGCTTGGGTCCCTGCTACCTTCTTCATCCAGATTCACTTCGCTATCGCTGCTCTCCCCGCCATCAGACCCCTCCTTCTTCATTCTGGTTTTTACCTTGCTTTGGCATATATCCTCCTAACAATTTTCAATATTTTTCTGTGCCCGTTCCCCTTACGCCTATCGTCCTCAGAGTCATAATCAGTAGAACTCTCAGATGAATCTGATTTACTACTCCCATCATAATACATTTTCTTACCTTGTTTCTGTTGCTGCATGGGAAACTCCTTCAGCCATTCCTTGTCCACTGCCATTTCTTGTGATGCCGTGCTGTCTCCTTCCTCTTCTTTGTCCTTTGGTCTTTTTGGATCTGCATGCCCCCTGTCTCCCCAGTCTCCCCCCCCCTGTCTCTCCCGTTAGCATAATCCCCCCTTTTATGGTTGCTCTGCATCCCAGGCTTCCGGCCTGACCCTTTACTGATAAATGCCTTCCTATTTTTGCTCTTATGCCCCCCTTCTCTTCTATCTGACTCCACCATTACATAGGTGTTGCCCTCAACATCTCTAATTACCCTGGACCTCTCTGCTCTGCCCCCTACCTGCCTCGCTCTTTTCTTGGGCCTTACGTTCTCTGTCTCCCTATCATACACCTCTACATAGTTTGGGGGCCCCCTGTACCCCTCCCCTCTCTCTTCTGATGATTCCCTCCTGAACCCTTCATAGAAACCTAGGCCTGGACCACCGGGTCCCCAGCCTGGACTTTCCCTGTGAGACCTTGCCTTGTCTGCGCTTATCCTATCCCCCCTTCTCTAATTGGGCCCCTCTCCTATGCGACCCTCCCCGTCCGCTCCCTCCCGGTACCGTTACTACCTTGCTGCCCCCAGATGCCCCTGCCCCTCGTCATCATCAACGCGCAGATGCCCTTCCGGCGTATGCATGCGCAATAAGGATCTGCCTAGTGACGGATGGGGAGCAACGCTGGGGCCCCACCTACCAAATTGGACTGCGCCATCGACATCCCTCGCAATGGGGCTCCTGGATATCGCCCTGACTTGTGCGCAGCTACCCGCCCAGCCCCTGCATCACGGGCTACCGCTCATTGCCTCCCTCACTTTGCGCCCTTCATTCTGGCCTGCCCCCAGCTGCGCGCTGCTCCCTTTATCCTTGCTAGCTGCCCCCTTTGCTGCTACCGCCCGCCCGCTACTGCCCCCCTGCCCCAGGAGGATTACAGGGCTAGATGAGTGGTCAGAGCCGCTGCTAAATAAGGACACGCCTGTACTTACGTCCAACATGGCCCCTTCGTCTGCATCAAGCCCCCTGTTTATACTTACGGTAACTCGCTCGCTCTCGCAGGTGCTATTACCGCACCCCTGCCGGCCTAGACATTCTTTTGCTGACTTTGATTCTCCTTCTGCCTTTTTTCCAACAGCTTCAACCTCTTCTGCGCCCACATCGCTCATGTCTTCCAGAGGGTCTCATCATCGTTAAGGAAACGCCTGGGAATCTTCCTGTTTCTCGTCGCCATCTTCAATCAACTTCTTCTGCACCGCTCAAAACAGCTCCTGAAACAAAAAAGGTTAGTAATAATACCACTTCCTGCTGTCCTACCTATATATATCCTTTCTACACCCAATCTTATCAGCTACCCCTTTAATCCCTCCTCTCACTCTTATCTTTTACTTCCCTATTTTTCTAACTCCTAATCCCCTTCCCCCTTTTTATCTCCCCCTCACCCTTCCGGCTAGAAGCCCAGCCCTTAGGCCGCTCCAGTCATATCCATTCCCTCTGCTATTTTGATGCTAATATTTTAGTACAGATAAGCTGCAAAAAAAATAATATACGTGATCAAATTGGTTTTTATATTCAGGGTTGTTGAATGGAAATAAAATATGTTAATTTTAGCATTTGTCTAAAGATTAATGCACATGTCTAATCTTCAATATATTGTAGCATTTTGTTCTCAGCCGCGTCTTCAGCGGGAACATATAACCTCTTTGCGTCAGACATTCTTTTGTCATTGATACAGTTGCTCCTGTATTTATGTTGTCTTGTTGCTGTATATGTAACATAGCTCTCAAGAGATATCACCTACTGCTGGCGTAAAAAACTGATTGTGTGAATACTGTATGGTTTAAGTGATGGCAAATAAATGTCATCATGTATTAATTACAACTAAACGAAACACAACATCTTGGGAACAAGCTGTGATGTTCTAGATTATGGAAATGTTAATGCTTTATACAGAGAGATGTTTTCCGTTTGGATGAACAACTATGAACATTTTTACTAATATAGCAATTAATTGGAAAATAATTAAAATATGTGAGCAAGTGGGTTCAAATATTTCTTGGAAAATTGGTGTTTTTAAAGTGATGTTGACAGAGGTTGTATTACAAATGCTGTGACTTTGGTATATTTTTATTAAGTTTTTACTAGTGAGTACCGCATGTATTTTGTAAGATTTTAACACGTTCCAAGTTCTTGGGAACCAAGATGCACTTTCTGTAGAAGTGCTATCATCTACAAACAGGCAGAACTGACAGATTTGGCCCTCTTGTACAACTTTAAAGGGATACTAAATACATTTTAATTTTTTACTTCATGATTTAGATAGAGCAGTAATTTTAAGCAACGTTCTAAGTTACTCCTGTTAACAATTTTTCTTTGTTCTCTTGGTATCTTTATTTGAAAAGCAGGAATGTAAAGCTTAGTAACTGGCCCATTTTTTGTTCAGCAGCCTGGGTAGCGCTTGCTGATTGGGGGGGGGGACTAAACGTAGGCCACCAATCAGCAAGCGCTATCTAGGGTACTGAACCAAAAATGGGCCGGCTCGTAAGCTTTACATTGCCACTTTTTTCAAATAAAGATACCAAGAGAAAGGAAGAGAAAACTGATAATAGGTGTAAAAATAGGGGTAAATTAGAAAGTTGCTTAAAATTGCATGCTCTATCCGAATCATGAAAGAAAAAATGTGGGTTTAGTATCCCTTATCTTTCTCTAAAAGTGACATTCTAAAGTAAAACTTGCATGCTTTAATTTGTTAGAGAATGTCATTTTTGCATTACTCAACTCAATATATAATTAAATGGGCAGTGTACTGTCTATTTGTTTTTGCCTTAATGTGTTTTCCAATGACTTTTTATAACAACTGAAAAGCATAGAATGTATGAGAAATTGCTCCTTTAGGGTTTTTTGAAATTGATACAGTTGTATTTGCTCTTTGAAACCATAACCCATCAAAATAGTTTGGGGCTTGCAGGGAAATCAGGTCTTCTTAAGTTATCACTTTCTGTATGCATATTTTCTTATTTATATTATCTCTGTCTGTAAACCAAAGCCCAATACTTAGGGCCTGATATTCAAAACCTTGCCGCTTAGGTGAGAAGATCTAATTAGTTTTGTCGTACGGCAAGGAGGCCCTTAAAATGTTTTAGGAACACAAAATTTTATCTGAGAAAAAGTTTATGTTGCTATGTAGTGTAACTTTGTGTGAAACAGAGACTCCTACATTACAATACAAGGTCTAAAAAAATTCCTAAACATTATTGCTTATCTCTTCTACCTCTTACTGGGACTATCATTTCTTCTGCTGACTATATTTACACAGCTTTTCTTTAGCCTATACTTAAAGAGAATGTCCTACACCAAAATGTTTATTGTTTAAAAAGATAGGATAATCCCTTTATTGTCCATTCCCAAGTTTTGCTTAAGAACACAGTTATATTAAAGGGACAGTCTACTCCAGAATTGTATTGTTTTAAAAAGATAGATAATCCCTCTATTAACACTTCCCTAGTTTTGCGTAACCAACACAGTTATAATACACATTTACCCTTCTGTGATTACCTTGTATCTAAGCTTTTGCAGACTGCCCCCTTATTTCAGTTTTTTGACAGACTTTCACTTTAGCCAATCACGTGCCCTCTCAACTTGTTAAATCCAGGGGGGGCGTGGTCACAATGTTATCTGTATGGCACACATGAACTTATGCCATCTAGCTGTGGAAAACTGTCAAATGCATTGAAATAAGGGGCGGCCTTCAAGGTTTTAGAAATTAGTATATGAGCCTACCATATGTTTAGCTTTGAACAAAGAATACCAAGAGAACAAAGAAAATTTGATGATAAAAGTTGAATTGGAAAGTTGTTTAAAATTGCCTTCCCTATCTGAATCCTGAAACGTTTAATTTTGACTTAGACTGTCCCTTTAATATCCTTTTTACCTATGTGATTACCTTGGCATCTAAGTTTCTGCAGACTGCTCCACTTTTCTCAGTTCTTTTGACAGAGCATTTTAGCCAATCAGTGCTGAATCCTAAATAACTCACCAGAGTGAGCAAAATGGTTACCTGTATGACACACATGAACTAGCAGTGTCTAAACTGTGAAAAACTGTCAAAATGCACTGGATAGAGGCTTAGAATTTAGCATACACGGTCTACTAGATTGAGCTTTCAACAAAGCCATACTAAGAGAACAAAGCAAATTTTTTTGCCCCCTTATTTTCTGTTCTTTTGACAGACTTGCAGTGGCCCCTCCAGTGCTTATATCCAGCCATGGTATTTTTGTGTCTAAACTATCACTTCTCACACTGTATATTGGAAACTATGTACAAATTCTTAATATACAGAGCAGAATTGTGTAATATATTATAATGAAACGTTTAATATTAATCCCATGTTACTCTACCTCTCCCTTTTGCAACACATTTCAAGTAATTGAATTATGCCAGCTGGAGTTGGGGAAAGGGCGTCTTCCTCATTTCTGTTGTCAAACCAGCATACTATTGTAAAATGCATATGCTATAGAGATAACGTGTGTATATATATATTGTTTATTTCAGTGTTGGTCTGATGAAGGGGTGAACACCCCGAAACGTCACTTAAATAAAAATTGTATTGTACACTTGATAAGGAGAGAGTGCTTCGTCCTTCAGCTCTATCTACTACTCTTAACACCCTGCTTGTTAGTGGGAGTGCACTCTATCTCACAAGTTTATATATATATATTATATACCATGTTCCTTAAAGAAGCTAATCTGTTGGCCACCAAGTGAAAACCTATATGTGGACTATCAGTTAACTATTGAAGAAATAGTATGCTGTAAATCTTTTTTCCTTAATGTGTTTCCAAATGACTCATATACCAGGTGCAGAGTATACAATATGAAAAAAAGAATGAAAACTTGTTTCTTTTGGTTTATTTTTGTATATAAAATTTCTGGTTTTGTTCTTTGAAACCACAACCCAATAGACCCAATAAACTTTTAGCAGTGTTGAGTGGTAACATCGCTCAAGGTAAATCAATAGCGTTCCTGTGTTTGCCCTTTATTAGAAGTTTAATGTAAAACATTTTTGCTTGAAAAAAGAATTCCGGCATTCTATACATGTGGAAGGTTGGATAGCACGACCAACCCTAACTCCCTTTCCCCATAGGACTTTCTATGGGGCATGTCTAAAAAAAGCTTTTTTTTCTCTTTTCGCTCGAGCGCTTACCTGAAGGTTTAACTAGGCCAACCGCGCTAAAGCTGAGGTGTCTTAAGAATACTTCAAATACCTACATTCTTCACTTAGAAGAAACTGTTAGATAAAGGTGGGAAGGTACCACATCCCGCCGTGGGGTGGGGGACAGGACCATGGGATAGGTTCCCAGCAGCGGTTGCGGTGCCCGGTATTGATAATGGAAGACACAGCGTGGCAGCGCCCGGGGAAACAATATTGGAAAAAGGAGCGATCAACTCCACATTTACCTAAACTAATGTTATATTTTGTACCGTGGGAATTACTTCATAAATGTACACTTTACAGTGGGAATTACTTCAGAAATGTACACTTTACCGTGGGAATTACTTCAGAAATGTAAACTTTACCGTGGGAATTAACTTCAGAAAGTAGAAATGCACACTTTCCGTGGGAATTACTTCAGAGAAAGTAGAAATGCAACACTTTAACCGTGGGAATTACTTCAGAAAGTAGAAATGTACACTTTACCATGGGAATTACTTCAGAAAGTAGAAATGTACACTTTACAGTGGGAATTACTTCAGAAATGTACACTTTACCGTGGGAATTACTTCAGAAATGTACACTTTACAGTGGAATTACTTCAGAAATGTACACTTTTACCGTGGGGGAATTACTTCTCGAAAATGTACACTTTACCGTGGAATTACTTCAGAAAGTAGAAATGTACACTTTACAGTGGGAATTACTTCAGAAAGGTAATGTGAGGGCGGGGGCATAGATAGGTTCCCAGTGGCGGTTGCGGCGCCCGGGGCAGGGTATTGGAACAGATCGCTCTTTCCAATATCGTTCCCTGGTGCAGCAACGCTCTGTTTCCAATATCAATGCCGGGTGCCGTAACCCCTTGGAAGAGGATGTGGTACCTTCAAACTGGGCGCTGAAATGTATGAATATATAGCCGCTTTACTATAATTCACTGCCACTATCAAAAGGATTGGATACTGCAGCTGAAGAATCCATTTTATCGATTGCGTCATTGACTGAGTTCCCGCCTCGGGTAAGACAGGTGTTGCATCATCCTGTATTTTCCTTTATCTTTTTTAGGTACTACCCCAAGGGGAACACAATCAAATCAACACAATAAGTGGTCCCGCCATTCTACCCAGCTTTACCTCCTCTCCAATTTCTCTGCTAACTCTTCGGGAAATTCTACTGTGGATTTATGGTTTCTCACCTGCATTGCCCCTTTAACCTCTGTTTTTACTGAACATTAAACCTTCACGCAAACCTTTGTCAATAAATTTCTTTCTCCCTCAGCGGATATAATTCTAATTCCTTAACAATTCTATCTGTTATCAGCGTTTTTTTGGCCATTTCCCACCAATCATGGCCCATTACTGTTGCTTTCGTGCCCTTGAAAGGAAAATGTATTGCTGGCGCCAGCATTACCCCTTCTACAATCCACTCCCTGGCTGAGCACCCGCGCAGTATCTACATGCGTGCTTATATTTACATGCGTTCCCTCTATCGCATCTTTTGTCGTTGAATGCCCAGCACTCCCTTACTACTGCTCTGCGTATTAGATACCTTCATCAACCTTGTCCACATATCCAGTATTTTAACTCCAAAGTCCTTTCTCCCTTTCCTCCCCAGCTGTAATTTCCCCTTCCTGAATTCCCTATCGGTAATCCTTTCCAGGTGAAAGCCGCCATATGGTGGCATAGCAGTAGGCTATTAAGTGTAGTACCGCAGTACCCCCTTCGCTGTTTATAAAGCATTCTGCGTATATTAAGTATTCCCTTCACCCATTCTGGGAATGTTTGCCTTGGTACTTTTTCCTTACCAGTCCTCCCTCCTCTACACCCAAAAACATCTACATATCTGCCCCTCTGCACTTTCCTTATCACTCTCGCTTTAAATGAATAGGGAAAGGGTAAAAGCTTGGTCCCTGCTACCTCTTCATCCAGATTCACTTCGCTATCGCTGCTCTCACCCTCGCATCAGAACCCCTCCTTCTCCATTCTGGTTTTTACCCTTGCTTTGCATATATCCTCCTAACAATTTTCAATATTTTTCTGTGCCCGTTCCCCTTATGCCTATCGTCCTCAGAGTCATAATCAGTAGAACTCTCAGATGAATCTGATTTACTACTCCCATCATAATACATTTTCTTACCTTGTTTCTGTTGCTGCATGGGAAACTCCTTCAGCCATTCCTTGTCCACTGCCATTTCTTGTGATGCCGTGCAGTTCTCCTTCCTCTTCTTTGTCCTTTGGTCTTTTTGGATCTGCATGCCCCCTGTCTCCCCAGTCTCCCCCCCCCTGTCGCTCCCGTTAGCATAATCCCCCCTTTTTATGGTTGCTCTGCATCCCAGGCTTCCGGCCTGACCCTTTACTGATAAATGCCTTCCTATTTTTGCTCTTATGCCCCCCTTCTCTTCTATCTGACTCCCACCATTACATAGGTGTTGCCCTCAACATCTCTAATTACCCTGGGACCTCTCTGCTCTGCCCCCTACCTGCCTCACTCTTTTCTTGGGCCTTACGTTCTCTGTCTCCCAATCATACACCTCTACATAGTTGGGGGCCCCCTGGTACCCCACCCCTCTCTCTTCTGATGATTCCCTCCTGAACCCTTCATAGAAAACCTAGGCTGGACCGCCGGGTCCCCAGCCTGGACTTTCCTGTGAGGCCTTGCCTTGTCTGCGCTTATCCTATCCCCCTTCTCTATTGGGCCCCTCTCCTATGCGACCCTCCCCGTCCGCTCCCTCCCGGTACGTTACTTACCTTGCTGCCCCCCATGACGCCCCTGCCCCTCGTCTCATCAACGCGCAGATGCCCTTCCGGCGTATGCATGCGCAATAAGGATCTGCCTAGTGACGGATGGGGAGCAACGCTGGGGCCCCACCTACCAAATTGGACTGCGCCATCGACATCCCTCGCAATGGGGCTCCTGGTTATCGCCCTGACTTGTGCGCAGCTACCCCCCAGCCCCTGCATCGCGGGCTAACCGCTCATTGCCCTCCCTCACTTTGCGCCCGTTCATTCTGGCCCTGCCCCCAGCTGCGCGCTGCTCACCTTTATCCTTGCTAGGCTGCCCCCTTTGCTGCTACCGCCCGCCCGCTACTGCCCCCCTGCCCAGGAGGATTACAGGGCTAGATGAGTGGTCAGAGCCGCTGCTAAATAAGGACACGGCCTGGTACTTACATCCAACATGGCCCCTTCGTCTGCATCAAGCCCCCCTGTTTATACTTACGGTAACTCGCTCGCTCATCGCAGGTGCTATTACCGCATCCCTGCCGGCCTAGGACAATCCTTTGCTGACTTTGATTCTCCTTCTGCCTTTTTTCAACAGCTTCAACCTCTTCTGCGCCCGCATCGCTCAAGTCTTCCAGAGGGTCTCATCATCGTTAAGGAAACGCCTGGGGAATCTTCCTGTTTCTTGTGCTCCATCTTCAATCAACTTCTTCTGCACCGCTCCAAACAGCTCCTGAAACAAAAAAGGTTAGTAATAATACCACTTCCTGCTGTCCTACCTATATATATAGATAAGTGCTATCATCTTACAAACAGGCAGAACTGACAGATTTGCCCTCTTGTACAACTTTAAAGGGATACTAAATACATTTTTAATTTTTTACTTCATGATTTAGATAGAGCAGTAATTTTAAGCAACGTTCTAATTGACTCCTGTTAACAATTTTTCTTTGTTCTCTTGGTATCTTTATTTGAAAAGCAGGAATGTAAGCTTAGTAGACTGGCCCATATTTTTGTTCAGCACGCTGGGTAGCACTTTGCTTGATTGGTGACTAACGTAGCCACCCAATCAGCAAGCGCTATCTAGGGTACTGAGACCAAAAATGGGCCTGCTCGTAAGCTTACATTCACTTTTTTCAAATAAGATACCAAGAGAAAAGAAGAAAAACTGATAATAGGGGTAAATTAGAAAGGTTGCCTTAAAATTGGCATGCTCTATCCGAATCATGAAAGAAAAAATGTGGGTTTAGTATCCCTTATCTTTCTCTAAAAGTGACCATTTCTAAAGTAAAACTTGCATGCTTTAATTTGTTAAGAGATGTCATTTTTGCATTACTCAACTCAATATATAATTAAATGGGCAGTGTACTGTCAATTTGTTTTTGCCTTAATGTGTTTCCAATGACTTTTTATAACAACTGAAAAGCATAGAATGTATGAGAAATTTCTCCTTTAGGGTTTTTTGAAATTGATACAGTTGTATTTGCTCTTTGAAACCATATACCCATTAAAATAGTTTGGGCTTGCAGGGAAATCAGGTCTTCTTATGTTATCACTTTCTGTATGCATATTTTCTTATTATATTATCTCTGTCTGGTAAACCAAAGCCCAATACTTAGGGCCTGATATTCAAAACCTTGCCGCTTAGGTGAGAGAGATCTAATTAGTTTTTGTCGGTACGGCGAGGCCCTTAAAAATGTTTTAGGGAACACAAATTTTATCTTGAGAAAAGTTTAATGTTGCTATGGTAGTGTACTTTGTGTGAAACAGAGACTCCTACATTACAATACAAGGGTCTAAAAAAATCCTAATACATTATTGCTTATCTCTTCTACCTCTTACTGGGACTATCATTTCTTCTGCTGACTAGATTTACACAGCTTTTCTTTAGCCTATACTTAAAGAGGAATGTCTACACCAAAATGTTTATTGTTTAAAAAGATAGATAATCCCTTTATTGTCCATTCCCAAGTTTTGCTTAAGGAACACAGTTATATTAAAGGGACAGTCTACTCCAGAATTGTTATTGTTTTAAAAGAGTAGATAATCCCTCTATTTAACACTTCCTAGTTTTGCGTAACCAACACAGTTATAATTACACACATGTTTACCTCTGTGATTACCTTGTATCTAAGCTTTTGCAGACATGGCCCCCTCTTATTTCAGTTTTTTGACAGACTTTCACTTTAGCCAGATCAGTGCCCTCTCACTTGTAAATCCAGGGGCATGGTCACAATGTTATCTGTATGGCACACAGTGAACTTATGCCTCTAGCTGTGGAAAACTGTCAAATGCATTGAAATAAGGGGCGGCCTTCAAGGTTTTAGAAATTAGTATATGAGCCTACATATGTTTAGCTTTGGAACAAAGATACCAAGAGAACAAAGAAAATTTGATGATTAAATTGAATTGGAAAGTTGTTTAAAAATTGCGCTTCCTATCTGAATCCTGAACGTTTAATTTTGACTAGACTGTCCTTTAATAACCTTTTTACCTATGTGATTACCTTTGCATCTAAGTTTCTGCAGACTGCTCCCTTTTCTCAGTTTCTTTTGACAGAGCATTTAGCCAATCAGTGCTGAATCCTAAATAACTCACCAGAGTGAGCAAAATGTTACCTGTATGACACACATGAAACTAGCAGGTGTCTAACTGTGAAAAACTGTCCAAAATGCACTGGGATATAAGAGGCTTAGAATTTAGCATACACGTCTACCTAGATTGAGCTTTCAACAAAGCATACTAAGAGAACAAAGCAATTATTTTTTGCCCCCTAGATTTCTGTTTCTTTTGACAGACTTGCAGTGGCCCCCTCCAGTGCTTTATATCCAGCCATGTATTTTTGTGTCTAAACTATCACTTCTCACACTGTATATTGGAACTATGTACAAATTCTTTATATACAGAGCAGGAATTGTGTAATATTATAATGAAACTTTTAATATTAATCCCATGTTACTCTACCTCTCCTGTTTGCAACACATTTCAAGTAATTGAATTATTGCAGCTGAGTTGGGAAAGGGAGTCTCTTCCTCATTTCTGTTGTCAACCAGCATACTATTGTAAAATGCATATGCTATAGAGATACACGTGTTGTATATATATATTGTTTATTTCAGTGTTGGGTCTGATGAAGGGTGTGAACACCCCGAAACGTCACTGTAAATAAATTGCATTGTACACTGATAAGGAGAGAGTGCTTCGTCCTTCAGCTCTATCTACTACTCTTAAACACCCTGGCTTGTTAGTGGGAGTGCACCTATCTCAACATGTTTATATATATATATATATATATATAGATTATAATATAATATATATATATATATATACCATGTACCTTAAAGAAGCTAATCTGTTGGCCACCAAGTGAAAACCTATATTGTGGACTATCAGTTAACTATGAAGAAATAGTATGCTGTAAAATCTTTTTTTCCTTAATGTGTTTCCAAATGACTCAATATACAGGTGCAGAGTAATAAAATATTGAAAAAAAGAATGAAAACTTGTTTCTTTTGGTTTATTTTTGTATATAAAATTTCGTGGTTTTGTTCTTTGAAACCACAACCCAATAGACCCAATAAACTTTTAGCAGTGTTGAGTGGTAACATCGCTCTAGGTAAATCAATAGCGTTCCTGTGTTTGCCCTTTTTATTAGAAGTTGAATGTAAAAACATTTTTGCTTGAAAAAAGATTCCGGCATTCTATACATGTGGAGGTTGGATAGCACGACCACCCTAACTCCTTTCCCCCATAGACCTTCTATGGGGCATGCTAAAAAAAGCTTTTTTTCTCTTTGCGCTCCTCGAGCGCTTACCTGAAGGTTAACTAGGCCAACCGCGCCTAAAGCTGAAGGTGTCTTAAGAATACTTCAAATACCTACATTCTTCACTTAGAAGAAAATGTTAGGTAAAGGTGGAAGGTACCACATCCCGCCGTGGGTGGAGGGACAGGACCATGGATAGGTTCCCAGCAGCGGTGCGGTGCCCGGTATTGATAATGAACACAGCGTGGCACGCGCCCGGGAACAATATTGGAAAAGAGCGATCAACTCCACATTTTACCTAAACTAATGTATATATTTTTTACCGTGGGAATTACTTCATAAATGTATACATTTACAGTGGGAATTACTTCAGAAATGTACACTTTACCGTGGGAATGTACTTCAGAAGAATGTAAACTTTACCGTGGGAATTACTTCAGAAAGTAGAAATGCACACTTTACCGTGGGAATTACTTCAGAAAGTAGAAATGCACACTTTACCGTGGGAATTACTCAGAAAGTAGAAATGTACACTGTTACCATGGGAATTTACTTCAGAAAGTAGAAATGTACACTTTAACAGTGGGAGATTACTTCAGAAATGGTACACTTTACCGTTGAGAATTACTTCAGAAATGTACACTTTACAGTGGGAAATTACTTCAGAAATGTACACTTTACCGTGGGATTACTTCTGAAATGTACACTTTACCGTGGGAATTACTTCAGAAAGTAGAAATGTACACTTTACAGTGGGAATTACTTCAGAAAGGTATGTGAGGGCGTGGGCATAGATAGGTTCCCAGTGGCGGTTGCGGCGCCCGGGGCAGGGTATTGGAACAGATCGCTCTTTTTCCAATATCGTTTCCGGGTGCAGCAACGCTCTGTTCCAATATCAATGCGCGGGTGCCGTAACCCTCTGGAAGGATGTGGTAACCTTCAAACTGGGCGCTGAAATGTATGAATATATAGCCGCATTACTATATTCACTGCACTATCAAAGGATTGATACTGCACTGAAGAATCCATTTTATCGATTGCGTCATTGACTGAGTTCCCCCCTCGGGTAAGGACAGGTGTTGCATCATCCTGTATTTTCCTTTATCTTTTTTAGGTACTACCCCCAAGGGGGGACACAATCAAATCAACACAATAAGTGGTCCCGCCTTCTACCCAGCTTTACCTCCTTCTCCAATTTCTCTGCTAACACTTCTGGAAATTCTACTGTGGATTTAAGGTTTCTCACCTGCATTGCCCCTTTAAACCTCTGTTTTACTGGAACCATTAAACCTTCACGCAAACCCTTTGTCAATAAATTTCTTTCCTCCCTCAGCGGATATAATTCTAATTCCTTAACAATTCTATCTGTTATCAGCGGTTTTTTTGGCATTTCCCACAAATCATGGCCCGATTACTGTTGCTTTCGTGCCCTTGAAAGGAAAATGTATTGCTGGCGCCAGCATTACCCCCCTTCTACAATCCACTCCTGGGCTGAGCACCCGCGGCAGTATCTACTTGCGTGCTTATATTTACATGCGTTCCCTCTATTGCATCTTTTGTCGTTGACATGCCCAGCACTCCCTTACTACTTGCTCTGCGTATCAGATACCTTCATCAACCTTGTCCACATATCCAGTATTTTAACTCCAAAGTCCTTTCTCTCCCTTTCTCCCCAGCTGTAAATTCCCCTTCCTGAATTCCCTATCGTAATCCTTCCAGGTGAAAAACCGCCCATATGTGGGCATAGCAGTAGGCTATTAAGTGTATTGTACCGCAGTACCCCCCTTCGCTGTTATAAAGCATTCTGCGTATATTAGTATTCCCTTCACCCATTCTGGGAATGTTTGCCTTGTACTTTTTTCCTTACCGTCCTCCCTCCTCTACACCCAAAAACATCTACATATCTGCCCCTCGCGCTTTCCTTATCCACTCCTCGCTTTTAAATGAATAGGGAAGGGTAAAAGCTTGGTCCCTGCTACCTCTTCATCCAGATTCACTTCGCTATCGCTGCTCTCCCCGCCATCAGACCCCTCCTTCTCCATTCTGTTTTTACCTTGCTTTGCATATATCCTCCTAACAATTTTCAATATTTTTCTGTGCCCGTTCCCCTTACGCCTATCGTCCTCAGAGTCATAATCAGTAGAACTCTCAGATGAATCTGATTTACTACTCCCATCATAATACATTTTCTTACCTTGTTTCTGTTGCTGCATGGGAAACTCCTTCAGCCATTCCTTGTCCACTGCCATTTCTTGTGATGCCGTGCTGTCTCCTTCCTCTTCTTTGTCCTTTGGTCTTTTTGGATCTGCATGCCCCCTGTCTCCCCAGTCTCCCCCCCCTGTCTCTCCCGTTAGCATAATCCCCCCTTTTATGGTTGCTCTGCATCCCAGGCTTCCGGCCTGACCCTTTACTGATAAATGCCTTCCTATTTTTGCTCTTATGCCCCCCTTCTCTTCTATCTGACTCCACCATTACATAGGTGTTGCCCTCAACATTCTCTAATTACCCCTGGACCTCTCTGCTTCTGCCCCCTACCCTGCTCGCTCTTTTCTTGGGGCCTTACGTTCTCCTGTCTCCCTATCATACACCTCTACATAGTTTGGGGGCCCCCTTGTACCCCTCCCTCTCTCTTCTGATGATTCCCTCCTGAACCCTTCATAGAAAACCTAGGCCTGGACCGCCGGGGTCCCCAGCCTGGACTTTTCCCTGTGAGGCCTTGCCTTGTCTGCGCTTATTCCTATCCCCCCCTTCTCTAATTGGGCCCCTCTCCTATGCGACCCTCCCCGTCCCGCTCCCTCCCGGTACCGTTACTACCTTGCTGCCCCCAGACGCCCCTGCCCTCGTCATCATCAACGCGCAGATGCCCTTCCGGCGTATGCATGCGCAATAAGGATCTGCCTAGTGACGGATGGGGAGCAACGCGGGGCCCCACCTACCAAATTGGACTGCACCATCGACATCCCTCGCAATGGGGGGCTCCTGGATATCGCCCTGACTTGTGCGCAGCTACCCGCCCAGCCCCCTGCATCGCCGGGCTAGCCGCTCATTGCCCTCCCTCACTTTGCGCCCTTCATTCTGGCCTGCCCCCAGCTCGCGCGCTGCTCCCTTTATCCTTGCTAGCTGCCCCCTTTGCTGCTACCGAACCGCCCGCCTGCTACTGCCCCCCTGCTCCAGGAGGATTACAGGGCTAGATGAGTGGTCAGAGCCGCTGCTAATAAGGGACAGCGCCTGTACTTACGGTCCAACATGGCCCCTTCGTCTGCATCAAGCCCCCTGTTTATACTTACGTAACTCGCTCGCCTCTCGCAGGTGCTATTACCGCAATCCCTGCCGGCCTAGACATCTTTTGCTGACTTTGATTCTCCTTCTGCCTTTTTTCCAACAGCTTCAACCTCTTCTGCGCCCCGCATCGCTCATGTCCTTCCAGAGGGTCTCATCATCGTTAAGGAAACGCCTGGAATCTTCCTGTTTTCTTGTCGCCATCTTCAATCAACTTCTTCTGCACCGCTCCAAACAGCTCCTGAAACAAAAAAGGTTAGTATTAATACCACTTCCTGCTGTCCTACCTATATATTATCCTTTCTACACCAAATCTTATCAGCTACGCCCTTTAATCCCTCCTCTCACTCTTATCTTTTACTTCCCTATTTTTTCTAACTCCTAATCCCCTTCCCCCTTTTTATCTGCCCCCTCACCCTTCCGGCTAGGAGGCCCAGCCCTTAGGCCGCTCCCAGTCATAACCATTCCCTCTGCTATTTTTGATGCTAATATTTTTAGTACAGATAGCTGCAAAAAAAAAATAATATACGTGATCAAATTGGTTTTTATATTCAGGGTTGTTGAATGGAAATAAAATATGTTAATTTTAGCATTTGTCTAAAGATTAATGCACATGTCTAATCTTCAATATATTGTAGCATTTTGTTCTCAGCCCGCGTCTTCAGCGGGAACATATAACCTCTTTGCGTCAGGACATTCTTTTGTCATTGATACAGTTGCTCCTGTATTTATGTTGTCTTGTTTGCTGTATATGTAACATAGCTCTCAAGAGATATCACCTACTGCTGGCGGTAAAAAACTGATTGTATGAATACTGTATGGGTTAAGTGATGGCAAATAAATGTCATCATGTATTAATTAACAACTAAACGAAACAACAACATTCTGGGAACAAGCTGTGATGTTGTAGATTATGGAAATGTTAATGCTTTATACAGAGAGATGTTTTCCGTTGGATGAACAACTATGAACATTTTTACTAATATAGCAATTATTGGAAAATAATTAAATAATGTGAGCAAGTGGGTTCAAATATTTCTTGGAAAAATAGGTGTTTTTAAGTGATGTTTGACAGAGGATTGTATTACAAATGCTGTGACATTGGTATATTTTTATTAAGTTTGTACTAGTGATACCGCATGTATTTTGTAAGATTTTAACACGTTCCAAGTTTCTTGGGAACCAAGATGCACTTTCTGTAGAAGTGCTATCATCTACAAACAGGCAAGAACTGACAGGATTTGCCCTCTTGTACAACTTTAAAGGGAATACTAAATACATTTTTAATTTTTTACTTCATGATTTAGATAGAGCAGTAATTTTAAGCAACGTTCTAATTTACTCCTGTTAACAATTTTTCTTTGTTCTCTTGGTATCTTTATTTGAAAAGCAGGAATGTAAGCTTAGTAACTGGCCCATTTTTGGTTCAGCACCTGTGGTAGCGCTTGGCTGATTGGTGACTAAACGTAGCCACCAATCAGCAAGCGCTATCTAGGGTACTGAACCAAAAATGGGCCGGCTCGTAAGCTTACATTCCACTTTTTTCAAATAAAGATACCAAGAGAAAGAAGAAAAAACTGATAATAGGGGTAAATTAGAAAGTTGCTTAAAATTGCATGCTCTATCCGAATCATGAAAGAAAAAATGTGGGTTTAGTATCCCTTATCTTTCTCTAAAAGTGACATTCTAAAGTAAAACTTGAATGCTTTAATGTGGTTAGAGAATGTCATTTTTGCATTACTCAACTCAATATATAATTAAATGGGCAGTGTACTGTCCAATTTGTTTTTGGCCTTAATGTGTTTCCAATGACTTTTTATAACAACTGAAAAGCATAGAATGTATGAGAAATTGCTCCTTTAGGGTTTTTTGAAATTGATACAGTTGTATTTTGCTCTTTGAAACCATAACCCATCAAAATAGTTTGGGGCTTGCAGGGAAATCAGGTCTTCTTATGTTATCACTTTCTGTATGCATATTTTCTTATTTATATTATCCTCTGTCTGTAAACCAAAGCCCAATACTTAGGGCCTGATATTCAAAACCTTGCCGCTTAGGTGAGAAGATCTAATTAGTTTGTCGGTACGGCGAGGCCCTTAAAATGTTTTAGGAACACAAATTTTATCTTGAGAAAAGTTTATGTTGCTATGTAGTGTACTTTGTGTGAAACAGAGACTCCTACATTACTAATACAAGGTCTAAAAAAATCCTAAACATTATTGCTTATCTCTTCTACCTCTTACTGGGACTAATCATTTCTTCTGTGACTATATTTACACAGCTTTTCTTTAGCCTATACTTAAAGAGAATGTCCTACACCAAAATGTTTATTGTTTAAAAAGATAGATAATCCCTTTATTGTCCATTCCCAAGTTTTGCTTAAGGAACACAGTTATATTAAATGACAGTCTACTCCAGAATTGTTATTGTTTTAAAAGATAGATAATTTCCTCTATTAACACTTCCTAGTTTTGCGTAACCAACACAGTTATAATACAGATTTTACCTCTGTGATTACCTTGTATCTAAGCTTTGCAGACTGCCCCTTATTTCAGTTTTTTGACAGACTTTCACTTTAGCCAATCAGTGCCCTCTCACTTGTTAAATCCAGGGGCGTGGTCACAATGTTATCTGTATGGCACACATGAACTTATGCCCTCTAGCTGTGGAAAACTGTCAAAATGCATTGAAATAAGGGGCGGCCTTCAAGGTTTTAGAAATTAGTATATGAGCCTACCTATGTTTAGCTTTGAACAAAGAATACCAAGAGAACAAAGAAAATTTGATGATTAAATTGAATTGGAAAGTTGTTTTAAAATTGCCTTCCCTATCTGAATCCTGAACGTTTAATTTTGACTAGACTGTCCCTTTAATATCCTTTTTACCTATGTGATTACCTTGCATCTAAGTTTCTGCAGACTGCTCCCTTTTCTCAGTTCTTTTGACAGAGCATTTTAGCCAATCAGTGCTGAATCCTAAATAACTCACCAGAGTGAGCAAAATGTTACCTGTATGACCACACATGAACTAGCAGTATCTAACTGTGAAAAAACTGTCAAAATGCACTGGGATAAGAGGCTTAGAATTTAGCATACACGTCTACCTAGATTGAGCTTTCAACAAAGCATTACTAAGAGAACAAAGCAATTTTTTTTGCCCCCTTATTTCTGTTCTTTTGACAGACTTGCAGTGGCCCCCTCCAGTGCTTTATATCCAGCCATGTATTTTTGTGTCTAAACTATCACTTCTCACACTGTATATTGGAAACTATGTACAAATTCTTTATATACAGAGCAGAATTGTGTAATATTATAATGAAAACGTTTAATATTAATCCCATGTTACTCTACCTCTCCCTGTTTGCAACACATTTCAAGTATTTGAATTATGCAGCTGGAATTGGGAAAGGGCGTCTTCCTCATTTCTGTTGGCAACCAGCATACTATTGTAAAATGCATATGCTATAGAGATAACGTGTGTATATATATATTGTTTATTTCAGTGTTGGTCTGATGAAGGGGTGAACACCCCGAAACGTCACTGTAAATAAAATTGTATTGTACACTTGATAAGGAGAGAGTGCTTCGTCCTTCAGCTCTATCTACTACTCTTAACACCCTGGCTTGTTAGTGGGAGTGCACCTATCTCAACATGTTTATATATATATATATATACCCATGTACCTTAAAGAAGCTAATCTGTTGGCCACCAGTGAAAACCTATATTGTGGACTATCAGTTAACTATTGAAGAAATAGTATGCTGTAAAATCTTTTTTCCTTAATGTGTTTCCAAATGACTCAATATACCAGGTGCAGAGTATAAAATATGAAAAAAAAGAATGAAAAACTTGTTTCTTTTGGTTTATTTTTGTATATAAAATTTTCTGGTTTTGTTCTTTGAAACCACAACCCAATAGACCCAATAAACTTTTAGCAGTGTTGAGTGGTAACATCGCTCAAGGTAAATCAATAGCGTTCCTGTGTTTGCCCTTTTATTAGAAGTTGAATGTAAAACATTTTTGCTTGAAAAAAGATTCCGGCATTCTATACATGTGGAGGTTGGATAGCACGACCACCCTAACTCCCCTTTCCCCATAGGACTTCTATGGGGCATGCTAAAAATAGCTTTTTTTCTCTTTCGCTCCTCGAGCGCTTACCTGAAGGTTAACTAGGCCACCGCGCAAAAGCTGAAGGTGTCTTAAGAATACTTCAAATACCTACATTCTTCACTTAGAAGAAACTGTTAGATAAAGGTGGAAGGTACCACATCCCGCCGGTGGGTGGGGGACAGGACCATGGATAGGTTCCCAGCAGCGGTTTGCGGTGCCCGGTATTGATAATGGAACACAGCGTGGCAGCGCCCGGGAACATATTGGGAAAAGAGCGATCAACTCCACATTTACCTAAACTAATGTTATATTTTTACCGTGGGAATTACTTCATAAATGTACACTTTACAGTGGGAATTACTTCAGAAATGTACACTTTACCGTGGGAATTACTTCAGAAATGTAAACTTTACCGTGGGAATTACTTCAGAAAGTAGAAATGCACACTTTACCGTGGGAATTACTTCAGAAAGTAGAAATGCACACTTTACCGTGGGAATTACTTCAGAAAGTAGAAATGTACACTTTACCATGGGGAATTACTTCAGAAAAGTAGAAATGTACACTTTACAGTGGGAATTACTTCAGAAATGTACACTTTACCGTGGGAATTACTTCAGAAATGTACACTTTACAGTGGGAATTACTTCAGAAATGTACACTTTACCGTGGGAATTACTTCTGAAATGTACACTTTACCGTGGGAATTACTTCAGAAAGTAGAAATGTACACTTTACAGTGGGAATTACTTCAGAAAGGTAATGTGAGGGCAGGGGCATAGATAGGTTCCCTGTGGCGGTTGCGGCGCCTGGGGCAGGTATTGGAACAGATCGCTCTTTTCCAATATCGTTCCCGGGTGCAGCAACGCTCTGTTCCAATATCAATGCCGGGTGCCGTAACCCTCTGGAAGGATGTGGTACCTTCAAAACTGGGCGCTGAAATGTATGAATATATATAAATATACTTATTGTGTATGTATAGATATCTATAGCTAGATATATATTTAAAAATGAAAATAAAAAAATTTCCTGAGTGAAGAAAATAAATTATTTTAAGTATTTCTATTAAAAAAACAAAAGAAACCAAACAACATTTGTTTTAAAATGATACTGGATATTTCAAGGTATTTGACTGGGAGGGGCTCAAACTTTTATATTCAATATATATATATATATATAGTGTTAGATAGATAGGTAGATGATATACACACATGTATATATTTGTATACATGTATTTATGTGTGCATATACATATATGCACACATAAACACATAAACCAAGATTTGTTTTGGATTTTTAAAATCGTTTGGTTAGGCCGAATTCTATTTATGCAGGAGTTCGGTTCAGACGTCTATATTAGATTTGGATTTGATAACATTATTTCAGATAGGAACAGCTAATATAGATCATTAATATAAACACAATTTTAAATTATAGGATTTGACCAATTAAAAGAACCTAGTTTTGAATGTTAAAAGTCTCTAGCAACACCTCCTATGCCTATAATCTATTATTTGGTGCCTGGACCGACTGTCCCTAAAACCAGTCATAGTAATACTATAACAGGATTGGACAGGGGACGAAGGACAAATTAATTATAAGACCCCCCTGTATATCATTACAAACAAAAGGCTAGATTACGAGTTTTGCATTATGTGGGGTGCGGTGCTAACTTGCACGTTATTGTCACCGCTCACTTCCCTACAGCGCTGGGATTACAGGTTTAAAAAAACCCGGCGTTATCAGGCAAGAAGTGAGCGTAGAGCAAAATTGTGCTCCATACTGCACTCCAATACTAGCGCTGCTAAAAGGTGCGATGAGCTGGTTTTACGTGCTCGTGCACGATTTCCCCATGAACATCAATGGGGAGAGCTGGCTGAAAAAAAGTCTAACACCTGCAAAAAAGCAGCATAAAGCTCCGTAACGCAGCCCCATTGAATCCTATGGGGAAACTAAATTTATGTTTACACCTAACACCCTAACATGAACCCCGAGTCTAAACACCCCTAATCTTACACTTATTTACCCCTAATCTGCCGCCCCCGACATCGCCGACACCTACATTATACTTATTAACATCTAATCTGCCGCTCCCGACATCGCCGCCACTATAATAAACATATTAACCCCTTAACTGCTGCACTCCCACATCACAAACACTAGTTAAATATTATTTACCCCAAATCTGCTGCCCCTAACATCGCCGCAACCTACCTACATTTATTAACCTATAATCTGCCGCCCTCAACGTCGCCGCCACTATACTAAATTTATTAACCTCTAAACCTAAGTCTAACCCTAACCCTAACACCCCCTAACTTAAATATAATTAAAATTACCTAAAATATTCCTATTTAAAACTAAATACTTATCTATAAAATAAACCCTAAGCTAGCTACAATATAACTAATAGTTACATTGTAGCTAGCTTAGGGTTTATTTTTATTTTACAGGCAAGTTTGTATTTATTTTAACTAGGTAGAATAGTTACTAAATAGTTATTAAATATTTACTTACTACCTAGCTAAAATAAATACAAATTTACCTGTAAAATAAAACCTAACCTGTCTTACACTAACACCTAACCTTACACAACAATTAAATAAATTACCTAAATTAAATACAATTACCTTAATTACAAAAAACAAACACTAAATTACACAAAATAAAAAAGAAATTATAAGATATTTAAACTAATTACACCTAATAGCCCTATCAAAATAAAAAAGCCCCCCCAAAATAAAAAACCCTAGCCTAAACTAAACTACCAATAACCCTTAAAAGGACCCTTTGCGGGGCATTGCCCCAAAGAAATCAGCTCTTTTACCTGTAAAAAACATACAAACACCCCTCCAACAGTAAAACGCACCACCCATACAACCAAACACCCAAAAAAATCCTAACTAAAAAAACCTAAGCTCCCCATTGCCCTGAAAAGGGCATTTGGATGGGCATTGCCCTTAAAAGGGCATTTATCTCTTTTTCAATTGCCCAAACCCTAATCTAAAAATAAAACCCACCCAATAAACCCTTAAAGGTAAAAAAATCCTATTGGCTGATTCAATCAGCCAATAGGATTGAGCTTCAATCCTATTGGCTGATCCAATCAGCCAATAGAATGCAAGCTCAATGATTGGATCAGCCAATAGGATTGAAGCTCAATCCTATTGGCTGATTGAATCAGCCAAACGGAATTCAAGGGACGCCATCTTGGATGATGTCACTTAAAGGAACCTTCATTCGGGAAGAAGACTTCGATTGAAGAGGATGCTCCGCACTGGATGTCTTGAAGATGGACCCGCTTCGCGCTTGATGGATGAAGATAGAAGATGATGTCTGGATGAAGACTTCTGCCCGTCTGGAGGACCACTTCTGCCGGCTTGGATGAAGACTTCTCCCGGCTTCATTGAGGACTTCTTGCCACTTGGATGAAGACTTCTCCTGACTTCGTTTAGGATGGATGTCCGGTCTTCAAAACTGTAAGTGGATCTTCAGGGGTTAGTGTTAGGTTTTTTTAAGGGTTTATTTAGTGGGTTTTATTTTTAGATTAGGGTTTGGGCAATTGAAAAAGAGCTAAATGCCCTTTTAAGGGCAATGCCCATCCAAATGCCCTTTTCAGGGCAATGGGGAGCTTAGGTGTTTTTAGTTAGGATTTTTTTTGGGTGTTTGGTTGTATGGGTGGTGGGTTTTGCTGTGGGGGGGGGGGTTGTATTTTGTTTACAGATAAAAGAGCTGATTTCTTTGGGGCAATGCCCCGCAAAAGACCCTTTTAAGGGCTATTGGTAGTTTAGTTTAGGCTAGGGTTTTTTTTTTTATTTTAGGGGGGCTTTTTTATTTTGTTAGGGCTATTAGATTAGGTGTAATAAGTTTAAATATCTGATAATTTCTTTTTTTATTTTGTGTAATTTAATGCTTTTTTTTGTAATTTAGGTAATTGTATTTAATTTAGGTAATTTATTTAAGTGTAGTGTAAGGTTAGGTGTTAGTGTAACTCAGGTTAGGTTTATTTTACAGGTAAATTTGTATTTATTTTAGCTAGGTAGTTAGTAAATAGTTAATAACTATTTACTAACTATTCTACCTAGTTAAAATAAATACAAACTTAACTGTAAAATATAAATAAACCCTAAGCTAGATACAATCATGTAACTATTAGTTACATTGTAGCTTGCTTAGGGTTTATTTTACAGGTAAGTATTTAGTTTTAAATAGGAATTATTTAGTTATTAATAGTAGGTTTTATTTAGATTTATTTTAATTATATTTAAGTTAGGGGGTGTTAGGGTTAGGGTTAGACTTAGGTTTAGGGGTTAATAAATTTAGTAAAGTGGCGGTGACGTTGGGGGCGGCAGATTAGGGGTTAATAAATGTAGGTAGGTGGCGGCGATGTTAGGGGCAGCAGATTAGGGGTTAATAATATTTAACTAGTGTTTGCGATGCAGGAGTGCGGCAGTTTAGGGGTTAATATGTTTATTATAGTGGCGGCCTCGGTTTAGGGGTTAATAGGTAGTTTATGGGTGTTAGTGTACTTTTAAACACTTTAGTTATGAGTTTTATGCTACAGCTTTGTAGCGTAAAACTCATAACTACTGACTTTTTATTGCGTTATGAATCTTGCAGGATAGGCTGTACCTCTCACTTTTTGGCCTCCCAGAAAAAGCTTGTAATATCGGCGCTATGGAAGTCCCATTGAAAAAAGACTTTACGCAAATTGCATAAGTTAATTTGCGTTACGACCAAAAAAAGTGTGCGATACAGCTGTACTTACAATACTTGTAATAGTAGCGGTAGTGAAAAAGCAGCGTTATAACCCATAACGCTGCTTTTTCATTAATAACGCAAAACTCGTAATCTAGCCGAAAGTAACTTATTAACCAAACAATATTACTCCTTCCTCCCACCCGTGCACCTTTTTGGCATGTACGAATCTATTTCATCACGCCCGGCATTGCAAAATTCAGACAGCATGCGCTGTCGGCATTTAACATTACATAAGCATTTCACAAGAAATGCTTGTGTAATGCTACCCCCTGCACATTCACGGCCAATCGGCCACTAGCAGGTGGTGTCAATCATGTTGTTCGTATCTGATTGGGATGATTGCAGTTCGCCAACCTAAAAGGTGGCGGACAAGTAAATGAGCAGCGGTCCTACGAACGCTGCTTCTTAACTTAGGTTTCAGGCGGACCTGAAACCTCGGGGCAGAGCAAGTAGCATTGGTTGCTTGATAAATATCCTCCTTTGTATCAAATGACTCAATGAATCAACAAAATATTGACAAAAAAATTATAATTGTATATATATATATATATTAGGGCTGTGCAATATTGGAAAAAATATTGTGATTGCAATTGCGATTTTAATTGCGATTTTATTAAAATATTTTTTATACATTTTGCATTTAAAAATGAATTAAACTGTTGTACTAATAAAATATTAATACATAGGGCTCCATTTATCATTGCAATTCTCCTACATTTGCGCCTATTAATAAGCCGTCATAAATTATCTACTATTTATGAAACTGAAATACGACCAAAAAAAATGAAATCCGACCTTAAAATCCGACCACTCTATTCGATCTCGCCAAGGCGCACATGTGCGCCAAATGAAACTTAAAACTGCGCTTTTTGAGTTGTATTTTTAGCAAATCAACTGAATGATTGCCAAATTTCCTATTTATCATTATTTTGCGCCATCGGAGAACCTAATGTTCTCCTAGAATTACGACTTTCAAAGTTCTTCATATCCACTGTGGAGAACATTGCATTTACTCAAGTTTTTTAGTTAGAGAAGATCGAATATTTTTTACTGTTGGTTGCTATTTCTTTGGCAAGGGGCCATGAAAATCATTTTGCTGATGGTAATATGCCCTTACGAAGACACCAAAGAGTGCCAAGAGTGTTTCTACCCCGATGTGGACTACAAGCATTGTCCAATAAGGAGATTAAGCAAAGATTTTCTATTAATAGGGAGAGTATAATCAATCTTCACTCCCTGATACAAAATGACATTGACCCTAGGACAAGAAGAACAAGGGCTTAAAATTATTGGCTGTTTTGCATTTCATGGCAACCGGGTCATTTCAGGCAGTCTCTAGTGCTGTGGTGGGCATGAGCCAGCCTTCATTTTGCAGACATCTAATGATTGTTTTAAAATCAATTTTGAAACATCTTAATAAGTTTATTTTCGTGCCTAGGAATGTGCAAGAATGGCACACAGTAAAGGCCTCATTTTATCAAGTAGCTGGTATGTCTAATGTTCTCGGTGCCATTGATTGCACCCATATAGCTTTAAGACCACCATCTTTAAGGGAGGAGCAATACAGGAATCGAAAAATCTTCCATTCATTGAATGTTCAGGCCATGTGATGACAACCTAAAAATTTGGGCTGTGCATTCTGGATTTCCTGGTTCCTTCCATGATTACCACATTCTCAAACAATCTGCATTATTTACATTGTTTGAACGTGGAGACATGCCACATGGTTGGCTATTGGGTGAATCTAACATTATTTTATTTGTGTGTTATTGTAACATTTTTTTTTATTAATTAATCTATGTATTTAATCAAAATGGATATTATAATATCCATTTATTTTTGTTTTTATTTTTCAAAATTTGAAGGACATTAACTTTTTTTCAATGTATATACCTTATATCAATGAATAAACACAAGGTAATATTGATTATTGAAACTTATTTTTCATTTTGAAATTGTTTTATTTTATTTTTTTAATTTTATTTTTTAATTTTTATTCCTAAAAGTAAATTTAGATTTCATAATTCCTTTTTTAAATATTGATTACATGTAATGTTTTTTTTTTTTCTTTTAGGTGACAGTGGTTATCCGTGTAGGCCATGGCTTTTGACCCCAGTACCATCACCTCATACACGTGCAGAGTTAAAATTTAATGAGTCGCACCATAGCACAAGAAGTGCTATAAAGAGAACTTTCATGTTTTAAAGATGCGATTTAGGGTGCTGGACCGTTCAGGAGGAGACCTGCAATACTCACCGGAGAAGTGCAATGACATAATTCTTGTCTGCTGCATGTTGCATAACATTGCCATTTCTCAAGGAAACCTAGAGGAATTGTGTCCAGAGGATCCTATAGATGATATTTATGTCCCCCAAGACATATTAAACAGGAACACTACTAGGGCCGGTGTTCAAAACCATATTGAAATTATTGAAAGATATTTCTCATGTAAGTGTTGATTTTTTAAAAAACAAGACAAAGCAGGGTCAATAACCCTATAGGAGGCGCTATATATGAAGCCCCAATATCTTAAATGGATAGGCAGACTCTCATAACATTAGAGGTGAATATATACAAACATAAATTAATACAAATGTATATCTCTTTAACAAACCCAATGTCTCTTTAGCACCAGGCCAAACGATAGGCCAAACAGTAGATGTTTAAGTATAGTCACCCAGTCCCAAGGACAGTCCTTGTAATATGATGGATATCCTGAATATAGTAGATAGAAAGGAGGAGTAATAATCTGTGGAAGGGAGTCCAGCACTCTAACTTCACCACAAAGGGTCAGCAGCTCTGTAAACAACATAGGAAAGGAGAGAGGCGCCATATGTGTGAATCAGTCACCCACTAGGTATAAGCACAAAGGTGATGCAGGGTACTCACATGCTGTAAAGGGACCCCAGTGTGCCAGTGGATGCAGGCTGGTTTTCAACAGCAGACCAACTAGCAGAACCAAGGCAATCACTGGAATAACAGGTATGGTTAGGCCCAGAGAGAAGATTCGGTCCAGGTGCTGTATTAACTTATAGTGATGTCGCGAACAGTTCGCCGGAGAACAGTTCCCGGCGAATCATTAGCTTGTTCACGTTCGCCGCGGTGGGCGAACATATGCAATGTTTGATCCGCCCCCTATTCGTCATCATTGAGTAAACTTTGACCCTGTATCTCACAGTCTGCAGGCACATTTCAGCCAATCAGCAGCAGACACTCCCCTCCCAAACCCCTCCCCAGCTCCTGGCCAGCAGCCATTTTAGATTCATTCTGATCCTGCATTCTTAGTGAGAGGAGTGATAGTGCTGCTGCTGATGATTTTATAGGGAAATTGATAGCTAGGCTAGTGTAATTCAGTGTCCACTACAGTCCTGAAGGACTCATCTGATCTCTGCTGTAAGGACAGCACCCCAAAAAGCCCTTTTTAGGGCTAGAACTTCAGTCGTTTTTTTTTTTGTTGTAATCTAATTGCATTTGCCTGCCTGTCAGCCTGTGTGTCAGGCTCACATCATATACTGTGCCTACTTGCTCACTGCCACCACTCATATCTGGTGTAACATTAGTGTAAATTTGAAAAAAAAAAAACTTTTACATCAGTCTGCTAGTGTAATCTAATTTCAGTTGCCAGCAGGCCTGTGTGTCAGGCTCACAGCATATACTGTGACTAATTGCTCAGTGCCAACACTCATATCTGGTGTAACATTAGTGTAATTTTTTTTTTTTTTTTTTAAACTTTTACATCAGTCTGCTAGTGTAATCTAATTTCAGTTGCCAGGCCAGCCTGCCACTGCCAGCCTCAGTGCCACCACTCATATCTGGTGTAACATTAGTGTAAATTAAAAAAAAAAATTTTTTACATCAGTCTGCTAGTGTTATTTAATTTTAGTTGCCAGGCCAGCCTGCCACTGCCAGCCTGTGTGTCAGGCTCACAGCATATACTGTGCCTGCATCCTCAGTGCCACCACTCATATCTGTTGTAACATTAGTGTAAATTAAAAAAAAAAAAAAACTTTTACATCAGTCTGCTAGTGTTATTTAATTTTAGTTGCCAGGCCAGCCTGCCACTGCCAGCCTGTGTGTCAGGCTCACAGCATATACTGTGCCTACTTCCTCAGTGCCACCACTCATATCTGTTGTAACATTAGTGTATTTTAAAAAAAAAAAAAAAAACTTTTACATCAGTCTGCTAGTGTTATTTAATTTTAGTTGCCAGGCCAGCCTGCCACTGCGAGCCTGTGTGTCAGGCTCACAACATATACTGTGCCTACTTCCTCAGTGCCACCACTCATATCTGTTGTAACATTAGTGTAAAATTTTTTAAAAAAACCCTTTACATCAGTCTGCTAGTGTTATTTAATTGAAGTTGCCTGCCTGCCAGAGTGTGTGCCAGGCCCTCTTGCCAACTAGTGCCACCAATCATATTTGTTATAACAGTAGAGTAAATATTAAAAAAAAAAACTTTTTTGACTGTGAAACATCAGTCTGCTAGTGTAATCTAATTGAAGTTGCCTGCCATCGTGTGTGCCAGGCCCACTTGCCAAGTTAGTGGCACCACTCATATTTGTTGTAACAGTAGTGTAAATATTTAAAAAAACAACTTTATTGACTGTGAAACATCAGTCTGCTAGTGCAATCTAATTGCAGTTGCCTGCCTGCCAGCGTGTGTGCCAGGCCCACTTGCCAACTAGTGCCACCAATCATATTTTTTATAACAGTAGTGTAAATATTTAAAAAAAAAAAAATTTTGACTGTGAAACATCAGTCTCCTAGGGTAATCTAATTGAAGTTGCCTGCCTGCCAGCATGTGTGCCAGGCCCACTTGCCAAGTTAGTACCACCATTCATATTTGTTATAGGAGTAGTATAAATATTTAAAAAACAACAACTTTTTTGACTGTGAAACATCAGTCTGCTAGTGTAATCTAATTGCAGTTGCCTGCCTGTCAGCGTGTGTGCCAGGCCCACTTGCCAACTAGTGCCACCAATCATATTTGTTATAACAGTAGTGTAAATATTTTTTTAAAAAAATTTAACTGTGAAACATCAGTCTGCTAGTGTAATCTAATTGAAGTTGCCTGCCTGCCAGCGTGTGTGCCAGGCCCACTTGCCAAGTTAGTGGCACCACTCATATTTGTTGTAACAGTAGTGTAAATATTTAAAAAAAAAAAATCTTTTTTGACTGTGAAACATCAGTCAGCCACTGTAATCTAATTGCAGTTGCCTGCCTGCCAGCGTGTGTGCCAGGCCCACTTGCCAACTAGTGCCACCAATCATATTTGTTATAACAGTAGTGTAAATATTTAAAAAAAAAAACTTTTTTGACTGTGAAACATCAGTCTGCTAGTGTAATCTCATTGAAGTTGCCTGCCTGCCAGCGTGTGTGCCAGGCCCACTTGCCAAGTTAGTGGCACCACTCATATTTGTTGTAACAGTAGTGTAAATATTTAAAAAAATAAAAAAAAATTACTGTGAAACATCAGTCAGCTAGTGTAATCTAATTGCAGTTGCCTGCCTGCCAGCGTGTGTGCCAGGCCCACTTGCCAACTAGTGCCACCAATCATATTTGTTATAACAGTAGTGTAAATATTTAAAAAAAAACTTTTTTGACTGTGAAACATCAGTCTGCTAGTGTAATCTAATTGAAGTTGCCTGCCTGCCAGCGTGTGTGCCAGGCCCACTTGCCAAGTTAGTGGCACCACTCATATTTGTTGTAACAGTAGTGTAAATATTTAAAAAAAACTTTTTTGACTGCGAAACATCAGTCTGCTAGTACAATCTAATTGCAGTTGTCTGCCTGCCAGCGTGTGTGCCAGGCCCACTTGCCAACTAGTGCCACCAATCATATTTGTTATAACAGTAGTGTAAATATTTAAAAAAAAAACTTTTTTGACTGTGAAACATCAGTCTGCTAGTGTAATCTAATTGAAGTTTCCTGCCTGCCAGCGTGTGTGCCAGGCCCACTTGTCAAGTTAGTGCCACCACTCATATTTGTTGTAACAGTAGTGTAAATATTTAAAAAAAAAACATTTTTGACTGTGAAACATCAGTCTGCTAGTGTAATCTAATTGCAGTTGCCTGCCTGCCAGCGTGTGTGCCAGGCCCACTTGCTTAGTTAGTGCCACCACTCATATTTGTTGTAACAGTAGTGTAAATATTTAAAAAAAAAACTTTTTTGACTGTGAAACATCAGTCTGCTAGTGTAATCTAATTGCAGTTGCCTGCCTGCCTGCCAGTGTGTGTGTCAGGCCCACTTCTCTAGTTAGTGGCAACACTCATATTTGTTGTAACAGTAGTGTAAATATTTAAAAAAAAAAAACTTTTTTGACTGTGAAACATCAGTCTGCCTAGTGCAATCTAATTGCAGTTGCCTGCCTGCCAGCGTGTGTGCCAGGCCCACTTGCCAAGTAGTGCCACCAATCATATTTGTTATAACATTAGTGTAAATATCTAAAAAATAAACTTTTTTGACTGTGAAACATCAGTCTGCTAGTGTAATCTAATTGAAGTTGCCTGCATGCCAGCGTGTGTGCCAGGCCCACTTGCCAAGTTAGTGCCACCACTCATATTTGTTGTAACAGTAAAGTAAATATTTAAAAAAAAAAACTTTTTTGACTGTGAAACATCAGTCTGCTAGTGTAATCTAATTGCAGTTGCCTGCCTGCCTGCCAGCGTGTGTGCCAGGTCCACTTGCCAACTAGTGCCACCAATCATATTTGTTGTAACAGTAGTGTAAATATTTAAAAAAAAAAACTTTTTTCACTGTGAAACATCAGTCTGCTAGTGTAATCAAATTGAAGTTGCCTGCCTGCCAGCGTGTGTGCCAGGCCCACTTGCCAAGTTAGTGGCACCACTCATATTTGTTGTAACAGTAGTGTAAATATTTTTTAAAAATACTTTTTTGACTGTGAAACATCAGTCAGCTAGTATAATCTAATTGCAGTTGCCTGCCTGCCAGCGTGTGTGCCAGGCTCACTTGCCAACTAGTGCCACTAATCATATTTGTTATAACAGTAGTGTAAATATTTTTTTTAAAAAACTTTTTTGACTGTGAAACATCAGTCTGCTAGTGTAATCTAATTAAAGTTGCCTGCCTGCCAGCGTGTGTGCCAGACCCACTTGCCAAGTTAGTGGCACCACTCATATTTGTTGTAACAGTAGTGTAAATATCTAAAAAAAAAAATTTTGACTGTGAAACATCAGTCAGCTAGTGTAATCTAATTGCAGTTGCCTGCCTGCCTGCCAGCGTGTGTGCCAAGCCCACTTGCCAACTAGTGCCACCAATCATATTTGTTATAACAGTAGTGTAAATATTTTTTTAAAAAACTTTTTTGACTGTGAAACATCAGTCTGCTAGTGTAATCAAATTGAAGTTGCCTGCCTGCCAGCGTGTGTGCCAGGCCCACTTGCCAAGTTAGTGGCACCACTCATATTTGTTATGACAATAGTGTAAATATTTAAAAAAAAACTTTTTTGACTCTGAAACATCAGTCTGCTAGTGTAATCTAATTGAAGTTTCCTGCCTGCCAGTGTGTGTGCCAGGCCCACTTGCCAAGTTAGTGCCACCAATAATATTTGTTGTAACAATAGTGTAAATATTTAAAAAAAAAAAAACATTTTTGACTGTGAAACATCAGTCTGCTAGTGTAATCCAATTGAAGTTGCCTGCCTGCCAGCGTGTGTGCCAGGCCCAATTGCCAAGTTAGTGGCACCACTCATATTTGTTGTAACAGTAGTGTAAATATTTAAAAAAAAAACTTTTTTGACTGTGAAACATCAGTCTGCTAGTGCAATCTAATTGCAGTTGCCTGCCTGCCAGCGTGTGTGCCAGGCCCACTTGCCAACTAGTGCCACCAATCATATTTGTTATAACGGTAGTGTAAATATTTAAAAAAAAAACCTTTTTTGACTGTGAAACATCAGTCTGCTAGTGTAATCTAATTGAAGTTGCCTGCCTGCCAGCGTGTGTGCCAGGCCCACTTGCCAAGTTAGTGCCACCACTCATATTTGTTGTAACAGTAGTGTAAATATTTAAAAAAAAACTTTTTTGACTGTGAAACATCAGTCTGCTAGAGTAATCTAATTGAAGTTGCCTGCCTGCCAGCGTGTGTGTCAGGCCCACTTGCCAAGTTAGTGGCACCACTCATATTTGTTGTAACAGTAGTGTAAATATTTTAAAAAAACTTTTTTGACTGTGAAACATCAGTCTGCTAGTATAATCTAATTGCAGTTGCCTGCCTGCCAGCGTGTGTGCCAGGCCCACTTGCCAAGTTAGTGCCACTACTCATATTTGTTGTAACAGTAGTGTAAATATTTTAAAAAAAAACTTTTTTGACTGTGAAACATCAGTCTGCTAGTGTAATCTCATTGAAGTTGCCTGCCTGCCAGCGTGTGTGCCAGGCCCACTTGCCAAGTTAGTGGCACCACTCATATTTGTTGTAACAGTAATGTAAATATTTAAAAAAAAAAAAATTTGACTGTGAAACATCAGTCTGCTAGTGCAATCTAATTGCAGTTGTCTGCCTGCCAGCGTGTGTGCCAGGCCCACTTGCCAACTAGTGCCACCAATCATATTTGTTATAACAGTAGTGTAAATATTTTAAAAAAAACTTTTTTTGACTGTGAAACATCAGTCTGCTAGTGCAATCTAATTGCAGTTGTCTGCCTGCCAGCGTGTGTGCCAGGCCCACTTGCCAACTAGTGCCACCAATCATATTTGTTATAACAGTAGTGTAAATATTTAAAAAAAAACTTTTTTGACTGTGAAACATCAGTCTGCTAGTGTAATCTAATTGAAGTTTCCTGCCTGCCAGCGTGTGTGCCAGGCCCACTTGTCAAGTTAGTGCCACCACTCATATTTGTTGTAACAGTAGTGTAAATATTTAAAAAAAACATTTTTGACTGTGAAACATCAGTCTGCTAGTGTAATCTAATTGCAGTTGCCTGCCTGCCTGCCAGCGTGTGTGCCAGGCCCACTTGCCAAGTTAGTGGCACCACTCATATTTGTTGTAACAGTAGTGTAAATATTTAAAAAAAAAACTTTTTTGACTGTGAAACATCAGTCTGCTAGTGCAATCTAATTGCAGTTGCCTGCCTGCCAGCATGTGTGCCAGGCCCACTTGCCAACTAGTGCCACCAATCATATTTGTTATAACGGTAGTGTAAATATTTAAAAAAAAGTTTTTTTTTACTGTGAAACATCAGTCTGCTAGTGTAATCTAATTGAAGTTGCCTGCCTGCCAGCATGTGTGCCAGGCCCACTTGCCAAGTTAGTGCCACCACTCATATTTGTTGTAACAGTAGTGTAAATATTTAAAAAAAAAACTTTTTTGACTGTGAAACATCAGTCTGCTAGTGCAATCTAATTGAAGTTGCCTGCCTGCCAGCGTGTGTGCCAGGCCCACTTGCCAAGTTAGTGGCACCACTCATATTTGTTGTAACAGTAGTGTAAATATTTTAAAAAAAACTTTTTTGACTGTGAAACATCAGTCTGCTAGTGCAATCTAATTGAAGTTGCCTGCCTGCCAGCGTGTGTGCCAGGCCCACTTGCCAACTAGTGCCACCAATCATATTTGTTATAACGGTAGTGTAAATATTAAAAAAAAAAACTTTTTTGACTGTGAAACATCAGTCTGCTAGTGTAATCTAATTGAAGTTGCCTGCCTGCCAGCGTGTGTGCCAGGCCCACTTGCCAAGTTAGTGCCACCACTCATATTTGTTGTAACAGTAGTGTAAATATTTTAAAAAAAACTTTTTTGACTGTGAAACATCAGTCTGCTAGTGTAATCTAATTGAAGTTGCCTGCCTGCCAGCGTGTGTGCCAGGCCCACTTGCCAAGTTAGTGGCACCACTCATATTTGTTGTAACAGTAGTGTAAATATTTAAAAAAAAAAATTTGACTGTGAAACATCAGTCTGCTAGTGTAATCTAATTGAAGTTGCCTGCCTGCCTGCCAGCGTGTGTGCCAGGCCCACTTGCTAAGTGCCACCACTCATATTTGTTGTAACAGTAGTGTAAATATTTAAAAAAAAAAATTTGACTGTGAAACATCAGTCTGCTAGTGTAATCTAATTGAAGTTGCCTGCATTTTTGGATTGTGAAACATCAGTCTGCTTTTTTATGTTAGGCTCACAGTGTATACTGTGCCCACTTGCCTATTGGCACCACTCATATTTTGTTTCATAGTAGTGTAAGTCTACATTTTAAAAAAAAAGACAGGCAGAGGCAGGCCACCCCGCAGGTGCCGTCGTGGTCATGGTGCTGTGTTTCCCTTTGACCCTACAATAATGCACAGTGTTCAGAGGCCACGTACCATGAATGCGAAAAGTTCTGAAGAGGACCTAGTTGACTGGCTAACACAGGACACCCAATCTTCTACAGCTTCCGCTCGGAACCTTGACGCACCATCCACCTCCAGCTTAGCTTCGGGCACCTCTCAAGTGACCAGTGCCACTCTCCCGCCTCCTGCCACCACCAACACTAGCACCACAGCCACTTCACTTGATCTGTCAGAGGAGTTATTGACACATCAGTTGGAAGAAATGAGTGATGCGCAACCAAATGAGTGATGCGCAACCATCTTTGACAGAGGATGTAGATAACAGTGATATGTCTCAGTCAGGCAGCATTACAGACATGGACGTACAGTGTGATGATGATGATGATGTTGTACCCGCTGCTGCTTCCTTTGTTGATTTGTCAGATACAAGTGAAGCGGTTGATGATGATGCGTCCGTGGATGTCACGTGGGTGCCTGCTAGAAGAGAAGAAGAAGAGGGGGAAAGTTCAGATGGGGAGACAGAGAGGAGGAGGAGGAGATGAGTTGGAAGCAGGGGGAGGTCGTCACAAGGAGATAGTGGCACAGTCAGACAGCATGCATTGGCACCCGGGGTCAGCCAGACAGCACACCAATCATTGCATGCTGTTGCCACCACCAGAATGCCGTCATCGCAGAGCTCAGCAGTGTGGCATTTTTTTTGTGTGTCTGCCTCTGACAACAGCGATGCCATTTGCAACCTGTGCCAAAAGAAACTGAGTCGTGGGAAGTCCAACACCCACCTAGGTACAACTGCTTTGCGAAGGCACATGATCTCACATCACAAACGCCGATGGGATGAACACATGAGTAGAAGCAGCACACAAACTCAAAGCCGCCATCCTCCTCCTGGTCCAGCATCTTCAGCCACGTCAACCACTGCTGTCCTCCTTGCCCCCTCTCAACCATCCGCCACTCAGTCTCTCTTCCGTAGCAGTTGTCTGTCAAGGACATGTTTGAGTGTAAGAAGCCAATGTCCCAAAGTAACCCCCTTGCCCGGCGTCTGACAGCTAGCTTGTCTGAACTCTTAGCCCGCCAGCTTTTACCATACAAGCTGGTGGAGTCTGAGGCGTTCAAAAAGTTTGTATCTATTGGGACACCGCAGTGGAAGGTACCCAGACGAAAGGAAGTAATGGCATGTCTGGCACACAGTGCTGGGGCAAGGGTCCATCTGACCACTGATAGCTGGTCTGCAAAGCATGGTCAGGGCAGGTATATCACCTACACTGCGCATTGGGTAAACCTGCTGACGGCTGACAAGCATGGAATGCGTGGCTCTGCAGAGGAGTTGGTGACACCGCCACGACTTGCAGGCAGGCCTGCTGCTACCTCCTCTACTCCTCCTACTGCATCCTCTTCCATAACCTCTTCCTCAGCTGAGTCCTCTTCTGCTGCTGCGTCTTGCTCCACATCAACGGCACCCCCCCAGCTCCCCAGGTACTATTCCACATCCCGGATACGGTAGTGTCACGCCGTCTTGGGGTTGACTTGCCTGAAAGCAGAGAGTCACACCGCAGCAGCACTCCTGTCCGCCATGAACGCACAGGTGGATCAGTGGCTGACTCCGCACCATCTGGAGATCGGCAAAGTGGTTTCTGACAACGGAAGTAATTTGGTGGCGGCATTGAAATTGGGCAAGTTGACACATATGCCGTGCATGGCACATGTGTGTAATCTGATTGTACAACGCTTTGTGCATAAGTACCCAGGCTTACAGGATGTCCTGAAGCAGGCCAGGAAGGTGTGTGGCCATTTCAAGTGTTCCTACACGGCCATGGCGCACTTGTCAGATATCCAGCGGCAAAAAAACCTGCCAGTGAGGCGCTTGATTTGCGACAGCCCGACACGTTGGAATTCAACACCCCTAATGTTCGACCGCCTGCTACAACAAGAAAAAGCTGTTAACGAGTATTTGTATGACCGGGGTGCTACGACAGCCTCTGGGAGCTGGGGATTTTTTTGCCACATTACTGGACGCTAATGCGCAATGCCTGTACGCTCATGCATCCTTTTGAGGAGGTGACAAACCTAGTCAGTTGCACCGAAGGCACCATCAGTGACATAATACCATTTGTTTTCTTCCTGGAGCGTGCCCTGCGAAGAGTGCTGGATCAGGCCGTAGATGAGAATGAAGAGGAAGAGGAAGAGTTGTGGTCTCCATCACCACCAGAAACAGCCTTATCAGCATCGCTTGCTGGACCAGCGGCAACGCAGGAAGAGGATTGTGAGAAAGAGGAGTCAGAGGAGGAATGTGGCTTTGAGGAGGAGGAGGAGGAGGAAGACCAAGCACAACAGGCATCCCAGGGTGCTCGTTGTTGTCACCTATCTGGTACCCGTGGTGTTGTACGTGGCTGGGGGGAAGAAGATACCTTCAGTGAGATCAGTGAGGACGAGGAACGGGACATGAGTAGCTCGGCATCCAAGAAACAAATTCCGCAACGGTGGTGTAAAGAAGGACCGGGAGAGATTTGCAGGTAAAATTGTATTTAATACATCTCAAAGCGTGTATAACATAACAGGCACAGCAAACAGACCCCGCTGACGCGTTTCCCGCTTCACAAGCGGTTCATCAGAGCTGGGAGAAAAGGTGTTACAGACAGCTGTTAAATCACAGGTAGACAAAGGTGAGCAGCCAATCAGCATACAGAATCCTCACCTACATCTCAACAATCTCTATACAAGATAGTTTTCACTATCCCTAAAGTTGATATAAATTCATTCTGAACAACACATATATACAAAAGATCATTAAAACAGAACACCAATTCTAAAATGAGTAATAAATCAAAGTACAGAATATTGGAACCCTTTAACAAAAGAACAGTGCAACTGTTATTGCATTAAGGTAACAGTTTCCCGCATTATAGTAGCCACCACTGTATAAAAGTCAAATGCAAGCGAAAATCTTATACGGCAAACGCAGGAATATGTTACAATGCAATAACCATACATGATAGAATTGCACCGTGATCGAACAAGAGATAGAATTATATATTAACAACCCAAAGAGCATATTGATACATTTGATACTGATACTAGGACTGAATGTGTAATGTCAAATAGAAATGTTCCATTATTTAAAACAAAGTATCACATTACTCACATTATTACCTAGTCTTCAAGAATATAGTGAAAACTAGTATTATACTTTCATAAATGTATGGAACATAAAATGAATTTTTAAGCATCAATGAACAGTTTAATATCGCTTATTTTATTGATCCCTAGGGGGGAACCAGTTTTTAAAGTATAGATCCAATAGATCTCTCTCTTACTTAGAGCCTTATACCTGTCACCACCTCTGATATTATTTTTTACTTGTTCAATACCTTGGAAACGAAAATACTTAAATTTGTCAATATGTTCGTAAAAGTGCTTTGCCACTGGTGTTTTTGGTACATCTGCCTCTAGGGACAAAAGATGTTCTCTCATCCTATCTTGTATCTTGTATAGAGATTGTTGAGACGTAGGTAAGGATTCTGTATGCTGATTGGCTGCTCACCTTTGTCTACCTGTGATTTAACAGCTGTCTGTAACATATTTTCTCCCAGCTCTGATGAACCGCTTGTGAAGCGGCAAACGCGTCAGCGGGGTCTGTTTGCTGTGCCTGTTATGTTATACACGCTTTGAGATGTATTAAATACAATTTTACCTGCAAATCTCTCCCGGTCCTTCTTTACACCACTGTTGCGGAATTTGTTTCTTTTCTGTGACTTTTTAATTAGGGGTTTGGAGAGCCCCAGCAGCAGTGGGAGTACACGCCTGTTAAACCGGTATTACGCTGGCACTCAGCAAGGCCCTGGATTGTAGCTCTCTGTGCACACTGTTGCTCGGTGTTTGAAAGTGATAACAGGACTGCCATAATTTCAGCAACTGAAGAATAAGGGATCATTCTACACTGAGAGGGCACCATCTGGGTGAGTCCTTACCTTTTCGTTATTTGTACTTGGAAAATTAAACTGTATTACATAGGTGACATCCGCACGAGTGGGACTCATTGATAGAGTCGGTTTCACCATATGTTCATTACGTATATAATAACAAGTTGTGTATACTGCATCAATGCTGAGAAGTCTCTCTGTGTGATTAATATTTGTTATAAAGTTCTCCAATAGAGACTAACATCAGTTCATTTTTGCTACAAACTTTTTCCAAGTCAGTATTACATTATAATGGCCGCTGTGACTGATACAGCCAGGAGGGAGAGATTTGCTAAATTATTTAAAGGCAAAGCAACATGTGAAAGCAAAGTTGAATTAGGAACCTTATTTGCAAACAAAGAGAAAATACACATCAAAGAATTGAAACTGTGGTGGGATATAGAATTTTTGGAATGCTATTTGGAGGAAAAAAAGATACCGCAAGGTTTGAGAATGAAAAAATTTCCAGCATTCCACAAGGAATTCCCAGAGTTCATGCAGAATTGGAATCAGTCCCTTTCAGAGTGTTCTCTGATCCTTATGGAGAAACTTGTTAAATTTAAAAAAGAACAGAGAGTAACCATCTTAACAGAGATTGAAGATTTGGATAAAGAATTGGTTGTTTTCAAGGATGATGATAGAATGTTACCCTTTCAAAAACAACTTGATGATACTCTAGAGAAATTAAGTATAGAGTTGTCAGATAATAAATACAAGAAATATGAAAGGTATTCTAAAGACTATGAACTGGGGATAGTTTATAGCTGGAGTGCAGACAGGAAACAACGAAGAAATAAACAGAAGACAAACAACAAAAACAAGAATAAAAGTCAACGCAAAGTGACATTTTCCAGTTTTGAGAGTGCAACAGGCCTCAGTGATTCCAGCAATGCATCTTCTTCTATGTCAACCACTTCCATACCAACAAAGTCTCTGCCAACTACTTCCACGCCAGTGAGAGTACCAATGACCGACAGTAGTGAACTGGGAGCAAGGCCAAAAAACGGGCAGTCACCAGACGAGCACTCAAAAAAGGAGAAAAGTACAACAGTAACTGTGGAGGGAGAAGAAACTACCAAGAATGTACCCAGGTATCCAAGTCGAAGGACACAATGGAAGAAGAACAACAACAAGAACATCAAATAATTAATCTATCCTCCAAGAACTTGGGGTCATATGAAAGATCTGTACTATCAAAGGGATTGGGTTTTTCTCCTGCAAGAGACTTTAATCTATTTGATACGATACTGGACGTCAATAGGTTCATACGTAAAATAGCTTTGAAAATGCATTTTGGTGCCACTATTGAACCACAGGTTGTGGAGGAAGATATGAGAGACACGATTGCCATTAGTGATAATTGTAACTTCAAAGAACTATGTGATGTTGTGACACTTTGTGATTTACAGAGTGATGGATCTTGTTCTGGGGCTGTATCGAAACAACAATCAATGTTGAAACCTAAGTCTACCACTTTTTATCCAGTACAGGCACGAAATGATGTGATTGCGTTGTTCCATTCAATTCTAGAACAAGATCTAGTAGAACTATCTATGAAACTGAATAAGGATACTGGTAAGAAAACATTTAAATACAGTAACCTAAATAAAAAAGAAATATCTGCATTAAACCGATTGAGTACCAATTCTGACCTGATGATAGTCAATTCTGATAAGGGAGGGTCCATTGTTGTGTTAGATAAAGCTGACTACAATAAAGAAGTTTTTCGTCAGTTGGGTGACACTAAAACATATAAAAAGCTTACCTTCAATCCCACCATTAAATTTCAGAAGGAGCTTAAACATTTATTAGATTTAGGGACAGAAAATGCTGTTCTTACTAACAAGCTAGTGGATTCAATATTTGTTGAATACCCAAGGATACCAGTGTTTAAGTATTTACCCAAAATACACAAATCCTTGGTCAATCCCCCAGGGAGACCAATTATTTCTGCAATTGGCTCTCTGGGGGAAAGATTGGGTCAGTGGGTTGATGCACAGCTACAGCCAATAGTTCAATCATTACCAGGGTTCTTAAGAGATACCAAACACTTACTAAGGTCCATCGAAGATTTTGAATGGAAGGAAGGTTTTGTATTCTCTACTATAGATGCAGTTTCCCTATACTCATGCATACCGCGTGAGCAGGGATTAAGTGCCATTAGAAGAATGCTCCTTAGGTATTCTGGTTATGATGATAGCTTAATCGAGTTTCTAATAGAAGCTATTTCTTTTCTCTTACATCACAATTATTTTATGTACAATGGTGATTTTTATCTACAACTTAGAGGGACAGCGATGGGGGCAAAATTTGCCCCCTCGTATGTGAATCTATATTTAGCTGATTTTGAAACAAGGAAGATCTTTAGCAATGAAAACCCTTATAAAGATGACATCATGTTATATACCAGGTACATCGACGATATCTTGATAGTCTGGGGGGGTGAAATAAATAATCTAGAGAGATTTGTTGATAATCTGAATCTTAATGATAACAACCTCAGTTTTACCTATAATGTTTCCGGTGATAGTATATCCTATCTGGATGTACTCATAGGACATAATGTGAACTCAATTGTCATTGAAGTCTATAAAAAGGAGACCTCTGGGAACACTATCTTAAGAGCTGATTCTCTACATCCTAAACATCTGAAAAAGGGAATCCCCAAGGGTCAATATATCAGGCTAATGCGTAATTGTAGTACATTGGATAGTTATTGGAAACATGCAAATGAATTAACTACACGTCTGGTTGATAGAGGTTATAATCCAGAAGAATCAGTTAAAATTGCCAATTTAGTCTCTGGTTTTAACAGAGAGAATTTACTCAAAGACAAACAAAAACCTAGAAATAGGAGTGTGAGCCATGACAATATTGGTGTCAATTTTATAACTAAGTTTAGCAACCAATATGATGCTATTTGCAATGTTATTAAAAAAAGGTTACCCCTATTAGAAATGGATGAAGATCTTAAGGTATTATCGAGAAACTGTAAATTTATCTCCTATAGATCTGATACTATAGGGGACAAAATTAATAAGAATTCTAATTCTAGAGCTAATACCAACACTCAGGTGATGGAGGGTAAAACTGGCAATTGGTTGTCTAAAAAATGTGGTTTCTACAAATGTGGAGTGAGACCATGCAAGAGCTGTGATTTTGCTCTTGTTCGAGATACTTTCCATTCAACAAATACTAGCACAACTTATAAGATTAGGGAACGTATCAATTGTAGCTCTACATTTGTGGTGTACCTTATTACCTGCTTACATTGTAATTTTCAATATGTGGGTCTCACCTCTAGGGGCTTAAAGGATAGGATGAGAGAACATCTTTTGTCCCTAGAGGCAGATGTACCAAAAACACCAGTGGCAAAGCACTTTTACGAACATATTGACAAATTTAAGTATTTTCGTTTCCAAGGTATTGAACAAGTAAAAATTAATATCAGAGGTGGTGACAGGTATAAGGCTCTAAGTAAGAGAGAGATATATTGGATCTATACTTTAAAAACTGGTTCCCCCCTAGGGATCAATAAAATAAGCAATATTAAACTGTTCATTGATGCTTAAAAATTCATTTTATGTTCCATACATTTGTGAAAGTATAATACTAGTTTTCACTATATTCTTGAAGACTAGGTAATAATGTGAGTAATGTGATACTTTGTTTTAAATAATGGAACATTTCTATTTGACATTACACATTCAGTCCTAGTATCAGTATCAAATGTATCAATATGCTCTTTGGGTTGTTAATATATAATTCTATCTCTTGTTCGATCACGGTGCAATTCTATCATGTATGGTTATTGCATTGTAACATATTCCTGCGTTTGCCGTATTAGATTTTCGCTTGCATTTGACTTTTATACAGTGGTGGCTACTATAATGAGGGAAACTGTTACCTTAATGCATTAATTCTCTGTCTGGGAAATTATATATCTATCAAATCTATCTATTTATCTATCAAATCTATCTACCTATCAATCGTATTTATCAAATGTATATTGCATCTATTGATCTATGTAATTCGTATCTATCAAATGTATATTGCATCTATTGATCTATGTAATTTGTATCTATCAAATGTATATTGCGTCTATTGATCTATGTAATTCGTGTCTATCAAATGTATATTGCATCTATTGATCTATGTAATTCGTATCTATCAAATGTATATTGCATCTATTGATCTATGTAATTCGTATCTATCAAATATATATTCCATCTACTGATCTATGTAATTCGTATGTATCAAATGTATATTGCATCCATTGATCTTAATCTATGTAATTCGTATCTATCAAATGTATATTGCATCTATTGATCTATGTAATTCGTATCTATCAAATGTATATTGCATCTATTGATCTATGTAATTCGTATCTATCAAATGTATATTGCATCTATTGATCTATGTAATTCGTATCTATCAAATGTATATTGCATCTATTGATCTATGTAATTCATATCTATCAAATGTATATTGCATCTATTGATCTATGTAATTAGTATCTATCAAATGTATATTGCATCTATTGATCTATGTAACTCGTATCTATCATATGTATATTGCATCTTTTGATCTATGTAATTTGTATCTTTCAAATGTATATTGCATCTATTGATCTATGTAATTTGTATCTATCCAATGTATATTGCATCTATTGATCTATGTAATCTATGTATCTATCTATCAAATCTATCTATCTTGTGGCTGGACTGTTTTGTGACAGCCACTTGAGTTTCGGCAAAATTTGAAGTAGGAGGACCGACCAAGCATCTTTTTCCATCTCCCGGTTCATAAAATCCATGCCATATACACCTCCCCCGATAGGGGGAGTAACAGGTATTAAACTGCTAAGAATAGTACTACTTAACACACCACTCATATCTGGTGGCACAATAGATTGCACGCCCAGTGCCCCAAATTTGAAGCAGGAGGACCGACCAAGCATCTTTTTCCATCTCCCGGTTCCGAAAATCGATGCCATATACACGTCCCCTGTCGCCGAAACTGCCTCTGGGAACCTTACCATGGGTCCCAAACCGCACGTCTTGTAATTCTCTGTCTGGGAAATTATATATCTATCAAATCTATCTATCTATCAAATCTATCTAACTATCGATCGTATCTATCAAATATATATTGCATCTATTGATCTATGTAATTCGTATCTATCAAATGTATATTGCATCTATTGATCTATGTAATTCGTATCTATCAAATGTATATTGCGTCTGTTGATCTATGTACTTCGTATCTATCAAATGTATATTGCATCTATTGATCTATGTAATTCGTATCTATCAAATATATATTGCATCTATTGATCTATGTAATTCGTATCTATCAAATGTATATTGCATCTATTGATCTATGTAATTAGTATCTATCAAATGTATATTGAATCTATTGATCTATGCAATTTGTATCTATCCAATGTATATTGCATCTATTTATCTATGTAATTCGTATCTATCAAATCTATATTGCATCTATTGCACTATGTAATTTGTATCTATCATATGTATATTGCATCTATTGATCTATGTAATCTATGTATCTATCTATCAAATCTATCTATCTCGTGGTTGTGCAAATGAACTGTTTGCGGTTGTTTGCGGTGCTTTACATGGGGAGTTTGGTCTGTCACTGTGAAGCGGGCGTAACCCTTACACTACCTGATCGATACAACATCATACCTGATGTTTTAAAGCACGTTATTACAAACAATTTAGGAATGTTAGGTGATTTATGCCCTTTATGGCTTAAAACCAGACTCTGCATCAACTATGTAATTTTCCGTGGGAGTTTTGCCATGGATCCCCCTCCGGCATGCCACAGTCCAGGTGTTAGTCCCCTTGAAACAACTTTTCCATCACTATTGTGGCCAGAAAGAGTCCCTGTTGGTTTTAAAGTTCGCCTGCCTATTGAAGTCAATGGTGGTTCATCCGTTTTTTTAGGTTCGCGACATCACTATTAACTTATTTGGAGGAACCGATACAGACTTATTACTGGAGTAGACAGCCCACTGTTATCGTATTGCTTCTGCTGAGGCGAGTTGGAGACAGATAGGTAGTATGGTTAGACTTGTTAAGTCTGCAGTGTGCACTTCCAATTCTCTCAAATGGAAAAAATATCTACTGTTTAACACTCAGCAGTTCGTCTTTCTTCCGTGTTGGGAAGCGAGGGAGAACACGATCAAGGCTATAACACTGATGGAAGATTTCCAACACGCTAAAATCCCATCGATGTTCCTCGCGACTTAGTTTTGCAGATACTGGAAGTCAGAATCATAGACATTAAAACAAGTTGCAGTGTTCTGTCCAACTCCCAGAATGCTCCACGGCAACCTAGTGGGTGACTGATTCACACATATGGCGCCTCTCTCCTTTCCTTGTTGTTTACAGAAGTGTTGATTTTTAAATGGTATTTTTAAATCAAATTTGAGTATTGTAAATTAATTAATTTTTCTTTTTTATTGTATTACAGAAACCATGGCTAACACTGGAATTGTTTAAAATTGGACATGAATAATCCTCCAAAATCATAATTTAATCTCGTTATGTAATGTGATAGAGAAAAAAAACTTTTTGTTTATTTGTTAATAAAAGAAATTCAATTCTATTCGATTAATAAAGTTTTAAAAAAATCAACAGATTGTATTTTTTGAAATAATTTATTATTATTTATCTTATTTAAATAACAATTATTTATATTTATAATTTTCAAACATTTAACTAGTTTTCAATATAAACTGCAACATTCAATACATTTGAGTGCAAAACTTTTCAAAAAGAAACACATAAAAAAAAATATTTTCTACAGTATAAAGTGCAAAAATAGGAAAATCTAAAATGTATTTATCATTGTTTTGAAAATCTTCAATTCAAAATTTCTAATTTTTTGTTGTATTAATCCCTCTTAAATTCAGAATCTGCTTTTAATATTGCATTTCTTTCTTCTTGCAATCTTAACATTTCTTTAAAAAATTCACTTTGCTCATTCCTAAATGCCAAAGCCATGTCGGTAAGGTTTTGTATGTCATTTCCCCTGCCTGGTACATCTTGTTGGTTTCTCAATTCTTCAGGTCTTTCATCTTCCTCTGATTCATTGACCATTATATTTTGTGGGGTTTCAAAATTAGGTGGAGTTGGTCCCTCTAGTGTGTGTCCCTCTATCTGTGTCTCTTCCTCATCTTCTTGACATACAGAATCCTCAACCAGAGGTTCCAAAGTGATTTCGACCTGATCTTCTGTGTAATACATGTAATATATGTATTAATAATATTTATTTTACATTATATGTTAACAAACTGAAGATAACAATTTAATTATGACATACTTTCGAATAATGACATAGAACTGTCGTGCATAGTCTGTAGTAATACACGAACACCTATAACATTGAAAACACGTAAAACATTAGAATATGAATTTTAAGAACAGTAACTAAGAATAACATTTAGATACAAAAACATTATTTTTATTTTGTCTATTTACTCATTTTCTATAGTATTTAAGACTAACAATTACTATTCAAATTTATATTAAAAAAAGGTAAGAAAGAAAAATATACACATTCACAAATTGTATAAATATATATATATTTTTAAATTTACTATGATTGCTGAATTCATCATAAATTTTAGTTTGTTGAAGTTATAATTAGATGGGTATGGGGAACATGCCAAAAGCACTACATGACAGGAAATAGTAATGACATGTTGTTGTCTTGCTAAGGTATAACATTGTTGCTAAAATACTTAAACATATGTAATAGACCTGTAGAAACGTGCATACTAGAAAAAAGTATATTTGAACCTTTAAAGGGACACTGAACCCAATATTTTTCTTTCGTGATTCAGATAGACCATGCAATTTTAAGCAACTTTCTAATGTACTCCAATTATCAATTTTTCTTTGTTATCTTGATATCTTTATTTGAAAAAGAAGGCATCTAAGCTATTTTTTGGTTCAGCCCTGGACAGCACCTTGTTTATTGGTGGATGAATTTATCCACCAATCAGCAAGAGCAACCCAGGTTGTTCACCAAAAATGGGCCGGCATCTAAACTTACGTTCTTGCATTGCAATTAAAGATACCAAGAGAATGAAGAATATGTGATAATTGGAGTAAATATGAAAGTTGCTTAAAATTGCATGCTCTATCTGAATCACAAAAGAAAAAATATGGGTTCAGTGTCCCTTTAAAAACATTTTAAAAAAACTGAACCATATAAAACTTAAATTTGGCTAACATGTACATTTTATTCTTTCTTTCACTAATATCTGATATATGAACAACGAAAGATATATGGTCTTTTATGTCCTTAAAATCATGTAAAGCTGTGATGTTGAATTCTCAAATTATTGATATTTATAATTTAAAATATTTAAAAATGATGCATAATCTAGTCTATAAAAAGTACATGTTTAATGTACATCTAAAGAGTTTTTAAACAAAATGTAAACATCACTGCTCTAGGCCTGCAGCTTCAGTTCATACATATAACATTCCAATATCAAATTATTAGCTATGATTTCCAAGAAATATGAATCAAATATTATAAATATATATATATTAAAAAGATACAGAAAAATGAACAGCGCTAGGTAATAATCAACATACCCCTTGGAGTAGATAAAAAAACTTTCCGTAATAGAAAACTGGAACAGGACTCCCAGACGAGATGCTGCTGCACACCAACCCGTAGATTCCTCTCTCTCGGATAGACAGACGTAGCTATGAAGACAAAAAGGGACAGCGCAACTCGACTCAAGGAAGTATTTATTGCAATCCGAATGGACACACACATAAAAACACACTTACAAGAAGTAAGGCAATAAAAAGCCCTCAGGATAATATCATAACAGTTCCAAATAAAACTCCGGACACTCCAGGTTCAAGAGTAGCATCTTACAGCAGGCAGTTACTTCCGGCGTCTGTTTAAACTGCCCGGGCAATCGGCACCTGCAAGCTGAATACGCCAAAGGATCTCCACCTGACGTCACTCTCTTTCACCTACGGATGCCCAACAGGATCAAAAAGACTCAACGCGTTTAGCCGGTTTACACACACCGGCTTTTTCAAGAGTGAATGATTCCAGCAAGAAAAGAGTCCCTTTTAAAGGTCCATATTAATTAGGCAATTAGCGCCACTTGAAGAATCCTAAAAAATGTAATACCATTTACGGAACCTTCTTTCCTCGCAACAAACCTATCAATAAAACCATGATAAAATAACACACAAAATTGATCCTGCAAATGCAAATAGTTATATAATAGACATTAAAATAGAAAATATTCATACAATAAAATATACATACTTTATAAATAATACATATAAAAATATCATATATAAAAATTAATATATGTTTAAAAGCATACTTCATGGCAAAAGGATAATATGAACATACACTAGGTAGCAACTCAAGTGGAAATTAAGGTAGAATATTTGATTCAATTCTAACAGATATATTACTATATGACTGAGAGGATGTCATTGGATATAAACCACCTGATCCTGGATAAATGAATTAGTTCATGAAGTGGATACACAAGATCTATAAACATAAGATTAACAACATTAGAATATAAAAGATACAAAAAATACAAAATGTAAACGTCAAAACTCAGCTTTTTAAAAAATATATATATATGTACACATACTATGCAAATGCCTGGATGTCTAAATCAATATTGAGACATAATGGAACAAGGCTTTTTAGCCTATAAATCCATTCTGTCTCTTTCTTTCTTAATTTTAATAATCTGTTAGGAACTCCTGGAGGTATCCAGTCTATGATCTGAATATGTAGACCATCCACACTACTGCCATGACAATTGCTAAAATGTACCGGCACACTATGTTTATCAAATTTGGTCCTTATGTTATAAAGGTGCTCACTAAACCTTTTACTGGTTTTCCTTTTGGTGCGCCCTATGTAAATCAGATTACATTTGCATGATAGTAAATAGACAGAATATACTGTCTGGCAATTGCATCTATGTTGCATATTAAATTGTTCAGACCCATCAAAATTAAAAAAGGTATCACCCCTTTTAACATGGGTACACATTAAGCAATTTTGTTTGTGACATTTGAAAGTACCCCTTGCGGCCGATAACCAATTACACAGCCCCCCACCCGTAATATTTTTAGTACAATCTATCTTGTTACTAAACTTGCCAGGTACTAGAAAGGATTTTTAATTCCTATTTTTTCTGAAGGTTATTTTAGGTTTGTTTCCAACTTCCTTCCCTAAAATAGGATCCAACTTTAAAATGTCCCAACATTTATTGAGTATTTTGGTAACTATAGGGGCCCCCTCATTATATCTAGTTATAAATCTTGTTTCTCCAAAATTATTACTACTACCACTGATAGGATCAGACATATTTTCCAATTCCCTCTTACTTTTCAACAGGTCGATGCGGTTATATTGTAAAGCTTTATTTTTTGCTTCATCTAGTAGTTCCCTACTGTATCCCTTTCTTAAAAATTTCTGTTCTAAATAACTCGCTTCTTCATTAAAATCAGATATATTAGTACAATTCCGCCTAATGCGGATGTATTGGCTAGTAGGGATATTATCCTTCCAGCTTTTCAAATGGGCACTACCAGCATCAACAAAACTGTTCCTATCCACCATTTTCCTAAAGTTACGCACCATTACTTTATTACTATTGCTATCTATCGAGAATTCAATATCCAAAAATTCTATTTTCCTATTAGAACTATTCCCACTGAATTTAAGGTTAAAATTGTTTTTATTAATATATTCACTGAACTCCAATAGAACTTCCTCAGTCCCTCTCCAGAGTTAATAATAATAATCAATAAACAATCACTTACTGACGCATTCTTCTCTTTGTGCTATATCATGTGAGGTGGATGGTTGGGGCTCTTAAGAGGTGTTTTCATGTTCAAAAGGTTGATTCTCCTCTGCATCTACCTCCTCTTCCTCACGTCCCTCATGATGTTGCTCTAATGAGATAAATATACATGTATTAAAATGACTAAATTAAAGATTAAAAAATAAATAAAAAAACTAACAATAATATTAACTTACCTCTAAAATCCATAGTGTCTGAGGGAACATCCAGGCCAACCACAATAGCATCACCCATCCTTGCATAAAGCATCTGTTCAAAGTCCGTTAATTCTGCCCTATATCCAGGGCTTCCACCGGTTCCTCTAGCAGATTGCTTTTCTCTGCAAACCTTTTTCTTTATGTTTTTTCTAATATCGGTTACCCTCCTCCGACAGGCCCTTACATCCTTCGGAAAACTTCCTTCTGCAGAAACCGATCGACTGATTTGGGACCAAATTGATCTCTTTCCCTGCGGGTTTACCGTTCTTGCTTGGAACCCAATAATTTAATTGTAATGTTCGATAACCAATTTGTTATTTCTCCAAATTGTGCATTTTATAAACAAAATTAGTTCAGGAGTGAGTGAGTACAGTTTAGCATTGATCGATATTTTGAAAATGGCACGTTCTAAAAAGTTCTCAATTGGAGAATTACTAATAATTTCTTATAAAATGGAGAAATATTTCCCCTAAAAAAAGGAAGGGTATTTTCATTTTGAAGCAGGACAGAAGAAATTGGATTCTTTGTGAGATTGTGCGTTGAGTGAGGAGAGTCTCTGGCTAAAATTGATCATTAATCTAATGATTTTACAGAAAAAGATTTTAATTATAGAAATAGAGAAAGAGAAATATAGAGAGATAGTGTGAGAGAGAGAAAGAGAGAGTGAGATAGAGAAATTCAAGAGTTACAAAATCAATATTAGGTTATAAAATAATGTTTCCATTTACAGCAATGCAAGAACATAGAAGCACCGAAGAGGTGCAAGATGACGACTCTGTTTCACCTCAATATTATGACTGGAGTAAGTGATCAAAAATAGATTTATTAGAATCAATGTATATAGCATTTTGGAAACTTTGCTAATGCTGTTGCTGATTCTAGAAAGACAAATATGTTACTGTTTACGTTTAGCAATGCAATTAAAAACATTTACATGTATAATTTCTATATTTTTTTTTGGTTATTTTTTATAGTTCCAGATGATGATAAGATTCGGGTGAACAAAAGAGAACTATTAGAAGTCCTGCTTAAAGCAGAAACTCATAATCAGTTACTCTACAGTGAGGAAAATGAGACTCAAATATGTATTTGTTATTAAAAACTTTATGAATCTGATATTAACATATTTTATACATTTTTTATATTTATAATACATTTATATATGATTTGAATATAACCATTTGTCGTCCAATTTATTACTGTCTTTAATAAAATAATACTATCTTATCAATTAATAGCTAACAAGATTAGAGCTCAATGTAAGACGTGTCAACAGTTCAAGTTTTTAGAATAGGAGTCAAATGGTCTGCAGGGGATGTGTAAAGGAGATAAACGAAAAAGTGGACTTTGTAATGTGTAGCATTTTTAAAATCAGATTTTAATTTCTAAAACTTTAAACATAAAAATGTTTTCAGATATTTAATTACCATGTATTAGAAAACGGTTTAAAATAATGGTTAGTATGAAGAAATTACATTATATTATATTAATATAATTAATAAATGTAATGAAATGTGCTAAAGCAACTTCATCTATACTTTATTACATATAATTTCAGTAATATAAAAAAATGATGAAATGATAAATTAGGCGCATATATAATAATATAATAATAACGGAGAGATTTATCATCATTTCGCAGCATCTCGACTTTGGAAAATAGCGTGATAATACGACCCATATTTTGATAAATATTGGCACACAGGCGCGCCTCGCAGAGGGCGAGCTGCGGAGAATTTATTGGAGAACTGAAAGTCTGATTTCTCAAAACAATGATAAATGGAGCCCATAAAAATTTACACACGTCTTGGATTTTAATAGAGTGTATAGCTAAAAAGGTTATTTCCAATTTACTATTGGTAAATTAACCTCTTTCTCTTGGTCTTTGGTTAAAACTTGGCATTTTTCCAACAGAACATCAAAAGTGTCTTGAGCACCAGTGGGTAGATTTATCATAGTGCGAGTGGACATGATACGATGTAGATGCATACGCTGTCAGCATTTATCATTGCACCATCAGTTCTTGTGAACTGCTGGTGCAATGCCGCCCCCTGCAGATTCGCGGCCGCTAGCTGGGGGTGTCAATCAACCCGATTGTATTCGATCAGGTTGATTTCTGTCCGCGGCCTCAGCTCAACTTCTGTTTCCGGCGAGCCTGAAGGTTAGTGCGGAAACAGGGGCATCAAGCTCCATACAGAGCTTGATAAATTGGCCCCCATGTGTCTGCAGCAGTTTGTTTAGATATGAGCATTTCAATTTGGAAAAATCACTTATTTTGCCTTATTCTTTAATACATTTCAAAACAAAAAAAAATAATTGCTCTCTGAGTGATTGAACAAAGGAACAAAGGATGGTACAGAAAAAAAAGAGTTCCTTCATTCATGCCATTAAAACCATTTTAAAGGGACAGTCTATTCAAAATCAAACTTTCATGAATCAGATAGGACATGCAATTTTAAAAAACTTTCTAATTCACTTTTATTATCAAATTTGCTTTGTTCTCTTGGTTTTCTTAGTTGGAAGCTACACCTAGGTAGGCTCATATGCTAATGTTTAAGTCCTTGAAAGCCGCCTCATATCTGAATGCATTTGACAATTTTTCACAGCTAAAGGGCATTAGTTCATGTGTGTCATATAGATAACATTGTGCTCATGCCCGTGGAGTTACTTATCAGAGGGCACTGATTGGCTAAAATGCAAGTCTGTCAAAAGAACTTAAATACGGGGGCAGTCTACAGAGGCTTAGATACAAGGTAATCACAAAGATAAAAATTATATTAATATAACAGTGTTGGTTATGCAAAACTGGGGAATGGGTAATAAAGGGATTATCTATCTTTTTAAACAATAAAAACTCTGGGGTGGACTGTCCCTTTAATGCACAAAAACTGTTGTCAAAATTCAGCCAAACTGAATGACCTCAGGTACTAGATTTGAAAGTTTTTTTTTCTTTTAGTTTTATGTTTTTGTCTGTGCATATGTCTAATAGTAATGTTATGGAAGCAGGTGACACCCACAGCTCTATCTTTATTTATTACTACTCACACACACTGTTAAACTAGTAAAGGGGGTAACATTATAAATTCACCTGCCCCCCTGAGCATGCCAAAACCGTTAGCCCAGTTACAGTTCTAGAAATTCTAGTAGAAACATTATTTGTGCCATAGGAACAAATGCTCGCAGCTTAGGAAATATACGGCTAGATTTAGAGTTTTGTCGGTAAAGACCCGCGTAGCTAACGCTGCTTTTTTTTCCAGCGCACCCTTTAAACAACGCAGGTATTTAGAGTTGTCTGAGTGGCTGCGTTAGGCTCAGAAAAGGGAGCGTTGAGCATAATTTAACGCCACTTCAACCCTCAATACCAGCGTTGCTTACGGTAGCGGTAAGCTGGGAAAACGTGCTCATGCACAATATCCCCATAGGAAACAATGGGGCAGTTTGGGCTGAAAAAAACCTAACACCTGCAAAAAAGCAGCGTTCAGCTCCTAACGCAGCCTCATTGTTTCCTATGAGGAAACACTCTCTAAGTCTGCACCTAACGCCCTAACATGAACCCCTGAGTCTTAACACCCCTAACCTTACACTTATTAACCCCTAATCTTCCGCCCCCGCTATCGCTGACACCTGCATTATACTATTAACCCCTAATCTGCCACTCCGTACACCGCAGCAACCTACATTATCCCTATAAACCCCTAATCTGTTGCCCCTAACACCGCCGACCCCTATATTATATTTATTAACCCCTAATCTGCCCCCCCAACGTCGCCGCTACCTTACCTACACTTATTAACCGCTAATCTGCCGACCGGACCTCGCCGCCACTCTAATAAATGTATTAACCCCTAAACCGCCGAACTCCCGCCTCTCAAACAATATAATAAATAGTATTAACCCCTAATCTACAGAGGATGAGGTTTTGTTAGCATTATCAAAAATAAATATTACAAAGGCAGTGGGTCCTGATAATATTCATCCAAGGGTTTTAAAAGAACTTCGATCGGTGCTAACTGTCCCATTAACTGATCTGTTTAATCAGTCACTATTAACAGGAGCTGTCCCAGATGATTGGAGAATAGCAAATGTAATACCCCTTCATAAAAAGGGCAGTAGAGAAGAATCTGGCAACTACAGGCCAGTTAGTTTAACTTCAGTAGTAGGGAAATTAATGGAAAGCCTCTTAAAAGAAAGAATTATGACTTACATAAAGACAAACAATTTAGAGGACCAAAATCAGCATGGTTTTACTTCAGGGAGATCATGTCAGACTAATCTAATTGACTTCTTTGATTATGTAACAAAAGTATTAGACAAGGGAGGAGCAGTTGATGTAGCATATCTAGATTTCAGCAAAGCATTTGACACCGTCCCACACAATAAACTTATTCACAAACTATATCTCCTTGGTCTAGATTCAAAAATTGTGAACTGGGTGGAATGCTGGCTTAAGGACAGAAAACAAAGTGTCTTAGTAAATGGAGTTCATTCAGCAGAGGGGGCTGTTACTAGTGGTGTTCCTCAGGGGTCAGTTCTGGGGCCTGTTTTGTTTAACATATTTATCTGCGATATCAGCAAAGGGCTACAGGGGAAAGTATGTCTCTTTGCAGATGATACAAAAATTTGCAACAGAGTGGATGTTCCAGGGGGGGTAGACAAAATGAGAAGTGATATACAACAATTGGAGGATTGGACAAATGACTGGGGTCTAAAGTTTAACACAGCAAAGTGTAAAATAATGCATTTAGGGAAGAAAAATCCAAATGTTAATTACAGACTCAATGACACTTTACTGACTGTTACAGACGAGGAACAGGACTTGGGAATTATTATTTCAGATGATTTAAAACTTAGTAAACAATGTAGTAATGCAGCGAGTAAGGCTAGCAGAATGCTTGGATGTATTGGTAGAGGTATTTGCAGCAGAAATAGTAAGGTTCTTATGCCACTTTATAGATCATTAGTTAGGCCTCATCTTGAGTATTGTGTGCAGTTCTGGAGACCATATCTTCAGAAGGATATTAACAAACTTGAATCTGTGCAAAGGAGGGCTACCAAAATGGTACATGGTCTAAAAAATAAAACTTACCAGGATAGGCTCAATGACCTAAATATGTATAGCTTAGAGGAGAGAAGGGAAAGAGGTGATATGATAGCAACTTTCAAGTACATTAAAGGGTTTAGTAAAACTGAGGCTGTGGGTATTTTACATAAAATGGAAAATTCAAGAACAAGGGGTCATGAGCTCAAGCTAAAGGGTAGTAGATTCAGAAGTAATTTGAGGAAGCACTTCTTTACAGAAAGAGTGATTGATTTATGGAATAAACTTCCTCAAGAGGTAGTAGCAACAAACACTGTGGGGGACTTTAAAAATGCATGGGACAAGCATAGGGCTATCCTACGAACTAGATAAGTTTATACTGTTAGGTAAGGTCGGGCAGACTTGCTGGGCCTATGGCTCTTATCTGCCGTCAATATCTATGTTTCTATGTTTCTATGTTTAATCTGCCCTCCCTAACATCGCTGCCACCTACCTACAATTATTAACCCCTAATCTCCCGCCCGCACCGTCGCCGCTACTATAATAAAGTTATTAACCCCTAAACCTAACTCTAACCCTAACCCTAACACCCCCCTAATATAAATATAATTTAAATGAAACAAAATAACATTCCTAAAATGAACTAAATTATTCCTATTTAAAACTAAATACTTACCTATAAAATAAACCCTAATATAGCTACAATATAACTAATAGTTATTTTACAGGCAACGTTGTATTTATTTTAACTAGGTACAATAGCTATTAAATAGTTAAGAACTATTTAATAGCTACCTAGTTAAAATAAATACAAAATTACATGTAAAATAAATCCTAACCTAAGTTACAATTAAACCTAACACTACACTATCTTGAAATTAATTAAATAAATTACCTACAATTACCTAAAATAAAATACAATAAAATAAACTATTCTATAATACAAAAAAAAACAAACACTAAATTACAAAAAATAAAAAAAGGATTACAAGCAGTTTAAACTAATTACACCTAATCTAAGCCCCCTAATAAAATAAAAAAGCCTCCAAAATAAAAAATTCCCTACCCTATTCTAAAATACAAAACTAATCAGCTCTTTTACCAGCCCTTAAAAGGGCTTTTTGTGGGACTTCGCCCCAAAGTAATCAGCTCTTTTACCTGAAAATAAAAATACAATACCCCCCCAACATTACAACCCACCACCCACATACCCCTACTCTAACCCACCCAAACCCCCCTTAAAAAAAACTTTCGCTAACCCCCTGAAGATCATCCTACCTTGAGTCATCTTCATCCAGCCGAGCCAAATTCTTCATCCAAGGTGCGCAGAGGAGGTCCTTGATCCGGTAGAAGTCTTCATCCAAGTGGGGCAAGAAGAGGTCCTCTATCCGGTAGAAGTGTTCATCCAGGCGGTGTCTTCAATCTTCATCCATCCAGAGTGGAGCCATCTTCAAAGGAGCCGACGCGGAGCCATCCTCTTCTACCGACGGACTAACGACGAATGAAGGTTCCTTTAAGGGACGTCATCCAAGATGGCGTCCCTTCAATTCCGATTGGCTTATAGAATTCTATCAGCCAATCGGAATTAAGGTAGAAAAAAATCTGATTGTCTGATGCAATCAGCCAATCAGATTGAAGTTCAATCCGATTGGCTGAACCAATCAGCCAATCGTATTGAACTTGCATTCTATTGGCTGTTCCGATCAGTTAGGGGTTAATAAATATAGGGGTCGGCGATGTTAGGGGCAGCAGATTAGGGGTTTATAGGTATAATGTAGGTTGCGGCGGTGTCCGGTAGGGGTTAAAAAATTTTATTAGAGTGGCGGCGATGTGGGGGGGGCCTCGGTTTAGGGGTACATAGGTGGTTTATGGGTGTTAGTGTTAGCTCTTAACTACTGACTTTTTTGGCGGTAGGAGTCTTGTCGGTAGAGGGTCTACCGCTCACTTCTCCCAAGACTCCAAATACCAGCGTTAGGCAGATCCCATTGAAAAGATAGGATACGCAATTGGCGTAAGGGGATCTGCGGTAGCCTGGAATCACGGTAGGGAAGTGAGCGGTAGACCCTTTCCTGCCTGACTATCTCTTTAACTTCAGTATATCCAAGAAATAAATCTAAAACTTAATAAGGATGAATGTGTTTATCATCAACGAAAGCTAAGTAAGTTACGGCTAGATTATCAGTTTTTGTCGATAAGGCTGTGCGGTGCTAACAAGCCTTTTTTTCTTACCGCTCACTTAAGCCAACGCTGGTATTACAAGTTTTCTTCAAGCCGGCGTTAGCCTCAGAAAAGTGAGCGTTGAGCAAAATTTAGCTCCACATCTCACTGTAATACCAGCGCTGCTTACGGTAGCGGTAAGCTGGCAAAACGTGCTCGTGCACGATTTCCCCATAGGAAACAGTGGGGCTGAGCTGGCTGAAAAAAAAAACTAAGACCTACAAAAAAACAGCGTTCAGCTCCTAACGCAGCCCCATTGTTTCCTATGGGGAAATTAATTTTATGTCTGCACCTAACACCCTAACATGAACCCCGAGTCTAAACACCCCTAATCTTACACTTATTAACCCCTAATCTGCCGCTTCGGACACCGCCGCCACCTAAATTATACTTATGAACCCCTAATATACTGCCCCCAACATCGCCGACACCTACATTATATTTATTAACCCCTAATCTGCCCCCCCCCCAATGTTGCTGCAACTATATTAAATTTATTAACCCCTAATCTTCCGCTGCCAACGTCGCCGCCACTATGATACATTTATTAACCCCTAAACTTAAGTCTAACCCTAACACCCCCCCTAACTTAAATATAATTTAAATACATTTAAATAAATTTACTACAATTAAAAAAATTATTCCTATTTAAAACTAAATACTTACCGATAAAATAAACCCTAAACTAGCTACAATATAACTAATAGTTACATTGTAGCTATCTTAGGATTTATATTTATTTTACAGGCAAGTTTGTATTTATTTTAACTAGGTACAATTAACTATTTAATAACTTCCTAGTTAAAATAAGTACAAATGTACCTGTAAAATAAATCCTAACCTAAATTACAATTACACCTAACACTACACTATCATTAAATTAATTACATAAATTACCTAAAATTAACTACAATTAAATAAAATAAACTAAAGTACAAAAAAAACAAACACTAAATTACAGAAAATAAAAAAATAATTACAAATTTTAAAACTAATTACACCTAATCTAATCCCCCTAATAAAATAAAAAATCCCCCCAAAATAATAAAATTCCCTACCCTATACTAAATTACAAATAGCCCTTAAAAGGGCCTTTTGCGGGGCATTGCCCCAAAGTAATCAGCTATTTTACCTGTAAAAAAAATACAATACCCCCAACATTAAAACCCACCACCCACACACCCAACCCTACTCTAAAACCCACCCAATCCCCCCTTAAAAAAACCGAACACTACCCCCTTGAAGATCACCCTACCTTGAGCTGTCAAGATGGCATCCCTTCAATTCCGATTCGGAATTAAAGTAGGGAAAATACTATTGGCTGATGCAATCAGCCAATAGGATTGATCTTGCATTCTATTGGCTGTTCTAATCAGCCAATAGAATGCGAGCTCAATCCTGTTGGCTGATTGGATCAGCCAATAGGATTGAACTTCAATCCTATTGGCTGATTGCATCAGCCAATAGGATTTTTCCTACCTTAATTCCGATTAGCTGATAGGATTTTATCAGCCAATCGGAATTGAAGGGACGCCATCTTGGATGACGTCACTTAAAGGAACCTTCATTCTTCAGTCGCCGTCGGATGGAAGAGGATGCTCCGCGTCGGATGTCTTCAAGATGGACCCGCTCCGCTCCGGATGGAAGAAGATAGAAGATGCCACCTGGATGAAGCCTTCTGCCGGTCTGGATGTCCTCTTCTGGCCGGATCGGATGAAGACTTCTGCTCCTCTGGACGTCCACTTGTGCCTGGCTGGGTGAAGACGGATCAAGGTAGGGTAATCTTCAAGGGGGTAGTGTTAGATTTTTTAAGGGGTATTGGGTGGGTTTTAGAGTAGGGTTGGGTGTGTGGGTGGTGGGTTTTAATGTTGGGGGGGTATTGTATTTTTTTTTACAGGTAAAAGAGCTGATAACTTTGGGGCAATGCCCCTCAAAAGGCCCTTTTAATGGCTATTTGTAATTTAGTGTAGGGTAGGGAATTTTATTATTTTGGGGGGCTTTTTTATTTTATTAGGGGGATTAGATTAGGTGTAATTAGTTTAAAAAAATTGTAATTCTTTTTTTCTTTTCTGTAATTTAGTGTTTGTTTTTTTTGTACTTTAGTTTATTTAATTTAACTGTATTTAATTGTAGTTAATTGTAGGTAATTTATTTAAATAATTTAATGATAGTGTAGTGTTAGGTGTAATTGTAATTTAGGTTAGGATTTATTTTACAGGTAAATTTGTACTTATTTTAACTAGGAAGTTATTAAATAGTTAATAACTATTTAATAACTATAGTACCTAGTTAAAATAAATACAAAGTTGCCTATAAAATAAAAATAAATCCTAAGATAGCTACAATGTAACTATTAGTTATATTGTAGCTAGCTTAGAGTTTATTTTATCGGTAAGTATTTAGTTTTAAATAGGATTAATTTATTTAATAGTAGTAAATTTATTTAGTTTTATTTAAATTATATTTAAGTTAGGGGGGGTTAGACTTAGGGTTAGACTTAGGTTTAGGGGTTAATACATTTAATATAGTAGCGGCGACGTTGGGGGCGGCAGATTAGGGGTTAATAAATGCAGGTAGGTGTCAGCGATGTTAGGGATGGCAGATTAGGGGTTAATAAAATTTAACTAATGTTTGCAAGGCGGGAGTGTGGCGGTTTAGGGGTTAATAAACTTATTAAAGTGGCGGCGATGTCCAGTCAGCAGATTAGGGGTTAAACATTTTAGTTAAGTGTTTCCGATGTGGAGGGGGGGGGCTCGGTTTAGGGTTTAATAGGTAGTTTATGGGTGTTAGTGTACTTTTTAGCACTTTAGTTAAGAGCTTTATGTTCCGGCGTTAGCCCATAAAACTCTTAACTACTGACTTTTAAATGCGGTAGGAGTCTTGCCAGGAGAGGGTCTACCGCTCACTTTTTCAGGTGATCGTAATACCGGAGTTAGGAAAATCCCATTAAAAATATAGGATACGCAATTGACGTAAAGGGATTTGCGGTATGCTAAAATCGCAGAAAAAAATTGAGCGGTAGACCCTCTCCTGCCTGACTCGTAATACCAGCGGGCGCTAAAAAGCAGCTTTGGGACCCCTCAACGCTGCTTTTTAAGGCTAACGCAAGACTCGTAATCTAGGCGTTAGTCTCTAGATCATTTAAAGTTATATGGCCACTATAGTTAAGAAATGACATCCTCTAATATGAAGAATAATGGAAAGGGGTTAAACACAAACTTAAAGGGACAGTCAACTTCAGAATTGTTATTGTTTAAATAGAGAGATAATCATTTTATTACCCATTCCCCAGTTTTGCATAACCAACATGGTTATATTAATACATTTTTTAACTCTGTGATTACCTTGTATTTAAGCCATTGCAGACAGCACTTTTATTTCATTTCTTTTGACAGATTTGCATTTTACAAGGAAAGCACATAAAGAACAATGTGCAAATAAAGGATTGCTGCACCTAGGTTACTAATAAGGAAAGTGCATCAAGTGCAAAGAAAAAAAGTGTCAAAATATTTCAAATATTCATCATTCATACAGCTACTTTAATGAAATATTGTAACAAACAGGCATACCACATACATGCTGAGTTAAAGGGACAGTCTACACCTTAGTCATCTTAAAAGTCTTACCTTAAATTAAGCTGCACAGAGCATCCTGCACCCCTTTCTATATCACGCAGCAGGAACAGTAAAAAAGTTATTTTAAAATGAATATCGTTTCTGGCCACTTTGAAATGGCTGCCAAGCTCAGCCCATTGATGACATCATGATCTGGGCTGCATCTAGGCACTGTGCTGAATAGCATTGACAGTCTGTTGTATCCAACTAGTAAGTCTTTTGTGATTGGTTGTCATATGCAGCCCAAATCATGATGTCATTAGTGGGCTGAGCTTGGCAGCCATTTCATAGTGGCCAGAAACAATATTCATTTTAAAATAACTTTTTTACCATTCCTGCTGCACGATATAGAAAAAGGTGCAGGAGGCTGTTTTTAGGCAGCTTAATCTAAGGTAAAACTTCAAGATGGAGAGAGGTGGAAGTGGTTGTTCTCTTTAGTGTATTGTGTGGGCATTGGACTATTGCTGTTAGGAGCTGACTCTAAGGGACCAGAGGCCTGAGATATGGTTAGACATCTGCACAGGTTAAGATTACACTACTATAGCCGTAGAGCTGGCATCTAAACCTGATCGAGAGCGGTAACTCCCCCACAAACAGCCAGGACCTATCAGAACCCCTTCAGGAGAAGGCGCGCACTCTGTAGGTGCTCAGCGGGAGAACGCCAAGAGGAGGAAACCGGCTTCACGATCGGCTACTTTTCGGAGATATTGGAAATATTATCCTGACACACCATTGTTGCCACAACTGGATATACAACATAAAAGGTACCATTCAGCTGCTCTTTATACGGACTAACAAAAACCATACAGGTTTAATCCGTTCTTCATTTTCTGAAGTATTTTATTACTTGAATCACTGACAATACAGCCTTATAGATTTATAACTCTCATCGGACACTAACCCACGATCAGAAGTGGTTGTTATTTTCAGTACTCCTAATAGGTCTGTTAGTGTTTGTTGCTCAGAATTGATCTATCAGCAAGCTTTGAATTTGCCATATGTTATATACGGTATATTGCTGTGTGTTGCATAATACTCGCTTTTAAAGTGTTCATTCATTTTTTCTCACATATGTGCTCTTTTTATATTGAATCTCACATATGTTTTATATATATTTTTACATACAATTTTAACATATGTTTTATACTTAGAGACATTTCTATTTATCTAAATATTAGTATCCTAGGTTGGCCAACCTACACCTATTTTAGTTTATTTTGAGTGAGGATTTATAATTGTATTCCTTGTCCTATAGTAATCTAGTAATAAATACTTTTCTATATCCTTATACTGACTCTGTGATTCTTGGGTATAACAGCCTATTTTAGGCGCTGGTGTGTTTTTCCCCTTGCATGCTAAAACTTCAAGATGACCAAGGTGTAGACTGACCTTTAAAAAATGCTTGATCATTTTGGCATATTTATTTACTCCTCAGATATTGTTAGGGGTTTTATTTGCATGTTTTATGTTGGCAGCTCTCCCAGTTAGTTCAGAGGGAGACCGTCACTATGTATAACCTGCTCAACTTATGATAATGTGAATGTTTTTATTAACAAGATAATTGTTCGTATCATACTCTGTGGTCAGCTAGGGGCCCATTCTGTTAAGGAGCTATAGGTCATTATCAGCGCTTTTGGATATCTGTATCTATCTATTTAATGTTTTTATTACCTATTCTTTTTCATAATCTAGATGCACAGGGAGGAAATGTGCTATTTGTTTAAAATTTACAAGTATAATACCCCAGCAGATGTTTTTACAGGTGACCACATAGTGACTACTACTAGTTCTAAGTACTGACTCTCTTAAATTTATTGGTGGTCACGATAGTGGTTACAATAAGAGTATGTGCTCAATAGTATTAAGACTCTGTTTGTTCTGATAGTATTTAGAGTTTATATATACATAACTTTCTAGCGGCCATGCTATAGCCTGACTTATACCATAAGGGATATGTGAAATCTACTAGTCTCAGACATGTATATGTGAAAATAACTTTTCTGTAAAACCTTTGTTGACATGTATACCTTGTATGCCTTTGAACGAATCTCAATAAAAAATTAAAAAAACAAACAAACAAAAACGGCAGCAAATCCTAAAAAAAAATGCTTGAACTCCTAGATGAGGTATATTAATTTTTAGTCACACGACTCAAATCTGTCCTCCATTCCCCACATCCAATTGCTCTCTTTATCCTGACGCAGCCACCTACGCAATATCTCCAAAAATCGTCCGTTTCTGAGTGCTGAAACTACTAAACAGCTAATCCACTCCCTGGTAATTTCCCGACTTGACTACTGTAATAACCTGCTAACTGGCCTCCCTCTCTCCCGCTCCTCTCTCCTTCAATCCATCCTAAATTTATCTGCCAAGTTAATCTACCTCTCTCGACGCTCTGTTTCTGCTGCACCTCTCTGTGAGTCCCTTCACTGGCTCCCCATTCACAGCAGGGTTAAATTCAAAATTCTCACCCTGACCTACAAAGCCCTCCCCAATGCTGCCCCACCCTACCTGTCCTCACTCATCAACAAATAGACTCCAGCCCGCCCACTAAGATTCAACAATGACCTGCTCCTTGCGTCCACTACCATCACCTCCTCTCATGCTAGACTAAAGGACGTCTCTCATGCGGCACCAACCCTCTGGAACGCACTTACTCGAGCTGCCAGACTTTCTCCTAACCTCTCCTCCTTTAAACATTCCCTAAAGACCTTTTTGTTCAGGGAAGCTTATCATCCGACTCATTAACAAATTAATTTCACTTGCCCTCACCTATCTCCTCACTTATATCATTCTCACCTTTGCAGTCCCCACCTCCTGTTTCCCATCCTCCTACCAATCTAGATTGTAAGTTCCCACGGGAATAGGACCCTCAATTCCCACTGTACTTGTCTGTAAAATGTTGTCTTTTATTGTATTGTTTCTCCGTTGTACTTTTATCCTTGTACCCATCGGCAGCGTTGCGGAATCTGTTGGTGCTTTACAAATAAAGAATAATAAATAATAATATTAAGGCAACCTGAGAATATTATACCATGAATATCATTTGAATATATTAACCGCTATGGTGATTCAGTATTAACCAAAATATTTTGCGTTACACCATCTGCAGCTATAGCGAAAGTTGTATTTATTTTTATGCTGGCTAGATATAGGTATTAGGTCAAAGATATTGGTATTAAAAGTCCATGGTAAAGCACATTTTCCAGAGAAGGATTAGCATGGCTCACATCACTTTAACACAATGTATACTTTCATTGGAGATTCCAAACTCGTCGACTTTTTACTTTTAACTTTTTTTTAAATTTTTTAATTTGTAAAAATAAATTAGCGTGCCACTTGTATTCTGGCCCTAAAGCTATTAAGCCTATGGTTAGCCCTTGCAATGGGATATATTCTAATTATAATAAAATATTTTTTTCTACAAAAACTCATCCTGCCTTAACTACTGCAACTCCATCCTCTCTGGTCTCCCTAGTTGCCGTCTATCTCCTTTACAATCCATAATGAATGCCTCTGCCAGACTCATCTTCCTTACACGTTGCTCTTTATCTGCTGCACCTCTCTGCCAATCCCTTCACTGGCTGCCTCTAGCCTCAAGAATTAAACACAAAATTCTGACTCTCACAAGCAAGGCCCTCAACTCCACTGCTCCACCCTATAGCTCAGACTATGGGGCCTATCTATCAAGCTCTGAAAGGAGCTTGACGGCCCGTGTTTCTAGCGAGTCTTCAGACTTGCCAGAAACAGCAGTTATGAAGCAGCGGTAACAAAGACCGCCTGTCTGCCTGCTCTGAGTAGGCGGACAGACATCGCCGGAAATCAACCCGATCGAGTACGATCGGGTTAATTGACACCCCCCTGCTGGCTGCCCATTGGCCGCAAGTCTGCAGGGGGCAGCGTTGCTCCAGCAGCTCTTGTGAGCTGCTGGTGCAATGCTGAATACGGAGAGCGTATTGCTCTCCGTATTCAGCGAGGTCTGGTGGACCTGATCCGCACTGTCAGATCAGGTCCGCCAGACCTTGCTAAATAGAGGCCCTTGTCTCCAGATACTTTCCCTTCCGTTCCCTTCACTCTTCTCACAACCTCCTCCTCTTGTTACTGCCTCACATTCTCATGTACAGGAATTCTCAAGACTAGTGCCTATCTTGTGGAACTCTCTGCCTCGCTCCACAAGACTCTCCCCTAGTTTTGAAAGTTTCAAGTACTCCCTAAAGACTCTACTGTTCAGGGATGCATACAACCTACACTAACCTTTCCTAACCCCAGTTCCTCTCCTCCTTTGTTATCCTCTCAAACCCCCTTAAAATGTAGCATATGAGCCCAGTTGTTTGCAGATTCCCTTCATAAGAGCTGACTATAACTGCAACTCTGGGCAGGACCCTTTACCCACATGATCCCTATAAATGTTTCCTTGTATACCGCCTATGTTAATAGCGCTGCCGAATCTGTTGGCGCTCTACAAATAACTGATAATAATAATAATAATAATAATAACAATAATACATTCTTGTAGACTTTTAATGGAAATGAAACTCAAAAATAGTCATGCATGTTTCAGATAGAACATACAGTTTTAAACAACTATCCAATTTACTTCTATTAACAAATTTGCTTTATTCCTTTGCTATTCTTTGTTGAAGGATTAGCTTTGCACTACAGGAAGCTAGCTGAACATAAAGGTGTATATGTGCAGCCACCAATCAGTAGTAGTGCACCACTGCTCCTAAGACTACCTAGGTATGCTTTCATACAAGGGTACCAAGAGAACAAACCAAATGAGATAATAGAAGTAAATTGGAAAGCTGTTTAAAATTATATACTCTATCTGAATCATGAAAGAAAATTGTATGCCTCACTTGCTGAATAGTGATGTCCCGAACTGTTCGCCCGCGAACGGTTCACAGCGAACATAGCTTGTTCGCGTTCGCGTTTGTGGGCGAACACATGGCGATGTTCGATCCGCCCCTATGTGTCATCATTGTGGAAACTTTGACCCTTTATGTCACAGCCGCCTGACACATTAGAGTCAATCAACATCAGACACTCCCTCACAGACACTCCCAGCTACTCGGAATCCGCCATTTTAGACTCATAACGACCTTGCTTTTTTAATGAGAGGACGTGTTGTGTTTTCGCTCCTGACATTAATAGTAAAAACATAGCTAGGCTAGTGTATTTACAGTCCAGAAGGACTCCACTCATCTCTGCTGCAAGCACAGCACCCCAAAAAGCCCTTTTTAGGGCTATATTTCGTGCCGTTTTTTTTTTTTTGTTTGTTTTTTTTTATTAGCATTTGCCTGGCTTTCAGCTGTGTGTTTAAGGCTCACAGCATATGCTGTGACTACTGCCACCACTGATATCTCCCTAACAACATTAGTTTAAATTTAACTAACCCAAAAATATAATTATTTTTCTAGTGTAATTTTTTTTCATTTTCTATCAGGCCAGTGTCACACAGCATATACTCTGGTTCATTGCTCAGTGCCAGCCAGCAGCCAGCAGTGTTAATATCCGTTTATAACATTATTTTTAATTATAAAAAAAACCACAAAAAAATATTTTTCTAGTGTAATCTAATTACATTTACTATCATGCCTGTGTCTGTCAGGCTCACTCAGCATTAATATACCTCTTTTTTTTCAGTCTTTTGGTTAATTGGTCTGTGCCAGGCAGCCACCCAGCACTCATATCTATTTTTCTTTCACCTTAATTTTAATATATATAAAAAAAAAAAAAGTTTAAATTTGTTTGCTAGTGTAATCAAATCTAATTTTCTATCCGGCCTGTGTGTTTTGCTGACATAGAGAGCCTACTGTGTTTACTTGCTGCCCTCCCTAGTCTATGAGCCACGACTCATATGTGTTTAACCTTTTTTTAATTCCCCCCCCAAAAAAATAATTTCAATAATTTTTCTAGTGTAATCTAATAGTATTTTCTATCAGGCGTGTGTGTATCCGACATACATAGCCTACTGTTTTTACTTGCTGCCCTCCCTAGTCTATGAGCCACGACTCATATGTGTTTAACCTTTTTTTAATTTCCCCCCCCAAAAAAATAATTTCAATAATTTTTCTAGTGTAATCTAATAGTATTTTCTATCAGGCGTGTGTGTATCCGACATACATAGCCTACTGTTTTTAATAGCTGCCCTTCCAAGGCTATCAGCCACGACTCATATGTATGTGCTTAACCTTTTTCTTAAAATTTCCAAAAAAAGTCTTTAAATCATTATGCTAGTGTAATCTAATTGTATTTTCTATCAGGCCTGTGTCTAACTGTCTATCTGACTTACACAGCATACTGTTGTTATAATTGCTGCCCTACGTAGCAGCCAGCCAGTGCGATCACTCATAGAGTCATATGTGCATTGCACTTCTTAACATAATTTTAATATTAAAATCTAAAATTTTAAAATATTTTGCTAGTGTAATGTAACTTAATTTTCTATCAGTCCTGTGTTTTTGTCACTTACACAGCATACTGTGTTAAATTACTGCCCTACCTACCATCCACGACTCATATCTGCCAGCCTGTCTGCCAGGCCCAAGTAGCCAATTAGTGGCACCAATCACAATTCTTGTAACAGTAATAAAAATAAAAAAAATCATAATTTTTTGGACTGCAAATATTCAGTCTCCTAGGGCCATTGAATTTCATTTACCTCCTGCCTGCCACTGCCAGCCTTTTGTGCCAGGCCGTCTAGCCAACTATTTACACCAATCATAATTGTTGTCACAGTCAGACAGTATAGTTATTAATTTAAATAAAAAACATTTTTAGTGTTGATCTTAACCCTCAGTTTGCTCGTGCCTTTGAATTGCACTTTTCTACAGCCTTCCAAGCCTGTGTGCCAGGCCTACTTAAAAAATATTTACACCAATCATATTTGTTGTGACAGTATCCTAATAATTAAAAATTAAAATTTTTGGTAATAGTTGCTGTGATTTGAATCGTCAGTTTGCTGGTGCCATTGAAACGCACTTTCCTGCTGCCTTGCAGCCTGCTGTGAGCCAGGCCCCCACCTAGCCAATTGTTGTCAGCAATCATATTTCTGTTAACAGTATTGCAAAAATTGTCAATCATCACTGTTTAGACTGTCAGTAATCAGTCTCCTAGTGTCCTTGAATTGCATCTCCCTCCTGCCTGCCATCCTTTTGTGCCAGGCCGTCTTGCCAACTATTTACACCAATCCTAATTTTTTGTCACAGTATAGTTACTAATTATAATTAAAAAAATCTTTATTGTTGATGATCTTAACCCTCAGTTTGCTCGTGCCTTTGAATTGCAGTTTTCTACAGCCTTCCAAGCCTGTGTGCCAGGCCTACTTAAAAAATATTTACACCAATCATATTTGTTGTGACAGTATTCTAATAATTAAAAATTAAAATTTTTGGTAATAGTTGCTGTGATTTGAATCGTCAGTTTGCTGGTGCCATTGAAACGCACTTTCCTGCTGCCTTGCAGCCTGCTGTGAGCCAGGCCCCCACCTAGCCAATTGTTGTCAGCAATCATATTTCTGTTAACAGTATTGCAAAAATTGTCAATCATCACTGTTTAGACTGTCAGTAATCAGTCTCCTAGTGTCCTTGAATTGCATCTCCCTCCTGCCTGCCATCCTTTTGTGCCAGGCCGTCTTGCCAACTATTTACACCAATCTTAATTTTTTGTCACAGTATAGTTACTAATTAAAATTAAAAAAATCTTTATTGTTGATGATCCTAACCCTCAGTTTGCTCGTGCCTTTGAATTGCAGTTTTCTACAGCCTTCCAAGCCTGTGTGCCAGGCCTACTTAAAAAATATTTACACCAATCATATTTGTTGTGACAGTATTCTAATAATTAAAAATTAAAATTTTTGGTAATAGTTGCTGTGATTTGAAACGTCAGTTTGCTGGTGCCATTGAAACGCACTTTCCTGCTGCCTTGCAGCCTGCTGTGAGCCAGGCCCCCACCTAGCCAATTGTTGTCAGCAATCATATTTCTGTTAACAGTATTGCAAAAATTGTCAATCATCACTGTTTAGACTGTCAGTAATCAGTCTCCTAGTGTCCTTGAATTGCATCTCCCTCCTGCCTGCCATCCTTTTGTGCCAGGCCGTCTTGCCAACTATTTACACCAATCCTAATTTTTTGTCACAGTATAGTTACTAATTAAAATTAAAAAAATCTTTATTGTTGACGATCTTAACCCCCAGTTTGCTCGTGCCTTTGAATTCAGTTGTCTACAGCCTTCCAAGCCTGTGTGCCAGGCCTACTTAAAAAATATTTACACCAATCATATTTGTTGTGACAGTATTCTAATAATTAAAAATTAAAATTTTTGGTAATAGTTGCTGTGATTTGAATCTTCAGTTTGCTGGTGCCATTGAAACGCACTTTCCTGCTGCCTTGCAGCCTGCTGTGAGCCAGGCCCCCACCTAGCCAATTGTTGTCAGCAATCATATTTCTGTTAACAGTATTGCGAAAATTGTCAATCATCACTGTTTAGACTGTCAGTAATCAGTCTCCTAGTGTCCTTGAATTGCATCTCCCTCCTGCCTGCCATCCTTTTGTGCCAGGCCGTCTTGCCAACTATTTACACCAATCCTAATTTTTTGTCACAGTATAGTTACTAATTATAATTAAAAAAATCTTTATTGTTGATGATCTTAACCCTCAGTTTGCTCGTGCCTTTGAATTCAGTTGTCTACAGCCTTCCAAGCCTGTGTGCCAGGCCTACTTAAAAAATATTTACACCAATCATATTTGTTGTGACAGTATTCTAATAATTAAAAATTAAAATTTTTGGTAATAGTTGCTGTGATTTGAAACGTCAGTTTGCTGGTGCCATTGAAACGCACTTTCCTGCTGCCTTGCAGCCTGCTGTGAGCCAGGCCCCCACCTAGCCAATTGTTGTCAGCAATCATATTTCTGTTAACAGTATTGCAAAAATTGTCAATCATCACTGTTTAGACTGTCAGTAATCAGTCTCCTAGTGTCCTTGAATTGCATCTCCCTCCTGCCTGCCATCCTTTTGTGCCAGGCCGTCTTGCCAACTATTTACACCAATGTTAATTTTTTGTCACAGTTTAGTTACTAATTAAAATTAAAAAAATCTTTATTGTTGATGATCTTAACCCTCAGTTTGCTCGTGCCTTTGAATTGCAGTTTTCTACAGCCTTCCAAGCCTGTGTGCCAGGCCTACTTAAAAAATATTTACACCAATCATATTTGTTGTGACAGTATTCTAATAATTAAAAATTAAAATTTTTGGTAATAGTTGCTGTGATTTGAATCGTCAGTTTGCTGGTGCCATTGAAACGCACTTTCCTGCTGCCTTGCAGCCTGCTGTGAGCCAGGCCCCCACCTAGCCAATTGTTGTCAGCAATCATATTTCTGTTAACAGTATTGCAAAAATTGTCAATCATCACTGTTTAGACTGTCAGTAATCAGTCTCCTAGTGTCCTTCAATTGCATCTCCCTCCTGCCTGCCATCCTTTTGTGCCAGGCCGTCTTGCCAACTATTTACACCAATCCTAATTTTTTGTCACAGTATAGTTACTAATTAAAATTAAAAAAATCTTTATTGTTGACGATCTTAACCCTCAGTTTGCTCGTGCCTTTGAATTGCACTTTTCTACAGCCTTCCAAGCCTGTGTGCCAGGCCTACTTAAAAAATATTTACACCAATCATATTTGTTGTGACAGTATTCTAATAATTAAAAATTAAAATTTTTGGTAATAGTTGCTGTGATTTGAAACCTCAGTTTGCTGGTGCCATTGAATAGCACTTTCCTCCTGCCTTGCAGCCTGCTGTGAGCCAGGCCCACCTAGCCAATTGTTGTCAGCAATCATATTTCTTTTAACAGTATTGCAAAAATTGTCAATCATCACTGTTTTGACTGTCATTAATCAGTCTCCTAGAGTCCTTGAATTGCATCTCCCTCCTGCCTGCCATCCTTTTGTGCCAGGCCGTCTTGCCAACTATTTACACCAATCCTAATTGTTGTCACAGTATAGTTACTAATTTAAATAAAAAAAATCTTTATTGTTGATCTTAATCCTCATTTTGCTTGTGCCATTGAATTGCACTTTTCTACTTCCTGCCAGCCTGTGTGCCAGGCCCAACTATCCAATTAGTGCTAGCAATCATATTTCTTTTAACAGTATTGCAAAATTTGTCAATCAACAGTGTTTTGACTGTCAATCTGCAGTCTACTAGTGCCCTTGAATTGCATTTTCCTCCTGCCTGTGTGCCAGTCCCAACTAGCCAATTAGTGCCACCACTCATATTTATTGTAACAGGATTGGAATTTTTGTTAATCATAACTGTTTTGACTGTGATTCTTCAGTCTCCTAGTGCCATTGAATTGCAGTTTCCTTTCTTGTGCCAGACAGGCTCATTTGCCAAATAGTGCCAAACAATAATATTTGTTGCCACAGTACTAGTAATATTTCAAAAAATTAACAATTTGTGATTTTTAAAACATCTGTCTTTTTTGTTGTTGTCAGTCTCACAGCGTATACTGTGCCCACTCAATTGGTGTAATAGTATTGTTAGTGTCCATTTAAAAAAAAATGACAGGCAGAGGCAGGCCACCCCGCAGGTTCCGTGGTCGTGGTCATGGTGCTGTGATTCCTTTAGACCCTACAAATATGCACATTGTTCAGACGCCGGGTGCCAGGGGGGATGCAAAAACTTCTGAGGAGGACCTAGTTGAATGGCTAACACAGGAAACCCAATCTTCTTCAGCTTCCGCTGCTAGTCCTCCTAACCTTGACGCACCATTTAAGTCCAGCTGTGCTTTGGGCAGGTCTCAAGTGACCAGTGACAATCCGCCGCCTGTCGCCACCACCAACACTAGCACCACAGCCGCTTCACTTGATCTGTCACAGGAGTTATTGACACATAATTTTGAAGAAATGAGTGATGCGCAACCATCATTGACAGAGGATGTAGATAATAGTGATCAGTCTCAGTCAGGCAGCATTACCGACATGGAGGTACGGTGTGATGATGATGGTGATGTTGTACCCGCTGCTGCTTCCTTACTTGATGTTTCAGATACAAGTGAAGCGGTTGATGATGATGTGTCGGTGGATGTCACGTGGGTGCCTGCTAGAAGAGAAGAAGAAGAGGGGGAAAGTTCAGATGGGGAGACAGAGAGGAGGAGGAGGAGGAGACGATTTGGAAGCACGGGGAGGTCGTCTCAAGGAGCTAGTGGCACAGTCAGACAGCATGCATCGTCACCAGGGGTCAGCCAGACAGCCCGCCGACGCCCATCAACGCATGCTGTTGCCACCACCAGAATGCCGTCATCGCAGAGCTCAGCAGTGTGGCATTTTTTTTGTGTGTCTGCCTCTGACAACAGCGATGCCATTTGCAACCTGTGCCAAAAGAAACTGAGTCGTGGGAAGTCCAACAGCCACCTAGGTACAACTGCTTTGCGAAGGCACATGGTCTCCCATCACAAAGGCCGATGGGAAGAACACATGAGTAGAAGCAGCACACAAAGTGAAAGCCGCCCTCCTCCTCCTGCTCCAGCATCTTCAGCCACGTCAACCAGTGCTGTCCTCCTTGCCCCCTCTCAACCATCCTCCACTCAGTCTCTCTTACGTAGCAGTTCCTGGTCATCTGCCCACAGTCAGGTGTCTGTCAAGGACATGTTTGAGCGTAAGAAGCCAATTTCTCAAAGTCACCCCCTTGCCCGGCGTCTGACAGCTGGCTTGTCTGAACTCTTAGCCCGCCAGCTTTTACCATACAAGCTGGTGGAGTCTGATGCTTTCAAAAAATTTGTATCTATTGGGACACCGCAGTGGAAGGTACCTGGCAGAAATTTCTTTTCACAAAAGGCAATCCCAAACCTGTACTCTGTTGTGAGAAAGGAAGTTATGGCATGTCTGGCACACAGCGTTGGGGCAAGGGTCCATATGACCACGGATAGCTGGTCTGCAAAGCATGGTCAGGCAGGTATATCACCTACACTGCGCATTGGGTAAACCTGCTGACTTCTGACAAGCATGGAATGCGTGGCTCTGCAGAAGAGTTGGTGACACCGCCACGACTTGCAGGCAGGCCTGCTGCTACCTCCTCTACTCCTCCTATTCCATCCTCTTCCATAACCTCTTCCTCGGCTGAGTCCTCTTCAACTTCTGCGTCTTGCTCCACATCTATGGCACCCCCCCAGCTCCCCAGGTACTATGCTACATCCCGGGTACGGCAGTGTCACGCCGTCTTGGGGTTGACTTGCCTGAAAGCGGAGAGTCACACCGCACCAGCACTCCTGACCGCCCTGAACGCACAGGTGGATCAGTGGCTGACTCCGCACCAACTGGAGATTGGCAAGGTTGTTTCTGACAATGGAAGTAATTTGGTGGCGGCATTGAAATTGGGCAAGTTGACACATGTGCCGTGCATGGCACATGTGTGTAATCTGATTGTACAACGATTTGTCCATAAGTACCCAGGCTTACAGGACGTCCTGAAGCAGGCCAGGAAGGGGTGTGGCCATTTCAAGCGTTCCTACACGGCCATGGCGCACTTGTCTGATATCCAGCGTCGAAACAACCTGCCAGTGAGGCGCTTGATTTGCGACAGCCCGACACGGTGGAATTCAACACTCCTAATGTTTGACCGCCTGCTCCGACAAGAAAAAGCTGTTAATGAGTATTTGTATGACCGGGGTGCTAGGACAGCCTCTGGGGAGCTGGGGATATTTTTGCCAAATTACTGGACGCTCATGCGCAATGCCTGTAGGCTCATGCGTCCTTTTGAGGAGGTGACAAACCTTGTCAGTCGCACCGAAGGCACCATCAGTGACATCATACCATTTGTTTTCTTCCTTGAGCGTGCCCTGCGAAGAGTGCTGGATCAGGCAGTAGATGAGCGTGAAGAGGAAGAGGAAGAGTTGTGGTGTCCATCACCCCCACAAACAGCCGAATCAGCATTGCTTGCTGGACCTGCAGCAACGCAGGAAGAGGATTGTGAGGAAGAGGAGTCAGAGGAGGAATGTGGCTTTGGGGAGGATGAGGAGGAGGAAGACCGAGCACAACAGTCATCCCAGGGTGCTAGTTGTTGTCACCTCTCAGGTACCCGTGGTGATGTACGTGGCTGGGGGGAAGAAGATACCATCAGTGAGATCAGTGAGGAGGAGGAACGCGACATGATTAGCTCAGCATCCAACCTTGTTCAAATGGGTTCTTTCATGCTGTCGTGCCTGTTGAGGGACCCTCGTATAAAAAAGCTGAAGGAGAACGACCTGTACTGGGTGTCCACGCTCCTCGACCCCCGGTATAAGCATAAAGTGCCTGAAATGTTACCAAATTCCCGCAAGTCGGAAAGGATGGAGCATTTTCATAATAAATTAAAAACTATGCTTTATACAGCGTATAAGGGTGATGTCACAGCACCACGGGAATGTAACAGGGGAAGAGATGAAATTAATCCTCCTCCTCCCACGACCACGGCGGCAAGGACCGGGCGCTTTCCTGATGTCTTGTTGATGGAGGACATGCGTACCTTTTTAACTCCCATGCAACATCAGAGCCTTTCGGGATCCAGCCTTAGAGAAAGACTCAACCGACAGGTAGCAGACTACCTAGCTTTAACTGCGGATCTCGACACTCTCAGGAGCGATGGACCCCTTGACTACTGGGTGTGCAGGCTGGACTTGTGGCCTGAGCTATCCCAATTTGCAATGGAACTTCTGGCCTGCCCCGCTTCAAGTGTCCTGTCCGAAAGGACTTTTAGTGCAGCAGGAGGTTTTGTCACTGAGAAGAGAAGTCGCCTAGGTCAAAAAAGCCTTGACTATCTCACTTTTATAAAAATGAATGAGGGCTTTATCCCGAAGGGACTGACATTGGGCGATACATTTGAATAAAAAACTACTGATGATGATATGAGCTTCCTTGGGCTACAACTGTTACACAGGCTGGCCTTTTTTTCTTGGTTATAAAGACGGAGGACTTGCTTGACTTATCCGCCAACAACTAGTGTTCAAGCCACAAGCTTTTCGGGCACTTTATAAATGTTTTACAAACATCGATTTTTCTGGCCGCTGCTACAGCAGTTGCTCCAACAATACCCCAATGTTTCAGTCATTTGTACATTCCTAATTTTTCTGGTCTCTGCTGCATCTCTGTGGGTACAAAACTCAAATAAAAAAAATAAGGCACATAACACTAGTGATTAAACTGTTACGAATTGTACAACTTTACACACCACTCATATCCGGTGGACCATTCAATTGAACGCAAAATGCAACAAATTTGAAAGAGTAGGACCGACCAAGCATCTTTATCCGTCTCTTGGTTGATCTAAATTATCTCCGTGTTCCATCTATGACATACCTGTACTCTATTGTGCAAAAGGGTGGCATATGTTTTGTTTCATGCTGTTGTGCCTGTTGCGGGTCGTGGCCCATGATATAAAAAGGCTGAAGGAGAACGACCTGTAGTAATGGTTGCCCCATCCAGTTTTTATAAAAATGTTCCTGGTTCCTCTCAATTATCTTTGGGTTTCTAAAATGGATGCCATACCTGTACTCGCTTGTGCAAAAGGATGGCATATGTGGTGGTGTTTCCTGCAGTTGTTTCTGTTGAGGGTGCTGGACCCTCTTATAAAAAAGTTGAAGGTGAACGACCAGGAGTGGGAGTCCAAGCATGGTTTTTGGTGCTATTTCACTTTTACAAACAATTATCTGTCGTTTTCACAAATCAATGCCGTACCAGTACTCTATTGTTCCAAAGTATGCCATATGTTCTCTTTCCTGCTGGTATTTTGTTTGAGGGTCCTGGACACTCTTATAAAAAGGCCTAAGGTGAAAGAGGTGTACTGGGTGTCCACTCATTTTTATTTTCTATTCCTCATTTGACCAAAATTATCTCTGGTTTTGTAAAATCAATGCCGTACCTGTACTCTATTGCTCAAAAGGATGCCATACGTCCTCTTTCCTGCTGGTGTTTTTTTTTGAGTGTCCAGGACCATCTTATAAAAAGGCCTAAGGAGAAAGAGGTGTACTGGTTGGCCACTCATTGTTATTTTTCTATTGAACAATTGACCAAAATGATCTCTGTGTTTGTAAAATCAATGCTGTACCTGTACTCTATTGTTCAAAAGGATGCCATACGTCCTCTTTCCTGCTGGTTTTTTTTTTGAGGGTCCAGGACCCTCTTATAAAAAGGCCTAAGGAGAAAGAGGTGTACTGGCTGTCCATCGAATCATTTTTTTTATTCAAATTTACATTTTAAAAAAAAATTCTATGGGTTTCTAAAATCTATGCCTTTCCTGTACTCTATTGTTCAAAAGTATGCCATATGTCCTCTTTCCTGCTGGTTTTTTGTTTGAGGGTCCTGGACCCTCTTATAAAAAGGCATTATGGATAAAGAATTGTACCTGGTGACTGTCCATCCAATCATTTTTTTTAATTCAAATTCACAGTTGCAACAAATTATCCCCGGGTTTCTAAAATCAATGCCTTTCCTATAATCTTTTTTTCACAAAGGATGCCATATGTCCTCTTTCCTACTGCTGGTTTTGTTGAGTGTCCTGGAGCCTCTGCTAAAAAGGCTGAAGGATAAAGAAGTGTACTGGGTGTCTATTCAATGTTTTTTTAGATTTCACATGTGTATCTTATTTTTTCTGTCTTTCAAAAATCAATGCCTTTCCTGTAATCTATTTTTCAAAAGGATGCCATATGTCCTCTTTCATGCTGTTCTTTCTGTTGAGGCTCCGGGACACTCTTTTAAAAAGGCCTAAGGATAAAGAAGTGTACTGGGTGTCCAATCAATGTTTTTTTTCTATTTCCCGGGTCATATAACTGATCTCTGTGTTTCTACAATCAATGCCTTTCCTGTAATCTAATTTTCAAAAGTATGCCATATTTCCTCTTTCCTGCTGGTGTTTTTTTTGAGGGTCCAGGACCCTCTTATAAAAAGGCCTAAGGAGAAAGTGGTGTACTGGGTGTCCATCAAATCATTTTTTTGATTCAAATTTACATTTGCAAAAAATTATCTATGGGTTTCTAAAATCAATGCCTTTCCTGTACTCTTACTGTATTGTTAAAAAGTATGCCATATGTCCCCTTTCCTGCTGGTGTTTTGTTTGAGGGTCCTGGACCCTCTTATAAAAAGGCCTAGGGAGAAAGAATTGTACTGGGTGTCCATCCAACCATTTTTTTGATTCAAATTCACGGTTGCAACAAATTATCCCCGGGTCAATGCCTTTCCTATAATCTTTTTTTCACAAAGGATGCCATATGTCCTCTTTCCTACTGCTGGTTTTGTTGAGTGTCCTGGAGCCTCTGCTAAAAAGGCCGAAGGATAAAGAAGTGTACTGGGTGTCTATTCAATGTTTTTTTAGATTTCACATGTGTATCTTATTTTTTCTGTCTTTCAAAAATCAATGCCTTTCCTGTAATCTATTTTTCAAAAGGATGCCATATGTCCTCTTTCATGCTGTTCTTTCTGTTGAGGCTCCGGGACACTCTTCTAAAAAGGCCTAAGGATAAATAAGTGTACTGGGTGTATAATCTATGTTTTTTTAGATTTCACGGTTGCAACTAATGATCTCTGTATTTCTAAAATCAATGCCTTTCCTATAATCATTTTTTTCAAAAGGATGCCATATGTCCTCTTTCCTGCTGCTGGTTTTGTGGAGGGTCCTGGAGCCTCTGCTAAAAAGGCCTAAGGATAAAGAAGTGTACTGGGTGTATAATCTATGTTTTTTTAGATTCCACGTTTGCAAAAAATTATCCACGGGTTTCTAAAATCAATGCCTTTCCAGTAATCTATTATTCACAAGGATGCCATATGTACTTTTTGATGCTGTTGTTTCGGTTGAGGCTCCGGGAGCCTCTTATTAAAAAGGCCTAATGAAAAATAAGTGTACTGGGTGTCTAATCAATGTTTTTTTCGATTTACCGTTTGCAACTAATGATCTCTGTGTTTCTGAAATCAATGCCTTTCCTATAATCATTTTTTCCAAAGGATGCCATATGTCCTCTTTCCTGCTGCTGGTTTTGTCGAGGGTCCTGGAGCCTCTGCTGCGCATAATAAAGAAAAAAAAAATAATTTAACTTGACATAATAACTGAGGCATGACTTCAGGAGTCAGGTGTGGTCGTAGGTAGTGGTTGTTGTTAGCAGATTATTTTTATTGCAAATTGCAATTGCCACAGCGTGCATAAAATGTGCGTCACTAGTCCAAATTTTTTTTTTTTTTTTTTTTATTCAGGATTAGTTTGGGGTACGGCGCAATATTGGAAACGCAAAAAACAGGTCTCCATACCCGTTGATATAAGGGGTGACTACTACTGCTTTTACCAGGCTCCTCTTGGATAGCCCCAGAAAGTGTGACTATGAATCCCAAAAAGAAAATGAAATTAAGGTTGAAAACTAACTCCAAAGTAACTTGTAAGACCTGGAGCTCCTCAAACACACGTCCTACCTTAACAGCTATAGGCTCCACAACCCACAAATCTTAACTTTTTCATGCCAATTGATATTGCCACAGCTGGAACAACAGTAAATAACATGTGCGTCACCACAGTCTCCGAAGCTGTTGTCGGATGTATACAAAAACACTGATAAAGTATTCCTTTAGGAGCGCAAAGAGATGGCTACCGGAACACCAGGAACTTCACAAGAGTGGCTGTATTGTGTTTCTGGTGATGTTTGAGACATCTGGGTAGTGTACAGGGAGGGCAAAAATCGTCTCCATCTCTGTGCACCAAAGGACATGACGTCCTTGTCATCCATAAGCACATGAAATTGCTGGCATTTTTGTTGCTTCAAGAAGTTCATTTTTTGTGGTGATAGATAGTACTGAATTAAATAAACTTTGGTTTCCTACCATACTCAAGACAATCTTGTATTTCAAAATTCGTACTTGCTGTGGGAAACAGTGGCCTGTCCATACCAGGAAGATGATTTAGACAGAAGTAACGAGCTCTGCTTGCAGGTGACACATGTTTATCGTCAATCATCAAAGGGGTTGCGTGCAGAATATGGCTGATGGTCCCTTATTCACATGTTTGTCCAGAGCCACAACATTTGCAAACAGCCAGAAGAAAGGTCGTTTCTCACCAGCCTAAGTTGAGCTTCATTTAACAAATGCTGATATTCAAAAAAATAGACAAACAGTGCCTTAAATAACACATTTGCGATATGGATTCACCAGAGCAAGGTCATTGCAAGTACTAAGTTCCCACGATAACAAAATTAAAATGCCACAACTATGCAATCTTCACCTTCAGATTATTATTGTCACACTCCATTGTACTCCTATGCCCAGATCCCTGCTCTTGTTTTTGTTGAGGGTCCTGGAGCCTCTGCTGAAAAGGCCTATGGATAATAAAGTGTACTGGGTGTCTGTTCAATTTTTTTTTTGATTTCCCGGTTGCAAGTAATTATCTCAGTGTTTCTAAAATCAATGCCTTTCCTCTAATCTATAATTCAAAAAGATTGACATATGTCCTCTTTCATGCTGTTGTTTCAGTTGCGGCTCCGGGACCCTCGTATTAACAAGGCCTGAGGATAAATAAGTGTAACCGGTGTCTAATGAATGTTTTTTTCTATTACACGGGTCATATAAATGATCTGTGGGTTTCTAAAATCAATGCCTTTCCTGTAATCTTTTATTCAAAAGTATGACATATCTCCTCTTTCATGCTGTTGTTTCGGTTGAGGCTCCGGGACCATCGTATTAAAAAGGCCTGAGCATAAATAAGTGTCACGGCTGTCTAATCAATGTTTTTGTCTAATTTCACGGTTGCAAATAATGATCTGTGGATTTCTAAAATCAATGCCTTTCCTGTAATCTTTTATTCAAAAGGATGACATATCTCCTCTTTCATGCTGTTGTTTCGGTTGAGGCTCCGGGACCCTCGTATTAAAAAGGCCTGAGCATAAATAAGTGTCACGGCTGTGTAATCAATTTTTTTTTCTAAATTCACGGTTGCAAATAATGATCTGTGGGTTTCTAAAATCAATGCCTTTCCTGTAATCTTTTATTCAAAAGGATGACATATCTCCTCTTTCATGCTGTTGTTTCGGTTGAGGCTCCAGGACCCTCGTATTAAAAAGGCCTGAGCATAAATAAGTGTCACGGCTGTGTAATCAATTTTTTTTTCTAAATTCACGGTTGCAAATAATGATCTGTGGCTTTCTAAAATCAATGCCTTTCCTGTAATCTTTTATTCAAAAGTATGACATATCTCCTCTTTCATGCTGTTGTTTCGGTTGAGGCTCCGGGACCCTCGTATTAAAAAGGCCTGAGCATAAATAAGTGTCACGGCTGTGTAATCAATTTTTTTTTCTAAATTCACGGTTGCAAATAATGATCTGTGGCTTTCTAAAATCAATGCCTTTCCTGTAATCTTTTATTCATAAGGATGACATATCTCCTCTTTCATGCTGTTGTTTCGGTTGAGGCTCCGGGACCCTCGTATTAAAAAGGCCTGAGCATAAATAAGTGTCACGGCTGTGTAATCAATTTTTTTTTCTACATTCACGGTTGCAAATAATGATCTGTGGGTTTCTAAAATCAATGCCTTTCCTGTAATCTTTTATTCAAAAGGATGACATATCTCCTCTTACATGCTGTTGTTTCGGTTTAGGCTCCAGGACCCTTGTATTAAAAAGGCCTGAGCATAAATAAGTGTGACGGATGTGTAATCGATTTTTTTTTCTAAATTCACGGTTGCAAATAATGATCTGTGGCTTTCTAAAATCAATGCCTTTCCTGTAATCTTTTATTCAAAAGGATGACATATCTCCTCTTTCATGCTGTTGTTTCGGTTGAGGCTCCGGGACCCTCGTATTAAAAAGGCCTGAGCATAAATAAGTGTCACGGCTGTGTAATCAATTTTTTTTTCTAAATTCACGGTTGCAAATAATGATCTGTGGGTTTCTAAAATCAATGCCTTTACTGTAATCTTTTATTCAAAAGGATGACAGTACTACCAAAATACAGCCAATGAAGGGCCTTAGGAAGACTGAGCCAAGGTTGGATTGTAGTATTTGGTTAGGCTAATCATGATGGCCATGTAGACCACCACCACCGAGAGTCCTGGAAGTAACAGGGATGATGAGATGAAAGAGCTAAGAATATTAGAACTTGAAACAACAGAGTTAGCCATGGGTGTTAGTGCAAAACCGCTTGGCTTTTTTTTGGCTTTGGGTGCAGCTATTCATGCCGGCCATATAGAGCTGACAACATTCGGTGTCGTATCAGCTATTAAACTAATAAGAACAGTACTACCAAAATACAGCCAATGAAGGGCCTTAGGAAGACTGGGCCAAGGTTGGATTGTAGTATTTGGTTAGGCTAATCATGATGGCCATGTAGACCACCACCACCGAGAGTCCTGGAAGTAACAGGGATGATGAGATGAAAGAGCTAAGAATAGTAGAACTTGAAACAACAGAGTTAGCCATGGGTGTTAGTGCAAAACCGCTTGGCTTTTTTTTGGCTTTGGGTGCGGCTATTCATGCAGGCCATATAGAGCTGACAACATTCGGTGTCGTATCAGCTATTAAACTAATAAGAACAGTACTACCAAAATACAGCCAATGAAGGGCCTTAGGAAGACTGGGCCAAGGTTGGATTGTAGTATTTGGTTAGGCTAATCATGATGGCCATGTAGACCACCACCACCGAGAGTCCTGGAAGTAACAGGGATGATGAGATGAAAGAGCTAAGAATAGTAGAACTTGAAACAACAGAGTTAGCCATGGGTGTTAGTGCAAAACCGCTTGGCTTTTTTTTGGCTTTGGGTGCGGCTATTCATGCAGGCCATATAGAGCTGACAACATTCGGTGTCGTATCAGCTATTAAACTAATAAGAACAGTACTACCAAAATACAGCCAATGAAGGGCCTTAGGAAGACTGAGCCAAGGTTGGATTGTAGTATTTGGTTAGGCTAATCATGATGGCCATGTAGACCACCATAGTAATAAGAACAGTACTACCAAAATACAGCCAATGAAGGGCCTTAGGAAGACTGAGCCAAGGTTGGATTGTAGTATTTGGTTAGGCTAATCATGATGGCCATGTAGACCACCACCACCGAGAGTCCTGGAAGTAACAGGGATGATGAGATGAAAGAGCTAAGAATAGTAGAACTTGAAACAACAGAGTTAGCCATGGGTGTTAGTGCAAAACCGCTTGGCTTTTTTTTGGCTTTGGGTGCGGCTATTCATGCAGGCCATATAGAGCTGACAACATTCTGTGTCGTATCAGCTATTAAACTAATAAGAACAGTACTACCAAAATACAGCCAATGAAGGGCCTTAGGAAGACTGGGCCAAGGTTGGATTGTAGTATTTGGTTAGGCTAATCATGATGGCCATGTAGACCACCACCACCGAGAGTCCTGGAAGTAACAGGGATGATGAGATGAAAGAGCTAAGAATAGTAGAACTTGAAACAACAGAGTTAGCCATGGGTGTTAGTGCAAAACCGCTTGGCTTTTTTTTGGCTTTGGGTGCGGCTATTCATGCAGGCCATATAGAGCTGACAACATTCGGTGTCATATCAGCTATTAAACTAATAAGAACAGTACTACCAAAATACAGCCAATGAAGGGCCTTAGGAAGACTGGGCCAAGGTTGCATTGTAGTATTTGGTTAGGCTAATCATGATGGCCATGTAGACCACCACCACCGAGAGTCCTGGAAGTAACAGGGATGATGAGATGAAAGTGCTAAGAATAGTACTACTTGAAACAACAGAGTTAGCCATGGGTGTTAATCCAAGACCGCTTGGATTTATTTTTGTATTGGGTGCAGCTAATCATGCAGGCCATATAGAGCTGACAACATTCGGTGTTGTATCAGCTATAAAAATAATAAGAACTGTACTATCAAAATACAGACAATGAAGGGCCTATGAAGACTGAGCAAAGGTTGGATTGTAGTATTTTGTTCGGCTAATCATGATGGCCATGTAGACCGCCCATAACAGGGATGAAAGTGCTAAGAATAGTACTAATTGAAACAACAGAGTTAGCCATGGGTGTTAGTCTAAGACCACTTTTTTTGGGTTTGGGTGCAGCTAATCATGAAGGACAGATAGACCTGCCACCATTTGGTGTTGTAACAGGTTTGAAAATGCAAAGAACAGTACTACATAACACAACCTACTTACCATGGGTCCCAGAACATATGTTTGGTTGTTATATTTTGTAAGGGTAATCATGCAGGCCATATAGACCTCCACCGATAGGGTGAGTATGAGTAACAGCTATTAAAATGTGAAGGACATTACTAATTAACACAACATAGTTACCATGGGTCGCAGACCAAGAGCAGATGTCTTATTATTATATTTTGTATGGGTAATCATCCAGGCCGTATAGACCTCACCAAATAGGGGGAGTTACAGAGATTAAAGTGCTAAGAATGGTAGTACTTAAAACACAACCTCGTTAAAATAGGAAGCAGACCACATGTCTTATTATTATAATTTTTCAGGGTAATCTGGCAGGCCATATAGAACTCCCATGATAGGGGGGGGGGAACAGGGATTAAAGTGCTAAGAAAAGTACTAATTGACACAAGCTAGTTGGGTCCAAGAATGCATGTTTGATTATTAGAATTTATTAGGGTAATTATATATCTAACAAATAAATCTATTTCTCTTCTATCGATTCTATCTAACTATCAATCTATGTATATCTATCTATCCTATCTATCACTATCAATCTATCTTCTGTCCGGGATGTTTTGAGACAGCCACTTTGGGAATGTTAGTTGATTTAGACCCATTATGGCTTAAAAGCAGACTCTGCATCAACTATGTAATTTTCCATGGGAGTTTTGCCAGGGATCCCCCTCCAGCATGCAACAGTCCAGGTGTTAGGACCCTTGAAACAATTTTTCCATCACTATTGTGGCCCTTGTAGGTTTTAAAGTTCGCCTGCCTATTGAATTCAATGGCGGTTAGCGCGGTTCGCGCGTTCGCGCGTTCGCGAACAATACCGGAAGTTCGAGTCCGCGGTTCGCAAACCAAAGATTTTAGGTTCGCGACATCACTATTGCTGAAACATGAAAGATAAAATTAGAGTTTTATATCCCTTTCATTTTGCAGCAAAAATAAACATGATAACATTTTATAAAAGATTATAAATATTAAATATTTTCATGTAATGTTTAATTGTTCCTTAGATCTCAAATATATTTCTTATAATGCAGCTTTGTTTGTGCCACTTTAAGAACTTACAAAGAAGAATTATAGATTTATATTCTTTAAACTGTAATATTTGATAATATTAAAAGAAGTTTACCAGAAAAAAAAACTATACTTCAGCCCTCATTAGAAACAGAACTCATTGTAGATGCAAGTTAATGATGTAGAGTTTGGAGCAAATTTATTAAAAGTAAATAAAAGAAGTAACCATCAGTTTGTTAAAGGGGCATAAAAGTGCTAAAATAAAATTCTTTAATTTGATAGAGTGAATTATTTTTGCGTTATTGCTTGATAATAACATACGCCTAGATTTAGAGTTCTGCGTTAGCCATCAAAAGCAGCGTTAAGGGGTCCTAACGCTGCTTTTTACCGCCCGCTGGTATTTAGAGTCAGTCAGGAAACGGTCTAACGCTCACTTCCAAGTCGCGATTTTTCCATACCGCAGATCCCCTTACTCCATTTGCGTATCCTATCTTTTCAATGGGATCTTCCTAACGCCGGTATTTAGAGTCTTGGCTGAAGTGAGCGGTAGACCATCTACCGACAAGACTCCATCCGCAGAAAAAAGTCAGTAGTTAAGAGCTTTCTGGGCTAACGCCGGTTTATAAAGCTCTTAACTACTGTGCTCTAAAGTACACTAACACCCATAAACTACCTATGTACCCCTAAACCGAGGTTCCCCCCACATCGCCGCCACTATAATATATTTTTTTAACCCCTAATCTGCCGAACGCACACAACCGCCACCTACATGGTAAAGCACATTTTCCAGAGAAGGATTAGCATGGCTCACATCACTTTAACACAATGTATACTTTCATTGGAGATTCCAAACTCGTCGACTTTTTACTTTTAACCTGTAATATAATTTATTTGTAAAAATAAATTAGCGTGCCACTTGTATTCTGGCCCTAAAGCTATTAAGCCTATGGTTAGCCCTTGCAATGGGATATATTCTAATTATAATAAAATATTTTTTTCTACAAAAACTCATCCTGCCTTAACTACTGCAACTCCATCATCTCTGGTCTCCCTAGTTGCCGTCTATCTCCTTTACAATCCATAATGAATGCCTCTGCCAGACTCATCTTCCTCACACGTTGCTCTTTATCTGCTGCACCTCTCTGCCAATCCCTTCACTGGCTGCCTCTAGCCTCAAGAATTAAACACAAAATTCTGACTCTCACAAGCAAGGCCCTCAACTCCACTGCTCCACCCTATAGCTCAGACTAATGGGGCCTATCTATCAAGCTCTGAAAGGAGCTTGACGGCCCGTGTTTCTAGCGAGTCTTCAGACTTGCCAGAAACAGCAGTTATGAAGCAGCGGTAACAAAGACCGCCTGTCTGCCTGCTCTGAGTAGGCGGACAGACATCGCCGGAAATCAACCCGATCGAGTACGATCGGGTTGATTGACACCCCCCTGCTGGCGGCCCATTGGCCGCAAGTCTGCAGGGGGCAGCGTTGCTCCAGCAGCTCTTGTGAGCTGCTGGTGCAATGCTGAATACGGAGAGTGTATTGCTCTCCGTATTCAGCGAGGTCTGGTGGACAGGGATAGGCACGAGCCAAGGCTGTGGCTGACATTTTCTACAGTAAAGACCTTTAGTGAAGGACACCAAGGTACATTTACAATTAAAACTATTATTTTATAGTGCTGAATTTTATTATACTGATGCAGATACCACTGATCCTATAACCAGCCCTTTTCTGGCTATATACATGTGCCAGTGTCACTTTTGTGTCTTTGTATAGAGATGGGTGTTATTATACAGATGCAGAAGATACACATCCAGTATTTCACTCAGGCTTTATTTATTCCATAACTTATCACCCAATATTGCTAGCAGTCTCTTGACAAGCCACTAATTTTATTCACACTAAATATTTTCCCTTTCCTATTATTTAATCAGAAAGAAAAGATATACTAAGGTTATGAATCACAACCTTACTATATCTTTTCTTTCTATTTAAGTACTACTTATAATAAACCTCAGATGCTGGTTAAAGTGCTTTACCTTTGCATATAAAGCTCCAGGGACACAGTGGCAGCTTGCTTCTTGAATCTTCCATCTCTCTCTGTCTTACTCACAGTCATTTTCTGGTACTAAGCGGCATCATGTGGGAGTGGCCACAATTCTGTGAAACGTGGCGCTGTGTGTGTTAAGGAGGAGTCAGGACCAGTATTCATCTGTCTTACTCCTCCCTCCACACAGCAAAATGGGCGGCGGACACTGCAAGGGCCAGTCACGGACACCAGTGTCCGTGTACGGACACCTTGCCTATCCCTGCTGGTGGACCTGATCCGCACTGTCGGATCAGGTCCGCCAGACCTTGTTAAATAGAGGCCCTTGTCTCCAGATACTTTCTCTTCCGTCCCCTTCACTCTTCTCACAACCTCCTCCTCTTGTTACTTCCTCACATTCTCATGTACAGGACTTCTCCAGACTAGTGCCTATCTTGTGGAACTCTCTGCCTCGCTCCACAAGACTCTCCCCTAGTTTTGAAAGTTTCAAGTACTCCCTAAAGACTCTACTGTTCAGGGATGCATACAACCTACACTAACCTTTCCTAACCCCAGTTCCTCTCCTCCTTTGTTATCCTCTCAAACCCCCTTAAAATGTAGCATATGAGCCCAGTTGTTTACAGATCCCCTTCATAAGAGCTGACTATAACTGCAACTCTGGGCAGGACCCTTTACCCACATGATCCCTATAAATGTTTCCTTGTATACCGCCTATGTTAATAGCGCTGCCGAATCTGTTGGCACTCTACAAATAACTGATAATAATAAGAATAATAAGAATAACAATAATACATTCCTGTAGACTTTAAATGGAAATGAAACTCAAAAATAGTCATGCATGTTTCAGATAGAACATACAGTTTTAAACAACTATTCAATTTACTTCTATTAACAAATTTGCTTTATTCCTTTGCTATTCTTTGTTGAAGGATTAGCATTGCACTACAAGAAGCTAGCTGAACATAAAGGTGTATATGTGCAGCCACCAATCAGTAGTAGTGCACCACTGCTCCTAAGACTACCTAGGTATGCTTTCATACAAGGGTACCAAGAAAACAAACCAAATGAGATAATAGAAGTAAATTATATACTCTATCTGAATCATGAAAGAAAATTGTATGCCTCACTTGCTGAAACATGAAAGAAAAAATTAGAGTTTTATATCCCTTTCATTTTGCAGCAAAAATAAACATGTTGATAACATTTTACAAAAGATTATAAATATTAAATATTTTCATGTAATGTTTAATTGTTCCTTAGATCTCAAATATATTTCTTATAATGCTGCTTTGTTTGTGCCACTTAAAGAACTTACAAAGAAGAATTATAGATTTATATTCTTTAAACTGTAATATTTGATAATATTAAAAGAAGTTTACCAGAAAAAAAAATATATACTTCAGCCCTCATTAGAAACAGAACTCATTGTAGATGCAAGTTAATGATGTAGAGTTTGGAGCAATTTTATTAAAAGTAAATAAAAGAAGTAACCATCAGTTTGTTAAAGGGGCATAAAAGTGCTAAAATAAAATTCTTTAATTTGATAGAGTGAATTATTTTTGCGTTATTGCTTGATTATAACATACGCCTAGATTTAGGGTTCTGCGTTAGCCGTCAAAAGCAGCGTTAAGGGGTCCTAACGCTGCTTTTTACCGCCCGCTGGTATTTAGAGTCCGTCAGGAAAGGGTCTAATGCTCACTTCCAAGCCGCAACTTTTCCATACCGCAAATCCCCTTACGCCATTTGCGTATCCTATCTTTTCAATGGGATCTTCCTAACGCCGGTATTTAGAGTCTTGGCTGAAGTGAGCGGTAGACCCTCTACCGACAAGACTCCATCCGCAGAAAAAAGTCAGTAGTTAAGAGCTTTCTGGGCTAACGCCAGTTTATAAAGCTCTTAACTACTGTGCTCTAAAGTACACTAACACCCATAAACTACCTATGTACCCCTAAACCGAGGTTCCCCCCACATCGCCGCCACTATAATATATTTTTTTAACCCCTAATCTGCTGAACGCACACAGCCGCCACCTACATTATCCCTATGAACCCCTAATATGCTGCCCCTAACATCGCCGACACCTATATTATATTTATTACCCCCTAATCTGCCCCCCCAACGTCGCCGCTACCTTACCTACACTTATTAACCCCTAATCTGCCGACCGGACCTCGCCGCTACTCTAATAAATGTATTAACCCCTAAACCGCCTCACAAACCCTATAATAAATAGTATTAACCCCTAATCTGCCCTCCCTAATATCGCCGATACCTAACTTCAAGTATTAACCCCTAATCTGCCGACCGGACCTCGCCGCTACTCTAATAAATGTATTAACCCCTAAAGCTAAGTCTAACCCTAACCCTAATACCCCCCTAAGTTAAATATAATTTTAATCTAACGAAATAAATTAAATGTTATTAACTAAAGTCTTCCTATTTAAAACTAAATACTTACCTGTAAAATAAACCCTAATATAGCTACAATATAACGAATAATTATATTGTAACTATTTTAGGATTTATATTTATTTTACAGGCAACTTTGTATTTATTTTAACTAGGTACAATAGCTATTAAATAGTTATTAACTATTTAATAGCTACCTAGTTAAAATAATTACAAAATTACCTGTAAAATAAATCCTAACCTAAGTTGCAATTAAACCTAACACTACCCTATCAAAAAATAAATTAAATCAATTTACTACAAGTAACTACAATTAAATAAACTAAACTAAATTACAAAAAAAACCCCACTAAATTGCAAAAAATAAAAAAAGATTACAAGAATTTTAAGCTAATTACACCTACTCTAAGCCCCCTAATAAAATAACAAAGCCCCCCAAAATAAAAAAAATTCCCTACCCTAATCTAAATTAAAATAGTTAACAGCTCTATTACCTTACCAGCCCTTAAAAGGGCTTTTTGCGGGGCATGCCCCAAAGAAATCAGCTCTTTTGCCTGTAAAAAAAACACAATACCACCCCCCAACATTACAACCCACCACCCACATACCCCTACTCTAACCCAACCCCCCCTTAAATAAACCTAACACTACCCCCCTGAAGATCTCCCTACTGGGGAGGGTATTGGGGGTGGTATTGTGTTATTCTACTTAGTTAAAATAAATACAAACTTGCCTGTAAAATAAAAATTTTTTTTAATAAATATAATATAGGTGGCGGTGGGCTCCGGGAGCGGCAGTTTAGGGGTTAATCAATTTATTTCGTTGCGGCGGGGTCCGAGAGCGGCGGTTTAGGGGTTAATAAGTTTATTGAGTTGCGGCGGGGTCCGGGAGTGGCGGTTTAGGGGTTAATAAGTATAATGTAGGTGGCGGCGGTGTAGGGGGGGGCAGATTAGGGGTTAATAAATATAATTTAGGTGGCGGTGGGCTCCGGGAGTGGCAGTTTAGGGGTTAATCGATTTATTTAGTTGCGGCGGGGTCTGGGAGTGGCGGTTTAGGGGTTTATAAGTTAATTGAGTTGCGGCAGGGTCCAGGAGTGGCGGTTTAGGGGTTAATAAGTATAATGTATGTAGCAGAGGTGTAGGGGGGCAGATTAGGGGTGTTTAGACTCGGGTACATGTTAGGGTGTTAGGTGTAGACATTTACCATAGGAATCAATGGGATATTGGGCAGCAGCGAACATAAGCTTTTGCTGCTGTCAGACTCCCATTGATTCCTATGGCATCCGCCGCCTCCAGGGCGGCAGATTGAAAACCAGGTATGCTGGGCCGGAAAAGTGGCGAGCGTACCTGGTAGTTCTTTGATAATTTCCAAAAGTAGTCAGATTGTGCTGAACTTGCGTTCGGAACATCTGGAGTGATGTAACCATCGATTTGTGTCGGACTGAGTCCGGTGGATCGTATGTTACGTCACTAAATTCTACTTTTGATGGTCTGTAGGGTTTGATAACTACGGCGAATCAGGCTCGCCACAAATACGCTGCGGAATTCCAGCGTATTTGCGGTTGACAGCTTGATAAATAGAGGCCTAGATCTGAATCATGAAAGAAAAAATTTGGGTTCAACAGTATCCCTTTAAATGATATTGAAAAACTGTATCTATTGCAAAAGTGAGAGCATTCATCTGTTATTTAGAGTTCACTTCACTGATAATTAAGCTCCTGTAATGTTGTTTGAGAAATAAAAATGGAAGCAGACAGCTTCTAACTAATAATGTGGATTAGATTTACACACATTCTGTTTTTCTGTTGCAGATCGGTTATTGACAGTTCATCAGATTATATTTAAAGGCATATATTGACTTCCTAGGCCACCCATTCAACATAGGCAATATGTGTACTCTCAAATTAATATTTCAGTACCTGAATCTCTTACTAATTAAAGAAGCATCATTAAGGAATAAAATGCTATATGCAATAAAGGGATGTATTACTTCAAATGAGTGCAAATTGTATCCATCATAGTAGAAAGTTAAAGGACCCATAAAGTAGTATTGAAGAATCATTAAGCTATAGTAGTTCTATACCATGTGAATTATTTTCCAACTGTCTTTAAGAGACATTTTTTAAAATGGTTTAACACTATGGAAGTTTATTTCCTCTCTCTTTGAGGTAGAAAGAAGATCTTCTCAGAGCAATCTTTTCAGGACTATCCATCTACATTTATTATAGTGCACAGTGTTGTAAAGTATCATTTTTTGTTTTTATATTACATCACTGTTAATTATATTATTACTATTTTGTATCTTAGTTTTTTAAAGGAAGATAGGCGTCTGCATCCATGAAGGAGTTTGCACGAGACTTTGTAATCCATCCCAAAGAGCGAGGTGGACACTGGTAAGCCTGGCTTCTGAAAATGAGAGTTGTGTTATTTGCTTGTATGGTAAGAACTACATAAAAGTAATGAGTTGAATTAAATTGATATGCTTCTTGAAAAACATATTGGCCATCATCACATTCATGAGTTTCAAGTTACTCTTCATTACAGGGGTGTATTTTTGACTAGGCAAACAAGGCACTTGCCTAGGGTGGCAGATTTGGGGGTTCAGCACTTTTTGAGTCTCACTACACAATTTAGTACACCCACACATATACACACACTGTACTACACACTCACCATACACACACACACACACACATATATACAGTATATATACACATATGCTGACTTGAAGATGAATATTTACTTTGGGGGGAGCAGAATTTTGAGTGCCTAGGACAGCACAAAACCTACTGCTTTATTATAATCAATAGATTATCTCACTGCATAGAACAAGCCTCATTGTGAAGGATAAGCGTATCACAAAAATGTCTTTAAAGTTTAAAGAACACATATTAAAAAGCAAAAAATAACACCCTTGATAAGACAGTACACTCTAGACACAACCAGAAGACAATATACTTCACTGGGGCAATAGACTCTTTATGAATTCCACTTGCTTGGCATTAGTATAGGTGAAAAAAATCTGATTACGATTTCAGAATGCTCTGTCATGTCTGCAAGGTCTCTGAGATATCTAACATTCTATCCAGCAAGACTACATTTCAATTAGAGATGTGCTGGGAAGAAAATTTGTTTCAGACAATTTTTTTATTCCGAATATTTAAGGAAATTTGTTTCCTCAAATATTCATTGCCTGTACTATTTGGTTTTTGTTTTGTTTAAAACAAAATGAAAATTTGATTTACATAAAAAATTCAACTGTAGCTACATACTTACCCTAACGCACTCTGAAAAGCATGCTAACCTGACCCGCTTCTTCCCGGAGCCCTTGCAGAGCTAACAGGAAGATGAGCCGTTCGGATCCCCGGATCTGCACTAAAATTAGGTCCTGGGTGTTGAGTGCATGGCCAGAGACCTATCAAGAAGAGGAGGGTTGGTACACACACCAGAGCACATTAAGGTAAGTAATAAGCCTTTCAAATTATTGTAAAGGAAACTAATAAATACTGATGAATGTTGTCAGTATTTTTTTTTGTTTTCTTTCAATTTTCCTGGTGCATTCATTTGGATATATAAAAACGAAAATCAGATTTTCGGTACGAATGTGCATTTTGCTGAAAACGAATGCACGTCTCTAATTTCTATAACAAGATAGTCATGCAAATATTTTACACTTACAAGCATTTACATTAACTGTCTTTCAAGGGTGTTTCTGAAGTTGTTGTGGTTGCAATTGTTTAACCGCTTATCATTTAATGTGCGAGATATCACGTATTGGGTGTCTATGAATGTTAGAGGCAGGAACACCCACTAGCGAATATGTAGAAAATATAAATGAAGGGATGCTCAATGTATTTCCAACATGATCTTGCCTTCACAATCACCTCTGAATCTAACTAATTAACAACATTTACATTAATCACATAATGCGTATAAGTGTAAATTAAGTTACTTTCTTTAACAGATTAAAGGCATAAAAAATGATTCACTGCATCAAAAAACATTTGCATTTGAAAATGTAACTGCGTTAGAAAAAATACCTTGATTTGTTGGCTTAGAATTTTTTTTTTAGTGCAATTGAAAGTGGAGGTGCATTATTTTGCACTCAGCACATGCAATCAATAACACAAGTCTTGGGATTAAAAATTGTTGGTCAAAATATTTGCCCATAGCATTTCTTAAAAGCACATGCTGTCGGCATTTATGCCGTCGGCATTTAGCATTGCACCAGCAGTTCTTGTGAACTGCTGGTGCAATGCCACCCCCTGCAGATTCGGGCCAATCAGCCTGATCGTATTCGATCAGGTTGATTTCTGTCCGCCGCCTCAGAGCAGGCGGACAAGTTATGGAGTAGCGGTCTTTAGACTGCTCCTTCATAACTTCTGTTTCCGGCGAGCCTGATAGCTCGCCGGAAACAAGGGGCATCAAGCTCCATATGGAGCTTTATAAATCGGCCCCTAAGAGTTAAAAATAAGTTTTCACATAACACATCCAAAACATATTAAAATAAAGTATTACACTCATAAATACACTTTTTATTAAAAGAATATAATTTACATATCAAAACAAATGTTTTCAAAGGGTTAAAAAGCGATATGGTACTGTATATGGCAAAATGTTTGACTAGAAAGGGTTCCAATGTATATATGTCTAAATATATGTGTATGCACATTTCTATATTTCTGTATATATGTGCATTTATGTGTTTATATTTGTAAATGTGTATTGCACACATACATACATGTACACATTATAAATACATAAATGCACATATATACACAATTATACACATATACACCATTTTAAGCTCTTCCCAATCAAATACGTTAAAACAAGCAATATCATTTTTAAGATGTTTTAATGAGTTTTGAATAGAAATACTTGAAATTCCCATGTTCTTTACTTAGGAAAAAAAATAACTTTATTTTTAAATAGATATTTCTATATATATCTGTATATACAATATATATCTATCGATATACATCTATATCTGTATATATTCATATAGATATATAGGTATATATTTTACAAAAAATAATTATACACACACATATATATATATATATATATATATATATATATATATATATATAAATAGAATGTAAAGTATTCCTAATGCCCCATAGAAGTCAATTTTTTTTGAGTTAGCACAATAATCGAAGTCCTGAAGTTAGCATGCCCGAGTCTTTCACTAGTGTTAAATAGTGATGTCGCAAACCTAAAAATTTGGGTTCGCGAATGGCGAACGCGAACTTCCACAAAAGTTTGCGAACGGGTGAACCGGGCGAACCGCCATAGACTTCAATAGGCAGGCGAATTTTAAAACCCACAGGGACTCTTTCTGGCCACAATAGTGATGGAAAAGTTGTTTCAAGGGGACTAACACCTGGACTGTGGCCTTCCGGAGGGGGATCCATGGCAAAACTCCCATTGAAAATTACATAGTTGATGCAGAGTCTGGTTTTAATCCATAAAGGGCATAAATCACCTAGCATTCCTAAATTGTTTGGAATAACGCTTTAAAACATCAGGCATGATGTTGTTTCGATCAGGTAGTGTAAGGGTTACACCCGCTTCACAGTGCGCAGTGTAGGTGATATATCTGCCCTGACCATGCTTTGCAGACCAGGTATCAGTGGTCAGATGGACCCTTGCCCCAACACTGTGTGCCAGACATGCCATTAGAGCAGACTTATATGGCTTTGGCGTTGCTTTTTGGTAATTTGAAGGCTGCTAAATGCCACTGCGCACCACACGTGTTTTATGCCCAGCAGTGAAGGGGTTAATTAGGGAGCATGTAGGCAGCTTGTAGAGTTAATTAGCTTAAGTGTAGTGTAGTAGACAACCCAAAGTATTGATCTAGGCCCTTTTTGGTATATTTAATGCCACCATATCACCGCCAAATGCGATCAAATAAAAAAAAATTGTTCACTTTTTCACAAACTTTAGGTTTCTAACAGAAATTATTTACAAACAACTTATGCAATTATGGCATAAATGGTTGTACATGCTTCTCTGGGATCCCCTTTGTTCAGAAATAGCAGACTTATATGGCTTTGGCGTTGCTTTTTGGTAATTAGAAGGCTGCTAAATGCCACTGTGCACCACACGTGTTTTATGCCCAGCAGTGAAGGGGTTAATTAGGGAACAGGTAGGGAGCTTGTAGAGTTAATTTTAGCTTAAGTGTAGTGTAGTAGACAACCCAAATTATTGATCTAGGCCCATTTTGGTATATTTCATGCCACCATTTCACCGCCAAATGCGATCAAATAAAAAAAAATTGTTCACTTTTTCACAAACTTTAGGTTTCTCACAGAAATTATTTACAAACAACTTATGCAATTATGGCATAAATGGTTGTAAATGCTTCTCTGGGATCCCCTTGGTTCAGAAATAGCAGACTTATATGGCTTTGGCGTTGCTTTTTGGAAATTAGAAGGCTGCTAAATGCCACTGCGCACCACACGTGTTTTATGCCCAGCAGTGAAGGGGTTAATTAGGGAACAGGTAGGGAGCTTGTAGAGTTAATTTTAGCTTAAGTGTAGTGTAGTAGACAACCCAAAGTATTGATCTAGGCCCATTTTGGTATATTTCATGCCACCATTTCACCGCCAAATGCGATCAAATTTTAAAAAAAATTAAATTTTTTCGCAATTTTAGGTTTCTCACTGAAATTATTTACAAACAGCTTGTGCAATTATGGCACAAATGGTTGTAAATGCTTCTCTGGGATCCCCTTTGTTCAGAAATAGCAGACATATATGACTTTGGCGTTGCTTTCTGGTAATTAGAAGGCCGCTAAATGCTGCTGCGCATCACACGTGTATTATGGCTAGCAGTGAAGGGGTTCATTAGGTAGTTTGTAGGGAGCTTGCAGGGTTAATTTTAGCTTTAGTATAGAGATCAGCCTCCCACCTGACACATCAGACCCCCTGATCCCTCCCAAACAGCTCCCTTCCCTCCCCCACCCCACAATTGTCCCCGCCATCTTAAGTACTGGCAGAAAGTCTGCCAGTACTAAAATAAAAGGTTTTTATTTTATTATTTTTTTAGCATATTTACATATGCTGTGGTGTAGCATCCCCCCTTAGCCCCCAACCTCCCTGATCCCCCCAAAAACAGCTCTCTAACCTTCCCCATCTGCCTTATTGGCGGCCATCTTGGGTACTGGAAGCTGTCTGCTATTATTTCACAGTCAAAAAAGTGTTGTTGTTTTTTAAATGTACACTACTCAGATATGAGTGGTGGCACTGGGCAAGTGGGCACAGTATACGCTGTGAGCGTGACACACACGCTGGCAGGCAGGCAACTGCAATTAGATTACACAGGAAAAAAAAAAAGCAACGTGTGAATCCCTCACAGTGAAGAATATCAGCGGTTGCAACCAGGACAGATTAAGATACTTCTTTGCTGATCGGTGCCTAACAAGTACAAGTACCAGATACAAGAAGAATTTTGAACACCTAATATCGGATGCAAAAAGGTATTTTGGATAGTAACAACTGTCTAAGCAGTGACTGGCAGACGCAAGACAAGCCCCCACACATCGGGTGTGACGTCAGACGCCAACAACACGAGGACACTGCCAGAAGAACTGAGCCGCAGGACACACAGGATACCCTGCTGTTGCTCAAGCTTACAATAAGGTACCATCTGCATGAAAGTTACGAACTGCAATCCTAAACTATCAGCAGTATATGATTACTGGACATTTCTCTTGGTTCATACATATGGACATGTCAATTAGTTCGCTGAGAATACAAATATAAAGGATTGATTTAATCCGAGATAGAGCAATAACCCTATATAATTTTCCTCTTATGCACAGCTCTTTTTTAAGCTCCATTCTATATATATTCTTTGCATAAGATATAGTTTTTGCATAAGTTTTATCAAGCCGGTATGTGTATTTTAAATAGATATATATGTGTAATTTTATGAACCCCAAAAAAACTCACGAGAAATCTTGGCTAATTGCTTAGTCACACCCCAAAAGAATTTTCCTTGTGACTAAACTAATAAGCAGTAACCTAAATTTCTCTTGAAGTACTAATTAGTACCACTTTTTTCTTTTATGTTTATGTTTTATTACTCTTTCTGATTGAATTGTACTAGAGACGTCTCTATAAATTCTCTCTAATCATATTGTAACCAAATAATTCACTTGTTTTTTAGAAACTCTTCTGATCTGATTTCATTAACATTTATCACGAATATCTATCACAGATAATATAAATAATTTCACACAAGTATCTTCAGCTATTAGCGCCCTTACAAAACCTCTCTTTTTTTCACGATACACTACTTTTAGATTGAAGGATCTAAAACACTGTAAGCGGTCTGATACTTTATATACCAGCGCACTATTTTCCCAAATTCTTTCACAAAAAAAAAAGCAGACATGTTCTAGCCCTAAAAAGGGCTTTTTGGGGTGCTGTCCTTACAGCAGAGATCAGATGAGTCCTTCAGGACTGTAGTGGACACTGAATACACTAGCCTAGCTATCGATTTCCCTATTAAATCAGCAGCAGCTACACTGTCCCTCCTCTCACTAAGAAAGCAGCTCCCGAATGAATCTAAAATGGATGCTGTCCAGGAGGTGGGAGGGTCTGGGATGGAGGGTCTGCTGCTGATTGGCTGGAATGTGTCTTCTGACTGTGAGGTACAGGGTCAAAGTTTACTCAATGATGACGAATAGGGGGCAGATCGAAAATCGCATATTTTCGCCGTCCACGGCGAACGCGAACATGCTATGTTCGCCGGGAACTATTCGCCAGCGAACTATTCGCGACATTACTAGTGTTAAACCTTTTTACTTTTAACACGCTAATGCGGCCGCACTAATTTTTTACTTTGAGCGCAAGTATCGCTCAAGCAAAAAAAAAAAATTAGTAAGTCATTTATAAGCTGGCCCATTAATTGTTGTACCGGATCTCATAGAAATCTGTTATCTAGGGGATATTATACTCCTGCACTATTAGACATGAAAGTGTAGTGCACACTATAATTAAATATTAACCATGGACTTGTGCTCTATCAATGTTTACGCTCCATAGTGTTTGCATTTTTGCTCTCAACTTGTAATCTGGTCCTTTACGAGGAATTACATTTTCAGTTTGCTGTACCTATAACAATAGCAATTTTATAAATAATAACAATAATAATAAAGCAGCTCTGCTAGTGTATGGGGTGCAACTGAGATAGCTGCTTCTGCTGTTAGTCTAAATAAATGTAGACTTTGTAGTTTTCGGTCAAGCTTTTATCTGAATGTGCTGTTAGCTGTTAGTACAGATGCTGTAAATGGATAGTAGCCATGCTTTAATCTTATTGATATTTACACAGTGGACTGCGGAATAAGATGTAAACTCACTTTATCTGCAAGACTTTCATATTCTGATAGATCAAGGGCAGAGAACAAATATCACTGCGTGCATAATGCCAAAGGGGCATAGACACACTTGCCTTAGACACAGGAGAGGAGCAAATAGCAGAAAACTGAAACTATCTTGCTTTTTCATTCGACTATATTACTTCCCTTTACTGTACTACAGTCCTTTTCATCGTGTTTCATGGACAAACTGTTGTGACATATGAAGATCATACAGAAATTAAAATTTGATTCCTTTTCTTTTGGTGATTCCTCTTTGCCTCCAAATTTGGATGCATATATATATATATATATATATATATATATATATATATATATATATATATAAATATACGGATATACTGCACATATATATATCATATATATATATAAATATACTGCACATATATATATTTAAATATATATTTAAATATATATATATATATATATATATATATATATACAGTATATACAGTAAATATATATATATATATATTTATATATTAAATGCCTAATTCTCTGTGTTGTGTGTATGTGTGTGTGTGCTCACACGTGTGTTTTTTACAGACACATACTTTGTGTGTGTATATATATATATATATATATATATATATATATATATATACAGGGAGTGCAGAATTATTAGGCAAGTTGTATTTTTGAGGATTAATTTTATTATTGAACAACAACCATGTTCTCAATGAACCCAAAAAACTCATTAATATCAAAGCTGAATAGTTTTGGAAGTAGTTTTTAGTTTGTTTTTAGTTATAGCTATTTTAGGGGGATATCTGTGTGTGCAGGTGACTATTACTGTGCATAATTATTAGGCAACTTAACAAAAAACAAATATATACCCATTTCAATTATTTATTTTTACCAGTGAAACCAATATAACATCTCAACATTCACAAATATACATTTCTGACATTCAAAAACAAAACAAAAACAAATCAGTGACCAATATAGCCACCTTTCTTTGCAAGGACAGTCAAAAGCCTGCCATCCATGGATTCTGTCAGTGTTT